>NC_140585.1:1099340486-1100638320 GCF_964204655.1 Triturus cristatus
CTCCTCCCTCCCTCTCCCCCTCATATGGAGGCCGTGCAGCGGTAGAGAGAGCGACCTTTGACCCTGCCACCAGGTAGGTTGCTCCCCTCACCGCCACGCAGCCCCCTGTGTGTGCCTGCATCTCGCTGCCGCTCGTAAGCACTGTGTCCTGACTACTGCTTCTCTGCCTGGGCCCCCTTGCCTTCTGTGACCACTGTGCCCGTCTGTTCCGCGCTGCACCCTTGATTGTTTGTGCCCACTGCCCCTGCCACCTTTTGCCTTCTGTGACCACTGTGCACTTGTTCCGCGCTGTACCCTTGATTTTGTTTGTGCCCACTGCCCCTGCCACCTTTTGCCTTCTGTGACCACTGTGCCCTTTGTTCCGTGCTGTACCCTTGATTTATTTGTGCCCACTGCCCCTGCCACCTTTTTCCTTCTGTACCCACTGAGCCCGTTATTTTTTCCTTAGGACCCCCTCTCCTCGGTCCCGTTGCCTCCGTGTCCCCCGCTGCTCATTTCCCGCCGCTGCGTCCCTGCGGCCCCGCCCCCTTGCTTCCCATTGGCCGCCCCGCTCCCACCTCCCAGCTGCTCCTCCCTCCCTCTCCCCCTCATATGGAGGCCGCGCAGCGGTAGAGAGAGCGACCTTTGACCCTGCCACCAGGTAGGTCGCTCCCCTCACCACCACGCAGCCCCCTGTGTGTGCCTGCATCTCGCTGCCGCTCGTAAGCACTGTGTCCTGACTACTGCTTCTCTGCCTGGGCCCCCTTGCCTTCTGTGACCACTGTGCCCGTCTGTTCCGCGCTGAACCCTTGATTGTTTGTGCCCACTGCCCCTGCCACCTTTTGCCTTCTGTGACTACTGTGCCCTTGTTCCGCGCTGTACCCTTGATTTTGTTTGTGCCCACTGCCCCTGCCACCTTTTGCCTTCTGTGACCACTGTGCCCTTTGTTCCGTGCTGTACCCTTGATTTATTTGTGCCCACTGCCCCTGCCACCTTTTTCCTTCTGTACCCACTGAGCCTGTTTTTTTTTCCTTAGGACCCCCTCTCCTCGGTCCCGTTGCCTCCGTGTCCCCCGCTGCTCATTTCCCGCCGCTGCGTACCTGCGGCCCCGCCCCCTTGCTTCCCATTAACCGCCCCGCTCCCACCTCCCAGCTGCTCCTCCCTCCCTCTCATATGGAGGCCGCGCAGCGCCCGCGCATGCTGGCGTGCCAAAGGCGCGCCTAAGGCAAGCCCGTCTGCGCCCGTCCGCGGCCGGACCACGCCCAGCGCCAGGACCCCTGGCCCTGGTAGACGCCAGCCCACACGACGGACCTACGACGCAACAACCCTCAATGCACTCAAACCCGCCCGGAACCCCGCCTGCTACCAAGCCACCCCAAAACGCACCCACGGACCCTTCACCTGCCAGGCCTGCAACTTCACCTGCCTCCGGACCTGCATCGCACCCGCCAAGCCGAAAACCAGCAACAACCACCTCAAGTGCATCCTGCTCAACACCCGCTCCGTCCACAGACACGCCGTTGAACTCTGGAACCTCCTCGACACAACATCGCCAGACGTCGCCTTCCTCACAGAAACCTGGATGAACGCCTCCTCAGTGCCCGACATCGCCACAGCCATCCCGGACAGATACAAGATCTCCCGGAGGGACCGCGTCAACCAGACTGGAGGAGGCATCGCCATCGTACACAAGAACACCATCCGCATCACGACCAACTCCGACGACACCTTCACCGCCGCCAAACACCTCCACTTCCAGATACACTCTGACCCCAAGACGACCCTCAGAGGCACCCTCATCTACAGACCCCCAGGACCTCGCGCACGATTCAGCGAAGACATCGCAGACTTCATCAGCCCGCACGCCCTCGCCTCTGCTGACTACATCCTCCTAGGGGACCTCAACTTCCACCTGGAGAACAACAAGGACTGCAACACCACCACCCTGCTGGACAACCTCGCCAACCTCGGACTCAAGCAACTGGTGAACACCCCCACCCACTACGCCGGCCACACGCTCGACCCCGTCTTCTCATCCAGCAAACACATCTCCTTCAGCCACGCTACCGGACTTCATTGGACTGACCACAGCTGCGTCCACTTCAGCTTCAGAAAAACCACGACCCACCACCACCCGCAACAGGTTCCTCGCCGGAGCTGGAGCAAGATCACCGCCGAGCAGCTCACCACCTCCCTCAGCCGGAACCCTCCCGCCAGCACAACGGACCCTACCGAAGCAGCCAGCAACCTCACACAGTGGCTGACCGCCTGCGCCGACAACCTCGCACCACTGAAGAACCCTCCCTGCAGACCCGGCAGCAAGAAAGCCCCCTGGTTCACCGACGAACTCAAGGACTCCAAGAAAAACTGCCACACCCTCCAGAAAGCCTGGCGCCACGACCAGACCACAGACAACATGACCACCCTCAAGCACGCCACCCGCAGCCACCACCAGCTGATCCGCACCACCAAGAAGACAGCATACAAAGAAAGACTGGACAACAACACCCACAACAGCAAGGAACTATTCAGCATCATCAAAGAGCTCTCCAACCCCAGCGCCGAAAACAATGACATCACTCCCTCACAAGACCTCTGCGACTCTCTCGCCTTGTTCTTCCACCGCAAGATCGCCGACATACACAACAGCTTCGGCGCACCAACCACACACCCAACCGCCGCACCTACACCCTCCACCACCACCCTCTGCGCCTGGACCCCGGTCAGCACCGAAGACCCCACCTGCACGATGAACACCATCCACTCCGGATCACCAAGCGACCCCTGCCCCCACCACGTCTTCAACAAGGCCGACTCCATCATCGCACCCCAACTACGGGACATCATCAACACCTCCTTCCACACCGCCACCTTCCCGGAGAGCTGGAAGCACGCCGAGCTCAGCGCCCTCCGAAAGAAACCTACAGCGGACCCCACCGACCTCAAGAACTTACGCCCCATCTCGCTCCTCCCTTTTCCTGCCAAAGTCATCGAGAAGACCGTCAACAGACAGCTCGCCACCTTCCTCGAGACAAACGGATCCCTCGACCCATCGCAGTCCGGCTTTCGAGCCAACCACAGCACCGAGACCACACTGATCGCAGCCACCGATGACATCAGATCCCTGCTCGACAACGGGGAAACAGCGGCCCTCATCCTCCTGGACCTCTCTGCAGCGTTCGACACTGTCTACCACCGCACCCTAGTACAACGCCTCAGCAACATCGGGATCCAAGAGAAGGCACTGAAGTGGATCATCTCGTTCCTCGCCGGAAGAACTCAGAGAGTCCATCTCCCCCCGTTCAGATCCGAGGCCACCGAAGTCATCTGCGGCGTACCACAAGGATCATCCCTCAGCCCAACCCTCTTCAACGTCTACATGAGCCCCCTTGCAGCCATCGCACGCCAACACAACCTCAACATCATCTCCTACGCCGACGACACCCAGCTGATCCTCTCCCTCACCAACGACCCCGACACTGCCAGAACCAGCCTCCAGGAAGGGATGAAAGAAGTCGCCGAATGGATGAAGAACAGCCGCCTGAAATTGAACTCAGACAAGACGGAAGTCCTCATCCTGGGTTCATCGCCCTCCGCCTGGGACGACTCCTGGTGGCCACCTGCCCTGGGCGCCACTCCCAAACCAACGGACCACGCACGCAACCTGGGCTTCATCCTGGACTCCGCCCTCTCGATGACCAGACAAGTCAACGCCGTCTCATCATCATGCTTCAACACCCTACGCATGCTCCGTAAGATCTTCCGATGGATCCCCACCGAAACCAGGAAGACGGTCACCCAGGCACTCGTCACCAGCCGACTGGACTACGGCAACACCCTCTATGCCGGAACCACAGCCAAACTTCAAAAACGACTCCAACGCATCCAGAACGCCTCTGCACGACTCGTCCTGGACATCCCCCGACACAGCCACATCTCCGGCCACCTGAGAGACCTGCACTGGCTCCCCGTCAGCAAGAGGATCACGTTCAGACTCCTCACCCACGCACACAAGGCTCTCCACGACCTGGGCCCCAAGTACCTCAACAGCCGCCTGACCTTCTACACGCCCACCTGCCAGCTACGATCGACCAGCCTCGCCCTCGCCGCCGTACCACGCATCCACAGAGCCACCACCGGAGGAAGATCCTTCTCCTACCTGGCAGCCAAGACCTGGAACTCCCTCCCCATCCACCTTCGGCTGACCAAGGACCATCTCTCCTTCAGGAAGCAACTCAAGACCTGGCTCTTCGAGCAGTAACGGACCCCTCTCCCCCCAACGCCTTGAGACCCTCCGGGTGAGTAGCGCGCTATTAAAATGCTATGATTGATTGATTGATTGATTGGCCGGTTGACTGAGTGCTGGGAATGGGCAATCCTCAAGGTTGGAGTGGGAGGCACTTTGCTGTTCGGAGCAGGGTCGGACTTAGATGGTTTGCCCACTCGGGCCGAAATGGGGGCCACTGGATCAGGCTCCTCATTCTCTGTATTAAATGCCAGATTGTCTTCATCCTCCTCCAATTCCTCCACCTCCTCCTGTACTTTCTCCGATTCCTCTTGCACATTAATGGCAGCTGACATGGCTGCATATAAGAGAAGTGGGTTCTCCCATGAGATTGCTGTCGCCCGCCACTGATGAATGGTCTATATTCCTCATCGTCCTCAGCACCTGAGAGACAGAGGTTGCAACAGGATAAGTAATTGCCTTAGTATATCATGTGGTGCAACACAAGAGTTAAGTCAAATGACCTTTACAACAACGAATGTTCCACATGTGACCTGGTTTGTGTACACCTACAAGTGACAGCCCTCACTGTAGCACTGAGGTGGTGAATGCAGATGTGCAATGCAAAAGCATACTCACCAGCTTCAGCCACAGCTCTGTGTTGTTTTGAGATCCCTTGTGATGTCAGCTGCAGAACCTGGCTCCTCGTATATGTAGCAGAAGATGGTCCTCAATCCAGCAGCTTGAGAAGGAAGCAACACCATACTTAATGCTATGCATGAATTATATTTAAACATGCACACTTGACACACACATTACTGATTGGTTGTGTGGGGAACATTTTACACACCAGATGCTATACCAAATGACTATGAGCTAAATCCACCAATGTCCTTCCCCAAGGATTTTGTTATCGTGGATGACTTTGTAATCCATAGTTTGCAACACTAAATTGCATGCTTATCTGAAGGATGGATGCTAGTGGGTTTGACTGCTGTAGCCAGGATTTCTCCCAAACCCTGTGATTGTGTTTTCTGCTGCACTGGGGAAATACTGCCACCAGCTGTACTGACACATACATGTCCATATTCAAGTGCACAGGATGATAGCTTACGTGTATATGTCACTGGTATATACCGGTCATATGCAATTTACGGCCAGGGTGCTGCATGTGGCCCTTCCGACCTTTACATGTGGCCCCCTGGTCACCAGCAGCAGTAGGCAACTTAACTCAACACAGCACTGACATCAACCAGTTATCACATTGACAGGAAACATGTATTAGAAGGTTACTGATAGTTGAAGTAGGAGACAAATAGGGTGAACTGCACCGCCTACCACTTTCATTGTTAGGGCCATCATGCATCATAAATATGATGTGGTCTCTCCAAAATTCTAAAGGAGTGTACCTCAACATGCAGACCTGTCTCACCTTTGCACATCAGATCATGTTGGCGCATTGCCGAGTTAAAATGTGTGTCAAGCTAAATTTGGACCATGAGTGCGGGGATTCCACCACGAGTGCGGACGTAAAGATACTACTCGCAAATACACTTTGTGACTACGGAAGGTTGTAAACTTAGACTTAAGTCTGAGTTTACCTTTGTGAATTGGGCCCTAAGAGTGGCATCAAGTCTTTTCTTGAATGTAAGGAAACATTTAGATTGAATGAACAAGAAAGACTTCACTACGCCTAATCACACCAGTGGTTCACACGCTGCCATCAAAGAGGCGGTTAGGTGTGATCTGCTGTTGATCGAACAGTTAATTAAAAATATTATAACTAGAGTCATTTCTTCCATCTATCAAATACTCCTTCTCCTTACTGTAAAAGTCACAGAGCGAAAGTGGACTCACATTTGGTATGATCTACATAAGACGTATCCCCAGTAGTCTGGGAAAAGAAATGCATGATAAGCTCCTGTGGGACTGATATTTATATCTGACCAATTGCACAAATTCTATCCTTCAGTCCGGCCGCTCTGTTAGCATGAATGTGGAAACATGGGAGATTTGCTACATATATGGTGGCATTGCCCACAGATGCAATCTTTTTGGGAAAAGAGACTGTCATGTCTTACTGGGCCACCCCATTCTTTAAACAAATTCCCTTATCCTTTTTGGAGTTGCTCCATCAGAATTACCAGTCTAAATCTACTATGGAACTACTTACATGCAGCAAAAACCACTGTGGCAGCTTATGGGAAGAAGAGGGATATCCCCCCGCACCCAGATATCCACCAATGGTAGACCCACCTTTGGCATCTTGTGCCCATGGGAAAATTATCCTGGTATTAAAGTGTTGATGCCACAGATTGTGAGTCTGTGTGGGAAACTCTGTTAAGCTTCCTATTGGAGGGAAAACCTCTGAGAGCTTGTCTTCCTCTACTGAAGTTTCTTAACAGTTTTAAATGTAAAATTACATTGCACGTGCAATACTCTCTGGTGCAGATAGCACTTAATCAAAAGAAGTTATAGTCTTGGTTAGGAAAATTATCCAAATTTAAAATTTCTAGTTTATGCATTCTGGCTTTTGGTTGTTATCACATTGGTGGGTAAGATTTCAATATTACTTTAAACTGTTCATTTGTCAAGATAATTTTGTCGTTGTGAAAATATTGCAACTGATTAGACAGATCAATGTAATTTGATCTAACTGGGACTTGAGTAAAAAGAAATGAAAACATATGTAGCCAACTCCCAATTATTCTCCAGTGCAGCTTTGTCAGTATGGAACACTTTCCTAGCAGCACTTAGTTGTCAAGGAGAGAGTCTTAAATTTCACAAAAACGTAAAATGTTTCTGACTAAACACCACTTGAATTGTGGCCCCATCAGATCCTAGACCTACGCACTGTCTTCACTCCAACCTTCTCTCTCTATTCATTTATGTGTTTACACAGATGATCTGCAACTGATTTTCACCATTGACAACACCTCTGACTCTATCCTGAATTTTCATACCACTATGTTACACATTCGCAGTTAGATGAATAATAACCACTTTTATAATTAAATCCTGATAAAACAGAACGGTGGTTCTCGGAATCCCTGGAGCTTGAATTTGTGGCCAGCAGAGTTGGGAGTGCCACCACTTCCTTCCTCCTCAGCCAAGAGCCTCGGTGTCACAATTGATAGGGATCTCACGTTGAAGACCCAGATTGGAATAGTAGTCTCTACCTGCTTTTTCCAACTTCAGAAGATCAGGAAAATCAGTAGATTCCACACAACGGAATCGGTTATTCAAGTCATTCTATCCTTGGTCATTTCACACCTTGACTATGCTAACTCTACCTATTTTGGCCTCCAAGGGTACTTAATCAAAAGACTGCAACTGGTGCAAAATCAGGCAGCGGGACTGATCTATTACCAGCTGAGATGGCACCACGTTACTCCCCTCATGAGGAAATTCGATCGGCTCCCGGTAACTCAACCCTGTGCATTTAAGGTCGGATGCCTTATATTCAGGGGAAGTGCAGCACCATGGCAACCAAATACACAACCCATAGGACGCGGAAGCCAGGCACGGCCCAGGCAGTGCATAGCCACGTCCATCGACCAAGCACAACCCGGAAGCCAGGCACGGAACAGGCAGGGCGTCACCTTGCCCCCCAGCCTTGCACGTCCGCCATAGAACAAGGAAATAAGTCAATTAGAAGACGCAAACTCAAGCAGCACGCCTGAAGCAGAGGGAAAAGGAAAAAGTCAGGCGTTGATCCAGGACACCCTTCGAAATCATCCCAGGAATCAAAAAATGGGGCAAGGTGTCAAACCTTCGCTCACCTGAAGTTCGGGGTGTCACCTTGAGAGACGTGAAGATTTGTCTCAGCTGCCCTCAAGAGCTTACGTCCAACAAGCCAATCCAAATTATGACTTACTGAATGCAAACACCCAAGGGAAGGGGGAAGTGGAGAAAATAACAAAAGAGAGAGAGAGAAACACGCCACTCTTCTTTTTGGTGTGAAGACTAAATCACCTCGGGCACTTTCTTGTCTCTGGACAGTAAACACAAATAAAGAAATTTGAACTGTAGAAGTCTTGCAAAATTTATGTTAACTCAAATCAATTAAAAAATAACATTCATTACCTCTTATGTCTGGTCTTATATCTGCCAGAACCTCACTTTGATAATTATACAGATGTTTTCTATATAGTATGAATCACCTTTCTCTGCAACACAAACAAGAAATCTTGAACTATAACTCTGTTATCTTTGTGCTCTGCTATGACAATATATATATATGTTTTCATAAGCTCAATTTACCAAAGTGAGAAATAACAATGTTTATCAAAATTGTCTTCGTTTTTTTTTCCTATCTACTTAAAGTCTCTTTTAATTTCTCTTGCAGATAAGGAGTTCGTTTTCAGGCTGAAGAAGAAGTTTGCAAGATAAGTATTGTTCTTTTTCCCTCGTTGTTATAGCAAAATTATTAGAACTTACTTGGTTTGTCTTCGTTTTGCGCAAAACACTACTCACTGTCTTTCTTTTCTTTCTTTTTAGGACATGGCTCCTTTAAGAAGCGAAGCTGGGTCGCGGGACGCTGGATTTTCAGGTTGCTGCCGCGGGGGAAGACTGAAGAGAGAGGACCGGAACCCGACGTCTGAATCCGGAAGACGACAAAGGTCCAATGGAAGGCGATCCGGAATCGGGAGCTTGTGCTGAGGACGGGATGACTTCGAACTCCAGGTAAGCGGGTAGCAAAGGACGAGCGCAAGCAGGGTTTCACGCTTGCGAAGGGTTTAAATAGGGTTTTAGACTGGGTGGGGTTCTCGGTTAGCACGCGCACATTGTACACGTGTCTTGAGTTTAAACGAAGCGTGCAACAAGGAAACGTGCAACCAAAAGCACATGAATATCCATGCTCCGTGTCAACTGCCTAAACGAAACGTGCTTTAACTGTCAGTTCACTCACAAGCAGTAACACGTGCATTAGCTAAACATAATATTCTGTTCCAACTGTAATTTACTCTCGAGCAATAACACGTGACTTAACATGGGAAACAATATCCTTAGAATAAACGTCTACTTCACATATATGGATAGAAATAATAACAAAGCATGAATGAACTAAAATTATAATGAATCTGATATGATTTCAGAACAGATCTTCAAGTCCCCATTTACGCCAAGCCAACAATATAACTGCCTTAATTAGCATCATGCAATGATAACATATTATTCAGTTTTTTCATGAGGTTGTGCATGATGCTGTTGACAAACCCTAACAGTCGCTCCCCTCAAAGGCCTCCCTACCGGACGTGGTTTATGTGGGAATCTTAAATGAAATTGTTGTAACAACCTAGGAGCATTAACAAAGGATGCTGGTTCCCAAGAATTTTCAGAAGCATCATAACCTTTCCAGGCAATTAAATAATACAATTTTCCTTGTATACGTTTAACATCCAGTATTTTTCGAACTTCATACTCCAAATGACCATCAATAGGAATTGGTGGGGGTGGGGATTCCAATCGAGTGTTAGGGTTGTATGGTTTCAACAAGGAGACATGAAAGGTAGGATGAATGGCATATTCTGGAGGTAAGTGTAGTTGCACAGTCACAGGGGTCAATATCTTACTTATGGGAAATGGTCCTATATACTTAGGTAATAATTTCCTGACACCTAATACTTTTAAATTTCTGGTTGAAAGCCATACTTTCTGACCTTTTTGATATTGCTGAGTGTCACTCCTATGTTTGTCTGCCTGTTGTTTCATCATTTTTTTGTAGTTATTTAAATGTTCTGTTGCTTTTTCTTGGATTTTTAACAGAGAGGTAAGCCTTTCTGTAACTCCTGGAGGTGAAGAAGGACTCATAGAAATTGGAAGAATCCTTGGATGGTACCCATTTAAGAAATAAAATGGGGTACATTGTGTTGCTGAATGTACATTGTTATTGTAAATGAATTCAGCAACAGGTAAAGCTTTATCCCATTCTGATGTGAAATCTGCCATTAAACATCTTAATGTTTGCAACAAAGTTTGATTCACCCTTTCGGTTTGGCCATCTGTTTCTGGATGGAAGGCAGTGGAAAGGGCTATTTCCATTTTTAAGGTTTTACACATATGTGTCCAAAATTTAGAAGTAAACTGACCACCTCTGTCCGAAATAATTTTAGTGGGCAAGCCATGTAATTTTACTATTTCTTTAAGAAATATGTCTGTTAATTCTACCGCAGTTGGAAGTTTTTTCAAAGGTACAAAATGTGCCATCTTTGACAAATAATCCACAACCACTAAAATAGTTGTATAACCATTAGATTTAGACAAACCAGTTATAAAATCCAAACTAATTGTGTGCCAAGGATGAGGTGGAGTAGATAAGGGCTGTAATAGACCCGAAGGAGCTTTATGCAAAGCTTTATTCCTAGCGCAAATAGCACAAGAACTTACATACTGCTTTACATCTGAAATCATGGAAGACCACCAGAAATGTTTTTTGCAACTGTCTAACGTTTTTTGATATCCTGGGTGACCTGCCAAAGAAGAATCATGATGCCACTCCAAGACCACATTTTGTAATTCTTTAGTAGGCACCAATAACATAGTCTTATAGTATAACAAACCATCCTGTATTGAGTGGTGAGAATCTTTTAACCAGGTTTGTGCATCTATCTGTAAATGTTCAGCTCGTAACTGTGTCAGAAAGTCTGATTGAACCAGTGGTGCTACTATCTTTTGTGGAGGGATAATAGGAGGTCCTGTCAAATCTTTTTTCAAATCTTGTGTATACCCATACCTTGATAAAACATCAGATTGTACTTGCTGAGTACCTGGTCTGTAAGTGATCACAAAATCAAAAGCACTAAAAAAATTTAACCATCGCATTTGTCTTGGCGTCAAAGCTTTTACTGAACTAAAAAATTGCAAATTTTTATGATCACTAAAAATAGTAACTGGGAATCTTGTTCCCATCAAATGATGTCTCCACTCCGTGAAAGCCAATTTTATAGCTAAAAGCTCCCTTTCAGCTACAGTATAATTCTGTTCAGCAGGAAGTAATTTTTTAGAGTAAAAGGCCACAGGATGTAACTGCCCATCTTGAGCATCTCTCTGAGACAACACTCCTCCAACAGCCACCTGTGAAGCATCCGCTTCAACAAAAAATGGAAAATCTGGATCTGGGTGTTTTAATAGAGGAGCAGAGGTAAACTTTTGTTTAAGAGAGTCAAAGGCCTGAGCTGCTTGACTGGACCAAGAAAAAACCTGCCCCTTATGTAAAAGCTTAGTGAGAGGCACCACGGTTTCTGCAAACTGAGGAATAAAGCGTCGATAAAAATTAGCAAATCCCAAAACTTTCTGCACTTCTTTAAGTGTCGTGGGTTCTGGCCATTCTCGAATTGCACTCACTTTTTTAGGATCCATCATTATGCCTGCAGGTGACAAACAATATCCAAGAAAGTCTACAGTATCAACATTGAAAATACATTTTTCTAATTTTGCAAACAAATGGTTCTCCAATAATTTGTTTAAAACCGCTCTGACATGATGGATATGTTGTTCTTTATCTTTTGAATAAATCAAAATGTCATCAATATATACAATCACACATACATCAAGAAATTCATGCAACACTTCATTTATAAAATACTGAAATGCTGCAGGCGCATTACACAAACCAAATGGCATTACAGTGTATTCAAACAGACCAAATTTAGTTTTAAATGCTGTCTTCCATTCGTCATTTTCTTTCACTCTAACCAGATGATAAGCGCCTCTTAAATCTAATTTTGTATAGATGGTTGAATTACGCAACTGATCTAACAAGACAGGAATTAGAGGCAATGGATACTTGTTCTTTATGGTTGCTTTGTTTAATCCGCGATAGTCTATGCAAGCGCGAAGACTGCCGTCAGGTTTCGGAATAAAAAATAATGGCGAAGACACAGGTGATGTTGAATGCCTAATAAATCCAGATGCCAAAAGCTCATCCAAATATGTTCTCAAATATTTGGTTTCTTCCTCAGTGAGAGCATATACTCTACTACTGGGCAAAGGTGCTCCAGGAATTAGATCTATACGACAGTCATAAGATCGATGTGGTGGTAAAAAGGCGGCTTTGACAGGATCAAACACATCTTTAAAATCCTGATATTCAGATGGAATACCAGGAACAGATGTCGTTGTATTAGCACAATGTAACATAGTCATAAAATCGTTTGATGCTTCTTGATAACAGGATTCCCTACAATGAGAGGAATCTAAGGTCACTGTTCTAGATGTCCAATTTATTTTAGGGTTATGTAAAGATAACCATGGCACCCCTAAAATAAGGCCAAAAGTGGGTGTGTCTATTAAATCAAAAGATATTGTTTCTGTATGACCATTCTGACATACCATAATGAGAGGACTCGTCTTTTTGGTTATCATACCCGAGGAAAGTGCAGAACCATCCACTGCACACACTGATTCTGGGTGAGTTTTCCACTCTGTGGGTATTTGTAAATTCTGAGCCAATTTAATATCTATGAAATTACCAGTTGCGCCACAATCCAATAAAACAGGAATCGAATGTCTCATATGAGTGCTAATTATTAACACTACTTGTATGACAAAATGTCGTGGTATCTTGGGCACCATGTTAGTTATCTTGGAGGTCTGTAAAGAATTCCTACTCGAGCAAGTGACCTCCTTCCTTGACGAGTTATCTAGTTTTCCTGTTCCGAAGTACACTGTGAAAGAGCATTAACCTTTTTGGGACCTTTTGGTTTATTGGGACATTCTTTTGCAAAATGTCCAGACCGAGCACAATATAAACACAAATTCAATTTCCGTCTTCTATCCTTTTCCTCAACAGTCAAAGGCCCTTTTATTGTTCCTATTTGCATAGGTTCAACTTCTGCTGACTTTGAGTCAAAATCTTTTTTGTCTGATTTCAAGGTTGTAAACCGTGGCTCATAACGAGTTTTATCCCCCTTTCTTTCCCCTAAACGATGATCTAATTTTACCACCAGATCCACGAATTCAGAATATTCATCTGGGAGATCTACTATGTGGGCCAGAGCATCTTTTAATTCGTCACGCAAACCCCTATAAAATAATGAGGTGCGTTTTTCTTCTGGCCACTGGGTCTCTGTTAATAACCTATTAAAAGCTGTGACATAGGTTAACAAATCTGATTTTCCCTGTTTCAAACTCAAAAGCTCATTATCACTGGCCTGAACGTATGTATGTCGCGCAAACAACTTGTTCATAGTGTCTTTGAACTGAGGCCAGTTATGCAAAATTGGGTCATTCCTATTAATATAGGGTATAGACCAATTAGCTGCTGTACCTCCTAAATAAGAAAGCACAAAAGCCACCTTGGTTGCGTCAGTGGGAAACAATTGAGGTTTGCAGATAAAATGTAACTGGCATTGACTGAGAAATATGTTAAACTTATTACTATCCCCAAAGAAACGCTCTGGAGCTGACAATGGAACCACATTAGGAACAGACACAGTAACTTGAACTGGAGGCGTGTTGGGGTCTGAATCCAAACCTCCCCTAGAAGACTGAGGTTTTTTGTTGGAGTCAAAAGATCGTGGTAGTGAAGGGGAAAAAGGTAAATTCCACAAGGATTCTCTAGGTTTATAACGAACAACTTCCTGTTTTAACTCCATGTTTTCCTGCTTCAAATTATTAATCTCTAACTGCATTTTTTGCATCATCTCTGTGACCGTGTGACCCCTTTCAAGGTCTTCATCTAAGGCCTGAGTCATGGCACGACTATCGATTCCCTCGTCTTCCAAATCCATGTCTCTCAAACCCCTTTGGTTAGTAAAGGCTTGCGCTTCTGTCAAACCTTCGCTCACCTGAAGTTCGGGGTGTCACCTTGAGAGACGTGAAGATTTGTCTCAGCTGCCCTCAAGAGCTTACGTCCAACAAGCCAATCCAAATTATGACTTACTGAATGCAAACACCCAAGGGAAGGGGGAAGTGGAGAAAATAACAAAAGAGAGAGAGAGAAACACGCCACTCTTCTTTTTGGTGTGAAGACTAAATCACCTCGGGCACTTTCTTGTCTCTGGACAGTAAACACAAATAAAGAAATTTGAACTGTAGAAGTCTTGCAAAATTTATGTTAACTCAAATCAATTAAAAAATAACATTCATTACCTCTTATGTCTGGTCTTATATCTGCCAGAACCTCACTTTGATAATTATACAGATGTTTTCTATATAGTATGAATCACCTTTCTCTGCAACACAAACAAGAAATCTTGAACTATAACTCTGTTATCTTTGTGCTCTGCTATGACAATATATATATATGTTTTCATAAGCTCAATTTACCAAAGTGAGAAATAACAATGTTTATCAAAATTGTCTTCGTTTTTTTTTCCTATCTACTTAAAGTCTCTTTTAATTTCTCTTGCAGATAAGGAGTTCGTTTTCAGGCTGAAGAAGAAGTTTGCAAGATAAGTATTGTTCTTTTTCCCTCGTTGTTATAGCAAAATTATTAGAACTTACTTGGTTTGTCTTCGTTTTGCGCAAAACACTACTCACTGTCTTTCTTTTCTTTCTTTTTAGGACATGGCTCCTTTAAGAAGCGAAGCTGGGTCGCGGGACGCTGGATTTTCAGGTTGCTGCCGCGGGGGAAGACTGAAGAGAGAGGACCGGAACCCGACGTCTGAATCCGGAAGACGACAAAGGTCCAATGGAAGGCGATCCGGAATCGGGAGCTTGTGCTGAGGACGGGATGACTTCGAACTCCAGGTAAGCGGGTAGCAAAGGACGAGCGCAAGCAGGGTTTCACGCTTGCGAAGGGTTTAAATAGGGTTTTAGACTGGGTGGGGTTCTCGGTTAGCACGCGCACATTGTACACGTGTCTTGAGTTTAAACGAAGCGTGCAACAAGGAAACGTGCAACCAAAAGCACATGAATATCCATGCTCCGTGTCAACTGCCTAAACGAAACGTGCTTTAACTGTCAGTTCACTCACAAGCAGTAACACGTGCATTAGCTAAACATAATATTCTGTTCCAACTGTAATTTACTCTCGAGCAATAACACGTGACTTAACATGGGAAACAATATCCTTAGAATAAACGTCTACTTCACATATATGGATAGAAATAATAACAAAGCATGAATGAACTAAAATTATAATGAATCTGATATGATTTCAGAACAGATCTTCAAGTCCCCATTTACGCCAAGCCAACAATATAACTGCCTTAATTAGCATCATGCAATGATAACATATTATTCAGTTTTTTCATGAGGTTGTGCATGATGCTGTTGACAAACCCTAACACAAGGCACGGGCTGCGAGCACGTAGGGCCACAATCACGGCATGCTCACCACATTAGTAGGAAGCCAGCAGCTACTCCAGCTTACACGGGGAATATGCTACTAACCCCGAGAAGCACAAGGGGCACGCTGTAATAGACACAATGAGCACACCGCCTTCAGCAGGTACAAAGAGCATGCTCACACCAGCCTAAGTAGGAAACAGTCATTCCTGCCGCTAATAGGAAAGTGTCACAAGGTCTAGTATTTAAAGGGGCACGCAATAAGAGGCACAGAGTTCCAAACCTCAGTTTAGCATGAATGAAGAGCAGCTATGCCCACCACAACAAATCTATTAACTCAGACCCACTAGAGAGAGACAGAGGGCCGCGTCAACTCACAGCTCAAGCAAAGAGTGGCACGCCCACCTTAGCACACCGCTCTGCATGTACAAAGCATACACAAGATAAACTGTAGAATCAGTCTACAACCAAACACATCCATAGCATGGCCGTAGGCATGGAAGCGCACGGATTGCATGATTCCCCTCAGATGACCTTCTCCAGCACTAGGAAACCCCACGATCAGTCCCCCTGAGATCTGAGAGTTGGCACCAGCACCAATGGCCACACTAAGACTGCAATGTGGCACACTCAGCTTAAGCAGTGGTAACCCCCCACGCACACACAAAGGCCCAGAAAGGCAGTAATGCATGACTCAGACTTAGCTGAGATACGGATATGACATTCTTCGCACCTAGTTCTCCACCACGATTCTTAAGACAACAAGACAGCTAAGCTTTCCCTCCCAATGTAACCCCCAAATAACAGAAATGACAGGAAAGGCGCCAAGCCTACAATGCCTACCATGGAAGACAGCCTTCCATGCAGAGAAAAGAACACACCCCAGGGATTCTGAACTCCCCATAAGAAATAATATGGTATATTCCAACAGTGGAATGGCAAGAAAACCACTTGAGCACACCCCAAATGTGACAAAAAATTTACCTGACATGTCCTTTAATGCACCCATAGTGTCCCACAAGAACATTATTGCCCTGAAGAAGACCTTCCACACAACTGCAACCCAGGTCCACCGCAGAAGGTCGAAACACGTTGGCATATCCCACACAGAGGCCAAGAGCTAATATGAAAAACTAACCGGTGCACAAGAGGCACCACAAAGAAAGCGTAACCAAGGACGCTTTGACAATTTATCAATTTGAAGCTCTGACCTCCATAGGGCCTTAAAATAGTGGTAACATGTAAAAACGCGAGAGGACACAAGAGAATCAGGTCCCAATAACAAATAATAGAAGGACACAAGTCACATAAACAGAAGTCTGGTCAAATTTTCAAAAGGTTTGAGGTGTAAAGTACCTGGAAACATATGTTGTATATATGTAATGTAGACATGTATGTCACTTTGTACAAAGATATTTCATGTATAAGTTACATTGTCACACAGTGTCACTCATTGTTCTAAATGTTGTCACATACCAATTGTTTGTGTCTTGTCACAGTGAAGTATGTACATTTTCTATGTAAATGTGAAAATGTGATACAAAATCTAAAAGAAAAAAAGATAAATATCAAATCAGTCAAATTCCCGGCATAAGAGTGTTCATTGAAAAAAGTTGGGTTGAACCTTGAAATTTGAGTACGGGGCACCATACCTTCTTTGAAAATTAATACGAGATAAAAAAGTTCATTTTTTGTAACCAGAGTAAGGAAACTTATGTAGATCCCTATCCAGGATCAAAACCCAATTCATGGGCTGGGAGGCATTTTGCTGTAGATACCTTATATTCAAATCCCTTCACAGCACATGCCCGGAATTTATTTCCACTCTCATTCACAGGTACTTCCCTGTCCAGGCCCTTAGGTCATCCCACCAGATCCTCTTGGCAATCCCCACCTTTAAATGGAAGAGACTTGGCGGATCCCGTTTCGCGGTATTGGCCTCCCACTTTTTGAATTCACTCCCTTTTAGCATCAGATCTTCTACATGCTACTCTCATTTTAGGAGACAAATAAAAACGTGGCTGTTTTCCCAGGCTTACGAATGAATTATGTAATGAGCAGCTGCTCACCTCTCTTTATAAACGTCATGAAACCGTATGGTGAACGTGTACTCTACAAATTCTTTCACCATAACATAATCTAACACTATATCCTGCTCAACACTAACCGGCGCATTTGAAAATTTAGTAGGTGGCCAACCAGCACGTAATGTCAGCAGAGGTCCTCACTCCCATCAGAAGTGGAACACAAAGACGAGTGGGCCGCTATATTGATGTCCTGATTTGTAAATTTTTTAGTTTCTCGCACCTAGTTCTCCACCACGATTCTTAAGACAACAAGACAGCTAAGCTTTCCCTCCCAATGTAACCCCCAAATAACAGAAATGACAGGAAAGGCGCCAAGCCTACAATGCCTACCATGGAAGACAGCCTTCCATGCAGAGAAAAGAACACACCCCAGGGATTCTGAACTCCCCATAAGAAATAATATGGTATATTCCAACAGTGGAATGGCAAGAAAACCACTTGAGCACACCCCAAATGTGACAAAAAATGTACCTGACATGTCTTTTAATGCACCCATAGTGTCCCACAAGAACATTATTGCCCTGAAGAAGACCTTCCACACAACTGCAACCCAGGTCCACCGCAGAAGGTCGAAACGCGTCGGCATATCCCACACAGAGGCCAAGAGCTAATATGAAAAACTAACCGGTGCACAAGAGGCACCACAAAGAAAGCGTAACCAAGGACGCTTTGACAATTTATCCATTTGAAGCTCTGACCTCCATAGGGCCTTAAAATAGTGGTAACATGTAAAAACGCGAGAGGACACAAGAGAATCAGGTCCCAATAACAAATAATAGAAGGACACAAGTCACATAAACAGAAGTCTGGTCAAATCTTCAAAAGGTTTGAGGTGTAAAGTACCTGGAAACATATGTTGTATATATGTAATGTAGACATGTATGTCACTTTGTACAAAGATATTTCATGTATAAGTTACATTGTCACACAGTGTCACTCATTGTTCTAAATGTTGTCACATACCAATTGTTTGTGTCTTGTCACAGTGAAGTATGTACATTTTCTATGTAAATGTGAAAATGTGATACAAAATCTAAAAGAAAAAAAGATAAATATCAAATCAGTCAAATTCCCGGCATAAGAGTGTTCATTGAAAAAAGTTGGGTTGAACCTTGAAATTTGAGTACGGGGCACCATACCTTCTTTGAAAATTAATACGAGATAAAAAAGTTCATTTTTTGTAACCAGAGTAGGGAAACTTATGTAGATCCCTATCCAGGATCAAAACCCAATTCATGGTCTGGGAGGCATTTTGCTGTAGATACCTTATATTCAAATCCCTTCACAGCACATGCCCGGAATTTATTTCCACTCTCATTCACAGGTACTTCCCTGTCCAGGCCCTTAGGTCATCCCACCAGATCCTCTTGGCAATCCCCACCTTTAAATGGAAGAGACTTGGCGGATCCCGTTTCGCGGTATTGGCCTCCCACTTTTTGAATTCACTCCCTTTTAACATCAGATCTTCTACATGCTACTCTCATTTTAGGAGACAAATAAAAACGTGGCTGTTTTCCCAGGCTTACGAATGAATTATGTAATGAGCAGCTGCTCACCTCTCTTTATAAACGTCATGAAACCGTATGGTGAACGTGTACTCTACAAATTCTTTCACCATAACATAATCTAACACTATATCCTGCTCAACACTAACCGGCGCATTTGAAAATTTAGTAGGTGGCCAACCAGCACGTAATGTCAGCAGAGGTCCTCACTCCCATCAGAAGTGGAACACAAAGACGAGTGGGCCGCTATATTGATGTCCTGATTTGTAAATTTTTTTGTTTCTCAAAAACAGTACCAAATCTGGGGTTTATATCAGAAAAACAAACCACAATACCCCTAATGATCAGGGCACTTTTGCTGTGCATGTAGGTGCTTTTGTTAGTTGTCTTTGCCCATGTTCGCCGTACAGGGAAAAGCTGCATCTGCAGGACTGTCCTAAATGGATCAGACTTCCTAATGCACTAAAGGTCCAGCACCATCCCCAATGCTGTTAATTATGGAGTGGGGAGAGTAAATCCGACCCCCCTTGGTTCCCCACCCTAGTGACAAAAGTGTTCCCCAATGTCGTTAATTGTGGAGTGGAACTAGTCGAACTGCCCTCCTTGCGGTTCAGAACTTCCTCCTCTGTTGCTTACTTTGGACTAGCAATAATTCATCTAAACCCTCCATAGTCCAACAATAACATGTTAGACTTATTATTATAACTGCTTTTGTAATTTTTTTTTGTTTAGTATCATGGGAATTACATTACACAATAAAGTTTTTTTAACATAAATGTATTAATACTCACATAAACATTTGAAATTTTAACTTTTTAATTAAATATCATTTGGACATTTAAAGTTAGGAATTTGGGGGAAGATTTAAGAGTTACATTTCTATCTGAATTATATTTTCTTTGGATTGAATGTTTTTTGGGTATTTACATTTTTGCGTACCATAATGAGAATATAGGAGGACTTTTGAATACGCATTGATGCTACCACATCGTAAGTATAATTTTACCTTATTGTTTATGGGAGGGAATGTTTAATGTTTCTTGTTTAAATATTGCAAATTTGTATTATTTGCTATAAAATGTTTATTTCTGTTTAACATTCTGTGTTCTTCTAATGTTATTTTCATGTTTGTTTGTGTGCTCTGTGTTTATTGATATTCCATGTTTTGATTGTTATGATTTTTTTAATTGCAATAATTAGTGTATATATTTCATTTACTGGAATTATGTCATTGATCAATACCAATATATTAGTATATTTAATTAAAGTGTTTATTTAATAATGTATACATTTATAAGATTTTTTTAATATATTTTAAATATATACCAAATGAATATTAAAACACACATTTTAGTTTATCATAAATTGATATCTCTGTTTTTAGTTTTTTTGTTTTTATTTTTCGTAAGGTGTATGCTACGTAGTATGGGGTGGGAATTGCATTTGTACATTGGCTTTTCGCCCAAAATGTTATACATGTATTGTATTCGTATGGATATTTTGGTTTGAGGTTTGAATAAGGAATGTTGAATTCATAGTTCCCGGTAAATGTGTTATTTTTGTAATTATGTCTATGAATTGGTAAAGCATTGAATGATGTTTACCAATTTTTGACTGAAATGAGTTGTGCTACTATTCTGCTGTATTGCTAGTTTTAGATTGTTTGGTACTGTCATATATATTTCACCCCTTTATGTGTAACCTGGCTTGGCATCTGTGTCCTGAGTGGGCAGACATTTAATCCAGGTATCCTCAAAGAAATCTAGGAGTGGTGTTGTTTCCTTCATGTGTTTTTTGAAGAGTGTGGATTCCATTAATAGTTTCAGGATCTGGTCACTTCTTTAGATGGTACGAAAGGTAGAGTCAATACGTTTTTTATTTGAAATTGGATTATGCTGTTTGTTGAGTATTCTATACTTAGAGTTGATTTTTTGAGGTGGTGCTATATGGCTTCTTGTAGTGGAAATAGCAACCTTGTATTTGGCTGTTTTGCGCTTTTGCAATTGTTTATCATAGCAATTTGAAATCTATTACTATTTGACCAGGAGACTAGTATTATGTTCAGTAATTCATTGTAGTTTGTGTTTTGTTTGTTTGATAGTAATACATATAGATGGGATATGTTATGCCCGTAGATGATGTACAGTTGGTAGAAAGGCAGTGGGCATGTTTTAAAAGTTCCATCCATGAAGCATACGGGGCCTTGTGTTACTCTTTGTATGTTTTTTGTTGTAGAAACTTATTTACTCTTTATTGAGGTTATCCTATAGTATGACAACCTCTTAGTGTGGGTTAACATTAGGGGCCCGACATCATAGGTTTAATTCCGACCGCAGTAAAAGGGTAGGGGCGGTTGACATGAAACCAGCGAGCGGAACCCTATGTATTTCCGATGGGCTCAAGGAGCCCTGCAGAGCGTCGAAGCCAGCATAATCCCCTAATGACAAAGAAGCCAGGCTCAGCTCCGCAGTCTGGATTATGATGGCACTTTCCGACAGCCGTTTCATGTCAGCCTTTCGGACATGAAAAGGCTGTCAGAAAATGTCTTTGGGGGCTCCTAGCAGGGCCCCCTTGCCCCCGGGCCATCCGCAATAGGGCCTTAACATCCCTGCACCGCATGGTGCCTGTCACACGATGTAGGGATGTTTAAAAACATCCATTCTACAATGAAAGCTTATGATGCGGGCCAATTCTGCATGCCACACAAGCTTCTATTGTAGAATGGATGTTTCTGACCGGGCGGTTGCATCCAAATAAGGCGGTCGGAACCTCCGACCTATGGTCGGGCGGTTCCAGACTGATACAGTCCGCCCGACATCGTAATCAGGGCCTAGGTGTTCGGGAATGTCAATTGTATAGAATGTTTTGGTGCAGGTTTAGCTATTCTATCACTTCCTTTTTCTCCATATTAGTATTTATAAGTTTGGTACAGATGGTAATTGGGCTCTCCAGTGAATGGCTTAAAGTATTGTTCCACATGGAGCTCTGGAAATAGTTCAAGGCCTCTTTTTAACCCTGGAGGATGTCGCAGACCTCAATCTCTGCAATATTTGCTGGTTGCTTATAGCATTTTCAACTTATGGATCTTCCATAGCAACTATCAGGGCATGCAGGAAACTAAATTGAGGGGGAAGCGCAAGGATAATCACATTTAGATGCCACTGCTACACAGATAAGACTAAGCACTTCATCTATCATTTGGCGTAGAGGGAGCCCCACTGTAAATTGGCAGCCCTACCCTGCTGTTAATTGGTAGGGCTCTCACTGTTCCAAAACCATGGTCCCCTTCATTTAGGGGTGGGAGAACTGGCATAGCTCTGACAGTCGGACCTCAGCTGGCTTCCCCATTTAAAACATTTGGCATTCCATCTGCTACAGGGCTGCATGGTCACAGTGGTAGAAGCCCCATCATATGCAGGGTGAGATCTCAATTAATGAATTTCTTGCCAGGACAACAATAAGCGGAGTGGCTGTTCCAGACTGTAAAACACAGAAATGTGTCTTATGCACAGATACTTTACGCCTTGTTTGATGTAGACACTTTCTGTGGCATTTCACTTTGCACTTCACTGGAGTGCATGGCCCTTCCTCTGTTTCCTGCTCTTCCTTTCCTCTCCCTTTGTCCTGGTCTCTGCTTTCCCCTCCTTCTTTTGCCATGCTCAGTGAAAAGGACCATAGGCGGCTCTAGGTTTTCAAACCTTTAGTTTATTTTGCGGCAAAAGGGCTAGCGGTAGAATGACGCCATTTCATATTAACAGTTCTCTGACTACAGAGCCAATCTGGTAAGCCACTGGAATAACACAGAATGGCATGATGTGTGGCAAAGTGTTTAGAACTGCTGTCATGGGGCGCAAGGCTTGAAACCTAGCATAAAGCTCAGCAGTTTTCTGATTCTTAAACTCCCTGTGATCCTCGATCAAAAAAACTCGACCCATGCTTCACTCAATATTTTGTGATTCTGGGGAAATCATTTCATCTCCCTGTCCTGCTAAAAAACACAAACACTTTTGAGCTCCATGGGAGTGC
Organism: Triturus cristatus; assembly: GCF_964204655.1. Classification (NCBI taxonomy): domain Eukaryota; kingdom Metazoa; phylum Chordata; class Amphibia; order Caudata; family Salamandridae; genus Triturus; species Triturus cristatus. The sequence continues at coordinate 1,099,363,544 of NC_140585.1, forward strand.
ATGTCTCATTACTTACTGGTGCTCTTCATTACTCCTGGTCCTATTGTCCTCGTTCCATTCATCACTAATGAGGAGAATCCACCTCACAAGGCAGAAGCAAGAACAAGAAGAATGCAAGAAGGATATGCCCCTTCCATGGGGCTGAAGCCTATGTCAGCAAAACCTAACCAGCATTCTTCCTGAAATACCAAGCCTCCCCACTATTGAAGGCCAGACTTCAGGGAGGTAGGGAGGAGGGGAGGGGCAGGACGAATGGGTTGAGGACAATAGGACAAGGAGTAACGAAGATTACCAGTAAGTAATGATACATTACCCCCAGGCCCCCCAGGTCCCCCTTGCCCTCTTCCCATTCATCACTAATGAGGAATAAACAAAGCATCTCTCAGACCAGCCTTTACTGACCAGAACAATGCAAATAGAAGCCAAATACGCAGACCATTATTGACTGCAACACTCAACAGTGAAACTGACATGGCCATCCATCAAGATAACACTGAATACTGCACTCCCACCCCAAAATTGGTGCTGTCATGTAACACATTCTGTAATCTGTAATGACGAAAAGATGTGTTTGGCGTAGCCCAAGTGGCCAGCTGACAAATTTTGGAAATGCCATGAATCTCTTCGCATGAAGCGGACACCCTTAAATGACCTTGCACTCCCTCTGGAGGAGGAGTACCTGACAAAGAGTATGCCAAAGAAATTGCCTGTTTACTCCACCAACTGAGGGACAACAAGGAAGCTTCCTCCTCTTTCTTAGAAGTCGCAAAAGACACAAACAAGGAAGCTGATCTTCTAAAGAGCTTTGACCTGTCAACATATATTAAAAGGGCCCTCTCAACTTCAACAAATGGCATTGGAAAACCAAAGAGGAATCTCCTCTGTCACCAAAGCTGGCAGGATAATCTCTTGTGCCCAGTGACATTGAGAAGAGACTTTGGGCAGCAAAGAGAGGTTCAGCTTCAGCACAACCCCATCTTCACAAAATGAAAGAAGCAGTTTTCTCGTTAACAGAGCACCCAACTGCCCACTACTTCTAGTTGATGTGATGACTACAAGGAAGGCCATTTTTAGCGTTGAAAACTTAACATCCATTGTTTCCAGTGATTCAAAAGGATGGCAAATCAGAGCTCTCAACACTAATGGAAAATCATCCAAAGGATAAAAAGGCCACACAAAATGTCTGGAATGAGAAAAGCTTTTCAAGTGTCTAGCCACAGGATCCTCCAAATCCGAAATATTGCCCCACAGGGCCCTGAAGGCTATAATAGCCGCCCACTGAGACCTTAATGTAGTTACCGACAGATGTTTGGAACACAATTCAAAGTACAGTGTAAGGGGGAGAGGTTCATAGAAGCACATTATTCTCGCAAACAGCCCCAATGGCGATCATCAGACTTCAAGGTGGATGGTTTCCTAGACTGCTGGATAGCAACTGCTAACTGTCTAGGCAGGCTCTTGCTCTCTAGCCCTTGCCTCTCCTCTTCCACACTGAGAGACTACGTTTCTGGGTAGAAATAACATAGGATACCCTCAGACTGGGAGAAATCAACAACTCTGAACTGCCAGAGTCTTCAGAAGTGATCTTCTCCACAAAAGGGACCAACAGCACAATAACTTGCAGATGATTCGAAGAAGGATGGAGATGAAACCAGGCCCAAGGCACAGTGAAGACTACTGCTGCCATGTTTCCCCCGAAACTTTAACATTCATTATACAGAAAGGGACTGGCTGTTGAACACCTGTAGAACAAAAGTCCTTAAACTTAAAGTCAATGCATCAGATTCCAGGAGGAAGTCTTTTTGAGGTCTGTCTGGAATCAGTACCCTATAGAAGTCCAATTCCTTTGTTGCTAGAATCTTGCATTTTTCTACATTAAAAAGGAATCTGTTTTCCTGAAAGCAGTTGCAAACTACAGGCATCTCCTGAAGCATTGAGTTTGAGAGGGAACATGTAAAAAACAGTCATCGAAATATAGATATATTCATATCCCTGGAAGCTGGAGCTCTGAACAAGGCAATCAAGGGAGCCACCACCTTCGTGAATACTCTTGGGCTATCTTGCGACCACACAGCAGTACCAGGAACTGAAAAGGCTTCTCCAAGATACAGAACCTCAGGCATTTCTTTTTTTTTTTTTAGATGTGTTCATTTATTTTTAATAATTTGAATTTACAAACAAAGAAGTCATCAATGCACGATACAAATTGGTGGTTGGGCAGTTGCAGTTGGCATAGGGTAAAATATATAGCAACAGTTCCTCTGAAAGATAGCACAAGGTTAGATTCCAACACAGTAGGTATACATATGCTAGGGGTCAGATCCAATTCAAGCCCCTTCCTCAATGACAGGTCCGGTCTCGCCATCACCAAATCTCTTTCCCCAGTCCTCCCAGTGGCAGGAGCTATTCCTCCTCTTCATCACCCAGTTCTAACCCATAATAGTTTATCCATGGTGCCCATATCTTGCGAAACTTCTGGGGGCAACCCCTTGCCTTATATGTCACTTTCTCCACAACCATATATAGATCCAAGCTTGCTCTCCATTCTTTAAGTGTAGGGAGTTGGTGGGCACCCCAATACCTAGCTAGATCCCTCTTGGATACTACCATCCCCAAATTAGCCAACATAAGTTTATGCCTAGTTAGGTCCACGTCTGTGGGGATTCCCAGTATAAGGAATTTTGCGTCCAGCTCAAGTTGGGCCTCTAGTATGTTGTTTAGTTCATGTATTATCTTGTTCCAATAGGTTGAACCCTACTGCACTCCCAGAGGGTGTGTATGAATGTACCACGTTGTGTATGGCATCTAAGGCAATCTGGGTTGTCTGCTCTCCCCATGGAATGAAGTCGTGCTCTGTCAAAGTAGGTCCTATGAAGGATGTTATACTCAATAAGCCATAGTCGTAGTTTAATAGCTACTTCTCTTGTTATGTTATGTTAGTATATTTTCTAAAGCGCACAACTCACCCTGGGGCATCTCGGTGCTGACTAGCCAAAAGTAACCTGAGGATTGAAAGGGCCGAAGCAGATCAGGGAAAGCAATTAGAACAGAAAGGCTTTCAACTGTTTCCTAAAAATACAGTAGCTGGAAATGTTTATGCAGGGTCAAAACGGAGCTCATTCCAGTATCTAGGCGCAAGATATGAAAAGGCTCTGCCCCCTGAGCGAGTAAGGCGAATTCGAGGAACCCGAAGGAGGCCTAATGAGCTGGATCTAAGTTTCCTGCAGGGAGAATATTTTACAAGTTTTTTTTGCAAGTAAAGGGGACCTTTCTATTTCAGAGCATTATAAGTTAGACAACAGATCTTGAAAAAGGATCTTTTTTTTACTGATAGCCAGTGAAGTTCCCTAAGCAAGGGAGTCGAGGGGGAGCCTGCAGGACGGTTAAGGATCATTCTAGCTGCAGTGTGCTGAATTACTTGCAATTTTGCCAGCAGGGTCTCTCCCACTTCAGCCAGCAGAGCGTTTCCATAGTCCAGACGACTGATTACTATTGCCTGAACCAAGGTCCTGCGATGGGAAGTAGGTACATAAGGGCGGCTTCCCAGTCGATATCCTCTAGTGGACCAGTGGTAAATCCCCACTTAGTCCGAAGAGGGCCTAGTCTCTCAGGCATATTGTTAAGCAGTGTTTTACAAGTCAGTGAGATGGTTTGGGTCAGAATCTCTTCCTGTAAAAGTCTGCCTTCCAAAGAGGCATATTCTGCAGTGTTTGTGTGTCCATTCCCTCCGCCTGCCAGGCATGTTTTAGTCTCAGATAGGCGTAGGCTTCAGTGTCATGTAGCCGATATGTGGCTTGCAATGAGGCAAATGGGGCCAGTGTACCTGCCTGCAATACATCCCCTATTCTAGGGATCCCTATTAAATCCCACTGTTTAAAGCCTCTCAATTTCCGAATTTCAGTCAGTCTAGTTCCCTCCCACAACACGGTCTCCCTTGTTGGTTTCATGTTCCATTTCATTTGCTTCTCAACACTTTTCCACGCCTCCAGCATGCACTGGGTAGCTGGTAGGAGACGGGTATAGCCTTTGCCACCATAGATAAAAGGTAATTGTGTACGCTCTCCAAATTGTAGCCTTTCCAACCTGTAGGTGGGGTGATCCCCTGGAGCGTGGTTCCATTAATTAATTACAATGAGATGGGCCACTCTGTAGTAGGCTCTGATATCCGGCAGGGTGAGCCTCCCATTGTAGGGGTTTTGCTGTAGCGTTTGTAACACTATTCGCAGGTGGGCCCTGTCCCATAGAAGTAAGCGTAGCTCGCTATTGAGGGTTGTAAACATGGTCTCTGGGATTTTGCAATAGGTATTTTGCAAGATGTACAGCAACTGCGGTAGTGTGATCATCTTGTACATAGCAGCCCTGCCCATGATCGTCAAGGGGAGTTTCCTCCATCTCTTGACATCGTCTTGGAAGTTCGAGAGAATTCGTCTGATATTGCGCTCTAAATTAGTTGCTACCTCAGTGGTAATGTAGAGTCCCATATAAGTGAACCCCTCTGTGGCTAGCCGTAGACAACTCGGATAAGTGTGGGGCTCCACCGTTCCAGCTATGAGGTACAGGGTAGACTTACCCCAGTTAATCCTATATCCGGCATGTCGGCCATAATCTTCAAAAATGTGTAGTAGTTTAGAGAGTGTCGCTGCTGGGTCAGTGACGTATAGTAAAATATCATCCGCATTCAGCGATATGCGTTCTTCGTCTAAGAATCGGGACTTGTCTACGAAACCTCCCAAACCTTGATGAGTTCGAACTACACAGGCCAAAGGCTCCATTATAAGGGCAAATATTAGGGGAGACGGGGCAACCCTACCTAGTGCCTCTTTGAAACGACCAACTCGTCGAGACCACCACGTTAACTCGAACTTTAGCCTCAGGCACATTATACAGGAGTGCCAACCAATCCCTGAATATCGGGCCAAAGCCAAACTTTTCCAAGGTGCTTCTCATGAAGGGCCTGAATGGTATTGAACACCTTCTCAGCATCCAACTAAAGGAGCAGATGGGGACTTACCCTTCTCTGAACCGTGGACATCCAATTGGCCAAGCGTTGCAGGTTAAAACGCGTGACTCGCTTAGGCATGAAACCAGATTGGTCTCTATGTATCAAGGGGGTAATGAGCGTCAGGAGCCGGGTTGCAATAGTAGCCAGAATTTTGGTTTCGATGTTGAGCCGAGATATGGGCCGATAGTACCCACAGTCCTCCAGAGGTTTCCCTGTCTTATGAATTACCACTAGAGTGGCCATTCGAAGATCCTGTGGGAGAATCCCTTGCTCTTTGGCCTCCAGGACCATGTTTACTAAGTGTGGCGCCAGCAAACTACTATTTAATTAAAAAAATTCTCCCGGGAGTCCGTTTGGGCACGGGGTTTTTCCCGACTTTTGGTGGCCAATGGCCTCTGTCACTTCCTCGTGAGTGAGATCCTCTTCTAGTCTGTCCCTCTCCTCCCGAGAGAGTGAGGGAAGCTCGATTGCATCTAGGTAGGGGACTATTTGCGTCATGTCTACCTGAGATGTGGCCGCATACAAGTTCTTGTAGTACCGTGCAAAGGCCCCTGCAATATCTGTGGGTGTAGTATGTGTGGAGCTTTGGTCTGTAATGGATGTTACCCATCTTGACTCCATTTCCTTCCTGCCCAGCCACGCAAGCAGTTTCCCTGCCCTGTCGCCTGTCTCGTAGAGGCGATATTGGACTGCCAATTGCCAAGCCCATACCTCCCTGGTTGCCAACGCTTGATATTCCCTTTTAGTTATTTCGATTTGGCGAAAGGTATGAACAGTCATCGTGGAGGCGCCACTGTCCTCCAGAGTCATGAGCTTGCATTCTAAGGCCTTCATCTCCCGGGTTTCTCGTCTCGTTTTATGAGCAATTATATTTTGCGCTCTGTCTCTCAACACCATCTTGAATGCTTCCCACAGAGTAACTGCTGACTGTACTTAGCCTACATTCCCCTTAAAATAGAGCTCTGAATCCACCCTGAGCTCTTTAGCAACCCTTCCATCTTTCAAGGCCCATGGCCTCAGTCTCCAGTTCTTTACCTGATGATCTCCCATCCGGCCCACCGTTAATAAAAGCGGTGAATGGTCCGAGATGCCCTTAGCTAAGTATTCCACCCTCTCCACCGGACCTCCCTCCCCTGTGGGAGCAAAGAGATAGTCTAACCTCGTAAATACTCTATGAGCCCCCGAAAAGTAGGAGTAATCACGCAAAGCTGGGTGATGTCGTCTCCACAAGTCCGTCAGTCCAAGAGCGTCCTGGAATGTTGCCAACATTGTGGGACCTTGGGATCCAGGTGTTAGTTGGTCCAATCTAGGGAGGGCTCGACCACATCGTTGAAGTCCCCCCAATGATATGTATAGCAGGATCAGAGTGCAATAGGATCTCTGTCAGCCTATCTAGTGTACATTGCTGCAGTCATGAGGTGTTTAGGCACTAATGAGTAAGAACATCTTACGGTTCCAAATTCCCTGCACTGCAACATAAGTGGCGTCAGAATCCACCCACTGTTGAGTAATACGAAAGGGGGGTGACTTTAATGAGAATTGCCAATCCTCCCGAACCCTTAGTAAAACCCGCAAGTGCCAGGGTAGTATAATGCCCTCTGCCCAGGAAAGAACAACTCGAACCTCTCTTGTAGAAAGATTATGTCGGGTTTAAGTTGTTTGAGATAATGAGATACAAGACCTCGCTTGATTTTGTTTCCTAACCCATTGACATTCCATGTCAATGCCGTAAATCCGTCCCCAGTTTTTGCAGCACACTTCGTGGCTCATTACACGTCCCTCCCAGAGGATTTCCCATGTCCCACAATCCCAACTCTCGGCATTCATTTGGTTTAACTGAAAAGAACAGTCCCCCCACCCGAGTGACAGACTCAGTACACAACATGTTACAATGTCTAACCTACCCCTCACCCTACACTCTTCACTTACCCATACCCTCCTGCAATTCGTCAACATGACAACTCTGGCACGGGTAATCCACTAAGAGGTCTGGAGACCTACCTCCCCCCCTGTTTCAATTAACTACACAATAATACGATAACAGCACTCACCGTACGACCCTGTCTCAGGCCAAAGATCTGCAATGTCTACCAGGCCTTAGGGTAATCTTACTGTCTGTTGGCAGCCGTCTGGCCCCATCTCAGTCCTCTTCGCCATTACTGGGCGGATGCTGCTGTTGCGTGCTTGTGTAGAGCAGAATCGGATCTGATGCTTCCAACCGTTGGATGCTCTCCAGTAACGGGTGCTCACTATCTGCATCTGCTGAGTCTTCTCTTTCCGACAGTTCAGTGTGGATATTGTCACTGGGTCTCAGCAGGGTGTGTGGCAGACGATCTTGTTTGGCCTCGTCGTCCGAATCCGATATTTGTGACCTACTTTCTCTATGCCGCGAGGACCTCGCCGGTATTCCTCCAGCTGCACCTCGTATTTTAACCACTCATCTCCTGCACTTTTCTTTAGGTCGTTCCTGACTACAGCCCAGTCTCTTTTCTGTGAACCGATCCGGAGCTTGGGGTGATCTGCGCCTGAACTGATGCCGTTCCTCAACCCACGACCATGCCTCTTCCAGAGTCTGAAAAAACAACGTGTTACCTTGGAAGATAACTTTAAGCTTGGCTGGGAACAGTAACATGTACTGAATCTCGAGTGCTCGAAGCTTCACCTGGACCGTATCAAAAGTTCGTCGTTGCTTTTGCACATCCCGTGAATAGTCCGGGGATACCATCACTCGCGTGTTTTCATATTTGATCTCCCCATCTTCCTTAGCTCACGTATGATTAGGTCTCGGTCTTGAAAGATCAAAAAGCGGGCTATCAAGGGTCGAGGGGGGCCCCCCGGAGGCGGGCGAGCAGCAGGCATCCTGTGCGCTCGTTCTATGACAAAGCAGGACAAAAACTGGGTATTTGGAAAGGTGTCTTTGAGAAACGACAGGAGAAACTGGCCTGGGTCCATCCGTTCCACGTCTTCCGAAAGCCAATAAATCGAAGGTTATTTCTGCAGGCCCAATTTCCCCATCGTCGACCCTCCATGCCACTTCTTCTATTGAGGCCAAGAGCCCCTTCACATACGTTTGCATAGAATGAGAGGTATCTTCCAGCTCCAAGATGCGGTGTTCCGCATTAGTAACTTGGTCAGAGACTTTTCGCAGGTCTTGACGCAGCAATGTAACCTCCGAGCGTATCTCCACCATCTTCCCTTCCAAGCGTTCTCTTGACTCATGGATTGCTTGTAGTACGGCTGCATTGTCCAGAAGGGGAGCTGCACCTCCCTCCGCTCCCGCGGGCGCAGGGAGCACCTTAGCAAATTGATCTAATTTACCCTTCCGCGACGTCTTTGGCTCCTGATCCTTCGCCATTGCAGGCCGTCAGATGTGAAGATGCAATTAGGCACTCTCTCCCACAATCACGACCCTCGTGGCACCACTGGTGACTTTCCAGCGACGCACCCACTGCAGTGTCTCATAGTTCCCAGGTCAGCTGCAATAGGATGCCTCCTGGGCTCCCCCACACCTACGTGGCGGACCATTTCGTCCCTCGTATGGGTGCAGCTTCTACTGGCGCCACCCAGGGATCACGCCCGAAGAGGTGAGCTAAATGTTCTGCAGGTTACAAGCCCTTGTAGTAAGGCACTGATGGGCCCGTTCCATGTACCCATACTACTGGAATGATGTACCCAGAGAGCCAAGAGCTCGAGATGTACACCGAGGCCCGTCGTCACAGCAGTCACATACCTCAGCTGCCCGCAGCCACATTGGTGGAATCAGCAGGGGGAGGAGGAGAAGGAGGAAGGCAAGTCTCCACCCGCAGTGGGCCTCCCTGATCAGCTCCGCAGTGTACCGCAAGGACTGTGGTCCCAGATTCGCCGCTTCCCAGACGCTGTGTTACTGGAAGCAGAGAGGATCTTCAGGGCAGCTCCGGCACCGGCGGGCTGGCCTGCGCAATCTCGGCCGCAAAGGTGGAAGGACGTCGGGGCCTCTCGCTCAGTCCCAGGGCGAGTCACCTGGTGCCGCAATGGGAGCCTGGGGGGCAGCCGATTACCGCGAGGTCTGCCCCCCGGGCAGATTGGGAGGGGGGAGGGGGGGGAGTGGCCGAACGGCCATTTTGTAATAATTGGGCTACATTTGGGGATAGCCCAAATGTAGCCCAAATCCAGGGATAGGAGCCCAAGGGGTATTTAGGGAATCCGCGCGCCAGCCCAGCCACCATTTTAGGCTTGGTGACCTGGTGGCTGGGTGCACGAGTTTAAAGTTTCTGTTGCTGTAGGTGTAGGCCTCGAGTAGGAAAGAATACCTGTGGTCATGGCGGCTGGCGATTTTCGGGTTCTGGAGGCCATCCGACTGCTGAGTGAGGCGGGGAGGATGGACCTCCTGGTGCAGGACGCGAATTGGACGAGGCGCCCGGTGAGGCGCACGTCCGCGGGGATGGCGGTTGCCGTCGCGGCGTGTTCGCCCCCCGGGAGTCCGTTGGGCAGAGCGGTGAGTGAACGGGGCAGCGCGTATACCAGGAGCGCTGCCCCTGAGTCAGAGGTGGGGGCGGAGGAGCGCGCGGTAGGAAGGGAGGCGGTGAGTGGGCGGGGACGAGCGACGCGACGGGGGAAGGCGTCGGGTGCCTCCTTCGAGAGGCCTAAATCTTACGCGGGCCGCTCCTCAGGCAGGGGAGCAGCCGTAGGCAAGTCAATGGCGGGGGCGCGGGGACGCTCCTGGGAGGGCCGGGATGTCACGCGTAGAGGCTTGAGGAGTGCGCTGGGGCGGGCGGCTCAGCCTGAGGAGGAGGAAGGGCTCAAGGAAGTGCCCGAGTGGGGAATATTGCCGGCGGGAGTGTCATGGGGCGGCGCGGAGCGGCGCCGCGCTGCCTCGCTGTTTGGGGTCGGCGGAGAGGGGGTAGGGGGACAGGGACTGCGGGAAGCGGGGGCGGGCGGGCTGGAGCAGGAAGCGAAGGGAGACGTACGGAAGGGACAGCAGACAGTGGGGGGCTGCGCGAGGGGAGGGGCGCGGGACCCAGCGGGGGGGCGAGTGCACAGGGACAGGAGGCGTCCAGGGAAGAGGGGGGGGGGAGGGGTGGGGGGGCGTAGCGCGGGCGGAATAGAGCGGGACGCAAGGGACAGGAGCGTGGCGGTGCCTGGTGGCGGCGGGAGGGGCCAGGCGGAGGGGGATATTGCAGGGGGAGCAGCAGGGGGGGAATCCCCAGTGCTGTTTGAATCGGAGGGTAGTGAGAGGGACTGGGACGGCCTGGACATATTTGAGTCCTGGGCGGAGGGGTTGGGGGGGGCGTCGGGGGCTGGAGATGGGGGCGCCGGGAGGGGGGGACGGAGGGTAGGGGGGAGGGGGGATGGGAGGGGGGATGGGAGGGGGGCGCGGTAGGGGTTGGGGCGTGCGGACAAGGAGTGGGGGGGCGGGGAGGGGGAGTGGAGTGACGGTGACGACGGAGATGGGGGGAAGAGGACGTTGTGGATTTGGGCGCGGTGGGACAGGCGTGGGTCGCGGGGACGTTGGGGGCCGGCAAGCGGGGATGGGATGGCAGGAGGAAAGGAGGTAGGCCCAGCACACCAGACCATTCCTTTTCTTTGCAGGTAGCGGAGCGACAGCGGGAACATCGTGGGGTGCCGGACTTGGCAGGGCTGGGAGCGGCCCGGCGACGCCGAGGAGAAGGGAGGGTGGAGCCTTGGGCGGCGTGCCCGGTACCAGTGAGGGATCCCGGCGCGGCTGGCACAAGTAGGCCCGTGACGGGCTCGCCAGCCCCAACACCCACGGGGTCACAGCGCCCCGGGGGGCATCGCCGGAGGAGCACAGTAGAGGAGACTGTTGTTTTACCGCGGAAGCAGGTGGCACCACCAGCGGGAAGCGCTGGGGGTGCAGGGCAGGAGGAATTGGACTATGAGGAGGATAGTATGGAGGAAGGAGAGTTGCTAGAGGTGGGGGACGGTAGTGACGGGGGGCCGAGTAATGTTGTGGCTAGTTTCTTGCAGGTGTCACGACGCCAGGCGCAGCCCACGGGTCGGACATCGAGGTGGGAAAGCAGCTCGGCCCCGAGGTCAGGACGCCGGGAGGAGCGGCAGACGGAGACATTGGCGCCAGGTAATAAACATTTGCTCGGGCATCCAGTGATGGTGTCCAGAGGAGTGGGGGGGTGGGGGTGGAGGGGGGGTAGGGGAAAGGTTGCGCAAAGGTGCGTACGTGGTGGATGTGGCTGTGGGCATGGAAGGCCCGGACAAGGGGGACAGCGGTCAGAACAAGAAGGAGGGGACAGACGAGAAAGGGACAGGGGACGCAAAGGCAGGGGAGACAAAACTGGAGAGCAAGGAACTGAAGATAAAGCGGTTACCATATATGGGAGTGACCAAGCCCTTGGGGGCGCACTTGATGTTGGCAACAAAAGAAAGGATCTGGAAAGGGGAGTATGTGGAGATGCTCAAACTCTTGCACAGAGAGGTCAGGGCGAAAGAGGGCTCTAAGGAGGAGGAATTCGAGCTGGCAAAGAGGCCTAAGGTACCTCTGACAATAGAGAACTGGACAGAGGCTTTTCTGATATATGCCAGTGTGTACTGCGAGAAGTTCCCGGAGAGGTCAGTGGCCATGTTTAAATACATGGACGTCATTCGGAAGGCGCAGATTACAGGGGGTGGATATGCCTGGGCTCAGTATGATGAGGAATTCCGGGCGCGCATGGCATGGGATACGGAAGCAAAGTGGGGAGAGTTGGACACGGATCTGTGGCAGCATACCATGGGCCTTGCCGGGTCGGGGAAGACTATTTTTACGGCCAGCGGGCTGTCGCTAGTGTATCAGCCCTTTCGAGGGTGGGTGGAGCCGGCAGGGGGACGACAGGAGACAAGGGTGCTTGCTGGGACTTTAACAAAGGACTATGCACAAGAGAATATTGTAAGTTTCGGCACGAATGCTCGGGCTGCGGCAAGCGACATCCGCTGGTCAAGTGTTGGGGGGCTCAAGGTCCGGCGCACAACAGTCAACAGTGGCAGTCTGGAGCCCCTAAGGCTGGAGCCCAGCAGTAGTCACAACAGGAGGGAGGGGGGAGGGGGGCGAGGGGGCCTGGGCCAAAGGGCTCGTACTCCGGTTAGGGTAGAGAAGTTGGCGGGGGCTCTCGGGGGTTATCCGGACAGGGCGGCGGCAGAACAGCTGGAATTGGGGTTTCGAGAGGGGTTCAGGTTGGGGTACGAGGGGCCGAGGGTCCGGAGATGGGCGGACAATTTGCGATCGGCGCGGGAGCATCCACAGGTGGTGCAAGCGAAACTGGACAAGGAGGTACAGGAGGGCCGCATGGCGGGACCCTTTCGCGATTGGCCGTTGCCTAATTTGATTGTGTCACCCATTGGAGTGGTACCCAAGAAGGAGGTGGGACAGTTTCGACTTATACAGCATTTGTCATGGCCAGAAGATGGGTCGGTCAATGACTTTATTGCGGAAAGTGCGGCCACTGTGTCTTACTCATCTGTTGACGTGGCTATGGCACTGGTGGTGACCGCGGGCGCAGCAGCACAGATGGCAAAGTGCGACATCAAGTCAGCTTTCCAGTTGCTGCCAGTTCATCCAGATGACTGGGATCTGTTGGGCATACAATTCGGCGGTCACTGGTATGTGGACAAAGCATTGCCGATGGGCTGCTCCATGTCTTGCGCACTTTTTGAATGTTTCAGCACGTTCCTACAATGGCTGTTTGCGGAACGGACGGGTCACCAAGGCGTGTCACATTACTTGGATGACTTCTTTTTTGTCGGCACCTCAGACTCCGCGGACTGCCAGAAGGCTCTGGACAGTTTCCATGAGATCATGGGGGACATGGGCGTGCCACTGGCCCCGGAGAAAACACAGGGTCCCAGTACGGCACTGGCTTTCCTCGGTATTGAATTGGATTCCGTCCTGATGGAGGCGCGCCTCCCGGCGGATAAAAAGCGACACATGTTGGAACTGCTGACCAGTGTGTTGGCACGACAGAAGGTGACGGTCAGGGACATCCAGGTGTTGCTGGGACATCTCAATTTTGCTTGTAGGGTGGTCAGAGTAGGGCAGACTTTCTGTAGGCGACTGGGGCGAGCGTTGGAGGGGCAGAGGCCTCCACACCATCATGTGCGGCTGTCAGCAGGGGTGAGGGAGGATTTGAGGATGTGCCAGTTTTTCCTGCACCAGTTTAACGGGGTGCCTTTGATGAGAGAAGTGGACATGGTGTGGGACGTGCAGATTTTCTCGGATGCAGCGGGGAGCAAGGGGTTTGGACTGTATTGGCAGGGGAGGTGGTGTGCAGAGCCCTGGCCCGAGGAATGGTTGGAGGGAGGCAGGAGCATTGCGTTCTTGGAATTCTTTCCCTTAGTGGTGGCGGTCACGCTGTGGGGGGTTTTGTTGGCCCACAAAAAGGTCACGTTCAGGATCGACGACATGGCGGTGGTACAGGTGGTGAACAGGCAGTCGGCGCGGGACGCGCAGGTGCTCAAGCTGTTGAGGGTTTTTGTGCTGGGGTGTTTGAGACATGATATTGCGTTTCGCGCGGTGCATGTGCCAGGAGTGGACAATGACATTGCGGATGCCTTGTCTCGTTCACAGTGGGGGAGATTCCGTGGGCTCGCCAAGGACGTGGACGTGAACCCGACCAGGATGCCGAACCAACTCTGGGAAGTAGGCAATACAAGATGCTACAATTGGTTCTAGGTTCTTTAGCGCGGTCGACGAGGCTGGCATACAGGGCGGCATGGGAGGAGTTTGTCCGTTCGGGGGCGAAGTGGCGGGCCTCCGGGGCGGAGAGGCGGGAGGATGTCGTTCAATTTATATTGGACCTGGTGGAGAAAGGGTTGACTAAGGTGACGATAGTGGGCAAGTTGGCAGGGGTTGCGTTCATCGGAAAATTGTTGTGGGGCTATGCGCCATCCGCGGGGGAGCTGGGGGCTCGGATCTTAGAGGGCTGGGCACGGGAATGTGGGAGATTGGCCCGGGTGAGGAAGCCACTGTCCTGGGAAATGTTAGTCAGGGTGCTGGGGGCTCTGCCCGAGGTGTGCTGGGATGGTGGGGAGGCATTGCTGTTCGCCACACTCATGTCTTGGATGTTTTTCGGGGCGTTTCGGGTGTCGAAACTGCTGGGGTCGAAAGGGGAGCGGGGTTTGACCTGGGATGAGGTGTCCTTTAGGGAGCAGGTAGTGAGCATTTGGCTGCGGAAGGCGAAAACAGACCAAAAAAGTCGGGGGAAGTGGGTCACTCTGAGGAAAGGGCGCTCCCCGACGGTTTGTCCATTCCGGTGGGGACAGCGGTGGAATTCGCGCTCTGGGGGACTGGGAGGACTGTTTTTTTCCCATCAGCAGGGGCGGGGTGTTAAAGCTCCGCAACTGCTGGCAGTGCTGCGGAAAGCACTTAGGAAATTGGGGGTCGATGAAAAGGGTTTTGGCACGCATTCTTTTCGCATTGGGGCAGCGTCAGAGGCACATGCGAGGGGTTGGGACAGGGAAGACATCATGAAGTTGGGTAGGTGGTCTTCGAATTGCTACCGGCGATATGTGCGCAGCGAGACGGGGGGCGGGGTGAAATAAAAAAAATAAAATAAATAAAAAGGGTGGGGGGGGGGGGGGGGACACCAGAACAGTAGAGTTTTCAAGGGGGTGTTGGCTAGGTTTTCACTCTTGTCTTTCTTTTCAGGTTCGGTCATGGGACCACTTGCCAGAGAAATGTCCATTTGGATTGTGGCGCACTCGTTCGTGAGGAGGGCGCAAATTCAGGCGCAGGAGAGCTATTTTGGGGAACGTTTGGGGTTCCATAAAGATTTGTTCTCTGTGGGGTGGAGGGGTAGGGGGGGGATGCGATGGAAAGAATTGGTGCCGGTGTTGAACGGGATTTTGAGGGCAGGTCGGTGCCCCGATGTGTTGGTTCTTCATTTGGGGGAGAACGACATGGTGAGGGAGACAGGTTTGGCGCTGATGCGGGCAATGAAGAAGGACTTGGTTTTGATTAAGGAGCGATGGGCGGGTTGTTCCATTGTGTGGACGGTATTTGTCCCCCGGAGGAGTTGGAGGGGGGCGGTTAACCCAGGTGCGGTAGATAAGGTGCGGCGAAAACTTAACACGGAGATGGTGAGGTTTTGCCGGCATTTGGGGATTAAAATACATTAACAATGGGGTGACCCAGTATCCCTCAGAACCTGGGCAATGATATAATATGAACAATTGATTCTGTCGGGTAAAGCTAATTTCTTTAAAGCCTTTAAACCAATCATTGGTTTACTCATAGGAACAAGTAATTTATCAAAAAAAACACATATAAATGACACACCTAGGGACACCATAGACGGTATTCAGAAGTTTTATAAATTACGGCATTTATGAATACCACCATTGATTCATGAGGCTGTCAAAACATAACATAAAATGCGTTTGCAATTTTTGTGACAAGGTGAATATAGTGCTCAGTGCAGTAGTGAAGGTGCACAATATGTACAAAGTGAATTTCACGAGGAAGTCGTTTCTTTTGGAAGGCCAGGAAGACAACGATGTTTGAATAGCTCTGTGGATTAAATGAATAGGTCTTGACACAGGGTCTTTCAACTGGTCCGGGGAAAGTGTCGACGTTTCAACCCAAGGGGCATTACTGTATTAGTCAATGCGGGTCTTCATCAGGACAAGGAAAAATGGGACAGCCTATGGAGTAGTAAGAGTATCGGTCAGGTGTGTGGCTCAAATCTGCTGTGTGGCTAGTTATTGTATGGACGGCGGAACACTCACCTAAAAGGCCCAGTAGAAATCAAGGGAGTGTATGTCTTCGACAATTTGTGCAGCTACAACATTCAGCTTTCAATTTAGGATTAATCAACCAGGGGACCCTCTTGATGAAATAAAGCATTTTAGGGACCAGAGAGGCTAATAGTGTGGAGTAAGAGCCGAAAAATCAGCTTAATGATGACTTACCCCAAGGGAATCAATCGACCACGGTTGTCTAAGGCATTAATTAACCAGGGGGATGGACAGAAGGACCTCACGTCTCCTGTGCGGTGGAGCGCAACAAATGCGCGTTTCTATATAAAAACAGGGTGAAGGGAGAATTAGCTCCTTGCGTAAAAACACAAAGGCTCGGGATATAATCTTCCATATGTGAACGCTCACCTTTTACAAAAACCGGGGACCAACAACGGCGGCAACAGCAAACGTCCTGTCTCGTCCGTGGCTGAGACCGGTCTGCCGATTGCAAGTTTAAAGTGTAAAGGCGCGTGTGCGTAACGTGGCGTCTTTTGGTAGGTTGCTAGGCAACGCATGACGTGCTATGTCATGCCGGGGTGCTGAGAGACATGATTAGTCAGGTATGTTGTAATTGGAGGATAGTACGGGAAAGGCCATAGGAAGGACCACGAATGACGTACTCCATCGAGTCTCTGTGTAAAAAACAGCACGTAGGCAATCCCCCTTGATATCATGGGATCACAAGTGTAAT
Organism: Triturus cristatus; assembly: GCF_964204655.1. NCBI lineage: Eukaryota > Metazoa > Chordata > Amphibia > Caudata > Salamandridae > Triturus > Triturus cristatus. The sequence continues at coordinate 1,099,379,959 of NC_140585.1, forward strand.
ATGGAGAACTCAATCAAAGAAGACGTTGTCATGATTGCGTGTAATATGGAGAATTCAATAAAGGAAACCCATTGTCACGATTTAAATAGACACAATACAAAAAGTAATGGAGGGTCAAAGGTTGGTAGCTATTAGTTAAAACTACCAATTTCGCTCTTTTTAAGCTTTAGAGACTTTGAGGTCTCAAATAAATAAGTACTTTCCTCAGAGCCATCTAATTTTAATATCACTACTTTGCACTTTTGCACTATTTCATTTTTTCTCGCACTGCTTTTCAGTAGCCCCCTGCGACCCAGTTATACCATCACTGGTTCCTATGTTGTCATTCATGACTAAACTCTTTTCCTATCCTTCATGGTTAGAAGGAACCCACATGATGAAAAGGGCGCCCAGGAAGAGCTACTGATGGGTATTTTTCAAAAACTATGAATGATGTACCCTGTCTAGCGAACCAATATCACTAGCTCCATTACATAGTCGTATCTTGTGAATTTCATACCTTTGACCCTCCATTACTTTTTGTATTGTGTTTAGTTACTTTCGGGGAGTGTAGTGCTGAGTGGTCATTAAAATTAATCCCTGAGACCCAAACCCATTTTGTCTTGTTTGACACGATTTAAATAGCACATCACTTAGAGAAAGTGCATCGAGTTCATTGACATATCCATTCGGAATTCCGGATATGCACCATCGAATCAAATCACAAAGTCACCATATGGGCAGTCCATTGCGATATCATGGGATGTTGAATGTCATTTTGAAAACTATGGTTGTAGAGCTAATCAACAGTTGGTCTCCAAGGAAAACACATTATCAATTGAACTTAAATTGCACATCACTTTAACATTTTACATAGATGCGCAACCAACAGGACAGTCATTACGAACGTGCATAGACTTCATAGACACATCAATTAGGAAATAAGGAAGTATAAGCAATTTGGACAAAGATCACACATATGCATCAGAAAGTAAGTAATCACAGTGTAAGGCGTGTAAAATTTGAGCAGATATTTACTGGGAGCAAATCACTGCCCTGGGACTACCCAGATCAATGGAACTCTCAGACAAATGTGTGAGTCAGGGATGGCTGTGGTCTCATATGCGTCCCAGTCTAATATGTAGAATAGTTCTAAGGACTCAGTGTTGGAAGTTTTTCTATCTCTATGTCAGGTATGCGAGTACTAGACCAGGTAGGGGCATAGAGCAGTCAGAGTTGCCCCATTTGTCTAGTAGTCTCTTCAATTTCGTTCAACCCATTCTGGATTGAGTTGAGCAAATGAATCCATCTACATTCCTTGTAGTTCAGGACCCCAGAGATTGCGCCTCCCCTTGGGCTGGGACAGATCTTCTCAATGATCAGCCATCTTATACTGTCTGGGGAATGGTTGTATGTCAAGAAATGGTCGACCAAGGGTGCCCCCTGTACTTGACACCTTATCCTACTCATATGTTGGAGGATTCTCGCTTTTGCCTTCTGGATGGTTTGCCCCACATATATCAGATCACAGGGGCAGAGGATGGCATAGATTACATGGGAACTATTGCAATTTGTGAAGTGTGGTTGTTTGTACGTTTTATTATTATACGTAAAGGTCGTTCCTTCTTGACAAAAATCACAGGCTTTGCACTGTCCGCATTTATGGTGTCCACTTAGTGATGGTAGTCCAAAATAGCTCCTTAGGTCTGGTTGCTTAGGTGGTTCTAAAAATGCTCTCACAACAGTATTCTTGATGTTCTTGCCTCTCTTGAAGGCAAAGATAGGTTCCTGTTTCGTCATGAGTTCACTTGCCACTAGGTTCCAATATTTCTTGACAATCTTTTTGATGTCATTGCTCCTGGTGTGAAAAGTTGTAACACAGACGATGTTATTAGATTTGGTGTCTTTGGTCTTGACTTCCAGTAGTTGGTCACGTGGACAGTACCAAGCTCGTTTCTTCGCTCGCTTGAGCAATCCTTTTGGATAACCTCTCGTACTCAAGCGGCTCACGAGGGTATCTGCTTCTTTGAAGAAATCCACGCGCCTGGTGCACTTCCTTCTAAGTCGGAGGAACTGCCCATAAGGCAGGTTGTCCCTCAGGTTGCGGGGATGGTGAGAGTTGCACATCAGAAGTGTATTCCTTTCCATTGGTTTTCGGTATAGGTCACAGTATAGTAGACCTTCTTCCACCCGAAATGTGAGATCCAAAAAATCAATTGAGCAATTGTTACTGGTCATTGTAAATTGGATGTCCTTGGATCTTGCATTGAGCCAGACATGGAAATCATTCAGCTCATTTACATTGCCTGTCCACACCATTATAACATCATCGATGTAGCGTTTCCAAACTGTGATCTGATTCAGGTAGGGATTCTCATTGCAGTACAAGTGTTCCTCCTCATAGTGATCCATGAAGATATTGGCCAGGCTCGGCGCATAAGTAGCTCCCATCGCCACACCCTTGCATTGGAAAAAGAAGTGTTTATTGAAAACAAAATAATTTTTCTGCATGGCAATCTCTAGGAGCGAGATCAGGAAGTCCGTGGGGATCCAGTGGGGTCTCTGTCGTCCATCCAGTGTGTTTCTGATTACCATCAGTGCCTTATCCTGAGGGATTGATGTATAAAGGGATGAAACATCCAGTGTTACCAGCAGTTGTGTCTGTACATCAAAAGCCTGTCCCTCCAAAAGTTGTATGATATGCATTGAGTCACGTACAAAGGATTTGGTTTTCAGGACCCATGGCTGTAGAAAATGGTCAATGAATTGGTTCAGTGGTTCGAGTATAGAGCCGCAGCCTGAGACAATCGGTCTCCCAAGTGGTTTGCTTATCCGTTTATGCACTTTCGGTAGTGTATAGATAGTCGGGATCCGAGGTTCCTTCTTGTTAAGGAAATCATGTTCATGTTGGCTTAAGAATCCTGAAATCATACCTTCCTTTGTCACGTTCTCTATCATAGATTTCAGGTTAGCCGTAGGGTCACGCGGGGTGGGTTGGTAGCTCTCCCGGTCACTCAGTTGGAGGTTTATCTCATCTACATAATCAGTTGAATTTTGTAGTACCACTGCCCCACCCTTGTCTGCAGCCTTAATCACAATGGAATCATTATTTCGCAGTGAATTGAGTGCAAGTTTTTCTTCCTTGCTGATGTTGTACTGTATATATTTCCTTTGGTCCAGGAGTTGCATAGTTTCATGGAGGACAATTTTCTCAAAGGCCAATATTTTTCCATTTATCAGGTGTGAACCTGGTGTGAAGGTGGAGGCAGGTCTAAAGCCGGTAGCTGCTGGTTTTGGACTGTAGGTGTTTAGGCTGAAATAATATTTCAGTCTGATTTTTCGAAAAAATTGTTGGAGCTCAAGTTTAACTTGAAATGAGTCAGGTACAACTGTTGGCACAAAAGAAAGCCCCTTGGCAAGAACCCGTCTCTCGGCACTGGACATAACGTGGTTTGACAAATTGATTATAGGCTCGTTCTGGTCCAATATTGCGATTTCATTGGGTACTATTGCTCGTATAGATGCACCATTAGACAGCTCTTCCAGTGTTGAGATATTGGTGAGTGGTGGGATTGTCTCAATGTTGGGAGTGATTACAGCATGTCGTGGTTCCACAATGTTGGTATCCAATATGTTAACATGAATTAATTCTTGGTTTACCGTAGTAAGCATGTCAACCTTAGGGTTAGGTCTGATCTATGATTCAGGATTGCTCAAGCGAGCGAAGAAACGAGCTTGGTACTGTCCACGCGACCAACTACTGGAAGTCAAGACCAAAGACACCAAATCTGATAACATCGTCTGTGTTACAACTTTTCACACCAGGAGCAATGACATCAAAAAGATTGTCAAGAAATATTGGAACCTAGTGGCAAGTGAACTCATGACGAAACAGGAACCTATCTTTGCCTTCAAGAGAGGCAAGAACATCAAGAATACTGTTGTGAGAGCATTTTTAGAACCACCTAAGCAACCAGACCTAAGATGCTATTTTGGACTACCATCACTAAGTGGACACCATAAATGCGGACAGTGCAAAGCCTGTGATTTTTGTCAAGAAGGAACGACCTTTACGTATAATAATAAAACGTACAAACAACCACACTTCACAAATTGCAATAGTTCCCATGTAATCTATGCCATCCTCTGCCCCTGTGATCTGATATATGTGGGGCAAACCATCCAGAAGGCAAAAGCGAGAATCCTCCAACATATGAGTAGGATAAGGTGTCAAGTACAGGGGGCACCCTTGGTCGACCATTTCTTGACATACAACCATTCCCCAGACAGTATAAGATGGCTGATCATTGAGAAGATCTGTCCCAGCCCAAGGGGAGGCGCAATCTCTGGGGTCCTGAACTACAAGGAATGTAGATGGATTCATTCGCTCAACTCAATCCAGAATGGGTTGAACGAAATTGAAGAGACTACTAGACAAATGGGGCAACTCTGACTGCTCTATGCCCCTACCTGGTCTAGTACTCGCATACCTGACATAGAGATAGAAAAACTTCCAACACTGAGTCCATTGAACTATTCTACATATTAGACTGGGACGCATATGAGACCACAGCCATCCCTGACTCACACATTTGTCTGAGAGTTCCATTGATCTGGGTAGTCCCAGGGCAGTGATTTGCTCCCAGTAAATAACTGCTCAAACTTTACACGCCTTACACTGTGATCACTTACTTTCTGATGCATATGTGTGATCTTTGTCCAAATTGCTTATACTTCCTTATTTCCTAATTGATGTGTCTATGAAGTCTATGCACGTTCGTAATGACTGTCCTGTTGGTTGCGCATCTATGTAAAATGTTAAAGTGATGTGCAATTTAAGTTCAATTGATAATGTGTTTTCCTTGGAGACCAACTGTTGATTAGCTCTACAACCATAGTTTTCAAAATGACATTCAACATCCCATGATATCGCAATGGACTGCCCATATGGTGACTTTGTGATTTGATTCGATGATGCATATCCGGAATTCCGAATGGATAGGTCAATGAACTCGATGCACTTTCTCTAAGTGATGTGCTATTTAAATCGTGACAATGGGTTTCCTTTATTGAATTCTCCATATTACACGCAATCATGACAACGTCTTCTTTGATTGAGTTCTCCATATTACACTTGTGATCCCATGATATCAAGGGGGATTGCCTACGTGCTGTTTTTTACACAGAGACTCGATGGAGTACGTCATTCGTGGTCCTTCCTATGGCCTTTCCCGTACTATCCTCCAATTACAACATACCTGACTAATCATGTCTCTCAGCATCCCGGCATGACATAGCACGTCATGCGTTGCCTAGCAACCTACCAAAAGACGCCACGTTACGCACACGCGCCTTTACACTTTAAACTTGCAATCGGCAGACCGGTCTCAGCCACGGACGAGACAGGACGTTTGCTGTTGCCGCCGTTGTTGGTCCCCCGGTTTTTGTAAAAGGTGAGCGTTCACATATGGAAGATTATATCCCGAGCCTTTGTGTTTTTACGCAAGGAGCTAATTCTCCCTTCACCCTGTTTTTATATAGAAACGCGCATTTGTTGCGCTCCACCGCACAGGAGACGTGAGGTCCTTCTGTCCATCCCCCTGGTTAATTAATGCCTTAGACAACCGTGGTCGATTGATTCCCTTGGGGTAAGTCATCATTAAGCTGATTTTTCGGCTCTTACTCCACACTATTAGCCTCTCTGGTCCCTAAAATGCTTTATTTCATCAATAGGGTCCCCTGGTTGATTAATCCTAAATTGAAAGCTGAATGTTGTAGCTGCACGAATTGTCGAAGACATACACTCCCTTGATTTCTACTGGGCCTTTTAGGTGAGTGTTCCGCCGTCCATACAATAACTAGCCACACAGCAGATTTGAGCCACACACCTGACCGATACTCTTACTACTCCATAGGCTGTCCCGTTTTTCCTTGTCCTGATGAAGACCCGCATTGACTAATACAGTAATGCCCCTTGGGTTGAAACGTCGACACTTTCCCCGGACCAGTTGAAAGACCCTGTGTCAAGACCTATTCATTTAATCCACAGAGCTATTCAAACATCGTTGTCTTCCTGGCCTTCCAAAAGAAACGACTTCCTCGTGAAATTCACTTTGTACATATTGTGCACCTTCACTACTGCACTGAGCACTATATTCACCTTGTCACAAAAATTGCAAACGCATTTTATGTTATGTTTTGACAGCCTCATGAATCAATGGTGGTATTCATAAATGCCGTAATTTATAAAACTTCTGAATACCGTCTATGGTGTCCCTAGGTGTTTCATTTATATGTGGTTTTTTTGATAAATTACTTGTTCCTATGAGTAAACCAATGACTGGTTTAAAGGCTTTAAAGGCATTTGGGGATTGGCCGCTTGGCACATGGGGACATTCACTACGACGTGCGGGAAATGTTCAGGGATGATGGGGTGCACTTGTCCCGGATGGGAATGGACTTGTACCTTTTGGAGTTGAGGGAGGTGTTGGCCCGATTGCTGGGAGTTTACAGGCGTTAAGTCATGAGGGGTCACGGCGCTTGGGGGGGGCAGGAAAAAGGGAGGAAGAGGCGTAGCCGCCGACACTTCCCCCTTTTTCCTGGGTGGCTGGGTGGTTGACAGTTGGCCGGGATTGGCTAGAGTTTGTTGTCAGAGGTTTGGTAATTTGGGTCCAGGGACAGGTAAAGGGTATCCAGGTTGGATAAGTTTAGATTAGAGGTTGGATATTTACAGTTGCACCGAAGGCAGGTAGGGGTTACGGTCAGGGGAGATTGGGAGTTGGGAAAGGCTACATGGTGTAGGATTGGGTTATATGGTTGGTTATGGAATGTTATGTTGTATTTTGGGAGAGGGGGGAAATGATGTGGGGATCGTAGGGGTGGGGAGAAAACACAAGGGGTCAGGAGGTTATTGTATTGCGAGGCGTTAGTTTTGTAAGGCAGTGGCCAAGGAGTTTAAATTGTGATATGCACCTGTTTCAATAAAGCGGCCTTTTTCACACACAATAAAGTGGTTTGGTGTCGGCTTGCCCCCCTCTCCCCCCTTAATCTCCCAATGGGAGCCTGGGGGGCAGCCGAGCACCGCGAGGTCTGCCCCCGGGCAGATTGGGGGAGGGGGGGGGAGTGGCCGAACGGCCATTTTGTAATAATTGGGCTACATTTGGGGATAGCCCAAATGTAGCCCAAATCCAGGGATAGGAGCCCAAGGGGTATTTAGGGAATCCGCGCGCCAGCCCAGCCACCATTTTAGGCTTGGTGACCTGGTGGCTGGGTGCGCGAGTTTAAAGTTTCCCCACCCACCCTCCCCAAGGTTAAGGGTTTAGGGGGCTTGTTTCAGGGGGTCCTGGGTGCATTTCGCGGGCTGGGGGGCAGCATTTGTTGGAACAGGTACATAGGGGCGGTCAGATGTATTGTCGCTTGGAACAGGTGCAAGCGGGGTGGTTGACAGTTGGCCGGGATTGGCTAGAGTTTGTTGTTAGAGGTTTGGTAATTTGGGTCCAGGGACAGGTAAAGGGTATCCAGGTTGGATAAGTTTAGATTAGAGGTTGGATAGTTACAGTTGCACAGAAGGCAGGTAGGGGTTACGGTCAGGGGAGTTTGGGAGTTGGGAAAGGCTACATGGTGTAGGATTGGGTTACATGGTTGGTTATGGAATGTTATGTTGTATTTTGGGGGAGGGGGGAAATGATGTGGGGATCGTAGGGGTGGGGGGAAAACACAAGGGGTCAGGAGGTTATTGTATAGCGAGGCGTTAGTTTTGTAAGGCAGTGGCCAAGGAGTTTAAATTGTGATATGCACCTGTTTCAATAAAGCGGCCTTTTTCACACACAATAAAGTGGTTTGGTGTCGGCTTGCCCCCCTCTCCCCCCTTAATCTCCCAATCTCACCACTCCGGCCCAACGGTACACACTACTGGGCACCAGCAGCTGAAGAGACTCCTCTTTCCAGACCTGGCATGAGAAACCGGGGTTCACAACACCATCAGTCCCCACAGCATGTTACGAGGCAGCTCACATAGACAATTGCGAGGGGGTATATGGAAAGGTCCAGCAATCGGCCCCCTTAGGCGATCTCGGTAATACGGCCACCTCTAAGCACCAACGTTAATCCCCAGCGTCCCACTCCACCGCGGCCAGGAAGGTCGTTCAGATCTGGACGGCCCCAGGCCGGCCGACTCATGCAGTCCCGCTCAGCACAGGACATGTCCGCCTTGGCTGGGGAAATCCAGACTGGTCCACTTTCGGCACAGAGCCGCCCAGCAGGAATCAAGACGCAGATCCGGCCACCACATGGCTCCGACCCCGGGTGTCAGGAGCCCCTCCTCCTCCGGCACAGCTCCTCCAGACCACCCGCTCTGGTATCCCAGGTCCGCGGAGGGTGGGAAACCGGTCACTGCCAAGTCCGTTCTCCGTCGCATCGGTGCTCCACCTTGCAGTCCAGGGTCATCTCGGGCTCCACAGATCACCACTGGCAGCCCCGGCAGGCCGCCATCTTAACAGACCGCACACCGACAGCACTGCAGGAAGGGCTCGTAGCACCGTGTAAACCCCCGTTGCAGCATTTCTTCAGCCCGCCTCGACCTCAGCACACCATATGGGCACCACTGGAGCAGTTTCAGGCTTTGAGGGTCAGGATAAGTGTCCGGATTCAGTTGGGGGGCAGCGGAGCTAGCAGATAACGCAGCTACCCGGCCATGCTGTTGACCACCTTGTGAACCTCAGCCATTTCTGATCGCATCGGTGATTTGGAACATGATAATACGCATCCTATAAGTCCAGTGTGCACATTAAATGACCGCTGACCACCAGAGGAATTACTCGCTGCAAGATCTCCATTTTCGAGTGGAAGAGTTTGTACAAACTTGTTGAGGGACTTCAGATCCATCACAATCTGAAAGCTGCCTGTCGATTACTCCACTAGAAAGACGATTGAGTAGTAACCCTTTACGAAAGGGGAACCTAATGAGATTGCATCCTTCTGCAGACGGTGACTCTATGCCTTGAGACAGAGCCAAGCATTTTGCTTCCTTCATTAGCCAAGGAGTCAGTCTCATTACTGAATACCTCGGGGGAGACACAAACTCTATCCTGTAACCCTCTCTCATTATCTGTAGCCCCCATTCATTAGAAGTAGATGCCTCCCAAGCTAGGAGAAAATAGTGAAGTCTTGCTCTAACCACAAATTTGGTTAGTATCCATATAATTGGGACTGAGGCGTTGTTGGAGACTTGTTTTTCTTATCCCCACCTCTCATAGGATATCATTTCCTGAGAGGTTGCTGTGCTGAAACTGACAAGGCTGGTGAAAAGAGGGCTTCTTCAATGCCCTCTGCTACTCCAGAGAAGACTGGTTGAAAGAAGTGGAATGCTTCTTATCTTTACACAATGTATTAAACTTCTCCTCTAACTCCAAACCAAACAATTAGGTACCTTGAAACAGTAACTGTGTGCCAATGCTTCAGAACCAGATTACATCTGGCCGCTATGCAGGCCCACCATGCAAGGCTGTGGCTTGAACAACATCAAAGACAATGTCAGACATGTATTCCACTTGATGTTCAATATGCTCTAAAAGAAATGAACTGTGTGAGGACTCCTCCATTGCACTCAACAATTTCTTAATATCTGGAATCAAAGATTGGGAAACATAACCGCCATAAATTCTGACGTGAAGAGCCACATGAGTTGGCATTTTTGTATGTTCTATAATTGATAATAGGATTATGTTATGTTATGTTATAGAGACTTGTAAAGCGCGCGATTACCAAGTAGGTGTCTTGGCGCTGTCCACTACTCCCTAATCCTAAGTGGCAGAACTAGTTACCGAACAGCCAGGTCTTCAGCGCTTTTCTAAAATGCAGTAGGCTATCCATGCGTCTCAAATGGGATGGCAGCCCATTCCATAGCTTGGCTGCACCATAAGAAAATCTACGTCCCCCCCAGCGAGCTTTTTTTATAACGGGGACCATAATCAGATTGGCGTCAGATGATCGAAGACGTCGGGGAGGGAAATACCTTTTAAATTGTTTTATTAGGTAGTCGGAACCATCCCCATTTAAGGCCTTGAAGACCAGGCATAGAGACTTGAACTGGACTCTGCTTTTGACTGGAAGCCAGTGTAGGTCTCGGATGGCCTTAGATATGGGGGCAGATTTCGGGATGCTGGTTAGAAGTCTAGCTGCAGCATTCTGTAATAACTGCAATCTGTGCAGCAGATTTTCCTGAATTTTAAGGTACAGGCTATTGCAGTAGTTTAATCTGGATGTTACAAGGGCCATTACCACAGGTTTTCGACATTCGTAGGGAAGCAGGATCAGAACCTTTTTCAGCGTTCTTAAAGTATAGCCTGTTTTAGAGGCTACCGCCTTAACCTGTAACGCCATGGAAAGTTTGTCATCTACCATCATCCCAAGATTTTTTACCTTGCTGACCGGAGTGGGAAGAGTCCCTAGTTCCTGCGGCCACCATGAGGGGGTCCAGAAACTAGGGTTATTCCCAAACAGCAATTATCAGTCAAGGAGATTCTGCCCATCTGACTGGCAGCAAAAGAGTCAATGGGAATAGTTTCAGGTAGACTTATATGGGTATAATTAAAAGGGTACGATTTTGACATAAAACGAGGCAGTATGGTCTTATCAGGCTCCTTCCATTCCCTTATCAGGACCTCAAAAATGAGGGGATGCACAATCGAGATCAGAAGTATTCTGAAATTGGTATAGTAAACCAAAAGATACATTTTCAGGAATCTCCTCATCCTGAAAACCTATATTCTCCTTCACATGGGCAACCAGCTCAGGCAACATCTCTTTGGCAATGTGCTTTCCCCTATCCCCCTCTGAAAGCTGAACCTCCTCTTCTGAACCTTAGGAGTGAGGAGAACGAGACCTCTATGTTTCATTCTTCATTATTTTCACAGGAGTCAGCTCCAATAAAGTCTCCTTAATAAGGCACCTTAAATGCTCTTCCTGACTTTCAGAGCAGCAGTTCGAAGGGGGAGGAGAAGAAGAGGAATCCAATGTGGAGATAGAAACATGCTTTTGATTATACGAATGGTTCTGAGCAAGTCTCTTTTCTACGAGTCCTTGCTCCATCAATACCCTCTCTGATGGCATTTTTGAGCCATCACAAAATTACGCATCCCTAACCCGATGCCAACTTTCAGTATTTCTCATTTTCATTCTCCTCTTTTGCTTTCTCATTTTCATCTTTGTTTTCTAAATCTTTCATCTTTTTGTATAGCCTTCCTTTCATTTCCTCCATTCGTATTTCCTCATATTCCCTCTTTCTTTTCTTTCCTTTCCCATTAACTTCATATTTTCTCCCCTTTCCTTTGTTTCTGCAACACTTACACCAAATCATTATTGTTAAAACTATTATCGTTATACCAGCTACTGAAAGAATTATTTGACCTAAAATACTTTTCCCTAAATCAGAAAATCAAGTCCCTATTGAAGAAATACCTTTTGTTAGTCTTTTACATACACTGTCAACCTCCAGTGGTTTCAAATCTTCATGAAGTTTTGTAATATTCTTAATATACCCTCTGCTTTCCTTACTTTTATCAGGTATGTAAGTGCAACAATGTTGAACTTTCAACATCCTACAGACTTCGCCCTCTTTTGCTAATAATATATCAAGCGCAAGTCGATTTTGTAAAACCATAGACCTAATTGCAACCATTTCTGTGTTTATCATCAAGAAAACCCCAGCAGTATCAGTCGAGAGACGATCAACTACTGTCGACAATTTACAAATTCTATGTGAATTCAGAATGACTCCCACTGAAGGTATTAATGCACCAAATATATCACCTACTATTTCTGAAAAACTAGCTCTCTTTCTCCGTGTTAGTCCATTAGTGTTTTCATTGTTTCCAGTGATTCTTTTTACATGATACATTTTCGGACATACTATCCCAAAATAGCAGCTTCCGTACCACCATGCAGGTAACTCATAGTAAGCATTATTCCCACACACGTAGTAAACCCCAGGAAAAACTGGATCAGTTCCCCCTTTTAGTCATCAACCTCCCAGAATTAGGAAGTTATGTTCACATTCACTGGAAACAATAAATATGTTATTATAATCTGTCTTTAACCTATGGAGGCAGGTTTTCCCTTTCTTCACAAAATTTAGGGACATCGCAGCATGATCCTTGCCAACTGTATAAATTACCTCTTTCTCAGCCCTTGGTGGTACATGGGTTTTCTGTTCAGCAGCTTTCTTTCTAGAATCCTGTCTCCTTTCTTCAACTAAATTGAAAAACACTTTCTCTTCTTCACGTAATATACATGTTAAATTATTCTTGTGTGCCTTTACTATATCTATTGATTTCATTGTTAAAAATAATTCACCCATGAACTGTGCATCTTGGCTACTAAGTACTGGATTCATATTCTTTCAAATAGGAAGTTCTGGAAATGCTACATCTAAGTTTGAATAATAATACTGAAGTGTTCCGGTTTTATAAAACAAACTGGCTAATACACTACATGATATACCATATGTTAAAGGTAAATGGTGATATGTAACTCCTTCTGACACTGCCGCTGGTAATTTCATACAGACATAACAATCACTAATCTCCATGGTATCTACATATTGAAATAACAACTTTGTAAAACAGTTAAAGACGTATCATTAACTAATACTGTGTGATGTAAATCTGTATCATCTGCTGCTACTAATTCTACTCTATCTCCTTTTATTGTAGCTGCTTTCTCATTAGTAACTGTATCATTCTTCTTGTTTGTTATCATCAATAAAGGTACAGCTACTGTTAGGAATAGCCATACTAAAATCACTAATAAAATACTACATGTGCAGGATCTACAGCATCTTTGTTTTAAACTTCGTTTTGGATGCTCAGTGACTTCATTTTTCGTCACATTTTAATCTAAGAAGATTTCTCTTCTTTTTCTTTCTTCACTTCGAAATTCAAACTCTTGTTTTAAGGTGGTCTCAATTTTCTTTCATCAATCTGTGTAGCATCTACTTCTTCTTCTGATTCCCTACTCAAATCTAAATTCTCAAATTCTTCTAATATTACATAGGTCCACTCAGGAGCCTTGTATTTGTTATTCAAAATTCTCAGTCTGGAGCTTCTTCGAGTGTTTCTCACTATTGACTGTTTGGACAGAGTTTGACTAGTAACCTCATTCACTTGCTCTGGTCTTTCTCTTGTTTTTCTCAGATAGTATCTCAATCTTTTCACTCCACCTGGCCAGTTGTCGCCCTTTCTGACCCTTTTAAACTGAACTGCACTTTCACCCTCTCCGTCTCTTTCTAGAGTTCTTTTATCTTCAGAGTGTCTAGGCACAATCCGTTCTTCTTCTGAATTACTCTCTACCTGTTCCGGTTCAGGTCTTATTTCATCCGCCTGAACCTGTTCTTCTTCCTCTATCTGGTCCTGTTCGGGTCTTATTTCAAATTGATCTTCTTCTGCCCGAACTTGTTCTTCTTCCCCTAACTGGTCCTGTTCAGGTCTTACTACAATTTGTTTTTCTGCTGCCAGAACGTGTTCTTCTTCCCCTGTCTGTCCCTGCTCAGGTCTTTGAATAGATCTGTTCACCTCTGCCTGAGTATGTTCTTCTTTCCCTGTCTGGTCCTGCTCAGGGTTTAGGATAGCTTTGTTCACTTCTTCCTGAGTGTTTTCTTCTACACCTATCTGATCCTCACTACTTTCCTGTCTCTCCAATCTGGTTCTTCTTCTGGTTTGAATAACAACTTCAGGTATGTCAATCACTGGTATCCATTCCCCCTGACTTGTGCTTGGTTGTTTCTCGTCTATCACTGCAGAATCTATCACTCTAGATTCTCCGACTTCACAACCTTCAGCTGTCTCAACTGGTTCAATCAGTTGCTGTTCTTCTTCAGTGGGGCCTGGAACTCTTTTAGTATGGCTCGCTTGAATCCAATTGGGTAAACCTGCACACTTCACTGCTGTAGTTGTAACCAGTATGACTTGACGTGGTTTATCCCACCTGGGTGCTAGGCACGACTTTCTGGCATGTTACTTCACTACCACCCAGTCTCCAGGACTCAAATCATGCACTTGCGTTGGCTGTCTGGCAACTGCGTCTTCTCCAATCTGGTGAGAGACAGAATGCACTAGGTCAGCCAATGCTTTTCAATAGTCCAATACCAGATCATCAGTTATATTCATCAATTTATGTCCAGGAATAAATGCTTGTCTAATTGCCCTTCCCATGAGTAATTCATGTGGACTTTCCTGTCATGAATACTTCGGAGTCCCATCAACACAAGAGGCAATGCATCTGGCCAATTCAGTGATGTGGATGCACACACTTTTCCTAATCTTGACTTGATTGTGCCATTTAGTTGCTCAACCACTCCAAAAGCCTCTGGATGATATGCACAGTGCAGTTTTTGTTCAATTTTGAATGCTTCACAGATCAATCAAATTATTTTATTATTAAAATGAGGTCCTCTATCTGACTCCAAAGTGACTGGAAAACCAAAACGAGTTATCAACTCCCTCAACAATAATTTAGCAACTGTGAGACTGTAATTTCTTCGTGTGGGGTATTCCCCTCTACTCATCTCGAGAACAGGCACACTATGACAAGTACATATTTCAACCCCTTGCATGGAGGCAACTCAATGAAATCTAATTGCAATCTTGGGAATGGTCCTTCTGCCTTTTCAATTTTTTCCCAACTGACCAAGGTCTTTTTGCCTGGATTTAACTGCTGACAAATTAAGCATCTTTGGCAAAGGCTCTCTGTGACTACCCTAAACTTTGGATTGTACAAACTCTGTCTGAATAGTCTGATCATTGAATCCCTGCCTATGTGTGTTGTTCCATGGTAAACTCTTGCCATTTGAGAGAGTAAGCAGCCTGGCATGACTGGTCTGCCATTAGTGTATACCCATACATCATCTTCTGTCCTTCTTTCACAATCTGACTTTATCCAGATTTCCTTTTCTTTTGCCTCAACTTCATCCTGCAGCTGTCTGACCTCATCCCATGTTTCTAGAGCTGAGAAAAACATAAGTTGGCAGCTGATTTCACTGGTTTCAATCTTTCTATTAAGTGCCATGTTATTTCTTGCACAATATTGAGCAATTTGGTCGGCATATCTGTTACCTGCCGCCACATAGTCATTTCCTGACTGGTGAGCAGCACACTTGACCACTGTTTTTTCTTTTGGCAATTGTATTGCTTCCAACAACTCTTTTACTTTTTTGCCGTTTCTTATAGGAGATCCTGAAGAAGTCAGACATCCCCTCTGCATCCAGAGCTGGCCGAAGTCGTGCACAATCCAGAAACCATATTGACTATCCGTAAATATGGTTATCCTCCAATTTTCCCCAATTTTGCACGTCTTAGTTAAGGCCACCAATTCGGCTACTTGTGCAGACTTGACTCCCGGTAAACAGGATGCTTCAATGACCTCAGATATCATACATACAGCATAGGCTGCACTAAGTCTTCCTCCTTCTGTCCTCATGCATGACCCATCTACAAATAGTTCATGATCTGGCTCTTTTAAGGGTGTTTCTTTTATATCAGGTCGGGGTTTAGTGCACATATCAGTCACATCCACACAATCATGATCCACTTCATCTTTTACTTCTTCACAACATGGGTCTGGCAATAATGTAGAAGGATACATTATTGTACATCTTGTTACTGTCCCATTTTCCGCTCCCAGAATCACTCTTTCATACTTAGTCATCCGACTAGGGGTAAGGTGATGTGTTCGAGTTCTTGTTAAAAGAATCTCAACTGACTGTGGGACGTAAACTTTGACTGGATGTCCCATCACAATCGACTCACTTTGCTCCAGACTTATACAAGTAGCAGCTACTACTTTTAAGCAGCCAGGTAAAGCTGAAGCCACAGGATCCAAAGTAGCAGAGAAATATGCTACTGAACGTCGGCTTAATCCATGTCTTTGCATCAAAACTGAAAGTGCACAATCTTCTCTTTCACAACAGAACAGTGCAAATTATTTTGTATAATCAGGCATGCCTAAAGTAGGGGCCTCGCACAAACAATTTTGCAATTTCACAAATGCTTCCACACACTCATCATTCCAGACAATCAGATCTTTTGCCCTTTTCTGAGTCAGCTGAATCAATGGTTTTGCCAGCAGGGAAAACACTATAATCCACTGCCTACAGTACCCAACTACTCCGAGAAACATTCTCATCTCCTTTTGTGTCTGAGTTAACTGCCTTTGTTTAATTATCTTTATTCTCTCCGGGGTCACTTTTCTAACTCCTCTTTCTATTTTGTGGCCTAAATATTTAACTTCTTCCTGACAAAACTGCAATTTTTCTGGATACACCTTTTGTCCTTCTTCGGCCAAATGGTTCAGTAATGCAATTGTGTCAGTGACACAATCTTCTCGTGATTTTGATGCCACCAGTAGGTCATCAATGTACTGAACCAAAACAGAATTTCTGGGCATGACCAATGTTTCGAGACACTTTTTCAGGATTTGATAAAAAATTGAGGGACTCTCTGTATACCCTTGAGGAACTCCGCACCATGTCAAGACACGGTCTTCGAACTTAAATGCGAATAAATATTGGCTGCGTGGGTGCAAAGGAATAGAAAAGAAGGCTTGACATAAATCAATTACTGTAAACCAACCTGCATTCCAGGGTATCTGATAAAGAATCACTGCTGGATTTGGCACTACTGAGCAACAAGGCACTACAATTTTACTGATCTTTCTCAAATCCTGTACTATCCTGTATTTTCCGCTAGGCTTTTTAAGTGCTATTATTGGTGAATTACAAGGACCACTCATTATTTCTTTTAAAATGCCTTGTTTAATCATTCGGTCAATTTCTGGAGCAACTCCTGTTTTTTACTTCTGGACTCATTTTGTATTGTCGTGTGTTTGGATAAACTGCACCTTCTTTCACCGTCACTTTCACTGGATCTACATTTGACATCAGCCCTTACCAAGCTTCTCAACTCCTCTGGCAATTCATTTTTGGTCATCAATAAAATCATCTACCTCAGTACCTTGCTTAGCTAGCATTATTTTGTATACAACGTCTTCATCAGGGGTTTGGAAAGTGACACCATCTGGTGTACAGTAGATCATGCAAATATTTTTGCACAATAGATCTCTTCCCAACAGATTTACTGGACTGGAATCGCAAACTGCAAACGGATGCATGTCTTTAAAATTTCCAATATGCACTTCCATTGGCTTTGTGATTGGGGTTCTAATCTGTTGATTTGACACTCCTATAACTTGGATAGATTCTCACTAGAGGGGTAGGTTTGGAATGTCTGCTGTTCTCACAGTAGACCGGGTAGCACCAGTATCCAATAGAAAAGTGCTATCACTACCTTCCACTTTCCCATCAATAAATGGACCTGACTGATCTACCGGCAAGGATGCGCCAAGGACGCATTTCTCTTCCTCCCCCTCAGGCACCGTCATTGCAAATAGTCCGCTTCATCATTTTTATTGTGTAAAAGATATTGTGTAACCATAGAATTTTTCTTACCGCTTCCTCCGTGGAATTTGGTGTACGCAGTGTATTTTTGAGTGTTCACAAAGTTTGACATAGGAGCTGGTGCAACCTGATACTGTGGAGTAACTACCTGCTGCGGCTGATTCATAATCACTTCATTCTGCGTCTATGGATTTAAATTTTGATTTGGCCCATTATTATTCTGAATATTCTTACTCTCGTTCTTCCAATGTCTAAGCTTTCCGGACGCATGACCAGGAAAATTCTTCTTCGCTTCCTCTCTATTCATTTGTCCTCTTACTTTACCACCACTCACCGCTTGATCATTCTGATTCTGCTCTTTCACCTGACTATCAGTCTGGGTATTTAATTTATTTTCCTGATGTTCTGACAATTTCACTTGTGCCCACACCATTTTCTCTTTTAACTTTTTACGCCTTGCCTCAATATCATCTCCGCTATACTTGGCATATTTCAAAATCTCGTCAATCATCTTGCTCTGCCAGTACAACATGTGCTGTTGAATAATCTGACTAATCTCCGGTTTCAAACCATACACAAACCGATACACAAAATGTCCTATATCCTTATCACCAATATTCTCAAAGCCACTATACTGCCTAAACACCTGTAGTAACCGCTCATAATATGCATTTACAGACTTATTTGGCTCTTGAGTTGTTCTATCTATCTTCACCCAATCTATTTCTTTAGGAGGAATTTTTCCTTTCAGAAAAGTAATTACTTGGTGATATTTCTTCATCATCGTCGGAGGGTTCTCCTGTTTTTGAGTCTCTAGCATACTCCTCACTTGGCCAATCAACTGTGATCTTACACTCGGTCCATAAGTTGGCAGGTACTACAATATCAAACAAACCATCCAGATCCTTCAACAGAACCTTCGAAACTTTCACAAATCTTTCAACCTGTTTGTACCATTCAACTGGTTTCTCTCTTAACCTAGGAAAATCTTTCGTAAATGACAAAATATCCTGTCTGCTCCACGGAACATGAACATATCCACCACCAGGAACCACTCTCATGGAACATGAACATATCCACCACCAGGAACCTCTCTCATGGGACACAATCTCTCTGCCTTTTCTGATTCTTTTAGTAAGAATGCAGATGATGCTTCCTTTGCTAGTGCTTCCTCCTTCTTTCTTGTCCACCTAGTTCTCCACTTGTCAATGTCTCCCCACTTCTGCAAAATGTTCATTAACTCTTTTATCTGTAGTTTCTTACCAGACACAGTCATATTCTCCAAATCATTATTAGTAAACTCCACTCTATATGGTTTCTGTAACAATTTCGATCTCCCTGTATACACTCCAATCTCTGAAGCAACCTCTGTCAATCTCTCGTGAAACAATTTTGCATTTCTGGTTATGCTCCTACATATAAAAACAGCTCTTCCTTATTGTAAAGATTTGATAGAGCACCATGTTGTTTCGAAAATGGGTACATCATAATCACGTATAGTCCGCACCTACATATGTATCTTATGTTGTATTAACAGATGATCATTAGAGGAGTAAATGTAATAATAAAATGTGAATGTAACGTTAGGAATGTAATTCGTGTTAGTCGAAAGAGTAAAATGACTTTTAAATGTAACTGCCTATTGCAAAGTGCCTAATGAATTAATTTGTGTGCAATGTAATGCCTTTGATTTGAACATGCACAATATTAAAGGTTGCACGTGTAGAAATGATTGCCCATATATTGAATGTAATGAAAATAATGCTTGTAGATGCAGGGCCCGATTCACAGAACTAACTTAAGACAAAATCCTAAACTTACTTCTTTTGGTATTCATAGAAGTTAGGATTTTGTCTTAAGTTTGTCTTAAGACAAACTTAAGACAGACTTAAGACAGACTTAAGACAGACTTAAGACAAACTTAAGACAAACTTAAGTTAGGATTTTGTCTTAAGTTTGTCTTAAGTCTGTCTTAAGTCTGTCTTAAGTTTGTCTTAAGACAAACTTAAGACAAAATCCTAACTTCTATGAATACCAAAAGAAGTAAGTTTAGGATTTTGTCCTAAGCTAGTTCTGTGAATCGGCCCCGCAGTGTTTATTAAAGTGTGATTTATAATGTGTGGAGGCCTGATTGAAGGTTCATATATTGTAAAGAAAGGCCTATAAGTTTCTTATGTTAGCTGAATATCTTAGGCCCGAAATGTATTTTCCTTGGGAATGCTCTCATGTAGAAAGTCAGCAAGAATGGTGTGCGTGCAAGGATTTTAGTTTCTCAAGCTTCTGTTGCAGGTGCAAGGACATCGTCCTCTTTAGCTAAGACTAACCTTTTGATTTAGGAGTTAGGTATGGAGGAGCGTTTGCTACAAGAGTCTCCAGGAATTCAGATAATGAGAAGCCAATACTTTTGGTGCTGAGGGAGCCTGGGACTCAAGGACGTTTCAACCGTTATTGGATGCCATACAGGTATCGATGGAAAGTTACCTCCAGGAGATGTCCAGCCAGAAGAGGTGTAACGAAGGAGTGTCTTTTATGTTGTGCATTTTGTATTAGGGACAGTGCTCCGAGGGAAGAGTTAGGAGATAAGACAGAGAGGCGTTAGAGGCCAGGAGTAAGGGATCGATACAGAGAGAGAGAAGACTTAGAATGATGCTGTAGCTTAGGTTATCGACCCATGCAGAGTGAGTGTACTACTTAGGAAGTCTTCACGAGCCGACACCTTTTCCTCGATCTTGCCATGGGAAATGCGAAGTAGGGATGTCACTTTAGTGGTAGTGTAGGGACAGACTAATCAAATTTCTTGTAGGTATCCATGAAGACTGATTTAGATATTGGAGCAGTTACTTTTGTTTGATGTTTTTGGAGTTGATTATTCTTTTTCTGCTTTATCGAATTAGATTGCTGCGTAGGTTATACTTTGTATTAGTTCCCATGTACTTTCTTAACCTCGTCATGAGGTGCTTGTATGTCCAGTTATTTTTGGCTTTGTAATAAACCCTCTAAACCTAACTCGGAGTTAGTGATTCTTCAGCGTTGGAATTGATTTGGTCACTGATCTTATTTGGATGGTTTGGTTCTCTCCCCTTTACACTTCACAGCAAGTAAAAAAGATCCAGTCGGCCGAGGATTCTTAAGAGTGGTAAGAGATGGTAAGATAAGATAAGAATTCAGCGTTATCAGTTGGTAGCAGAGGATGGTTATCTCTGTAGTAAGGGGAGATCTAGATTAGGGTAAGTTACTATCGAGTCCCCATAGAGACCGAGTGATGGTGATCCAGTGGATCGTGAGTGGAGGAACGGCGTTGATGAATGCTGACGGAGAGTAACGGTGTGGCGGAAGCAGCAGTTCATGGGAGAGTGAGTATGAACAGGGTTGTGTATCTGTTAAATTGCAGTGTTGTGTTGATTGTGTGATGTCTTGCAGAGTTGGTGTGAGAGTTGAGTGACTGTGAGCGCGCACGGTCCGTGAGATTTGATTTTGATATCCCGGGATAAGAGATTGTGGTGTAGAAGACACCCAGAGTTGCAATTGTCTGAACAGAGATTGTGGAAGTCTTGAGACGTCATAGACTGACCCACCTGTGATAGGGAAACGCGTGCGTGAGTGCATGAGTAACCGACACAGGTCGTGGGTTGCTGTATGTGGAATATTGAGTGTTTGGATCCTATCAATTAAGTCCGAGGCAGTTGTCTGGTCGTTTTGCAGACAGACGATTGCCAGAGTTGAGGTCGACAATTTCGTGAGACTGTCCGGTCGTTTGGTGGACAGACAGTCAGAGAAGTGATCGTCCGGACGTTTGGTGGACAGACGGTTACTTTAGAGTGTGAAAGAGATGCGTGAAAGTGTGAGAAGCGAATTGTAAAGGAGGTGAACTGCTGCATGCGGAGGAAGAGTCACGTCAGAGGGTGCTGCGCTGCGATAGGTCTGTTGGTGTAAAGCCACATTGGTATTGGTGGATTGACATCAGGAAGTAGAAGGAAACACTGTGTGAAAAAGAGCTGATTTAAGTTGATTTTACCATGAAATGTTTTAAAGTTTTACGGGACATGTGTAGGGGAGATAGAGCGGTGGTTACTCGGGGAGGGGAAGAAGCTCCGCCCGAAGATAGCCCTGCTCATTACATGGCTACGAATGTGGGTTTGCATACTATACTGTGGCTTGAAAATTGGCATAAGATGACTGAAGGAGAGGGAGAACTGACTTTTCCACGCTATGGCACTTTCAGGTTGGAGGTGTTGTATCAGTTGAAGACAGTGATGTCCTCATTGCGACATTTGCCTGGACCGAGTTTGAGGCGCTGCACGCATGGATAAGAGCAGCTTATGACAAGAAAAGAGACAGAAGTCAAGAGAGGGTGAAAAAGTCGATCAGGGCATTTCAGGATGCGTGAAGGGATGCATTGGAGAAAAGATGGAGGGTGGAGACGATTGAGGGGGATAGATTGTTCCCGTTGATGGTGAAGGTGGGGGACATGCAAAAGAAGAGTACGGAAGAAAATGACAGCGACACAGATGAAGGCTTGCTAGAGAGGCTACTGTCAGAGAGACCACCTCCATATAATCCAGGCTCAGAAGTGGAAAAGTCAGTACCGAAAGAGAGGACTGGGGATTCGCAGATCCAAACCCATGCGAGAGTAATGGGAAGAATTTCAACAGGAACAGAAGGGATGAGGATACAGACATCAGCAAGTACTGAGGCTAACGGAACTGCAAGGTTACCGGATGCTCTTACAGTGCCGGTCACCATTGGACCCATAGTGTCCGTGTATGACCCGGATCAGGTGAGAGAAGGGAGCCCGGTGCAGTCAGCGGTAGGAGAAGGGATTACCTCTGGAGGGAATGGCATGGTGAGTGGAATAGCTCACCTTCCGAGACCTATAGAATCGAGTACACCATTGCCAGCCACTGCAGACTCCTCTAGAGGACAAGTGGATGAGAGATCAGAAAGACCAAGGCCTCCCTGGCTGAGTCCAGATCAGATCCAAGAATGTGGGAGCCGCCAGTAAGAAACCAGTGTGACAGAATGCAAGGAGACTGGGATCGGGAGGACTCAAGAGGTCGACCGGTTCTTAGGAATATAGCAGAAGCGAACAGGTGTGGAGATCAGAGCAGTGAGAATGAAGAGTCGAGTGGCACATCGAGTCGAGGGACATTGAAGGTTGCTATAAGTAAAAAGTTGTTGGATGTGGTGAGATTGAAGGCTGAGGTAGATGAGATAGTTTGTGGGAATCTGCCTTTGGAAAGAATAGAACTTTATGAGCCAGACGAGTTACTGTTTGTAGCGAAGGATGTAACTCGCAAAGCAAGATCCGCACCCGAGAAATTTACCGAACTAGCAAAAAGGTTGCAGGGAAATCACAGATTGCAGTACAGTGATCAGGAATTGGAAGAGAAGAGAGTCATAGGGTTGAAGGCTCATATTCGAGAATTGATTATAGGGATATGTGCATGGAGCATGCTTGATAAGTGGGAGGAAAGGTGGTCCATAAAGAAAAGCACTAAGAGAAGCATAGGGGAGACACCTCCTCCGGGAGGAGGAATGGTAGGAGTGGAGAATTACTCTTTACGAGAGGTGCAGAATGGAGGGTATGTGCATGTGCCTTGGAGTAGAGGTGACTTGGCAGCATTCACTGATGACTTCCCTCGGCTGAGGGAGAAACCTGTCGAATGATACAAGCAGGTCGATCGGTTTGCCAAATTCTGAAGGTTTTGTGGGTCGCTCTAAATACATTGTTTGACATTGTAGTACCAAGTGATTTGTGGGCAGCTTGTAAGGTTGGGGATGATTGGCCAACTTCTGAACCAGATAGGGATCCTGTTACCAATGGTCCTTCACCGATAGTCCTGAAAAAATTTGAACAGTAATCACGTAGATGAAATTAAAGATCTCGCCTCAAGATATTGACTGGGTGAAGATAGATCGGACTGTTCAGGAACCAAAGAAGACTGTGCATGAATATTATGAGAGGCTCTTACAAGCCTTCAAACAGTACAGTGAATTGGACACCTTAGACCCCAAGGACATGGGACGTTTGCCTCAAAGTTTGTTTTGGGATTGAGACCCGGGGTTAGTCTCATGATTCAGCAACATCTGATTTGCTGGCAGAACAAACCGGTAGATGAAATACTGCGGTATGCCAGGTACTGCAGTGACGAAGTAGACTCGAAACACAGGAAGCTCAAGGACAAGCTGATGCTTGTTCAAATGCAAACAGCTGATAAAGGACTCCAGATTCAGCCCAGTGGAGGGACGCTAGGAAGTAGACAGGGAAACAATCAAGGAGGGAATCAGAATGCACAGGGTCAGGGAAGGGGAAACCTGTAGACCCCAAAACGGGAGTGGATGTGGCAACACTGAAAAAGGGTAAACAGCGTTTACGACCGCGTTGTTACTTTGCAAACCTTTACTACGCAAGTCGGAACAGCGACTTGCGTTAGGGGGGAGAAGGTGTTGGATTTAAAATCCAACACCTTCCCTAGTGTCCGCATAGACTGGAGTTGGAATAGTAAATTATACTATTCCAACATCCAGCACCCCCCTACTGCAATTCGTTGTTCCGAATTGCGTAGTAAAGGTATGCGAACTAACAACGCGGTCGTACTAACAACCACGTTATAATGGCATGCGTACTAAACGCATGCTAAGTAACAAGTGATATTCCTAAAAAAGACCAATGCGTGTCATTTTTGTCACAAGATTGGGCATTGGAAACGCGAGTGTCCATTGAAACCAGCAAACCAGGTGCAACAGGAGGTAGAGGTAGTGCAAGTGCCTGAAGTTGTTAATACACTAACAAGACTAGATGCATGCAAAGGGGGATGATGGTCCCACAGGTCCAAGTCCCGCAACCTCCGAGGATCCCGCAGGGGACCTGGACGTACCAGTAGATGCCTCTCTTTGAAGGTTTTGATGAGTAAAGCCCAGACCAGTTGGAATGACGGTGCCTGAGGGGGGAGGAAGACTGCACTCTTGGGGCAGTCTTGGAGGTAGACCAGAGGGGACCGTTTGTGGATGCGGATGTTGACGGTCACCCTACCACCTTGACACTTGTGCTACCCGATCTACTGTGACATCTGCAGTAGTCCCTAACCTACCCCTCTTGGGACAATCAATCCAAGTTGTAGGAGTAGCGAACAAGAAAATGACAATCCACTGACTGAAGCGATTCCTTTGAGAATAGGAAGTTTCCGCGACCAACACCAGTTTGTGGTGTGCGACTCAAGTCCAGTCTGCCTTTGTGCAAGTTGAATTGTACCATCTATTGCATGTTCAAAGGAGTGGAAGTACAGACGAAGGATGATGATGATGCCACCTTTAAGGTTGGAAATCAACATTTATGTATAGAGATGTACTCTGTGTTGACTGTGGAAGAGCTTCTACTTGACCTAAGAGACTGTTTCATTGGATGTGTGGGATTTCACGGGAGAAGAGATTGGGTTAATCAAAGGTGTCGAGCCAGTTAAGATCCAGATTAAGCAGAATGTTGAATTCCTGAGAACACCACAGTACAATTTGTCACCAGAAACGATCGCAGGGATCAAACCTGTAATCGACTCTATGATTAAGCAAGGAATTCTGAAGGAGATAATGGGCAGTCCATGTAACTCACCCATTATGGGATTACAGAAACCAGGTGGGAAATTCAGAATCGTGCAAGACCTGCGAAAAGTCAACACGATTGTTGTTCCATGTTGTCCAGTGGTACCGATTCCATCAGTGATATTATTCCAGATTCCATGCCAAGCTGAGTGGTTTACTGTGATTGATTTGTGTCAAGCATTCTTTTCAATACCTCTTCACGAGGAAAGCCAATTTTTATTTGCTTTCCGGCTGGAAAAACGTGTGTTAACGTGGTGTCGAATTCCTCAAGGGTATACAGAGAGCCCCTCGATCTTTAATCAGATACTGAAGAAGAATTTGAAGAGTCTTGTGTTGCCACAGAACTCAGTTCTCGTGCAATACATTGATGATCTCCTTATCAGAAACGGAGGACGCTTGCAGGATTGACACGGTTGCCCTACTGAATCATTTGGCAGAAAATGGACACAAGGTGTCCCCAAACAAGTTGCAGTACTGTTTGAGTGAAGTACAGTACTTGGGTCATCGAATTGAGAAAGGCAAGAGGAAGGTGTCACCAGATCAAATTGAGGCGATCATGAACATGGCTGTACCTCCCACTCAGAGAGAGGTCAGAATGTTCTTGGGGATGTTTGGCTATTGTCGCCAATGGATTCCCAATTTCCCTTTGAAGGCAAAGCCTTTACAGAGTCTGACTCACAAGGATGTAAGTGATCCGGTACCATGGGACCATGATTATCTGGTTTCATTCTTGGAGTTGAGAGAGAGCATGAGTCGTGCTCCGGCTCTGGTGATGCCTGACTACAACAAGCCTTTTTCATTGTTCTGCTGTGAGAGAGAAGGTTGCGCATTGTCAGTTCTGACTCAGAGTCATGGAAGTGTCTGTACACCAGTTGCCTATTTCTAAGCTACTTTAGATCCAGTAGCATCAGCGTTGCCCGGATGTCTTAAATCAGTTGCTGCAACAGGTGTCAGCATTGAAAGGTGTGAAAGCATTGTCATGGGTCACCCTTTGATTGTATACGTTCCACACTCGGTTGAAATGTTGATGACGAGAACTAAAACACAATGGTTCTGTCGGAGAGAACCCAATTGCTTTAAAGTAACAGGAAGAGTTGCTTGATACCTTTTAAATAAGTTAGACAAGTAAAGCATTTATATTGGTTAATTCATAAAACGTATTTCAAAAACATTGGATTGTATATCAAATGGCGTGGGAACACAGATTAAAGCAACACACCTAATAGTAAATGTTTGCAAGAGGCTCTTCTTTTATATCAATTAAACATAAATCAATATTTACAAGTAATCAGAGGGCTGTCAATAACGGAAATATTGACAAAGTGACGTGATACGGTGACATTAAGTGCTCAGTGATAGTGGTGCAGTGCATATATACAAGGTGATATAATGTACAAATATTTATACTGGGGACTAGAATGCGGTCAGAATGAAGGTAGGCAATAACACTGGTAAACAGCAAGTTTAGCTTATTGATTTAACAACCAGAGGTTTGATTGATCTGGACCATATGTATTCGTCTACGTTTCGACCCTGACAAAGCGTTATTGGAATGTCATGGTGGGTCTTCTTCAGGACAAGTGGGAGTGTTGACAGCCCAGAAAGTGGTATGACTCGCTCAGGCGTCCCTTGCTTAGTGGAAGCTGTCAGTGGATCTGCAAGTGTCAGATAAGCTCTGGGAGCGAAGATTGCTTCATAAAGCGAAAACCCTAACGAGTTGTGGTATTTAATTCCTTAACGTGGAGGACACAGAATGAATGCGGTCCATCAGATGGCCAGGCAACAGTCTTGAATACTAGCGCTGGATGCAGCAGTGCTCAGCACCTGACAAACAACAGACTCACACGATACGAGCAAGTTATACTTGCCGTAGAGAATGTGACTCTTAGAAGGTGTTCTGTTTTAAACATTGCTACACTTATGCTTTTGCCAAACGCAGATGATGAAGATTGTGAGGACCATGACTGTCTTGATGTGACTGAACTTTGCACCAAACCGAGACCTGACATTGTCGATGAACCCCAATTAAATTTTCTTTGTTGATGGTACATGCTTAAGAGACAATGTTGGTCAATTGAGAGCAGCATTTGCTGTATGTACCATTACAGGAGTGGTTGAAGCTGCTTGTTTAGAGGGAGTATACTCCGCACAAGTGACTGAAATCATTGCTTTGACTCGCGCCTGTTTGGCAACAAATCAGATCCGAATCACCATTTACACTGATAGCCAGTATGGGTTTGGTGTTGTTCTTGACTTTGGACAGCTATGTTCTCAGAGGGGTTTTATAACATCATCTGGTTCTCCCATTAGGAACGGAGAATATGTTAGACAACTGTTGGAGGCTTTGCAATATCCAAAAGAAATCGCTGTAGTGAAATGTGCAGCGCATGGAAAGGGATCTGACTTTGTCTCTCTAGGTAAAGGATATGCCGACGAAGTTGCACGTTTTTGTGCTGAACAAGGTTGTATTTTTACTGGAGAGTACACAGGAGAGAGCCAAGAAAGGACCGAGCTCAACATGATGTTAGCCATGGCAGACACTTGGGATGAGCTCAAGCGCCTGCAGGAAGAGGTTTCAGAACAGGAGAAGGAGGTATGGGTCAAAGCAGGCTGTGAGAAGGGAGACATTGACAGTTGGGTTTCAAGTGATGGTCAAGCAGTATTACCGGATGATTTATTGAGCCAGATGGCAAGACAGATTCATGGTGCTGTGCATCTTGGAAGGGATGTGATGGTGCGAGTGTTCAGACAGACGTGGTACAACCCATGGTTTCGGACGGTTGCTGAAGCAGTGTGTCAGAGATGTGTTACTTGTCAACAGATGAATACTGTAAAGAAGACTGTGGTTAAACTAAGTCACATTGAGAGGTAGGGAGGGCCTTTCAATAGGATGCAATTAGACTTTATCAAGATGCCTAAGTGTAACGGATTGAGGTACATTTTAGTGGTGGTGTGTGTTTTCTCACGGTGGGTGGAAGCTTACCCAACAAGAAGCTGTGACACTCTCACAATGGCAAAGTTGCTACTGAGGGAGCTGATTCCAAGGTTTGGTTTTCCAACCTTGTTGGAATCGGATAGGGGACGCACTTCCAGAGCGAGATCATGAAGTTGCTTTGTGCCGCCCTTAATGTTGATCAGAGACTCCATTGGAGTTATCGACCAGAGGCTTCTGGGATGGTGGAGCAGATAAACGGAATTTTAAAGGCACGGATGGCAAAAGTGTCTTTGTCTACGTCTTTGAAATGGCCTGACGCATTACCTTTGGTGTTGATGAGTATTCGCAATGTCTCAGATAGAAGAACGGGTCTTTCCCCACGTGACATCCTGATGGGGAGGGCGATGCGATTGCCAGCAGTTCTGTCAACAGCTTTGATAAACATCACTGATGTCCTAATCCTTGACTACTGCAAAGGACTAGCTGATGTGGTCCGTTCTGTGTCTCAGCAGGTGCAGGCTGACACTGTTCCAGCTTCAAGTGATCTATGCCACGATTTGTGCCCGGTAGATTGAGTACTTGTCCGTAAGCACATGTGGAAGAGCTGCCTGGACGCTCGGTGGCGAGGTCCGTATCAGGTGATACTAATAACGGACACAGCATTGAAGTGCGAAGGATTGCCAAACTAGGTACATGCTTCCCACACCCGCAGAGTTTCAGTACCCTTGGAAGAAACAGCTCCTCTCATGAATGAAAATCGAGCTGTGACAGCAGGGCCACAAGAGAGGGCAAGCCAAGCTGTGAGGGTTGCTGGAGAAGCCGGTTGCTCATCAGACCAGGCTGAAGAGGGTCACAATATCCATAACCGAGATATTGACTCTGAAGAAGAAAGTGGCGTTGGGAGTGGCATAGAGTCAGATTCAGCAGAAGGAAGTGGTGCACAGAGTGCTCGAGAAGAAAGCAGAAGGACTGGAGGCGCAGAAGAAGCCTGGCCCAGGAGGCAGAGAAGGCTGAATCTGAGACTGGCTCCCGAGAGAGATCTTGCCCCTGGGTCTGAGGTCTCTGAATTGGAAGAAAGCGAAGAAGAGCAGAATCAAAGCCTGAGAAGGTCGAGGAGGACGAGAGTACCTTGCCAGAGATACGCTACCCCAGAGTGGACTTATGCAGTAAATGATGCCGGGAGTAGTGAGTTCCGGGAGGCTGAGGTCCGTGAGCGTGGTCAGCAGGAGTCCACTACTGAAGATCAAAGTGGTATTGCTGGTGCCTGGTCTTGAAATTGAGGGAGTGCTGACACTCACGGTTCCAAAACCTCCACTTTTGAGCAAGGTGCGAATCATGGTTCTGCAAAGACTAGTTTTCCCGACTTTTGGATTTGAACCATCAACTCATGAACTGGTAACTGTCCGTCTTGAAATTTTGCATCATGTTTTAGCTGCAATTGGATCTGAACTTATCATGGATTGTGAATAAACTGTGTTTTTTTAAATAAGTGTTTAAAAGAAGATAACCTAGACCCGAGTGGAAGAAGAAGAAATTTAGGAACTTTCCATAGAAGAAGAACAAGGGTTAAGGAAGCTTTTTGGGACTTTGTAAATAAGGAACTAAAAGTACTGTAAAGGGATTTTCCAGCCCTTCCAGAGTGGTGTTTTAAACTGGTTTGAACAGCAACTTGTGGTGGAGAAAGAGGCTCTAAGTGTTAGTTGCTGAACTCAAAGCCGATAACAAAAATGGAGGTTGGAGATCCGAACCGCATGTCCAAATGTATGATAGGTACACTCATAGGAGGTGTGATAGTTTCAATAGTTGCAGTTATTATAGTGTCAGTTGCTATTCCACATGAGGTAGGAGTCATGGAGGTGAAGGGAACGCCTACACCAAGTACTTCAACCAAGAAAGAGGGTATCATAGGAGCTGAAAAGGCTTTGCTAGAGCAAGATAGTCGTAGATTGCATGTAGATTTGTCTAGAGGTGATTTTAAGTTTAATGCATATGCCAAGCTGCTCTATGAATATGTGGAGGCAATGGATGCAAAAGATTGTTATGTGTGTATGCATTTGCCTGCCTCAGTGGATGAGGGGATTAAGTATCACCATCTTCCACTGATGTATGGAATTTCATGTAGTTTGTTGCTTAGTATGTTCTATGGGAGAGGTCATTATGAGTACTTCTTTTCGAATTACGATGCACTGCTTTCAGAGGTACCAGCTTACAAGCACTTAAATAAGTATGATTATTACAAGCAGGAGGACAGGATTGGGAAGAATTTCATTCCGACTTCAACATTAGATACAGCATATGCTCATAGACATATTTCAAATCAAAAAGGTGGCAGGGTCACTTGCGCCAACTCACTCCATATCCCCTCTTGTACATAAAAGAACAATTTTCAAATAGGTGCTCCAAAGAAATGGGCTGCCACTATTGCCCACAAATATGGACGGGGTACACCCAGTCCTGCAACAGTCAACAAAGTTTCCTGAGCACTCAAGAATACAAATATGTCAAATTCCTCTTGTATCATAAAGATTTATTCCTTTAAGATTCTTCAATCTTCAAATGTTCATAACTTCCAATATAGCCAACACGTGTTTCTCAGACAATCAATGTTCTTAGATCTCTGACTTCATCAGGGCTATAAGTAATTAAACAGGAAAAATGTTCAATTTGTTTTGAATTTTGGGACACTCATTGAGTTTCACGAGTGTCTTTTGTTAAACACGGTGTCTTTCTTTTCTTTTCGTATTTGTATGTCTAAAGAATATTCCCCTTTTCCCACTCCTCCCCCTCCCTTTTTTGTCATAATTAGACAAATACACTATCCCAAGTAACGTATAAACATATGTAGCCATATTGTGAAGGATACCTCCTTGTACAAAGTATAGTTGTCTTTTGGACATACTATTGTATCCCTCTTTCTGGATTATGTAACACCTTCAATGATTCTTTTTGAGTTTTAAACTTTCACTTACCAGGGTTTTGGTGAAAGAATAATATGATGTACAAATAGGAGTTTAGACAGTTTTTCCTGTTTATTTACTTATAGCCCTGATGAAGTCAGAGATGTAAGAACATCGACTGTCTGACGAAACACGTGTTGGCTATATTGGAAGATGAGAACATTTGAAGATTGAAGAATCTTAAAGGAATAAATCTTTATGATACAAGAGGAATTGGACATATTTGTATTCTTGAGTGCTCAAGAAACTGTGTTGACTGTTCATAGACAGAATTTGACTTGTTCATTAACTGAAGTAGAGAAGAAATTTGTAGACCAAGTAGAAGATAGATATAGAAAACTAACAAAAACACGTGATACTGGGGAGAGTCCAGTAGATGTGACTGAGGAGGAGAGATCTGACAGAGCGAAAGGGAGTTATGGCCCTATTGCATTGGACCTGGTGCAGAAGGGGAATTTATGTGTGAAGCGTGTGCAGACCTACTATGATAAGGTCTATGTGGGACAAAGTACGTGTGATCATGTTTTCACTATGGAAGAGACAGCAAAGAACTTTTTGCAAGGTTTGGTACAAGGGGTGCCAACAGTATATTATGTGTGTGGAAGGAATGCTTATGTGAGATTGCCTGCGAATTGGTATGGAACTTGTTATTTAGGAATCATTTTTCCCAAAATGTACCACGCAGAAGAATTAGAGCTTTTGGAAGATGCAAAGCACTCTAGAGTCAAAAGAGGTGCGAGTGCAGGAGCAATGATTGGAGATATCTTAGGAGCAGTAATTCCAAGTTTGGGAGTGATTCTGAATGATGTGAAGATTAGGAGATTGGTGACTGTTGTTGACGAGTTGTCAATGAATACAGCTAAGTCGTTGATACTTGTGGATGGAGATATGTTATCGATAAGAATGATGGTGATGCAGAACCGTCTTGCTTTAGATGTTTTAATTGCAAAAGAGGGCGGAGTCTGTAAAATGTGAAGGTTCATGAGTGCCGTACTTACATACCAGATAACAGCAAAGATCTGAAGAAGTATATAAGTAACATCACTGTGATCCATCATGAGATCCAGGATCTGACTGAAGAGGGAGTTTGGGAAATGGTCGGAAAAGGATTTGGCAAAATGGGAAATTGGTTTGCAAATCTAGGAAAAGGCATTCTTGGTTATATTCTGAAGCCTATCATTATCATAGTGGTTTGTGTGGTTTGCGTCTGGGGATTTGCCAGAGCTTATTAATGGTACAAGGCGAACCAAGTTGAAAGGTCCCTTAGGGAACAAGAGATAAGGATGGCCAGACTGCAGGACAATCACTATCAGAATATCAAGAATGTTCCGACAGGGAAGAGTGGCTATGAGCTCTGTTTAGGTTGGTTCTTTCTCCAGGGAGTTGTGATTTTGGTGATGACACTAGTCATCAAAGGGGGGAACTGATAGAGCGCCATATTGTTTCAAAAATTTTAGGGGTGCTTCATAATCACGTATAGTCCGCACCTACATCTATATCTTATGTTGTATTAACAGATGATCATTAGAGGAGTAAATGTAATAATGAAATGTGAATGTAACGTTAGGAATGTAATTTGTGTTAGTCGAAAGAGTAAAATGACTTTTAAATGTAACTGCCTATTGCAAAGTGCCTAATGAGTTAATTTGTGTGCAATGTAATGCCTTTGGTTTGAACGTGCACAATATTAAAGTTTGAATTGTAGAAATGATTGCCCATATATTGAATGTAATGAAAATAATGCTTGTAGATGCAGTGTTTATTAACGTGTGATTTATAATGTGTGAAGGCCTAATTGAAGGTTCATATATTGTAATGAAAGGCCTATTTGTTTCTTATGTTAGCTGAATATCATAGGCCTGAAATGTATTTTCCTTGGGAAGGCTCTCATGTAGAAAGTCAGCAAGAATGATGTATGTGCAAGGATTTTAGTTTCTCAAGCTTCTGTTGCAGGTGCAAGGACATCATCCCCGTTAGCTAAGACTAACCTTTTGTTTTAGGAGATAGGTATGTAGGAGCATTTGCTACAAGAGTCTCCAGGAATGCAGATAATGAGAAGACGATACTTTCAGTGCTGAGGGAGCCTGGGATTCAAGGACGTTTCAACCGTTATTGGACGCCATACAGGTTTCGATGGAAAGTTATCTCCAGGAGGTGTCCAGCCAGAAGATGTGTAACAAAGGCGTGTCTTTTATGTTGTGCATTTTGTATTAGGGACAGTGCCCCGAGGGAAGAGTTAGGAGATGAGACAGAGAGGCGTTAGAGGCCAGGCGTAAGGGATCGATACAGAGAGAGAGAAGACTTAGAATTATGCTGTAGCCTAGGTTATCGACCCATGCAGAGTGAGTGTACTTCTTGGGAAGACTTCACGAGCTGACACCTTTTCCTCGATCTTGCCCAGGGAAATGCTAAGTAGGGATGTCACTTTAGTGGTAGTGTAGGGACAGACTAATCAAATTTCTTGTAGATATCCATGAAGACGGATTTAGACATTGGAGCAGTTATCTTTTGTTTGATATTTTTGGAGTTCAATACTCTTTTTCTACTTTATCGAATTAGATTGTTGCGTAGGTTAAACTTTGTATTAGTTCCAATGTACTTTCTTAACCTCGTCATGAGGTGCTTGTATGTTCAGTTATTTTTGGCTTTGCAATAAACCCTCTAAACTTAACTCGGAGTTGGTGATTCTTCAGCGTTGGAATTGATTTGGTCACAGTTCTTATTTGGATGGTTTGGTTGTCTCCCCTTTACACTTCACAGCAAGTAAAAAAAGATCCAGTTGGCCAAGGTTTCTTAAGAGTGGTAAGAGATGGTAAGATAAGATAAGAATTCAGCGTTATCAGATTCAACCTGTCTATTACCACATTTCCAGCTATCATTTCTTCCAACTCCACTTTCTATCTGTAAATATCTCAGGTCTTTGGTGTTGAGCTTCGTTTTTCTATTCCCTGTGCCCATCTTTCAAAATCTTCTGGACTGAACGCTCTTGAGCTTTTGTTATGTTGTCTTATGTTATAGTAGACTTATACTGCACACAGATACTCAAGAGTGTCCTAGCACGCAAAATAAAGGTGATCCAATGCAAAAAGGCTTTAGCCCGACTCTGGAAATAGGAACGTTTTCAATTGTTTTTTAAAAAGTCTAAGATCCTGTATATTCCGTAGTTCCTGAGGAAAGGCGTTCCATGCCATAGCTGTTTTGACCGACAGAGACTGGCCACCCAACCGAGTCCTGCGGAAGCGTGGAATCACCATCCGTCGGTGGGTGGCCTACCGCAACGCTCTATTCGGGACATAGAAGGCAAACCGCTTCCGAATATACATAGGACCAAAGTCATGCAGCGCTCTGTGCGCCAGGGTAAGAGCTTTGAATTGCACTCTCTGGGCAACAGGCAGCCAATGCAAGTCGCGTAAGTATTTTTTTATGCTAGATCTTCCAGAGATGTCAAGCAGAAGACTGGCAGTGGCATTCTGTATAATCTGTAGTTTTTTAAGTAGGTATCCTGGAATCCCCACATACAGAGCATTGGCATAGACGAGACGGGAGAGGATAAGAGCACGAACATCCATTTCCTTAGCTGACCGCGGCAGCGAAGGGAGGAATCTTTTTAAGGGCTTGAGGGTGCCAAAACATATTCCAGAGAGTTTCTTGATTTGGTGCGTAAACCGTAAGTCCTCTTCAAACCAAACCCCCAGGTTTTTTGCTGGGGCACCCTCGGAGTTAGGATGAGGAAAGTCAGGAGGCCATAAAGATTCTCTAAAGGCGGATGGAAATTGGCTATACAATAGGACCTCAGACTTATCCTCGTTACATTTCAATTGGGCGGAGGCCAACCACCTGAACACCGCGGAGAGGCAGTCCTGGGCAGTCTCAGTTGACAGATCGGGGTCCTTCCAAATGAAGAGAAGCTGGGTGTCATCAGCATATGCAATTATTTTTGCACCCAACTCCTCAGCCAGAAAGATCAGAGGAGTCAGATAAATATTAAAAAGCAGAGGGCTCAGAGTAGAGCCCTGCGGGACACCGGTGGACATCTTCTTAGCAGTAGAGGAGAAAGGAGGCATCCATACCTGCTGGGTCCGATCTTCCAGGAAAGATTTTATCCAGTCCCAAGCAGGACCAGCAATGCCGATATTCGAGAGGCGGGCAAGAAGCCATTGGTGGGGTACCGTATCGAAGGGAGCAGAGAGATCAAGTAAGATCAAGGCCGCTCTGCCGCCCGCGTCTAGGCACTCCCGAATCGCTTCGGCCATTTCCACCAAAGCGGTTCGGTACTGTAGGATGCCCTAAACCCAGACTGCGCTGGATGGAGAAGACCAGATGTTTCCACATAGGTCTCCAGCTGACGAAAAACCACCTTCTCACATACTTTTGCCATAGCTGGAAGAAGAGAAATAGGGCGATAGCTAACAAGCTTAGTCGGGTCTAAGGAAGGTTTTTTCAAGAGTGGTAAGAGTTTAGCCTGTTTCCAGCTCCTCGGAATGACAGACGTCTGTAGAGATAGGTTTATAATCCTTGTGGCCTCGGGAAAAACCACCTCAGCGACACCTGCAAACACCCTGGCAGGAACGGGGTCAGGTGAAGACCCCGACTTGAGGGATTTGTGGATGGCCAAGGTATCAGGACCGGCTACTGGCACGAACTTTGTAAATTGAGGGATGTAGACAGTAGAGACTGTGGACAGTGAAAAAAGAGAATCACTCGATAAAAGGGGGTCCGATCCAAGACTATCTTGAATAATCTGAATTTTTTCAATGAAAAAGGAGGACAGTTCCTTGCACCATTCAGATGAGACTGGGAGGGTGGTTTGTTCAGTAACAGGAGACAGAAAACTTCTTACAATAGAAAATATCTCTCTACTATTATTACTAGCTTTAGTGATTCACTCAGCATAAAAGCTACTTTTAGCTGCCCCAATAGCTGCATAGTAATTCCTCTGGGCTTTGCGCAAGGCAGGTTTAGCCAGGCGACAGTAGTCCAGACGCCAACGTCGTTCCAGAGTTTTGCAGGCCAATTTGAGGTCTCTAAGAGAGCCTGAATACCATGGTTTGGATGGAATTATTCTTGGACGGCTAGTGGAGGGGGGTTTTGACACCGCACTGACTCCTTGACTCATCCACAAAGAGAAGCTAGCTACCGCGCCTTCTACATCACAGGAGACCGGCGGGCAGGACGTCAAGAGAGCCTCAGAATGGGCTGGGATGTCAATCTTACGAGTCGGTTTATTATGGGCCGAGAGTGTTCCTAAAGGTACCATGGTCCCTTTTTCTTTCAAATTTCTGGGTGTAACTCTTTTTTGGGTTTCAGTTAAAGGTTCCCTTATTGGAAGGTCCATTAATGAAATGACGGAATCGCATTCACTAGCCTGATCATCCGATATTACTACCTCTTTTCTGGGATTACTCAAAGGAACTGTTACATCTTGAGGTTTTGGGCAACTCATTTTATCTCCATATAATGGGATAACCAACAGGACCTATAGTCACTGGTACTGTCAAAGCTACAGTGTTTAAATTCAATTGACTTATTTTCTGTACTACTTCCTCCCTAATGTTACTTAAGGCTTCTCTCTCATTTTCTTGAAGCAACCTATT
This sequence comes from Triturus cristatus, assembly GCF_964204655.1. Taxonomy (NCBI): domain Eukaryota; kingdom Metazoa; phylum Chordata; class Amphibia; order Caudata; family Salamandridae; genus Triturus; species Triturus cristatus. Next base: position 1,099,416,466 of record NC_140585.1, read on the forward strand.
ACCTGATGTATCATGTAAAACTTGAGGAATTAAGAGTGTTCCCATTACCAGTGCACTTGGGGTGACTCTACTGGGTCCTTCTTGGTAAGGTGGAGGACTTTAAGTTAAAATTTCCTCCAACAATTCGTCATCTGATTCACCATATCCTGTCACATTCATATGTTTTGTTTTCTCCTTACACTTGCTTCCCGACTGTTCCTCAGCCATGAACACTGGGTATAAACCTTCTGATACCATAGCTCTTCTCCATAGCTTCATCTGACCTTCAGGTGACTCATGCAAATATCTGGGGAAAAATTCTCTAGATCTCTTACTGCCTCTGCATTTGTCTTGCTCATATGACTCAGTCTCCCATTCTTCCAAAGCCTCATACTGAGTTAACCTAGGTCTTGGTTCCAAATCATTCGACCCGGTCTGGTAGCAGCGCAGGGGTAGGGAAACGGAAGGTCCTCCGCACCTCAAACTGACACTACTTTTCAGTGTCTTTCTCTACCAGCACAGGATGTCTTAAACTCATGACTCGATTGGGTTGGGGTTTAGATCTGCCATCACCACTTTTAAGGGTGCTGTACGGGTGGTCACATATGTACTTCAATGAGGTCCTGACCACCACCAAAAAGTGTGGGTAGATTCTTTTTTGGTCCTGAAGAGTTGCCATCAATAGATACACAGACAAGAAACATGTTGACCTATTACACCAGCACATATTCCCACATACCTTAGAGTGGGAGTGTGCGTTTTTCTAGTTTTAACCAGGGTAGTGACCACAACTCATTAAAATTGTTCTGAATGGACCACTATTCCCTGTTTTAGATCACAAACACACAACATCACCACCTACACTCATATTTCACATTCGGGCCCTCACACGCACTGCACCCAATGGCTTAAGGAATAAAGATCTCCGCCAAGTAGGCCCCATCATGGGCGCCTGATCGGGTATTGCAGCGCCAACCCGAGTAGGAGCAGACCCAATGATGAAGCAAGACACCTGCTTGTTGGGTGTATGAGGAGGAATCCCTTCTCCTGTCTTTGTGAATACCCACACACTAGGGTTCACTTGCAAGATCACTTACCCCACCTGCATCTTCTCGTTAGGAACTACATACCTTGTTGGTTACACTAGTCTTTGGGCATGTATGTTGGACCTATATATAAAAAAGCCCTTGGTTCCCCCTCTTGGAAATAATAATAATCCAAATCATTCATTCTCATTCTCAAATTCTGAAGAATTCTCCCATTAAACGTACCAAGTTCTGTAAAAGCTAGAACTCCATCACCTTTTGTATATTCCATCCAATTCTCCAACCATACACAAGTATGATATCCTCTTTCCATCTCAAGCAAAAGGAGGGAAAGAAGGGCTTTAGATAATAATGGACAATCTTATTATCATCACAGGTCCAGCATACATGCCCGTCAATAATGGAAACAAAAGGGTATGCAGTTCCTAAAGTACGCGCAAGGTGTGTTAGATTCACTACGAGGTACCAAGGTGGGGGTGAGGAAAATAATGTGAAGGACAGGAGTCAGGTTTACTCCTTTTTTGGAAAAGAAGACCCTCACACACCCAACAAGCGGGTGTCTTGCTTCATCACCGGGTCTTTGCTCCTTATCGGGCCGGCAGGTGCAATGCCCGATCAGGCACCCAATGGGGCCTTCCTAGCGGAGATCATTATTTCCAACGCCGGTGAATACGGTGTGTGTGGGGGGAAGATATTAATCACAACAGTGAGTGTAGGTGCAAGTGAGGTGAGGTATGGTGTGTTAAAACAGGGGTAGGTGATCCACTAAACAATTTTAATAAAGCATGGTCACCATCCTGATTAAAACAAAAAATAATCCGCACATGTCTCACCTTAAGCTATGTGAGTGAATGTGCTAGGGGGATCAATTGGTCAACATGTTTCTTGCCTTAGATTATATTAAATGGCAATTCTTCAGGACCGGGGAAGTGTACGGCTACCTACACTTTTTTGGTGGTGCCCACGACCTCTAAGAGGTAACAGTGGTGGACACACGTACAGCACCCTAAAAATGTGTGGTGGTATTGGTGGTGGGGGTGGTATTGGTGGTGGGGGTGGTATTTGTGGTGGTATTAGTGGCGGTATTAGTGGTGGTGGTAGTGGTGGTATTGGTGGTGGTGGTGGTATTGGTATTGGCAGTGGTATTGGTGGTGGTGGTATTGGATTGGTGGTGGTGGTTTTGGTGGTGGTATTAGTGGTGGTGGTAGTATTGGTGGTGGTGATAGTGGTGGTATTAGTGGTGGTGGTATTGGTGCGGTATTGGTGGTGGTGGTGGGTTTAGAGGTGGTATTAGGGGTGGTGGTGTTGGTGGTATTGATGGCGGTAGTAATGGTATTGGTGGTGGTATTGATGGTGGTGGTGGTATTGGTGGTGGTATTGGCGGTGGTGGTATTGGTGGTGGTATTGGTGGTATTGGTGGTGGTGGTATTGGTGGTGGTGGTGGTATTGGTGGTGTTGGTGGTGGTGGTATTGGTGGTGGTATTGGTAGTGGTGGTGGTATTGGTGGAGGTATTAGTGGGGGTGGTATTGGTGGTGGTTTTGGTGGTGGTCGTATTGGTGGTATTGATGGTGGTATTGATGGTAGTATTGGTGGTGGTATTGGTGGTTATGGTATTGGTGGTGGTGATGATATTGCTGGTGGTGGCATTGGTGCTGAAATTGGTGGTGGTGGTAGTGGTGGTTGTAGTGGTGGTATTGGTGGTATTGATGGAGGTATCGGTGGTGGTGGTATTGGTGGTGGTGGTAGTATTGGTGGTATTGGTGGTGGTGGTATTGACATTGGTGGTGGTGGTATTGGTATTGGTGGTATTGCTATTGGCGGTGGTATTGGTGGTGGTGGTGGTATTGGTGGTGGTGGTATTGGTGGTGGTGGTGGTATTGGTAGTGGTGGTGGTATTGGTGGAGGTATTAGTGGTGGTGGTGGTGGTATTGATGGAGGTTGTGGTATTGGTGGTATTGGTTGTGGTGGTGGTATTGGTGGTGGTGATGGTGGGGGTGGTATTATTGGTGGTAGTGGTGGTATTGGTGGTAGTATTGGTGGTGGTGATATTGGTGGTGGTGGTGAAGGTGGTGGTATTGGTGGTGGTGGTAATGGTTGTAGTGGTGGTATTGGTGATGGTGGTGGTATTGGTGGTGGTGGTGTTGTTAATAAAACAGGCTTTTGAAAACAACCCTTCAGGTGGCTTTAGTGCAGATGACATGTAACACAGATGTGCTGTTCTCAGCTTCAGCTCATTAGCACATGATTATCTGCTACCTGGAATTCACATGACTTAAATCCATTTTACTTGGGGGGTTGAAACAGACATGAGATAATGCCCAGTTAAAGTGATTGAAAGCGTGCGCCGTGTTATGTGGGCGGCCGTGCTGTTTAAAAAAGCAGAAACAGTTTCAGCTGAAGCAGCGCATGTCCAACCTGCAGTAACAGAAACTTAATAAAGTAAATAGTTCTTACAGACTAAATAACAACCGAAGTAAAGGGGCTATTATTCATGGGAGGTTACAAATGAAGACAAGGCCGTACTAAGGAGGGACTAACAAACCTATCAACGAATCCAAAGGCAGCATATGCGAAAGACAATGACACAAGCCAATGAAAAATATGGGCGGAGAGTGGGTTTGGCTTCTCTCCCATACTCTACTACAGCAGTCTCAGAGCGGGCAGCGCATGTGCACTGTCGCTAGGCTCGACACCTACTGCACATGCGCAGCTCCCCAGACTTCCGGGCCTGCTCCTCAGGGACAAGGGGGGCCTGGGGTAATGGCCCTTCCTATTTTCTATGTTCTTCCTTTTCTCTCCCCTTGTCTTGCTTTCTGCTTACAACTTCTTTTGCAATGCTATGAAGCACACTCCTGCCAATCGAGCATTGGCAAAACCTATTGCACCACTCACTTAAAATTGGTAAGTGAGACCATTTGGCAGGACTAATGCTCCTTGTTGTTTATCCCCAGATGCCGATGCACTACCACTTTCCCTGAGGCTCAAGTCAAAACAAATTGGTCAAAATGTAAAGTGCACTTTGTCGACAGTAGCAGCAAATATAATCTAAAGTTCACTTGTACAAATAAGTAGGTAACCAAGATGAAATACCCCCATCACTTCGTGGAACAAGGTTGCAGCAGTTCCACTCTCAAGTTCCAGCAGACACACTCAAGTACAAAATAATATATGCAGGACATTGTAACATTTTCACCATTTATTCTAGGCCCATTGTTAGACCCGACAGCTTAGGGAGGTCTTTCCCCAACTTTTTGTCTACCTACTCAATTTTCCTGATTTCGTGTTCACGACTCTGAGCACTTTACCACTGCTAACCAGTGCTAAAGTGCATGTTCTCTCTTCCTAAAACATAGTAACATTGGCTCATACCCAATTGGCATATTTAATTTACTTATAAGTCCTTAGGAAGTGCACTACATGTGCCTAGGGCCTGTAAATTAAATACTACCAGTGAGACTGCAACACTGATTGTGCCACTCACATAAGTAGCCCCTTAACCATGTCTCAGGCCTGCCACTGCAGAGCCTGTATCTGCAGTTGCACACTTCCATGTCGAACTGGTGAGTAAACCCTCTTGCCAGGCCTAAACCTTTCCTTTTTATCCATATAAGTCCCCCCTAAGGTAGTCCCTGTATAACCCGCAGGGTGAAGTGTATTTAAAAGGCAGGACATGCACTTTTAATCTTTACATTTCTTGGTAGTGAAAAACCCCCAATTTCGTTTTTCACTACTGCAAGGCCTTATCTCTCTCATAAATTAACAATGGGATTAGCTTATTTTATTATATAAGTGTAATTCCCAATTGGGACAAGATAGATATTTTTTGTTCAGTATCACTAGATTCACAATTTAAAATCACACCGTATGGCGGAGTTGGGTTTTAAGTTGCAAGTCTAAAAATGCCAATTTTAGAAAGTCAGCATTTTCCTTACTTAAATCTTTCTCTGCCTTCTGCCTGTCTCCAATACACATGTGAGGTGGTTGACAGCTGGGCTTTGTGCATTTCCTCTAGACAGCCACACACAAAGGGTGCTCAGGTGAGCCTGATGCATCTTCCTGGGCTGGATGGGAAGGAGGAGCTGACACTTGCACCTGAAAGGCTGTGTTTGTCACCACACAAAGAGCTGCCTAACACCTGTAGTATATCAGGAGCCAGGGCAGGGACCTTGTGCACTTCAAACCTTTTCTTTGAAGTCTCCCTCACTTCAAATGCACACCTGGGTATAAGTACTGGACCCATGACACCACCAAATCAGTACATTTCTGTCAGGAAGAACTGCTGTGCTGCTGGACGAACAGCCACTCTGCTAGACTGCTGCTTTGCTGAACTGTATTTTGCTGTGCTCTTTCCTTGCTGAGCTGCCCTGCTGTCTGTTGTTCCCCTGCCTGGGTTAGAAGGAATTAACCTGCATCACTTGTACCCAGAGTGACTCCAAGGTGTTGCTGGTGTGCCTCTTATTGCCTATGTCTCAGGGAAACAAAAGACTTAGACCCCCTCCTGTTCCAACCCTTGGGATCATCTTCGTGTATTCTGCCCTGCCAAGTGGTGCCACACATGGAACCGATGCATCCTTTGCTGCGAGAGCAGAATCAATGCATCGCCACTGTTGGAGGAACCGGATCGGTGCGTCGCACTCTGAACCACCACATCGCAGTCAGACCCACAGCTCTGGAATCGGTGCATTGTCTCCACCGCGTGGAGAAGATTGACGCATCACCTCTACAGGGTGGAGAAATCCGGTTCTTAGACTTGGCATCTTTTGGCGTGTTTTCCCCGAGTTTTTGCTTTCTGCCCTCCCGGTTTTGACTGTTTTTGCTGGTATAACGTTTCTGCGCGCTTTTCGCACTGCTGATCGGTGGTAAAGCACTGGTGCTCCTGTGGTAAATTGTGTTCTGATTGGATGTGTGACTTACTTCTCAGTCCACAGTAAAGGGCACTGCGGGTGCCAGGGCTTGTGAGTCAACCGCTACTCGTGGGCCTGCAGCCCGGATTGTGCCACCCACGTACATAGCCCGAATCAGGTATAAGTTAATGAAGTTTGGTATGCCTGAACTCAGCATCTAAAGACGCAGCCTTTAGCGAGGGTGCCCTTTTTGTTCTGAGTTCATAGAGGCCACTTTTAGAAAGTGGGTATTATTTTGCTCGGTCATCCCATATGCCTCTGCTGGAATGTGGATTGCCTGTCTGGGTTTTGGAGGACAGAATGCTGGGGGGCCGGAGGGGCTCCAGATGGTCTGGATAGGTCAGGAAAGGGCTGATTAGACCTGGGCTGCGATGGGGGAAGGGGGAGGAATTTCCTTGCACCTCAAAGAACCTGGTCTGCCTGTGACAAAGCCGTCTCCACCTCCTGCCAGGAATTCACACAAGAGAAGGTCCAACTGGTTCTGGCCAGACACCGACACCCTCTGCCTGGCAGATCAAAGGATTTTTGTGTACAAATGCTGGGTCCCAGACCCCTGAATTTTCGAACTCACCTGGATCAAGAAGACTGAACAGGAGAAGCGCCAGAGAAACTGCTAAGAGGACCGACCGCTTGCTGCGTGCTTTGCTGGGCTGACCTGCAGTGGCTGCTTCTGTCGTGGGCAGCGAAAGGCCTGGACTGGACTTTCTGCAACCGAGTTGGTGAGACTCTCCAAGGGCTTGAGGTAGAGCTTGCCCCCTGTTCACGAAGTCTCAGGAATAGCAAAGACTTCAGGTTCTTCGACCCGCAGCACTGGGGACTGTGTGTTTTGTGCTGCAACCCAAAGAACGCCACTCGACGATGTCTACAACAACCCTGCCGAACCCGTGCCCTGAAGGCACCGCAAAGGGCACCGCTGCAATGCCGCACCGCGACCCTGGTCTCACCGAGGATGCCTGCTGATGCCATCACCAAGCCGCTGCTTGCACTGCGACCTGTGGGCACCGCACTCCGCACCGCCTTGCTTCACGCCGAAGCTTTGGCACCGCAGAGGGCACCGCCACCATGCCGCACCGCGACCCTGGTCTCACCGAGGACGCCTGCTGATGCCATCACAGAGCCGCTGCTCACACCGTGACCTGTGGGCCCGCACTCTGCACCGCCTCGCTACACGACGGCGCTGTGGCCTTCCTGACGCCGCCACCTCCCGCCGAAATTGGCGCCGATGCTTGCACCGTGGTTCGGGGGCACCATTCGTAAGATACACGATGCACCGCCCGTGTCCACACCGCAGCCTTGGCCCACCGACGCCGGTGTCATCGACTCCAGTATGTCAGCCTGCGACAGCGCTCCAGCAACGACAACGCCGCTGCTTGCACCGTGACCTGCTAGCACCGTGAAGAGCACCGCCTCCATCTCGCACCGCATCCCTGGTCTCACCGACGACGCCATCTGACGCCGCCACCAAACCGCTGCTCGCACCGCGACCTGGGGGCACCGCACGCCGCACCGCTGCACTTCGCACCGCAGCACCCGACAACTGTTGTCGCCAGCACGCCTGATCCCATCAGAAAGGAGCGCGACCTGCAGTGCGAGTGACTTCAAGGGCCCCATCGCCCTGCATCTCTGAAAGGTACTGTTTGCGGGTCTTCCCGACACCGTAGTTGGCCGCGACCCCGCGGTCAGCCAGAACTGTTTTCGGATTTGTGTGCTTGTTAGAATCCGGTTGGCACAGGTAGGTACTTGTGACAAGCAGGGAACCTTTCCTCTAGTCAGGGTAAGGGGTTACACTCCTAAAATAACCCCTGCTCACCCTCTAGGTAGCTTGGCGCGAGCAGACAAGGCTTATCTCAGAGCGTTATAAGTTAAGCATTTGTGAACACATACAGTAACCCAGTGACAACACTGCAAATGGACACCACACAGGTAGGTATATTAAATTAAGGATTCTTTATATAGGATTATCACAAGACCATTAAACGATTAAAAATACACAATACGGTTGCTTAGTTGGTAAAAGGTTGCTTAGTTTCTCTTAAGTTCTTAAATGCGACACTTTAAGTCAATGTACCTTAGATGCGACACGCAGGGCAACGAAAGTGTTGCAGCGATGCAGATGCGTTGAAGTTCTTGGTGCAAAAGAAATAAAGACAGGATCTTCCAGATGCGTGACGCTTCTCCGAGTTTGCGAGAAGGCCCGACTCGATGCGTCAGCTACAGCGGCGTCACCTTTGACGAGATGCGACGACAGCGGCCTTGGCAGCGGCACTCTTCTCCGACATTGCGAGACGCTTCCGCTCGATGCGATGTTGCAGCGGCGACACCCCTTCTGCGAGGTGCGGCTCCGACGGCGGCACGCTTCTCCGTGGATGCGAGACACTTCCGGACGATGCGAGACGCTTCCGCTCGATGCGATGCTGCAGCGGCGACACTCTCTGCGAGATGTGACGGCAACAGCTCCGACAGCGATACGCTTCTCTCCCTTGCGTCGCGCTTCCAGCTCCTTGCGACACGCAGTCCCTCAGAAGGCCCAACAACAGCAGCAGGCACTTCCAAAAGACTTTGGGGGAGCTGGGGATGAAGTCCACTGGTCCTGGGACTTCGTTCAGGGGGCAAGCTCAGTTCAAGCCCTTGGAGATCTTTAAGCACAAGTTGAAATAAAAGTCTTTGTAGTCTTTTCTCCTCTCCTTCAGCAGCAAGGCAACCACTGCAGGCCAATCCCCCAGGTCAGGGACAGTTACTCCTCCTGCAGCTTTTCCAGTTCCTTCTCTTCTGGCAGAGGTTCTTCTTGTTTCAGCAGGATCTGATCTAATTTCTTGGGAGCAGGGTCCCAATACTTATACCCCTAATTCCTTTGTTCCTCTGGGGTAGAGGGGCCTTTGCCCAGTCCAAACCAGTTCTTGAGCACTCTGTTGACATGACTCTGCCTTTCTATTCAGGGTGCAGGGCAGAGACATCAGCCGCTCCGCAGGAGGCGGCGCCAGCATTGTGGTAGCAGAGCACAACCCTATTCAGAGCCCAGGTGTACTCCTCCCACCCATCTGACTGCCAATCTTCCTATTCACCACCAGGCTACCTAGCCCTGCCCCTCTGGGTTTCCCCAGCCCTGTCACTCACACAACCAGACAGGCAGATACACATCATAGCAGAGGCAGGCTGAAATGGTCAGGCAAGCAAATACCAACTTTCTAAAAGTGGTATTTGCAAACACAGAATATTAAAATAAACTTTACTAAAAGATGTATTTTATTATTCTGAGTTCAGGCATACTAAACTCGAATTTCCACCATGTTCCCTGGGTCTGTTAGGATCATAGAATGTAACAATTCTGACAGCCCATTCTGGCCTATGGAGAACAGGTAGCCTTAGAATAGTGAAAAACGAAAATGGCAGTAATTCACTATTAGGACATGCCACACACATCAGGGCTTGTCCTACCTTATGCTTACAATGCACCCTGCCCTTGGGCCTACCATAGGGGTGACTAATATGAAGTTAAGGGAAGGTTTAGGGACTGGGAAGTGGGTGCACTTACCCAGTCAGCATGACAGTACCAGACTGCACGCAGGTTCTGCAGTGGCAGACCCTAGACACATTTTACTAGGCCGCTTCTGTGGGTGGCACAACCAGTGCTGCAAGCCCACCAGCAGCATTTGTATTTACAAGCCCTGGCACTCCTGGTGCACTTTACTAGGGGCTGACAGTAAACCAAAGGAACCAATCATGGAATCCAAACAACATAAACATTTTAAATAGGGAGCACTTGCACTGTGGCACTGGTTGGCAGTGGCACAGTGCCCTGAGCAGCTAACACCAGCAAAAACATATGAGGCACAACGACAAAATGTGGAAGGGAGACTCACGCCAAGGTGCCAGGTCTAACACGTGTCCCCTCCAGCTGAAAAGTGGGGAGAACTACCCTACCCCAGGGAGTTCCTCATCACTAAGGCGGAAAAATCTGGACAGACCGTCCGCATTGGCGTGATCTGTACCAGGGCGATGTTCCACCGTGAAATCCATACCCTGTAGGGAAATGGACCACCTCAACAGCTTTGGATTCTCACCCCTCATATGCATCAACCATCTGAGGGGCCTGTGGTCTGTCTGAACCCGGAAGTGAGACCCAAACAGGTAGGGTCTTAGCTTCTTCAGCGCCCAGACCACAGCAAATGCCTCACGCTCAATAGCACTCCATCTCTGTTCCCGTGGTAGTAACCTCCTGCTAATAAAGGCTACAGGTTGATCTAGGCCCTCCTCATTAATCTGTGAAAGAACAGCCCCCACACCATGCTCTGAAGCGTCTGTCTGGACGATAAACTCTTTGGAGAAGTTGGGAGCCAAAAGCACGGGCGCCGTGCACATAGCAGCTTTCAGGGCATCAAAAGATTTCCTGACAGGTGTCAGTCCAGACCACCTTCCTGGGCTGCTTCCTTGAAGTCAGCGCTGTCAAGGGGGCAACGATGTTGCCATACCCCTTGACAAACCTCCTGTAGTACCCGGTGAGACCTAGGAAGGCTCTCACCTCTGTCTGGGTTTTGGGCGACTCCCAATTCAGGATAGTTTCTATCTTGGGTTGAAGGGGTGCCACCTGGCCACTCCCAACTTGGTGTCCCAAGTACACCACTGAACCCTGCCCGATCTGGCACTTACTCGCCTTGATCGTGAGACCTGCCCTCCGCAGCACCATCAACACTTCCCAGAGGTGGTGCAGATGTTCCTCCCACGTGGAGCTAAAAACTGCGATGTCATCCAGGTAGGCTGCACTGAACGAATCCAGCCCAACCAACACCCGGTTAACCAACCTCTGGAAGGTGGCAGGGGCATTTTTCATCCCAAAGGGCATAACCCGTAACTGGTAATGCCCATCAGGGGTGGAAAATGCTGACCTCTCTTTGGCCCCCTCGGTTATGGCGATCTGCCAATACCCAGACGTTAAATCAAACGTACTAAGGTAGTTGGCAGCCCCTAGCCGATCTATGAGCTCATCAGCTCTGGGGATGGGGTGTGCGTCAGTCCTAGTGACCGAATTGAGTCCTCTGTAGTCCACACAGAACCGGAGTTCGGGTGTGGCTTCCGGCGCGGCAGCCTTTGGGACCAAGACCACTGGGCTGGCCCAAGGACTGCTTGAAGACTCAATTACCCCAAGGGCAAACATCTTGGAGACCTCCTCCTTGATGCAGGCCCTTACCCTGTCAGTCACCCTGTAGGCCTTGTGCCTCACAGGTGTACTATCCCCAGTGTCCACATCATGGACGCACCACTCAGTGACACCGGGAACCAGGGAAAACAGGTCAGAAAATTGTCCCAGCAGCTGGCGACAATCATTCTGTTGCTCAGGGGTCAGGGTGGAAGAGAGGATGACACCATCCACTGACCCATCTTGCTCTTTGACTGACAGGAGATCAGGAAGAGGCTCGGTCTCCTCCTCCATCCCAGCATCTGTTGCTAAGAGCATGCCCACTTGGGACCTCTCCAAGTGGGGCTTGAGGCGGTTGACATGTAGGACCCTTAAGGGGTTCCTAGGAGACTTCAGGTCCACCAAGTAGGTAACAGGACTCTTGCGCTCGACAACCTCAAAGGGACCGGTCCACTTATCCTGGAGCGCACAGGGCTCCACGGGGGCCAAGACCCATACTTTCTGCCCAGGCTGAAGCTCTACCAGAGTGGCATTCCGGTTGTACCACCGCTTCATCTCCTCCTGGCTGGCTTCCAGGTTTGCCTCAGCAAGTTCCCTGAAACGCCTAGTCTGGTTTCTGAAGGCCAGCATGTAACTATATACATTCTGGGGAGGTTTCCTGGGAGATTGCTCCCAGCCTTCCTTTACCAGACTTAGAGGTCCTCTCACTGGGTGTCCGTACAGCAGCTCAAAGGGACTGAACCCCAGAGACTTCTGTGGCACCTCTCTGTAAGCAAAGAGAAGGCACGGTAAGAGGACGTCCCACTTACGCCTCATGGGTTCCTCAAGACCTATTATCATGCCCTTTAGGGTTCGGTTGAATCTCTCAACCAACCCGTTTCCTTGGGGGTGGTAAGGTGTGGTGAACTTGTAGGTTACACCACACTCTTGCCAAAGGGACTTCATATATTTAGATATGAAGTTGGTACCTCGGTCAGACACCACCTCTAGAGGGAATCCCACTCGGGAGAAAATTCCCATCAGCGCACGTCCCACCACGGGGGCCGTCACTGTCCTCAGAGGTATGGCTTCCGGGTACCGGGTGGCATGGTCCACCAGGACCAGGATGAACCTATTGCCCATCGCTGTCCTAGGGTCCAGTGGCCCTACGATGTCAATCCCCACTCGCTGGAATGGGGTACCGACCACAGGGAATGGTTGGAGTGGAGCCTTCTGCTTCCTTCCACTCTTCCCACTTGCCTGGCAAGTTTGGCATGTTCTGCAGTGAGTATCTGAACTCCTGCGCATTTGGGGCCAAAAGAAGTGGGTGACAAGCCTTTCAAAGGTCTTGTCCTGCCCCAAATGTCCTGCTAATGGCACATCGTGAGCCAGCCCCAGTAGGAAGGCTCTGAAGCGCTGGGGTACCACCAGCACACGGGCTGACCCAGGCTCAGCAACCTTAGGCTCAGAATACAGGAGGTCGTTCTCCCAGTAAATGAAGTGTGTTCCAGACTGATCACCGTTGGCCTGGTCTGCAGCCTGCTGCCGCATACCCACAAGAGAAGGGCATTCTTTCTGCTCCCTGCAGAATTCTTCCCTGGAGGGTCCTCCTTCCTGCTGCCAATGGGTCAGCTCAGGCAGGTCCCCCAGTTCAGCTATCTGTTCCCCTGTAGGTTCCAGGGCATCCCCTCAAGGTCTGCTCCCTCCTGGACCGTGGGAACTTCAGGAGCCGGTTTCCCGCGCCCCCTGCTCCTTCTCTTTAAGGCCGGTCCCTGGGCCTCCCTCTCAGGCTCCAGGACCTCTTGAGTACCCCTACTGGCTGCCATGGACCGTGTGGTGACACACGCCCAATCCGGCATACCCAACATCTCCAGGTGAGCACTCCGCTCCACCTTAGCCCAAGGTGAGCTCTCCAAGTCGTTCCCTAACAGACAGTCAACAGGCATGGCGGGCCTCACAGCTACCTGAAGAGTACCAGAGACCCCCCCCCCCACTGAAAGGGAACCTGAGCCACTGGGCAGTGACTCTCGGTGTTGTCGGCGGCAACAACCGGATAGAATGCTCCTGGGACAACCTGCTCTTGAGACACCAGGTGGCGCTTGACAGCCGTCACACTGGCTCCTGTATCTCTGAGAGCTTCAACCCTATGGCCATTTATGGTCACCCACTGCCTGTATTTTTTAGTGTTCTCAGGCAGCTGGGTTTGGGGGACCACTTCACAGTCTCCTAATGAGACAAGGGACATCTCTGAGGGACCCCACCCACCTTGGACATTCACCTCCTCCCCCAGGGCTACACTAGTCACCTGCCGGGATGGAGCACCAGTGGGTGCGGGTTTACCAAATAATGGACACTTCACATCAGAGGCAAAATGCCCCAGGTTACCACACTTGTAACATCTGATGGGGCCCTTCTGAACAGGTGTACCTGTCGGGGCCCCGGTCTGCTTCGGGGGTGGGGGAGGCTGAGAACCTTTCCCTTGGTTCCCTTGGGGATTACTTTGGGGCCCCTTCTGGAACTCCCTCTGTTTACCCTTGTCCCCCCCACTCTTCTGCTGGGGACCCTGCCTACCTTTGGCGGAATCTCCCACTTGACCCTTGTGGACCCTGGTACTGACCCAGCGGTCCGCCTCCTCAGCAAGCTTCCTAGGGTTAGTCAGCCTACTATCAATCAGGTGCTGGCGTAGCTCAGGAAAACAATTACTTGACAAGTGCTCCCATGCCATTAAATCAAGAAGCCCTTGAAAATCATTAACTTTGCTACCCTTCACCCAACCATCCAGTGCTCTGCAAAAAAAGTCACATACTCAACATACGTACTGTTTGGAATCTTAGTGCAACCCCTGAACCTTTGTCTATACAACTCAGGGGTCAACCCATACCTAGACATCAAAGCAGCCTTCATATGGGGATAGGAATTATAATCATCTGAAGGCAAATCCAGCAGTGTATCCCACCCCTCACTAAGGAACCGTCCCCACAACCCCGCTCCCCAATCTTTCTCAGGGATCCGGTGGGAAGACATGGCTACCTCATAGGCCTTAAACCACTGCCCTATGTCATCATTTTTAAAAAATTCCTTCACTACATCTTTGGGTATGTACACTCTAGTACACTCTAGACTCTACCTGCACTGGGGGTGTGCTGCCACCAGAGGGAGTGCTTCCCAAGCCCTGGGCTTTCAAATCCAGCTCCCTCATTATTCTGTCATGCTCCATTTGGATTTTTTTCTCTTCCATTAGCATTTTTCTCTCTTCCATTTCCATTCTTTTTTGTTCCATGGCTAACTGCCCATTTAGTTTGGCCATCTCTATTTCATGAGCTCTTGTGTCTTTCCTGTCTGCCAACTCCTCTGGAGATAAACTTTTGTCAGAGACACTGCTACCTGCAGGGGAAGGGCTTCTCCTTCCTCTTGAACCCACTGGCTCCTCTGCATTCTCATCCTCACTGGCATCCCTTGCTTCTACCCAGGCCCTCAGCGCCGTGTAGAACCCGGTTTTGTTTTTACATCCAGTTGTAGCAACATTAAACTTTTTGCAAAAGAATTTCAGCTGTGATAATGTGTAGCTGTCTAGTTTCTCTTCTTCCCATTTAAATTCAGTATCCACAGAGACTATGGATGATGCTTTCTCCACCATGGTTAAGCTTGGCAGTGCTCAAAAATAGACAGTCCAAAAAAAGAAATCTACCAACAAGTATTGGTTGCGTTTAAGGTCTGCACTCACTAAGTAGTGATCACCAATCACTGCACATGAGTCACAAATGCAAATACAGAATCCTCACCGCCAATGTTAGAATCCGGGTTCTCTAGTTGGCACAGGTAGGTACTTGTGACAAGCAGGGAACCTTTCCTCTAGTCAGGGTAAGGGGTTACACTCCTAAAATAACCCCTGCTCACCCTCTAGGTAGCTTGGCGCGAGCAGACAAGGCTTATCTCAGAGCGTTATAGGTTAAGCATTTGTGAACACATACAGTAACCCAGTGACAACACTACAAATGGACACCACACAGGTAGGTATATTAAAAATAAGGATTCTTTATATAGGATTATCACAAGACCATTAAACGATTAAAAATACACAATACGGTTGCTTAGTTGGTAAAAGGTTGCTTAGTTTCTCTTAAGTTCTTAAATGCGACACTTTAAGTCAATGTACCTTAGATGCGACACGCATGGCAACGAAAGTGTTGCAGCGATGCAGATGCGTTGAAGTTCTTTGTGCAAAAGAAATAAAGACGGGATCTTCCAGATGCGTGACGCTTCTCCGAGGTTGCGAGAAGGCCCGACTCGATGCGTCAGCTACAGCGGTGTCACCTTTGACGAGATGCGACGACAGCGGCCTTGGCAGCGGCACTCTTCTCCGACGTTGCGAGACGCTTCCGCTCGATGCGATGCTGCAGCGGCGACACCCCTTCTGCGAGGTGCGGCAACCGCGGCTCCGACGGCGGCACGCTTCTCCGTGGATGCGAGACACTTCCGGACGATGCGAGACGCTTCCACTTGATGCGATGCTGCAGCGGCGACACTCTCTGCGAGATGCGACAGCAACAGCTCCGACGGCGATACGCTTCTCTCCCTTGCGTCGCGCTTCCAGCTCCTTGCGACACGCAGTCCCTCAGAAGGCCCAACAACAGCAGCAGGCACTTCCAAAAGACTTTGGGGGAGCTGGGGATGAAGTCCACTGGTCCTGGGACTTCGTTCAGGGGGCAAGCTCAGTTTAAGCCCTTGGAGATCTTTAAGCACAAGTTGAAATAAAAGTCTTTGTAGTCTTTTCTCCTCTCCTTCAGCAGCAAGGCAACCACTGCAGGCCAATCCCCCAGGTCAGGGACAGTTACTCCTCCTGCAGCTTTTCCAGTTCCTTCTCTTCTGGCAGAGGTTCTTCTTGTTTCAGCAGGATCTGATCTAATTTCTTGGGAGCAGGGTCCCAATACTTATACCCCTAATTCCTTTGTTCCTCTGGGGTAGAGGGGCCTTTGCCCAGTCTAAACCAGTTCTTGAGCACTCTGTTGACATGACTCTGCCTTTCTATTCAGGGTGCAGGGCAGAGACATCAGCCACTCCGCAGGAGGCGGCGCCAGCATTGTGGTAGCAGAGCACAACCCTATTCAGAGCCCAGGTGTACTCCTCCCACCCATCTGACTGCCAATCTTCCTATTCACCACCAGGCTACCTAGCCCTGCCCCTCTGGGTTTCCCCAGCCCTGTCACTCACACAACCAGACAGGCAGATACACATCATAGCAGAGGCGGGCTGAAATGGTCAGGCAAGCAAATACCAACTTTCTAAAAGTGGTATTTGCAAACACAGAATATTAAAATAAACTTTACTAAAAGATGTATTTTATTATTCTGAGTTCAGGCATACTAAACTCGAATTTCTACCATGTTCCCTGGGTCTGTTAGGATCATAGAATGTAACAATTCTGACAGCCCATTCTGGCCTATGGAGAACAGGTAGCCTTACAATAGTGAAAAACGAAAATGGCAGTAATTCACTATTAGGACATGCCACACACATCAGGGCTTGTCCTACCTTATGCTTACAATGCACCCTGCCCTTGGGCCTACCATAGGGGTGACTAATATGAAGTTAAGGGAAGGTTTAGGGACTGGGAAGTGGGTGCACTTACCCAGTCAGCATGACAGTACCAGACTGCATGCAGGTTCTGCAGTGGCACACCCTAGACACATTTTACTAGGCCGCTTCTGTGGGTGGCACAACCAGTGCTGCAAGCCCACCAGCAGCATTTGTATTTACAAGCCCTGGCACTCCTGGTGCACTTTACCAGGGGCTGACAGTAAACCAAATGAACCAATCATGGAATCCAAACAACATAAACATTTTAAATAGGGAGCACTTGCACTGTGGCACTGGTTGGCAGTGGCACAGTGCCCTGAGCAGCTAACACCAGCAAAAACATATGAGGCACAACGACAAAATGTGGAAGGGAGACTCACGCCAAGGTGCCAGGTCTAACAGTGCTCACGACGCCGATGAAGACGGGACAGAGCTATCCACCCAAGGAACTCTTTTTAATCAACGTAGTTTTTGAACTGTGAATTTTTAAGTATAGTATCGTGGAGTTTTTATCGTTTTTGGTCTTATTTTAATTATATAAAAATATTGGATATTTTTCTGAACTGGTGTGGTGTCCTTTTGTAGTGCGTATGATGCATTACTGTCGGTTATGTGCAAATACTTTACACACTGCCTCTAAGATAAGCCTGGCTGCTCGTGCCAAGCTACCAAGGGGGTGAGCAGGGGTTATTTGAGATGTGTAACTCCCTTATCCTGACTAGACTGGTGGTTTCTGCCTCGCTTTGGCGCGAGTCTCAGCTAGCCAGAAATCCCATTTCTAACACCGGTGCATCAGACTCAGATCCGCTGCACTTCGTAAAAGATGCTTCACTCACGGACATGCCTCCTTGCCACAGTTGCATAGAGAATTCGACCCAACACCTCAGTGGCATTGAGATCATCAACACATCTTGTGCTGCAACACTAAGGCACTTTGGCTCAGTGGAACCTGCATGGGTCCTGTATCCGGCCAGCGCTCCATCATGGGTGGCCTGAACTCTTGACTTTTTACCAGTACAGACCGACCAGTTAACTCTTTGAACACTATTTGCTTCTAAGCGTTATATTTGCATTTAATCTTTACAAATTCATATTTCAACTTCTACTGGATGGATTTAGTTATTTTGGTCTTGTTTTATTTATAAAATCATAATCTATTTTTCAACCTGGTGTGGAGTCTTTTTGTTGTGTTTTCCTTGTATTACTGGTTTAAGTGTTGCACAAATACTTTACACATTACCTCTTAAATTAAGCGTGACTTCTTTGTGCCAAGCTACCACAGAGTGAGCACAGGATAATTTAGGGGGTGTTGTGAATTTCCCTGACTAGGAATGTGGTCCCTACATGGACAGGGTGCATGCCTCCGGCAACTAGAGATCCAATTTCGAAAACCGACTAGTTACAAGTTTGGGCACATTTTATTTCTATAACTGGAACATACAGGTGTGTACTATTTTTTCGACAGAACTCATTAAGGGGTTGGAAAATACGAGTTCCCAGAGCAGAGGCATGGTATTGGGAATGTTTTTAACACCCATAAAACTGCGTCTGTGCGAGTATTTGCAAACAGTCCCAATGCATTTATAAAAGTACTCCACAAAAGGTAGGAGTAATTGTGGATTTGGGGAAGTAAAGATCGCCCTTTTCTCTCCCTTCTCGCACCCCGAAATTATTTTCTGGGGCTCTACTGTAAGAGCTCTCTGCACATGGAAAAATATTTTCCATGTTGAGAAATCGTTGATTTTCATTGGTACTTTTATGAGATCTCCTGGTGTAGTTAAACTGATCATCTTCAAAACATGGTTGTTAAAGCCTGGTAAACTTCACACATGTTGTGTTAGTTTACTCATTCAGAGTGGGTCTATAGCTGTGCAATTTGTTCGGATTATAAAGAAACGAGCGTTTTCCTGGTTAATCGTTCACCGTCCTCAGGCTGGTAGGTGCCCATTGAGCAACGCAGAGCAAACATACCTTGGAAGAACACTGTGTGGGCCGGGGCTTTGCTCCTAGCAAGTCCATTGTGCAAATATTGAAATATTGAGTAACAGTCATTATGTGTCTCATTCTGGGGGTCGCCGACACCGGAACCATCTAGCTTCAGCCTATCGCCGCCTGCCTGTGTAATACTTGTCTGTGCCCTGTTAAGGGCTCGGTATGGATGATCTGTTCACTGTCAGCACCCCATGGGGCAGTCGTCCATTACTGCACTCTGCTGGCATCTTCTTCCATATGCTTAATAGGCACAGTTTTACTCGGCATTTTTTCATCAGCCTGCATTTCACAGCTGTGCTGGCCATTGATCTCAGCACTACAGACCCTCATTACTGTCAGGAAATGTTAGCCAAGAATCGGCAGTCCTACCATATATTTATGTATGCATTTATTTATTTATGTATTTATTTGTCTACTGGTTTTATATTGTACACTGTTTGCTTAAGCCTACTTTAGAGCGCACCTCTGAACTCTTGTTTGTTTGAGTTTGTTTTAGAAAAAGCTTGTATGGGTGAACCCTGAAGCTGTTTTTCATTGATTGCACTGGTGCCATTATTCGCTGACTTTTCCACGCTGGTAGATTCCACTGAATCCATTTTTCACAGACAAAACCAAATTAAATAGTTAGTATTATGGCAATTTTGCACCAATATTTCTAGCTCGCCTTATTACGTGGATCCTATTTTGCCGGGCATTCCATGTTGAAATAGATTGCAACGGTTTATTTTCGCACCATTTCTGGACTGCATAGATTGCTGTAAAGCAATTTTGCAAGGATGTTTCCTTTTCCATGTTGCAATTTGGCACCATCATTTCAGGGTTATACGCATTACATTGAATTTCGGTGCAAAAGTTTGAACAAAGGAAATCAAAATTTGCACTAATATGAATAACAGGTATTAACTTTATAGGACCATGTGCACAGCTGAGCCATAAGCCTCTCTTCTTTAGAGACTTCCCGCCGAGGCCCTCCCCACTAGAAGACGAGCCAGGAAAGCCGTTTGATTAACGCTTTGCAATTTGACGAAGCTCGAATCTAGAGACATCGACAGCAGGAAGTAGCCCGAGCATCTCTGGACCTGTGCAGGGGGATATGCTTTACTGC
Source organism: Triturus cristatus (assembly GCF_964204655.1). Classification (NCBI taxonomy): domain Eukaryota; kingdom Metazoa; phylum Chordata; class Amphibia; order Caudata; family Salamandridae; genus Triturus; species Triturus cristatus. The sequence continues at coordinate 1,099,436,183 of NC_140585.1, forward strand.
TTTGCACAGGTGCCATCTGCACCTGAGTGTGACGTCACCAAAATGTCCGCTCTACCTAGTGTGACCTCTCTGATGTGCCCCCTCGATGGTGTATTTCCTATGAGAAGTATCCTCTTTCAGCTGACTGCTCCTTCTGTGGTACCACTCCTCTGAAGTGTCCACTCCCCTTCATTGCCACCTGGATATGTTTTTTAGCAAAGCTAATAGGGCACCACGGAGGATTCTCACCTTCCCAAGCGGCCTTGTTCGTGCACACCAGGCAAAAGAGCATAATTATTAATAAAGAAATTGCAGCTCTTTTTACAATGTTCAATTAAAGGGACTCTGTTTAATTTGTACATGGCCCCTCTTGCCCTTCTCGCCGAGAAGCATGGCGCTATAATATAGTCATACACGGACAACACTCAACTGTTGTTCACGTGCGAGAAGGTCTCTGACTTCAATGGAACCAGTCTAAAGAACTGCCTCTCTGAGATTTTTTCGTGGTTTAGCTGTAATCAACTAAAATGCAACTCTGATAAATCAGAGATTATTTTCTTTGGCCCTCACCCACACGAAGCTTGGCACTCTTGGTGGCCACAAGACATGTCTCTCCCATTGTCTGAGGTCACTACTGTGAAAAATCTGGGGGTCAAATTGGATTCTGCTCTCTCTATGAAAGTGCAAGTCCAATCAGTGGCAGGTACCTGTTTTGGGACATTGAAAATGCTGAAAAACTTCCTCCCACTTCTACCAGTCTCTCATCGTAAAATAGTTGTCCAGGCCTTAGTGATATCGAGACTGGATTATGTCAATTCTTTGTATCTGGGACTTCCAGAGTACCTACTGGGTCGTCTGCAGATCATTCAGAACATGGCAGCCAGGGACATCTTCCTAACTAGGCCCAGAACACATACCTCTCATCTCTTGTCCTCACTTCACTGGCTTCCAGTGCAAAAAAGAATTCACTTCAAAGCCTTAGTCCTGGTCTTCAAAGCTTTCCATGGGATCGGGGCCCCATATCTATGGGAAAGATTTCAGCCTTACATGCCTCAGCGCTCTTTAAGATCTTCTACCCAATGCTTGATCTTGACTACGAAGGTCACGGTCTCACGGGTATGGGGAAGATCTTTCCAAGTAGTAGCATCCCGACTCTGGAATAGCCTCCCCCCCCCCCCGCTGCGACAGATCCCGGACCTTCTGACTTTTAGGCGGAATCTGAAGACATGGCTTTTCCAGCTTTAGGCTTTTCTGGTACTGTGGTTGGGGGTGTTTGTCTGTCAGTGGTTATGGTGGTCTTTTCTCAGCGCCGGGACACTCTACGGAGTAGCCATGCGCTCTATAAATTCCAGATAACATAACATAACATAACAACAAATATGACTTGGAGTTTCTACTCCACTCCAGGGATTGAGAAACTTGAGCGTGTGTCAGCACACAAAGCACCACGAGTCAACAGCTGACTCATTTTCATCCATGGATTCTGGAACACTGGCTACCACAACACAGTGAGAAGCAGATCAGAGTGAGCACGTGGCGCCATGTCCTGTATGACATCTTATTACAGGCCTGTCATTCAATTGAAGACAGCCCGCTTTCTGGAACTTGTAGTTTAGGTATTCACATAAGCATGCCTACAAGTTCCATCATGCAGAGTGTTATAGACATTACAATTTCGTGGTTGACATGCAGCTGCTTTACATTTAAGAACCTATGAATCTATCAGAATCCATTAAACAAAAACAAAACTTATCTGTGTGGAATTCCACACTTGGCACTACATCAGATATTTTATTTTGTGGTGATGTGGTTCTCTGAGTGGAGTATGCGTTGCAGGTGGTTCCTGAAATGGCACGGCATTTCAGTTTTGTAGGACAGATTGGCGAAGTGTTTAAACATTATTTGGGCCTAGGCGTGCTGAGCGTTTGCATCCTGTTGTCCGAAAGAAGGGGTCAGAAGAGGACATTGTATTTGGGTGGAGAGAATTCCACATTCCTATTTATTTCTCTCAGAATATTCTTACAGGGTTCCAGCATCCTAACACCCACAGACTCCTAGCCCACATAGACAGAAAACAGTGGCTTTCTTGCATAAAGTTGGGCGTTGGCAATGTAATGGTTAGAAATGGGGTGTCTATTTGGCAGTGGTTTGCACCCTGTCCAAGTAGGGACCCACCTCTTGTCAGGGTAAGTGTAGTACATACTAAGTTTATCTGCGCTCACCCTCTGGTAGCTTGGCTCAGAGCAGTCAGGCTAAACTAAAGAGGCAATGTGTAATGTATTTGTGCACACACACACAGTAATACAGTGAAAACACCACAAAAGTACTCCACACCAGTTTAGAAAAATTGACAAAATGTATCCGACTAAATCAAAATTCCAACATACACAAGTCAAGCTATGAATTTTTAAAGATTAAATGCAGTTATAGCCCTTAGAAACACAATAACTCCGGTCTGGGCTATCACGACGTGCTTGATGGAGTCGAATCCACAAGTTCAAGCCGACCGCGATGGAGCGCGGGCCGGCTACAGAGTTGTAAAGACCCCAGGTACAGTACCTTGGAAGCGATGACAAAACAGACGTTGTGAGGTGCTGGGGAGGTGAGGCGTCACTGAAGCAGGTGAGGTACTGTTCCTGCAGGAGGTGCAGAGTCATTGAGCTGCTGACGCCTGGGATGTTGCGAGGTGCAGGGGAGGTGTTGCAACATTGGCAGCGATGTGCCGGTTCCGCTGGCAGTGCGGGGTTGATAAGGCATCGAGGGTCAAGCCACGAGGGGTCGTTTTTACAGTGTAGATGGCACACCAAGGGGCCAAGGGGCTGCAGTTGAGTCAGAGTCGGGTGTCACAGACTTTGGTGACGTGGTTCTTGGGACTCACACTGTGGCGGATCTTCAGAGGTGCAGAGGCAGCGTCGGGGCCTGCGCTGTAAGTCACGGGTCGTTGTATCCAGTGGGAGCCACAGCTCTGGTGCAGGCAGCGGTGCTGTGCTAAAGAGCAGCGCTGCGCCCAAAGTCACATTTGAAGTTGATGAGCTGGTTTCTTCTCTTTTAGCACTGCAAACTCACTCCCAAGGTCCCAGGAACTGGATTTGGCAACACTTGGCAGAGAACGTACCTCAGCAGAGGAGCTCAGGTGCTGCAGATGAAGTCTTTGATGGCACTGAGACTTTCAACCGAAGGTAAGCTCAACTCACGCCCTTGGAGAAACTTTAGAAAGAAGGATGAAGAGAGCAAAGTCCAGTGTTCTCACTCCCAGGACATAAGCAGCAAGCAACAGGCCAACACAGCAAAGCAAACAGCAAAATGTCGGTCCCTCCTGGCAGCACAACAGTTCTTCTTCCTGGTAGAATGTCCTTAGTCCAGAAGTGTCCTGAGTATATGGTCCAGTACTTATTCCCATTTTAGCCTTTGAAGTAGAGAGGCTTCAAATAAAGGTTTTTGTAGTGCACACAACTCTGCCCTTCCTGGTCCTGGCACCAGACACACTGCAGGGGGTATGCAGTTCTTTGTGTGGTGACAGGCATAGCCCTACTCAGGTGCAAGTGTCAGCTCCTCCCACCACTCCAGGTCAGGAAACTCATCAGCCTGGTGATGGGCCATCAGGATCTGCAGGGCACACCTCAGCTCCCATTGTGTGTGACTGTCTAGAATGAATTCACAAAGCCCAACTGTCATCCAACAAAGACTTGTATTCTAGGGACAGGCAGAGGCACAGAATGGTTAGAGTAAGAAAATGCAAACTTTCTAAAAGTGGCATTTTTAGAACTGCAATTTAAAAAACAACTTCGCTAAAAGATGGGTTTCTAAATTGTGAGTCCAGAGACACCAAACTCCAATTTTCTATCTGCTCCCAATTGGAAGGTACACCTGTAAAGCGTTACAAGGAAGCTTCAATGCTAACCTATGGGAGAGAAAGGCCTTGCTGTTGTGAAAAACGGATTTAGCAGTTTTTCCCTACCAGGACATGTAAAATTTAAAAGTACATATCCTACCTTTTAAGTACATTGCACCCTGCCTGTGGAGCTACCTAACTTAGGGGTGACCTATATGTAATAAAAGGGAATGTTTGGGCCTGGCAAGTAGGTCAACTTGCCAGGTCGACATGGCAGATTAAAACTGCACACACAGGCTCTGCAGTGGCAGGCCTGAGACATATTTGAAGAGCTACTCATGTGGGTGGCACAGTCAGTGCTGCAGGTCCACTAGTAGCATCTGACTTACAGGCCCTGGGCACATGCAGTGCACTGTACTAGGGATTTATTAGGAAATCAAATATGCCAATCATGGATAAATCAAATGCCTTTACATTTTAGACACAGAGCACATGCATTTTAGCACTGGTCAGCGGTGCTAAGGTGCCCGGAATCCTAACACCAGCAAAAAATTAGTTCAGTACACAGTCAAAAACAGGAGGCCAGAAGCAAAAAGACAGGAGAAACCATCCCAAAAGTAGCCAGGTCTTACAGTAGCATAATGCAATGTATTGCATGTTTGCTGTGCTTCAGCAGGGTTTAACCAAACAATGAATGTGGTTTTAAATTCATTCATGGATTGTTACGTCACATCAAGCTAATTTTTTAATTGAAGGGGTACATTTTTTTAATACTGACCAAAAAGTGTTCCAAAATGGACCTTATTCCTCCTGGACTAGGGATAAAAATACAGTTGGTTTAGTTTGGAAGTGCTACACTGACCTCTACAGGGCAGTAAACCACAGATAAAGTGAGTTCTGGAGGGAGCGTAGGACTAGAGGCATGGGGATGTGGCTTGGCGATGTGGTATGGGACTGTTACAGTAAGCAGCAAAGTAATGAAAATGTAGGATGGAATTATGTGAAATTGTTGGCTAGAAATGATGCATGGGGCAAGGTGGAGCAGTCTGGGGGAACGGACCCAGGTGTATAGTGTGGGATCGCTGCAGGGAGCTTGACATAAAGATGGGATAGGGGAATGTGGTCCTTGAGGGAAGTGTGTGTGGCACAGGGCTGCTGCTGGGGCTGGCGGACCAAAAGAGAAAAGAAATGCAGAGATTGTTGGAAGAGCATGTCGCATGATTGCTACAGGTAGGACTGGCTCAAGAAATCCATCCATCATTATCACTGACAGAGACTGCCCTGCCTCCTGATACTTTCTGCCCTCTCTGCAGCATCTGACACAGTGGACCACCAAGCACTGATCCACAAATTGGAAACACACACAGAATTCTGTGATAATATCCTGCACTGGTTCAATTCAACTGACATCATTTGTTCAGATGGGGAAAGGAGGGGGAAGAAACTCTCATAATACCCCACCCACTGTCTTCATCTTCTACATGAATTGCCTTATGGCCCTTCTTGCCGCAGCAACATCAAGATGTATCAAAATGCTGATGACACACAACTATAATTGAAAATCGCCACTGCTCACAACATTCAGAGGCACAAAACTTGCCTCAAACATATGCAGATTTGGATGTCCAGTGCCTAGGCCAAAACTCAAACCAACCAATATAGGATTCCAACTGTTTGCCAATAGTAACAGATATCCCCAAATCCAAACTGACTCTCCAAAATAAACATAGATAAAATAGCTCTATCACACAGCTGACACCGATGGACACCGTTGGACACCAGTCTGTCCATCAAAGTGGAGGAGAAAAGATATCTCCCTTGAGCTTCCCTATTACCCCTGGCATGAGTCATTATTCTAACTTGTAATCAGAAGAACATGGTAGCCCACATTAAACAAATTGTCTGTTGCGCCCTCTGCCTATATTAGCACACTTAAATCAGGCCCTGAATAGTCAGGGTATTCTGATTAAACACTGCCTAAGTGCACAAACTATTATGTGCAATTAAAACCCTTTTCACTTCTAACGCCGAAAAGCTGACCTTGACCTTCAACCATTCACCTTCGCAAGAAAATCTTCCACTGTATCTGAAATGTTATCAGCCTAAATGAATAACTCACACTTCACTAAATGCAGGCACAGAATCGCTGCATCTCTGGAGAGATGGCCTTTAACCTGCCATCAACCTACACAGGTATCAGTATCTTTTTCATCAGCAGGACACCGTCCGCGCAAATCTCTCGATGCCACTGTCACACATTCCTCTAGACCGCTTGTAATGTAGCAAGGGGGGGGGGGGGGGGGGAGGCCGCGTGGGGGCGGAGGGGTAAAACAGTCTGTTTTTAAACCCAGTCTCCGATGTTGCTTAAATGTCTTGCCTGTACTGGAATCAATTTGCTCTCTGCAGTCCCTGCTCGCTTCCCTTACCAGCGGCAGTTCGCTTGTGTCACTATTCTGTTGCTCTATTTTAGTGTGGCATTTATTGCTTTTATAAAAAAAAGTAACTGAAATCCTGGCCTGCTTATTTTATCCAAAATTCACAACTCATCCACCTACATGAGAGAGAAAAATCTTTTTTTTCACCAAATAAAATGTATTAATAAGCTATTTCTATATAACACAGACCACACAACATGGGCATGGAGACTGTTGTCAGTACAAGGGCACCTCATAATCACCTAAACGTTTAACTGGGAATTTGGGCCCGTTAGACCAATTGATGATAAGCCCTTTATGGCTTCTCAGCCACAGTTGCCTTGGAACAGTTTTTAGAGTGGGAGTGTGTTGTAATAACCACTCACACAAGATAACGTGGGAGACTTAACTCATGCGACAGCCAGAGGCTGCCAACGGAACCAACTGACAAATCGAGTCACGAACAACTGAATTGGAACGTGGAAGTTCCCAAGGGAAGGTAGGCAAGGGGGAAAGAAGGGGACGGCAAGATAGGACAAACCATAACAAAGCTACAGGTAATATATACATTATTACACAAATAACCTACAACACTTCTCCCTCCTATACAACAATAATGTACTATACAGAATGCGCAGCCCCTAAATAGAGGGCAGAAGCATGCTTGCATATCAATGAGGCATCTTAAGACATAATGTAATCGTTATGCCACCCAGGAGATTTCGACTCCCTCATGTGCCTCTTCTCAAAATCTTCTCTACAGTCGTCAACTGATCCTCCAACCAACTTTCCAGGGCCTTCTGAAGACAACAAGGAAGGGTGACATGCAGTGATTCTATCCATGCTCCATGTCTTTCCATCATGCAATGTCACCAAATTTTTCTCCACTTTAACCACCTCCATATGTGCTGAAAATTTACTGAATCCTTTCTATCTAGGAGCTGGAAGCCTGATGAGTACCCGGTCACCCACTTCCCACCTTCTGTTCTTTACACCATGACGGTTATCATATTCTTTTTTGTAGTTCTTTTGATGAAGTCTTCTCAAACTGTCCATTTCCTTCCTGCGTACCCACCACAGCTCACCCCACCCAACCAATTGGGTAACAGCTTGGTACCAGGTAACCGGCCCTTAAAGGCCAGAAAAGGAGAGACAGTAGTAATTAAATTAGGAGCCGTGTGGTAAGACCACAACATGTTTTGGGGGCCATCATCAGCTGGGCTACCTGAGACTTTGTAGTGTAGTTCCTATATCCCTGTTTGGCTCTGCGCATTGGAATAATATACACTATAGATTTGACATAGGACTGAGGTCAGTATGTCTCTATCGAGTACATTGAACTTAATTACTTGTGTGTGCCAGCCAACTCAGAGGTCACAAGAAACTTCTCGAATACACAAGAAGGGATTAGTTTCTGACAACCGCATAAACATGACAACTTTGTTTCCCTTAGAGTCGGAACAATCTCAGAACAGTGGAAACAATAGATAACAGTTTCACTCAGTCAATCGTGCATGCTTCGTTTCTACAGAGTTGCACAGAAATAGAGAGACGGGCATTTCAATAAAAAGGGTTTATTGAACAGTCTTATTTCTCATGCAAGAGATATGAACTGCTACAATCGTAAGACAGGCTGCGAAGTACAATATGTACAGAGTTAGCAGAAAGATAAATTAATATTTCAATAGCATGGTTTGTAGCTATGACATATATTAATTAAAATACATACATAAATAACACAGGCTAAAAGGTGAATACTCATCTGATGCTTCTAAATAGTTCAACCCCAGTGTACCTAACCTAAGTGTAGTACGTGATAAGTAGGTGCTGTTTTCTAAAGTATAGCTAGCTATAGCTATAGTTTTAGTTTTGACAAGAGTTGCTAAAAGATTCTCTAAGTTCTAGTCTGCTCCATACCTTAGAATGTGCGAGGTTTGAATCTCTTTTCCGGGACTCGATATCTAACACCCCGCAAGGGGAGTCAGAAACACTGGAGCTGGATTCTCTGCGAAGAGAATGGCAGCGTCTGCTCAGTGCGTCAGGCTGGAACTCGATTTCCTTCCGAACTTGCCGTGGCGAACCACAAGTAGGTAGTCGAGCTGGATCGTGCCGGAACCGTGGTTTGCCATGGCAAGTGCAGGTATATTTATACCTTGAAGGTGTTTAGGAATGCCTGTATTGATGTAAAAGTTGGGCCTCAGAACGTCATCAATGAACCCCTAAGGAATAGATGTTCATGCATACTAAATGAGTTCTTGGAGAAATCAATATCCAAGCAAGGGAAATTCCTAAATGCTTAAGAGTCTGGTTTTCCAAGAACTCGTTGTGACGTGGATTGTTGGATGTAGGAGACCATGCCTGCATTTGGTTAGCTTGGATAATGCCTAAATAAGGGCGGGATTTTCTATGCCTAAATAAGGGCGATATGAATTGTACCTATATAAGGGCATAAATCTGGAAACCTATATACGGAATCTAAATCTACACACAACAACTTGAGCTCATTGCAAACACTCCTTGATCATCCTGTTCACTCTCTCAACTAGTCCATTGGCCTTTGAACAATATAAAGCTGTCTTGAGGTGTCGAATACACCACTTCTCTAAAAACTGGTGCATTTCATCAGAAACTAACTGAACCCCATTGTCCGTTATGATCATGCTAGGGACCCCCTCTATCGTAAACACTTCTTGCAGGAAACATATAAGAACCTTGGTGTTAATACTGTTCACCTCCTTAGTCATGATCCAGTGAGAATGATAATCCACTACAACCAACATATATTTTCCAACCCAATAGGAATTCTTTAAAGGACAAATCATATACAATCCTACCTTGTCCCAGGGTTTGGATGGAACTACGACTGGAGACAACGGAAAACTTCTGACAGGCCTGGATATGTCACTAAGGGTACAAGTTAAACAGTCCTTCACAATACTTTCAACAACACTATCCATTTTAGGAAACCAATTTGTAGCCCTAATCTTAGCCTTAGTGATGCTCCTATTCAGATGTCCTTCATGAGCCACCACAGCAATTCTTTCACGCAAATCTGATGAAGGTATTAACCGGTTACCTTTCACAACTCTGTCTTTGACAATACACAATTCATCCCTTGCTGTCCAATAATCTTGCAATTCCGGACAAAGGGAACCAGACTTTACAGGCCATCCCAGGACAATTTTCTCTTTTACTTGCTTGAGGACTAGATCTTTCTCCATGCTAGTTTACCATTCTTCCATTGAAATACCTGGAATAGCCATCATCCCCACCAACTCTCTTTCTTCGCACTCTTTCATATCCAGCCCATACACACATGGAAGCCTAGACAAGCAATCTGCCACCCTATTTCTGAGTCCAGGTACAAATTCAATTTTAAAGTTGAAACATTTTAAACCTGGCAACCATTTTGCTATGCGGGGAGTAGTAGTATCTCTACCTCGAATGGAAAACATAAAGGCCAAGGGCTTATGATCAGTCCATACCACAAAGGGTAAACCCCACAAGAAAAGATTAAAGTGGTTTATACCCCAAGAGCATGCCAGGGCTTCTCTCTCCACTCTTAAAACGAACTTCATTAATTTTCTTACACTCAACTCCTACCTCCAGAGACGATTTATTTTTCACAACTTGCACTGTATCTGATACATTTCCCACTTTCATTTCCTTCATACATTCTGCTGTATGCTCCTTTTAGCAGTTTCAATAGCCACCTTCAAATCTGAATTCTCTGTTAATGACTTTTCTTGAACTTTATGATTATTGGTAGAACAGACCAGCTGGTCCCGGATTAAAGAATCACTTAAGGTACCAAAATCACACAAATTAGCCAACCCTCTTAGGACAGCAACATAACTTGTGACTTTTTCATTTTTCCCTTGAACCCTGCAAAAAAATGTATGGCATTCTAGCACCACATTAATTTTTTTGCCAAAGTGTCTCCCTAGTTTTGTTAATGCCAATGAATATAAATCTTCTGACCTTCCTCTCCCTCTGACTCACTGCCTGAGTCAATAAGGTTTTCATACACTTTCCGTCCCTCAATACCCAAGTCCTGCAACAAAATATGTTGTTTCCTCATAGGAGAAAATTTCTCTCCACCAGTAGCTATTAAATAAGAGACAAAAATCTTTTCCCACTCTTTCCACAGAATCATAGGTTCATCTTCCTCATTAAGAAATGGAGATGGTTGATTCATGCTCGTAGATGCCATGCCAAAATTGTAAACAAAACAAGAATATGGAACAGTGTACACAAACTTCAGTTTACTAGTATGGCACCTAATAATAAGGCTAGAGAATCCACAAACTTTAGATCTTGAGGATGTTCCAGTTGACAAAAGTTGTGCCAGTCAGAGTACAACGCATAAATCGGCAAACTACTGTGCCAGTCAGTGGAAATAACACCTCCTACAACACCTAATGCCCCAGATCCGGGCAGAATACGGCCAGAACCAAGCTCCTGCGCCTACACACTGCTGTTGATGCTTGATGTACAGTGCACACTAGCATTACCAATGTTGCCTGAGCACAGCTCACTGGTTTCACACCCTGCTGCAGACACTTGCTATGCAGTACTCTTGCTTCCTCTGAGCAGGATATCGCTAGAACAGGAACTCACTGCGCCTACGCACTGCCATAGAAGCTTGATGGGTGTAGTATATCATCGCAATACACAAATATAGCATGAGCAGAACGCAACGCACTCTCTTCTCGCTGAAGGGCTAAATGCACAGGACACACGATAGCTGCATATACTCCATGCACAGAGCACTAGATTGTAGACACTATGCAACTACACACGGCTGCAGTCACCTTTGCTGACGGACTATATGCGCATTGCACTTTGTAGCTGCAGACGCTAGCTGTAGCCGCACACACAACCCACTTCCAACATGGGCGGTCCAATTAGCACCAGATAACCAGATGCCTGCCTTCAGATCCACCAAAGGTTCAAAACTGCGGCCAGCTTCCACCTTCCATAGCTGAGGAATGCCGGAAAAGCAGAACTACTCCTGAGAAGGAAACTCGCTGACGTAGACGACTCCACCTTTCCACCAGAGATATGAATGTACATGTTGATGGCTAATGGCCCCTCCTTTCCAGCCGAAACGACTCCCTCAGCCAGAAAACGAGACGACTCTGCTGCACATCCACAACCAGTAGAACGGGCAGACTCTGCCATAGGCTTCAACACAGGCAGAAGTCCAGGGAACAGGGATCTTTTAGAAATCGACAGTCTGCCCAAAATCGGTTTGGAGGAAGGCTGTCGCACGCTGTGCTGTTCCTCCACCAGCAATCGTCACCAAAGAAATGTTGTAATAATTTCACTCCACACAAGATAACGTGGAAGACTTTATTCATACGACAGCCAGAGGCAACCAACGGAACCAAATGACAAATCCAGTCACGAACAACTGAATTGGTATGTGGCAGTTCCCAAGGGAAGGTAGGCAAGGGGGAAAGAAGGGTAAGGCAAACATGGGACAAACCATAACAAAGCTACAGGTAATATATACATTATTACACAAATAACCTACAATAGAGTGCTGCAATCAAAGGTACATCTCTGAAGTCATAGGGATAGTGAAAAATCCAAGCTCCACACAAATAACAAGTATAGCAAATATATTCTAAAGAAGAGTGGTAAGTGTGTGGTATATAGCTGGTGGTGCATTTTCAAGCACACTGTGGTAAATATATTACTACAGTGTGGTGCAGTAGCACGCTGGCATTTATAGACTTCACATTTTCTATTGAAATGGCAACAGACATCCACACAGTTTTACTGACAAAATTATAGAACACACTAATAGATAATATGTGGAAAACAGGTCTAGCAAATATTTAATTTCGATATCGTCAAGTGTGTTGATATAGTTTGATCCCATTAAATCTTTGTTTACATAGTTTCTGAATTATAAAAAACACTATGTGGTCTTTCATTTGTGCTTTCCTAACCCTAATATATTCTGAAACATTTGCATAGATTTACAGGTATTTAAATGTTGTGTGTTAGAAACATGCTATCCGTTCACACTTAATGTACCACAGCATCATTGTCGCATACGGCCTTTTAAAGTTTGGCGGATGGATTCACCATCACAAATGTGACAGATATCTCACACATCTTATTACAAGTACCATAGGACATAATGCATGTGGTATCCATTATGTCTTTGATGGAGTAACCTGTCGGCCAAGCTATAAATGAGGCCACAAGTTCAATAAAAAAAATCCTTACTTCACAGTCAGAGTAAGAAAAGTAAACGCCAATCTCCTTTTTAAAAGGATAACCAGCATTTGTCATAGAACATTGCCTGGCATTTGATCTATAACAGGATAAAAACAAATGTAAATGCATCTTTTTTGCTTATTCTTCACCTTCTGAACTTCAGCCTGTTTATTTTTGAGGGTGCTGCAGTACTCCATCACCTCCAGCCTCTTCCCCCCCGGCACCCTTACTTCTTGTTCCTCTGCTCAGCTAGTAAGGGAACTAGCGCCTTAGCTCTCTTACAGCTGTGGTCATTACATATTTTCTCCCGCCTGGGGAGGAAGGGGTTGAAATGTGGCATTTTCAACACTCTGGTCATAGGCTGAATTGGGAAGCGGGGGATAGGAGTTAGCATTGTCTCTCCGATTAAGGCCAGTACCCCATTACTACCAATAGAAGTGCTATTCAAATTGCCATATTTCACATTCATCTTGATTTAGAACAGCTTTTTAAGTCTACTTCTCAAGAAAGGGATCCTATATTTGACCAAAATCATTTATATCAAGGGGCAGATTTCCTCTAGCCACATGATCTACTATATCCTGACTTGGCATTTTACAGAAATAAATGTGATTAACTGTTTGAGAATTAATAACAAAGAGTAACCGGCTTTGCACACTTCAAGAAACGAGGACACCTGCCACCAGACAACGCTATCATTCCAACTGGTATTTAAATTAGAGCAATATGTTTTTGTTTTTAGAAATACAAAAACTCCATTTACTTTCCATTTCAAGGCCGTGCACAGGGACGTACTGTTAGTACATACCTGCCAACTCACACGGTGCCACCGTGTGACACACATTATTGGCTCCCATCACACTGTCCCCTGGTGAGAAGCCGACATCACATGGTGGCAAAGAAAACCAGCTAAAAATCACTGTAAATAGTGCTTTTCCAGCTCGTTTTTGGAGGCTTTGAACTGCCAACGTCATTAAGGGGTGTGAAACACCCCAGGACATGGTTTCCAGTATCAATAACTTTTTGTTTTTTTGGGAGGAGGGGGCTTGGGGCAGGGTTCAAAAAGCACCTTGTAGATACTTCTCGCCACGAAGCCCACCCCCACCTCACACGGTGAGATTGTTCTTCAAGTTGGCAGGTATGTTAGTACGTCTTCCATTCACCCTGTCATCCTAGACAACACAGCACCAAAATGCCATTTGTAGAGGAAGTGGCAACCTTTGACCTATCTGCATCTTTAGGCAGTCTACATGTAACACCTTTGGCTCCATTACCCATTCCAACCTCCTACTAACCGCAAACGGACTAGCGGAATGGCAGCCAGTGAAAAAGTAAATATGTCGCTTCGATCCCTGTTTCCTTCCTGTTCCCGCCCCTACCTTCTTGATCTATGCCATGGAGGGTAGAGCCAGAGATAGCATAGAGCAAGACTGGCCCCCTGACTATAACCAACTGATGTCTATGCCAATCACGAGGAGAAGGGCTCTTCATAAACTAGTGTGGAGGAGGAGGGTGAGCCTTACATTTCAAGTAGGATAAGGGGGCCGGACACAGCATTGCCAAGCTCACTGAAGGGCTATCTTAGCCAGGGAGGTGAACTACTGGGCGGATGTGAAACATCCTGCAAGCACGAGAGAGTGCTCGATGTGGACAGGTTGAAACCTCATCACAGCGCTGCCACTGTCGCAGCAGGAGAGGAAGGAGAGGCATCTGAAGAGTATGAGGAGTGAATCGATCATCAAGTTCAGCACATTTTCAATAAGCTGTGCGTTAGCAGCCAAAATAATCTAGCCTTGGCCTCCCAGCACCAGGTCTGGACACGTTTAGAGTTCGTAGGACAGGCCCTTTGAATAGTTTCCTGGTTAAGGGAGAGCAGGACAGACTATCAGAAAAAGAAAGGGAGATCATGAGAAGAAAGGTGGCGAACATAAAGCCACCATCACTGGCAGAACAAGCAGCCAAATGCAGTGCATCTAAGCGAGGGAAGGCTGTAATAGACATGCACCTGAGCCCATGCACAGCATTTGTTTCAAAGGTGAGCCCGTAAACCTTAAGCTACAATACACTCTCCTACCTTAGATCCCTTCATCCTTTCCACTATACAGGAGCGTAGCTGCCATTAGTCCAACAGGTGCAGTGGCACCGAGGCTTCGGGTTGTGAGGAGCCAATCGCACCCTAAAGACAGCTGTTTTTTATCACCAACCCACGGGTACAGGCCCACTCTCTTTGCTTGTGTTAAGGCCCGTGGCACCCATACTACCCTATATCAGCTCGAACTCATGAACCAAGTGTTGTGCACCTCACAGGGTGCAAATTATAATAATTCATTTTTAGTTACAAATAACAAATCTTCCGTTGGGTGCTGACATAGTTATGGATGCTGGGTTGTCAATCATTCTGGATGATACAATCCAAGACATGACATAACGGAGTTCTTCAGCACATCAATAAATATTACTTGAATAAGTACTCCAAGTTAACTCTTGAGAAATCAGTGCCTATATATCCTCATTTAAACTGTAATATTTCCTATATGGTTTTATTTCATTTTCATTTGTCCATACACAAGATATAAACTTCTTGCTAACACTTGTTTCGTTCCAAAGGAGTTTGTCCTTGGAATTTTCTCAGGGCTAGAAGCAAAGAAAAACACAATAGACATCCATATTTACACCAACCATAAAACATACATTATGAATGAATGAACGTATATGTTATTTCTATAGTGCAAATGTAGCCAAAAGGTAGTGGAGCACTGTACATGGTCTAAGGAAAGCTTAAAGTCATCGAGTAATAGGAGAGGAAGCTGAGTTGTAAACTGTTAATGCATTGGGATGTAGTGTTCTTTAAAGAAGTGAGTCTGGGGGTGGCGTGTCCAAGATGGTGACTGAGTAGGGGCTTTTTTCTTCCAGCTCCGTGCCAAGCCTAAGAAACGTTACCCTAGTTTCTCCCTGCCTGGGCCCTGTGAGCTGTCCTGGGGTTCTGTAGATATCTGGTGAGCCCTGGGCGCTATCCCGAGACACAGCACTCAAAGTCCACCTCGGAAATGTGCAGGGAGTGAATATGGGTAGCGGGGAAAGAGCTGGTGCTGGGCCGGGGCCTGTTGTTGTGTGCAGATTTAGATTCCGTAGATAGGTTTCCCGATATATGCTCTTATATAGGTACAATTCACATTGCCCTTATTTGGACATACAAATCCGGCCCTTATTTAGACATTGTACACACAAACCAAATACAGGCATGGCCACCTACATCCGTCCATCCACATCACAACGAATTATTGGAAAACCAGACCCTTAAGCCTTTAGGATTTTCCCTCAGCTTGAATACTGATTTCTCCAAGAACTCATTAAGTATGCATGAACATCTATTCCTTAGGGCTTCATTCATGACGTTCCTCTGCCTGACTTTTACGTCAATACTGGCATTCCAAGGGACCTTCAAGGTATAAATATACCAGCACTGCTTGCCCTAGCAAATTGCGGTTCCCGCAGGATTCGATCCAACCCAGACTACATGGTTCGCCACGGCAAGTTCGGAAGGAGATCGAGTTCCAGCCTGATGCACTGACCTGACGCTGCCATCCTCCTCGCAGAGAATCCAGCTCCAGTGCTCTCTGACTTTCTTGCGGGGCGTTAGACTATCGAGTCCAGAAAAGAGATTCCAACCTCTCTCATTCTAAGGTATGGAGCTGACTAGAACTTAGAGAAACTTTTGGCAACTCTTGGCTAAACTAAAATATAGCTAGCTATACTTTAGAAATGGCACCTACTTCAAACCTCGTACTGCACTTAGGTTAGGTACACTGGGGTAGAACAATTTAGAAGCAACAGATGAGTATCATATTTTTAGCTTAGGTTATTTATGTATGTATTTTGATTAATATATGTCATAGCTGCAAACCATGCTATTGCAGTATTATTTTATCTTACTGCTAACCTCGTACATATTGTACTTCGCAGTCTGTCTTACGATTGTAGCAATTCATATCTCTTGATGAGAAATAAGACTGTTCAATAATCCCTTTTATTGAAACACTGTCTCTCTATTTCTGTGCAACTCTGTAGAAACGAAGCGTGCACGATTGACTGAGTGAAACTGTTATCTATTGTTTCCATGATTCTGAGACTGTTCCGATTCTAAAAGGAAACAAAGTTGTCATGTTTATGCGGTTGTCAGAGAATATTCCCTTCTTGTATATTCGAGAAGTTTCTAGTGACCTCTGAGTTAGCTGGCACACACAAGGGGAAACATCGTTTACAACGCGGGGATTACATCGCGATGCCATTACATCGCGGTTTTTACAACGCAAGTCGTTACAACGACTTGCGCTAGATGGCGCTCTAGGACAAGGAATAGTATAATTTACTATCCAACACCTTCCCTGCTGTACGTAGAATGGAGTTGGAATAGTAAATTATACTGCTCCTAAGTCCAGCGCCCTCCAACGCAAGTCGTTGTAACGACTTGCGTTGTCAAAACCGCGATGTAATGTACCGCGATGTAAATGTATGCGTTGTAACGTCATACATTCACACACAAGTAATTAAGTTTAATATACTCGATAGAGACATACTGACCTTAGTCCTATGTCAAATCTATAGTGTATGTTATTCCAATGCGCAGGGCCTATCAGGGATATAGGAACTACACTACACTGTGGCTGCAGCACAGAGGCATGGCGATGAAGGTATGCCCCGGGGTTGGCGGCTTAGGCGTTGAAAACTCATTCTCAGCCACAAGTAGGAGCAGCACTGCTTTCTCAGAGCCCGCAAGGTAAGATCCTGTGGCAGTGAGGGTTTCAGCCGCGGCCCTATGTGCTCCTGTGGTGCCAGCACCTGCACACGCCATGT
The DNA here is from genome assembly GCF_964204655.1 of Triturus cristatus. Taxonomy (NCBI): domain Eukaryota; kingdom Metazoa; phylum Chordata; class Amphibia; order Caudata; family Salamandridae; genus Triturus; species Triturus cristatus. Next base: position 1,099,453,496 of record NC_140585.1, read on the forward strand.
GGAGTGGAGACTGCTCAGATGGGAGTCGCTGTGTGGCCCCAGGGGTGAAGAAGGTTCGGCTACACAACAGGCGCACTATTGAGGTCCCACTTGTGCCCCCTCAGTGCCAGCAGACAGAGTAACATGGGCAACTGGGATTAGATGGCAAGAGTGCAGCCTGGGAGGCCCATAAACACACGACCACCCGCACCGTGGCATGGTGAGGCACTCTACCAGGAGTGCCCCCCCTGGCAACTAGGCCTTGATGTGCTTGCCCCTTCTAGGAACATTGGGGAACTGCAAGAAGTCCTGAATAAACTACAAGTTGCAGGTATTGGAGGCGGACTGAACTTAGTTACTGCAGCATGTTGGGGAGGCCGGGACCGCTGCATGTCAGACAGACTGAAAATGCATCAACCTGCAACCGAGGTGGTAGTGACATGGGTTGTGGTAAGCTTCTTGACTTGGGTGTTGGGCAAAGGTGGGAGGACACTGGGGTAAGTGTTGGAGAATTGACTCGGACTCCTTGACGGGGCTCAGACGAAGAACTGGAGGGCGATAAACCTTTTTTACTGTTGCTGTGCCATTATTAGGGGAAGGAAGTTGGATCCATGAATATTACCAAATATAGTCTTACACGCTAACATACTCACACATGGGCATACATTACGCTCTGAGACACTCAGCGGACAAGGCACTGTCTCTTCAGGGTTACGATGGTGAAGGTCCTAAGCTTTAATATGAGAGGGCTAAATGCCCCGTTGTCAGAACCCTGTTCAGAGGGCCACGGCGCACACAGGGATTATTGGGCCCAACCAAGGTGGTTAAGGCTTTTTACTCCTGATGTCCAGGGGCCCACCCTATTATGGATCTCGCTCAACTGGGTCAAGCATCTCCTTCTGCACCTGACTCTCAGTTAGTAGGGTAGCACGCGCAGTCAAGGATTCCTCGGAGGGAAGTGTAGACACAGACCAGTGAATATGACTTATAACTCAATGTGCACGCAGCACACACAATACATCAACATCCAGTCAAACACTTATTTTGTGTAAAAGAAGTATTTTAATTCTAATTCTACACATGCAAAGGTGAATGACATTCAATAAGCAATAACACTGTCCCCCTTGAGGTAAGTCACCCTAGTAGTTGTCAGGCCAAGCCCCGGGATACCAAGTTCCAATGTAACGGGTGTGCTGTTATGCCCCACTCACGTGCAGCAACATCCAGGGAATGTAAACTACTAATCCCTGTTCATGAGATTTCCCCCTCTTGGGCTCAGTCAATAAGGTGTACTCACTTAGAGTCAAGAAGGGTTGCAAAACCCAATGGCGGTATATCCCCCAGGGCCTGGTAGGCCCAGATCTTAGCTTACCTGCTCCAGTGGTACGAACCCTGGCAGTAGTGCATTATGGTCCTGCCCCGGATCGGCAAAGTTGAGCCGATCGTGTTCACTTGCGCAGCAACTGGCAGGTGCCGACTCGCTCTCCTACCAGCGTCCTGACGATCGGAGTTGCTCCAGCTCCTGCCACACGTAGTAAGTCTTGTTCTTCCTTGCTCGGGGATCGATGGTCTCCGTGCTCCAGCGGGGCTCTGACAGTGTCTCCTCTGTCCTCTGGCCTCCTCGGATACAAAGCCTTCCTAACCTTGGTTGTATTAGCAATTTGGGTCAAGGGCAACAATTCATACCTCTGGCCTCAGCACTTCGAGCTGGCCCTCCTGGCATACGGTGTCATTCCAACTCAGGTTGCCTGTTCTGTGGCCCCTCCTGGCATATGGGGTTGTGACAACTATCCGCACACGGGTGACAGCCCAATCGATGTGACAGTTCTTGGCACATGGTAGCCCCTCCTGGCATATGAGGTCGGCAACTTCCACAGCGCTGCACAAGGGCAACTGTCCAAATGCTGCAGCACTGTCCTTGGTGCACAACAGCCCCTTCCGGCATAATGGGTCACCAATCTTTACAATGCTGCACAGTGGCAACATCTTGATCAATGTGGAGCTATCCTTGGTGCACGGCGGCCCCCCTGGCATACTGGGTCACCAAACTTCACAACACTGCACATGGGCAACGGCCCAATCAGTGCGGCACAGCTCTTCACACCTCACTCCGGAGCCCCACGCATCTGGCCTCCTCTGTGCATCTTGCTCCCTCCAACATCCTCCTCTCCCTCACAGGCATACTGGTCTCAGCAAGCAAGCAGGTTTTGGTACACCAAACTCCAGGGCAGGTGATAATGATTTCCCTGGGTGTTGTCTACTCACCCAGCAGGGAGCTCAGCAGGCTAGGCCCCAAGCACTGGTCACAGGCAGAAGTCTTTCAGAGCTTCCCCTCCTCATGCTGCTGGGCAGGCTGCTCGGCAGATGAAAAAGTATGGGTCTCAGACTTCCCTACTTAAAGTTCTTTTCCAGACACAACATGTGATTTACGGTGTGGACCTTTGAAGTTTTACTTTGGGGTTCTGTTTCTTTAAATGGGCACTCCTCTCCATTCGTCTTCCTCCTGAAGGATGTCTGCCACAGCAGGAATCCAAAGCTGATTGGCCCAAAACAAAATTCATAGACGTGACCAGAGTTCACACCTGGATGCCAGCCACAGTGATCTGTGCATCAAAGGTTAATCCTGGGCCCTCAGCTCTATCCTTTATGCTTCTCTTACCAGTCCCTTCTCCCTCTTCCTGAGATGTGTCCAGGCCCTTTCCTTGTGATCTGTCAGTGAATCAAAGAGCCCTTTGAAATGCATAGGGAGAGCCTGGCTGCACCTCACGCAGTGCTTGTCGCACCCAGCTTACAGGAATGCAGCAATATACAATTCTGTCTGGGGGAGATTCCGCTACTCCTCATGTTTTCACCAGGCAGGTCTGGGCTTCCCAAAATGGAAGCAAAGGTCCTCCTTGTAATGTACCAGTGCAGACACTTCTGCACTCAATATACATTCACAACACTCTAGTATTGTTGTGCCTGAAAGAGCAGGTAAAACAAAATGTTGTATACCTCCTCTAAATTGCATGAAATTAATTACGTAATCATTCTAAATTTAACTTGCAATAACCGGTTTGCAGTGAAATTTTACTAATCAACTTTTGCACCTTGATAAACACAAGATACACGTGGGACTAAAATGCTGATTGCATGGCAGAATAATTAATTCATTCATTATGGTACGCAAACTAACCTTAGATTGTGGTGAAATAGAAAATGGCATGATTTATGTTGCATTGTGATTGTTTGTGCTTTCAAGACTATAAAATGGTGAGTATTATCGCTTTAAATGTTGCTACAGCTAGGGAAATACTAATATACATTGGGATTAGTGTGGGTTTAAACATTAGAATATCCATTTCTATATTTTAATTACTGTTATGTCTGTTTTTGCTTAAGTTGGCATTCGGGCCTACTGGGCCACAGTACCCAAGATGGACTCTCTGAAGAAGATGCCACCATGTGAGCGCGATGATTTCTGCGCAGAATCGGATGGCTCTGGAGATCTTCAAATGACCCCAAAGCTATGACACCATGTTCCTTGTCAAGGATAGGAAATTGTTTGCCTGCCAACTGACGACGGTGTGGGAACGACGGAAGGGACAATACAGAACCTGTGGAGAAATTACTTCTCTTCCTCAAACTGTTACATTCGCAGCTCTCGCCTGGGAGCTAAAGGAACATTATAAAATTTGCGCCTTCCTATGCCAAGCCTTCATGAAGAACCAGTTTACCATGGGAAACTTTTAGAAAACTTACAGATAACCCCGAACTGTCCAATCAAAACATTTCTCTACCCCTAAAATGTTGCATGTTAATATGAAGTAAGAGGGAAAAAGGGTATATAAAGCCCTCATCCGCCAAAGGGGGTGGACATCGGGTTGATCTTTCATGGCGTTGGGTCTGCATTGAGCTGGTGGCGATTTCAATTTTTTGTCTTGGGTTTCTTTGGCTTTTGGGAGAGAAGTTTGCAGTGGATCTTATATTTCGTCTGATGGTTTGATCTTTGCTGTGGGTCAGACAGCCTATCCTGGAAATTGTACCAGAGAATGCGGATAACTCTCTGTTTACTCAGAAAGTCGCCGACGCTTGCTAATTGTTAATTAATTAACTGCGCTTTCTAAATTCATGCTTATTTACTAAATGTCTGATTTCCCTTTAAAATAAAACTGAATTTATATTATGAACTGTAGTGCATAAATGCTAATGCAGGGAAATTATTATTAGATAAACAAAGTTGAAATAATACGAAATGAGTTTGTGGTTCTTTAATTAATTACTGAAAATACCAAATGTTTTCTAGGCTTTAATTGTGGTTTACCTGGTTCTAATTCACCATCAACCAGTCCAACTAATTGGTCCATCGACCAAGTGGTGGAGTGCCTTGATGTTAAGGTCAGGATTCTTTAGGTCCAATGTATAAAATATATATAATGTAAAGAAGAATTTATTCTGATGGGTAATAAGGTACCCATATGTCCAGCGCCTTTCTCCTATGTACGGATTCGAGTGAGAGTTATTGAACGGCGAGTGCGTGTTGGTGTTATGGGTTCCACCAATGAATGAGTGTATGGATGAGTTGTTGTGATTACGAATCTGTGACATAGGGAGATTATGTAAATGTTGCCCCTTGCGCTGCATCAGATTTCTTGGTAGCAGATTGATGGTTATTATTGTATTGGTTTGGTGATTATCGATCTATGTTTAACACTCTATGTTGAGTATTGTTTAGGTTAAATGTAGTCGGAAATTTGAAGCTTCCGGGAAGTAGGGAGTGGATTTATGTGGCAAGAGAAGTGACGTGAAATTGAACATTGTCTGGTTTCAAGAATTGTGATAACACGGAATTGTGTTATGTTAGGGAAATCTCTGTGTGAATGTGTGTGAGTGGCAGGGTAATAGGTTCTCTTGTGAAACTCTGGAATGAATTCTCAGGAGCATTGTAGTCTCCACATGTGTTTTATCCCCAGAGAAACAGTTTGCCTTTTGCTTGATAGAAGGGTAAGGTAGAGGGAAGTGCTACTTTATCGGTGTAACGGAAAATTCTGTGGTAGGGTAGAGGTAAGCGCTGCCTACTGGAAAGACAGAATTCTTGTGTAAATGAACAAAGCTATCTCTTTGGTTTAGCGAAACAGGCAATGGAGATGTTTTATGTTGTTACTAACAGATTTTGAGTGAAGAAAACGTAAGAAAAGTTTGCCAATAAAATTTGTAAATTAGGGGTCAGCAAGAGCAGGAGTAGCGAGAAAGGCGGACGTCAGAAAGACGGCACTGGGATTGGTCAGCTGTAGAAAGGCGAAGCTTTCACTGATTGGTGCGTTAGTGTGAGACGCGCTGGGAGTGGAGAATTACCACAGTAACGTAAACACCCAGGATTGGTGCGTTAGTGTGAGTCGCGCTGAGATTGGAGATTTTCAGGAGTGACGTGGATGCTCCGGATTGGTGCGTTAGCGTGAGTTGCGCTGGGATTGGACAGAATACGGAGAAGCCGTGAAAGAAGTGATTTGCAAAGCTTAGTGGATTAAGAACTTTGAAAATTAAAAATGATGTACTACGATCCATCTGAGAAAGAGAAAAAGTCATGGTTTGGAAAAATCAAAGACCTATTTAAAAGGGATAAGTCGATTGTAACTAGGGAAGGACAGATACTTCCTCCACTGAAATCGCCTGCATCTTTTATGGTAGTGAAATATGGTTATAATACATGTATTTGGTTGGAGAATTGGGCAAAGCATACCAAAGATGGAGTGCTAGCACTTCTGGAAAATGGTTCATTTAGTTTGGCAGTATTACGAAATTTAAGAGATAGGATGATGAGGTTAGAACCTAAACCCAGACCTACCCAATTTGACTGAATATGAAAGACAGGCTTTGGAGGATCTTAAAAACGACAATTCCATAACAATCAAGAAAGCGGATAAGGGAGGGAATGTGGTTATCATGAATACCACCGACTATACAGCAGAAATAAAAAGACAGCTTGGGGATCCAAGCTGCTACCAACAAGTGGCTGGTAACCCCATTTCCTCCCTTGTCAAGTACATAAATGCCAAGGTCCTTGATTGGGGTGAGAGTGGTTTACTGTCGGAAGCAGAACGTAGATATTTGACAGTTAATAACCCTCTTGCCCCTTGCATTTACATCCTCCCGAAAATACCTAAGGAGGGTGTTTTCCCTCCAGGCCGTCCCAATATATCGGGCATCAATTCACCCACAGAACGACTGTCTCAGTACGTGGATGGTTTTCTTCAACCCTTTGTTATTAATTTACCTGCATTCATACAATACTCTAGAGATATTTTGGCAAAATTCAATGGCTTATCATGGTCGGAGGTCTTGATATTTGTCACGATGGATGTTACTGGATTGTATGCGTGTATCCATAAGCTTTTCGGCATGACAGCCGTGCAGTATTTTTTAGCGACTCGCACGGCTGATCATGCCGAACATAATGAAATGCTGTTGGATATGACGGATATTATCTTATCACAGAATTTTTTCTTACATGAGGGGACCTGGTTCCATCAAATTCAAGGTACTGCGATGGGAAGCAGGTTTGCTCCCTCGTACGCCGGCCTCTTTATGGGCTGGTGGGAGAGGGAGCACGCCTGGGGTAAATATGCCTCCCCCTGGATGGACATGATTGTCTTCTGGGGGAGGTATATTGATGATATCATCATGCTATGGAAGGGCACCTCTAGTCAACTTATGTAATATCATGCTTTCCTTAATGCTAACCCCCATAATGTACATTTAACTTTGAAGTACAGTCAAAGCAGTATCGAATTTCTGGATATTCTTTTTTACATCGAGAATAATGAGATAAATAGCACCATTTTCCATAAAAGTACGTCATGTAATAGTACATTGCATGCAACCAGTGCACATCCCAAATCAGTGATCAATAATATCCCGTTTGGTGAAATGGTGCGTGTTCGCCGAAATTGTAGTTCAGATGCGACATTCAAACATAATATCAGTGAAGTGAAAAAAAGATTCAAACAACGAGGTTATGCTGAGGATATTTTGAGAAAAGCTGATTTATGAATCAAAAAGGTCACTAGGGCAAGCACATTGCAAAAACATACAGGTACAACCAAAAAAGAGAAGGAAGGGTCGCATCTAGCCTTTATCACACAATACACTAATAACAGTGCAAGCTTATTTAATATTCTTAAGCGACACTGGGGTTGCTATATGAGACACCCAATCTGAGAGAATATGTAACAGCTACACCTAGGGTTACGTTTCAAAGAGGGAAAACACTTCGCAAATTACTGTGCCCGAGTTATCCTAGATGCACAATTCCTAAGACTTGGCTTCCCACCACTCCTAAAGGTTTTTATACAAGTCTTAATTGCAACATCTGTTTGTTTGGTAAAAATAAGATCCAAAACTTTCACTACAATACAGCACGTGAATACGATAGAAGACAGTTTACTAACTGTAAAACGAGTCATGTTGTCTATGTTCTGGGTTGCGAATGTATTAAGATCTATGTGGGAAGCACAGTGCGACCGCTGAAATTACGTATCCAAGAGCACATAAGAGCTTTCAGAAATTATGACTTGAAGTATCCCATGACATACCACATGAGAGGGCACCATGGTGACAACTGTAAAATATGGTTCCATGGTATCGAACATGTACCTTCGAATCCCCGTGGAGGTAATAGAGAATTAACTCTGCGTAGAAAAGAGGCCATGTGGATATGTCGTCTGAGATGTATAAAGATGGAACACAACACTGATGACGAAATGTATTACCATTTGTGAACATAAACTGTTGTATTAGCATTAGAGATTTCTCTTGTCTCCTCTAACATCATCTTTGGTTAATGCTTGCCCTTACTATACATTCTGTGATTAATTAGTAATATCTCTTTTGCCAATGCTTGAGTTACTCTCAGCTACATTATTTTAATATGGCTGTTGAGACATTTGTCACACCATTCACTTCCCTTGATATCTATCTCTGAGATAATATCTAAAGGATTCGATTTGGGTTTGTGACCTTTTTGTCGTTTTGCAGTCAATAATATTTATTGTTCTTCCTTCTGAGATTCCTCTGTTTTGTGCTCCACATATATATATGTGGATATGTCACTTATTGACTCATAATTGTGGCGCCTATTGGCGAGTACGATTTATTCCCTCTTTCTCTTATGCATACGGAATACATTTGCCCTGGGCTTTTTTCTGGAGTCATTTTTATTTCCCCGTTGGGACACGTGTTCTATGGTACTTTGGTGTCATTTGGTTTTGCTATTTATAATTGATACACAAATCTTAATCGTATATGTCCACCAAATGGTCAGTTTCGATCTAGCAATATATCTGGACATTAGTTGTGGTTATGGTATTGGACGTGGGTATTATTAGTTATGGTAATCATATTTGCGATTTCTTTATATTTGTTGATTGTTTACGTCCAATTTAATTTTTATCCCTCACACTCTATATCAGTGCTTACATTAATTGATAATAATATTATAAATAATATTATATCGAAGACCGTTTCGATTTATTAATAAGAATTATTATAATTTGGTTTATAGACCCGAAGTGTCATATCTCAATATTTTTTTTAATTCATGGGTCATATTAGTCCATGAATATTTCAAATACACTACATAAATTTGAAGATGGTGGCTCTTTTTAGATCCTGCTGCCAGCTTTATTGTAGTGGATTTGCGAACGCATTTTAATTACTTCAGACGCCCACTTCTTCTTTCTATCTCTATGGACGCCATTTTTGAACCGCGTTTAAAACACAAGCGTTTTTTCACTTGTTTGGGAGTTCGAGAGGAATCATCACGTTCTATTTTTTGTCGATTCCCGTTTGAAATACGAGCGCGTTCGACCATGACGCCAGTTTGAGAGGAATGACTACTCTGTTTTCACAGGTAGGAATGAGGGACGGGTACTTGTTTACATAATCACGCTCTTACTCGTTGAATGCTCTAGGAACTATGTGGAGTTCCGTGTAGGTTTAGCTTACTTTCAGGTTATTTTTGACCATGGTGTCTCCTTGATTTATATTATTCTCTGGCTGTGATCTAGCATAGTTCTATGAATCGATGCATTACTATATGATTCTTTGGGATGTTTTTCGTGCTTGGGACATCATGAGCATTTTTACTATATGATTCTTTGGGATGTTTTTCGTGCTTGGGACATCATGAGCATTTGCAATCTTGTTGCTTTTTCGTGATGTATCTCTTTGCCTTCGAGACTCCCTATATCGGAGTTCTTTACTCTTTGATTGCATATTATTTTGCACATTGTCGGTACATATGGTCCATGTACCTCATATCGTAGTTTTTTACCCTTCGATTGCATATTATTTTACATATTGTCGGTACACATGGCCAATATACCTAATGTTTTTTGTAAACAGTATTTACATAATATTTGATGTCATTTTAGTTGGTGTATTTCTCTTAAGCATTTTTGATACGATCTTGAACTCGGGGTTATAGCGCTCGATGTGCGCTTGCATATAGTGTTGCACATTACTATGATTTACACTCAAAATGTGTGCATTTAGTGATACTTTCACCTTCAGATTCATAGCAGTTTATTGGTATTATTTTAGGTCTTAGTTATATTTTTGATTAAATTTCGTTATGACTAAATATAAATGAATAGTACCGGTATATGCCGGATTCAACAAAGGTATTCTGGTATGAATATTAATATATTGTTCTATAATGGTTGATTTTTATTAGGCACTGTGCGAAATACTTACGATGTAGATATGGATCAGATATACTACAGTGACTATCATATCACCTCGTTCTAGTTGACATTATCCTTATCCTTTGAATGACATCACCATTCTTTCAACCAATAAGGTAGGCTGATCATTTCATTTTTTCTTGTCATATATACAATCTGTATGCTCATATGGTGTTGATATTGCCAACTTTATGCAATTACAAATGGCATATTATTACGCTTTACTCCACAGTTGATTTGGGAGTACTGGACGATTTTATTGTATTGGACCAGGATCATATTGTTCCATACTTTATATTCTACATTCTGTGGAAACTACTTACGGTATGTTTCCCTTAATAAATCTTTTGTAAATCAATAGTGGTTGGATAATCGTTTATTTATCTTTGAGGTGATAACTTAGTCGAGTTATATACATATCTTTGTCTCACTACCTCTCCCCTCATCTTTCTTTCTGCTCTTATCGTTATATTCTTTTCGATTTCTTTCGATTTTCGGATTAAGTTTCATTCAAATTTCACATCATTAACTTGGGTTAGGTGTTCTTTTGAAATGGTCATACAAAGGTTAATTGTTTTGGAGAAGAATTTTATGATTGTGTTTGCGATATTATTCACTTAGACTTAATCATTTTATTACGTCACATGTGTTGGTGTTGGCTCTCTTTATATGTAATGATACTGTTGATGTTATATTCAATGTGATTTGTTACGTTTGTATTTATATATGTTTGTATCTATATGTGTATTTAAACATTTTTTATATTGTAGTTTTTTATATGTTTTAACTTTACAGCCCTGAAGAAGTTCTCTTTGAGAACGAAACGCGTTGGCTGTGGTTCTGTCTAAATAAAGAGAAGATTTTGCATAAACCATTAAGAAGGAAATTCAATTATTCACTGGATCCAATGTGGACTATCGGATTGTATATATTTGTACAGTGGTGCAACCTCAACACAATCGTATTTCTACCCAATTCGAGGCTTTGACTGAATGGGAAGAAGAGATGTATGAAAGGGAAAGGCATCGGAGTGGGAGAAGGTATAATTATATGTTTGGTAGGCATTGTGGTCAAGAAAGTCATGATGACCAGATGAGAAGATGGCAAAATGCGAGTAGGACTGATGGTATGTTTCCTCTGAGAAACGCTGGAGAGATGAAAACGTACAGAAAAGAGAAATAACACAGGGTCAGAAGGTTACAGATATGGAGTGAGGGAATCAGAAGATGAAGTGCTGGAAGACATGTTTTATAAAAACCCACCTCCATATCAACAGGATTCTGCGTTGGTGATGCCGAGTGCACCGGCAAAGGAGACTGTAATGAATAAAAATTTTGAGCAAATGCCACCTAATTTGGGGGAAAATAATCCATTTGAAGATTCTGAAATGTCACAGACCATAAGAACTGAAAATGAAAAATCAGCAGAGTTTGCTAGAACTACACTGGAATTAACTGAGAAAATTAGAGAATTAACTAAGAATATGGAAGCAGTGACTGTGCCTGTAACTATAGGACCGGTGATGCCTGTTTTTGATAAACAAAAAGATAGTGAGCATTGTTTAACAGTCCCATATAATTGCGGTATGCAAAAGGAGAAAGAAAGGAGTGGTTCCGGAGAAAATGAATGGAAGATTATGGCAGGAATATCAGGATTAAGTACCCCTAAAAATGTAACTGTAAATCAAAGTCCAGTGAGTAAGACACCTATAACAACAGAATCAGCAATGGAAACCCCAGAGAGAATGACAGAGAAAATGAGAATAGAGACAACTCCTATAGGACCAACATCGGAAGAATTAAGTGATTGATTAAGAAGTTTACAGAAAAAAGATACAGAACCACAACCTTTAGATGTAGCAAAATTAAAAGTAACACTGGAAGAGTTGGGGGAGGAGCCTAGCGCGCAACCAAGATGGCCGCGTAGGTGCGAGGCTCCCGAGGACCTCCGCGACCTCCTGAATTAATCCTGGCGATATCCTGTCCTTGTTGAGGGGACTGTGTTGGGGAACCGGAGCTGAGGCGCCACCTGCTTTTCGGGCTCGAATCGGACCCCGAACGCCGGTGGGAGCATCGATCGAAGGTTGCGGCCTTCTCCTCGCCGGCCCCCCGGATTGGAGTAGTGGGGCGATCCGGGGACAAAGCGAATAACAGCGGCGAGCGGGGCTGGGCGACTCGCGTACCCCGCGCTTTCACTTTCGCTTTTGCGCCCTCCTGGCTCTCAGGCGGGGTCGGGCTGCGGAGCGGGGTGCGGCGGTGTGGCCTTGTCCAGGAGCCCGGTTGACCCGCCGGCGGTGGGTTGACCCGCGGTTCGGTGGTCGCCCCCGCCCCCCCCCTGGCACCCGTGATTTGGTATAGCGGCCCGCTTGGGGAGCTTGGCACGACGGTGGAGAAGCCAGCATGTCCACCAAACAAGATGGCGACCGGGCGAAGGTGAAGACGACCCGCCGTGGCACGGCGCACCAGGCTAACAGTATGGACCGCTACACGCTCCAGAAGGGTTCTCCGGAGACATCGCGTGCATCCCCGGTGGGCCCGACGGAGGCATCTGCTCATCCGGTGGATCTGACCCTCCGGGACGTCATGGGCGCCATCGCAGAGATGAAGGCCTCGGTGGACCAGCGTTTCGACACCTTAGCGCAAAAAATAGACTCGGTCCTGGTGGATGTGAGCCTTGTGAGGGCAGACTTGTCCAAAACAAACGACCGAGTCGACTCCCTGGCCCACACCACAACGAGCCTTACGACAGACGTGGTGGCCCTCCAGAAGGAGGTGCGCCGGCTTGGCCAGGCGAGCGCCCTGATGGACCGGCGACTGGAGGACTCTGAGGGTCGGGCCCGGAGGAAAAATGTTCGTATTGTGGGGGTGCCGGAGGGACGAGAGGCGGAGGCGGCGGATCTTTTCGTGGAAGAGTTGATCCAGACCCATCTCCAGCCCCGGGGGCTGAGTAAGTTTTTTGCGGTGGAGCGTGCTCACCGGGTCCCCGGGGGCAGACCTAAGACTGGTGCCCCGCCGCGGCCTCTCATTGCCCGGATTTTTAATTTTCGGGACAGAGATGCTATTCTCCAGACCTCCAGACAACAGGGACCGGTCAAGCTTGACAACATGGAGATACATTTCTACCCAGACTTTACTCCGGCGGTCCAGAAGCAGCGACAGAGCTTTCTTGGTGTGAAACGTCGCCTAAGGGACCTTAACCTCAAGTACTCAATGCTCTTTCCAGCTAAGCTGAGGGTAGAGGTGGATGGTCGCACGCACTTCTTCGACCGGCCCGAGGCGGCTGGGGACTGGCTGGACACTCTGCCTGGAGATCGGGGCCGGGGGGGCGGGGGGGGCGCGGCTGGCGAGGAGGGCCCGCCGGATCAGAATTGAGGGGTGACTTAATAGGCCTTGCTCTGGACGTTGTTCCTTCACCGTTTATTGATTGCGTATGTTCCCCTCCTATGGAGGTCGTGTGGGGTCTGTTGGGGGCTTCCCTCCTCCTCTGGGGGACTAGTTAGTATTTAGCTATGGGGCGACAGGCACACTGCACTTTGGGGGGGCTGTCTGGGCTCATGCAGGGGTGCAGGGAGGGGGGAGTTCTGTTGGGACCGGGGGGTGGGGGGGGGTGTGTTGTTTGTTAGCACCGCAGGGCAAACCCGCTACTATGTTGTTGTTTTTAGGATGCTCGATGGGGGACGACCGATTGTTTCGACGTATGATGGGGGGTAGGGATTTGACTGTGTTGTCATGGAATGTTAACGGCCTGGGGGATAGGATCAAGCGTGGTGTGGTCCTGCAGTACTTGAAACGTATTTCACCAGATGTTGTCTTCCTGCAGGAGACGCACCTTATAGGTAACTCCTTTCATGCAATGAATCGGCGGGGATATCGTTTGGCGGCCCATTCCGGCTTCACCTCGGGCTCGCGGGGGGTGGGTATTATGATCAAGAACTCGCTCCCGTTGGAGATTGATGAGGTGCGCCATGATGAGAGGGGACGCTACACGGTTCTAGTGGGAAGAATGGAGGGCAGAGTGTTTATCTTTGTATCAGTGTACGTCCCGCCTGGGTTACAAGCCACCACATTCGCGGACCTGGGGCGCCTCCTTCTGGACCTTCCGAGTGGCCTGCTGGTGGTTGGAGGGGACTTTAATGCGGTAGCCTCTGGGTCTATGGATCGCCATCCCCCTAGGGACCTCCCCCGGGCACAGGCGTGGCTGCCCGGCCTTCTGGACACGCTGGGCCTGGTGGATTGCTAACGATTAAAGCATCCCGCATTGCGACAGTACACTTTCCACTCGGGTGCCCATGGTAGCCTCTCGCGGCTTGATTACATCCTTGTCCCGGCGGCCCATGCAGGGAGGGTGGGGGAGGTGCGCCATCTGGCGCGGGGTATCTCAGACCACTCCCCATTGTTGTTGCATTTCGATGTCTTCCCGAGGGGGGATGGCAGGGTGGCCCCAATCAATGCATGGTATTTGCGCGACCCCACCATTCGTGCCGATTTGATCAAATCCTTACAGCGATACTTCGACGAGAATGTGGGGTCGGTCTCTTCGGCCATCTCCCTGTGGGAGGCTTTCAAGGTAGTCCTTAGAGGGGAGGCCCTCTCCTTTATCTCCCATGCCCGGCGGCGCGAGCGGGAGGAGGTGACCCGGGTAGAGGCCGAGATTGCAGAACTGGAGGGTGACCTGGGGAGCGGGGTAACAGACGCCAAGTTGCATGTTCTACACCTAAAGCAGGCGGCCTATCGGGCCCTCGTTACGGAGGCGGCCAGGGGTCTCAGTAGAGAGCAGCAGGGGCGATTGTATGATGTGGGTGATAAGGCTGGCAAATTGATTGCGTGGTTGGATAAGAGGGAGAGAGCGAGCCGCGTGGTGCCTTTGATTGAGAGTGTTGATGGTGCGCGTCACTGAGCCGGAAGCCATTGTCTCCTGCTTTGCGGATTATTTCCGCGAAGTCTACTCCCCGGTTTCCCCCTGCTCGGAGGAAGATTCCCATGCCCTGCTTCGGGACATCGCACTGCCCTCCCTTACGGTGGAGGACAGGGATTCGCTGGACGCCCCTCCCACCTCGGACGAAATTGCCTTGGCTATTCGCTCGGTTGCATCCGGCAAGGCCATGGGCCCCAATGGTATTCCCATCGAGCTATACAAACTACGCCCGGATGTGTTGGCACCCCACCTGCGCGCGATGTTCCTAGCGGCCCACTCGCAGGGTTCCCTCCCGCCGGACCAGCGTCTGGCCACAATTGTGGTGATCCACAAGGAGGGGAAGCCCCGTGAACGGGTCACATCCTATAGGCCGATTTCGCTCTTGAATGCGGAGCCCAAAATCCTCGCCAAGGTGTTGGCCAACCGGTTGGTTGGCGTGGTGGGCGATTTGGTCCACCAAGACCAATCTGGCTTTATACCGCACCGCAACACGGCGCTCAATCTGCGGCGCTTGCACGGGGTGCTCGCGCGTGTCCCATTTGTGCGGGAGCCGGCCATCTTGGCGTCCTTGGACGCCACCATGGCGTTTGATACGCTTGAATGGCCATACATCTGGGCGATGCTGGCGAAATTCGGGTTTGGCCCGGGTTTCATTAGCTGGGTCAAATTGCTATACTCGGGCCCATTGGCGCAGGTGGTAGTGAATGGGCGAGTCTCGGCCCCATTCGCGCTGGGGCGGGGTACGCGACAGGGTTGCCCCCTGTCGCCTCTCCTGTTTGCCCTGGCCCTGGAGCCCCTGGCGGAGTGGCTGCGGTGGCACCCTTCTATCCGTGGTCTCCGCTGGACCCCCGAGCATGAGGACCGTGTGTCCCTCTACGCTGACGATATCCTTCTGTATCTCGCCTCCCCGCGTAAATCACTAATCGTCCTGGTTGATGTTTTGCGCTCATTCGGTCGCAACTCAGGTCTGGTCATCAACTGGGTGAAATCCTGTGTCTACGTGCTTTCCGGGGAGGCTCCGGTCCTACCACGGGACTGTCCGATCCAGATTGCCTCTCAAGGTTTTCGGTACCTGGGTATCTATATCACTCTTGACCCGGAGGCCCGCTATGAACGGAATTTGCTACCCCCCCTCCAGCGCTTGAGGGAGGACGTGGTGCGCTGGCGGCGTCTGCCGCTCTCGCCGCTCGGCCGAGCGGCCTTGTTTAAAATGATGTCCCTGCCGCGCTTCCTCTACGCCCTCCAGAATACTATGGACTTGGTCCCGGCGCGCTATTTCCGTGAGGTGGAGGGCCTCCAGCGGCGCCTGTTCTGGGACGGGAGGCCGCGCATTGCTCTGGCTAAATTGACGCTCCCGTGGTACGATGGGGGGGTCGCCCTCCCGGACATTAAACGGTATTACTGGGCCTCCCAACTGGCTGCAATTAATCATGGCCTTTACGGGCCCGCCTTGAACCCGGCATTTGAGATGGATAAGATGCTCCTACCCGGTGGCGATTACAATCGCGCGCTCTACTCCGGCGCGCCCGACTCCCGTTTGACGGGACCGACGCTTGTCATGGTGCGTGTCTGGCACGCGGCTAATGCAGCTATGGGGTGGAAGGACCGTTTGACCCGGGCGTCACCGCTGTATGCGTCTGAGAGGTTGGGCTCCCTGTGGACGTCGAAGGGCTTCGCGAAGTGGGACACGATCGGAATCAGCACGGTGGGAGATCTCTGGACGAGGGGGGGATTCAAAACTTTTGAGACGCTGCAGGCGGAGTTTCAGCTGCAGGGCAGTGAGTACTTTCGGTACCTACAAGTCCGCCATGCGCTGGTCTCCGTCTTCCCGGATGTCGCATCCATTCCGGAGTCTTCCCCCCTGGAGGACAGAGTGCTGGATGGCCATGTACCGGACAGCACGATCTCCCTCATATACAAAAAACTGATCAACGATAGATCGTGCCTGCTGACTAGTCTTCGCGAGGCCTGGGTTGCCGACGGGCTGGAGCTGGACGACGAGGATTGGATTTCCGCGGTGGCCTCTCCGAAGGAGGTGGCCATCCCGGCTCGCCTTCGTTTCGTCCAGCTCAAGATCCTTCACCGGGTGTACGTGTCGGGGCCAAGGCTTCTGCGTATGGGTTTTGCTGGTGACGGAATGTGTAAGCGTGGCTGTGGTGCGTTGGCGACTTTCATGCATATACTGTGGGAGTGCCCGAAGGTGGAGCGATTCTGGCGTGGTGTGCATGAGGTCCTGCGCGTGGTGACGCGTGTCACGCTGCTGCCTGAAGCGAGGAGATGCTTGCTGAATGTATGGGAACCGAATGACTATTCGGTCCCGCAGACGCGGTGGGTGACTCTGGGATACATGATAGCTAAGCGCGACATTGCTCAATTGTGGGGATCCCAGAGGCCCCCTGCGGTGTCGGCCTGGAAGGAGCATATGGATTGGTGTAGGTTTCGTGAAAAGGTGGTGTATGTGGCGAGGGGTAAGCCTGGGGCGTGGGTGAAACTCTGGGGCCCCTGGAACGCCTACCGCGGGGGTATTTGTGAGCCACCACTGCTACCGGCTGCCTCGCCTGCTCCGTCTCCCTAGACTGCCCCCCTCCCTCTGCCGCGGGCGCGCGGTCCCCCAGTCCCTGATCTACTCCCATTCCCCTCCTCAGAGTTCTGCTGCTGGTTTGGATCCCCCACTTATGGAGCACGTGCTGTCACTTTGGATTGCGGGTTGCCTTGCGGGTGTGGTTTTTTGTGTTGTTTTGTTTTGATAAAAGGGAACCGTACTGTGGGCATGGAGCTATGCGGCCTGCAACATTGATTTCTCCTGTTTTGCTAATCTGCACTGCCAAGAGACTCTTACTGTATGTATGCAATATGCTTTTGTCACTCTAGCGGCCGGCCGAGTGGTTGTAGGCCCATACCTGTAACTTTTTCAAACTGCAATAAACGGTTTCAAAAAAAAAAAAAAAAAAAAAAAAAACACTGGAAGAGTTAATCGTAGGAACAATTCCAACTGAAAAATTAAAAGCATACCAAGATGAGAAGTTGATGTTTTTATGTAAAAGCATAACTTGGAGAGCAAGGACTTTGCATGTAAAGTTAGAAGAGACAGCGAGTGAAATGGGAATAGATTTTGAGAAAATAAGGTCATTGCAAAAGCCATATAGGGTAGATGTTTCTGAAAAGAATATTGAAAACTTGAATACTGCAGGGAGACTGACCCAAATTAAAGAACTGATTGCATTGTTAAGGAAATGGGGTGATGTGGATCGGCGGAAAAGTAGATGGTTTAGAAAGAGAGAGGAAACTGCAGATAAGGCCTCTCTAGCTTTCCCAGTGAGAGAAAAAGAGCCAGTGGTAACAATGTCCCATGAGAGAAATTCCAGGAGGAGGATTTGGGCATGTTCCATGGACTAGACAGGATATTTTGTCATATACCAATGATTTTCCAAGGTTAAGAGAAAAACCTGTTGAATGGTACCGACAGGTATAAAGGTTTGTCAAACTTTCCAAGGTGTTGTGGATAGATCTGAATGGTCTTTTTGATATAATTGTACCTGCAGATTTATGGGCAGAATGTAAAATTACAATAGATTGGCCAACACAAGAATATCCTGAGACTGACCCAAATTAAAGAACTGATTGCATTGTTAAGGAGATGGGGTGATGTGGATCGGTGGAAAAGTAGATGGTTTGGAAAGAGAGAGGAAACTACAGATAAGGCCCCCGATCCAGAAGTAATGAAAAAATATGATCAGGTAATTACTTTTTTGAAAAATAAAGTACCTCTGAAAGAAACTGACTGGGTAAAGATTGACAGCACTCCCCAGGAGGCTAAAGAATCAGTGCATGCGTATTACGAAAGGATATTGTTGGCTTTTAAACAATACAGTGGAGATGAGAAATTAAGTGAAAAGGATTTGAGTCATTTTGTGTACATATTTGTTTATAGTTTAAGGCCTGAAGTTAGTGAAATGATTAAACAGCATACAGTAGATTGGCAAAACAAAAAGATAGACGAAGTGTTACGACATGCAAAATATTTTAGTGATGAAATTGAAGCCAAACAACGCAAACTGAAAGAAAAGGCAATGTGGGCACAGGTTAAGGTAGCCGAGTGACAAGAAGCCCAGTTAATTGAGCAAGCTAATGGAATGGGGCAAGCAAAACAAAAGCCTAATATTTGTAAAAGGAAAAGGACAGATCAGCATAGAGGAAGCTAAAAAGAAATGGCCATGTCATAATTGCGGAAAATTAGGGCATTGGAAATCCGAGTGTAAATTGCCACCGAGAGCTAATGGTGATAATTCATCATTCAATCCACAGGTGCTGAATGAGGTGAGTTGCCAACTGCCACAACAGCAGCAGGTTGTTACCCAACAGTGTCAGGTGCCAAAGCCACCTTTTCCACAGAACGTAAATCCTCAAACATATAGTAATGGGACAGGATTCTACACCGAAGAACAGGTAACAAAGCTACGGTGTGCTGGTGCCGTTTAGCAGTATTGGCTGCAACGCTATGAGAGTAAGTCAGAAGAGAATTATTGACGGTGCCTAGGAGAGGAAGAGGAGTGCATACTTGGCGCAACTCTGGAGGTAGACCAGACAGGACCCTTTGTGGATGGAAAGGTGAATGAAGTAAACATTACTTTCCTAGTGGATACTGGTGCTACTCGTTCAACTGTTAGATCAGCTGAAGTGAAAAATCTTCCTCTCTCGGGTGAAACAATCCAAGTAGTTGGAGTTTCAAACAGACAGATAAAAGCTTATCTTACTGATCCTGTAAAGGTTAGAATAGGGTAATTCACTGATATGCATCGATTTGTCATATGCGACACTAGTCCTGTAAATCTGTTGGGGGGAGATTTATTGTGCAAGATGAATTGCACCATCTTTTGTACACCTCATGGTATAGCCTTTGGAACTCCAGATGAAGACGTACTGTATAGAATGACAATGGCAAACTTAGAACCTGAAATTACTGATGCATTAGTTGTATTTGATCCGGAAGGATTGTCTCAAGAGTTGAAAGAAGCAGTGAAAACAGAAGTGTGGGATTTCACAGGAGAGGATGTCGGATTAATGAAAAGGGTAGATCCTGTGAAAATAACTGTAAAAGGAGTAAATGACCCGAATATTCCTCAGTATAAATTAACACCAGAGATAATTGCAGGAGTAACGCCTGTAATAGACAGAATGATTGAACAAGGAATTCTGAGAGAGATAATGAGCAGTCCATATAACTCTCCAATCATGGGTTTGAAAAAGCCAAATGGGACCTTTAGGATAGTACAGGATTTGAGTAAAGTGAATAAAATTGTTGTTCCTTGCTGTCCCATTGTGCCAAACCCTTCGGTAACTCTGTATCAGATTCCCCATGATGCAGAATGGTACACAGTCATTGACTTGTGCCATGCTTTCTTTTCTATTCCATTGCACCCTGATAGCCAACAAGTTTTTGCGTTCCGGTTCGGTGAGCGTATTTTGCCATGGTGCCGTATCCTCAAGGGTATACACAGAGTCCTTCAATATTTAATCAGATTCTAAAGAAGTCATTGGTAAATTTAAAAATGCCCAAAAGTTCAGTGCTTGTTCAATATATCGATGACCTATTAGTGGCATCGAAGACGCGAGAAGCATGCGTGGTTGACACAGTTACGCTGTTACATCATTTGGCCGATGGAGGACTTAAAGTGTCCCCATCAAAATTACAGTTTTGTCAGAAAGAAGTACTATACTTAGGTCATAAAATTGAAAAGGGACTGAGAAAAGTAATAATGGACAGAATAAAAAAAAGTAATCAAAGGAATGAGAGCACCAATGACACAGAGAGAAGTCAGAATGTTTCTTGGAATGGTGGGATATTGTCGATAGTGGATCAGCAATTTCTCGCTGATCGGAAAACCACTAGTACGTTTGACAAAGAGTGATGTGAAAGATCCCCTTGAGCTGAATAAAGAAGAGATGAAATCTTTTAAACAACTGAGAGACAGCTTGTGTGAAGCACCGGCTCTGGGAATGCCTGATTATGACAAAGAATTCGAGCTATATTGCAGTGAGAGAGATGGGTGTGCTCTTTCCGTATTAGTGCAGAGACATGGAAGATTGAGATGACCGATTGCGTATGTTTCAGCTGTACTAGATCCAGTAGCTGTAGCATTGCCTGGTTGTTTGAAAGCCGTGGCAGCCACCTGTAAGAGCTTGGAACAAAGTGAAGGAATTGTAATGGGATATCCTGTGAGAGTGTTTGTTCCCCATGATGTGGCGATCCTTTTGACAAGAAGTAAAACACAGTTCATGATGCATAGCCGTCTAACTAAATATGAAAAGGTGATTTTGGGTGCTACAAATGTGAGTCTTGTAAGATGCACTAATATGAACCCATCAACATTACTACCTGATGCTGTGAGTGCGGAGGTGAAAGATGATGTTGATCATGATTGTTTGGAAGTGCTTGATTTTTGCACCAAACCATGTCCTGACATAAAAGATGTGCCTCTGAAAGAGAGTGACTATGTGATGTTTGTGGATGGGTCTTGCCTAAGAACTGGAAAAGGGATTTTGAGTGCTGCATATGCTGTGTGTACTGTAGCGACTGTGTTGGAAGCATCTTGTTTGAGAGGAGTACAATCTGCTCAAGTTGCTGAGTTGTTTGCACTGATTAGAACATGGAAGTTGGGAAAGAATTTGCGAGTCACTGTAATTACTGACAGTCCGTATGGGTTTGGAGTGGTGCACGACTTTGGGCAAATTTGGTCCCAAAGAGGTGTCTTGACGTCGAGTGAACTCCAATTAGAAATGCAGAAATAGTTGGAAAATTACTTGAGGCGATAAAGCTGCCCAAACAGATCGTTGTTATAAAATGTAGCGCACACAGAAAGGGAACTGGCTGCGTGTCAGCAGGCAATGAGTTTTCCAATGACCTAGCACAGTATTGTGCACAAAACCAAACATCATTCAATCGTAACAGGGAGAAGGAAATGGATATATGTCCCTTGCTTTTTACTAACACCGTAAGTACATGGGATGAAGTGAGACAGTTACAGCAAGAGGCAGGGGAAGAGGAGAAGAAACAGAGGATAAAATCAGGATGTACAACACGAGAAGCAGACAGAGTTTGGGTTTACCGCGATGGAAGACCAGTAATGCCTAATAGCATGATCTCTACCATGGCACGGATGTACCATGGGCAGGCTCACATAGGCAGGGATGCCATGATTAGCCTTTTTAAACAGACCTGGTATAATTCAAAGTTTCGGCTTATAGCTGAGAGCCTTTGTCAGAGATGTCTCATATGCCAGCAATTTAATCCAGGAAGGAAAACTGTGGTGAGCTTGGGAACCATAGGACGGGAGGGAGGTCCTTTCACTCGAATGCAGCTTGATTTAATTGAAATGCCCTCGTGTAACAGGCTAAGATATGTACTGGTAATTGTCTGTCTGTTTTCACGTTGGGTTGAGGCTTATCCGACCCGAAGGAATGATAGAGTTACTGTAGCAAAACTCCTACTGAGAGAGTTCTTTCCTAGGTTTGGTTTCCCAGTAACGATTGAAACAGATAAAGGAACACATTTCCAAAATGAGGTTATAAAATTGATTTGTGAAGCATTGAATGTACAACAGAAACTACATTGTGCCTACCGACCAGAGGCTTCTGGAGTGGTGGAGCAAATAAATGGCACCATAAAGAACAGATTAGGAAAAATGTGTTTGGCCACAGTTCTAAAATGGCCAGATGTCTTGCCTCTAGTTCTAATGACAATTAGATCAATTCCTTATAGGAAAACTAGTCTGAGCCCCCACAAAATTATCATGGGTAGAGCGATGAGACATGTTTTTATTCCCGTCAACAAACTGCTGTCTATATCTGATGACTTCATCCTGGATTATTGCAAAGGATTGGCTGATATGGTACATTCTGTGTTTCATCAGGTTGGACCAGATGCGACCACTCTTGACAAGAAGCCAACTCATGACTTGAGTCCTGGAGATTGGGTCCGCACAAAAGTACACAGAAGAAGAAATTGTCTGGTTCCACGCTGGGGAAGACCACAACAAGGGATTCTGACAACAACAACTGCTGTGAAGTGTGCAGGAGTGAAGAACTGTATTCATGCCAGTCACACTCTTTGAGTCCCAAATCTGGAAGATCAATCTGAAGAGGAACAACGAGAAGTATCAGACACCAGATGCGAATCAGAAGAAACGAGAACAAGACAAAACCCAGAAGCAGGAGAAACGGGGTTAAGTCAAATTGTTGGGCAAGAAAATATACCACTAAGAAGACGCCTTGAAATTTCTGATACCAGTTCTGAATCTGAGACAGAACCAGTGGGAATACAAGAAAGAATAAACGAGGACACTGGAAAAACTGAACAAGTAATCTTTGGAAAAGAAATCCCTAGTACAAGCACAAGAGAAATTCCCCCCAAAATCATAGAGATAGAAGGTGAGGAATTAGATACAGAAAGTGAGGGTGAGATAATTACGGAAGAACCCCGAGGAGGTGTAGGGACACAACACACACAGGTAGAAAAAGGGACAGATAATCAGCAGGAAAATTGCGTGGAAGAAACACGAGGAGGGATAGATACAGACAGTGAACCTGAAGTCTTGAGGATAAAATCCTTAGAAAGTAAAATCCGGACAGATACAGAATCTGAAGAAAGTGAAGAAGAAAGTAAAGGTGGAAGAACTTTGAGGAAAAGAGCTTGGAAAACAGAGCGAGAAGGGAAAGGATCTAAATTAAAAAGGCCTTTGAAAGAAGATATTTGGCCCAACAAAATCAAGAGATTGAGCTACTGACGAACCAGAATAAAATCTGATAATGCTGAACAAGTGAATGAAGTGTCTAGTCAAGAAAAACAAAAGGACACTGATCAAAAACACTTGCAAAGAGGATAAAGAAACCAAACCAGAAGAACAAGTCACCGGAATGGACATATGTGGCACTTCCTGATATACAAGAGGAAGCGGATAGCCAAGAAAGTCTAAGAGTGACTGTGCAGAAAGTGGACGAAGGAGAAGAAGATTCGGAAATCCTGGGAGTTATCTTGTCTGACACCAGAGAAGAAATGGATGATCAGGAAATTCTGAACAAAGACTGTGAACCTAAAGACAAAGACGATTCATACATGGATTGAGTGGCAAAGGAAATCAAAAGGAATTAAAACCCAGACAAGACATGTGACCAGAAAAGAACCAAGTAGGCAACTAAGGCCTTAGGTTTAGACAAAGGTAAATTGTTGCAGAAAAGAGGTTAAGTCAAAAGACACTGATCATTACCAAAATGTCAAACAAGGAAAATAGGAATCCAACGTGTGGATTTCTCCAAAGATGGTGTAAAATGTGTTTTTGTTGTACAGGATTACTAATGCTTGTCTGGATCATATTAGCAATAACGATTTCATTTAGAGTAACATTAGAAGATATAGGTGGACACACAGTAAACGGATCGAATAAGGAAAAGGCTGATGAAAGTCATGTCACAAAACTGGTAGATAGAACAGAACTTCACAAAGATAAGTCCATAAACGATTTTTCTAATAATGTTTTTTCAAATTTATTTTACGAATATCTGAAAACAATGGAGGCTAGAGACTGTTATGTTTGCATGCAGTTACCTGCATCTGTATCAGGAGGTGTCACTTATCATCACCTTCCTTTGACATATGGGATAACTTGTAGTGTCTTAGCTAGTTTGTTTTATAAAACAGGAACATTAGAATACTATTACACAGATGTAGATAATATTTTCTCACAGATTCCTGTAGTTCCTGAACAAAACAAAGTGATTCCTGGTAGAATACTAGGTGAATTTTTCCTGGAAACAAGAGAATTAACTTTAGAAGAAGTATTTAAGAATAACCTTACTTGTAGTTTAAGAAAAGAAGGGAAAAATTTCCTGAACATGGTAGAGGAGAGGAGAGGAGAGTTAAAATACAAAAGAAGGCGTCTGGGGAAAAGATGGAAACAACATTTTGGGATGATGGGAAGGAAAATCATTTAAAGGGAGAAACAAATCCAGCAATGGCTTTAGATTGGCCCCAGAAAGGAAAGTTATGCATCAGTAGAGATAATACTGTACATGATAACTATTTTGTAGGTGCAAGTGAATGACATGATTTATACAAAATCATGGGAGAATGGGGATTTAAAGGAGGAAATGATCCGGTATTCCCTGGAATATATTACATCTGTGGGAACAGAGCTTATTATATGTTACCGGACCATTGGTATGGGACATGTTACCTAGGCCTGGTCTTTCCAAAAATATTTAATGTGGCAAGGGGAAATTACGGATTGCATGAAATAGGTAGACAGCTAACACGTAGAAGGAGGGAGAGTTGGTCAGAAATTATAGGTGATATCTTTGGAGCACTGATACCAGCAGTTGGAATATCTCTGAATGCACATAAAATTAGAAAATTGTCTACAGTTGTGGATCGTTTATCAACAAGCACAGCTGGAGGGTTCTTAATGGTGAATACCGAAATGGTTGCCATGAGAGCAATGATAATGCAAAATCGACTTGCTCTTGATATTATACTGGCCAAAGAGGGAGGAGTCTGTGGAATGCTGAAAGTACAACATTGCTGTATTTATATTCCTGACGAAAGTCAGAACTTAAAGAAATATATTAAGAATATAACTGATTTGCATGAAGAAATTGTTCCAATGGAAGTTGAAGGTGTATGGGAGAAACTTGGTAAGGGTTTTTCCACTATTAAGAATTTATTTAAAAAACTAGGTAGCTCCTTTGTGGGAAAAATACCGATACCTGTGACTTTTGTTATTGTTTTAGTGTTAATATTAAGATTAGGATGTGTGTGCATGAAAAGAAGAAAATTACAAAACAAGATACAAAGAGAAAACAAGAAAAGGAAAGAGAAGGAAATAAGAGAAAGAGAGATAGAAGAAATAGAATTAGAAGAGTTGCAAGATAATGTGTACAAGAAAACAAAAGAGGACAATATGGGAAACACTATGATTTAACCTAACAAATGCAAGTGGGACTGAATAAAACAATTTCCGTAGAGAAATTTAGAAAAAATGTAGTGAACAGTGGTGATGTTTAAAATCACCAAAGGGGGGATTGATGGATCAGGTAAAACAAAATGTTGTATACCTCCTCTAAATTGCATGAAATTAATTACGTAATCATTCTAAATTTAACTTGCAATAACCGGTTTGCAGTGAAATTTTACTAATCACTTTTGCACCATGATAAACACGAGATACACGTGGGACTAAAATGCTGATTGCATGGCAGAATAATTAATTCATTAATTATGGTACACAAACTAACCTTAGATTGTGGTGAAATAGAAAATTGCATGATTTATGTTCCTTTGTGATTGTTTGTGCTTTCAAGACTATACAATGGTGAGTATTATGCTTTAAATGTTGCTACAGCTAGGGAAATACTAGTATACATTGGGATTAGTGTGGGTTTAAACATTAGAATCTCCATTTCTTTATTTGAATTACTGTTCTGTCTGTTTTTGCTTAAGTTGGCATTCGGGCCTACTAGGCCGCAGTACCCAAGATAGAGTCTCTGAAGAAGATGCCACCATGTGAGTGCGAGGATTTCTGCGCAGAATCGGATGGCTCTGGAGATCTCCAAATGACCCCAAATCTCTGACATTGTGTTCCTTGTCAAGGATAGGAAATTGTTTGCCTGCCAACTGATGACAGTGTGGGAACGGCAGAAGGGACAATACAGAACCTGTGGCGAAATGACTTCTCTTCCTCAAACTGTTACATTTGCAGCTCTCGCCTGGGAGCTAAATGAACATTATAACATTTGCGTCTTCCTATGCCAAGTCTTCATGAAGAACCAGTTTACCCTGGGAAACTTTTAGAAAGCTTACAGATAACCCAGAACTGTCCAATCAGAACATTTCTCTACCCCTAAAATGTTGCATGTTAATATGAAGTAAGAGGGAAAAAGGGTATATAAAGCCCTCATCCGCCAAAGGGGGGTGGACATCGGGTTGATCTTTCATGGCGTTGGTTTGTTTAGGGTTTCTTTGGCTTTCGGGAGAGAAGTTTGCATCTTATATTCAGTCTGACAGTTTGATCTTTGCTGTGGGTCGGACAGCCTATCCTGGAAATTGTACCAGAGAATGCGGATAACTCTCTGTTTACTCAGAAAGTCGCCAATACTTACTAATTGGTAATTAATTAACTGCGCATTCTAAATTCTTGCTTATTTACTAAATGTCTGATTTCCCTTTAAAATAAAACTGAATTTATATTATGAACTTTAGTGCATAAATGCTAACGCAGGGAAATTATTATTAGATAAACAAAGTTGAAATAATACGAAATGAGTTTGTGGTTCTTTAATTAATTACTGAAAATGCCAAATGTTTCCTAGGCTTTAATTGTGGTTTAGCTGGGTCTAATTCACCATCAACCAGTCCAAATAATTGGTCCATCGACCAAGTGGTGGAGTGCCTTGATGTTAAGGTCAGGATTCTGTAGGTGCATATGTATAAAACGTATATATAATGTAAAGTAGAATTTATCCTGATAGGTAATAAGGTCTAGCGCTTTTCTCCTATGTACGGCTTCGAGTGAGAGTTATTGAATGACGAGTGCGTGTTGGTGTTATGGGCCCCACCAATGAATGAGTGTATGGATGAGATGTTGTGATTACAAATCTGTGACATAGGGAGAATATGCTGCATCATGCCCATGTACCCTGCTACCGGCAGCATTTGCACATGCAGCACATGCACACAGTTTGCGCACGCTGTTTATTACTACAGTCTCTCTATTGCAGCAAAGTGTGTCACTTTAAAAACCCTCTGCCAGCGCACTCACAAATACCTGTTGCACATTGTTCCACACTGGACCCTCTATGTAGTGTACATCTTACGCGCTTCCATGCACTCAGCGCATGTTTTCACCATGCACGCACTTTGACATCAACCTGATGTAGGCCAAGTTTGAGTTAAACACACAACAGCAGAACTTTTAAAAAGGGGAGTGAGCCTGCAGGCTTCACTCCAATGGCATGGGGTAAAAAGGACCTGGTCACTACTACTGATCATCGCACAGTATGGTGCCACCATTTCGCTTGTGCAGTTTAACTCCTGGTTAAGGCAGAAACCTTCCACTGCTTTGGTGTGGGCTGGAAAACACAGAGCCACTGAAACTCCCAAGAATGGAGGGAGGACTAGGACTTCGAGAGATATTCCTATATCATGCTGCAGCACAACTGCAGCATTGCAGTGGATTGGTACGGGGAAGGCTGGGAGAAGATGCTTCTGGTGGGTATTTGCTTGGTGCACCCACTTCTGAGCTATTTATGATGGGTCGCAGAGCCCCGCAGAGTGTGCCTATAGCCAGGTTGGCCTGGCAGCAGAATTGTGAAAGAAGGTGATGGCTAACTCTCACTTCAGAACATGTTCCCTGATGCCCCTAACCGTGTTAATGAATGCAAAGACTACTGCATGTGGTGGAATGCAGGAAATTGATAGCAATGCCATCTGCTGCACTAGTACAGGACAGGAGGGGGGCACAGGAAAAGCTAGAGACCACTGGGCGGTAAAATGCCTGAAAGACCTGACCGTCTCTGAGTGGAAGAAGCTATGTGAGCAAGTTAAAAAGATCTCCCCGAATGCCCGTTTCAAACCAATGCAATTCAATTCTTTGCCTAAAACATACCTAACCCTCTGTAAACCTTCCTTGATTTAACCGCATGTGGCAGATGTGTTGCGTCTGAGACGGATTTCTTACACATGGCGTGGGTGTGACCAAGGGCGTAGAGCTTCTGGAGTGAAGTAATACAAACTATGAATGAAATAACAGGTATAAATATGGTTACTTCTATAAAAACGTGTCTGCTAAATATATGGCTGAAACAAACGCACTGTAAAACGAGGTTGCAGATGTGGGCACTGGGTACAGAACAGGCAAACATGAGAATGAAACACTGGGTTAACTTCAAGATTCGTGGGTTTAGCGCCATGGAAGAGAGATTTACTAGAACCGGCTATAACTGATGAACAGTATATGTAAAGACTCAAAGAGATGATAAAATGTTGGAAGATCTTGTGGAAAGGGCAGAACTGCTAATAATTCATTTTGATTTCCCAAATAACAGACCCCGAGAAGAAGGTGAAAAAGAGACTACAATATGAACCGCCTGTGGAGTAGAATCTGGAAACCCGGAAATGAGCATGGAACTATGGCTGTATCTAAACAGAGCCGGTCTGTGATTGTAAAGTGTAAACTGTAAAGAAATGGTACCCACCTCTTTGTTTTGCCACTGAATTTGTTATCGGATTAAAACAGCTAATTAAAACATTTAATACAAAGATTTTAAAAGAAATAACAACAGGTTAGTTAATATCCCATAACAACTGTCCCAAAAAGAAACATTTATGTCCAATGTTAATATATGTGCTGGTGTTTACATACACAAGTGCACATCCTATCCTGTTTTTAATAAGCCAAAGGTCTCCTAAAAAATAAATTATAAGGATTTACCCGCAGGCCGTTTTAGAATTTTCAGAATCCTTCTCTTCATTAACAACAAAGTGCTCCCTCCAAGAGTGAGTCTGTGCCCGCCTGGTCACATGAGACCTACCTGACATAGAAATCAATGATGAAGCATGTCACACGGCAGTGTGGGTGGGAGCCCTTTTAAAAATAAGGACTGCCATATCCTACGCTAAAGGTTACAGATTTCTTTTATAGAAAATAATTCTCAGAAGAAGGCCTACTCTAAGTGATTTGCACTTTAATCATGTCCACAGTTTGTCCATCCTAATGCTCCTACAGCACCCTCACACCATTTCCAAACCCTCAATGGTGACCATTTGCACTACTTATCATAGAGCTGTTTCTCACAATGAGTCACCAGTAGATTTAAGATAGCTCATTGTGAATCTTCTAGTTAAAAACTCAGGATTTGTTTTTTAGAGCCAGTAATTGGACAGCCATTGTCAAGGTGATTTTACCTGGTGATACACCTCAACTTTACGAATTTATTAACATCTGCGTACAATTCCTCCTGGTACTCAGAACATCCTTTTTTAAGGATAGGCAGGCTCTGTGCACTTCCTTTGTTATAAATTGTATCCTGGCGAGATGGCAAGAGGATGGTCCAGCTGACTGAGTTAGGTTATGGTGGGCGAGAAGCAACAACCCAATCATAAAAAGAGACCACACTAGTGAATTGATTTAAAAGCACATTCTATACTATCGTAGGCTGCACACTTTTTAAGCAAACTGAGAAAGGCATTTAGATTTTGACAGCGTGGGGGCACTGCTATAAATCGGCAAAGTTCAAGCTGAGCCAAATTCATAGTCCCATAGCTCTAAAATGGATTTACACCTGTGGATACTAAATTGGCTTTGCTGGCATGATCCCGCAGAATTGCAAGGTCACAGTGACAACAGTATGATGTTCCTGTGCATGGAAATTGCACAATTTACTCCATTGAGAGGAGAGAAAACTCTCTTCATGCTTGACCCTTTCTTTTTTTTTTAGGAACAAACTCCCACTTTGGGAAAAAAACAAAAAGAACTTTGCAGAACGTGCACATTAGTCCTGGTGCCTTTCCTCAAAGTATCAATGGAACCGCCACAGCTGTGCACTCACTGAAGGCAGAGTCTGCCTAGATGAGATCCCTATATGTGGCAGACATTTCTCCACCAACAGAGAGGAGGCCATGGCCTCCACAGAATTAGGCAGCCGGTGGGACACCGGCTAATCTCTAGTTCCGAATCTGGCTGGCACAATACATTTGTATGATTGAGTATGAGAGCGGATTCCAACAAGTAAGCTCACGGTGGCAGCTGATGAATGTAAAGAGCAGTGATAGTAGCATGTCATCGACCTGAGACCAAGCAGAAACATCCCCAACCTCAGCAGTAGTGATGTGGACATCTACCTCAGGGCCCACCTGACCTCCACCTCTTGGCACAAGGGACACCATATTCCCTGACCCCAAAGTAATAATCAAAACATTCATCGACTTATAGTGATAACCCCGACACGGTTCTTGCCCGTATGTTTGATTTGTCACGAGCGGTATCTGTTAATATCATCCAACAATTTAGATTGGGAATTTTATGTTCAAATGTATTGCCTATTAATAATGAATTTATTAAGTACAAGTTATTTTAAGTCTCTAGAACAGCGGTTCCCAAACTGTGAGTCGCATCCCGCTGGTGGGTCACAAGCCAATATCTGGTGGCTCAGAAAAAGCAACAAATAAAGATGACTTTACATTTAGCATTTATGTTATCACATTGTAACATAATAAAATTTAAATACCTGTAAATGAAATGTACACATCTTTCTACTAACTTTATTGGCATGTCAGAGACACACATAAAAGTACAGAAAACAATCTAGCCAAGTACAAAGACATATTGTCACAAATAATTATAAATAGCTGTAAGAACTTGGGTAATTGGTTGAGGCAACAAAACTCAGGTAACAATGACAGTCCTTGTCAGAGTGAACCATAAAAGTCACTAAATTAACCTGTGCTTAACCGTCTGGTAGCTTTGCACAATGCACTAAGGCTTAATTTAGACGTATGTGTAAAGTATTAATGCAGCACACAAACAGTAATAAAGCGAAATCACAACATAAGAAAATTCCAAAACTAATTTAGAAATATAGCTAAAATGTTAATAAACAAAATGATACCAGAACAAAAATCCAATCCATAGAACCATACATATTGAGTTTAAACTGTTTTAGTGAATATAGCAGAAAAAGTAGAAAGCGCCACTCACAGTTATAGTCATCCTAGACCGGGGAAAGTCACACGTTGAGGCCAACCCCAATGGAGTGCGGGTTAAATACAGGGACCCGGTTAGTCCCGCTGAAGAGTTACCTTCTCAAGTCCGGCATGAAGAGTTCCTTTCTCTTTGGAGGAGGCTGTGAGGAAGAGGCTTTCAGTCCAGAAAGCAGGTCAAGCATCACGGAGGGTCACTGTTGTAGTGCAAACCGCCAATCATCGCTGCAGCTTTGCTTTGGATCAGTGCGGACAGTCAGTGTCAGTGAATAGTGCAGGTCTCGCATTGCTGGTCATAGTGGAAGGTCACAGTCGGCGCAAAGAGCTGGTTCCCCCAGAGCTTCCTGTTGGCTGTCATTGCAGGTGGTAGATATTATACCTCAGACAGGTTTTTCAAATTTTGTTAAAATCACTGGAATCAACACCAAGATTTTTCAGAAGTCTTGTAAGATTTGAGAGAACAAATGATATACAGGCCAGCACCCCAGTGTTTATTTTCAGCTCCACTGCAGTTCACCATCTGCCACTTTTATGGGCTGATCAATGGCACAACTTGTTCACAGTCCAACAAAGACATATGGAAGGGCATGGTCAAGGTCGTGACACTTACAAACAATTGCTGTTATGGAGGAACCCTAAAAAATGTAATATAGTATGTAATTTGGAAAAATTCACAGCATTTCGAAAGCATATCTACTATTACATTAAAAACATCGCACCTGCCTCATAGCCATTAAAACTAGGTGAGTTACGATAGTTTGTCAGATCTTGCAGCTGGGTGCACCACAATAATCCCACATAGTAATGAGAAGTAGGAGCCTCGATGTGTTGCTTATAGAACACCTGCTAGCCCTAGCACCATCTGTCACAAGTTTGTTTGGGTTATTTTTACTGAAAGATTGAACTGCACTCAAAGTGTTTAGAAAGACACAAGGTGGATCAAGCCGTTTCTCACTATGGAAGTAAGGGCAGAAAAGCACTGGACGACCATAATCCTTTGTAATCTAGGCTGGTTTATATCAAAGATATTTTGTCTAGCCAGTTTTTACTGGCCGTCATCTACCTCACCCAGCAATGTTGCTGCCCTAGATGCCCCTAATCTGGCAGGTCTACTTTTTCCTGTTCTCGCTTCTCTTAGTTCACCTCTTCTTCTTCAACCCTCTCTTCCAAGTCATGGTTTCCGCCACTGATCCGATAATCATTAAGTAACGTTATAATGTAATTACTACTTGTCCTACTTTGCCCTGCAAAGTGCACTGTCTCGGCATCACTTACCTGTGAATCATTATAGCCTTATAGCCCACCGTTGCGGGCTATACCGGCTATTAAATGCCCGCTCCAGCGTTAAAGGCGAGGGCCTTTAACAAGGGAGCGGGCCTTTATTAGCCGGTATACCCCAGCTACGAAGGGCTATAAGGCTATTAGAACATTCTGCCACTAGAGGGCAGAATGCTCTAACAAGTAAAACAAAGGCCTCTCGGAGCCCGAGGGGGTTTAAATCCCCTCGGGCTCTGAGAAGCCTTTGTGAAAACAACATTGGAATGTTGCTTTGCGGGCCTTTACCAGCCCGTAGAAGCACAGAGCACTCCATTGTCTTCAATGGAGTGCTCCACATTCCAATGTTCTAATATTCCTTTAAACCCATGAAGGGCAAAGGATTCCAGAGCCACTAAAAATAATTTTCTCCCATTTCTCATATAGTGTTTATCTCTGTTCATCCTTAAACGAAAACCAAAGGTGACCAAATCTCCTGCCATTCTTTGTTCCAAAGAAAATGTGACCAGAGGCCTCTCTCAACCTGAGAGCACATCAATATCTGCTCCTTTCCCACATGTAAGCAGGCTGAATTAATTTTGATTAGTCTGACTGGTACCACCTTCGACATATCCATTTCTATCTGTTTGTAACAGCAACCTCTTTGTCCTCTAGTGATCCACACACTCAACCTCAAGAAACTTAACTATCATAGTCACCTCTACCACTTGTCAGAGTTCCACCTCGTTGCCTGGCTGCTTTACTTATTTTCCAGCTCTCCCTTACTCATCAGACCAGTGAAATCTTTGTTTTTATTATTCCTACAGGGTGCAAGCAGAAACTTGCGGGACAAACCATGGTTCTCTGTCTAGTATATTGGGAGCAACAGGTCTCACGGTGACCAGCCAAAAGGCTTTGCAATTTTCTTGACAGATCCTTGAAGGCAAAGTGGTGTGTGTAGGAAGGTGGATATCTGACTATGGTTACCCCCAACTTTTTGCCTAGTGTCTAGCTGGTTTTTCGACTTAGTTGGCCTGAGATCCTGCCATTCAGGGTCTCAGGCTGTCTGCTCTCTCTTTAAAATGGACTCCATGTACCCTAGGTACATTCCCAATTGGTAAGGATCACCTTATTGGACCCTGTACAGTGTACCCTAGGTACCCAGGGCATAGGTGTACCCTAGGCCTCCCAGGGGCTGCAGCATGTATTATGCCACCCCTGGTCTGGCCTTCCAATCAGACACAACTGGCTGATCACTCAGCTGGGGCAAGGTCGTGTAATCACCCCTTGCTTAGATATAGTATGCCTATATCTGCCCTTATATATAGACATATGTGTACCTATCAGTCACTCCTATGGCAGGCCTTAACAATCCTGGAGGCAGAGTGCTTGGTAACATGTGAGATGGTGCTCTAGCATGAGCTGAGCCTGTCTGCAGCTTTCGGAACCATGTCCTTATAGCTGTTCTATGATATAGCCTACCATATACTCTTAAAGTGCCTTATAATCTTAAACGGTTATGGTAACTATGGTTTGGCTTTATCAAAACATGTCGTGTAAGGTGTCTAACACTTTGGAATAATACCCCCATACCATTTCTGGTGATGAGGATATTATTCCTCCCTTCTAGAGGGAGAGACATGTTAAAATCCTACTTTGCTGTTTAACTCTAACCAAAGCCTCAGCATCACAAAATGGATGCTGCTGCCACAGACACGAGTCTGACCCCCTGCTGCTGGGAGTGATCCTGGCAAGGGAGGCTTGGACAATAGGTTTCCTGCTTGGGGAGGTGCTAGCACCTCCCCAGACAGCCTTTAGTGTATTGGGGCAGGGTGGGCTGAAAGGAATGAGACATGCCTGGGGCACACAAGGTGTTCCTTGCATAGTCCAGTTCAAACCGGCGCTGGGGCACTCCAGCCCCAGCTCTGGCGCGAAACTGGACAAAGGGAAGTGGGTGTAACCACCCCCTCCCAGGTCCCACCCATAAGGCGTGACCTAGCAGGTATCCCAGCCCCCCAGATTAGTATAAGAGTGGGAGTTGGGCCTCAAGACTTTAGATTATCCTGAACCTGCAAAACTGAACAGAAACTCTGGACCTTCGACATTCGACGAAAGAAGAAGACTGAAGAATCTCCCTTGTAGCCAAGGAGTGGCTACCCTGTGCAAACAGGCACCATCAAGAGACTACCCTTTGCTTTGCCCACGTTCTACGAGGAACCGACTGCAGAGCCTGACCAGAGCCTTGACTTCCAGACTTCTCCGACCCTGATCCACATCGACAGCAAAGCTGAGATCCGTGGAGGCGACGAGCGACGTGGGACCGGCTACCTGGAAAAAGTGGCTAGTAACTTAAAGCGCAGCTTCTGAGGTACCCTCAAAGTTGTGCACCGGGGATTGAGAAGCCCCAACCCCAAGCACCATCTGCACCGAAGATCAGCCCCCCACACTCCACGAGTCCTGCGTGGGGCCCTTCAGCATTTTCCTGCTTGCCGCGTCTGTCCGGTTGCTTGCCCGCTGGCTAGTGGCCTTTGTGACGACGCACCCTGAAATCTTCTGCGCTGGTTTGGCTCCTCCAGACTGGCTCCCGCTTCTCTGCAAAGAAGAAGCACCCCAGACCTTCCTGGTCTGCACCAGAAGCAAGTCCTTCGTTCTTCATGGGTTCCGCTTGCCAAGGCTTGGTGAGTCCTAGTCCAACTTCGACGCCGCCGACAGCAAGAGCCTTTGTGGGACAGCTCACCTCCTGGTCCTGGTCATCCTCGACGCTTCCTGGTCCTCCTGGCTGCAGCGACAAGCTTCACCTTCACCTGCAATCTTCACGACATCGCCTGGTTCCTTCCTGGTCCCACGTGGTCACTGGCTAGTGACCTTGACTCTGTCCCTTCTGCTTGCAGGTTTCTTCTCTTCTTGATCCCAGCCTTGGGATCCACCGGACACTCTTCACTGACTGCCTGTCAGCATCTTTCTTCAGGCATCCATAGGAGTCGACGACGAAAACGACGCATCTTCACCCCTATGCACCCGCAGCCTGTGGGCTAGGTAACTTGGGTACTCCGGTGCTCATCAGGATAGTGACTATCCTAGTGTCTAGTTTTCAAGTCTCAACTTCCTAGCTTCTCCGGAAGTGTCCTAAATCTACCGTTTTCTAAACTATACTATTGCTATTGACTTTTACGCATTACGCGTGAGTGTTTCCACTCTGCACACGAATCCCGTGGGCCTCCCACTTCCTAACTAACGCTAGTGTAGTGTAGCCCCAGCGATTCCCTAGGCCTAGGCCTATTCTATTTCCGTGACAGTGGTTCTTATACCACTTACTTAGTATATGGTTTGCGTGGCCCCTAGGGCCTAACTGTATTACTTACCTGTGTGACTTAATGTATGCTTAAATAAGACTGTGTTGTACTTACCTCTAATCTCATAAAGAGTGCTGAGGGTTTGACTAGAATAAATACACTTTATTTTATATATATATCTGTTGTGGTGTCCTTTCATTTGGTATTCAAGGGATTATATATGGTATCACAGCTGGCTTCACATGCCATTCAGAGTTTAGCCTAAGACTGCTCTTGTCCATGCTACCACTAGGATAGCTGGTCTATAAGGTTGACTTTACAACCAATCACCATAAGGGTATTTGGACTGATATAAGGTGTACACTAGAACTAGTGACATCATACATCAGGCCAACTTCTCACATTGGTGAGCAGCGGTTGGGATCTGAGCTTGCTGTTGTAATACCATTGTAATCTTGAGATACTAAATTGAAAGATCACACAGATATTGTCTAGGTACATATAACATAGATTATAATACTTAAGTCCTACTGGACTTTGTAGTTGTAGGTTGAAGGGAGTAACACACCCGGACTACAACTACTAGAGAGGTTTAGTAGATACAACTAGTGTAGGTAGGTGCACACACCACACCCTCACTAGATCATGTCTCTGAGAGGAGATCAAGTAGATGCCCTCTCAGGAGGATCAGGTCTGCAAAAGACCCCCTCTAGATATGATACCTTAACAGTCCAGGAGATGAGACACTTGTGTACCTCCAGGGGAATAAAACAGGGTGCAAACCCTACCCTCCTTCAGTTAAGACAACTCCTAGAGGAGTATGACATTATTAGGGCATCTCAGGCAGGTACCCTAGGTACAGAGGAGGGTCTACCCACCACAGAGGAGTCAGAGGAGACTTCAGATGAAGAGGTAGACAGCCAGGGCCAAGTAGGAAGACTTAGCCAGGCTAACCTAAGCTTACATGGGAGTTTGCATGGGGTCCCCCCTTACAGACCCCCAAGTAGGCTTACACAGAGAAGCAGGAGGGACAGATCCCCTTCAAGGGAATCCATCCACTCCCATGTCTCTAACATCTCTAATGCTTCCTCTCACAGGGGAATGACTTCCCATGAGAGAAAGGAGCATGAAGCCAGAATGAGGGAAGCTAATCTGAGGATTCAGAGGGAAGAACTTGCCCTTGCCAAAGAGAAGCTTGCTCTGGCTAGAGAACAAAAGTTAAGTGGGTTAGAACCCACTGGTGGCAGCAACATTCCTAGAGATAGGGATAGGTCTTATGACCATAGAAACCTAAGCAAGATAGTCCCCCCATATCAGAATGGGGATGACATCCACAAGTGGATGACTGCTTTGGAGAGGGCCTGCAAAGTACAGCAGGTTCCCCAGAGTCAGTGGGCAGCTATCTTGTGGCTCTCCTTTTCTGACAAAGGTAGAGACAAGCTCCTCACAGTCAGTGATGAGGATGCAAACAATTACAAAGTCCTGAAGAGTGCTCTGATAGATGGGTTTGGCTTAACCACTGAGCAATATAGGTTGTTGTTCAGAGACACCCAGAAGACACAGACACAGGACTGGTCTGATTTTGTGGATTGTGCCACTAAGGCTTTGGAAGGTTGGTTAACTGGCAGCAAGGTGCAGGACTATACAGGATTGTACAACTTGATTATGAGGGAGCAGATCCTTAGTAATTGTCAGAACCAGCTTCTCCATCAACACCTGGTAGACTCAGATTTGACCTCTCCCCAAGAATTGGGAAAGAGGGCAGATAAATGGGTCAGGACCAGGATTAGGCCTAAAAATCAGGGTGGTGACCAAAAGAAAGATACCACCAAGCCTCAAGAGAAGGGTGGGGATAAAACAAAAGAGAAATCTTCCCCAGGGCCCCAAAACTCCACACAGGGTGGTGGGTCCCAAGCTCCCTCCTCTACCACAGTTAAAAAGCCTTACTGCCATGTGTGTAAAACACCTGGGCATTGGAAAACTGACAGCAGTTGCCCACAGGCTAAAAACAAAACTGTTCCTCCAACTACTCCTGTCACACCACCTATTACTGTCAGCAGTAATCCCCCAGGTGGTGGGAGTGCCCCCAAAAATTTGGTTGGGTTTTCTTGGGGAACACAGGGGGATCCTGGCTTAGCCAATTCCCCTACAGCAGCTACTCTTGTCTGTGATGGTGGCATGGGGTTTGCCAACTTCACTGCCTGTCCCAACACTTTGGGTAGGTACAGACAGGAACCCTACATCAATGGTAGAAAAGCTGAGGCCTACAGAGACACTGGAGCTAGCATCACTATGGTGGCCCATAGGCTAGTTCCCTCTGAGCAGCTTTTGCCTGGTTTCTCATACCAGGTAACTAACATTGATGGCAAACAGAACAGTCACCCCATGGCAGAGGTATGTCTCAGCTGGGGAGGGGTCACTGGCCCTAAAAGGGTGGCAGTGTCTCCAACCTTGCCTGTGGACTGCTTACTGGGGAATGACTTAGAACTCTCAGCTTGGGCTGAAGTTGAACAAGACACCCATTCTAAAATGGTAGGCCTTTCACAAAAGGGTAGTGGGGTTGTGCCAGCCACAACCCCTGTCCAAGTAGATTTCCTCCCTGAAAAGGTTGGAAGGGCAGTGGTAGCCACAGCCCAGGCAAGGACAGACTTCCCTGTAGAGATTGGCAGAGCTGTGACAGTCACAGCTCAAACACAAACTGAGTGCCTTCCTGAAAAGGTTGGCAAGGCTGTAATGGTCTCAGCCCATACTCAGACTGACTTAGGTGTAGTGAAGCCTGAAACTATGGATCACTCCACACAAACAGAGAGTAGTGGGGAGGAAGAAAAGTCTCCCTCTCCCCAGACATTAGGAAAAGGTCAGCCTCCTCAGGGATCTGACCTCACCCCTTGTGAAGGAACTGCCCCAGAGGTAGCCAGGCCTGGCCTGGCAGAGCCTCTGATGTCAGTGGCCCCTTCCAAGGTGGGACCCAGTCTGGTGCAGGTAGCCTGCCTCTCTCTACCCTGCCTCAGTCAGCCCAGGGCTGCAGAGGGCAGGGAGGCCAGTGGACCCCCAGAGGGCCCCTGTCCACAAGAACCCCCCAATCAAAAGAATGAGGATTGCCTGGCTAGTAGCCCTAGCCAGGTGATGGGTAAAAACATTCCTGAGGGATCCCCTTTACAGGTAGTTAGGGACCTCCCCCAGAGGGATTCTGTTGGGCACAGGCAAACATGGGACCTTAGGGCCCCAAACCTGACCTGTCCCCCCAGTAAGCCCACAAAAGGGACCCAGCCTCCAGCTTTAGGTAGCCAGAGGCTGACCCTGAGAGCACAGTGCAACTCAGTTAAAGAAAGAAAGGCATCCATGGTGGAGAATGATTGGAGGAAGCTGAGGCCTCACTTTGAGGACACTCACTTCAGTACTCCATCTCAACACCAGCCTTTTACTTTGCAAAGACACACCCAAGGTAGAGATTCCCTATGGTGGAGACCCTATGATACCTTTAGGATGAGGGATTGCTTAGTGGACCATGAGACAGGGGGTAACCATGCCAGTGCTGGTTCTTCCTTATATGGCCACTTAGGCAATAGAGGCTTACCTTGTAAAGGCCAGCCTTATCTCCTTTCGTTTGGGGGGGGGGGGGTTGTGTAGGAAGGTGGATATCTGACTATGGTTACCCCCAACTTTTTGCCTAGTGTCTAGCTGGTTTTTCGACTTAGTTGGCCTGAGATCCTGCCATTCAGGGTCTCAGGCTGTCTGCTCTCTCTTTAAAATGGACTCCATGTACCCTAGGTACATTCCCAATTGGTAAGGATCACCTTATTGGACCCTGTACAGTGTACCCTAGGTACCCAGGGCATAGGTGTACCCTAGGCCTCCCAGGGGCTGCAGCATGTATTATGCCACCCCTGGTCTGGCCTTCCAATCAGACACAACTGGCTGATCACTCAGCTGGGGCAAGGTCGTGTAATCACCCCTTGCTTAGATATAGTATGCCTATATCTGCCCTTATATATAGACACATGTGTACCTATCAGTCACTCCTATGGCAGGCCTTAACAATCCTGGAGGCAGAGTGCTTGGTAACATGTGAGATGGTGCTCTAGCATGAGCTGAGCCTGTCTGCAGCTTTCGGAACCATGTCCTTATAGCTGTTCTATGATATAGCCTACCATATACTCTTAAAGTGCCTTATAATCTTAAACGGTTATGGTAACTATGGTTTGGCTTTATCAAAACATGTCGTGTAAGGTGTCTTAACACTTTGGAATATTACCCCCATACCATTTCTGGTGATGAGGATATTATTCCTCCCTTCTAGAGGGAGAGACATGTTAAAATCCTACTTTGCTGTTTAACTCTAACCAAAGCCTCAGCATCACAAAATGGATGCTGCTGCCACAGACACGAGTCTGACCCCCTGCTGCTGGGAGTGATCCTGGCAAGGGAGGCTTGGACAATAGGTTTCCTGCTTGGGGAGGTGCTAGCACCTCCCCAGACAGCCTTTAGTGTATTGGGGCAGGGTGGGCTGAAAGGAATGAGACATGCCTGGGGCACACAAGGTGTTCCTTGCATAGTCCAGTTCAAACCGGCGCTGGGGCACTCCAGCCCCAGCTCTGGCGCGAAACTGGACAAAGGGAAGTGGGTGTAACCACCCCCTCCCAGGTCCCACCCATAAGGCGTGACCTAGCAGGTATCCCAGCCCCCCAGATTAGTATAAGAGTGGGAGTTGGGCCTCAAGACTTTAGATTATCCTGAACCTGCAAAACTGAACAGAAACTCTGGACCTTCGACATTCGACGAAAGAAGAAGACTGAAGAATCTCCCTTGTAGCCAAGGAGTGGCTACCCTGTGCAAACAGGCACCATCAAGAGACTACCCTTTGCTTTGCCCACGTTCTACGAGGAACCGACTGCAGAGCCTGACCAGAGCCTTGACTTCCAGACTTCTCCGACCCTGATCCACATCGACAGCAAAGCTGAGATCCGTGGAGGCGACGAGCGACGTGGGACCGGCTACCTGGAAAAAGTGGCTAGTAACTTAAAGCGCAGCTTCTGAGGTACCCTCGAAGTTGTGCACCGGGGATTGAGAAGCCCCAACCCCAAGCACCATCTGCACCGAAGATCAGCCCCCCACACTCCACGAGTCCTGCGTGGGGCCCTTCAGCATTTTCCTGCTTGCCGCGTCTGTCCGGTTGCTTGCCCGCTGGCTAGTGGCCTTTGTGACGATGCACCCTGAAATCTTCTGCGCTGGTTTGGCTCCTCCAGACTGGCTCCCGCTTCTCTGCAAAGAAGAAGCACCCCAGACCTTCCTGGTCTGCACCAGAAGCAAGTCCTTCGTTCTTCGTGGGTTCCGCTGCCAAGGCTTGGTGAGTCCTAGTCCAACTTCGACGCCGCCGACAGCAAGAGCCTTCGTGGGACAGCTCGCCTCCTGGTCCTGGTCGTCCTCGACGCTTCCTGGTCCTCCTGGCTGCAGCGACAAGCTTCACCTTCACCTGTAATCTTCACGACATCGCCTGGTTCCTTCCTGGTCCCACGTGGCCACTGGCTAGTGACCTTGACTCTGTCCCTTCTGCTTGCAGGTTTCTTCTCTTCTTGATCCCAGCCTTGGGATCCACCGGACACTCTTCACTGACTGCCTGTCAGCATCTTTCTTCAGCCATCCATAGGAGTCGACGACGAAAACGACGCATCTTCACCCCTATGCACCCGCAGCCTGTGGGCTAGGTAACTTGGGTACTCTGGTGCTCATCAGGATAGTGACTATCCTAGTGTCTAGTTTTCAAGTCTCAACTTCCTAGCTACTCCGGAAGTGTCCTAAATCTACCGTTTTCTAAACTGTACTATTGCTATTGACTTTTACGCATTACGCGTGAGTGTTTCCACTCTGCACACGAATCCCGTGGGCCTCCCACTTCCTAACTAACGCTAGTGTAGTGTAGCCCCAGCGATTCCCTAGGCCTAGGCCTATTCTATTTCCGTGACAGTGGTTCTTATACCACTTACTTAGTATATGGTTTGCGTGGCCCCTAGGGCCTAACTGTATTACTTACCTGTGTGACTTAATGTATGCTTAAATAAGACTGTGTTGTACTTACCTCTAATCTCATAAAGAGTGCTGAGGGTTTGACTAGAATAAATACACTTTATTTTATATATATATCTGTTGTGGTGTCCTTTCATTTGGTATTCAAGGGATTATATATGGTATCACAGCTGGCTTCACATGCCATTCAGAGTTTAGCCTAAGACTGCTCTTGTCCATGCTACCACTAGGATAGCTGGTCTATAAGGTTGACTTTACAACCAATCACCATAAGGGTATTTGGACTGATATAAGGTGTACACTAGAACTAGTGACATCATACATCAGGCCAACTTCTCACAGTGTTGGTGACTTGAAGTCTTGGAGTCTTCTAGCTTATGGGTAGCTGTAGGTACTGAAGGTCTGAATCGGCAAAATGTCTTTACTGGAAGGAGGTGTGACAAGTCATCACATTTGAGATGGGGCAGTTGTGGCTAGCATGAAGGGATGAACAAATGTGTCTCTGAGGCCAGAGAGTCCTATCAGTTACAGTCAGCCTACAGACATGGTTATGACCATGAAGGGCAACGGCCAAGAAACAGCTTATATGGGTGTGATGTCAGATGCAGTTGGGAAGGGTTGAAGGAAAATAGAGGATTCAGTGACCTGGCTGATCAGTTATCATACATTCTTCAGGGGTGGAAGTCCTAAACCACTTGAGGGAGCATCTAGTAATGATGGGAATTATCATGGGACAATAATTGGGTGCAGTGAGGGGTACTGAGGGAAGCTGGCACAATGAGGCAGCCAGGTTTATACACAGGAGATCATTTTTGGGCAGTGGCATGGCTAAGTATGCAGTTAAGCAACAAGTAAAGATGTTGTCTTGGACAGCAAATACCCGACCCCCTCCCCCCCCCAAAAAAGGAGTATGGTTGTACTTCAAGCACAAGCATCTGTGGTCTGATCTAATTTACTGCTCCTGGGAGGATGGTGGCTTGTCTTTAGCACACACTGTCCATGAAACTGCAACAAACAATATGGTTGAGATAAAAATCAGAGATTTGCTTTAGCAAGAGGTCCCCAATCTTCTCTCAACCGCAAGTAACCTGATCTGGAAGAGGAAAAGGCCCCATTGCACTGTCCATCATCTGCCACCTAAATCAAGGTCAATGGTCTCTTGAGCACCTTTCCCTAAACATTTATTATTGCTGCGGCTGCGCACCTGTTAGCATGGAAGTAACTAATCCTTTGCAGCTCCTGTGCTGGACGAAATTGCACACCCTTCAGATGACTCACGGCCCAGTGTTCTTCTATATGTGAAAAGCCAGAATCTGTATATTTCCCAGAGGAAATGCTCTTCACGACACTGACTAATGGGCGACCATACCAAGCGTATGCCCTAACCGCGGGGTTTCATTCACCTATCTAAAATGCAGCACCATCAAAAAAGGGGGAAGCCAGAGTTTTTTTGTTTTTTTTTCTCAGTATAGCACTTCCTTATTCATTTTGAATACACACATACAGCCATTGTTTTCAACATAACTAGCTGTTGTAATCGATTTCATACCAATGTCTCTTCACCAATGATAACCAAAACATGCTTTGAATATTGGGCACCTTTAAGAAGACCAGAATGTCTTTTTTATTTCTCACAAAAAACTTCATCAATGAGATGGCATGCCCGCCATTGTAACAATTTCGAGAATTCTTGCTACTTCCTAGGAGAAGGGAGAAAGAAATTCCCCCGAGGAGTTTGCTGCACAGCTCGCAGGCAAGCACACAAACGGAATTCCAACAATGTTTAATTTTGCCGTAACTGCAGCAGTGCAGTTCACGGCTGGCAGTACCAGAAACGTGCAGCGGCTGCAACTCAACACCCGAAATAAGAACCAGACGGGAGAATTCAAAGGATAACAAGGAGTTGATGCAGAGCACCCTTACCAAACCCGTGCAGTGGGACGGAATCAGCTTTGGCAACACTGACAGGTTACAAGGATACTCGTCTGCAATGTGATGTGACATCACTGTTACCTATCAATTCTCTGCATTCGCCTGATTTTGACAAAGGCTCACAGGATTTGTAGTTCATCTCACGCTTCTTTCCGAGTTTCTCTAGATTACTGTGTTTTACATTTACCACCACCCTGTGAGAATATTAAACAAGTTCATCATCCTTTTTGCATCTATCTGAGATTCTGGACTGTATAGGATTTGCTTTCTCCTGACGGTTTTCACAGCGTTCAGACCCCTCCAACCTGTGTGTGTAACAGAAAAAGCCTTCCTGTTGTCACCTGGACCGTGGTTGTTGAGCATGGAGTGTCTGGTAATACTCAGCAAAGCCAGCTATAGTTTCTACAGATTTACGTCTACGTTCGCCTGTGAGGTCGAGGATCTCTAGCACTATCCTGGACGACATCTCTCTGGTGGCCAGTCAGTAGAGTAGCTCCAAGTTTTATCCCCATACTTGCAGATTTGCCTCACCAACACATTCCAGCATTGAAAAGACTCATAAGAGCTTCTGAGTTCAATGGTGACAGTGACTAGCAAGCATAGATGCCCAGAGTGGTGGACCTAAAGGGTAAGAAGGGCTCTACGTCGAATGTGGGTCCTCAAGCGTACAGAGATGCGAACTTCCTACTCCCCAACTACCGTCCACCCCATACTTGCTCCTCTGAAGCAATTTGACCCTATTTTTTTTTTAACACAATTGTATTAGAAGTTTGCGATATACATCATGATATAAGATAGAGTTTCATTTATGGTTACATGTGAGCGTTCAGATTGTGTGTACATCTTAACGGGTGCTTTTGTGACATTGCACTGTTAAGTACAAGTATTTAGTATGTAAGCTACAGAACAGCACATCTCATATCTCCGCATATCTTCAGTTTCTTACCCCAACACCCACCCTCGTCATCCCACCCGCAACTCTTCCCTTCCTACTAACTGATAACCACAAACTTAGCCGCTTTATTCCAACCGGTGTCACCGGGAAAGGCTAAGGGTCAATCAAGGTAATGTTGATCTAATGTGTTCCTGGGCGGGGGGGGAGGT
Organism: Triturus cristatus; assembly: GCF_964204655.1. NCBI lineage: Eukaryota > Metazoa > Chordata > Amphibia > Caudata > Salamandridae > Triturus > Triturus cristatus. The sequence continues at coordinate 1,099,498,465 of NC_140585.1, forward strand.
AGGAAGGGAGCTAAATGGCATCCAAGAGAGTAGCCGAGTGGTCGGGGGAAAGAGGAGGGGTGCATGAACCCAGCCTGTCCGGACCACCTGCCAAGCTGGGATCCGGTAGTTGTGACTAAGTTAACAGAGGATCAAGGGCCTCCTCTACGTCTTCATCTGTTTCCGCCTTAAACTGCTGTATTACCCCTGTATTCCTCGCGACAGAGCGCCTCCCCCTCTGCCACCGCCCATCTAATGACCTTTTCCCTCCACTGGCCCTCCTGTGGCGCAGTGCGAGACTTCCAACGCTGTGTTATTAATCGTTTTGCGAGCATCAGAGCTAAACCTGTAAACGCATCCACAGGAGATCATTGTGACGTAGTAGTTTCGCCTTCCTCGGGAGTGGTAGGAGACCCAAGAGGCACACCTCCATGGTGTCCCAACAGGTGCGTCCCGTGAGTTTAGATAACCCTTGGGTAACCTCCGACCAAAACCTCCCCAGGGTAGAGCATGACCATAGCATATGAGTGAAATCGGCAGGGTGAGGGGTACATCTGGGACATTGTGCAGTGGTTGAGGGATACATCTTGTGAATAGCTTGCGGTGTAAGATAGGCCCTGTGTAGTATTAGTAATTGTATTGTCTTCAGCCGAAAATTACGGGATACCTGTCGGGGATGTTCTAGGGCAGCGTCCCACTCCCTATCTTCTAACTCCCTCGCCAGTGCCAGTTCCCATTTCTGATGGAGAGGCAATAGTGATATATGCAGGTGCTCTCGCAGTCCGCGGTACAACCAGCGTACAAGGTGGCGTCCATGGTCCATGATCTGGAGAGACCGCAACAATTGAAATGTTGGAGGTTCCTTATATGTCACTAACCAATACCTCCAAACATAATGCACAACCGATGCATGCGTGAGGAACAGAGTCTCCGGCACTGCATTAGTGCGGAAAAATTCATCATGTGGCATCAGTGTGCCGTCCAGGAAGAGATCCCCAACTGTGGACGTGCCCGCCTTTATCCAGTCCCGCATCTGAACAGTAGTCAAAACACCACAGTGGGTAGGCAAACCACAAAGGAGGATGTTGGGAGCATATGGATTCAGGGCTTTGGCAGATTTCTGAGCTTGCTTCCAATAGTGTAAGGCAATGAACAACAATACAGTATGTTTTAAAATCAGGTGCCCCCCTGCCGCCCTCAGTGCTCGGTAGCTGCATCTTAGAAAGTGCTAGTCTATGTCTCCCCTGACCCCATAACAAGGACGTTACCAAAGTATTTAGTGTCCTAAAAGTCCATGCCGGTAGGACCACAGGGCTATTCACGAAATGGTATAAGAGTCTAGGTAACCAGTGACAACGGTAGGGTGTTCCAAAAGGACACTTGTGAATGGAGCGAGTTCATAATCCACACACATTCCCGTCGATAGTGTCAGTGGAGTTCCCATAAATCCGTATCCCAAGGTATTTAAATGTTATAGGTTCCAGCTTGAACTGCACTGGACCAAACTTCAAGTTTCAGAAAAGGAGTATGCTACTGACTTTGCGGCATTAAGATGCAGGCCAGAGATGTCTCCAAACTGCGAGAACACCGCGGCGATGAGCTGCATGTCCATGCCAAGGTCTTTAAAAAATAACAGCATATCGTCCGCGTAAAGTGAGACGGAGTGTATTACTGGCTGTAGCGGTATGCCATATGGGGCCATGATGCATCGCAATCACTGGGCCATTGGCTCCAACGCCAGCACAAACAATAGGGGTGACAGGGGGCAACCTTGGCAAGTCCCCCTATAAATACGATATGCAGGCGATATGATCGTTCCCGACTTGGCGCGGGCCGAGCGGTCAGTATAGAGTCATTGAATCCACTTGCAGTATTCTGGGGGTATACCAAACTTCGCTAAAGCTGCAAGCATATATGACCAGCTTAACGTATCAAACGCTTGCCGTATATCTAGGGACAAACATCCGGCCAATGGCAATGACCCCTTCACCGCATGCATCAGGGCGTGTAATCGACGAATATTGAGAGAAGTACTATGCTTGGGAATAAAACCACACTGGTACGTGTGTATTAATTTAGGCAACAGGGGAAGCAATCTGGATGCTAAAATTTTACTTTGGAATTTATATTCCGTATTGATAACGGCCGGTACGATGCCAATTCAGTGGGGACCTTATCCGGTTTCAATAGGGATGTGACTATTGTCTCCTTAGTAGTGGGGGGCAGCGTACCTTCCTCAAGGGAGGTGAGATACAATTGTAACAGCTTTGGGGCCAATGCGTCGACATATGTGGAATAAAACTGTACAAGTAGGCCATCTGAGCCTGGGGTCTTATTGCGTGCCAGCGCTTTTATTGCAACCCGGATCTCTGCTATAGTAATCGGTGCCGCCAACACCTCAGCAGATGCGTCCGTTACCGTGGGAAGGTCTATGTCCGCAAGGAATTGTTCCATCTCTTCCGACCTCTCTGATGGTTGTGCAATATATAGATTAGTATAATGTTCTTGGACAGTCTTATTGATTTCGCTCTGAGAAGTTAGCAATGTGCTGTGTGCATCATAGATCGCCACGGTGGGAGTGAGAGTCAATGGGAGAGCAATCAGTCGTGCCAGCAACGTGCCAGCCCTATCCGCTTCAGCATGAGTACGCAGCGTGTATGCTTGGAGGTCTACTGTCCGGAGCCGCTCTAATTGCTCAGCACACCTAATCCTTGCCTCCTGCAATTGCTTGGTATAGGCATAGGGACCCGCCCCCAGTGCAGTGTCAATTCTATAGGATTGTGATCAGAGATGGTTTTACCTAGGAACGTACTCGGATGTATGGCAGAGGATAAATCTGTGGTGCAAAGAAAATGCTCTAATCGGGTATGGAGGCTATGTGGGTGGGAGTAGAAAGAATATTCCCGCATATTCGTATGTTGGGACCTCCAGACGTCCATAAGGTTCCACCCCCGTGCCCACCTAGTCAGAGCAGCAGCTTGAGTCACAGCGTTGGTGTTCGATAAGGGGGGATGAGAGTGGTCCCAGTGTATATCAAACACAGCATTGAAGTCTCCACCCAATAAACATGGGTATTGTACCCAGTCCGAGGGTGTCTGTGTTAACCAGGAGTTAAAGGCATCCTGATCTAAGTTCGGAGCATAGATGGAGCCTAACACTACCTGCCTACCATCGAGGGTCCCGCGAATCAGGACATACCTGCCTTGGTCATCTATTTGGGACTCGCTATGAGCAAATGGGATTCCCGCCCGTAGCTATATTGAAGCCCCTCTAGAAAAGGCGGAGTACACTGTAGCATAAACTTGGCCTCGCCATCTCCTCTGCAGTTTACTGGTTTCAGTTTGTAAGAGGTGCGTCTCCTGGGGACATACTATTTGAGCCTTGCGACGATGTAGCTGAGCTACGATTCTGTGTCGTTTCTGGGCCGACCCCATCGCCCGAACATTCCAGGATATGACAGTATATAGTTTCTCAACCGACATTAATAGCTGTAGAACCAAAAGCCCCCCCGGGCCCACCACCACCCCACCACCCCAACCCCCCGGAACCCCCAATCAGAATATGCGGCAACCATTAAACTAATACAAACAATCCCCAATACTGGGTCCAACGATAGAACCTCGTCCGACCAAACTGTGCAAAAAAGGGTTAACATCATAGACTTTGAACTCTTGCTTTCGCTTCTGGGGTTAAGCAACATGTGTAACACACTAGTTTCTTGAGCAATAGTAGGAATATATGCCCAAGTCGGGCCGGGCCATTATACTAACATATGATCCCCCTGGTTCCCATAAGTAAACAGTGGCACCACTAATACATTATACAATAAAGATCAGTGAGGAATGGAACAAAACATAACAAGTAGTAATCAGCTGAAGTGGGTGGACACGGTGCCTGTATTTTAGGATCAGCATTCTTCCAAATAAGGACCCTCCGAGTTCAACCTAATGGGTCCCGGCTAAGTTGAGCAGATGCAGACGGGAATAATGTCATGCTCCCTCCAGAGTCAGAGTCCGAGTTGGCCGCATCAGAAGGGCTAGTGCTGATCGTCGGCCTCTGGACTCTGAGTGTCTCGGCTGTTTGGAGGGCCTCTCGCCTCCCCTCCATCACTTGCTGGCAGGGCGGAGGTGCAGCCCCCGCACTCTGTGTGACCATGCCCTTCTTGCGCCGGCGGGGGGCCCGTTGTGATTTCGGCTGCGTTGAAGCCAATCTCCGTTCTGGCAGTATATCAGGGAAGTGTCGGTGCAGCCATTCTCACGCACTCTCGGGGGTATCGAAGAATGGTGACCGCTGGTTAAGATTTATCCTGAGCTTGGCCGGGAAAAGCAATGCAAATGTCAAGCCCGCCGCATGGACTCTTGCTTTGACTTCCATGAACGAGAAGCGCTTTCGCTGGATAGCTAGCATATAGTCCGGGAATATAGAAACCCTCGCATTCTCCACTTGTAGCGGGGCCCGCTCCCTCGCCGCCTGCTGCACCCGGTCCCGGTCCCTATAATTCAAGATTCGTGCCAGCATTCAACGTGGGTTCGATCCAGGTATGGGGCGACGCGTAGGGACTCAGTGAGCTCGCTCCACAGTAAAGTGCGGAGATAGACCCATGGGTGCCACGACTGTTTTCAGCCACTCCTCGATGTAGGTCGTCGGGTTGGGCCCCTCCGTTCCTTCAGGCAGATCCACTTTTCTGAGTTTTTTTTGCCTCGCCCGCCCACATCATCAGCACGGGCGTGCAAGGCCTTAATCTGCTGCCACATCTCCTTCAGTTGGCTATCGTGATCAGTGATTTGAGGCCCCATTATGTCCAGCAGGTGTTCAGTATGTTTAACTTTATCGGACAACTTTCGGTGGTCATCTTTAAGTAGGTTTAGGTCCACCGATATTGTGCCCAGCTGGCTCTCAAGTGCAGAGCGGGATTCCTGAATTTCTCTCAGGATCATGTCCAATTTATCCCCGCTGAAGACTCGGAGGGCGGTGAGTGGGATCCCCTCCTGCCCGACCTCGAGACCGTCCGAGTCTTCCCCCTGCCCATGGTCTTTGATAGCCCAGACAGACCCGGTCTTCAGCAGGAAGGTGCTCGTTGCGCACAGTGTTCCCGAGCCACAAACAGTCATGCAAGGGGGGGGTTAAAGTACCTCCAGAAGTAACCGTACTGTATGAGTGGCTCGCCCCTTGCAAAACCAGGCTATCTCTCAGACCAAATAGGCACCTCAGACCCCCGGTCAGGGTCGCAACCAGGAGCTCCCACCCCGAGGCCCATGAGCACTGGTCCGTCACCTGAAGGGGTAGAGGAGGGTGGGGTAACGCGGGGGTCAGTGCGTATCTTTGACTCTCAGCAGTGGGCCCCACCAGAGTCCCAAGCAACACAGGACATGCACCCAGGTCCCAGCCCTACGCAGACAGTCCGCCCCAGGAAAACCCAGGGAGTCAGCAGGAAGCTCACTCCCAGTAGGCCCCCCCGAGGCAAGAACAGGGCATCACGTGGTCCCAGGCCCAGTACAGTACCAGGCCTTTATGCGGGGGGGGGGGGTTCTCTCAGCACTTCAACTATTGCCGTGTTGCACCTTTTATACGGACGGTAGCTCCAGTCCGATGCCTCTCACCATCGGTACTCGGCGTCCCCACCAGTTGCTCCGGTTGCTTCAGCTCGGGGGGGCCTCGACACCCAACAGTCCGCACCAGAGCAGACAAGCGCCGCTCAAATCCAGGAAGCCCGGGACCCCAGGGCTGCCCCGGCATCAGCATCCTTCCAGTGTGGCTGGGCAGGGGGGGCAGTCAGGCAGCCACCTCCCACACAATTCTTTTACCAGCACGGTCCAGGATCTCCCGCCTCTAAGAGGTGGGGCCCCCCGCCGGTGATGGTGACGGCGCTCTCCGGCCCCCGGATGCACAGGCCTCGTCCGAGCTACTGCGGAGTCTTTCGGCTGCAAGCCGTGGGAGCCCGGACCTCACGTTGGGGAGCTCCCATCTCGTGAGTTAACATCAGCTAGCCCACCTCCAGGAGAGTCCGCTGCGCAGGGTGTCTCTCAACGTGTCCAGGCCTGTTGTGCCACCGACTTTTGCGGCGCGCGAATCTGGGTTGAATCCATCATCATTCTTTAGCTCACTTCGCCACTTCAGTTCAAATCCAGCTATATGCAAATCAGTCTTGACCCTGTGCCTCATGGGAACAGTCCAGCCCGAATTGCCAAGCCAGGTCTTCCCTGAACCGGAAACAAGAATCCTGGGACCGGTTCCTGGGTAACACCCTTCATCAGCCAGGCAGCTTGAAACCACTGGCAAAGTGAGCAAGGGACCCACATCTGGGCATACCCTGCCATCTTAGGGCGAACAAAACAAAACTAAAGGGGATAATGGACGGAGTGTTGAACATTGCAAGCACTCACCCCCAGTCAACTGATCTGGGTTTAATCCATCATCATTCTTTAGCTCACTTCGCCATCCTAGTTCAGACATGGCCATATGCAAATCAGTCTTACCCTGTGGCTCATGGAAACAGTCCAGCCCGAACTGCCAAGCCATGTCTTCCCTGGACCAGAAATGTCTTCCCTGGACCAGAAACAAGCATTCTGGGACCGGTTTCTGGCTAATCAGCCGTCATCAGCAAGGCTAGCTTGAATCCAGTGGCAAAGTGAGCAAGGGACCCACGTCTGGGCATCCCCTGCCAACTTAGGGCAAACAAAGCAAAACCAAAGGGGATGATGTTGAACATTGCAAGCACTCGCCCCCAGTCAACTGAGCTGGGTTTAATCCATAATCAGGCCAGTGGACGCACATAGACCATGAGCCGCATTTCCAAAATCTAAGGATCTCCTGTCTTGTTTATTAACAGGGAATTGGTAGTGAGGCGGTGATGGCTAGGCCCCATATTTCTCTACAGCACCGCCAGTGTTGCACCCTGTTTGGAAGAACAGCACCACAGAGGGTGAGGAGAACAGCTCTGAAGCCGGAACTCCCATCCTGCTGCGAGTATCTCTGCCTGTGACCTCATTTATAGCTGAGGTACAAACTTTTACATTGAATAAAGTATATTTTGGATTGTTTTACATTAGCACTTTAAATTATACCACTGCACAGTGTCCTTTATTATTATTAGTAAACCATGCCCCTTCTGCCAAGAAGATGGTATTTGTGACTCGAGAGGCAAGTCAGTTATCGTGTGCAGACTAAATAAGCCTTTACAATGTTTTTGTACAATATGCATCTTGAGCTGACGTATTTTAATCTGCTCAAAGTGTGATGATCATGGGAAAGAATGTACAGTGAAGAAAAAGAATTGCCCAGGGTGACACAGTTTGGTCAACCTGGAACTCCAGAGATGCAACCTGGTGCTTTGGGTCAGGGCCTTGCAACTAGCTTTTGTCCCGGGCTCCAGAAAAGCTTCTGGGTGACCAAGTAAAATATACAACATTCCAAGTCTTTCTACCAACCTGTAATTTCACTCGAGGCTTTAGTAGTTAATCGGAAAACGTTTCTGGGGCAGTTTAAATGAAAGTGGTAATCTGTTAAGAAATAAAGCATATTTTACAGGAGTTCGATACATTCTTCTATTGGTACAAATAAAATATTCACGTTGGGAGCTTGGAGTAAGAATAGAGCTGTGCATTAACCAGCCACGAGTGCAGGTAAAGAGCTCTTGATCCACCATTACTGACCTCTCTACAGAACATTGTGCCGCGGAGTGGGTGCTTTCATATCTGATGCAGGCGACTGTTCCAAATAAAGCCATTTACAGTTCCACTTTAAAATGGCGCACTGTGCTTGATTGAAAAGAAGATAAATAATTCATATCTACCCTTTCAGTACACAGCGTACACAGAGTAGTTGTGAGCTTTCTTGCTGTGGGAGAAAAAAAGAAAACCACGTACCGGGTTCCCTTTAATAAACGCCACAGCCATTTTAGCATTTTAACGCACTTGACAATTGTATTCAGCAAGCAGAACTTTTGTTTCGCTGCAGCAGCTTACGGCCTAAACCTGCGTGCAAGAAATGATGAGGCAGCTGCCCCACTCTTTTCACTCACCTAGCCTATATTTTCCGTGTTTAAAATTCTACAATACTTTAAATTGAATGCAACATATTTGGATATCACTTACGAAAGTTAAAGAAATGAATGAGCCATATCAGACTTTTCTTAATTTAGAACCAAAGTAACAGTTTGCATATTTGTGGGAAATTATGCATTATTTTATTTTAGTGAGTAAGTGAAAGTGCTCACAGTGTACTTTATCCAGGGAAATAAGTAATTTGGATCTTACATGAAAAGTTTAAATTGGTTGAGGGGAATTAATATTTTTGTGTAGTCCTCAGTTCTTGAAAAGAGATTGCATAAAGTAAATTAGAGTCAATTTTGTGTAGTGTTTTGTTACTTTAAAGGGGTGTGTCCTAGGAACGGAACCTGGGTGGACTTTGGGGTGCTTACTGTCAGTGGGGGAGCCTCCAGCATGTCATTTAACGTTCTCACTATTTCCTTTAGGACTCAGGAAGCCTAGAGCTTCCAATTTGCTTTTCCCCTGGACTAAAGCAGGGCAAGATGTCCACTGATGAAGGCACTCACCAGACTTCCACTTTACACTGAGTTGAGTAAGATCCAAGGAGTAGGGCGAGACTAAGCTGAACACTTCCAGTTTGACAGCCTGTGTTCTGACGTAGCTCGGACAATATTGAAATGTTATGTTATGTGTTATATCCTGGCTTTGTTGTTATGCATGAAATCTCTTGCCCTGCCAATGGAATGTTCATCCAATGATGTATTACAGAATGTTGGGAGCCAGAGTCAGTTGAGAAGGGCTGAGCACCATACTGGCTGCTGCTGGTGGGGTCTACGATTGTCTTGTACTGGTCTTGTATTGGATTGAACTGGATGACTTGTAATCAACTACAAGAAAACATCTAAAGATCCTCTACACATCTGGACTAAGTCACTACAATTTTTGGTGACGATCTTCTAAAGAACCTGCATCTTCCACCTTTTCAAACTTCAATCAACTTCTACTACAGACTTAACAGTAACTGAAGCCTTGGTTCTACCTTCAACTGGCACCCTTGACCCCACCAGTAACCTCCCATCGGTCGCCCTCAACACAAAGTGCCAGTTCCAGTCTACGCAGCACAGTCTGTTCAACTTAAAGAGCTGTTCATCTTCTAAAGGCTGTCTACTCTCCTGAGTGCATCTCTAAGTTTCAGACAAATGATTGTCTTGTACTGGTCTTGTATTGGATTGAACTGGATGACTTGTAATCAACTACAAATAAACATCTGAAGATCCTCTACACGTCTGGACTAAGTCACTACATTATGTTATCTGTGTTTTTCATAGCACGCTAATCACCTGTGAAAGTATCCAGGCGCTCCTCAGCAGGTGTGAGAGGTCATCCCTAGAGGGCTTCCTCGAAAAGCCAGGTCTTCAGCTTCTTGCGAAAGTTAAAAAGGATGAGGGGGCTCTGATGTGCTGTGGGAGGTAGTTCCAGGCTTCTTGGGCCAGCTATGAGAAGGCACAGCCCCCTGCTCTGCTTTTGCTTATGTGTGAGCTAGAGAGAGACCGACAGAGCAAAGGTGTCTGGATGGTTGGTGGAAGTGAATGTGGCTGTTCAGGTAGGAAGGGCCTCTGTTTTGGAGAGCTTTGTAGGTGCGGTGAGGAGATTGAAGTGTGCATGCTGGAGTACCAGGAGGCATTGGAGATCCCCGAGATGTGGTGTGATGTGGGCACAGCGTGTGAGGTTGAGGACTAGTCTGGTTGCTGCATTTTGCACAGTCTGCAGTCTTCCTGTGAACTGGTTGGTTTTCCGTGCATACAGGGTGTTCCTAAAGTCCAGTCTGCTGGTGATGAGGGCTTGGGTGATTGTTTTCCTGATGTAGTCTGGTAATCACATGAAGATTTTCTTCAGCATCTTTAGAGTGTTGAAGCAGGACGAGCCAACTGCATTGACCTGGGCTGCCATGTCTCGTTTGTTGTCTATGATGATAGGCTCACTAGGGTTTATACTAGGGGCAAGTGATAAATCTCTACTCTGCGGGCAGAGTTCACAGAATTTTGCCCAGTTCCAGAAAAACTCAACCAACCACCATGTGGCTGAGTTCATTCTGCCATGGGGCTCACCAACGTTAAGCTGGCAAACAAGAAATGTGAGTGTTAGAACGCCTTCCGGAGAGATTTCTAAACACAGGCAGTTGCAGGTTACTACTGTTCACGTTGACAAAGTTGCCCCTCGAATAGAAAATCTACTCATGTGGCAGAAGGAAGCGATACCCTCTGGCGTGGTGCAGTTCATGCTGATTTTACCATGGGGAACAAGCCCCCAGTGCAAAATATCAGCACGAGCACCGGGACATGCTGAATTCCACCACTTGCAAAACTCTGCGGACTCTCACAGAGTTTTTATGTAACTCTGTGGAATTCCACAGAGTGAAACTCTGCGAGTTTTACGCACTCCTAGTTTCTACCCAGTTGGGGATGAATCCAGTGATGGTCGATAGAGGCCTCGTTTCAGGGGAGGCTTTATAAAGAAAGGGCTTTGTCCGTGAAAAGGAGACTTACCAGCCAGCAGGGACAGGCTCGCAATGTCAGGTGTTCCACGGATATCACAAGAATCATTTTGAACATTTTACCTCATCAAGTATCTTCCCAGAACAGGAGCTCATCTAAACTGGAAAACGAAGCCTGCTTTTCCTTGGCTTTGGCTAGCATCGAAGGCTACCATCTTGGGGAAAGGAGGGTATACAAAGCCCTGCACCGAGAAGGTGTCTCTCCGTCTCTGTGCATAGACAGAAAGCTGGAAAGCTGTGTTGTTTTGCTGCACATCTGTAGCCTTACAGGCTTAATTTATGCTTCTAGTTCAAAATCCTGATGGACATGACTCCCTTGGCCAACGTTGTCAGATCGCACGGACTGAATTTCATATCCTATACCCACAATACCCGGCTCATCTTCCCACTGTCAGAAGCCCTCTCTGCGACACTGACCAACTTCCATAGGTACATGACGAGCATCCCCAACTGGATGTGAGACAACTGTCCACAACTCAACACCGGACAAGACTGGAGTGCTGATCTTCGGTAACAGCACCCCCCCATGGAATGATGCCTGGTGGTCCCCCTGAACTAGGGTCCTCACCCACTCCAACCGACCACACCCACAACCTCAGCATCATCCTGGACAGTAAGCTCACCATGGAAAGACAGATCAACGCAGTCCCATCCGTCTGCTTTCTCACTCTGCCCATGGTCCGCAAGATGTTTAAGTGGCTCCCCACCGAGACCAAACACACCCTCGCTCAAGCCCTGGTCAACAGCTGACTGGACTATGGCTATGCACTCTACTTAGGAATCACCTTGCACCTCCTCAAAACACTGCAAACAATACAGAACTCAACAGCCAGACTCATCCTTGACCTCCCTAAATCGACCCACCTAACCCCCCACCTCAAGAAGCTTCGCTGACTCCCCATTCAGGAGAGATGCCAGTTCAAAATTGTTGATCCCCACCTTCAAAGGCCCCCACAACCAGGGACCAGACTAAATCAACTTCAGACTGATTTTCTACCTTCCCTCCAGACACCTGTGCTCCACCTCCCTCTTCTTCGCCCACACGCCCCGCCTATGCCACAGCAACAGTGGAGGACAATTCTTCTCCCACCTTGCTGCAAAGTCCTGGAACGACCTCCCACTATATCTACGAACCTCATCATCTCTGTTGGAATTAAGAAAAGGACTCAAGACCTGGATGTTAAACTGAGCCCCCCTGCAGCAGTACACTCAGTGACTGGATACTCTTGTAGGTGATTAGCTGCACTATACAAATCCAGATTGATTGATTGATATCTGGTGTAGGAGGGGCATTGATGGACAACTACACCCCCTTAAACTGTGAAACACAGAACCCACGAGTTTCTCATGGCCAGCGTGTGCTTGCATATTCATTCTGCTCAATAGAGAGAACAACTTATACATCTCAACCACGGAGAAAATGAAAATTCCCCTGTGCCCCCACACGGAGAGGAAGCCCAAGACTCCATAGACAGGTGAACTCTGGTTTCCCCACAAGCACCGTTTGAAGGGTAGTTGCTGTTACCCAACAGTTATGTATTTAGTTCTTCGCTTTCAGCCCTTCTTTTCCATTACTCAGCCCACATCGTTTTTTCTAGGCTAGAGTCTAGCCTGTGCGACTCGCAAGAGAAACCGCTGGCCAGCTTTTCCCTTTTGACGTCTAGTCATTGTTCAGCTTGGAGGGCAGCATCATGTGCGCTCAAACCCCAACTGAACACCAATAGGACATCTATCTGAGTACAAGAGATGGCTTGGATATAACTAAGGTATTGTTCCTGTATGTAGACAGTGTTTAGGAGAGCAGGTTTAGGGGACCGCTGAAGTATTGATTGCATTCTGGTGTTGCTAGCTGGGTTCAAAGACTCCTAGTTGGGTGTGGCAGTCTCTGTGCCGAGTTTTCCCTTGGACTCAAAATGATTCCTTTAGCCCTTTTCCCCCTAGCAGAAGTCATTTTCACTGCACTACTGCTCATAGACCAAGTGAACATATATTGGATGTTGATGAGAAGGGGGGACCAGAGGGCCTATGTTTGATTCTTTTGTTTTGTGGAGGGTAATGTAATGACGGAGCAGAACAATAAACACAATCCCTCCTTGAATTGTTAAGTTTTACAGGGGCGAGTAGGGAATGCACCCAGACTTTCAGCTTTTCATGTATTCATTCATATTTTACAGCTGTCCCTTTTTAGTTAGAAAATTGTGAATTTAAGACCTCAGTTTGGTTAGTACACATATATTTTCAAACTGTTTTGCTGAATGTTGCATAGTAGCTTTTTCCATTGAGGCATGGTGGAGGTTTAGAACCTGTAGCATGTTATTGCCCACAAACCCCATGGTTATTACTCCTAATTAAAAAAAAGTCCAATAATATGTTTCTATCCTTCATTTTCTCCTCACATTAGGGTAACTGTTCTCGGTTTCAACCTGATTTTGCAGACAGAATACTGTTCCATGTGGAGCTCTTCAAGAGGAGAGCCTTGGAGGTGGGTTCATGCTATAGAAAATACATAATAACCTCAATCTAACTTTTAGGTCTCTCAAATGCACCCAAATGCAGAGCAAATGAATCAGTCCAACAAGGTACCTTACTTGCATTGCAACCTGTGATTTGCAGGTCTCATACAGATCACTGCAGCAGCCACTCAACCTCCTGAAGTAGTATTTTGTGATTGTACCCTATAGTCTTCATGTGACATAGTTCCACCAATCTACTGACCTTCTCAGCAAGCCCTTTTTATACAATATGGAGAGACCTCAATGCTTGCACAGATTTTAAGGGCTTTACTACGGTTTAGTTTTCAGAATATTGCTCATCTTCCTTCCCCCTGGTACCTCTAGCATCTCTACACCTCAACCCTGAGAACACTTATCTGTCTGCCCCGCTGGGCACACCATCCTTTTTTAGTTGGGGACACCTCAGTGATGGTTGGGAAATATGAAACTCTGAGCGCTCACAATCTAGACCGTACCTTTTCTTGTTTTTTATAAACAAACTCCCACTTTGCCAAGAGGGGCCAGCATGGGGCCAGTATGGTGCAGGCTCAGCAAAGCGCTTTGCGTTCACTACAACTGGCACACAGGTGGTTGCATTGAAGTCAGTGAGATACCCACTAGGTAGTCTGGATCTCATTAAAAGTCACCCAACTCTAAGTAATCCCATGAGATACCTGGGGTAGTGGCTCATAGTCTAGTTAAATAGGTCACAAAGTAAACTTGAGTCTGTTGTGGGGTTTGCAAGTTTAAACCATTTCATTGGCCAAACTCTTATCTCTTATTCAACTCTTTATTTTCATGTCTCACAATATACTTTATCCATTTGGGCACTTCACAAAGCCATGACTTCTGTTTGGCTGGATGTCAGCGTGGAGTGCCAGCGAGGGTTTCTCAATAACTACGGGCAGCAACTGACGAGTCTGTTCAGAAATGGCTGGTCAAAAAGGAGACATTTTGAAGAGCAGTGGCTGTGATTTGGAAGCAATTCTGGGAATTACTCTTGTTCAAGCATCAAATGCATAGTTGCACTCCTGGAAAGTGCTGGTACATTTCCATTAAGAATTTATAACAGCCTTGCTTGGAAGTGCTAGTAATGTGCCATTAAAAATAATGTATTTCTACAGAGGAGTATGGCTAATGTCTGTAAAAAGCCTTGAACCCCTGCCGAGATGTTCTTCTACTAATATTACAGGAATCCCATAAACACTACGTAGCACTTAGGTGTGCACAAATGTTATCGAATAAGGCCACATGCTGATAGGGGTGCCACCTGGTCAGTATTTTTCTTTTCTTCTTTTTTTTGTAAAGCCCAATAAACACATTGGTAAAGAAACAGGAAAAGCGTTTTTTTATCTTTTTTTAACTAAGGGCGAAATAGAATAAAAATAACACCAGTACCTCTCTCAACTGCACTTCCAAATTTCAAAACACGAAAAATCAAAGGTATTTTTGTAAGAAAAAGGTGAAAACCCGTCTGTTTTGTTGGAGTAGGTGACGGTTTATGACAGAGCTGCGTGGTAATGATTGCAAGGTAGAAGATCAGGCAGACAATTTAGGGCCTGGATTGGCAGCATATATTCTGCTGTCGAGTTTAGTAATGGCGATTGGAATAGCCTCAAGCCAAATAATGAGAACATTTAAATTGGGAGGTCCTCTCCTGCTGTATAGTCTCCTCTCTGAGCTGCCAAGATTTGACTTCAACAGCGGTTCCCAGACTGGCACAGTCTTGAAACATCTCTTGAACAGTTAAAATACTTTATTGGAACTTTGCCCTAAAACCCAACTTAAACTGATAATCTTTTCATTGTTCGAGCTACAGAAAAGACGGAAAAGTGCAGCGGAGAAACACAACTCTTTTCCAGTTTTCTCTCTCCAGGGGAGATTATTTTCTAGAGTGTCTGTTTTTTCTGGTCAAGCACTGCTTTCCCTTCCTGTCTGTGGGTTGTCTATCCTTTTCTGATAAAATAGTAACTCGGTGGACTAAACTGTACCCTGCTCCCATCTTAACCTTTTTTTCTAAAATGAACACATTTACTGTGTTTAGCATGTCTAAACAGCAAGATACAAGCTTGGTCTCCTGCTCCGAGCAAGGATTTTCTGATCACCCAGGAAAAAGTGGGTTTGCTATTCGGCCCTCTCGCTCCATAGCAGCAGGGCCTTTTTGAGACCATGTTTCGCAATAATGCGCACTGATGTGGACTTTTGTGGTGGTGCCATACAGCAGATACCAACAGTAAGGTTAATGTACCGTAGGCCATGCTGGTCCCAACCCGGAACGGGCTGCCAAAGGGATTGCCAGCTGAACTTTTTATCCGATGTTCCTTAGTTGTAGAGTGGTGAGATCTTTCTCTAAGATCCCTAAGTAGATTTGTGGCAGGTGAGAAAAAAGGATGACAATGGAGGGGAGTGATGCCTGTGTCTCAATGTTCCCGACTGGCTCAGGTCTTGGGGTGGGGTCCGGGGGGGGGGGGGTTGCAATACAACCAACCCAAGCTCCCCAGTGCATACTCTTGTCTTGCTTGTCTTACCAATCAGTAGCAGGACAGCAAAGGACCTTATTAAGCTAAGGCCTTAAAACCTTTTTGATTCCTCTATTTATCAATACCATCTTGGTTGCACTTTGGCAAAGACTTGCTGCCCCACAGTGGCGTATCAAGGAGGGGTGGGGGCTTGTGGTCCACCACGGGTGGTGGCACAAGTTTAAGAAGCGGCAGCCTCTCCCCGCTCTTACCTGCTGCCGTCGCGGGCAGCCCCTGCAGGAATCGCCAGCACCCCCTGCTCTTACAAGCGGACGCCGTGGGCGGCAAAACACAGGGATTGCCCCGGGCAGCACAAGGTCTAGCTATGCCACTACTGTATCACAACCTTCCTCTCTCACCTTCCTTGTGCAAAGTTGTCTGGGTATATGTGGAGGCCAATATTTACGACAAGTCTGTCGAGAAGGTCACACTGGGTCGATTTTTTATCTACCAATCATCAAACTGTAGAAGATCTTGAACATGGTCACAAGTCTGTTCCAGACTGTGGCAGGAGTAACACTTGCCCACATCTCTCCCGTCTAGGCAGAAGCTGGAAACTCCAGCTGGTGTTCCAAGGTGGTATCATAAGCAGTGCTGTGATACTGATTAGTGTTTTTCAGTGAGTGTAGCAGATCAGACCACTCATGCCGGTTCTCCCTCCTGCGGCATTCAAATATATGAGCCCAGACTGACATGGCTAACCTCCAGTGCTTTATCTGTAAAATAACAAGTGGCGGTGCCCAAAGAACCGATGAGACACCTGCAGCCAACGCTATGAAATGTCAGTGCCGAACACCAAGGGTGTGTAGTCCTGAATCCAACTCAGGCCTCTTTAATTCTTTGCCAAGTATTCCCTGTCCCATTTTTTTCAATCTCACATGCTTGCGCTTTCTCCCTTGGTGACAGATTTTGTCTTTCTCTTCCTCCATATTTCCATTTTGTGTTTTTTACCCTCTGTTGCTCTTGGGTAATGTCTGATGAGGAGAAATAAGAGCTGTTTAAAAAAATAAGCGCAGGTGCCCCCTACCTGCAACCACTGGTTCAAATTAAGTACTGGTAACCTCAATGAGTTATGATAGTTCTTCCTGCCCTGAAATTCCACCATCGACTAAAAGAGAACTTGAACATCCAGACTGAAGAAATCAAGATTCACAGACATGACAGTTGTAACAAAATATTGTACAGCTTGCAGCATCAGCTAGAAGAGCTATCTGAGGAGAACGTTGACATGTCGGTTACAAAAGCCTGATGCAACACATGGGACACATGAAAAACTTTACTGCTGTGCCCTACCTGGAAGACTGACCTCTGGAGAGCCAAATGAGGAGCTTATGCAGCCTGGCTGGGACCTTTGCAGAGGACCACTCAAGGAAGAGAGACTGCACAGGAGCCATGCTGATCTGCAACAAAGTTGCTCATGCATGAGAAGAGATGTTGTGGGGCTCAGGAAAAAGCACACAGACACATTCAAGAACGATCTGGCTAAAGATCACTGAAGGGATGCACAGTTGCAGAAGAGTATGAAAGGTCAGGAAATAGCAGCTGCCATTCAGGATGGCAACCATTGCAATGCGTCCATGACAACAACTATAACAAAGTTATAAAAACGCATTTGCCACTACAACAAGGTAACTTACAATCCATTTAGGTTTGTTATTGAATAGGGATTGTAAATCTTCTTTTCACAGGGAAGAGTGGTGTTTAAAGACTAAGTTTTTTTGTAGTGTTAAAAGATGGATAATTAAAAGCATTATTTTTTTTAGAGTTGAGGGATGGATAGTATATAAGGGTAAAATGCGTTTGCCAGGTTCAGGGACCAGTAGTGGTTTAGTGGTAACAATGATTTTCAAGAGTTCAGAGATGGGTGGTGTTTAGAGGTAGGAAGGAAGTTTTAGGGTTCAGTGATGGGCAGTCCTTACAGGTAATAAGGAATTTTCAGGGTTGTAATGTTATATTGGTTGTACGGGCTTTTTAGTGTTTAGTGATCGCTGGTGTTTAGGGCGCTAGTAAGTGTTTTATAGGGTTCAGACATGGGTAATGTATTAAGGTAGTAAAACATTTTAAAGGTTCAATGGTATGTAGTTTTTTGCAGCAATAGGTATTTTTTTAGGTTCAGGAACGGGTAGTGTTTAGGGGTGGAAAGGAGGTTTTAGAGTTCAAGGGTATATGGTGTTTAGGAGTGGTAAAAGGCTGTTAGGACACAGAAATGGGTAGTGTTTATTAGTAGCAAGTAGTTTCTAGGCTTGAATGAAGGGCATTGATGTAACGTTTGTTACTTTTAATTTTGAGGGACAAGTTGCATGGAGAATATGGGTGGTAGTTTATTAATTTTTTGGACAGTTTTGAGGGGTACAAGAAGTTAGCATTATGTCATTGTTAGAGTTTGTTTTCTTTTTTCTTTTTTATTAAAAACTATATGTGCAGCATGTGATGTAATTTGTAGGGATGGGTTCTTGGGTGTAATGGGGAAGCACTGACTGCTGGTTCATGTTTCTTCCAGAAACTACTAGAGCCCAACAGGGGTGCTGCAACACCCTTACTCTGTTTCTTAATGTCCTGCAGGGGTTTTAGGGAGAGTTGGGAGGTGTTAGCCTTCTATATTCTCTCTCAAAGGGTGTAGGAAGCTGATCACCTGCCATCCTTCATTTTCCACCTTGGAGCAGTTCCAGTGCGTTTACTGTTCCTGGAGCTAGTCTAGTCACTGCTGGGCCACCAACCACTTCTCCATGTGTAACTGTGATCCTTTTTAAACGTACTGCTTTCTGCCAAGCTCACCTCCATTTCATGAAGTCTGCTAGCTCCCGAGACCAAGGGGAATACAGCATGGCTAACAGATGTAGGAAGGTAGGATCCTTCTGCATGGTTATCCCCACTTTGTGCCTGGTGCTAAGCTGTTATTGACTAGTCTGAATGGGATCCTGCTAATCAGGACACCAGTCTATCTGCTTTCTCCCTTAATTTGTTATGTCTAATACTTAGGCATAGCCCATATTGGATACTGGGGTACCCTTATTGGTCTCTAGTAAATGGTACTAAGGAACCCAGGGTCATTCACGATTTACCTACAGGTCTGTCATTGCAGCCTGTGTAAGCTGGTGCTAGCACCACTTACTAAAGATGTAGGTTTCCTATATCTGGGGTCACTGCACTTAAAACCTACAAGTCACCCCTATAGCAGGCCTTATCAATCCTGAAGGCAGGGTGCTTGGTTCTAAGTGTGAGGGTGCCCCCACATGAGCAGGGCACCCCGACAGCCTATGGAGTCCATTCTCCCGGGATGTAAGTGAAGCAGCCATATACTATATAGAAGGGCACATAATTACATGATGGCCATCTCGGAACTGTCTGCAATGAATCCTATCATGTTTGGTATCAAACATGTTGGAATCATACCTACACACTGTAAACGGTGTGTGAGGTATGATCTCAAGCACTGGAAAAGCCCTCCATTAGGCTCTCAGTGGTCCCGGTACCAGCCTTCTTGACCCGGACAGCACAAAATGGTTGCTGCCAGCCAGAGACATTGCCCTCCTGTTGCTGAACCAAGCACAAGTAGGGAAAGGCAGAACAAAAGGCATCCTGTCACAGGGAGGTGTGACCACCTCCCAGAGAGGATTTAGTGTATTGGTGTAGGGTGGGTGGGCATGCCAGCGCCACTCAGTCTGCATGAGGGGCACATTTGGTATCCCCATGCATAGTCCAGTTCAAACCAGCTCTGGGAGCCGTTGACTCCCACTCTGGTGCGAAACTGGACAAAGGACATGGGAATAACCACCCCCCTGTACAGACCCTCCCCTGGGAGGGTCCCCTGAATCATCCCAACCATTTCCTTAGGGTACTTAAGGGCTTACCTGGGTGTAGGTCCCTAGATTCATCGTGGGATAAGATTCAGATCAGACACCACTTCTTCTTTTACCCTCTGGGCACTCCGGACTTCGCTGGACTTCATTTGGGATACACTTGGTCTCCCTTCCTGTCTGCTGCATCATCTGTGCCTGTGCACCATACAGGAACCTTTCAAGGCCTGTGGGCATCAAAGACACCTGAAGGAATCTCCCTTGAAGTGAAGGAGTCTCTTCCGTGCAAATGCAGGCACCGCAACTAAGTTGACGACTCTGCTGATACTGAGCTCCTCTGGACTCCAAAAGGTTCTGCAACACAGGTGGTGGTTTTCCACAGCTCCCGGGGCCTGCCCTGCACTCTCACCAAGTTTGAGGCCAGAATTCCTCGTGTGGGTTGCAATAACCTAACCCCTGTGCACCGCGTCAACTTGCAGATGCAAAGGCTTGTTGGCTTTCTTCCAAGAAGATCTTCGAGCTTTAAGTAGCCCCAACCTTGAACACCTCCAGTGGCCAGAATCTTCAGCCACACCGCGTGCATCGTGGCCTGCATCTTTTGGTGAGCTGTTTGAGGTCCTCTCACGACTCCAGTGCCTCCAGCCTGTGAGTCCATTTGAGGGTCACCTTTGTTTCTTTTGGGCTCCCCTGATTGCTCAGGGCCTGTCCTGACTCTCCTGCTTGTGGTGAGTCCCCTGGACCTTGCTGATCCCAATGTTGCATCTTCTTTGATTTCCGCATTGGTTGCATTTGCCAAGGCTTGTTGGTGCTCCCGCCAGACACCGACCCCTCAGCACTCGACATTCGACATTGGACAGCTCGTGCATGGCTCCTGGTCTTTCTCAGCGTCGCTTGGTCCTCACAGTTGCAGAGTCCAGGCCCTCATCAACTCTCCTGCAACTCCCGACATCCGGTATCCACGGGTGGGGTGGCTCTCCAACCTTCTGTCTTCCATGGGGTTTCATCAGGGTCCACTGGGAAGAGTTCTAAATCTTTAAAAATCCAACCGCGACTTACACGTAGAGTTGTACAGAGCATGCAGTTGTGTTCCCACACTGCACACTCACTACGTAGGGTTCCTAGTCACTTGGGTGGCTCCTTGGGTCCCCAGCACTTCTACGTCCTTGCGACATTGTCTTGACCCGAGTCGTGGTTCTTATACCACTTTCTTAGTATATGGTTTGGTTCCCCCCCCCCGGGGTCCACTGTGTATTTTATGTTATTTACTGTATTTCTTTGCAAAGTATTGTGTACATTGTGTTTATCTCCAGGTAGGAGATAGCTAAAGGTGTTAGAGAGTATCATGTAAGAAATACATATTTTTATAAATACCTTGTGTGGTTCTTTTTCACATAATCTATACTATAAGATTGCATTCTGGTAAAATAAGCTGCTTTACACTCCTTCTGGACTAAGCCTGAAGGCTGCTCTCCACAGCTATCACTTAGAGAGCTTTCTAAGGTTGCCTAAGACCTCTAAAATCCCTATAAGGGTTGTCTGGACTGGTATAAGGTGCCCACTTACATTAGTGGACATCATATACCAGGCCAGCTTCTCACACCAGACATTTATGTTGCCAAATTCACACAGCACAAATCTCTGACAACCATGTTGCATTGGTCATAAAATGGATGGATCCTGGCACCAGCAGAAGCCGGCATGAACAGCCATAAGCTTTGTCATGCTGCAGCAGTGGAATAAGAGGACAAAGGAAGAGTTGCATTGTGAAGGAGGCAAGGGTGGAGGGGCAGTGAAGCTGCCATCCTCACACTGCACTAGTTTACTAAATGTAGACATCTACAATATGTTTTGGACTGATTCCAAAACCTCAAGGTAGCAAGTCATTACCGTAAAAAGGTTTGCTAATGGCTGAAGTGGGATAAGCCAAACTTCCCTTATGAAGGATTGTGTTAGACCTGTCAGCCTTAGGGTGGTCTTCCCCCCAACATTTTGCCTTCCTCATTCAGTTTTGTCTGACCTTGTTTTTTCTGGCCTTAGGACTGAGCACCTTACTAGTGCTTACCAGTCCTAATGTGCATGTGCTCTCTCATCTGAGGTAATATTGGCTCATACTCAATTGGCATATTTTATTTACTTATAAGCCCCTATTAAATGGCACTATAAGTGCCCAGGGCCTGTAAATTTGATGCTACTGGTGGTACTACAACACTAATTATACCACCTACTTAAGTAGTACCTTAAACATGTCTCAGGCCTGCCATTGCAGAGCCTGTGTGTGCAGTTTAAACTGCCATTTCGATCTGGCAAAATGAACCTTTTGTCAGGCCCAAACCATCTTTTTTAATACAATTCACCACTGTGTTGGCCCTGCACAGCTGAGAGGGCAGGGTGCAATGTATTTAAAACGTTGGACATGTACTTTAAGTTTTACATGTCCTGGTAGTGAAAAATTCCTAAATTTGTTTTTCACTACTGCAAGGCGTATATCTCACATTGGATAATATTGGAGTTACCTTATTACATTTTATAAGTGTAGTTTCCAACTGGGAAGATATAACTGTTTTACGTTTGGTGTCAATTTTCTTTTCAATTCAAAATCTTTATTCGACCAATGTATAGGTCAGAAAAGAAACCACAGTACAATAGTAAAAAAAAATATAAAAAGACATGTAGATAAAAGAACAGCCAAATATCAATATGAATCTGTAAGGTACATGATCTAAACACTTAAATCCAATGCAGTAAATTCATAGGCACATTTTAGAAACTTCCAGTAGGCTAAAATATAAATCTTCTTAAAAATACTAGAAAAGTTAAAAAAAAAACTGAGCGCCACTGATGTGCAGCTACCCTATCATAGTTCTTCTTGCCCTAATGGCTGATTTACAAAAATCACAGACACAAAAACAAATTTTGGGAGAACTTAAAAATTGCAAATGAAGCAAAGCTACACTGCATCGTTGAAATCCTAATTTATAAAGCAGGGGTTTCAAAAAGTACTTACGTGGCAAACAGCGATTTGCAGAAAAACAAAGTGCAGTAGTGTTTGTGCAGATTGATTGTCACATGCACAGGGTGCAACTATATTCTCCTCTAAATCTGGATTGCTGTTAAAACAAAAAAGACCATTATATAGAACCTGCTCTAAAACGGAGAAGAAGTGAATGTTCCCATTGTGTGAGATCAAGGTTTAGATAAAAGGGGGTTTCGCTAGTAGCTACGGATCTATAATATTTCAGAACTGAAGATTTCCCTAGTTCATTTTTTATTCTTAGGTCTTCACGATATTCTAGAAATGCTACTTTCGCCTTTAACTTATCAGCCTTAGAGAGACTGCTGGGATCAGTAAACAAGGAAGACAATCCCAGGGATGCTAGGCTAACCCGAATGTAGTTCAGTCATGGGATTGAAAAAGCCTTTTCAAGATAGAGACACTCAAAGATGATATCTCTACATAGCGTTGCAGCCGGATTAGTCCAGATGCTAACCCACAACAAAAGAGGCTCCAAGTGGATCATATCTAGAATAAATCCCTGATTCATCTCTGAATGGACAATGAAACTAGAGGTGGATGGTGGTAAATTCAACAGGCGGCAAAGGAAACAATTATCCACTACTTATTGGAGCAGCTTTTATTAAAGCCCCGCACACCTGCACCATATGTAGCAGTGCTAATACTGATACACCTCCAAGGCTGGCAAGATAGTCCCTCTCGTACTAGGTCTAATACGATTGCACACTGTCCCTGCAGCGCTAGAAAGTTTAAGACTAGAGTTGTTGATCTGGGAGTGCCAGAACCATGATGAATTGAAAGTCACGCCCAGACACTTGTGAGTGCATGCCCCTTAATGATAATTTTATTTAATTTTGATTTGCCAGGCCCACATGACATGATGTGCGATTTAATGTAATTCGTTTTTAAATCTAGATTTTGCATGAAAAGGGCAAATCGGTCCACCAACTGCCTCAGTGCGTTCGGAGTAAGGGCTAAAAGGACTGCATCATCTGCATAGAGTAAGGCAGGCACAAAAGTGCCTGCTATTCTTGGAGTATCTACTTAGATAGAATTTAAGTGAGCTCTTAGCCCATTTATGTAAAAAATAAAAAGCAGAGGTGCCAATATGCATCCCTGCCGCATGCCCCTTTTCAATGGGAAATCAGATGAAAGCTCGCCTTGAGTAGTTAAGCGCACTCTGGTAGACAAATCAGCATGTGGGGAATACAAAACAAATCACCAGAGGAGGGTCCATTCCTTGATCCAGCAACATTAGCCACAAGTTGGTTCTGTTTACTGAATCAAAGGCAGTGGACAAATCGAGATAGATGGGGCAACGTCTGGCGTGGATGTACTTGCTAACCGTCAGGGCCAGATTCGAACACTGTTCATTTGTACCTAAGTTTGGGCAGAATCCAAATTGAAAGGAAGAGAGGATACCCTTGTTGCCCGCCCAGCTGACTAAACGGTCATATACGACTTTGCCAATGATTTGAACTGTACTGTCCTTGTGCGAAATGGGGCAAAAGCATTCAGGAGATATACAATCACCCTTTTTGAATATAGGCACGAACGTTGGTGTGGACCAAGAATGTGGTATATTATTAGTTAAACAACAGTTACAAATGTTAGTGTTCAGGGGGGCCCCATAGCTCGGCTATACACTTCATCAGATCAATTGGTGCCCCGTCTGGTCCAGGCGCTTTCCCGCCCTAACTGTGTTGAATAGCCGGTTTCTCTTCGTGCAATGATATTAAGAGGGATGATAATTTCTTTAATCTGCTATGCAAGGAAGCTAACATAGTCGGGTCATCCTCAATATAATATATAGAAGTGAAGTGTAGAACTTATTCTGAACCTGGGGGCATATGTATCAACCGATTTTGTATTCGCTAAAGCTGCGAATCGCAAAAAAACAGCGTTTGCGAATACAAAATCGCAAAAGGAGATGTAGGAGGCATTTCAGCCTCGCAATCTTAAGGAATCGCTAAATTTGCGATTTCTTAAGTTTGCGTAAGCATTTAAGAAATCGCACATTGCGATTTCTTAAATGCAATGTAACACGCACCCAAATTGTGCGATTTCTCCTTAAGAAATCGCAAATTACCACCAACTTCAAGTTGGTGGTAAATTGCGATTTATTTGAAATATGCACTTTTTTGCATATTTCAAAGTGCCATGTGGTGTACATACATGCCCTTAGGGCATGTATGTGCGCCATATGTGCACAGATGCTGATTTCAGGGGTGCATCAGGGTGTCATCATGACACCCTTGCACCTTTGAAATTATTCTCAATTTGCGATTAGCAAATAGCGAATCGCAAATTGAGAAGGACTTCCGATTCATTGCTATGGGCCTCCTTGCCCATAGGAATGAATGGGAAGGTATTCCTTAATTGCGATTTCGCAATATGCTAATCGCAATTAAGGAATTTTAAGAAATCGCAAAAGTTTTGCAATTTTTTAAATACATCCTGTTTTGCAATTCTCAAATAGCGATTTTCAAAAAAATCGCTATTTGAGAATCGCAAATGGAGATGTTGATACATATGCCCCCTGGTATGTTGTTTTGCAGGGTTGGGTTAACTGGGTAACTCCTTGTTCTGATTTGTTTTACACATTCCCAGAACGATTTACTATCTTTCTCAAGTGCATCGCTTTCCAGTAATTTCTAGTTCCTTTTATAAAGTTCCTTCATCCTGGATAGTAATACGGTCTCGTACTCACAATGTGCTAGAAGCACCTGAGACCAGACTCTAGGCTTTGTAGTTAGGGACTTCCTTATTCTACGATTTGCTGTGGAGCAAGACTCGTCAAGATGTTAGATGAATGGATTGGTTTACGCATGGGCTCCCTAATATTGTGCATCAGACTGCAATATTGCACGATCATCATCTCTAGTCCTCTATCAGTTAAACAGTTGAGTAACAAGCCTAGGTGTAATTTATGTAGGACGGACAACAATTCTATAGGATCTTGCAAACGCCAAACTAATCCTAATCCATCTGTTGAATGTTGTGTGACAGATACTAGATTAATTTTACATGAATATCTTTTAATTAGTGATAGCGCAGAGGCACAAAGGGCTAATGATCTTCCAAGTCTGTTGTTAAGATCTCTCCTTTAGAAACCCATGGTAAAAAATTAGAACTTACAAACATATAATCAATAACTGAAGCTCTTCCTCCTCCCTCAAGAACAGGGTATCTCACAATTAGCCTCTCCTAATAACTCAAGTAAATCGACCAGACCATATGCACCCAAGTAGATAAAAATCTCAGTCCCCCTTGCATCATGTACGATATTATACTCCTCTGTTGGCTCTCTGTGTGCCCAGGGTCCCCATTTAACATAGTGTTAAAATTGCCACAAAGAAAGAAACAGGGTTGCACTTGTTTATTAGCAACTTTAGGTTGTAAATTGGATAAAAAATAAAATTAGTTGGTAAAGTGTACAAAAATGGTATTGATAAAACCATTGTTGTAGAAATTAATAAGATAGAAAGGAACGTTTGTCCTAGGGATGCTAATTTTTAACACTAAGAAAGATGGTGAATCAGATTTGGCTTATGTCACCTCTTCCTGGAAATTTAAACTAACCCAGGTAATTAGCCATCCGATGTCCCGACCCCAAGTTGATGCAATAGCTGAGTCAGAATAACAGATGTAACCTTCTAGGTGAGCAGCATCAGTAAGCCACGTTTCCTGTAGTGCTATTATGTCATGCTTTGTAAGAAATAGCTGCCAATCCAAGTGATCAACTTTCCCCTTTCAGCCAGCTACGTTCCCACTGAGTATATAGAAATGAGTCTATAGTAAGTAGTTGTGGGTTTAGAAATCTTGACCCGGTGCTGTGTAACGATTGGAAAGGAAGATGATACACGGTCCTTTATTGCCTTGGGTCAATCCAGGTCAGAAAGTACATCACACCTGTTGGCTATGGGTACAGGGCAAAAACTATTGGAATTAATCAACGTGTCTCAGGAATTAACTGTGGCAACTATAGCTGGTAATGCATCTCTGTTTGACTTACTACCATTGCAGAGCCCGTGTGTGCAGTTTAAACTGCCATTTCGACCTGGCAAAATGAACCTTTTGCCAGGCCCAAACCTTCCTTTTTAATACATATAAGTCAACCCTGTGTTGGTCCTGCACAGCCCAGAGAGCAGGATGCAATGTATTTAAAAAGTTAGACGTGCACTTTTAAGTTCTACAGGTCCTGATAGTGAAAAACTTGTTATTTACTACTGCAAGGCATATCTCTACATTGGATAACATTGCAGTTGGCCTTATTACATTTTATAATAGAAATTTCCAACTGGGAAGGTATAATTGTTTCAAGTTTGGTGTCTCTAGAACCCTAATTTACAGTCCTAACTTATGGTGAAGTCGGATTTTATTACAATTCTGAAATTACCACTTTTAGAAAGTCGGCATTTTCTTGCCTTAGGCATTTGGTGCCTGCAGCCTGTCTCTGGTTAAACGACTGGGTACAGTTCGCAGTTGGGCTTTTGTGTATTCCTCCTAGACAGCCACACACAATGGGAGCTTAGGTGTGACAGGGTGGGTCCTCACAGGCAAAATGAGAGAGAGGACCTGGACCTAGCCTCACTTACACATGAATAGGTTGTGTCCTGTCTCCACACAAAGGGTCCAAAGACCCTTTATTGTCACTTCAGCCAGCTTGAAACCAGGGCAGAGGAGGTAGGGAACTCCCGGGACTTCCAAGACACTGTCTAGAAGCTTCTCCCACCTTCTAGAACCAGGGCACCAATGTATAAAAAGGGGACCTCAGACACCAACTCTTCAGTACACTTCTGGACGTTTGGATACTCTGCCAGAAAGAAGGACTGCTGTGCTGCTGAAGCACTGCCGCTCTGCTGGACTACTGCTCTGAAAAACTGCTGCACAGGTTAATTTGGTGTTGGCTTGTGCCTTATCCTGGCAGGGATTGTGGTTGCTGCTTGACCAGGGCTTAAACCCCAGTCAACCAACAACCCAAGTTCTTGCACTGGTTGCAGCAGTGGGATTGGACTTGTGCTTGTGCAGTGCCATAGAGTAATTTTGTATATCACTACCACCCTTCATAAATATTCTAAGACCAATTTGAGTTAAATTCTCCCTGACTGGCCTTTTCGCTTTTTAAAAAAAAAACAATCTGACTATTGTGCTTAAGACCACATTTGCAAGAATGGAGTTTGAGGTGGCCAACATGGGTTTCTACACTGTTGCCCAGCTCAAAGAGTTCTGCAAGTAGAAGGGACTTCCTGCTAAGAGCACCACCAGGAAGGTAGAGTTGCAAAAGGTGCTGAAGGCCTGGGCAGAAACCCACCAAACACTGGTTGAAGCCGCAGGAGAGGATAATGGGATGGGGGCCTGGAGAGGACCTTCCTGAGGAGCCATATGAAGTGGAAGGGGATGGCTTGCCCCCTGGAATGGAGCCCCCTGCCAGAGCACAAATAAGTGTCTCTTACTGCACTCTTTCCGCAGAGGAGCTGGTGGAGAAGAGAGAAGAGAGGGAATTCAAGTTGCAGATGGCCCATTTAAGGATAGAGGAAAGGAAACTGGTCATGGAGGAGAAGAAGGCTGAAAGGGCCTCGGAGGAGAAAAAGTTGTTACTAGCTCATGAACTGAGTATTAAGGAGCTAGACATCAAGGCCAGAAAGGCAGAATCCAGCAGTGATTGTGGCAGCATACCTGCAGTGCCTGAAGAAGACAGAAAGCCCAGTTATGTGGTGGGAGGTGATATAGACAAATGGTTTTCTCTCTATGAGGTAGCCCTGAGGGTTCACAAGATCCCAGAAGAGCGCTGGGGGGAGAGGAAACACATGCCTACTGTCGGGCTGGACACTTCTTGCTTGAAGACCAAACCATGTGCGCCCCAATGAAAGCCATCTTGAGTGTTAAGTTTGGGCTGACCCCTGAAAAGTGTAGCCAAAGGTCGAGGGGCAATCAGAATCACCCCCACCAGTCCTAGGTAAATTTTGTAGACTACTCCAGCAAAGCACTAAATTCATGGGTGCAGGGCAGCAGTGTTAATGATTACAGTGGTTGTACAATCTGATTTTGAGGAAGCACATGTTCAGCATTTGGTTTTACAGAGCTCCGCCAGCACCTAGTTGACAGTAAGCTGACTGACCCCAGGAAGCTTGTTGAGGAGGCGCACTTCTAGGCCAGCACCAGAGAGTCCAAAAAGGTATCAGGGGGGTCCCACCAGAAGAAAGAGGGGGGAGAAAAATATACAAAGTAAAGAGTTTGAAAAAGGCCCCCAAAATTATTCCTAAGGGAACAGTGGTAACCAGTCCCAGTCTCAGCCTAAAAAGAAGGGGTTCTTTGACAAGCAGACAGGTAGGTTTGTACGCCAGTGAACCAAGTGCTATACATATGGGCACTCCAAGGGTGACTACTGGACAGACGCCTGGGTTGACCAGTGTAGCGCTTCAGGGGGAGGTAGTCCCAGTTAGCTTTGGGGAGCAGTCAAAGGTGACCCTAATTTCCTTGGGGGATAAGCAGATGGTGCCAAAAGCCCATGTGCCTGCCAACACTTCTAAGTACGGGTAGTGGGTCGCCATCAATGGGCAATGGGTGGAAGCTCTAAAGGACAAAAGAGCCAGCATGACTACTGTGAAGTGTCAGCTGGTATCCTCAGAGCAAGTCCGCCCTAACATATTCCTCCTAGTCATAGTCATCGACAATCTTGAGAGTCAACTACCGGTGGCTCTGGTTCCCTTTGACATTCAGCAGGACAGTCTGCCCTATAGCAATTGTGAGTAGGAGGCCAACAGCCTCCTCACTGAGCACAGCCAGGGCGACAGAGGGTGAGGTGCCGAAGCAAAGTAGACAGCATTATTTTTAGGAGTGCAGGGGTGGCCAGATGGGGGGGAACAGCATGAAGGGTGGAGATGGGACTCGGGGTGGCGGGCAACGATGCAGGTGTAAAACTTCCTGGCAGGTCCGCCATTACTAGGGAATGCTCACTGGTGGAGTTCTCCAAAGAAGATGTAAATCAAGTGGTCCGGGCCCCTTGATATACCTCCATTAAAAAATTGTTGTCTAGAGATTTTCATTTTTGATTTGTGCTTTTGTATCATTAGAGAAGCAATTTAGCTTGGGAAGACATTGCTAAAACGGGCTGAATTTTTCTGGACGACTTTTTTAAAAGTGGCGGTTGTGTTGCAGTGATTATTAAATATTTCAGGAACCATGAGACCAATATACTTCCTTATGGTGTCAAAACATAGGTTTTGGGGGTAAAATGGTCTTATAGAGACAGAAATAACTCCTCAGAGTAACCCTTCCCGCCATTTTCCAAAATGAAGACTCTATAATGATCTTCTGTTTTAGCCATCATATTGGTAATTTATTCGAATATTGTTTTTGATTCAGGTTTCACGTTGAGTCAAATTCATAAACATGAGCAAAGCAGGTGATAGTAGAGGCTCTTTACCTCCTAACAGAGTGTTGCTAACTAGAAATTCTGAGAACTCCTTCAACAAAGAAAAATGTGTCATATGCCAAACGAATCTGAAAGAAAAGCTAACATCAACTACGACTGTAAAGAAGAGAGTTAGAGATGCTGCAGAAATACAGCAAGACAAAGATAACAAAAGATTGAAACTGATGGGTGAGGGGGGGCGTGGCTTTCCGCTGAGAGCACTGGCCGCTTGATCGAGCGCTCCGCCGGGCTACCTCACATATCCCCCTAATAAACTGTATAAATATCCAGAGAGGGTGTGAGTGAGGTCCTCATAACCCACTCAGTGGCCGGGTGCCAGGTCAGCCTGAAAGGAGCAGAACAGACCTAAGATAGAGGCAGGACAACAAGCAGTCTGTCAGCGGCCGGAATCCCCGGGCTCAAGTGATGGAGCTGGAAAACAAGAGAGGCGCACTAAGGGAGGAACCGGCAGTAAGCCCGGGCCGGAACACACAGCGGGACCCAGGGTTGAAGTGAGTAGCGACCGGAGTCCCCCAAGCGGCAGAAGGTCAGAAACCCGCACAGGCCCACAGCCCATCAGACGGTGGCCACAAACTGCAGCGGAGCCCCAGCCCTGCAAGAGACAGATCAGCAAGCGACCAGCGGACAGTTCGGGCCCGCACATGCACAACAGGACCGGGACGGAACCGCGGGAGGCAGAAGAGGCAAAAATAATCCACAAACAAGGTGGCAAAAGGGATATTGGGCGTGGTGAGGCCTCAGTAGCAGCCGCACGTGAGACAGCAGCCCTTAAAGCAGAGGCCTTACCAGTAAAACCTTGCAGGGAAGCGGCATGGAGGAGTCACACGAGCAGTGAGGGGGACTGGGGGCACGCATGAGGGGGCCCTTTACGATCAGGGGAGCCCAAACGAACAGTAGCAGTGACAACTGCAGGGCGGGCCCCCTCTTTTCTGCTACTCTACATAAATTGAGGCAGCTACCTCCCCAATCGTTTAACATCAGCATTGTTGGAGGAAAAAAAGAGTGCGGAGGAACCAACAGCGCAGGGTGGCATTGCAGAGTGATCGATTGGACCGCGGGACCATACCCCAATCTGCAGGAGAAGAAAACGGATGGAGAAAATTTTATCAGGCTGGTCCCGCTTGCCCCGAAGCCCTCATGCATTAACGATACTGGGGAGATGACGGGGGGCAGAAGCTCCAGAACCATCCAGCAGACAAAATTGGACAAATTCATACTACAGAAGGACCAAATGACCAGTCCGGAAGGAGCAGATGCAGGTGGATCACAAACAGTAACGCCCCAGATAGCGGCTCCAGAACGTACGCTACAAGACATCAGGACAGCTATCCAAGGGATAAAAACTGATCTGGCTGGCAAAATAGATGCAGTAACTATGGAGGTATCGGCACTCAGAGCAGACCTCTGCATTATGAGGAATTGAGTATCCAAAGTAGAAGGAACAACAGCCAGACTTGTAACTGATACAAAGACCCTTCAGAAGCAGGTCCGAGAGCTGACAAAGACGGCAAGGGAGTTAGAAGACAAGTTGGAGGACCAAGAAGGGCTCTCCCACAGAAATAATATCCGCATAATTGGGGTGCCAGAATGAGCGGAGGGACAAGCAGTGGACCTCTTTGTCGAGGACCTCATAATGAAATCGCTCCAGACCAGAGGCCTATTAAAATTCTTCTCGGTGGAGCGTGCCCACCGAATCCCAAGTATGCTGCCAAGGCCCGGGGCCTCGCCGAGACTCATAATAGCGAGACTGTTTAATTACTGTGATCGCGACGTAATTCTTCAGGTAGCTAGAAGTGCCCCACCATTGAAATACGAGAATGCTCTCGTCACCTTCTACCCAGACTTTACACTGAAAGTTCAGTGTAGGAAGGTGGAATCTGACTGCATGGTTGCCCCCACTTTTTTTCCTGGTGTTTTGCTGGTTTTCTACTTAGTTTGGCTGGGATCCTGCTATTCAGGACCCCAGCCAATCTGCTTTGCCCTTTAAATTGATTACCAGTACTTTAGGTACACTCCAGATTGGATTCTGGGGTACCCTTATAAGTCCCTAGTTTATGGTATACTATGTACCCAGGGCATAGGTCCCCTAGAGGCCTACCAGGGGCTGCAGCATGTATTATGCCACCCCTGGGAAACCTTCCAAAATGACATCACAGGACTGCTACTGCAGCCTGGGTAAGGTGGTGCATGCACCCCTTACTGAGATATAGGTTCACTATATCTCTCAATATCACTGCACATATAAACCTATCAGTCACCCCTATTGCAGGCCTTACTAATCCTGAAGGCAGGGAGCTGGGTTTTATATGAGAGGGTGCCCATGCATGAGCAGAGCCCCTCTGCAGCCTTCGGAACCTTTATTCCGGGGTTGTTTGTGATGCAGCCAAACCATATACTCTTAAGTGCATTATAACCAAACGGTAAATGCTGACTTTGGGATGGCTGCATGGAAACATGTCGTGTTTGGTGTCAAACACCTTGGAATCATACCCCAACACCAGTAACTGGTGTGGGAGTATGATCGCACCCTTCTAGAGGGAGAGACATGACAGCACCGGTATACCCGGCACCAGCTAACCTAACA
This sequence comes from Triturus cristatus, assembly GCF_964204655.1. Classification (NCBI taxonomy): domain Eukaryota; kingdom Metazoa; phylum Chordata; class Amphibia; order Caudata; family Salamandridae; genus Triturus; species Triturus cristatus. The sequence goes on from NC_140585.1 coordinate 1,099,530,829, forward strand.
GAGCCCTGGCATCACAGAATGGATGCTGCCAGCCACAGACACGAGTCTGCCCTCCTGCTGCTGGACAAAACTCCGGCAGGGGAGGCCTGGACAATAGGTTTCCTGTCACAGGGAGGTGTCACCACCTCCCAGACAGGCTTTAGTGTATTGGGGCTGGGTGGGTGCACTACAAGAGTGCTTTGAAGTCGGCACTGGGGGCACATTTGGTGTCCCTGTGCATAGTCCAGCTCAAACCAGTTGCAGGGGCTACCAGCCCCTACTCTGGTGCAAAACTGGACAAAGGAAATGGGTGTAGCCACCCCTCTTTCCTGACCCTCCCATAGGTGGGTCCCTAGAGTTTGTCCCACCCCTTCCTTGGGTATAAGAAAGGAACCCCTGGCTACAGGACTTTAGATTACACCTGGATGAAACTCTGATACTGAATCCTGGAACTTTGATGATCTACATTGAACTAGATGACTGAAGAATCTCCCTTGAAGTAAAGGAGTTACTCCCCTGCAAGGCAGGTACCAAAGACGCATCTGTCCGGTTTGCATCTCCGAAGCTCCCGCCGGACTCCGATGAATTTTGCAACACAGGAGATGGGTTTCTGTGGTCTCTGAGGTTGATCTGTGCACTCAGCAATTCTGAGGCCTGTATCCCTTGTGGAATACCATGCAACCCGAACCCCTGGACACCATTTGCAGAAGCATCAGCTTTCCAACAACTCCTACAGTTGAGCTTTGGGTTACTTGTAGCCCTGACCCCAAGCAGCATTTGCACTGAAGATTGCCTGCCTACACTCCACGAATGTTCCGTAAGCTGGCCCTTTGTGTTTTCTCTTGAGGTCCCTTCGCGATCCCTAGTCCGTCAACTGGTGGGTCCCTGTGAAGGCAACTTTACTTCTAATTGGGCTTACCTGGTTGCTCCAGACGTGCCCTGACTCTCCATTGCTTGGGGAGTCCCCAGGACCTTGCTGGTCCGTCCGAAGCATCTTTCCTCTTCCTGCGTGGGTTGCTGTTGCCAAGGCTTGTTGGGTCCAATCCTGCAGAGTCAAGCTTCACCTCTTCGCACCTGAAACACCCGAAATCGGTGGGCATTCGTCTATCGTGCCCCTGGTCACTGGCTTTCAGGTTCTTCTGATCTTCGATCTAGGCTTGGATCACACCGGACACTTTTCATCTTCCCGGCAGCAGCACTTTGCAGCAGATCGCCACTGAAATCAATGACCATTCCCGACACCATTTGACACTTATGCACCCGGCTTCCCTGGGTGAGGTAACTCGAGTACTACGGTGCTCTCATGGGTGCTGGCCCTAGAACCCCCTAAGTCTAAAGGGGTTCGCTCAAAGTCCTCTCCTAAGTGTCCTTAACTTCTAAAATTCCAACCGCAACTTTCCACTAGAATAGTACGGGGCTCGCGGCTGTGTTCTCACACTGCACACGTCCCCCTGGGTCTCCTGTGTCACTACCTTGGGTGGTTCCTTGGGGTCCCAGCGATTCTACGTGCTCTAGGCACTGTGAATAGTCAAGTCGTGGTTCTTATACCACTTTCTTAATATATGGTTTGGCCCGTCCCTAGGGCCCATTGTATATGGTGCTATTTACTGTCGTTTTAGAACTGTATTATTCTGTATCTTGGACTCTAATCTCATAAAGAGATTAGTATTGAGTGTTTAGAAATAAATACATATATTTTATATATACCTTGTGTGGATCTCCTTTCATTTAGTAATTCAAGAGGTTATAATCTGGTAAACCAAGCTGCTTTACACTCCTTCAAGACTTAGCCTGAAGGCTGCTCTCCATAGCTACCACTAGGATAGCTTTCAATAAAGGTTGTCTGTAAACCTATCATCAATAAGGGTTGTTTGGACTGGTGCAAGGTGCTATAACTAGTGGACAGCATATGCCAGGCCAACTTCTCACATTCAGCAAAAAAAGATGGAGCTTCCTAAAAATAAAAAAAGACTATGCGCACAGGACATCAAATACTCCATGCTTTTCCCGGCAACCGTCAGACTGGTGGCAGAGGGCAAGATATGGTGGTTCGCAACTCCCGAGGAGGCACAAGACTGGTTGGACGGCTGGAGGACAGCAGAGAAATCAAGACACTGAGAGAAGAATGCATTAGCGCCAGAGGCAGAGGACGTGGACTCCAACGCTGAGCCTGAAAATGGACAACTACTGGACGAGGGACACTCTACAGAGAAGCAGTAATGACTACTCTGAGAGAGATCCAGAAGGTACTGCGGATAAAAGACTGCTGACCAATATGGACTGGAGAGGAAGCAGTCCATTGCCCCACAGGGCAAAAACTCATACGCAGATAAGACTTGCTCTTTTCTATGCATCTGTACTTATAATTATGTGTCATTAAACCTGCCTCAACACATGTCGCTATAGCACCTACACAATGTATGTTTTTTGTTTGGGGGGGGGGGGGGCTGGTGGACTCTCCTGCTTCAGGCCTTCCCGAGTTTGGGGTTGTTAATATGAGACGACAGGACCTCTGCAAATTGGGGGGGGTGGGTGGTTCTTAACCCAGAGTGCAGGGCAGCAGGGAGGGGGAGGGACTGTTTAAAATATTTCAGTAGCCATCAGAGAGATGGCACAGTTTTAAAGTTATATCTGTTGATAACCTGGTGGGGACGAGAGAGAGATGAGGCAATCCAAAGGGACATGGGGAGCGGGACAGACACCCTAACAATGCAAGACAGATCAGGTACAGTCTGAATATTCAACCACATACCCATGTTAAATTAGAGACTAGATTAGAATAATCTGCGAGTTTCCTCCCACGCAAGCGCAGATATAAGAGCCTTGACTTTGAATGTCAATGGTCTGGAACACAAAATAAAACGTACAGTGGTACTACAATATCTCCATAGGAAAAACCACAATATAGTACTGATATAGGAAACACACCTCAAGGGTACCACATGCAAGGCACTAGACAGATTGGGATATAAACTAGTAGCGCACGCAGGATTTACAACCGGGTCTAGAGGAATGTATATTCTGATCCCAACGATCCTCACCTTCATACCAGGTAAGATATGGCATGACAAATAAATATGTGGCCATAACAGGAAGATGGGAGGTTGACCCACATGACTGCCCTGATACACCCAGATCAAGCGGGCTTTATTCCCCGACGTAGCACGGCAACCTCCGTTCGACATCTACTACGGGTAATGGAGGTGGATCGAGAAGAATACGCAGAGGCCCTCACGCTTTCGGTCGACATCGAAAAGGCCTTTGACAGTGTAGAGTGGGGCCTAGGGGATGGCTTTGTACGCTGGACCACCTTGCTATATAAGGATGCCACAGCCCGCGTGAAGACGGGGGTTACCATCTCAGCACCCTATCGGGTGCGACGAGGCAGGGCTGTTCGCTGTCCCGCTTGCTGTTCGCCTTGGCCATTGAGCCATTGGCGGCTCATGCCCGACTGGGGCGCTCCTATGCTGGGTTATGGCTACAGGGGGAGGCCCACTATATATCCCTTTATGCGGATGATCTGCTGATGTTCTTGGCAGATGCGGATGGCGCACTACACGGAGCGACCGCCTTGCTGGATATCTTTGGTCGCCTGTCGGGGCTCAAAGTAAATTGGGGCAAGACATGCTTGTTCCCGTTGTTGCCTAATGGACAGGCCCCCCAAGCGCTGGGAGTGATACGTTGGGAGGACCGCTGTCTGCGTTATCTGGGGGTTAATATCTATCACACCCAGCCTGATTTGCTGGAAGGGAACATTGGCAGAGCAATCCGGGGCTTGAGTGGCAGCATGGGCTTCTGGAGCACGCTCCCACTATCAAGTGCTGGGCGAGTAGCGCTGCTGAAGATGGTGGTGCTGCCGCGCCTCCTGTACTTTTTTCGTACATTGCCCATATGGATACCGGCATCGTTTTTTGATCAGCTTCGTGCGCTGTCCACGGGCTTCATATGGGGCTCGGGTAGGCGGCGGATGGCTTTGACCACATTACGGCGGCCAAGAGCGGAGGGGGGCCTGGCGGCCCCGGACTTCGAGTGGTATTACCTGGCAGCACAGCTACAATGGCTCACACAGGCGGTGGCAAGGGAGTATAGAGGCCCAGAGGGCCCGCAGGGCAGGTTGATCCCTCGCCATGTGCTTGCTTTCATAGTCCTCCAACAGCGGATGGACCTCGCCCAGCTCACTCTGGAGGAACGCACCCTCCGGCTGTGCTGGAACCGGTGTCAGAAGAGGGCCGCCATAGTCCACCCTTATGCCCCGGAGATTCCCCTGGGAATGTGCACGGCGCTCCCGCATGGGGGCGATTGGTCGGGACTAGCCGCCTGGGAGGATCTCGGCATACAAGTGGTGGGCGACTTATTAAGGGAGGGGGTGCTTTTGCCCTTCCAAGACCTGCAGGACTCTTAGGGGCTCCCACGGGGAGACCATTTACTTCACGCGGCCCTTGTAGCGGGCCTCCAGAAGCATTGGAATGTGGGGCTCTCGGAGCCGCCGGTCGCCGCGGGCTGCCAATACGTGGTTATGGCCGCGGGGACTTTCAAGGCTATTACCTGCCTCTATCGGAGGCTGTCGATGGAGCGCTTGCCGCCCCTAGACACGTTGAAGGATAAATGGGAAGTGGACCTTGGGAAGCCCATCCCCGAGGCGACATGGCCAACGCTGGTGCGGCGGGCTTGAAAGGGAACGCGTAACGCCCGGTTTCAGCTAGTTCAGTTTTTCACACTGCACAGGGCTTACCTGACGCCAGTTAAGATATTGCAATACTTTGGGGGCACGCATGCTCAGTGCCCGCGCTGTGGGGGAGAGGGGGCAGACTATTGGCATATGTTTTGGTCCTGCGCGGCGTTGGGTGGTTACTGGGACGACGTCATCGACTGCCTGAATCACGTGACAGATCGCACAATTACTTCAGAGATGGGGGCCTGCCTGTTGCTTTGGTTCCCCCACACCCGCCGAACGAAGGTTACTAGCAAGTTCTATGACTTAGGGTTGATTATGGCTAAGAGGGAGCTAACCATGCATTGGAAGTCAAGGGCGGGGCCTAGCATTCTGAGGTGGAGGACGGCTTTTGTGAAATGGGCAGGTGCGGAGGGCACACTTCGTTTGCAGTTAGCACATAGGAGGAACGACGAAAAGGCCTTGGCATCGGCCCGTGCATGGGAGTCATTGGTGGTTGAACTTCAGGGGCTGGGGTCGGACAATAGAGGAGAAGGGAGCATACCTGACGGACAGGAGGAAGCGATCAGTGGGGAGTAGGAAGGGGGCCATGATGGTGGGTGGACACGCTCGACACGGCTGAGCCTGGGAGAAAGCCCAAGCTGCCGTAGATGGGTCTGAGCACCTCTACACGAGTCATAGTAGGAGGTGGGGCCGCATCAGGGGGAGGACAGGAAGACGGGGGCACACTGACATGGGTTGCGGGAGGGAGTGGGAGGGGGGAGCCCAAGCGGGAAGGGTAACTTTTCCTATGCATAAATAGTCGAAATGTCGTATGTAACACTCTCCGGTGGGGTGCTGGGGCACCTGAGGGAATTGTATTGGTTGTTGGTACGAAAATAATAAAAAATGTTTAAACAAAAAAAAACAGGAAGATGGGAGGGGAAAGTCCTAAACATGTGTTCAGTGTATGTACCACCAAGGCTAAACGTTGACACTCTAAAGGAAATAAGTGCACTACTGCTGGATCTCCCGGAGGGAATCTTAATTATGGGAGGGGACATAAATGCAACAATGGACCTCACTCTGGAGAGGATAACGACCTCTGACCGGGACAGGGGGGTGAACCACTGCAAGACTTTGCAGAAGCACTCGGACTTGTGGACCTGTGGAGAGAACATAACCCAGAGGCCAGACAGTATACATATTACTCAGCCCCACATGGGGGACATTACCGCCTAGACTATCTGATGACACAAGGAACAAAAGCTTACTGGTTTAGAGTAAAGGTATACAAGTTGAGAGGACTGTATGATCACTCATCTGTAGAAATGCACCTCCGAGGGCCCACGAGGGACTATACCTTATCCCCCAAATTGGACCCCTGGCTCTTTCAAGACAAACAGATTAGGGATAAACTAGGGGAACAGACAGAACAATACTTCCAGGACAACACATGAACGGTGGACTCGACCTTTACACTGTGGGAGGCATACAAGACAGTAAGGCAAGGTTATGTCCAGGGAATAGCTGGGGTGAAGAAGAAAGAACAATTAATTAAATATGACACTCTGGAGAAAGTCATCCTACGACTGGAGGGGAGTGGTGTGTTAAACAGTGAGATATAAACACAAATCAGACAGCAGATCTGTATTAAACAAAGAGAGAGGAAAGACATAGTGGGGGAAGCAGCTAAAACACAAGCATGGGCAACCTAGAGGAGACTATATGAAGTTTGGGACAAGGCTAATAAGCTTCTAGCTTGGCTGGAAAAAAGGGAGAAAGAAAGAAACTGTGTACTAGAGATACACACCCTGCAGGCAGGGATTAAAAAGACGGAAGAGGAGAATGCCTCTGCATTTGCAGACCATTACTTGGCTCTGTATAAGTCTACATCCACTAGAACAAGGGAGGATTGTGCAGAGCTGCTTAGGGGCCTTCATATCCAAAAGATTATCCAGGGAAAAAAGGGAGGAGATGGACAAAAAAGCCACCACAAAAGACATAGGAAGGGCCTTAGGGATCTACAGTCAGGTAAAGCGCCCGGACCCAAAGGCATACCAATTGAACTCTATAAGGGAGTGGCATCGAAAGTAGCCCCACATATGTTCAATATGTATCAAGAGTCACTAGCCCGAGGTAAACTACCAGAAGATCAGAGATTAGCCACTATTGTGGTGATACCGAAACAGGGAAAGCCGACAGATGACTGCGGATCTTATAGTCCAATATCCTTGCTTCATGTAGAAGTTAAGCTACTAGTGAAGGTGTTGGCAAATAGGCGTAGTACTGTCATTACCCTGATCAATCCGGGTTCAAGCCCCATAGGAACACTGGGCTTAATCTGCGGCAACTATATAAAGTGATGCATACCACGCAGTGCTCCTATCGCTAGATGCCTTTATGGCATTCGATAATGTTGAGTGGCCATACTTATTTGCTGGATTGGAACGATTCAGAATCAGCCCCAGATTCTGTGCCTGGGTGCGACTCCTTTATGCGGACCTGCTAGCCAGCGTGCGAGTGAAAGGGGCGACATCAAGGAAGATTCAACTGCATAAAGGCAGAAGGCAGGGATGCCCGCTTTCCCCAATGCTGTTCGCCCTTGTACTTAAGCCCCTGGTGGCGTGGGTCAAAGTAGACCCATTAATCTGGGGAATCTATTGAGGAAGTGACTGGTAGGAAAAAATCTCACTATATGCCGATGATATATTACTATATGCCACCCACCCTATGCCCTCGTAAGGGTGAGTTATTCACCTATTCCATCTGTTTGGGAGTTATTTGGGATATAGGATAAACTGAAACAAGTCTCTTCTCTATGTACTGGCCCGGGAGACCAGAGACTACCGACAAGTGCACAATCCCTAGTGATAAGAAAAAGATTCAAATACCTTGGCATAATAATCTCAGAAGCTGATAACATATTCCTAGAGGACAACCTCCTTTCCCAGCTAGATAGACTGTGTAGAGACACACTGCACTGGAGAAAACTCCCATTGTCCCTAATGGGACCAGCGGCCTTGTTCAAAATGATGGCATTGCCAAGACTTTTATACACTCTGCAAAATAGCCCTTGTGCGATACCGCTCAGCTTTTTTAAGAAGATAGATAACGAATTAAGACCACTCTTATGGGATGGAGGACAATCTAGAATAGCTCTGCAAAAGCTGCAACGAAGTGTGTTTGAGGGCGGACTGGCAATCCCTGACAATAAAAAATATTATTGGGCAGCACAATTAATAACTATACATGAGTGGGTTTTTGCGGAATGAGAGGAACCGGCCAATAGAGTCGACTGCCACTACATGGGGCGGGGGGATACCTAGCTGTGTTGTACAGTCTGGGCACAAGCAACACATTACCTATACACACACAAATGACAATAAACATGTGGAGGGCGGCGACTACATTCCTAGGTTGGAAAAAGAAATTGACTGGACGAACGCCATTGTGGGAAGGTGACCTACTATGGTAAGTGAGCCAGCTTAAGGGGTAACGTAAATGGTAGATCATAGGGATCGAATATCTTGGGGATCTATGGAGGGGGCAAACACTAATACGTTTCAAAGACCTACAAGAGGAGTATCAAATGTCTGATAAGGAATTTCTGCGATATTTAGAACTAAAAAATGCCTCAAGGGGACACATCCCAGAAGGGGAGCAATTAGCGGAAAACACTCCACTTGAAGATAGATTACTTATGGACCCCATGCCAAGGAAATATGTTTCTCTGGTGTACAAAAAAATAATGATTAACTCCCCACAACCCCTCACGGCTCTCCGGGAAGCTTGGACAAGGGACCTGGAGACACTCGAAGATGATGACTGGACAGAAGCAATACAGAGTCTGAGGGATGTAGCGATTAGAGCAAGGTTCCGCCTAATACAGGTGTGCATACTACATAGATCGTACCCCTAAAGGGCATCACTACATCGTATAGGGTGCCGCTCGGAGCCAGTTCTCTGTTCGTGGGCTGTGCGAGGATCCTTCAGCTACCGGAGGAGATTGCTGATTGCTGCTGGGAATCGGTGCGGGAGCACTAAGGACACCATAACAACTCATCCGGGACTGCGAGTACCAGCGGCCCCTCTGCATGCTGGACATTGGCCGCAGCTGGTGACTCTTCCCGGCCCCTCCCTCCCTCACTTCATAGCGCCTCGCGGCCCCCGCTTCGCGGGAGCCGCTCGGAGCCAGTTCTCTGTTCGTGGGCTGTGCGAGGATCCTTCAGCTACCGGAGGAGATTGCTGATTGCTGCTGGGAATCGGTGCAGGAGCACTAAGGACGCCATAACAACTCACCCGGGACTGCGAGTACCAGCGGCCCCTCTGCTTGCTGGACATTGGCCGCAGCTGGTGACTCTTCCCGGCCCCTCCCTCCTTTCCCACTATAACTAATTCCACACCCACGCGTACGCGGGACGCGTCAGGGGCGTGTCCCGGGCGAAGCCCGGGCCAAGGGCAGGCCCGTTTAAGCACGGACAAGACCGGACCGGGCAATCCCCCTGTCATCCGTTATCTGCCACATCTGTGGCCTGGACCTGTGGAGGACTGTAAGTACTATCTCCATCTCAGACTGTCCTTTGTACCATGGCTGCTTCTCAAACTAGAAGCAGGACTGCACCTAAAAGCGCAAGTCTAACAGGAATCCTCGACAATTTTATTACAAGAGCAAATTCTGTAATTGACCAGGGGATAACACTAATGGAGAGAAGGGTCTCACAAGATTTAGCTTTTGCTAAAAGATTCTCCATGGGCCATATTGCCAGCGCACGTACACTGGAGGCTACTAGGAGGGAAACCCTAATAAATGCCCTCCCAATCGATGATAATGCACATAGTAGAATTGTTCTGTCCCAGTCGCCCCCACTCGAACACATTTTAGACTCCACCATAGCATCCACAATGCCAAGTTCCTCTGAGAGATTAAATCTCCCCCAGTTGCGAGGGAAACGTGAGGGGGCTATGCCAAAGAGGAAGAGGAATGTGGCTCCTGGGGTCGGGGGTAGAAAAGCAAAGCTTGCTAAAGGCCACACTGGTAGTGAGATAACCAACAACCTAACCTCAACAGCAGCACCTATCGTGGCTTTAGTTCATGCCCCACCCACACATATTGAAACCCTGACAGGAACACCTAGCAGTAGCGATATTATATCGGAGATACATGCTACTGTAAGTGCCCTATTGTGATTATTAAGCCCCTGGAAATGAGATTGTCCCACATTGAGCAACAGCTTCTGCGGATTGAGCAGGTAACGTTGGATTTACAGAATAATGTAAAGCCAAACATCTCAAACCCAGGTCCTGCTGCATCTGATACTAGACTTACACAGTCCGATATAGTCATAGCTAACAATTCCTCGTCTGCTCTACCAATAGTACCAACTATAAGTCATCCCCTAACCGGAGCATTATCCACCAGACCCTCGAGGGAGGAAACTAACCAAGATACCAGGTTGCGGGGCCAGATTGAGACCCCTAAGGAACGTATCATTGACCTGCCACCCGAATGCAGCCCTTACCTGGCAATTTTGGTTGGAGTCCCTGAGCTACCAAGCTCAACTATAGAATCATTCCCGTCCCTCAAAAACAAAGTTACAGATTGGCTAAACAAAAATCGACCATTACCCCCCCACATTACGAGTGAAATCTTGATGGCACGTAGAGTTTCGTGGGTGGGACCTAGCCCTAAAAATATCAGGGTGATTGTATTTTAGTCAATTTCAAAGATCCCCGAACTGTTGAATACATTTGCAATTGGAGACATTTTAACCAGGGAGCGATGATACAAACACACTTTCTGTCCTACTTTTATCCCCCAACTCGCTGGAATAGTTTGGAGAATGGGTGGACCTTGGTACAACATAGAAGAGGAGAAAGGTCTTCCAGGGTTCCATATGATCAACTGCCAACAGCTGATAAAATACCAACTCAAAACAGATTTAGCTGTCTGGACCAAGTTGATTGACTTGGCCAGGCAATGGGAGAAACCCAAATGCATAACAACAGTAGGGGTAAGGCTACCCGCGAGGCTGAGTGCTTGTTAAAAAAGGATAGTATGATAAACACTGCTCTAGTGCGTTGTACCCCCATTGTAGAGTGCCCCTTTGTAATTGACGAGGTTATATCTGATGGCAGCCGCCCAGAACTCCCAGTGGTCACAGAGCAGCAACTGTATGAAGTTAGCACCATAAGAAGGAGTGACTGAAGCTGCGTGTGGAGGTGGATGGTCGCACTCACTTCTTTGATCGTCCTGAAGCGGCCGGGGACTGGCTGGATACTCTGCCCGGGGATCGTGATCGGGGGGGCGGGGCGGGGGGCGGCGGGGGGAGACGGCACGCTGGATCGGGACTGAGGGTCTAATATTGGGCCTCACTCTGGACGAAAATGTTGCCACTTTTGATTCTGCGTCAGTTTTTGTAAGTTCCCCTCCTATGGAGGTTGTGTTGGGTCTATTGGGGGTTCTCCCTCCTCCTCTAGGGGGTTTAGTTAGTCTAACTATATATGGGGCGACAGGCACACTGCACGTTGGGGGGGCTGTTTGGGCTCATGCAGGGGTGCAGGGAGGGGGGAGTTCTGTTGGGGTGGGTGGGTAGGGATGGGGTGTTGTTCGTTTTTATCACAAGGCAAACGTATTTTTGTGTTAGTTCTAAAGTGCTCTCCGGGGGATGAATGATGGCTTCTGTATATGATGGGGGGTAGGGAACTAACTTTGTTGTCTTGGAATGTGAATGGACTGGGGGACAGGATCAAACGGGGTGTGGTCCTGCAGTTTTTGAAGCGAATCTCGCCCGATGTAGTCTTTCTGCAAGAGACACACCTTATTGGCAACTCCTTCTGCGCCATGAATCGGCGTGGCTATCGCCTAGTGGCTCACTCGGGCTTCACGTCCGGCTCAAGGGGTGTGGGCATCATGGTGAAGAACTCGCTCCCGTTGGAGCTTGATGAGGTGCTCCACGATGACAGGGGACGTTACACGGTCTTGGTGGGAAGACTGGAGGGCAAAGTGGTTGTCTTTGTGTCAGTATACATCCCACCGGGGCTGCAGTCGACCACCTTTGCGGACCTTGGGCGCCTTCTCCTTGGCCTTCCGGGGGGGCTTTTAGTTGTGGGGGGGGATTTTAATGCGGTGGTATCTGGGTCTGTGGATCGTCACCCCCCTAGGGACCTCCCCCGGGCACAGGCATGGCTACCCGGCCTCTTGGATACATTTGGATTAGTGGACTGCTGGCGTTTAAAACACCCTACGCAGCTGCAGTACACTTTCCATTCGGGAGCCCATGGTAGTCTCTCACGACTAGACTATGTCCTTGTCCCGGCGGCCTATGTTGGGAGGGTGGGAGAGGTGCGCCATTTGCCACGGGGTATTTCGGACCACTCCCCGCTCCTACTGCACTTTGATGTCTTTCCGAGGGGTGAGGGTAGGGTGGTCCCAATCAATCCTTGGTACCTGCGCGACCCCACTATTCGCGCTGAATTGATTAAATCCCTTCAGCGATATTTTGATGAGAATGTGGGGTCCGTGCCTTCGGCTGTACCGCTATGGGAGGCCTTCAAGACAGTACTCCGAGGGGAGGCCCTATCCCTTATTTCCCACGCCCGGAGGCGCGAGCGGGAGGAGGTGACCCGGATGGAGGCTGAAATAGCCGAGTTGGAGGGTAATTTAGAAGGTGGGGTGACGGATGCCGCATTACATGTCCTCCAACTCAAGCAAGCGGCCTATAGGGCCCTCGTCACGGAGGCGGCCAGGGGCCTCAGTAGAGAGCAACAGGGGCGACTGTATGATGTGGGTGATAAGGCTGGTAAACTTATAGCGTGGTTGGACAAAAAAGAGAGAGCGAATCGTGTGGTCCCGCTGATTGAGAAAACGGATGGTGTGTGTGTAACTGAGCCAGAAGAAATTGTCTCCTGCTTCGCTGATTATTTCCGTGGGGTGTATTCCCCGGTGTCTCCCTGCTCGGAAGAGGATTCCCGTGCCCTGCTCAGTGATATCGCGCTGCCGTCCCTTTCCGGGGATGGCAGGGTGTCGTTGGACGCCGCTCCCACCTCCGACGAGATCGCCCTCGCCATACGCTCGGTCGCTTCCGGCAAGGCCATGGGTCCGAATGGTCTCCCTATCGAGTTGTACAAGTTGCGACCGGATACGCTGGCACCCCACCTCCGGGCTATGTTCCTGGCGGCACACTCGGTGGGCTCCCTCCCGCTGGACCAGCGTCTGGCTACCATCGTGGTCATCCACAAGGAGGGGAGACCTCGGGACCGGGTTACATCCTATCGGCCCATTTCGCTATTGAATGCGGAGCCCAAGATTCTCGCCAAAGTACTGGCCAATCGGCTGGTCGGTGTGGTGGGCGATTTGGTTCATCAGGACCAATCTGGCTTTATTCCCCATCACAACACGGCCCTTAATCTGCGGCGTTTGCACGGTGTGCTCGCACGTGCCCCGTTCATACGGGAGCCGGCCATTTTGGCGTCCTTAGACGCCACCATGGCGTTTGATACGCTTGAGTGGCCATATATCTGGGCGATGCTTGCGAAGTTTGGATTCGGCCCAGGGTTCATCAGTTGGGTCAAATTGCTGTATTCGGGCCCATTGGCGCAGGTGGTGGTGAACGGAAGAGTGTCAGCTCCGTTCGAGCTGGGCCGGGGCACACGGCAGGGCTGCCCCTTATCGCCGCTCCTCTTTGCACTTGCTTTGGAGCCCCTGGCGGAGTGGCTGCGGTGGGAGCCTTCCATCCGTGGTCTCCGCTGGACCCCTGAGTATGAGGACCGCGTATCCCTATACGCGGATGACATCCTCTTGTACCTAGCTTCCCCACGTAAATCACTCATAGTACTGGTTGATGTTTTGCATTCATTCGGTCGTAACTCCGGTCTGGTCATCAACTGGGCTAAATCGTGTGTGTATGTTCTCTCCGGGGAGGCTCCTATCCTCCCGCGGGGCTGTCCGATCCAGGTCGCCCCGCAGGGATTTAGGTACCTGGGTGTCTTCATTACTCTGGACCCGGAGGCTCGGTATGATCGGAACTTGCTTCCCCCCCTCCAGCGTCTGAAAGAGCATGTCGCGCGCTGGCGGCGTTTGCCGCTTTCGCCGCTCGGCCGGGCGGCATTGTTTAAAATGATGTCGCTGCCGCGTTTCCTGTACGCGTTGCAGAACACTATGGACCGCGCCGCCTGTTCTGGGACGGGAGGCCACGTATTGCCCTGGCTAAGCTGACGCTCCCATGGTATGACGGGGGGATTGCCCTCCCGGATATTAAACGGTATTATTGGGCCTCCCAGCTAGCGGCGATTAATCAGGGCCTATATGGGCCAGCCTTAAACCCGGCGTTTGAAATGGATAGGATGCTACTTCCAGGTGGTGACCATAATCGAGCGCTCTACTCTAGCGCGCCCGACGCTCGCCTAACGGGCCCCACGCGTGTCATGGTGCGAGTGTGGCTCGCGGCCAATGCGGCTATGGGGTGGAAGGACCGTTTGACCCGGGCGTCACCACTATATGCGTCTGAGCGGTTGGGTTCCTTGTGGACCTCGAAGGGCTTTGAGCAGTGGGACTTAATAGGCATTAGCAAAGTGGGAGATCTCTGGACGAGGGGAGGATTTAAAACGTTTGAGATGCTGCAGACGGAATTTCAGTTGCAGGGCAGCGAGTACTTTCGGTATTTGCAGGTCCGGCATGCGCTGGGCTCCGTCTTTCCGGACGTTGCCTCCATCCCGGAGTGTTCCCCCCTGGAGGATAGAGTGCTGGATGGACACGTCCCTGACAGCACGATCTCACTGATCTACAAAAAACTGATCAACGACCGCTCAGACTTGTTGACTGCCCTTCGTGAGGCTTGGGTAGCCGATGGGCTGGAGCTGGACGACGAGGACTGGATCTCCGCGGTGGCCTCCCCGAAAGAGGTGGCCATACCGGCTCGCCTTCGTTTCGTCCAGCTCAAGATACTCCACAGGGTCTACATGACGGGGCCAAAGCTCCTGCGTATGGGCTACGCTGAGGACGGTTTGTGTAAGCGTGGGTGTGGTGCGTTGGGGACTTTTCTGCATATCTTGTGGGAGTGCCCGGAGGTGGAGGGGTTCTGGCGTGGTGTGCATGAGGTGCTGCGAGTGGTCACGCATGTGGCGCTGTTGCCCGAAGCGAGGAGATGCCTGTTGAATGTGTGGGAGCCTACCGATTACTCGGTGCCGCAGACGTGGTGGGCGACTCTGGGGTATATGGTTGCCAAGCGTGATATTGCCCAGCTGTGGGGATCCCAGAGGCCCCCGACTGTCTCGGCCTGGAAGGAACATATGGATTGGTGCATGTTTCGGGAAAAGGTGGTGTATGTGGCGAGAGGTAAGCCTGCGACATGGGTGAAGGTGTGGGGCCCCTGGAACGCCTACCGCGGGGGAATCTGTGCTCCACCGTTATTGCCCGATCCGTCGCCGGCCCCGTCCCCTTAGCCAACTCATCCCCCCGGTACCTGGGCATTAGGTGTACCCAGCCCTAGTTCTGATCTCTCCTCCCCTCTTGAGATTCCTATGGATGGCTAGGATCCCCCTTCTAGGGGAGCACGTGTTGCTATTTCCGATTGAGGATTGCCTTGTGGGTTTGTTTGTATTTGTTGTTCTTTAAGTTTAAAATGGAACCGTATAGTGGGGTCTGGACAGTGTGGCTCGCAACGATGTTACCTCCTGTGCATGCTCGGCCGCAGCACCATGTGTTTTATAAATGTATATCGTATGCTTCTTTCATTGCTAGCGGACGGCCGGAAGGTTGTAGGCCCATATTTGTATATTTTTGAGTCTTGTAATAAACGGTTTCAAAAAAAAAAAAAAAAAGAAGGAGTGACTGCAATTCTAGGGCAATCACGAATACCAAACCTTTGGTGATCGCGTCCTGGAATTTTGCGGGTCTACATAGTAAATTATCCTGTGATGATTGGGGCATTTTTATTGATGGGATAGATATATGTCTATTTCAAGAGACGTGGGCTAGGGAAGAGGAAAGGAGCTTGGGATTCGCGGGCTTCCATATACCTGCTCGATGGGGGGGGGAGGGACGACCGTCTGGGGGTCTCACTATATGGGTGGGCACCCATCTGGGCTGCATAGCTGAGACTGTCTCCACCCACTCAGAAGACATACAATGCGTGATTTTTAAATAGCCTAACAACTTCAAGCTCGCTATTGTGAATGTTTACTCGAGACCTGTTGGTATAGCTAACGAGTCCACTACAGTGGATGAGCTATCAAATTTTTTGTATTCTATTCCAACGGATACGTTTTTACTATTAGCGGGAGATTTGAATTGCCATTTCGAACCCCTTCCAGGGATGGATTATGGCGCCCTTGCGACTGAGGATGATTATTGGTCCATTCCCTCAACTCAATCTCCACACTCCAGGTCATGGTCTCCTCTAGCGATACAGATAACGGCCCTCACATTACGTCATTCAATCAGGGCCTGCAATGAACGCACTCGCTCTGATATACCTTCTAGGTGCACATACAATAAAAAGGGCCATGAATCACGCTTAGATTATATTATGGTTGGGACAAACCTGTGGTCGAAGGTTATTGACCTGGAGGTAATTGCAAGGGATGACAGCGATCACAATCTATTGAGGCTGGAGATGGTTTTTCCGGCCCCACGAGAGAAGGAATAAGGATACCGGGATGATTTGGGAGATAGGGCAGTTTTAACGAATGACCGGCGCAGGGTCAAGTGGGATAAGGTGGCGGCATCCTGCGAGGACCTGGCAAAATTATATAATTCAATCTTACCATGGTTTATTGAATTAGATGCCCTAAACTCCCAACAACCTTCTCCTGATTTTATATTAAATTGCAGGCTCTGCATACGAATTTAGCTAGTACATTACTTGCTGTTTTCAATCCACCAGTTAGTAAGAGAAAGAAAAGGATTCCTTTTCCCTCTTGGTTTAATGATGCATGTCGCCTGGCAAAAAAAGAATTTATTAGTGTACTAAAACTTTCCAGCGACAAGACTCTCATCTCTGGCAAGAGAACACATTATAAAGCTATGCTGAAGCAGGCTAAACATGACTGGGACCACGCAAAATGGACTGATCTATTCTGTGCTTTAGAACAGAATGATGCCCGTAAATTCTGGGCTATAGTTAATACTGGAAGCGGTGATCCTAAACCCGCAACCGAACCTAATATAGAGGCAAACGTTTGGGAAGAACATTTTAAGACCTTGTACGCTGCTGAACCTAATATGGACATGAACTCGGTTCTAGCAGCATTGAATGACCCCCACGACACCTTAGAGTTCACGGTTGAGGAAGTTGCCAATGCTATTTCTAAAATTGCAACCAGGAAGGCGCCGGGGCTAGATAAATTGCCGGGAGATTTTTTTAAACATCAAACGGGGATCTGGGGACCATATTTGTGCATTATATTTAATGCAGTCCTGAGAGGAATGAAGGTTCCCTGCACCTGGCTGGGTGCAGAAATTGTTCCCATCTTTAAGAAGGGATCCCCTCTGCTACGGTCAATTATCGGCCCATCAGCCTCATAGATGTCCCGCAAAAATTTTTTGCGCGGCTCATCCTTAACCCACTGCAGGACTGGATGGAGGAGAATGCCATATTGAGCCACTACCAAGCGGGGTTTAGGAGGAATACCTCTACCATGGATCAAATCTTTCGCCTGCTTTTACTATTCTGGAAAACGGCAAAGATAGAGGGTGGCAGCCTCTACATGGTATTCGTGGACCTCCGCTCCGCCTTTGACCTGGTACCCCGGGGAAAACTTTGGACTGTGCTGCTCAGTTTGGGTGTCCCACTACCAATCCTGGCAATACTGATGAAGCTGCATGAGGGGAATTTTGCCCGGGTTCGATGTGGGAAGAACGGGGCACTGTCATCTAAGTTCCCCATTGACAGAGGGGTCAGGCAGGTGTGCGTATTAGCGCCTACCCTGTTCTGCCTATATGTCAATGGTGTGATTTCCCATCTTAACAGTGCCCCTAACAACGATGCCCCAATTTTGGCAGGTAGCAGGGTGCCGGTGATCATGTTCGCGGATGATACTCTGCTTCTCTCAAAGTCACCAATGGGAATCCAGCGTGTGCTCGATAGTTTCGAGGACTTCTGCAGAGGTCGTGGCCTAGAAATTAATGTTAATAAAACAAAGTACATGGTCTTTAATCCCTCGCCCTCTACACGCCCGAATCCCAAATTAGACTCAGTAAGTCTGGAAAGGGTTAAAACCTTTGAATACCTGGGAGTAACCCTAAGTGAAAGTCTCATATGGGCCCCACAACAAGCTAAAGCGCAACTGAAACTAACCCAGTACACAGGGGGTATCCTTAGGCTCTCTAATGTCTCCACATATAAACCCATCAAACCTCGGCTGGAGATTTATAAGAGTCAGGCGAGGGCCGCAATTTTGTATGGTGCGGAGCTATGGGGGCACTCTACAGGGTCAGAATTTCTTAAAATAGAAAATAAGTTCATCAGGCAGCTACTGACACTTCCGCAAAGCACCCCGCTGCAACCTTTAAGGATGGATTTGGGTCTGAGGTCCATCGATGATGAATTAGCTCTGAAACCCCTCAGGTATTGGCACAGGTTGTGGACAACGCCCGAACTTTCGTACTACAGAGCAGAGTTGAAGGAAATATTTTCTTGTAGAGGTTTACTAAAAATCCCCTGGTTTATGTTTTTAAAATTCCAGTTTACCAAACTTGGGTTGCACGACATGTGGTATGACCCTGAAAGGAGTTGTCAGGTGATCCCGCGGAAGCTCCTCACTAAGATCTATGCAGCTGAGCAACTTACAAGAGCACAGTCTGCTCCCAATATTGGAGTTTTAACTAAATCTTTTTTAAGTTTTAAGGATTTTTATCAATTTGAGAATTTTATGGATATTATTTATCCCATCTCATCAAGAAAATTATACCTCCAATGGAGATATGGTACTCTACCTTTGAGAGCTTTCACTGGTAATTGGTCACACAACTCAACCAGGGCTTGCCCTGGCTGTAGTTGTGACAAAGAGGATGAGCTCCATGTACTGTTTTTTTGCCCTGTATATACCAAAGCAAGGAAATATTGGTTGGTACCTATCTGCAAAAATATGGGCTTTCGACAGTGTAGCCATGCTTTTAGAATTTTTAAGACAGATACATCTGAATGCATAGTTTTCGCAGTCTCCCAATTTCTATTAGCAATGTGGAATAAGAGAAGGGGTCTGATGAACATCTAATGAAATGCAATGATATATTATTATATAATGTATGGTCTGTTCTTGTATATGTCTAATTTTGTATTCTTTTAAAGGCAAATTGCCGAAATAAAGATGATCTTGATGACATCGTATATGACGCAGCAACTCGGATCAGTGTGCAAGGGGCTGTGGGGAGGTAGGCACCTTTTACCATACAGTGTGGTCATGCCCAATAATTCAACAATTCTGGAGGGAAATAATAGAGCTCTTTTCGGAAATGATAGAAGAGGCGGTCACATATGAAGCTAAATACCATATTATCTGCTTGACCAGAGAATATAAATGTACCCTATTGAGTGGTCCCAGCAAACAGTATTTTAAAAAATGACAATACACACGTTATAGTCACACAGAATTGACAACAATGTATGATAAACAGCAAGTGTTATTTAATCACACTGCTACATTCAGAAAATTCAACTAATACATCAAAATTCAATTGCATACATATTAAGTGCCTTGAAGAACAGGGAAAGAAGAGGAAAAAAGGAAGTGGGTGATTTGCGTGAGGATAAAAGAGTGTCAAGGAAATCGTGTAAGCAAATAATGCCAGGTTCAGAAGACCAAAGAAATCAATTATGGCCCAATTTTATGCCAAAAGTACATATACTGTTCATATAATTCGATAGCTAGACCATACAAAAGAATCACAGTCACAAAATCTCTGTTGATCCAAAGGGCTAGCTCAAGGGAAAGATTGTTGACGTTTCGACCCCAAGGTACATTGTAGGTCGTTTAACACCTTACACGGGGGTCTTCCTCAGGACAGTATTGGGGGTAAAAAAGGGCACCTAAAAATAAAATGAAACACTAATTATATAGCCAACGTGAGGCAAAAGTAACCTAGTTAATATTAAACCCAGATGAAGGTCCGTTATATTTACCATAACAAGTCCTACAGTGAGGACTGGAAAGTCAAGGAATCGGGCACATTGGCTCCAGATGCTAGAAAGCGGCATCAACACCTGAAAGATAAGGTGTGGTGTATAAGCCCAAATCAACAGTTGAGGGCAGGCAAAATAACTAAATTACCGGAAGGGCCGTGGTATAAGAATGCAAACACTTACGCACAACGCGGGAAAATCAGCGCGTTCCTTCCATGTCAGAAACATTAATCAGACATTCCTGCCCGTAATTGTCGGCTAGGAATAATTTCAGCATACAGTTCTGAAAAGTTTAGAAGTTAAAAACGGGGATTACAAACCAACTAAGCGCTCAAAAGATCGTTTGAAAGGGAGTGAAAGACTGGAGAGTATTCTACTTGTTCATACGGTAATTCAAGGCGTATCGGGCATCTGCTCTCTAGTAAAATTAACGGTGCTGGATCTGAAATCAAGCGGGACAATAAGGGTCAAGATAAGTATCGAAGTACTACGTCGGTGGGGGTCACATATTAAATCAAACAAGCGGGTAAAGCTTACTGCTATGTGCTGGTCACAGGGTGCCGGCTGAGTGAAGGGAAGCGAGCGGACTGTTCATATTCCATTAAATAAACCCGCTCAGCAGCGCTCGTCATGAGATGACGTGACGCGCGCAGAAGCTAGATGCTAACCATGTAGCATCATGGACAGAGACAATAGACTCACTCTATTAGCGCTCTCAATTGTGAGTGAAAGCTTTCATAAAACATGAAATGAATTAAAATTCAAGGGGGACGGTTGTTTGTGGCAAAATAACGGAGTCAAAAAAGTGGAACTTAATTTGAATAAAGAAAAGAGGGGGAAAAACTTTGAAATAATAATAGACTGTATAATTTGAAGAGAACAATTCTATTGATAAGATCAATCAATGGACAAAGTCATGTCAAAGTATGGCAGAAAGTATAGTTCCCTTACTTAATCAGAGTAAAAACATTAATAAAACCATAGAGGTGGTATACAACAGAGCTCATAGATTAGGAAGAAACAAGATGTCATATGCTCAAGATATAACATTATCTTAAACAATATAAGACAATGAACATCACTCTTTTGCAAAAATGATAATCTCAATGGGCCACTGTCAAACAACAAGGTATACAGACAGCAGGCAGCTTATAGATAAACGGTATATAATTTGTATAAGAACATCATGATGTACAGTTAGTAACAAAGAATTAGTAAGGGTGATAGGTCCTTCATTATTCAGATGTTAGACATGCTAACTGCGCATTGCTAGAGTCCAGTTCATTTAACCCATTTACTACAGAGTCTAGACGTGTCATCCATTTACATTCCCTTACATTAAGAATGGGTACAATATTCCCGCCTCTAGGTCCAAGAGTGGCCTTCTCAAGGACTATCCATTGGAAATCTTCAGGAGTATGGGCTACAGTTTTGAAATATTCGACTAAAGGGGCCCCTTGTACCACACATCTTATTCTACTACAATGTTGTAGAATACGGGCTTTGATTTTCTGCTGGGTCTGGCCCCCATAGATGAGGCCGCATGGGCAAATGATTCCGTAGATGACATTGTTAGTATTGCAATTAGTAAAGGACTGTAGCTCTATCTGATGGTGTTTATACATGAATTTCTTTGTTTGTATTGTCATTTTACAGGCCTTGCAATGGCCACATTTATAGTGTCCCAAAATCGCCGGCAGATTCCAGAGAGTACGTATTGACGGTGTTTCTGGATTTTCAAGGAAAGATCTTTTATACTTTTTGCTCTTTTAAATGAGTGCATAGGTGGGTTAGGTTGTTCAATGTCATCAGCTATGAGTGACCAATGTCTATTTATCACCTTCTTAACCCCTTCGGTGCTCATGACGGAATGGTTCCGTCATGACCCACGGTTGAGCTGTGCTCATGACGGAACCATTCCGTCATGACCACACCCGCGCAAGATTCCGCCAGCACAGCGGCGGAATCTGCGCAGCATCGAAGGGGTTAACAGCATTACTTTGAGTACTGAATGTAGTCACACAGATCATCATTTCCAGATTACGATCAATCTTGTCTTTGATAGCAAGTAAAGTCTCACGAGAGCTATACCAAGCTCTCTTCTGTGCTCTTTTCACCAGACGGCGTGGATACCCCCTTTGAAGGAGTCGTTGGCTCAGATCATCAGATTCCATCATGTAATCTTCTTTCCTGGAACAGTTCCTATGGATACGTAGGAACTGTCCCACGGGTAAATTGTCCCTTAGACCCCGAGGGTGGTGACTACTTTATCGCAAGAGAGAATTACGCTCTGCTTGTTTCCGGTATAGTGTAGTGTGAAGTTTGTGGTCTTCGTGGAAGATGGTAATATCCAGGAAGTCAATCCTGTTCTTGTCTGACTTCATCGTGAATTGTATATCGTTGTTCCGCATGTTGAGCCATCCGTGGAACTGAACTAGATCCTCAGCTGTAGATCCTCAGCTGTGTCGGTCCATATCATAAGCACGTCATCTATATATCTTCTCCACTCTGTCACTTTATCATAGTAGGGATTATTTGGACTACAGATGAAGGAATATTCAAAGTCATCCATAAAGATAATGGCCAAGTCCGGTGCGAATGCTGCCCCCAAGGCAACTCCTTTGGTCTGCAAGTAGAAGCTCCCTTGAAAAAGGAAGGAGTTTTTCATCATGGCAAGAGATAATAGTGCAACGATGAATTCGGTTGGCACAGCCATAGGTGCTGGTCGTTGATCCAGGGCACTACGGATAACTTCTAGAGCCATCTGTTGCGGGATACTCATGTATAGTGAAACTATATCACATGTTACCAATAGTTGTTCATCAGGATCGAACGGAACTTGATCAATGAGATTGATAGTTTGAAGAGTGTCGCGCAGGTATGTCTTTGTTTCTTCGGCAATGGGTTTGAGGAAATGGTCGACATATTTACATAGGGGCTCCAGCATAGACCAGCATCCCGACACAATGGGCCTACCAGGAGGGTTAGACATGTCTTTATGGATTTTGGGCAATGTGTATAAAGTTGGAAGTCGAGGATCTTTTTGATTGAGGTAATGAAATTCATGCTCGGTTAGAAAGCCCTGTTCAAAACCATCCTTTGTTATTGTGAGAATTTCTAGTGCCAGGTCTTTGAAAGGATCAGAACGTAGTTTACAGTAACTAACACCATCTTGTAACTGATTCAGAATTTCCAATTTATATTTGTCGAGGTCCTGCACAACGATTGCCCCACCCTTATCAGCGGGTTTGATGACAATATCCTTATTGGCCCGTAGCGTCATCAAGGCCTCTTTCTCCGTTTGCGTCACATTCATGATGGTGTGTTTGCGTGTTTCTACTACTCTCAGGACTTCATTAAGTACAATGTTTTCATATGCCAATATTTGGTGAGTCATAGAATTGGCTGGAGGTACAAAAGCCGAAGGGACTCGTAGTCCTGTTTGGGATGTTCTAAGTGGGGCATTTGAATGCTTGAAGAAATATCTCAAGCGAATTTTCCAAAAGAATCTCAACAATTCGGTTTTCAATGCAAAACGATTGGGGTGTGCCGTTGGTACAAATGATAGACCTTTACTCAGGATCTTCTCTTCATTATCCTTCAAGGCATAGGATGAGATGTTAACAACCGGTCTCTCTTGTCTAATCACCACCTGTAGGTTTTCCGTCTGGTTGCTATTTCCCCATGGCTCTCTGGTGGAAAACGAACCTGTTTCTGGGCTCTGCCTCTACCTCTCTCCCAACTCGTGCCTGCTTGAAATTGTCCCCTTGGAGGGCCTCCTCTGGGCCAATAGCCTCCACGGCCCCTCGGAGGTCTCCATTGGCCTTGGCCTTGGCCTAAAAAAAAATCGGAGGGCCTTGAGGTTGCTGCCAAATTTCTTGGTGGCTGTAATCAGAGCTTGGGTCTGCCTGTTCGTTTTCGCTGTCTGTGCTATACGAGGACTCTGAAAAAGTGGTATAGTTTCTTCGTCCTCGGTAACCTCTCCCACGGCCAGAAAAACGGTCCTGTGGGTCTTGCTTATAGTAATCGTCGTGGAGATAAGGATATGTGTTCTTTTTCTCGGAATAACGGATGTCTTTAGATAGCTTATCTAATTTATTATTTTGTGTTGTAATCTCAAAATCCTTCAGTGTCTTGGTCAGTTGTTCAAGAGCCTCCTTCGCATCATTTAATGTCGTGTCTCCTGCAATTTCTGATTTTAAAGCAGCGATCTCACGGGAGAAAACCTGGACTTGTTCAGCAGCAGTTTCAACTCCCAGCACCATCCAATGCCTAGAGCAGTTATTCGCAATGAAGCTAAATCCTTCCTTAAATTTGGGGAGATCCACAAATATAGCTGGTTCAATCTTGATTTGTAATCCTATTGGTATCACATTTGCCTGGAGGTACTTAGTCAGGAGGTGACCATGTAGGCGAGTCCTAATGAGCTTCTTCTCCAAACGCTCTAGTCTAGTGATTTTATCATTGAGAGTGAAGTCGATTGTGGGGATAGTGGAAGATAGAAATTGGTTTGCAGGGTCCTGTAAAAGTTGGTTAATATAATCCTCCGTATAGGATAAAGTATCGCTTTCTACTATCTTGTAAGTGCAAATAATCACCAAGAGCTACAGTCATTTACTAATTGCAATACTAACAATGTCATCTACGGAATCATTTGCCCATGCGGCCTCATCTATGTGGGCCAGACCCAGCAGAAAATCAAAGCCCGTATTCCACAACATTGTAGTAGAATAAGATGTGAGGTACAAGGGGCCCCTTTAGTCGTACATTTCAAAACTGCAGCCCATACTCCTGAAGATTTCCAATGGATAGTCCTTGAGAAGGCCACTCTATGACCTAGAGGCAGGAATATTGTACCCATTCTTAATGTAAGGGAATGTAAATGGATGACACGTCTAGACTCTGTAGTAAATGGGTTAAATGAACTGGACTCTAGCAATGCGCAGTTAGCATGTCTAACATCTGAATAATGAAGGACCTATCACCCTTACTAATTCTTTGTTACTAACTGTACATCATGATGTTCTTATACAAATTATATACCGTTTATCTATAAGCTGCCTGCTGTATCTATACCTTGTTGTTTGACAGTGGCCCACTGAGATTATCATTTTTGCAAAAGAGTGATGTTCATGGTCTTATATTGTTTAAGATAATGTTATATCTTGACCATATGACATCGTGTTTCTTCCTAATCCATGAGCTCTGTTGTATACCACCTCTATGGTTTTATTAATGTTTTTACTCCGATTAAGTAATGGACCTATACTTTCTGCCATACATTGACTTGACTTTGTCCATTGATTGATCTTATCAATAGAATTGTTCTCTTCAAATTATACCGTCTATTATTATTTCAAAGTTTTTCCCCCTCTTTTCTTTATTCAAATTAAGTTCCACTTTTTTTACTCTGTTATTTTGCCACAAACACCCTTCCCCCATGAATTTTAATTAATTTCATATTTTATGAAAGCTTTCACTCACAATTGAGAGCGCTAATAGAGTGAGTCTATTGTCTCTGTCCATGATGCTACATGGTTAGCATCTAGATTCTGCGCGCGTCACGTCATCTCATGACGAGCGCTGCTGAGCGGGTTTATTTAATGGAATACGAACAGTCCGCTCGCTTTCCTTCACTCAGCCGGCACCCTGTGACCAGCACGTAGCGGTAAGCTTTCCCCTCTTGTTTGATGTAATATGTGACCCCCACCGACGTAATACTTCGATACTTATCTCGGCCCTTATTGTCCCCCTTGATTTCAGATCCAGCACCGTTAATTTTACTAGAGAGCAGATGCCCGATACGCCTTGAATTACCGTATGAACAGGTAGAATACTCTCCAGTCTTTCAAACGATCTCTTGAGCGCTTAGTTGGTTTGTAATCCCCGTTTTTAACTACTAAACTTTTCAGAACTGTATGCTGAAATTATTCCTAGCCGACAATTACGGGCAGGAATGTCTGATTAATGTTTCTGACATGGAAGGGACGCGCTGATTTTCCCACGTTGTGCGTAAGTGTTTGCATTCTTATACCACGGCCCTTCCGGTAATTTAGTTATTTTGTCTGCCCTCAACTGTTGATTTGGGCTTATACACCACACCTTATCTTTCAGGTGTTGATGCCGCTTTCTAGCATCTGGAGCCAATGTGCCCGATTTCTTGACTTTCCAGTCCTCACTGTAGGACTAGTTATGGTAAATAGAACGGACCTTCATCTGGGTTTAATATTAACTAGGTTACTTTTGCCTCACCTTTGGCTTTACAATTAGTGTTTCATTTTATTTTTAGGTGCCTTTTTTTACCCCCAATACTGTCCTGAGGAAGACCCCCGTGTAAGGTGTTAAACGACCTACAATGTACCTTGGGGTCGAAACGTCGACAATCTTTCCCTTGAGCTAGCCCTTTGGATCAACAGAGATTTTGTGACTGTGATTCTTTTGTATGGTCTAGCTATCGAATTATATGAACAGTATATGTACTTTTGGCATAAAATTGGGCCATAATTGATTTCTTTGGTCTTCTGAACCTGGCATTATTTGCTTACACGATTTCCTTGACACTCTTTTATCCTCACGCAAATCACCCACTTCTGTTTTTTCCTCTTCTTTCCCTGTTCTTCTGGGCACTTAATATGTATGCAATTGAATTTAGATGTATTAATTGAATTTTCTGAATGTAGCAGTGTGATTAAATAACACTTGCTGTTTATCATACATTGTTGTCAATTCTGTGTGACTATAACGTGTTTATTGTCATTTTTTAAAATACTGTTTGCTGGGACCACTCAATAGTGTACTGTCAGCTACCCAGGTCCCAGTACCATTGGGTCTACCCTTTTCTATGTATAACAGAGAATATAAATGGCCAAAATACTCCGTAATGTATACACCGTGCACTGATTATGTACTGACATGCTCTCTAGCACAGTTGAGTGTGACTAAGTTGTTTGGTCTCGAAACAAACTATGTAAATGTAAATGTCGTCAGACAAACACTAATATGTATATGATACTTTTTCATCACATATGTAAATGGTAATCTTAACATGAAAAAAGCAAATAAAGAAATGTAAACAAAAAAATGGCCGAAATATCCCAAGATATGGCTCAAGACAGCAGGCATAGTAGCAAAACGAAATATAGCAAGGGAGTGGGGTGCGAGTCAGCCAACAAGTATTGTGAAGTGGAAGGAAGATTTAGACTAGTGTTGCATTGCTGAAAAAGTGGTGTTCCAGGGCAGGGTATACCTGAGAAAATGGAACAAAATATTCGGGTAAATAAACACAGTACAGAGGGCTCTGAGAAATCTCTTAGAGCAACAGGTAGGGGGAGAGTCAGGGGAAACACCATGTACTGTACTGTATTGAAAACATAACCAAGATTGACTTTATCGATATGCATCCATGAAATGGGGGTTGCGAATGAGCTGCCCGCTGATCGGATATCATCGCTAGCAAGTGGTAACGGGGGGGGGGGCCACGGGAGCGGAGGACTGTTCCATTCTGCCCGATGTCCTGGGGCTGGCAGGGGCCTCCCTAGCTGGCGTACCCCTTCAGCAACCACGAGGCGGGCGGCGGCTTCCCATAGGCCCTCAGTGGAAAACGGCGACCTGTGCCTGGATATAGAAGCGGGGCCCACGGGGATCACAGATCTGACCCTCAATATTCTTATGTAACTCGGCACTTACTTTCTAAGCGGAGCTCACGGAGCCTGACTCTTTATTGGTGCCCACCAATGTATTTTCACCGGTATGTAAAGATGTCCCATCTGTCAAGGGAGTCCCGATGTTCCACTAGAACAATGGGCTTAGCTGAGGAAACAATCCCAAGATCTAGAGACAATACCACCTACAGAGTCTTGGAGATCAACAGACTTGATTTGCCTGACCTTAAGATGGCTGCCAAGCTAGACACCCCTTCCTAACCTGCCACCCTTGCCAGCTCCACCAGCACGTCTCTGGTCTCTAGACTTTTGGGCCCTTCCTGATCCTCATTTTTTATCCGGCGGAGTCCGAAATGTATGTCCGAATCCCGGTGGAGCTGCTCAGACAGCTATAGGGGAGACAGGCTCTGGCACCCCGCTATGTCCGTCACCTACCCAGCCGGACCACGGACTTATGTCTCGTCTCTTTCTCCGCTGCTGACTCCCCCTCCCCGTGAACTCCCTGGCCTTTTTCTTTTTTCTTTTTTTGTGGATCTTGTTTTTCATGGTCGCCAATAACTCCTGCATTGAATCTGTAACCTTTCTGTAATTAATGTGATTATTTTTGTAACTTGTAACACGCTGTTTTCTTATGTAAAGCGCTCTGATACCTCCGGGTCTAGCCAGCGCTATATTAAACTCAAAATAAATAAATAAATGAATTGCATACAATAAGGCACATAGATATTAAGACGGGCAGCCTTAAAAGTGTATGAAATGTATTTTACTAATGGATGCACTGCCAGGTCCTTTGTTCACTCAATAAAAAGATATTTTTTTAAAGAAACTGATGGGTGAAGGGGATCAAATATTTTATCATACTAACAACAAATGCTACAAGTCATAAACAATGGAAAAAAGCCTGAAAAAAATTGACAAGAAATGTCAGAAACCAGTGAATCACAACAAGAATCCGAGTCTTCTGAGAAAACGACAACAACCAAACCTAATACCCATCCACTTAGAAAATCAATGTCTACCCCTCTTCCACCTCCACCAACTGATCAGAAAGCAGAGGAACTTCAATGTGTTATCTGGGGTTTAGCCGGAACAAGGGCCAAAGGGATTGATGAAAGAACAAAGTACAGAGTATGTGAGTCTCAAAGGGCAAACATGGTATCTCTGCAGCTAGTTCTTCCAAGATGAAGTTTTCTGTTAAGTAGCTGATCTCAACAGTGAGGTGAATGTATTTGCAGCGGATTTGCATGCCCACCCGAACTGCATGCGTGCATGTATTCGAAAATATAAATTTGTACAACGAGCTCCGAGCAGCAACATAACCGCCAGACTTCAGTTAAGTTTGCACACTTTGGAAAAGCAAAGATGTTTTAAAGCCACTCTTCAGTGCTAGCTATGATTCACACTCAGTGAGATCAGAGAAATAATGGTCAACATTGATGAAACTGCATTGATCCATCATAATGAAATTAATATTTTTCTGGTGAGAACGTACAATGACAGAATTTTTTTTGTCAGGCTAACATAAATAACGAGCCGCCTTTTGTGTTCTCAGCTGATTTGACTCCTGAAGTTCTTGCTGCCAAAATAAGATCACAGGATGCAGTAAAATCAGCAGGAACCATTTTAAGAAATGCCCTGGAAGATTTAGACTTTGGACTTAACGACGAATTTTGTGATGCCCCAGAGCTCCGCAAATCATGGGAGTCAACATGAATGCCTGATGATGTCTTAACATTTTTTACATCATTGTTTAATAACAGCATAGTAAAACTGTTACAAACGATATTTCTTGAGTTTCGGAACAGAAGCCGACAACATTGATAATGGCTTTGAAGTTATAAGCGAAGAAGTGAAAGATAATCCACAGGTTTATGCTGTGTAAATGTACAATTTTTTCTAACTCATGTTTTACTAATTACATCACGGCAAAAAGAAAACTCTGCTACACATAATGACTGCCCACGCAATCTATGACAAGTACAGAATTAGAGAGCTAATCACTTCGATGAATAGGAAAGGTGTATCAACAAGTTATAATGACTTAGTACAGAGCAGGAACTTGTTAGTAGCTCAGCTGTAAAGTCTTGTGAATCCAACAGCACACCACTTCCAAGTCATTTTTCCAGGAAAGGATTTACAATGGCAGCTCTTGATCATTTTGATTTTGAGGACAGCTCTTCTTTGTCTGGAACATCCAGCAAACAAGATACTGTCATGGTTCTTTTTCAAGATTGTACCAATGAAGTAGCTTCTGGAAAACAAGCTGTGTTCGCTGTAGGCATAAACAAACAAAGCTGCAAATTAATAACCCAACTGCCTTGTCAGCATGTGAAAAATCACTACAAGCCATCAACATGTCCCCATCTACCAGAAAGTTTCAAAGTGGCTGAGGACATAGATCTTCTACCTGATGCTGCGGTCCGCAAAGCAGATTTCACTGGATTTAGCATATGGCTTATTCAGTGTGGACTGAAGGATGAGGAAAAGCCAATTCCTCCGTGGGCTGAAATTCTTGCTCTGATCTCCCAGAATACCATACCACTGAAGAAGGTTAGGTTTTTACCAGTAGTACCATCTCCAGTCACAAACTATGTAACAGTATAAACAGCTTTAAAAAAAAATCCAAAATGTGCATGTCTAGCTTGAAGACCAGCCTATCCTGCCAATGTTTTGCGATGAAGGCGTTTTCCGTATTGTAGCTGACATTTTTATGAGCAATCCAGTACAATTTGATGATCATTTTCCAATGAAGGGCATTTCCACATGTCAAAAGTTGTGTTGCGGTGTGCAGGAAGTTATCTCAGTGGATGTGGAATAGACAATGCACTTATTGAGGCTAAAATCTTTGGAAGCAAATCTGCCCAGTTAGTATTGAGCAGAACTCTTTATATTTGTTCATTACAAGGTATGCTCATCATATCTGAGGTTATAGAAACATTGTGTTGGAATGCTGTCTGGAACAAGAATGATAAATTAGGTTTTGCATATCTTATCTCAGAAGTGAACAAAGCACAGAGTGCACTTCATTCAACATAATGCAAATCAAGTGAATGT
This sequence comes from Triturus cristatus, assembly GCF_964204655.1. Classification (NCBI taxonomy): domain Eukaryota; kingdom Metazoa; phylum Chordata; class Amphibia; order Caudata; family Salamandridae; genus Triturus; species Triturus cristatus. Next base: position 1,099,561,296 of record NC_140585.1, read on the forward strand.
TCAATACACTCAGTTGAAAATCAGAAAACCTGAAAACCAAATTCGTAAAGTTTGTCAAAGAATGTGAAGAAAAATCTGAACTTTGCAAGTACTGGGGAAATGTTTTACACAATAGCTCTAATGAAAAACATGGTACATGCTGATTGGGAAGGAGATTTGTAGCTGCACGTGAAGACTGTGGAGTCACTAATTACTCTGTTTCATGGATTCAATTGCTTAAACCACCTGATGTATGGGTCTTGCTATTTGGAAAAAGCGAAGGAGCTAGAGGTGAAAAACCATAACTTTACAGAAAATTCACCCAAAGACATTTTGTGATGGAAGACAGAGAGGGAAGTTTCAATGCTGTGGCTACAAATATGAAACAGGAACAGACGATCCAGAGATCACAGTTAAGCTCCAAAGGAATTGTTGATCAGACACGTAAAAATGATTACGTTGCTGAATGGCAGCTAGTATATCATGAAGTCCTTTCCATTTGCAATGATTTCAGAGATGACAAATTCTAAATTAATGGACCATCATTAAATTGTTCCTCACCACAAACATGTGGGAAAGAGAGGGGAACATTTTAATAATCATGTTGACAGCCTTCTTCATTTAATGCAGCAGCAAAGAAACCCCTTTGAAATGACTGAGCCTGTGCGACTACACATCTTCGTGACCAAATCATATGTGGATAACGATATAAAGACACATCTTACTAGATGTCCTAGAACATGAATCTAAACTATATGCAGAACTGAAGCAGGAGAGATTTGTATTGAAAGAGAAAAAGCTGTTTGACATAATCACTAAAGATACACTTCCACGCTTTAATTGCCATAGTGAGAGTTTCGTCCAACAAGCTACTAAAAAACAGGATACAAAAAAAATCAACTTTCACAAGCACATAGAGAGATGTTTGTAGCAAAAGAAAGGGGTACATTTATCAAGGACATTCTGTTGCATGGTCTTCTTCCAACAAATGCATTATTTGATGGAGTTGCTGTAACCAAACCAGTGAAGCACAAACTCGTACAAGAGCTAAAAAAAAACCTTTCACCTGAAGAATTTCAATTCGAAAACGTGCCCTCATTGAAAACTGCAGTTGTTGTGGACTATATGTCACAATTGTGAATGGCCAAGATTTCATCCACGCAAAACTTCAGAGATCGTTCAGACTGTTCTACAGATATCAAATTAGTGTGCACCTTGCAAGAACTGCACATTGTCTTCGACAGTTATCTTGAACAACCTGTCAAAGAATATGAGAGAATCAGACAAATGTCTATAAGTGGAACAATTGGCCTTGCCTGCATCAAAAAATTGACACCTATACCTGTGCAACTTGATAAACTATAGTTATCAATAGTAAACAGATGAACTTGGAAATGTTAGCTCGCCAAGACATTGCTAATGCTTCTGTGAATACTGAATTTCCAATTATTTCAAGTGGAACGATTGTCAATGAGGAATTGGTGCCTGCTGAGATATATTCAAAATGTACGGGCCATATTGTTTCAGAACTTTAACAGCAGATTGGAGGAAGCTGACCTTCGTTTTGTGCCGTATGTTGATTGGGCTATACGAAATGGTTCCAATCTAGTCATTGTACTGTCAAATGACACCAATGTTAATATTGTGCTACTTAGCTTTGTTGCAATCTTCATTAGTCAAAGTTTGTCAGAGTTCTGGATACATTATGGAACAGGCGAGAAAAGACACTTAATCCCGCTTCATATTCTGTACAAGAAACTTGATCCAGAGATGTCCAGTGTTCTAATCAAGGCACATATTCTTACTGGTGATGACACTATGAGCAAAATTGTAACAAAGCTTGGAGCTTTAATTGCTGAACCGGTGAAGTTTCTAAAAGGATTTGCTGACATAGAAGAAGAATGTGACTTTAAAGATGTAGAAAAATACCTAGTGCGTGTGTGGAAAACGAGTTCTGACTCTCACACATTTGACGATCTTCGGTACAGTGAGTTCAAGAGATCAGTTATGTTAAGTGACCTTTCAACGAAGTCATATTCTATATGTGGACATATTAAAAGAGCGTTCTACTTGATGATGTGCAAATGTTTTGGATCATGCATATGTAGAGATAGATCGGTGTGAATTTGGTTGGGAAGATATTGATGGGGTGTTAAAACCTACAAAATGTCTAAAACCTCTACCCACAGAACTTAGACGTACATGTACTTGCAAAACCTGTGCTGCAAAAAGATGTCCCTGTCGATATGCTCTTCTCAAATGTATAACATTCTGCAAATGTACCATGAGCAATTGCTGAAACAAATAAATAAAGTGAACTATGAAAATGTGTCTAAAAAGGGAGTGATAAACATTATTTTTTTCCATATTCAGATAATAAACATTGTTTGTTGTATACATAAAAGGATTAAAAACCATTATTATTTGTTTAATTTCTATATATGTCTCTTCTTCCGCTATTATAGCTGCCATTTTGGAAAATGGCGGAAGGGTTGCTCTAAGTAGTTATTTTGTCTCCATAAGACTACTTGACCCCCAAAACCTATGTTTTGACACCAAAATTGGTCTCTTGGTTCCTAAAATATTACATCATCACCACAACACAACCACAATTTAAAAAAATATCACCCAGAAAAATTCGGCCCGGATCAGCAATGTCTACCCAAGCTATATAACTTCTCTAATGATCCAAAAACACACATCAAAATCGAAAATCTCTGAACAACAATTTTTTTAAGGTGATCAAGGGACCAGGATTAACGATGTTATTGCGAATTACTCCGAATAGCAACAGCAAAGGAGCCCCTGGTAATTAGACAAGCAAGCAGGAGAATCAGGGAAGCAAACGCGTAACAAAAAGGTAAAATCCCACTGCCTGCACAATGTTTAAAGAGGCGGAATATCTCACCCAACTTCGAAAAAGCTTCTTAAGTCATCATGGAGTCAAGGTGTGAATGAAAAATTTCTATCCCAATTTAGACTGATAAACATTAGGTAATAACTGACCTAATCCCACATATTTTTTATCAAAAATATGATTTATAATAATCATCATATGAAGATATACGTGTGTATTCATATACACACAGATATCTTCATATGATGATTATTGTAAATAAATTATATTTGTGATAAAAATATGTGTGAGATATTCTGCCTATTTAAACATTGTTCAGACAGTGGGTTTTTACCTTTTTGTTACGTGTTCGCTTCCCTGATTGCCAACTACTACACCGGAGTGTAAGTATACATCTACATTTCATGACATTAAGCTTAAACCAACTTTTAATCTTGTGAGGAGTACAGTCTCTGCTGGGCATTTTTCATAGAGGACACAATTATGAAGTCCAGGCACAAGATGTTTGTTGATCAAAGTGCTGACACATAGACTAATGGGTTAATTTAAAATGTTTCTCTTAGAAAATGTGACCTCAAAAGTACTCATTTGTAATGTGTCAAACGTGTTATGTAATTAAGATGATTTATTTTTTTAGGTTCCTCACCATGTCATCTTCTTTTGGACGTGTCAATGTTTGAACATTTGCAGTTATGTGATGCTGTGGCGACGTACAAAGGGAACATGGGCTGATCTTGTACTGAGACAACTTGCACAGTGATTGAATGGAAGTTTTGAAGATCACATTTGATTTGTTTTCTGTTGAATGGTGGCACCAAGCTAATATGTGCTGCTTTATTTGCTCTAACAACAAGTGGTAGTCAACCAAAAGCAAAGCCACCCCCCTCCATAATGACAAAATGCTCATTTTGTGTTAAGTGTCTGAATATGTTTATGTGTCGTCATTGTAGAAAGAACTTCTTGTAGCACAACACTTAAAGTTGGTTGTGATATTTCCACAGTTACTGCAACAGTGTATTAGACGGATCCTGTGGCCACCAAATTGAATACTGACAGTATTTAGGACTTTTAGTGCTATCGTTGTGCTAATCCTATTGTGAAGCGGAATATCTAGCTCCAGCTGATGACATAATCCAATACTATTTTGCCTTTTAAATCTGAATCTTTTAATTATATCCCCTTATTTCATGGTGGCAAGGAATGGAACTGGAAATGTTAAAATGGCACTGAGTATTTGTGTTATGTATGGTTGTTATGCTTGGTAAAAATTTGACAGAACAATCTGTTTCAAATGGAATGAAATGCCAGTTAATGAATTTTTGGTATTTGTAGTTGATTGTCATGGTAGAAGTTAGTGATAAACAGTACATACTTGCAATTCACTTATAAATACACAAACCTTTGTTTTAGACTTTTTTTAAAGTATGATGGAGTGTTTAAAAATAGCATGAATACAAAACGATAACTCCAACACCAGTCTTCTATTTGTTATTTTATTATTTATTGCATAAAGGGAAATTAATCAAAAATGGGGATGAAGCAAGCAAAATAATAAAAAGTCAGTCATGGTGAATGAAACCACAATTGTTGAGCTAAAATTATTTGTAGTCCAATGTCCAAAATACACCTGTCCTCAGAAAAGTAAATGTGTCCAGAAATAGTCCACAGAGTGAATGGTAGACTGGATTAAAATAGGATTGTGGTTAATTGCTGGTAGTGGGGGTCTTGCCAACCTCTCCTGGTGGTCCAGATGAACATGTGCGTCTGCAGATGGTTAGTGGATCAATAGTTACAGGGATTGAGGGGGCTGCAGGTATTGCCTCTGGTAGCAGGGCCTCCCTTTCTGTGGTTGAGGCTGATGGTGTACTGCCAGATGGAGAGGCCCACAGAAAGGGGAAGATAGTGAAGGAAAATCCCTACTCAGGTAGGTATAAATGTACTGCAGCACCCAAGTCAAGGAGCCCACACTGGAGTTTAGATTCTGCATCTCCACATTGTGCTTCCTCTGCAACTGTGTTATCTCCTGCACCCTGGAAAGGACCTGGCACATAATTTCTTGGGACTGTTGTAATTATTCCAAGAACTGAGTGATGTTGGCCTGGATGGTACTGACATCAGTGTCCTCACTAAGCTGGCCCACAGAGCCACCCCCACTACCCCTATCCCCACTAACCTGTGGCCTTGGCACAGTGTGCCATATCCCACTGGTCCCTGGCTGGACTGGATGTGATGGTGGTGTTGGCTAATCACCAGGCAGGACAGGGGGCACAAGATGGTGCTTCTTGCACTTTGTCCGTAGGAAGTGGAGGTATCTATTGGCTGTGGTGTTGTTGCAGCTGGGGTGGAAGGTTTAGTTGTGGGCCAAGTAAGACTTACTGGAGCAGTCTTCCAAGGATGATGCGATGGACAGCCATGTCATGTTTATAGGAACTTTCTGCATTGGCTACATCCCTGGAGGGTTGCTCGTGGGGTGGAGTGGAGTCATCCGGAGAAACAGATATTTGGCCATGTGCTGTGGCAGTAAGACCTATCAAGAATGTAAGCGAAAATGTGTCAGTAAAAGTGTGGATTACACATCCAAATAGTTTTGAGCAACTATAATGTAGACACCTAAAAGGGGGGCGTGGCCAACTGGCGAACATGGCGGCCGCAAGTCCTTGAGGCTCCGGCCGTTACCCCCGTTTTATCCTGCTAGTTATCCTGGGAAGCGGGCAGCTCCGACCGAAATAGCGCTGGTTGGGCACAGGACGACGGCGGGGACACCTCCTGAAGTCTGGGAGCTGCGAGGCGATCGCCCCTGACCGCAATCCGCGAGGCAGCCTATGAGGCGAGGCTGCTCGCTAGCGGCGATCGCCGGCTTGAGGGCGTGTCCGGCGAGCGGAGGACGGAGAGCGCGGTGCTCAGGGAGGCCCGGAGTGACTGCGGCGGAGGCCTCCCGTCGGAGCCTGCGAGGTGCCTGGTGCGCCGAGGCGCGGAGGAGTGGAGGCGGTGGCCTGGGCCGCGCCGCGCGACCCGCGAAGACACCGAGGACGGCAACAGGCGGAGTTGTGCCCCGGGGGAGCTAGCCAGGGCGGCCCGTGAGCGGTGCGGTCTACGGAGGACACGAAACAAGGTGCCGTGGGTCGCTGCGGGCCCTGAGGAGGCGGCGATAGCTGAAACGCCCGACGAACAGTGAGTGGCTGTAGGCTGCGGGGCCCGCGAGACGGTCTGCGCCCTTGCTGTGGGGGTGTGTGCTCGCGCCTGGGCAGGTGCGCCCTGAGAGAGGTGGAGCGGAGTGACAGGCTCACGGCTGCGGGGGCAGAGTGCGACGGCGATCGGACGGCCTGGCGGACCCGGCGGTTGGAGGACGCCTACTGCCGGGGGCCAGTGGATGGATGCGGGCAGCTGCGGGCGCCACGTTGCGAGGGCCGCCATCTTAGGCGGGCCGGCAGCGCACCCCTGGGAGACGGTTCTCGCTGAGGAGGACAGTAGTGCGACCCTGGCGCCAGGGTGGTAGGGGCGCCCCTGAGCGGCTGAGCGAGGCGTGCTGGAAGCGGGAGAACCCCCGGCCGCCCCTGGTGGCTGAAAAGTCGGACCGGAGCCACTCTACGCACGCAGCAGACCGCCGGCGGGCACCGATCGGGTGTACCCGGCGACGTCAGACGGAGCGCCTGCCTCCGCGCAGCCGAAGCCGCGGCGGGGGGCTGAGGGCGCCGGTCGGGCGCGCCTGGAGCGGCTGGAGGGTGTAGGTCGGAGGCCTGGCTGGCTGTGGACGGCACTGGTGAGGGGAGCCACGGAGTGCCCTATCGGCTGGCACACCCCGGTACGGAGGGCGGTGGAGTGCTGACTAGGGGAGAGGGGCACGACACACTGGCCCAGGAGCCCTGAGGACTTCGGAGTCTGCCGCTTGCCCGTACCGGCGGCCGCACGGAGGGGCGCGCAGCACAGGAGTGGAGCAGCAGCCACCGAGCTGCGCCTGTGTCACCGAGATCCGGCCTGCGGATGCCGACGGCCCAACAATACGCGATGGGCCGGCTCCGGGACAAATCACAGCAGGGACAGTCCCGCACAGGGAGCGTGGACCCGCAATCCCGTCCAGGGGGAGACGCGGAGCCACAATCTGCAGCCCTGTCGGCCAAGATGGACGCTATGCTCGCGGCGGTGGAGAAACTCGGCGCCAGTCTGGAGCAGACGAGGGAGTCCTTAGAAGTCAGGATCGACAAGGTCACCTCTGACTTCACGCTGCTCCATGCAGATCACCGCAAGCTGGCGGAGAAGGTCACAGTCCAGGGCCAGACGCTTCGGGAGCTCCAGCCAATCACCCACAGCCATGGGGCTGCGCTGCAGGATGTGTTGGACAGGGTTAATGCATTGGAAGACCGGGTTGACGAAGCAGAAGGGCGCTCCCGTCGCAACAATGTACGTGTCGTGGGCCTTCCAGAGGGCGTCGAAGGCAGGAACCCGGAGCAGTACATCGAGCGCTGGCTGACGGACCTCTTGCCGCAGGGGACACTATCTCCGCACTTTGTGGTGGAGCGCGCACACAGGGTGCCAGCACAGCAACCCACGCCGGGAGCCCGGCCCGCCCATTCCTCTTCAAGCTCCTGAACTATCGCGACCGCGATGCGGTCCTGAGGGAGACGCGCAGGTCTGGTGACCCGACGGTTGGCAGTAGCCGTGTCATGCTCTTTCCCGACTACACGGCGGCGGTGCAACGGCGCAGGAGCAACTACCTGGCAGTAAAGAGGCAGCTTCGAGAGCTGGCGCTACCCTACTCCCTGCTGTTCCCGGCCCGCCTGCGCGTGGTGGCGCAGGAGGGGACCCGCTTTTTCGACTCCCCGGAAGATGTCTGGAACTGGCTGGAGGAGACGGGGCAATGGAAGGGGGAGAGACCCGCGGGCGCGGCGCCTGATGGCCGCCCGGAGAGAGGGCCCCGGAGGCGCAGGAGGCGGGGGGCTCGACAGCAGTTGAGGATGGGGCTGACAGCGCCTAGCCCGGAGAGGATCAGAGTGGAGCGGCAGGAGGTCCTTGACGCGGTGGCGACTCTGGGGACGCCGCCTGGTGGAGACTGCATGGAGATTGGCGCGAGCAGCGCCCCGGGGACTAGTGGTGCCTCGTCCCCATCCACGATGATATCGGAGGACCTGGCCTTACCGGTGGTGACCCCACAGACTGCTGACTTGATTGCGTGATGACACACTGCTGCACAGCGCTGCGGTGGGCGCCATGCGGGGGAGGGTATGCCCACGCGATTGGCCTGCAACTGGGCACCTGGAGGGGGAACGGGGCCTAGAGGGTGGGGGGGTCCTCCCGTGGGGGGCGCAGGCCTAGCGTGGGGGGTGCCTGGTAGTACAGGAAGGCCCGACCGTGGCGCGCACTGCTGACGGTCTAGTGGGGGGGTCCCTACTACCGCGTACTAGAGCCCGGACAGCGCGACAGTTTCCTATTACGATATGCTGCTGCTTTTCCCTTCCCTTAGAGGTGGTAGGGGAGGGGGGACATTGCGCCAGCTAGTCGACACTCTTGCGCGTACCCCATCAGGCACTGTACTGACACATTGCATAGTTAATTGGTTCCTTTGACGTTTGGACGGATGCCCCGTTGGGAATACGCCCCTCTTTGTTCATTTGTTCTATTGTTCACGGCAGTTACAATGTTCACATGGCAGCGCAATTATATGCTCCCCTGGGTTGGGTGGCTGGCCCCTCGTCCCCCTCCCCGGGTACGGATGTCCTACCTCCAGCCCGGCTGGTTTTCCTACCTTCACGATGGCGCACACTAATGTGATGACTTGGAACATACGGGGCATGCACACACCGTCCAAGCGCTACTCCATCTTCGCCTACTTACAGCGTCACTCTGTCGGGATCGCTCTCCTGCAGGAGACGCATATGTCAGGGCCAGAGCTGGACAGGCTTGCCAAGCGGTGGAGGGGGCACACATTTGGGACCGTTTATTCGGCGCACGCGCGCGGCACATTGATATGGGTGCGAGCGGGGGTCCCCTTCCGATGCGAGGAGTCGGTGGTAGACGGCGAGGGCAGGTACACGCTGGTGCGGGGAAAATTGAACGGGCAGGAGATCTTTCTGGGGTCGATATACGCGCCCAACGTAGATCAGCCGTCCTTCCTGGAACGCCTGACACAAGCCCTGCACCCCTACGTGGGGCTCCCCTGGCTACTGGGAGGGGACTTCAACATGGTGCTAGATGTTCAACTGGACAGATCCTGCCCTCCTCTGCGCGCTGCGGTGGTGGAGTCTAACGCTAGGGCGCTGGGGGACTGGCTTGCGCATTGGGCGCTGCAGGACTTATGGCGCACCCTCCATCCGAGAGACAAGATATACTCTTATTATTCGGCGGTGCACGATCTCCACGTCCGGCTGGACAGGTTGGTGGGCTCGCAGTCGCTACTCCCACTCATAGCCCGCTCTGAATATCTGGGCCGCACGCACTCAGACCATAATCCCCTGTGGCTCCAGCTTAGCTGGGTGGTGGAGCGGCAGCCGGTGCCCACCTGGCGGCTCCAGCCGAGCGCGCTCGAGGATCCGGAATTTAGATCTTCCCTGGGCACGGCCATTCTGGCGTACTTTGAAGCGAATGAAGGAACTGCGAGCGATGCGCTGGTGGAGTGGGAAGCCCATAAGGCGACCATCCGCGGCCACTGTCTGGGGGCTACCTGGAACATACGAAGGGGCCTCGCGGACTCTCTGAAGCGCTTGGAGACTGACCTCCTGCGGCATGAGAGGGAGGGAGAGGGAGGGGGTCGTCACTCACACACCCTGGCAGACCTTCGGGAAAGGCACGCGGACCTCCTGGAGCGGCTCCGGTGCCACAACTACGCTGCGCACACGGCCAGGACGCATGCTGGAGCGGATAGGGCGGGCCGCCTTCTGGCCTGGCTCATACGACAGGAGGACCGGCGTGCCCCCATCGGATCGATCCGCAGAGCGGATGGCACACTAGTCCACACACAGCGTGAAATACACCGGGCCTTCACTGACCACTACAGGCAGTTGTACGCAACGAGGGGGACTGGCCCCCCGCAGCTTCTTGGGGACTTTCTGGCCTCTATCCAGCTCCCTGAGGTCACGGCGGCACACAATGAGGATCTTGCCGGACCCCCCTCTCTGGAGGAAATAGGGGAGGCGATCCGATCGATGGCATCTGGGAAGACGCCGGGGCCGGATGTCCTGCCCGCGGAATATTATAAAGCGTACCGCGAGTCCCTGGCGCCAGTGCTGAGAGAGCTCTATAACACAGCACTGGAGGTAGGGTCGCTCCCTCCTTCTATGCGGGAGGCGTTCCTGGTCTCCCTGCCCAAACCTGACAGGGACCACACGGAGCTAGGCTCCTACCGACCCTTAGCGATGCTGAATGTGGATTATAAAATCCTCGCCAAAGTGCTGGCGGAGCGGCTGGCGCCGGTGGTCCCCCACCTGGTGCACACCGACCAAAATGGCTTTGTCCCAGCGCGGTCAACGTCCCTGAACCTCCGGCGATACTTCAGGGTGGCGACTGAGGCAGTGCACAGGTGGCCCAGGGCAGGATGCCTTATCCTGGACCTAGAGAAGGCATTCGACAGCCTAGAGTGGGGTTACTTAGCCGAGGTGCTGCTGCGATACGGGTTGGACCGGGAATTTCTGCAGATGGTCGACCTGTTGTACAGGCGACCCACGGTCCGCGTCCGTCTGGGCCCTCACGTCTCGGAGGCGATACCGGTGGGCCGGGGCACACGACAGGGGTGCCCGCTCTCCCCGCTCTTGTTCGCCCTGGCGATTGAGCCCTTGGCTGTGGCTCTGCGGGCGACACTGGGAGATGGCTTACAGTTGGGGGACGCAGTCCACCACGTGTCGCTCTATGCTGATGACCTGCTGGTCTATGTACAAGATGTGGGGCGTGTCCCGGAGGAGCTGCCGCGGCTGCTGCGGAAGTTCGCCGCCATTTCGGGGTTACGTGTGAATGCCGCCAAGTCATGCCTTTAACGCCGGCATTGACGACCCGCGATACTGCCTGGATGGCACGCTGGTCCAATGGAAGGCAGACACCTTCCGCTACCTGGGGATCCAAATCTACCGCTGCCCAGCCGACCTCTCTGATGGGAACCTGGGGAGAGCGGTCACGGCGCTCAGGTCGCAGATACGATTCTGGAGCGCGCTCCCATTGACGATAACAGGCAGAGTGGCGCTGGCCAAAATGGTCATGCTCCCCCGCCTCCTGTATTACTTCGCCAATCTCCCGCTGTACATCTCCCCCGCATTTTTTGGCAAGCTTAGTCAGCTGCTGCGGGACTTTGTCTGGGGTAGTGCCCGGCACAGGCTGGCGCTCGCGAAATTGTATTTACCAACAGACAGAGGTGGTCTAGCCGCCCCTTGCTTCGAGCACTACTATCTGGCCGCTCAACTACAATGGGTGGCCCGCTGGCTTGCTGATAAGGGCAGGGATGACACGGCCTCGGGGTTGGCACCCTGCACACTGGAACACTTAACGAGGACCTTCCATCCCCTTCACAGGGTCGCGCGCCCGCTGCCACTCCTCCTGGAGGTGGCGCACAGGTGTTTACGGAGGGCCTTGTTCCTCACGCGTGCTGTTATCCCATATGCGCCGGCGATACCACTTGAGGGCTCCCCTGGTGGAGGGGGGGTGCTCACGGCTCACATGCTAGCGGACTGGTGGGGGGCCGATGTGCGCACGTTGGGAGACCTCTACCGGGAGGGTGAGCTGGTGCCATACGAGACCCTGGTATCGGAGGAAGGGCTCCCGCCCGGGGGGTTCCTGCAACACCGCTCGCTGCTGGCGGGCATGACTGCCCAGTGGGGGGATATGACCTCGGAACCCGCCCTGCATCTGACCATGCAATACCTGCATGTCATGGGGAGAGGAGGGCACTTGATACGCTGGTTCGCAGCCTCACTGAGGGAACTGACGTCCGTCAGCCTGGACCGCCTCCGCGCTAAGTGGGATCTGGACCTGGGTAGACCGCTAGAGAACAAGGAGTGGGAAAGGATACTCAAGGGCCCAGTGCGTATACCCCGAAACTTGCGATTCCGCCAAATCCAGTTATTTATCGTGCACAGAGCTTACCTCACGCCGGAGTTAATCAATCGGTACTTTCACCGCACAGATGCGGTGTGCCCTAGGTGTGGCGAGCCGGGGGCGGGTTTCCTACACATGCTGTGGAGCTGCACACGGTTGGGTGTCTACTGGAGATCGGTCAGTGGGCTGCTACTAGAGAGCGTGGGTCGTAGCATTCCATTTGACTGGCCTGAACACATACTGCACCACTTTAAGCGACCGCGCAAAGATAAGGTGACGTCGCGGTTCATTGACCTGGGGCTGGTGGTGGCGGCGCGACTCATCACGAAACGGTGGAAAGCGCATGACCCGCCGCGCGTGCAGGCTTGGATCGCCTCGTTTCAGGCATGGGCCGGGGCTGAGGGGACCGCCATCCAGAGGGAGGAAACATTGGGCCTGCGGAGGGAACCCATGGCGGACCGCTGGAAGCAGCTGCTGGGGAAGCTCAGGCACCTGGGTGCGGAGGGCGATGCGGAGTCGCAGGGGGCGGCGGACGGCGCTGGCGCGGGTGGGGGTGGAACTGGGGATGCCCCCCTGCAGTGCTGACATGCCCCGGCTACTTCCTGCCTCTCTTGGCGCCACGACACCCACACTTGCATAATGCCGATCGCAACCGGGGCACACACACACGCACACACGGGGGTTTCCCGGGGGGGGGGTGTGGAGGGGCGGGGGGACCAGACGACAACCGGGAGGGTATTGGGCCTGTCTGTACAGTTTATGCTGCCATTGTTGAGGTTTTGTTTTGTATAATCTTTGGACCTGGCGGGTATTTTGCCTGTCCTTCACTGTCTGGATGAGGCGGGTAGCGCCCACGCATAGTCACGGAACCCAGTTGAGGTACGGTTAATGCGGTTACTCCTGTTGAGACCAATACGAGACTGTTAACGAGACTGTGGTTGGCTCCGCTGAGGGCGGCGCTCGCACGCAAGACTGATTGCAAGTCCTGGCGCAGGGGTTGGGGGTTCTATTGCGGGACGCTCCCTTGCCTATGCTATCAACTCTCTGCTTGCCTATTGTGTCACATGCCAAAGAATGTTTTTTGTTTACTTTAAAACAATAAAAACAGATTAAAAAAAAAAAAAATAATGTAGACACCTAAAAGAGAAAAGGACTTGAATATCGTAACTTGACCTTTCAGTTTAAAATGTCTTTAGTACACAAACAGTTTATGTTTCATACAAAAGTACTTGTAATAAACAGGTAAGAAGGTGTCCTGAAATGAAAAAAGAAGCAGTAGTAAGTATACCTGAAATATAACAACCACTCAACACAACAGTAGAGAGGAGAAATGTGAAATTCTGCATTCCAAGGCCTAGCAGTCTAAGAGATCAACATTTACACAACTCAGAGAAATGTTTTGCATTAGTCCTCGTATCAACAAAGCATAGTTCAGTTTTCAGATATGCAACTTGTTTGTATTCCACATAAAAGTGTAGATGGTATATATTATTAAGGTCAACAAACATTGTTTTGTGGTACCAATGACCTCAAATCACTTACATGACAAGAAAATTACATGTTCCCAAAAACTTCACAAACTACTTTCAAAAGAGATAATTAAATAGGGAATGATGAATGAATGACACTTTAGCTCATGGGAAAATTTGTTGAAAAAGGGGAAAATGAGCAAAATTAAATGTCAATATTTTTTTCCCTACACAGAAATAAGGCCTCATGGTAATTGTAGTTTTTTCAACTCAACATTCACAACACTTGCAAAATTGTAACTTGAACATAACTTGTGTAAATCTGCAGTAGTACGAGAACAGAAATTTACTATGGGAAACATATATATGTTATTTGGAGTATAAAAACGTATAAGCAGCATCACATCATGTGCAATGTGATGGCTATTGAAAGCAATTATCTTAAATACAACTCAATACATTCAAACAAGCAATCCAAAGAAGATATTATTAATATATTTAGGTTCCTATGTCAAAAGAATTGTGCATGACACGTTATCAATACCTAACGTCAAAGCAAATAGGAGATTTGTGTCTGTTGACACATTGAAAGATAAAACTTACCAATCTCCACTCCACCAGGGATTCCTGTCAAGCCTTCAGGATGTAGGATGGACAAGACCTTCTCCTCCTAGGTTGTGAGATGTAATGGGGGACTGGGGGAACCACCACCAGTCCTCTGGGCCAACATGTGCTACTTAGAGGCCAAGGAATGCACTCGCCCCGCAGGTCGTTCCACTGCTTCCTAATTTCATCCTGTATGGACAGATTGTTAGTTACAGCATTCACTTTGTCAACTATTCTGGTCAACATTATCCTTTTCTGAGACAGAGGAGTACTTTGGACTTGTGCTCCAAACAATTGTGGCTTTACTTTTATGTTTTCAAACACCATGGCTGACAATTCACCCTCTGTAAAACAGGGATTTTTGGGGCCTGGCATTATGGGGAAAATGTCATGCGTAAATGATGTTAAAGGAACACAAGGGAACAAATGAAATTTTAAAAAGAGGGAGAAACAGTGTGAGCAACAAAAAAAAGTCTTGATTTCTGGCAATCAGCTTCAGTGTCATGGTGCTGTGGAATGGCAAAGGATCATGATCTGAAATTGGGTGTGTTTTATAGAGTAGTAGCCAGGTGTTCACAACTGTGCAAGTAAAATCAGGTGTGTGATGCTAGGATCACTACTACAGCCACAGAAGCAATGCAATGCTCACTTACCTGACGGCAGACCACCGCAATAAGGCTGTCAGGCCAACTGTAGTATCTAAATAGGCTCTGTGCAACCCCACCGCCCTGACTGCTACTGAGTACTATTTGTCAACATTAGAGTCCTCTGTGTCGGCTGCGGTGAGCCACGACGGGGACCACTCCATCTACAAAAGCTGCGAGTCAACCTGTATACATCTAAATCTCGCTGACGGTCCGCTGTCATCTTGACGGAGTACTAGGGACTGCCCCCGCCACGGGACAGAAGCACTACTGTCAAGAACTAAATCAGCCCCTTAGGCTTTAACAGTTTCCTAATGATTAAAGCAAAATCTTCCAAGCTTAACTTTGCTAAACACTCAATCCTATCGACCCGGCTCGCCTTATGGCATAACTCAGGATATGTAACCAGGCCAGAGGAGATTTAACGACCGGCATGGGGCGGCTTCCCTATAATGAACTAATAACACAAAATGGCCACCCTTGGTCAAGACAAAGGAAGAAAAAGTGAGAGGAGTGTAGGGGGCGTTCCCTTTTATAGGACAAATTCCCTCACCCACCCGTGGGTGGCATGCTTCATCATCGGGAACCTCCTCGTACTGCAAACCTGGTTTCAGCCATAGTGCTCTCCGTAGAGGTGCTGGCGCACTCGAGGAGGGTTCCACAAAACCTCTGCTCAAGGACTGCTGCGCTCAGTAGTGCGTCCGAGAAAAGCAGGAGGATGAGTTGCCATTAGCTCCCCTCAAATGACGGGAACACCGCTGAACACCAGCTAACTACGACTGACGTCCAATCCACCAGTCGTCGCATCCTTCAAACACCAACCTGAGTTGGTCTGGTGTTACTTTTTTACACGTGTCGACCCTATGATCACTAACATCCATGCTAGGTTTAATTTTCAGGGCAGGGGATTACAACTATTTTTGAACCTTGACCCCAGGGTGTACCAGAAGAAATCTTTTTCAACATACCAGGTAGTTAGTTTTAACTTTACTAGCACTTTCTTTCTCACACTCTCCCTCCACACCTGCGTCATCATAAGGTTTTAGTATACCTCATGTCACACACAACTAAAACATCCCTGAGCTCCTCCCTCTCAGAGAGGGGGTTGTAGCCCGCACTGCGACCGGGTTCGCAGCGCAAGGAGGTTCCCGATAATGAAGTATGCCACCCACGGGTGGGTGAAGGAATTCGTCCTATCAAAGGGAACCCACCTTACACTCCTCTCACTTTTTCTTCCTTTGTCTTGACCAAGGGTGGCCTTTTTGTGTTAATAACTCAGGATATATCACCTCAAAAATGTACAAGTTCTTATTCGACCCACTCCTAACACAAAATTCGATTCTACACTCAAAATGGGCCAAGCATTTCAACCCAGATGTATTTGATCACATTACTGATGATATCTGGCAAAAGGTTGGCAGATTTTCTCTGTGCAATAACATTGCCCCTCTCTTATACAATCCAAATTCTTTACAATGAATGTCATGCATTGGACCCCATGCAGACTACACAAATTAAACCTGCAAGAATATGATAAATGCTGGAACTCCGACCAAGATCCAGGCTCACACCAACACATGTTCTTTGATTGCCATCTACTTGACCCATACTTGCTCACCGATACAGAACCAGCTGTCATTTGTATTCAATATACCCAAAACACTGAGCATCCCCATAGTAGCACTTGGCCCCTGTTCCTCTTTGAGTCTAGGAGCCAATGATACAGCACTGCTAGACCTTCTCCTGACCATTGCAGTGATAGTCATCCTTTCCGAATGGAAATCATTTAACCACTTATCACATCACACATGGCGGGCATGGGTCTCATATCTTAGAGGTGCACATAGCTTACATTCCAAAATCCAATCCACCCACTCAATCTCCAGTGTTGTATGGTAATCCCTAGATAAATACATGGAACTAAATAAGCACAGGTTTGCAGCTCAACCTATAACAGGTTCCTGAACATTCACTTATTCACAGGTCTCAGATATCCCACTCCCCCACCCCCCCCCCCCATCCTCCCTCTCCGCTCCCTGGTTCTCTTAAGTTTCTTTTCTCTTGACTCTTATAGCGCTACATTTTTATGATATATGCCTCGTGGAACTATACACTTGTTAGCTATTAAACGTACAAGTTACCCATCTATTTACATATGCCTCTAGTTTCTTTGTAAGGGTCGATTTTATGAAGGTATCCAGACCCACAGCACTTTCATATCTGCAACTTGCACATCATTTTTTCCTGCTCAATGGACCCATCTACCTAACCTTTACTGATATTGTAACTATGAGTGTATGCAGATCAGCAGCATCTTCTATATATCTTGTACATCATATGATCTGTGCCAAGATACCAAGAGGGTGAGCATAGGTTAATTTGGGGTTTTCTTCTGCCTTATCCTGACAAGGATTGTGGCTATTGCTTGACCATTGCTTACACCCCAGTCAACCAACAATCCAATTTCTTACAGAATGCTATCAATTTTTTGTTTTTTTTTTACATTTTTATTGTTATTATTATACACATCGAGTTGAGCAGGTCACTATCATTGACTGTGACAGTCATTTGTTGACATGTTACACCAAGCAATACCACTGTACACAAGATTTATAGCTATAGTTACAATTGCACCCATCCCACTGTCATTCATTTCCCGAACTCCACCGCCCCATATGAAGGACCTCCCCAGGATGCTATCAATTATTGATGATGGCATCAAGGACCTGCAAAAGTCACCTTGTTGCCTGAGGAACCAACTGGCCAAGTGGCAGTACTACTCAATCTTTTGGATAGCAGAAGACAGGGATGGAGACTCCTTTGCCTCTTCCTGATGTAACACTGACGTGCCTAGAAAAGATCCTAAGCACAGTTCCCCAGTCATAGTACATCTAATGAGTACTGAGGTGGGACTTGTCCACATTCCTTACTGTACACAAAAGCAAAGATTAACACCTGCCATTCACAGCCAAACTCAATGTGCTTGATTTGCATTTCATTCACCCTAAGAGAACAGGCCTCACCAGAGACATTTTACGGCATGGGCAAGTGGGCAATTACCAAGGCCACCTCCTTCCAAAGTGCCCCTCCTGAGAAGGTGAATTCTCTCGCTCTCTATTTGTCATTGGTTTCTTTTAGTTTTCTATCACAATCTATCTCGCTCTCTCTGCCTGTCTTTACCTATCACCCTGTCTCTCTCTACCAAGAGTCATCATAAGGATTTTTGGGGAAGTAGACAAGACAGATTTTAACTGTTTTTGTGTGATCCTGTTTCTAAAACTTTAACATACACTCAATATTGTTTGGCATCATGTGGACTTGAAACAGTGGAAAATGGGTAATAACATTCAAAGTTGTTCTGAACAGAGACACCCAAAATATGTCTTGCTTGAGGCCACCACAATCCTTAAGTTGACACTCGTCCTCACAATGCCATAAATAAAAGCGCATTGTTAAATGGGCACGCTGGCAGTTGCAGCAGTGCTTAAATTGTAATAAATAAATGTTAAAATGCATGGCTCCTACGACTGCTTTTGGAGTCTCTTGTATTATCTCACTCTTTCAGGTTATGATCCATCCCTGCCTATTCCCATTGTTTCCGTTTTCATTCTCATGCCTATTCTTTCTCCATTTCCTTCCTTTCTTTCACAAACCTACACGCCCTATCTCTATGACTCTTTCTTTCAGGATCTCTTGAAACCCTGCTTTTTAGGTCAAAGCCTACCAGATAGCACAGCTGTCTGATTTACTAACGATATCTTGGGGACATTCGAAAAGCTTCTCCTTGAAATTATTCTGCCCATTGCTTACTATTGGCTTTGTGATTTTAACTCACATTTGCTTACTTTCTATTTGCTGGCTCTATTTGTTTTAGGCTGTCCAGCTTGAGTTTGGCCGTTCCTTGCCCAAACCTAAATTACTGTACTCTTCCAGCAGTACTGGATTTCTGTAAACATGCCTTTATAAATCTTTTTATCCTGTCACATTTGCTGTGCAATCAAAGACAGGTCAAATGGCAGGCTCTGTCTTCCAGGGAGCTTGGTGTTTACTTTTCTTTCTCTGACTTCAAAGTGAGAGGATGTATATGACAATCATGCTGGCTACTGGGGAAGTGTTTGAGGAAGGCTGTACAATGTTATTTTGTTTTCTAGCACTCAACAACATTTTAATGTCTGTAAATTAACTGTGCAGATATTTCAGAATATTTCAGAATTAGAAAAGCACAATAGAAGCAATTTTTTGGGTAATTCTGAAGTGTGGTGAAAACAAATATTTTAATACATTCAGAGCAAATCAAAACATGACATTTCCACACATTATCGTTTCTGTGCTGCATACTTTTATCAGTAAAATGGTATGTCTGTGCAAATGCAATGGTCATTTCACTAAGGGAAGTGTTTTCAGTAATGGCCGTGTGCTACTGAATATGCGATGTTACATCGCATGCGATACATCGCATGCCATTACAACAAGGTCATTACAACAACCGCATATTTAGATCGCATACCACTACAACGCAAGTCGTTACAACGACTTGCTGTAGGGGGTGCTGGATGTTGGAATAGTATCATTTACAATCCCAGCTCCAGTCTGTGCAACAGTAGAGAAGGTGTTGTATTTTAAATCTAACACCTTCTGCCCCCACAGCAAGTCGTTGTAATGACTTGCGTTGTAATGGTTTTGATGCAACAACGCGGGCGTTATAACGACCACGTTGTAATGGTATGCGATGTATCGCATGCTGTGTAAAGGATGTCTCCTGTGCTACCACACCATGCCACTCCACTCTACTCTGCACCACTCCACACTGCACCACCCCACGATGCATCACTACACTCTACTTTGCACCACTCCACTCTACGCCACTTCACTCTATACCTCCCTACTCTATACCACTCTACTCTATGTCAATGCACTCTACACCACACAACTCTACTACGCACCACTGTGTTCTTTACCACTGCGCTCTACACCACTCTACTCTGCAAAACTGCACTCTGTGCCACTGCACTCTATGCCAATGCACTCTACTATGTACCACTCCACTCTATGCCAGTGAACTCTATTCCAGTCTACTCTATGCCACTGCACTCAGCGCCACTGCACTTAGCTCCATTACACTCACTCCCATGCCAACCAGGGTACTTCCATTCTTCGCCACTCTAATCTTCACAACTAGACTCTACGCCATTGCACTCTACACCACTGTACGCAAAACCAATGCACCCTATGCCCCTGCATTCACAGCCAATCTACTCTGCACTGCTGCACTCTGCATCACTATACCCTACTATGCAACACTTTACGCCACCATTGTACTCTACATCACTGCATTCTATGCCACCCTATTCTACTCTGCACCATTGCACTCTGCAACACTCTATGCCACTACACTCCATGCTAATGCACTCTATGCCACTCTACCATACACCACTGTACTCTACGACAGTCTACTCTGCAACACTACACTCTCTGCCACTGAACACTTTCATTGCACTTTACACTGCACCACTCTACACCGCTCTACTCTTTACCACTCTGTTCTGTGCCACTCTACTCTAAACCACTGCACTCTACGCCAATGAACTAAACAGTACTTTACTCAAAGCCAATGCACCTTACCACACTGTAGTCTATGCCATATGCCAACTACTCCACATTCTATGCCACACTCTACTCCACTGGACTGTACTTCACTGCATGCTATGCCACTCTATTCTACTCTGCACCACTGTATTCTATGCCACTGCTCTCTGCGCCATTCTACTCTGCGCCACTCTACTCTGCGCAGATTACTCTATGCCAATGCACTCCACAAGACTGCACTCTCCACCACTGAACTCAATGCCACTCTACTCTGCATGACTGTACTGTAAGCCACTGCACTCTTCACCACTCTACAGCACTTTATTCTACTCTGCACCACTGTACTCTACACCACTCTCTCTGTACCACTCCACTCTGTGCCATTCTACTCTACGCCATTACCCTCTAAAACACTCTACTCTGCTTGACTGAACTCTCTGCCACTGAACTCAACGCCATTCTACTCTGGGACACTGCACACTACGCCACTCTACACCATTGTACTCTATGCCACTGCGCTCTATGCTGCTCTATTCTACTCTGCACTACTGTACTCAATGCCACTGCTCTCTGCACCCCCTACAATGCACTACTGTACTCTGCATCACTCTACTCTATGCCACTCAACTCTACGCCACTCTACTGCATTCTACGCCAATGCACACTATTTCACTGCACTCTGCATCACTCCACACCACTCTAATCTATTCTGCACTGTTATGTTTCATATAGGTACCCTAATATAGGCCCGGGTAACAGCACACCCTTTCACCTACATCATCTCCCCTACACTACACAGTAAGAAGCCTTTTAGGACTGAACCTTTACCTAGTTCTAGTCCTGAGCGCAGAAGGAGGGTTTCCATAAACAATAGTGTTCTATGACTTCATCTTTAGACTGACACAGTAGGAATGAAAATTCATAAGGGTTCTTGGAAACCAGGCAGGGGATATAATCCACCTGCATAATATCTACGTACAAGGTTCATCCCATACGTCATTCTCAAACCCAACAATGGCTAACAGAAGAAACAAGGGACAAAGGGACTCTATATACTTTTCTGCATACATACAGCACCTCTTGCTAGCATTAGTTAGAGGGAACCGAGACTTCCAGGCCGACACACTGACCAGGGATGCTGAGGCTCCTGCATGCAGACACTCTAGCTGACAGTGGTCTAAACCTCCCTTGCGGGGTGTCCAACTCGAGACCAGGACGGGGTCCCAGGCTCTCTTGCTTCAGGTAATGGGTTTGGACTAAACCTAGAGGGATTCTTGGCTTTACACCTACTCACATGCTAGATACACTTAGTTACATCAAGATGGGCATCGTAGGAGTATACGCGCGCTTTCTTTTGTCATGCATTTTATATCCATGTATTTGTTCATGACTATTGCAAAATGGTAGAACTGTACTATCCTTTTATATTCACTGTACTGCTGATCATATATCTCTGCTACTGTCTAACGGTTGTTGCAGCACATATATTTTAAACTAGAAGAACAACTGTGCAATAAATACTTATTGTAAACATGCCGACTGTTTCTTCTGTGTAACTCTCTGAGACGAAGTAAGTGAGCACGAGTGACTGAGCGAAAAGTAGTACATTGTTTCCACGATCCTGGGGGGATCAGGGTTATCATGTTCTAACGTTGCCAGAAACTATTCTTTCCCTGATAAGAGGAGATTTCTCTGGCTAATGCAAACAGGCTAACATATTCGGTGAGAGTGCTCAGAGTTAGTCTGCCACCAAACCTACAGTTTATGTTATCCAAACGCGCAGGTCCTGTATGGGTAATTTAGGAACTACATGAGATGGCGCTGCCAATGTTGGTTGGGTACTTATTTACCAGTAGAATCTGAGTAGTTCAGTTGTGCTAATCTCAGAGACGCCTACTCACAAAACACCAGAGACGTCTGGAGTGGGTGGGCATAAAAACTCCGCCACAGCTGAGTAGGTGAAATATCCTATTTATTGGCTGTTGGTTATTTCAAGCTTGAAGGACACAGTGTTCCTAAAAATGTGCAATAAAACCTTATCTTAGTTCCCTTGAACAAACTTCTTCTTCTTTACAAAAATGACTAAGGGAAACAGTTACCCATTAGTAGATCTCCACATCTCAGCTGGAGAAGAAGATGCAGATGCAATATGAATTGCACCTAAATTCAGACATACTATCACCCTGAAACTATTGGACAATGGTTTACCAGATAGGGGTGGTTTAGTAGCTTTCGTGATTGAGGCACACAAATCAAACAAAACAGAGGTATTTTATTCGTGGGTTACATTCTCAGCAGCAGATGCACGAACACACACATTTCACTACTATACGAAAGGAGATGCACCAGCGGAATATGGTCTGTTCGATGACATAGAGATTCCACTCACTTACCAGGAACATTTATGCTGGTTTAATGGTGCCCTACCCCACGTAAGAGGAAGAGGTAGACTTGGCCCGTTAGGAAGACCTGGTGCAACTTGGCCTATATTAGCAGGCTACACACCTCATCCTGACATTGCAACAATGCCAAATCCAGACTTACTCATCCAACCCGAAGATTTAATTAAAATTTAAAGAATCCTGACGCAATTTGTCATGGAGGACTTTCACAGTCCAACCAGCAACAGTTGCAACACATGGAACTCATTCTCAGAGTACAGCAACTAAAATTACTCCACAAACATTACATGCAGTAATGGGCAAAAAGCCCACAAAATGCGAACAAATGCCATTCTGGGTAGCTCAGAAAATAACACAGTTGGAGGCAGTATTCCCGGATACTACCTCATTTGAAACACACAGAATGCTAACAATCTGCTTGCCCATGGAGATAACACCATAATTAGAGGATTGTACCACTTTGGGTACAATCTTTGCTGCCATATATACCAGAACTCATGGCATTCCTTCATTGGCGGTGATACCAGATGTATTATGACAAATACAGAACGAGTACGGAGCAGAATCTGCTCTGAACTGAGGGATGAAGTTACTAAACAACTTTGACCAGTTATCAACCATAATACTAGCCAATACTAAAGGGGAAGCAGCGTCAGTGGCAATCTGCCAACGCCTAAGGGAGTTCAGTCCGTTGGTTCAACAACAAGAACTACCCAAAATAATTTAAACTGAGTATGCAGAATTAGGCAGAGACAGTTTGGGTGGGAAAGCTTTAAAACCACAATTGATGGGCAGTCCTGAAAAGGACACTGCTAAGCAGGCATCTGCTTCTTCGAAAAAGAAGTGGGACAATAAAATACAACAAAGCTTCAAAGAAGACAGATCTCAGTCCCGAGGTAGATCTCCTCCACAGGAGCACTCTGAAAAGAGGTACAACCTTAGGAATAGGGATAATATTAGGAAACCCAACAGGTGTCAGGATGTTGATATATGCTCCTCTCGTTCCTTTCAAGGTTCGACGAAAAACTTCGAGAGAGAAGGACGGTCGTAAAATAAAGAAGAGCGTACAAAGTCCAGAGACAAACAGCACGCTCAAGACTATACTTCCAAAAAAGAAGAAAAGGCAAAATCAAAACCATAGTTCAAAAAGAAGAAAGCTGCAGGCTTGAAAATCAGACATGCCCAGAATTCTGAGGACAAAACTTCTGAATGGGAAATGAGCTCAGACAATGCTAGACAGTGCGTCAGAAGTAACAATAGCTCGCCAGAACCTGAAGCAATTTCTGGTGACAGCAGACTTGAATGACTACTTCACGGTGCAAACACTAGCTAAAAGGGTGAGCGTCCCACAGAAGTTACATGAAATAACACTCCGGATGGAGGGGGACAAGCTCAGAAAAATAAAAGGTTTCTTTTGGAAGAACCTATCATCTGGTTATGACATCCTGTTAGCTGAACAAGATTGGCCACCAGCATTCGTTATGGATTGCTCAAGGGGAGAAGATATAATTTTTCAATCTCTCTCCGACCTCGTTCCCGTACACCTTAAATACACGTATGCACCGGAGTGGGCAGTAGCCCTAGCTCCAGCATTAAACAAAAATCATGCTAGATGGGATGAGAATTCAACGCACCATGTGATCCCGTTAAAAGTTTCACCAAATGCTCAAAAGCAATACCTACTAAAGCAAGAAGCTAAAAAACAGGTCAGGGAGATCGTAGATCAACTTGAATACCAGGGAGTGATTGAAACATGCACCTCACCAATGAACAATCCTTTGTTTCTCATATTAAAACCTGACAATACACATCATCTAGTTTTAGATTACAGACATTTAAACACATGCACGAAGACATTTGCTGTCCAAAATGCACACAGTGCGGCATTAATGAATAACATTGTCGGAAGATATACAAAACTACACTTGATATCTCAAATGGATTTTTCTGCCAAAATATAGAGCCTGAAAGCAGGTATCTGTCCGCATTCTCAGTGTTAGGGTCACAGTGGCAATTTTGTCATCTCCCCCAGGAGTATAGGAATAGCCCTGGGGTATTTTCAGCAAGGGTAACAGAATTACTCCAAAAATGTGATGAAGAAGCATTGTCCTATGTGGATAATATTTATCTGACAGACAATGACTTAGAGAGGCACTTAACCAGGGTGAGCACCATTATTATGGGATTCGCCTCTGAGGGCTACAAATTTAACTTAAAAAAATTCAAAATAGCCCACCTCAATGTCCTATCTTTGGGATATGAGCTGTCAAGGGAAGGGAAAAGTCTGCCAGCTAACTTTTTAGAAAAGTGTGCGCTGCTCCAACCTCCAAATTCATTAAAAAAAACTTACAATCAATACTAGGATTCCTAAGTTTCGGCAGAACACAAATTTTGGATTACGCAGAAAGAGTAAAACCTTTCTACGACTTAATAAAACCTGACTTTTCACTTAGACATTGGACACAAGAACACACAAATATCCTACGTTCACTACAAGAAGACATGATAGCTTCAAAACACTTACAAACACGCGTAAATGTTCACCACTTCGTGATCCGTGTATTAGCGGACACCTACTTAACGCTGAATGGAGGCAAAACAGTACCAATCGCATACAAATCACACCTGTACACAAACGCAGAAATGCGTTTCACTTCAACAGAGAAAATCCTGACAGCAGTTCAGACCGCTGTAGCAAGAGAAAGAGCACTGGCTCAGGGGAAACGCATAATTGTTGTTACCCCAGTACCGGCTTTAGAAGCCGTTTAATGGCTGGCATTCCAAATGCAAAAGCCTTACATCCTAGATGGATACAATGGGCTAATTCTCTTACTGCAAAGGACGTTGAATACAGATTTGATCCAAGTTTAAAAACACAAGCATTCCTGCAATATGAACAAGAATATCCTCTACCTAATGAAATATTGCCTCTAGAATAGTATGAATACTTAATTTACACTGACGGATCAGCTCAACCGGCCATAGGGAGTAAGCAACAATACAGAGCAGCATGTGTGATCATTAAAGGTCGCATGCGGGACGGCAAGTACCGAGTTGCACTAAAACGCAATCCCTAGGAGACTGCACTGCACAGTTGGCAGAGTTAAAAGCATTAATACTGGCACTAGTGAATAAGGATCACAAATTTCCCACACTAACCGTGTGTGATTCCTTTTACTGTGTGCAATTGAATAATGAATACTTATACCATTGGGAGCATAACGGGTTCAAAGATGCAAAAAGTGGCACAATTAATCATAAAATGCTATGGGAACAGGTAGTAGAGTTGAAAAACGAACTACCAAGGGCTCAAGTGATTCATACACTGTCAACAACGTGATAGTGTTCACGTTGAAGGGAATTAATTGGCTGATGAAGCCGCAAAGGGGGCTGTATGTACGGCTTCCGTAGCTGCAATCACTAGTTCAAAAACGAGGATAGATGGCGAGATTATGGTTGCTGTCATTGCTTCGCGCAAAGGCAGCTCAGAAGGACCAAAGAAATTTCCACTCAAGTACTCCTACAAGTTAGATGCGAGCAACTTTCCATATGCTCAGATTCCTGGAGTGGGGGATAGAGTAATACCAAATATGAATCGTACACAGGGCTTGATTGTTGCAGCACACAAGGGTTTGGGCTCTGCGCATACAGGCGTTACAACGCCTATTTCCTTGTTGAAACAGCGCTACTGGTGGCCAGGTATAGCAAAACAAACTAAAGGATATGTTTTGAAATGTGACATCTGCCAACAGATGAAAGGCTCCAAATAACACAGACACCATTATTAAAATCTGACAAACCTCTTGCTTGTGTTTAGCTGGACCACTGCGGCCCTTTACAATCTGATGGGGTTTACGAGTATATCTTGGTGGCAGTGGATTCTTGCTCCAGATTCCTATGGGTCTGGCCTCAGCGCTCGGCTGACGCTCGAACTGTTAAAAAGATTTACGCGTCTTCATAGGGACATATGCAGTTGTCATGTTACATTCTGACTGTGGCCTGGCGTTTAGCTCTCGGGCTTACAAAGAGGCCAGGGAAAATATGGGCGTAGCATTGCGGTACTTCTCTTTGTACCATCCTGAGGGAAATTCGGTTGTGGAGAGGAAAAACCGGGACTTAAAGCAATCTTTAACAGCTAGGGTATTAGGCAAGTGCAGTAGTTGGGTCAATCACTTATAAGGGCTACAGAGAGCCCTCAACAATCAGCCAAGAAGTTCTCTAGGGGGTGTCACTCCATATGAGGTCCTATTTGGGACAAGAATGTGGGTACCTGACCTTGATTGTGAAGGCACAGTGGCGGTTGAGAAACCATTTGATATCCATGATTGTTTGGCTGTTTTACAGGATCTTAATGAATCCAGGACACAACAAAGTAACGTCCACAAAAAACAGACTGCCACTGGGGAAGTCAAGGCAATCACGGCAAGACCTGTCTGGATCCCAAAAGTCGGGGATCTGGTCAGAGAGAAAATAGCGAACAAAAGAGAATTCGGACAATCCTACAGAAAACCTGTACCTGTCCTAACAATTCAAGGAACAAGAACTGTACTTTTGCCACCTCTTGCCGGGAAAAAGGAGAAAAGATTTGCCTCAATCGACTTAATCAAACAATACTATGTGGCCGATACTAAGCAGTAGGCCTTGTGGACTCAACAGTAGCAGATGCCCTCCTCTCGCTACAATTCAAGAAGTTCCAACAGAAAGACTCATCACGTTTGAAAAGCCTCCTGTGCGGAATGAAGGACTGTGCAACAATGCTATGGAACTCTGTTAGACTTGGCATCTTTTGGCGTGTTTCCCCTGAGTTTTTGCTTTCTGACCTCCCGGTTTTTGCTGGCGTAGCGTTTATGTGCACTTTTCTCACTGCTGATTAGTGGTAAAGTGCAAGTGCTCCTGTGATAAAATTTGTTATGGATTGAGGTTTCCATGATTGGCCTATTTTATTTATGTGTCAGTCCCTAGTAAAGTGCACTGCGTGTGCCAGGGCCTGTATATCAAATACTGTTGGTAAGCTGCAGCACTGG
The DNA here is from genome assembly GCF_964204655.1 of Triturus cristatus. Classification (NCBI taxonomy): domain Eukaryota; kingdom Metazoa; phylum Chordata; class Amphibia; order Caudata; family Salamandridae; genus Triturus; species Triturus cristatus. The sequence continues at coordinate 1,099,588,875 of NC_140585.1, forward strand.
ATTGTACCACCCACACAAACAGCCCGTAAATGTGACTCTGGCCTGCCATTGCAGAGCCTGAGCGCAGTCTGGTACTGCCATGTCGACTTGGCAAGTGCACCCACTTGCCAGGCCCTAACCTTCCCTTTTCTTACAATGTCAGCCACCACCAATCAATCAATCAATCAATCACGACATTTGTAAAGCGCGCTACTCACCCGGAAGGGTCTCAAGGCGCTGGGGGGGGGGGGGGGGGGGGGGGAGGGGTACGTTACTGCTCGAACAGCCAGGTCTTGAGCTGCTTCCTGAAGGAGAGATGGTCTTGGGTTAGCCGAAGGTGGATGGGGAGGGAGTTCCAAGTCTTGGCTGCCAGGTAGGAGAAGGATCTTCCTCCGGCGGTGGCTCTGCGGATGCGTGGTACGGTGGCGAGGGCGTGGCTGGTCGATCGTAGCTGGCGGGTGGGCGTGTAGAAGGTCATGCGGTCGTTGAGGTACTTGGGGCCCAGGTCGTGGAGAGCCTTGTGTGCGTGGGTGAGGAGTCTGAACGTGATTCTCTTGCTGACGGGGAGCCAGTGCAGGTCTCTCAGGTGTCCGGTGATGTGGTTTTGTCGGGGGATGTCCAGGATGAGTCGTGCGGAGGCGTTCTGGATGCGTTGGAGTCTTTTTTTAAGTTTGGCTGTGGTTCCGGCGTAGAGGGTGTTCCCGTAGTCCAGTCGGCTGGTGACGAGTGCCTGGGTAACGGTCTTCCTGGTTTCTGTAGGGATCCATCTGAAGATCTTGCGGCGCATGCGCAGGCTGTTGAAGCATAATGAGGAGACGGCGTTGACTTGTCTGGTTATCGAGAGGGAGGAGTCCAGGATGAAGCCCAGGTTGCGCGCGTGGTCCGTTGCTTTGGGAGTGGTGCCCAGGGCCGGGGGCCACCAGGAATTGTCCCAGGCGGAGGGGGATGGACCCAGGATGAGGACTTCCGTCTTGTCTGAGTTCAGTTTCAGGCGGCTGTTTTTCATCCACTCGGCGACGTCTTTCATCCCTTTGTGTAGGCTGGCTCTGGCGGTAGCGGGGTCGTTGGTGAGGGAGAGGATCAGTTGGGTGGCGTAGGAGATGATGTTGAGGTTGTGTTGGCATGCGATGGCTGCGAGGGGGCTCATGTAGACGTTGAAGAGGGTTGGGCTGAGTGATGATCCTTGTGGTATGCCCCAGATGACTTCGGTGGCCTCGGATCTGAACGGGGGGAGGCGGACTCTCTGGGTTCTTCCGGCGAGGAACAAGATGATCCACTCCAGTGCCTTCTCTTGGATTCCGATGTTGCTGAGGCGCTGCACTAGGGTGCAGTGGCAGACAGTGTCGAACGCAGCAGAGAGGTCCAGGAGGATGAGGGCCGCTGTTTCCCCGTTGTCGATCAGGGATCTGATGTCGTCGGTTGCTGCGATCAGGGCGGTCTTGGTGCTGTGGTTGGCCCGGAACCCAGACTGCGAGGGGTCGAGGGATCCGTTCGTCTCGAGGAAGGTGGTGAGCTGTTTGTTGACGGTCTTCTCAATGACTTTGGCAGGAAAAGGAAGGAGCGAGATGGGACGGTAGTTCTTGAGGTCAGTGGGGTCCGCCGTTGGTTTCTTCAGGAGGGCGCTAAGCTCGGCGTGCTTCCAGCTCTCCGGGAAGGTGGCGGTGTGGAAGGAGGTGTTGATGATGTCCCGGAGGTGGGGTGCGATGATGGCGTCGGCCTTGTTGAAGACGTGGTGGGGGCAGGGGTCGGTGGGGGATCCGGAGTGGATGGTGTTCATCGTGTGGGTGGTGTCTTCGGTGCTGATCGGGGTCCAGTTGCCGAGGGTGGTGGTGGCGGGCGTTGGTTCGGTGGTAGGGTGCGTGGTCTGTGCGTTGAAGCTGTTGTGTATGTCGGCAATCTTGCGGTGGAAGAACGAGGCGAGTGAGTTGCAGAGGTCTTGCAAGGAACCCCTGTGGGCAGGGTGCAGTGTATGTGAAAGGGAGGACATGCCCTGGTGTGTGTGGCATGTCCTGAGAGTGAATTGCTGCCAATTTCGTTTTTCACTATTGCAAGGCTTCCTGTTCCCAATGGGACAGAATGGGGAGTTTGTTTACAACATCTTATAAGCACAACTGGCCCGGGGAATTAGGTAGGAAAATAAAGTTTAGTATGCCTGAACTCAGAATCTAAAGATGCATCTTTTAGGGCCATATGTATGAAAGTTTGGTTTTGCGATTCTCAAATAGCATTTTTTTTGCGAATCGCTATTTGAGAATCGCAAAATGCTATGTATGTAGGATTTGCAAATAATTTTGCGAATCCTACATATTCCTTAACTGCGAATTGCAAATTGCGATTCGCAATTAAGGAATACCTCCCCATTCATTCCTGTGGGCCTAGAGGCCCTTAGGAATGAATGGGAAGACATTCTCAATTTGCGATTCTCAATTAGAGAATCGCAAATTGAGAAAGCAATTTCAAGGGTGCCAGTTGCATCCCTGAAATTTGCATGCATGTATGTGCGTCACATGGCACTTTGAAAAATGCAAAAAAGTGAATTTTTCAGAGAAATCGCAAATTCCCACCAACTTGAAGTTGGTGGTAATTTGCGATTCCTTAAGGCCAAATTGCACTTTTTCTGTGCTTCTTACATTGTATTTAAGGAATAGCAATTTGCGATTCCTTAAATGCAATCGCAAAATAAGGAATCGCAAATTTTGCGATTCCTTATTTTGAGAGGTAGTTTTTCTTTAATACATACCACTGAGCCAAATTGCGATCACAAACGCCGAAATTCTGCGAATTTCGGAGTTTGCGATCGCAATTTGGAATCATACACATGGCCCTTAGTGAAGGTGGTTTTTACATTCTGTGTTTGAAAATACAACTTTTAGAAAGTGGGTATTTTCTTACTCAGTCATCCAGTGTGCCTCTGCTAGAATGTGGATTGACTGCCTGGGTATTGGATGACAGAGAGCTGGGGATCAGGAGTGGCTATGGATAGTCTAGGTGGGTCAGGAAAGGGCTGAATAGACCCGCGCTGCATTTAGAGTAGGGGAAGGCGATTTCCTTGCCCCTGAATGGGCCTGGTCTGCCTCTGACAATGACATCTCCACCTCCTGCCAGGAAGCCACACCAGAAAAGGCAGAACTGGTTCTGGCTGGGCACAGAGACTTTCTACCTAAGGGATCAAAGGATTTTGGGATATAAATATTGGGGCCCAGACCCCTGAACTTCAGAACTCTTTTGGACCAAGAAGACTGCCAAGAAGAAGAGCTAGAGAAACTCTGAGAAGGAACTACCACTTTGCTGTGTTCTTTGCTGTGTTGGCCTGCAGTGGCTGCTTCTGTCTTGGGCAGTGAAAGGACTGGACTGGACTTTCTGCAATCTACTTTTGTGCGTTTCTCCAAGGGCTTGAGGTAGAGCTTGTCCCCTGTTCAAGAAGTCTCAGGAGCAGCAAAGACTTAAAGCTCTTCTGCCCTCAGCACTGTGTGTTTTGTGCTGCAACAGAAGAAGCAACCCGACGACGTCTACGACGCCGCTGCTGACGCTGTGTCCTGAAGGCACTGCATAGGGCACCACCGCAACCCCGCAACACAACCCTGGTCTCACCGATGACACCTGCCAACGCCGTCACCGAACCACTGCTCGCACCGCGACCTGTGGGCACCGCACTCCGCACTGCCTCACGACGACGCCTTGGTATCCCCGACGACGCTGCTCCCCCCTGAAATCTACACTGCTGCTTGCACCGTTTGAGGGCACCGCTCATAATGTTACATGACGCACCGCCCTCATCCCGCACCGCAGCCTTGGCCTACTGACGTTGGCACCATCCACTCCAGTTCCTCAGCCGACGACAGCGCTTCAGCAACGACGATGCCACTGCTCGCACCGCGACATGCCAGCACCGCGACGAGCACCGCATTCACTTCGCACCGCGACCCTGGTCTCACCGACGATGCCATCTGATGCTGCCACTGAGCCGCTGCTCGCACCGCGACCTGAGAACACTGCATGCCAAACCGCTTCACTTTGCACCGCAGCATCCAATGCCTGCTGACGCCAGCGCTCCTGACTTCAACAGAGAGGAGTTCGATCTGCAACACGTGTGACTTCGAGGGCCCCGACGACTCCTGCATCAACTTCCGGAACCGACGCCTGTGGATGCCGTACTTTCGAAAGCTCAACGAGAGGTCGCCGACGCCCTGCATTTCTAAATGGTACTGTTTGCAGGTCTTCCCGACACCATAGATTTATCCGCAGACTCAAATTAAAGAAATTATTTGATGCAAATAAAAAGTTTGTCCGGTACCTGTGTATACGTTGAAAAGAGTGGACAGACCATTAAGGACATTCAGGATGTCCAGATGTTGTTATCATTAGATGACAGTTTAGAACGAGTGCCCAGTATGGGTGAAATAATGCAGGATTTGGATATTGAAATGAATTTACAGACGAACAGTGGGCGAAGAATGAAATCCACATTTTTGCCTGTTTTATCATCAGACAATCTGATTGACTGCTTTTATAAAGCAGTTATTGAGGATCTATACAAACTCAAAGACAAATTACAGGGTGCAACTAGAAGACACACTGACAATCTTGATAAGGAAGAAAGACTGGCTTTACGACAACTAACCAACTATGAGAATGTAGTAATAAAAGAGGCAGACAAGGTGGGTAACATGGTCCTTATGGACAATGCGGATTATACTGCCGACATCGATCGTCAATTGGCAGACAGTAATTCATATACGAAGATTTTACACAATCCAACATACGATGTTAATTTACGTGTGAACAGAGCATTAAAGTACTGGCATAGTGCAGGTCTCCTCTCTGACTTGGAACTTAAATATATGTATAATTCGAATCCTATGGCAGCTTACATATTTACATTACCCAAGGTACATAAGAGTGCTACGGCACCTCCAGGTAGACCAATAATATCTGGGATAGGGGGACCAACAGGGCACATTTCGGAGTACATTGATATATCCTTGCAACCAATTGTACGTAATCTCCCTTTGTTTATCGAAGCCACTAAGGACCTTCTCAATAAACTAGAGGACTTAGTTTGGATGGAGGAATTTACCCTAGTAACCCCAGATGTGTGGGCCCTGTATACAAGTATCCCCACTGACAAAGGGATGGAAGCTCTTACGTATTTTCTGTCCAAACAAGATGCTACCCTATATGAACACACCCAAATGATACTTGATTTAACACGTCTTACGTTGGATAACAACTTTTTTAAACATAATGATAATTGGTATCAACAACACTCAGGAGTTGCTATGGGTGGAAAATTCTCGCCAGCATTTGCAAATCTTTATATGGGTTTTTTTTAGGAACACCATATGTGGAAACTATGTCCATCAGAATTAACGAATCACATCATATATTGGTGTTGATTCATTGATGATATTCTTATGATCTGGGGAGGTAATGATATCACATTGAGAACCTTTATTGAGTATATCAATGCAAATCAGTACAATTTGAGTTTCACATCCAGAATCAGCAAAATAAGCATTGATTTTCTTGATATTACCCTGTTCGTTGAGAATGGGAAACTTGAATGCAAACTGTTTGGGAAGGATACATCTAGCAATCCGGTACTGCACGCTAGTAGTGCACATCCTGGTTCCCAAATACAGGCCATCCCATTTGGAGAAATGACTAGGCTGAGACGCAATTGTTGTACTGAGGAAATTATCCAACAGGAAATTGAGACTCTAAAGAAACGATTTCTAGCCAGGGGTTATGAGCATTCCCTGTTGGAAAGGGCACATACTAAGATCAATAGAACAAAGAGAACTGAATTACTTAAACGAAATTGCGGAAAGAATTCAGAAAGGAAAATAATAAAGTTGCGTTTATTACGCAGTTCAATTCGCACAGCAGCCATGTCTTTAAAACCTTAAACAAACATTGGCAACTCCTGAAACTAGATCACGAATTGGATCCATATTTATCATTCAAACCTCGGATTGTGTATAAAAGAGGTAGGACTCTAAGAAACATACTAAGTCCTTCAGTGATTACAAGTCCCTCCAAGGCTGCTACAAGTATGTGGCTACCAGGTAAACCTAAGGGTTTTTACAAGTGCTCCATGTGTAGCATTTGCCAATTTGCAGAAGACAAGAAAATAGAATTCTGTTATAACACCAAACAGAAACACAAGATACAGCAGTTTATTAACTGCAATACAAAGTATACAGTGTACTGCATTATCTGCCAATGCAATTTAATTTACGTTGGCAGTACAATAAGGCCACTCAAGGAGAGAATACAGGAGCACGTGAGAGCAATTTGTAATCATAACAAAAACTACCCCTTAGCAGTATATTACAACACTGCCCATGCCAATGCCGAAATTTTGCATCTGAGATTTCATGGGATTGCTATAGTTGAGGCAAATCCTCGTGGGGGTGATAGGACAGCAGCATTGAGAAAACTTGAGTCGAAATGGCTTATTAAATTGCGAGCAGTTGATAGGGGGTTGAACACAGATCGTGAGCTACATGTGTTTTTGCGGGATTAGAATGTCATTCAATAAATGGCCATCCCTTTAGAATGTTATCATTTGGGAAATTTATATGATTACAATGCTGTCTATATTCAATTTATGAGCAAAAAGAAAAATCCCTATATATGATTATTGTAATTCTGATTGATGGGTTCTCTTCAAAATATCTGCCCACTATATCTTTTATTCCTTATTAGGATTGTATACACATGAGGTGGGTGCAGCACAGAATATACACTCACACACGTTGGGTGAAATGCTCTTTCCTTTACTCTTTTCAGTTTTGTTTTAGTATAGCGTCATGAACTTGAAATAAGGCATGATAAGCTAGCTTGACAATATGGTTAGTTTGATCACTATGGCTCTATTTATATTGCCAGTAATGGGCTTCTGTATATTGTGCACCACGTTGTATGCATTGTATCAGGACATTGTATACTGATGTGTGGTACATCACAATATAATACATTTACACACATTGTGTATAATGTTCTCGTTTTTATACCTGTTCGCTATCTTTTTATTCCTAGAATGATAGAAGCACCACAGCGTGAATAGGAACAGTACGTACAACATGGTTGTTCTTATGGTGCCGATCTGGAGTAAAAATTAAGGGCTCTTTCAGTGTTCTTTCAAGTGAACGGACTATGACCCTTTTGCATAGCCAAAGATGGCGGAGATTTTAGCCTACAATTGAGGGCCGATAGTAGCAGTCGTCTATTTTTCCCTCTGGCATACGTATGAGTCATGGTATTCCCTCTATTGGCAGAGTGGCGCTTACGTAAATAGCGGTCTGACCGCGTTACCCATTTCTCTGGTGACTGCAGGGACACGCGGATCAGCGGGTACATCATTACCGTTTTGGTGAGTGTTGGGACAAGGGAGAACTTTGAGTTAGTGTCTTTACGGACAGTTTACGATTATAGTTTGTTGGCATTACGGTTACAGGTTACAACGTACTATGGTTGCGTCGCTTGGGTCGAGATAAAGGGAACTTGATATTAGGATATTGTCGACCAATTCATTGTGAACAAGGTGAGTGGTATAAAATTGGTGGATAGTTGTGATTTATACGTGATAGTGTTAACAGTCGGTCTTAAGCTGGTGGTGTTTCTTATCTTGCCGTTTCCCAGGTGACTGCACGTAGCAGGACCGTAAATGAAGGTCTTCTGATTAGTTGCACATTATATAGAATGTGGTCAGTTGGATTTGATTTTAAACGTGCAACTAACACTTAGAAGCACATTGCTGACCCATCCCAGGGGTGAGTGTGCTTGAGCCATTATTATTTATTAAGGCCACGGAGTTTATTGTTGTGGATATTTGAGACAAGGTACTCTCTGCTCACAACAATCTTTCAGGTACCAAGGCTGTTTTTATATAGCTCTTAAAACGTTTGGGACTTGTTAGATCCAGTGTTAGACGTTTAGAATCACATTTGTGAGCCTTTTGGATTTTTTGATGAATGAATATATATAGGACACAATGTTTTCCCCTATACATTAATGGCCATGTGTAATAAGGGTTATACAACGGTGTATTTTTGATAGAGATGATTAATGGCCATCATTATACTCAGAGGGGTATCAATTTGCTTTTATGGACCAGTATTATTATCAAATAATATGTGGGTGTTGACTTTTTAACGCACCTTAGATACTTACTGTTTTTAGTTGGGACGCTATTGAAAACCCAGTTTTACTTATTGTGTTGGCTCATGACTCTGTGGTATAACTGTATGTGAGCATGATATAATTTTGTGCTTTCTTCTTGTAGTTTTGTGGGGTGTACCACCACCATTCCTGGGGTTCCCTTATAGATCTCATCCAGCTTTAACGGACACTAGCTGCTTTCAATTTTTGACGTGTAGATTCCTATATGATTGGTAGGTTTAGTTTTTAACTTAGTATTTAGATGCACTTAATGTCTGACATATACACTGTGGTTTGGTTAGCTGAGATTATAAAATTCGGAAATTCTGTTTCTAATTTCATCTGTCTCGTCCACTCTCGTCAGTTTGTTCGTTTATTTATTTATGTATATATTTAAGTTTTTAGTTTCACTTCTCTTTCTTGCTTACTGTGGTGGTTTGGTCTGTGCATAAACTTTCATACTTTTCGTCTGATTATATGCTTTACATATACAAACTTGCACATAGGATCTAGATAGGTTTTTATAATATGTATATATACACAATTCGCATTGTGTGTTTATCCTTTTATGTAACACAAATAGAGGTCAGTCAGTATTGCTAACGGCAGCACTGTGACGTGTATATTGTTCAATGTTGTTTTATATATATTTGTTTGTCACTGTATGTCAGTATGTTTATGATATTATGTTTGTTATTCCAGCCTTGAAAAAGTCTTAGCAAAAGACGAAACACGTGTCGGCTATTGTGTGCTGGGTACGTTTTACAAAAAATAATGTTTTCTACAATAAGAATAAAGACTACTGAACTGCATGAGAAATTACCCCTCTGGATCTTTTTTTCAGATCAATATTGTTGTGTCTTGTCCACTCTTAGAATTGTGATTTATACTGTATGTTCCCACTAATTTGATCTCAATTGTTTATCGATCAACAATACACGTAATGGTGTGCTGCCAGAGCCCCAGTTTGTTTATATCTGCAACGCATGTGACTTCGAGGGCGCCGACGACTCCTGTATCAACTTCCGGAACCGACGCCTGTGGATGCTGTGCTTTCGAAAGCTCAACGAGAGGTCGCCGACACCCTGCATTTCTAAAAGGTACTGTTTGCAGGTCTTCCCGACACCATAGCTGGCTCGCAACGCCGCAGTCGGCCAGAACTGTTTGGATTTGTTTGCTCACTACGCCGTGATAGCCCCAGACTGAGCTATCGACATCAAGGAACTGCTTTTCAAGCATATTTTGATAACTGAAGATTTTTAAGTACTGTTTTGTGGATTTTTATCGTTTTTGGTCTTGTCTTAAGTATATAAAAATATTGGACATGTTTCTAAACTGGTGTGGTGTCCTTTTGTAGTGCTTACACTGTATTACTGTTGGTTATGTGCAAATGCTTCACACACTGCCTCGAAGATAAGCCTGACTGCTCGTTCCAAGCTACCAAGGGGGTGAGCAGGGGTTATTTTAGGAGTGCAGCTCCCTTATCCTGACTAGGAAGAAGGGTCCCTATTTGGACAAAGGTACCTAGCTCTGCCAACTAGAGACCCCTATTTCTAACGTTGGTTGTCAGTGGTGAGGATAGGACTTGCGTTTGCACTTGACTTTTGCACTACTTTTCGGTTTCAATACTGCCTTCAGCAGAGGCAGGCAGGCAGGTGTGAAAAAAAGGGTAAGGAATACGTTAAGGAATCCTGGGAATTACCATATAGATTTCGATGCCGGAGTGGGGATCGTGAAGTGTTTCTTAGTGGTATAAATTGCAAGAATGCTTTAAGCTGTTCTCTCATGTGCCAGGACATTTGATTGCACGGAACATGTAATGGTTCGGTAGCAAACTTGTCTTGCCACATAAAAGAGACTCCAGCTGCCGTGATTACAACGGTATTAGAGTTGCTCTCGAATGGGAGTTACTTGACGCTGAACGATCAAGGTTGCTGCGGTATACTTTCGGGCATTGCCTATCTGGTCACTGTGAACTCCAGGGTTACTTGCTGTCTGCAAGTATTTTTTCCCCCAACAAGTACAGTCAGGGAGGCGCCGCTATGGGCTTCGTTGAATGTTTCTTTTCTACAGTTTGATACTGTGAGCAGACTGAAAGCCATGCTTTACAGCAAACTGTACCCTGAACCTCCGCTCGAGAGACCTTTGATCTTCAAGTTGCAAGGACCTCTACCGAGATACAGGCACTTATACGTACAAACTGCCCCTTTCATTTAGCAGAAATGGTGCGTCGTATCTTTAACATGTCTGATACGAGTGGTATTGTACACCCATTTAAGACCATAGGGTCAGGATTTCTAAGCACCTTTCAGACTATCCTCTGAGTTATTCCAAATTTTATACACTCCATATTTGGAAGCATTTTTGGATGGCTACCACTGATCCTGCTCTCAATAGCTAGACTCATGATTGTCATCTACCTGCTACTCAATGGACAGCCCAATCACCGACATGGCAAAAGCTCTTCTGGAGCGGAAATACCGTGGAAGCATGGGACAACGTCTGGGCACACCTCGTCTAAGGGAACTGAGCTCCTCTTAGTTCCTATCGTTTAGACCAGTCTGGATGGACTGCATCTTACCTGTTCTTCGATGCTTGTTTTGCGGTGAAGAATGCATGTTGGACCTCTGTCTGACACTAGCGACGGACACGCCTGTGGACTTAAATGCGAGGCTGGAACCATTGAGGTCCCATGCTCGGCAATGTCCCCAGCTTATTCCCATCCTGATGGCTGCAATCCTCGAGAACCCGCAGGCGCCTTATACATCTGGGTTAAGCATCAGCTCTACCACTAGCACCACTAGCACCCAGGTATCGACTACAGCCCCAGCTGCCTCTACACCAGCTATTGGCAGCACTGAATTTAATCTGTGCTCCATTGACATACTCTGTGAGGTGTTACAAGGTCCGTCCCCTGCGGCAGAAAGCAACGACGATGTTGCGTCTCCCAGCCAGGACACTTAATCTAAAACTGGCTCTTTGTGTGCTGGGAAAGAATTTGGATTTACCTTTTGGTTTCAAAACTCTGCAAAATTTTGAACATTTCCTAAAATTGACACTTTCGCTAGAAAAGCATGGCCTTCTAGAACGCTTGTAGTAGTTCAACCTATGCAATCGAATTCATATAGGACTTTGGCTTAAGAGACAATTTCAAAGCTGATTTTCTGAATTTCTTTCCCTCTTAGACTGTTTTTTAAAAATATTTTATTGTTTTAGAATGTTTTTACAAGACTCACTGATAATATTATGCGCTGCTACCTAGTATAAATTAGTAGTTCGCTAGCATTTTATCATTGTTAACTATTCAGAAGAGGAGTGGGTGTTATGTTTCATATAGGTACCCTGATATAGGCCCGGGTAACAGCATACCCTTTCACCTACATCACCTCCTCTACACTACACAGTAGCCAGCCTTTTAGGATTGAACCTTTACCTAGTTCTAGTCCTGGGCACAGAAGGAGGATTTCCCTGAACAATAGGGTTCTATGACTTCATCTTTAGACTGACACAGTATGAATGAATATTCATAAGGGTTCTAGGAAACCGGGCAGGGGCTATAATCCACCTGCATAATATCTACGTACAAGGTTCATCCCATACGTCATCCTCAAACCCAACAATGGCTAACACAAGAAACGAGGGACAAAGGGACTCTACATACTTTTCTGTATAAATACAGCACCTCTTGCTAGCATTAGTTAGAGGGAACCGAAACTTCCAGATTGACACACTGACCAGAGACGCTGAGGCTCCTGCATGCAGACGCTCCAGCTGACAGCGGTCTAAACCTCCCTTGCGGGGTGTCCAACTCGAGACCAGGACAAGGTCCCACTGTTGCTTGCTTCAGGTAATGGGGTTAGACTAAACCTAGAGGGATTCTTGGCTTTACACCTACTCATGTGCTAGGTACACTTAGGTACATCTAGATAGGCATCTTAAGAGTATACGCACGCTTTCTTTTCTCATGCGTTTATATCCTTGTATTTGTTCATGACTATTGCAAAATGGTAGAACTGTACTATCCTTTTATATTCACTGTACTGCTGATCATATATCTCTGCTACTGTCTAACGGTTGTCGCAGCACATATATTTTACACTTGTAGAACAACTGTGAAATAAATACTTATTGTAAACACTCCCGACTGTTTCTTCTGTGTAACTCTCTGAGACGAAGTAAGTGAGCAAGAGTGACTGAGCGAAAAGTAGTACATTGTTTCCACGATCCTGGGGGATCAGGGTTATCATGTTCTAAGGTTGCCTGAAACTATTCTCTCCCCGATAAGAGGAGATTCAAGTGGCACTGTGAGCTAGCTAATGCAAACAGGCTAACATATTTGGTGGGGGTGCTCAGAGTTAGTCTGCCACCAATCCTACAGTTTATGTTATCCAAACGCGCAGGTCCTTTATGGGTAATATAGGAACTTCACGGCAGCACCACTGCACTCCATGCCACTGCACTCTATACCACTCTACTCTACATCCATGTACTCTACCCTGCACCACACCAATCTACCATGAAGCACTCCACTGTACGCCACTTCGCTCTACTCTGAAACAATCTACTCGACACCACTGCAGTCTACTCTGCACCACTCAACTCCACATCGCCGCACTCTGTGCCAATGCACTCAACACCCCTTTACTCACACCGAATTCACTCTACACCACTGCACTCTATGCCAATCTACTCTGCACCACTGTACTTTATTCCACTTCACTCTTGGCCACTCTACGACAAAACACTCTACAATACTCCACTCTGACACTCTATTCCACTCTACTCTACTTCACTCCACTCTATGCCACTCCACAACACTACTCCACTCTACGATGCTCTACACAACTCCCTTTATCCCAATCCATGCCACTTTAATTCACTCTATTCTATGACACAACACTGAACTCTACTCCACACCACTCTATGCCACTCCATTCTATGACACTCCACACTACGCCACTCCACTTAATGACAATCTACTCTTCTCTATGCGACTCTACTCTACCTCACACCCTCTAAGCCACTCCACTCTACTCTACACCACTCCATGATACTCTATTCCACTCCACAGCACTCTACTCCACTGTACGCTCTTCCACTCTCCAAAAATCTACTTCCTCCATGACACTCCAAAACACTCTAGCCACTCCATTAGACTCCACTCCCCTACTCACCACGCCACTCAACTCTACTTAATACCCCTCCACATCACTCCATAACACTCCACTCTACTCCACTGTACAACATTCCTATCCACACCACTCTCCTTTACCCCATTAACTTTTAGCCATGCTGAACAGCAGCCACACTGGTGTACAACACTGTTAAAACATTTTGGCAAAGTCAATAGTTCTTGCATAGGCAAGACCTATTGGCTTCACCAATGCTTGTATACATTGTCTCTGTTTTCCTATTGTTCACTTCCTCCTCTTTTATTCCTTCTCTGCTTTTCTCGGTATTGCGCTGGATCAAAGTTTGAGCATGAAAAATAAGTACTTGTCCCCAAAAATCAGTACTAATGGCCACCATGTGCAATCATTGCCACAAAGTTAGCACTGGGTTTCAGTTCGCACCTTGGAAGCTGTCTGCCATGACAGTTTTCACTTTCCTAATGCTCATAGCGGCCTGCACGGTCTTAAACCAATGATACAAAGGAATTTTGCTTATTGCATGTTTGCATCTCCTTTTTCTTCCTATATAAGTTTGCAATAGATGCACTGCGAGTTTCATTGCCAATTTCGTATTGCCATTAGGGGCGTAGCTTGGCCAGTAAAGTTGGGGGGGTGAACTTCTGATTTTTCAACAATCATGCTGGCATATGAGGTTAAAATACATTATAGGACAAGCAGGGTGCATGAGAGCGGCCTAGGGGTATGTGGAAAGGGAGAGGAATGCAGATTGGTAGGTGCACTAAGTGAGAGAACATACAATATTTTGTACAATAACCAATATTTTTGAGGAATTTCAAAACAGGGAGAGAGAGCGTGTATGCGCTTTTATCTGTGTAAGTAAAATATTCTTGGTGAAATCCGACAGACACCTCACCATACCCGACTGAAAGCACCTGTGACCAACTATATGTCAGAAATACATTTGTTTGGGGGGGGTGTAATACCCCAAACATCCCCCTGAAGCTACGCCCCTGATTGTCATGTACATTTGTGCATTATGAATTGCAACTTTACATTTCAAAGTCATCAGCAATTCGATCGTAAAAGAAGCTGATGTATATTTCCCTTCGCCTTTTATTTTTTACAATGTTCACTTGGCTGTATCAAAATCTAGATTATGCAAACACACTCATTAGGCACAAACATCTGTCTGTCTTTTAATGATTATTCTAAAAAGTGCAATTTTCTGAAAGTGTAAAAGCTGTCTCACTGCACATCCGCCTATATTCTAAAGTGAAGGAATGAGCAATTAGCGTCAATTAGCAAAAATGTGATAGTGAAAGCACGTAACCTTTGGAAAAATGTAAATTAGCTCTGTTAATTGATTGTAGTTGAGCACATGCCTAATGCTTATTAAAACTACCTGCCGGGACTCTGTGATGGGGCTTGCGGCACAAATGCAGCCACCCTGTCATGCTTGCCATCTAGTGCCTTCATTTAGTAAAACGGAAAGCGCAGAGGCCCGTTCTGCACAATTGTGCCGGTCAAAATTATGACAGTCAATTGTCATCTGACTTACTAGTCATTAATTCTAAATAATAGAAAAACATGGTGTAAAGGAAAAAAGAATTGAAGCAGAAATAAACGAAGAACTGAAAAACAAATCGCAAGAAAAAGATTGCGCAGGAAAACATTGGCAACAGAAAGGCAATGTGCTTTCAATTCAGTGTTAAACTTTGGGCACCGAGAAAGGGGTTCTCAGTCTTGAGCGTTCATTGCACTACAAAAAGCAAAGAAATGGAGTTTAATGGCACAATAAAAAAAGCTAAATAAAAATGGTACGCTTGATAGGTCGGGTCGAAAATATAGGGGAGGTGGGTATGGAGGTATCTTCAAACGTAGATCAGTAGATCACAAACATTCCCCACCCCCCAAAAATATTGTTGTTAAACGTAAAGTTGCTTAATGTTTTTGCATAAGAGACTCATTTAACTGACAGGACGGATGCGGCCACGTCGGGCACAAGATCTTGGCCATGCAGACATGCATGCATAGAGGGCGGGGCCTTACCAAGCTGTCCAGCCAAGCATGACTCGTGTTAGCTGTGTACCACTTCCTGCATTGTAACGTACACGCGCATTCCACATGTCGGGATGAGGAGGTAGTTCAGGCCGGCCAGAGCCCCACCCAGGAGCGAAACATAATACCAGCCAAATCCAAAGGACCTATGTAAAGAGCCAGCTGGTTCACCCTAGAGTTGAAATCCACCAAATGCAACTGCAGACAACTAGAATGGAAGTGGCGCACCGGTAAAGAGACGGGAAACCACACCACCTTCAAAATAGCACTAAACCAATACCACCGATTCCTGAACAAAACAAAGATGAACTCCCTAGCAAACCGCATAGAAGCCAGTACAAAGTAGGAAGGAGCTCTTCACCATTTTGAAGGAGTTCTCTGACCCCGTAGCCACTGGGAATTACATCACACCCTCCCAAGAACTGTGTGACAACCTAGCATACTTCCTCCACAACAAGATCGGAACCATCTAAAAACATTTCGAAACCTAACTCTCCACAGCTGACAGTGTCAGCCTGCTCACACCCCCAAACACTAAACCCGAACACTTGCCCACAATTGGGACCCACTCATGACTCAAGTCACAATCTCAATCATGAACTCTGTGCACTCAGGAGCAAGTACAGCCCCTTGTTCCTACAACATCTTCAACCTTGGGAGTAAAACGATTGCTGACGAGCTCAAGAAAGTCTTGAACACCTCCATCACCTCGGCCTCCTTTTCTGATGCCTGAAACACGCTGAAGTGAGGCCCCTCCTGAAGAAACCTTCCGCCGATCAAGCAAAACCAAAGAACTACCAGCCCATCTCCCTGCTGCCCTTTCCACCTAAGATTCTCAAGAAGGCAATCAACCAGCAACTCACCAAACACCTGGAACCCAACAACCTCCTGCACCCCTCACAATCAGGATTCAGAACCAAGCAAAGCACCAAGACAGTCCTGATCGCAGCCACTGATGACATCAGAGCCTTCCTGGACTGTGGCGAAACAACAGCCCTCATCCTCCTGGATCTGTCAGATGCCTTCAACACCGTCTCCCATAACATTTTGATTAACAGACTCCACCTTAGCAAAATACAGGGAGACGCCCTCAAATGGATCACCTCGTACCTCACCGGAAGAACCAGAGAATCCAACTCCCACTATTCACCTTTGAACTCAAGAAGATCATCTGAGGCATCCCCCAAGGATCATCCTCAAGCCCACCCTCTTCAACACATACATGAAACCCCTGGCCGGCACCATCAGATCGCACAAACTGAACATCATCTCCTATGTCGATGACACCCAGCTCATCATCTCACTGTCAGAAGACCCCTCTACATCTGAGCTAACTTCCACAGATGCATGATGAACATCACCGCACAGACAAGATGGAAGTATTCTTCTTTGCAAACAACACCTCGCCATGGAACGACGGATGGTGGCCTGCTAAACTCGGCCCTTTCCCCACCCTGACAGACCAAGCCCGCAACCTCAGCATCATCCTGGACAGCAAGCTATACATGAAGAAACCGGTAAACACATGACGAGCCAGCCTCACCATAAAGACTGTAACTTGCCATGTCTCATTGAAAGGTACTCTGTAGCAAACAACAATCATACCGTTGTAATCGTACAAATCCTATATATGTGAACATGTGATGTTGTATTAAGTAAGGATTAATAAAAAGAATTATAAAAAAAACAGTTGAACGCAGTCTCATCCACCTGCTTCCACACCCTAGGCATGCCTCAAAAGATCTTCAGGTAACTCTCAGTTATATCAGAAAGACCATCACGCAGGCCCTGGTCACCAGCAGGCTGGACTATGGGATCACACTTTACATAGAAATCACCACACTCCTCCTGAAGAGACTACAAACAATACAAAAGTCAGCCGCAAGACTCATCCTCAGCCTCCCAGACCGACGACGGACCCGCATCATACCCCACCTCAAGAAGCTACACTGGCTCCCAAATACAGAAAAGATGCCAGTTTAAGATGTTGACTCTCGCATACAAGGCCGGGCACAACGAGGAATCAACGTACATCAACAAACGCATGGCCTTCTACCAGCCAACCAGACACCTAAGATCCACCTCTCTCCACCTCGTAGACACCCCCTAAATCCACCAAGCAAACAGCGGAGGACGCTCCTTCTCACACCTGACAGCCAAAGCCTAGAACAACCTTCCCATGCATCGTGGGACTGCCCCAACGCTCCAGCAATTCAGGAAAGGACTCAAGACCTGGATATTCAAATTAACAAAATCACTGCAAAGCAGCTAACCTCCACAGTGCATCGAGATCCTCACTGGAGATCTGCCGCGCTTTACAAACTCTGATTGATTGAGAACATTAATGTTTTAAACAAAAAACACAGAACTTCACCAGTTATAGTTAGCAGCACTAACTATAACTTGCATCCCCGTCATGCACTGTTTAGGCCTCACATATCACATCACTAATGACATGTTTTAGGACATCATTTCTGACATAACTGATGACATCTCAATTGATCCAATCAACAGAAGGGGGGCCCCAAACAACAAAAATAGAGGTAGAGACAATGGGGAGACTAATTCAAAGCAAACAGAGAAAAACTCTACCCTATTTATCAAAAAAGTACACAGTATCAATAAATATCTTTAGATGCAAGCTAGAGACACACAAAGGAAGGAGAACAAAGAACATACAATTGTATACATATATAAGTACACACACAGCTTTGATTGAAATTTTATACAAATATTTATTGCATTGCTTTAGATAAATGATGTAAATAGATATAATACATTAAAGGCTTTTAGGTAAGACAAATTTCAGAAAACAAAAACAAATTCAAAAAACAGATTCAAGAAACACAGGTTCCCACTTCAAAGGAGGAAAAATCTAATCATATACACATTCATTCACAACCAATCACACACATTCATCAAGATATATACAACTGTACTGTTTATGCAAAAACTGAATGAGTGGTAAACACCAAGGACCCAGCCCTCAAAGAAGTCTTCACAAAATTACTCAAGAACACAAATGAGTATAGAAATTCTAGATGGAATAAAGATTTCAGAGGAGGACAATATGTCTGGATGTTGAGTCCAATATAGAGGGTCAAGAGGGAGGGGCTCTTGTGAAAGACGCCGACGCGCGTTTCGGTGAAACAACTCCGAGGAGCGGAGAACCACCTTCTTCAGGGCGAAAAACAGAACCACACAAATAAAAGAAGGGACCTGCGTCGATAGAAGAGACAAAAATCTGCAAGATAACTTCTTCGAGATTTCAGGGTGACTTTAGCGATTGCAAGCAGGATAGAGTACAAGTCCAGGAAAACTCAGAGGTAATAGCACCGCTAAAGACTCAACACGCCAAGAATTTCAGAAATTCAATGCAGGCGGATAAGCAGCAGCGAAGGAACCTGTTTGTCGAGTCGCCGCTATTTACAAAAAACACCCGGGGACGTCATTTAATCCGTGCAAAAGAAAACAGAAATGCTAAACGATGTAAGCCAGATTCATCGATTGAAGCGGCGTCCGGGAAAGAGCAGTCGCTAACTCGTTAGCGACTGCTCTTTCCCGGACGCCGCTTCAGAGACGTTGGTCTATCCGTTTTGGAACGCCCGTTGAAAAATTGAGCATATTATCGGCCATTTGCCGTTTCGCCAGTTCCCCGCATCAATCGATGAATCTGGCTTACATCGTTTAGCCTTTCTGTTTTCTTTCGCACGGATTAAATGACGTCCCCGGTTGTTTTTTGTAAATAGCGGCGACTCGACAAGAAACAGGTTCCTTCGCTGCTGCTTATCCGCCTGCATTGAATTTCTGAAATTCTTGGCGTGTTGAGTCTTTAGCGGTGCTATTACCTCTGAGTTTTCCTGGACTTGTACTCTATCCTGCTTGCAATCGCTAAAGTCACCCTGAAATCTCGAAGAAGTTATCTTGCAGATTTTTGTCTCTTCTATCGACGCAGGTCCCTTCTTTTATTTGTGTGGTTCTGTTTTTCGCCCTGAAGAAGGTGGTTCTCCGCTCCTCGGAGTTGTTTCACCGAAACGCGCGTCGGCGTCTTTCACAAGAGCCCCTCCCTCTTGACCCTCTATATTGGACTCAACATCCAGACATATTGTCCTCCTCTGAAATCTTTATTCCATCTAGAATTTCTATACTCATTTGTGTTCTTGAGTAATTTTGTGAAGACTTCTTTGAGGGCTGGGTCCTTGGTGTTTACCACTCATTCAGTTTTTGCATAAACAGTACAGTTGTATATATCTTGATGAATGTGTGTGATTGGTTGTGAATGAATGTGTATATGATTAGATTTTTCCTCCTTTGAAGTGCGAACCTGTGTTTCTTGAATCTGTTTTTTGAATTTGTTTTTGTTTTCTGAAATTTGTCTTACCTAAAAGCCTTTAATGTATTATATCTATTTACATCATTTATCTAAAGCAATGCAATAAATATTTGTATAAAATTTCAATCAAAGCTGTGTGTGTACAATTGTATGTTCTTTGTTCTCCTTCCTTTGTGTGTCTCTAGCTTGCATCTAAAGATATTTATTGATACTGTGTACTTTTTTGATAAATAGGGTAGAGTTTTTCTCCGTTTGCTTTGGACATCTCAATTGATATCATTGATGACATCACTGATAACATCACTAATGACATCATCCAATGAGTGTGTTATTTTGTTTTATAGTTTACATATTTGCTGTTAAGTACCATTTTAATTGTGTACCTAATTTTGTACAACCTAGGTCCAGGTAATGGGTGTGAGTGTTTACAAAACACCTGTGCTGCTAATGCACCATAGGTGTATAGAGGTATTCTTAAATCTAACAGAGGTATCCCACCTAGAATGGAGGCAGTTGGGCATCTATCTAAACTCCCGGGGCACCAACCGCTCAAGCGCGGGAAAGGTAGCAATTCCTTTTTGTTAAATAACCCTCACACACTTTAGTAGTGTCATGCTTCATCATTGGGTTCACCCTGACTCCTAAAGGTCAGGGTGGGCTCGACCATATTTCAGGGAGCACTTAAGAAAAAAAGGGCAGGGGTTTTTAAAGATTAAAAGTCCTCCTATGACTCCAGGTATCCCTTTATTAGCGGAGTTGTAGGAGATGTCAAAACTAGAAAAAAAGGGGGGGGGTCGAAAAGAGGTTATGGTCCTATGACCCTAATGACAACATGTTTCAGCCCTTAAAAATGGCCCAAATGGGTCCTGGACTTTCTTCAGGGCAAATAGGTTTCCCTCACTGGTGTTATTGACTAGGAGTTTTTCCTAATTTTTCGATGTATAGTGCAGAAAGCTGCACTCATACGAACAGGTAAGTAGATAACTTATCTCTCATCCAGTTCTGTAGTGTATAATAGCCATCTGTAAAAGAAACATTCATGGGTATAGTTATATTTGTCCAATCCACGCTGCACCTATGTTACCCATACATTCCATTTGGGATGGGTGCTATAGTGTGTTTATAGTCCAACATACTTTATGTGGTTTGTGATTTAAAAAAACAACTCTCTGGGTATAATACTGAGCCAGGACATTGCTAATGTGAGGTGGTGATGCAATTAACACCTCACCACCTATACCGCGGAACCAGTTTAAACAGTGTAGTATATATACAACTTCACTTAACATTCATCCTGCATCTCAATAGTCACACGCATACTTCTGGGTGGGTGGTGCCTGTGATTCTTCATTTGTCATTTTGATAGCAATTGTAGTATAGAAAATCTTACTGTAGTATAGAAATTCTTACCCTCTTGCAGAGGTTCTAAAATGTATCATTTATAGAGGTATTCAACACATTATAAATATTTAGATTTAATGCAGTTGACAGTTGAATTCTGTTCATTATGTTCCACAACTTCTTTGGTTCTTCGGAAAGTTTCAAACAGGAGAAAGATTCTACATAGTAGATACTAACTCATGTAAGCAGTGTTGAGATATTAGAGAGAATCATGTCAGCTTGAAAATTTGTAGCTAGCATTGAAGAATGTGTGCACCAGGTACTAACCTATCTACATGTGAATGTTTTGCTTCTGACGAGGGACTATCTGTATAGTTTTCACCACCGTATGAAGGATGCAGATAGTATGATCTCTACCGCCTTCAGATGTTGGTTATTTTTAGCAACTATTGTTTTTTTTTACAACTGTTGCATAGAGCATAGACTGCTCTTAGTAGATTATTTTTAATACTTTGTGGTGTATTTCTTATGAGAGTTTCACTGCATGCAAAGAGTGTGGTGTAGAATAAACTCCCTCCATAGAGTAAAACCTGTTTACAGTAGCCAGTGCTCTATTTCTCAATGAAGGTTTGGTGAGTGTCAAGGGTTTGATACAGAAAAAAGCTGTCCACAGTAGGGCATTTGCTTTGGAACTGAAATTCACTATTTTTAGGAATTTGTCTCTCTGTGAACAGTTGTATATGGACTGAACACCATAGTCAATGACGGTTTCTCATATATCTGTGGTTGATTGTTAATATGAAATATGATACCTGTAAAGTGTATGTGTTGGACCTTGCTCTTTTTGCGGGGTTATCCCAAATCTTTTCCCTTCCTTTGCATATTTTTTTTACCTTCTTTTTGTTGGCTTTAAGACTCTGGGCACTTTACCCCTGCTAATCAGTACTAAAGCGTGCATGCTCTCTCCCATAAAACATGGTATGTTTAGTTTCTCCATGATTGGCACATTTGATTTACTAATAATTCCCTAGTACAGTGCACTACAACTGCATATGTCCAGGGTCTGTAAATCAAATGCTACTAGTGGTCCTGCAGCACCCTCGAGTAGTCCTTCAAACCTGCCTCAGACCTCAGTCTCAGACCTGCCACTGAAGTGTCTATGTGTTCAGCTTTAACTGCTATGCCAACCTGGAGAGTGCACCTGCTAACCAGACTCCAACCTTCCTATTTATTACATGAAAGGCCCCCCTAAGTTAGGCCCACAGTAGCCCCATGGGCAGGGTGCAGTGTAGGACATGTAACATTGTGTTTTACATGTCCTGGAAGTGAAAGACTGCTAATTTCCCTTTTCACTACAACAAGACCATCTCTCCCATAGGTTAGAATTGGAATTGCTTTGTAACATTTTACAAGTGTTTCTTCCAATTGGGAGCTGATAGAAAATTGGAGTATAGTGTCTCTGGACTCACAATTTAAGCCCTTTACTTCTAGGCCTCCAACAAACCCCCCCCCCCCCACCCCACCCCCCCCCCCCCCCCACGCTAAGCTTTTTTTGGCTATTTGGGGTAGTTTATGCTTAGGCCCCTGTAACTTTTTAACCACATAAGGAATTTGCGTCCTTTTCTTCCAACATCATGGGGATTCTAAAAGTACCCAGGGTTTGTGGATTCCACCTGAGGGGACCCAGATATTAGCCAAAATACAGCAAAATGTTGGGGGGTTTTTGGAAAAAAGGGAGAAAAGTGCTGCAAATGAAAGCATCTGGTTTTTCCCCTGCAAATGGTATCAACAAAGGGGTTGTAGGGCTGAAATCACAATTTTTCCAACTTACAGCGACTGACAGACTTTTGTTAGAAAACCAACATTTTTACACAGTTTTGGCATTTTACTGGGACATAGCCTACTTTTGCCATTTTTTGTTCTTTCAACCTTCTTCCAGTTATTGGTAGAAACGGGTATGAAAGCAATAATGTATCCTGGAAAGCTATACATTTTATAAAAGTAGACACAATTCTGAATTCAGCAAGGGTTCATTTGTGTAGACCCTTCAAGGTTTCTTTATAGAAACTAACAGTTGAACATAGGAACAATTGAAAACAAGTTGTAAAACACAGCCATTTGTGCCAACGTTTTCACCTGTAGCTTCTTCTAATTATGACAGATGTTTGAAAGCAATATACTGTTTCATCCGTTGGACCTTGTTGGTTGTGGGGATATATAGGACTTGTAGGTTCACCAAGAACCTGACAAACCCAGAGCCAATAACTGAGCAGGGTCGTACAATGTTTTTTTATTACGTACCGGGTATATAGTTAATATAAATTAATTTGGGAAAATATATAGAGTGAAAAATCAGGATGAAAGACACCCATGTATGGCTGAAATTGGAACAAAATATGGAGTTTAGAAACAGTAGCTATTTGCACATTTCTGAAATTGTGAGTACCTATACTAGCATACTAGCATGAGAATTATAGGACATTTTTCAAAGTGAATTCTTTTTTACACATTGTCTTTCATTTGAAAGGCAGAAATGCATCGAAAGTCAAAAGGTAATGCAACTCTGTGTTACCCTAAGTCTCCCAATAAAAATGGTACCTCACTTGTGTGGTTAAGTCTAGTGCCCACGACAAGAAACGTCCCAAAAAGCAACGTGGACACACCACATTTTCACAGGAGACTTTGGGAAATGCTGGGTGGGTGGAAGTTTGTCGATCTGCGCAGATTCCAGAACATTCCATCACTGAAATGTGAGGAAAATGTGTTTTTTACAAGGTTAGAGGTTTGCAAGGGATTCTGGGTAACTGAACCTAGTGAGAGCAACACAAGTCACCCCATCCTGGATTCCCCTTGATGTCTAGTTTTCAAAAATATACAGGTTTGCTATGTTTCCCTAGGTGCCGGCTGCGCTAGGATCCAAAATCCACATGTAGGCACAATCTGAAAAAAAGGTAGTGCCTAGTGGGCTTTCTGCCGCCCTGGGGAGGGGGGAAATCGGGGGCTATTGCCCCGATATGCCCCAAAGGGGGGCAGAAAGACTGTGGCTATTCATTTGGGGATGTGGGGGCATTAGGATGCCTGTCTGGGCAGCCCCCACTCCTACGTAGAAAAAAGCCAGCATAATTGCTGGCACCTAGTGGACTTTCTGCCCCCCGGTGGCAGATCAGGGGCTACTGCCCCCATCTGCCTCCTGGGTGGGGCAGAAAGGCTGTGGCATCTTTTTTTGGGGGGTGGGGGCATTGGCATGCCCATTGTGGGCAGCCCCAGCCTGAACTTTGGAAGAAAAAATTCCCTGGTGGCTAGTGGGCTTTCTGCCCCCCTGGGGGGCAGATAAGGGGCTATTGCCCCGTCTGCCTCCCAAGGGGGGCAGAAAGACTGTAGCATTGTTTTGAGGGTGGGGGCATTAATATGCCCATTCTGGGCAGCCCCCACCTCTACCTATATAAAAAAAACAATCCCTGGCGCTTAGTGGGCTTTCTACCCTCCCCGGGGGGCAGATCAGGGGCTATTGTCCCCATCTGCCTCCTGGAGGGGTAGAAAGCCTTTTTTATTTTTCTTTGCGGGGTAGGGTGGGGGCATTTGCATGCCCATATTGGGTAGTCCCCAACCCTAATTTACAGAATAAAATAAATCCCTGGTTTCTAGTGGGATTTCTGCCCCCAGGGACAGATTAGGGGCTACTGCCCCCATCTGCCCCCCCAGGGGGGGCAAAAAGACTGACTTCACCCACAAAATTATGGGGGGAGCAAAGGCCCTTGCCCAAGGGGCTGCTCCCCCCTCCCTGGTGCCTAGTGGGTGGATCCCTGCTTGGGAGGGATTTCTAGTGCCAAGTGATCAGATGGCCGGGGGCTTCCGACGCACCGAAGGGGTTAAAGACACATCCTCTAGGAAAGTTCATTTTTGAATTGCAGGTCTCAAAATGCCACTTTTAGAAAGTGAACATTTTCTTACTTTATCCATTCTGTACCTCTGCCTGTCTCTAAATACTCTAAATAAACAAATAAATACAATGCACAAAGCTAGCGGTATCCCACTAAGACAGCACCGGATTTCAGAGTAACTCAATGTATCAGTTGGTGAAAAAAAAATTTTGTTCACCAGAAGTGTGCAATTTTGGTTAGCACCCGCCAGCACAATGCCGTTCCATTAATTGGAATATACATATAAAAAAAAAAAAACAGCACCAAATGCACCACTCAGCCTATATAATTTAAATAAGTCCAAATCATTAGGGTAGTTCTTTTTCCAAAAGCTTCTTCTTTATTATGCAGTTTATCATGCAATCTTTAAAACTTCCGACAACAGCAAAAGCAGCCGACGCGTTTCATCCAACTTTGGACTTCTTCAGGGCAAAAATAGTAGGTTGAATGTAAACACGTGGGGTTCTTTTTAACTCTATTCAAGAATCTTTCTCCATTCAGTTCGTAGGATATAGTATATCCCAAATAAGTGATCCCAGTCCTATTTAAAAACAGAAGTTTATGGTACGAGTTAGAAGGTTTCAAAATCCTTTGCCATCAGTTTCAAGAAATAGTAGGATAGTAGATCTATATGAAAACTCCTCCAATGATAAGGGCGAGTGTATCCTATAGTGAGATACCCGATTCAGTATCCGGATGCGAGTAAAGGGAGGCACCAACCCCGTCCGATAACAGCGGCCACTCTAAATACACATCTGGGAAAGGATGACAGTTAGGCTGTTTGTGCATTCACTCTTGAAAGTCACACAAAAGGAGCTGCATGACCTGCATATCCTAATGGCTCATCACCAGGAAGTTGGGCCTTCCCGAGCTAGAGATGTGGGAGGGGTTGACACCGACACCGGAATAGGGCTGTGTCTGTCCCCACACAAATAACTCTCCACCCCATGAAGTATGTGTGGAGCCAAGGCGAGAAAGGGCAGGGTCATGTGCATTGTAAAGACTTTCCTTTGAAGTCTGCCTACTTCAAAGTCTGAAATGGGTGTAAGCGCTGGACCTGTGACACCATATTCTCCAAACACTTCTGGGTTGAGAACATTCTGCCAGGAAGAAGAGGAAGATTGCTGCCAGGAGGTACTGCCACTTTGTTGTTTGATTTGCTGTGATGGCCTGCTGCTTTCTACTTCTGCCCTGGGAGTGAAAGGAATGGCCTTTGCTTTCTACAACCTGCTTCCAAAGTTCTCCAAGGGCTTGATTCCAGCTTGCTTCCTGATAAGAAGTCTCAGTGCCATCAAAGGCTTCACCTGCAATCAACTGGACTCTGCTAATGTGAGACCTACTCTGCCAGGGGGTGCCATATCCAGTTCCTGAGCCCTTGAACGTGAGTTCTGGTGGTACAAAGAAGAAAATCCATGCGTTGACTCTAAGCGTCGTTTGGAATCGGTGCATCATCATCGAAACTTGCCACACTACCTGCACCAGAGCATGGTTCCCGCTTGACTCAACAACTGAGGCTTAGATCCCAGCCCCCAGCTTTTGATTGCAGAGTGTCTGAAGAACTGCCGCTGTACAAGTCTCGAGCCCGGCATCACCGAAGTCTGTTACACATTGCCCCAACTCAGACGCAGCGCCTGCTTCAACAGAATCGGCGCAGTGCGACTTGACTCTTGACACATCGTCCCTGGGTGCCGATTTCTTCACTGACCCCGCACCGCAATAAGGAGCCGGCACATTGTGCACGCAAACGACACATAGTCTTCCCTGTGTAGCAATATGGAACCTACGTATCACCTTCTAATTTTACACTACACCTTCCCTGCACCTCGCACCGTCTTTGATTTTTGATGTATCTAAGGTACTCTGTCCTGATTAAGCGCATCCATTGATTTTTAGGAACTACAACTTTATTTAATCTTTGAAAATTCAAATCTTGACTTGTGTATGCTGGATTTTTGTCGTTTTGATCTTGTTCTATTCAAATAAATAATGGCTATTTTTCTAAATTAGTGTGGAGTCCTTTTGTAGTGTTTTCACTGTGTTACCATTTATGTGTACAAACACTTTTCACATTGCCTCTGGGGATAAGCATGACTGCTCTTGCCAAGCAACAAACTGACCTTTGGCTATGTTTGCACTATGGAAATATCATAGACATACATTCAAACATACATAATATATACATACATACATACATAAATACCTTAGTGCAGCGTAACAGATCTGCATAAAATTTGGCAATTTGTAGATTTATCTTACTTTTTGATATAACGGAGTTAAAAAGTTATTTGCTAATTACGTTGATGCTATTTAATGGATTTGAGTGAAATTTGTCTGGCTATTAGCAAGTCAAGCCCAGTGCAGAGATCTCAGGTTTCAATGAGATCCTACAGGAGGAGGTGGGGGAGGGGGGCAAAGGTAAAATGGCAGAGTCGAAAAAAGCTTTGATTTGCTGATAACCTTGGTTGCATTTCCTAGATCTGTGTGAAATTTGCATCTTCGCGTGGTTAGCTTAGCCTTGATTTGTTAAGTTTATTGCAGCTCCGTCAAAAGAGGTCATGGTTAAAGGGGGCAAAGAAGTATTTATTGATAAATGTTTGACACAAATCAACACATAATTCAGCAGACTTGTGTATGTTTAATGTTCTGTTGGTATGAAAATGTAAGCCCACTGTAAGAATCCCACGTTTCATACACATCTGACATGTAGGATGAAAATATATTTGGGGGGGGGATGAAAAAGAGTTAAAATTCTAATAACGTTGGTGCACTATGATGAATGTGCATGAAATTGCGTAGACAATTACATTTTTTGTGTTTTCTGTTGGTATCTCAAGTTTATGCTAATACCTTGCATGGAGTAAAGTTAAAGGAGGGGCAAAAAAATTATAATTTGCTAATAACCCTCACATTTAGGCAGACAGTTAGGAAGTCAAGCCTCCAAAGACTGTGAGTTTGAGCTAGAGCCTTCAGCTATTCTGCCAACCTTAACCACTTAGCTGTTGAGGCTACCCTTCCTTCAAAGTGATGAACCTTTTTTTTGTATATTTGGGGCACTATGTAAGCTTTCATAACTTCTTAACTTATAAGTTTTTTACACAAAAGGTAACCAGACCAAAATTGGGCACCTTTTTCCTCACATCTTGGAGGTGCAAAAGGTACCCAGGGATTGTTAATTTCCCTAGAATGAACTGAGAAAATAGCCAAAATATAGTGATTTCATTTTTAAATTTGGAAAAAAATGCTATTATGTATTCCAACACTTTTCCAGATTTGTGTGGGCGGACCCAGAGCATGCATTTTCTTCACATTTTGTAAAATAAACTCTAGATGATGCAGGCAGCCACAAAATTCCTACCACCCTGTGTACCTAGTGTTTCTAATAAAATCAGTAACCCACCTGTGTGAGTGGACCTATCCACAGTGGCAGTAAAAGCCCCAAAAAATAACGTGGAGACATCACATTTTCCACATGAAAAATCATTCACTTTGGTGATGTGGGTGGTTGTAGAATTTGAGCCAGCAATTGGCTGCCACTCAGGGAAACCTACCAAACCCAGATATTTCTGAAAACTAGACACCAAGTGAAGTTCACTGGGTTGTGCCTTACTAGGATCCCACTACCTTCTTCTACACAGAATAACCTTCAAACTGCAAGCATTTTCCTCCCATTTCATGTGAGGGAATCTTCCAGAATCTGTGGGAATCCACACTTAGCATTCTGTACCTATAAAAATAGTGCCTGACTTGGGTGAGTGGGCATATAGCCTGCAAAAAGGCATCAAAGCACAACATGCACTTATAACATTTTCACCATGACAAATGGCCCATTTTGGCGATGTGTGTAGTTGCAGAATTTGGACCCGGGCTCGGCAGCGACCCAGGAAATTTACTAAACCTCGACTTTTCTGAAAACTAGACATTCAGTGGTGTCCAGGATGGTGTGACCTGCATGGCTCCCACTACCTTTATTTAATCAGAATGCCATACAAACCTCAAACTTTGGCAAAATCAAACTTTTTAGTATGTTTGGAATCAGCAAGATCCATAAAATTCCTACTATCCAGTGTTATCACATTGCTCCATATAAAAACTGTTTTTCACTGCAATGGGTGGGCCTATCTACTGCAAAAGGAAAAGTCCCAAAATGTAACGTGGAGACATCACATTTTCACCATTAAAATATTTCCTTTTTTTGGCAATGTGGGTAGTTGCGGTATTTGGGCCCTGGCCTAGCCACCACCCAGGGAAACCTACCAAAGCCAGACATTTTTTTAAACTAGATGCCCAGGGGAGCCCAGGGATTGTGATTTGTATGGATCTCACTAACTTTTCTTATGCAGAATGTCCTGCATACCTCAAACTTTGGCTAAATCACACATTTTCCTCACATTTCTGTACGGTAAGGTTACGGAATATGTGAGGAAGCACAAAATTCCCACCACCCAGCATTCTGACACTTGTCCAGATAAAGCTATCGCTCATCTGTGTGGGTGAGCCAATTATACGAGACAGGAACAAGTGAAAACTATGACCATATGAAGTCAATGAAGCCTTCCCTTGTTTGGTCAGATCCTGTCAGGGGCGGTAGATCCAGTCACACAAGTGAGGTACCATTTGTAATTCGAACAGTGTGGGTGGTAAGAATTTTGTCATTCCCCACAGATTGCAGAATCTTCCCTCACATAATTATGAGAAAAATGTTTGATTTTAGCCGATGTTTGATGTTCTCAGGGCATTCTGGGTAAGAAAATGTAGCAGGATACCTGCAAGCCACACTGCCCTGGATTTATCTGTGTCCTTAGATTTCAGAAATACCTACGTTTCCAAGGGTTCCTCTCGAAGGCTAGCTTAGTATATGGTGCACACTTATTTAAGTGAAGCACCTTGCACTAATCCAGACAACGCTTATGGTGATTTTAGTGGTCTTAGACAACCATATAAAGCTCTCTAAGTGGTAGCTGTGGAGAGCAGCCTTCAGGCTTAGGTCAGAAGGAGTACTAAGTAGCTTGTTTTACCAGATCGAAGTCATATAGTGTAGATTAAATGAAAAAAAAGCACACAGTGTACTTATAAAAATAAGTCTATTTATTATACAACACACACTAACACATTGGCATATTCCCTCCCCGGAGATATCTACACAAATACACTCAATACTTCAATTGTAAACAGGTAAGTAAGCACAATACACAGTGGTCTCCAGGGGGAGACCAATCCATATGCTAAGAAAGTGGAATGCGAACTGCGACCGAAGTCGGGACTTGGACCAGGAGACTCAGAAGATCTGGGGACGCATGGAAGCCCCCAAGGTAAGTACCCAGGAACCACAGGGAGGATGTGGGCAGGGCGGAAACACGTCCACATACTCAATACAAGTCAACAGGAAAGTCGCAGTTGCAGTTGCAGTTTGAGAGGAAGGATCCTTCCCAGTGGACCCTGAAGAAACCCCATGGAAGACAGAAGGTTGGAGAGTCACCCCATCCGTGGATACCCCAGGAACTAGGATACCTGCAACAGGAAAGTGGGCACATAGGTGCGATGTGACATCGGAATCCACCATAAACCACAAAGGAGGACTTCAGTAAAGATGCTGTTGGCAAAGACTGTGAGTCCAGTATCCAAGGGTGGATTCTTGAAAGTAAGAAGCTACAAGCAGAGAGGACAGAGTCTATGCCACTCGGAGGTGACCAGGAGGCACGGAAGACCAATGCCCACCGATGACTGAAGATTGAGGAGTGATGACGGTGACCTTGTTGCTGCAGCAGCGAGGACCAGGTGATGCTGAGGAAGACCAGGAGCCGTGCACAAGCTTGCCCACACTGGAAGTCGAGAATCAGGGGGTTGGTGTCCAGCAGGAGCACCAACAAGCCTCGGCAGCAGCAACGGATGTGGTAAACAATGAAGGAGCAATGCTGAGACCAGCAAGGTCCAAGGGACTCACCAATTGCAGGATAGTCAGAGCAGGCCCCGAGCAAGCAGGGGTGCTCACTGAAGTGAGCAAAGACCCTCAAGAGGACCCACAGGCCAAAGGCACAGAAGATGAGGGCCCACGTTGCAGAGGATGCGGTAAGGACAAAGATCTTGGCAGGAAGAGATGCTGGAGGCTGGAGTTTCTTGTAGCCCGAAGATCTCTGGAGGACAGAGTCAATAAGCCTTGGCAATGGCAAGTCGATGTGGTGCACAGGGGTTCCGTCCCAGCAGTTCCAACAAGGGATACTTGCTTCAAAATTGCAGGGAGGTCACGTCACACCTTGAAGGAGTTGCAGAAGCACCACCTGTAATGCTGAGTCTTTCGAAGTCCATGGGACGTCTGAGGCAGCAGACTGGTCAGCTTCACTGCGGTGCCTGCAGATGCAGGGGAGCGACTCCTTCACTCTAAGGTAGATTACTTTGGGTGTTCTTCATGCCCACAGGTCTGTTGAAGATCCTGGAAGAAGCACAGACACAGACGATGATGAAGACTTGAAGAAAAGCGACATCAGGAGCAGCAGGAGTCTTCCTTGATGCAGTCTCGGTTCAGGCGAAGTCCAGCAAAGTCCAAGTATCCAGACGGTCAAAGAGTGACGTGGTTTCAGTCTTGAGTCTTGTCCCACACTGAATCGGAGGACCCATCTACTGGTAAGCCCTTGTATACCCCATGAAAGGGGTTAGGAAGACTCAAGGGTCCCTCCCAGAGGAGGGCCTGGACAGAGGGGAGGTTACTCCCATGTCCTTTGTCCAGTTTCACGCCAGAGTGGGAGCCAAGGGCTCCCTGAACTGGCTCAAACTGGAGTATGCAAGGAAGGCATCAAATGTGCCCTTCAAAGCAGTCGGTGGTGCTGGCAAGCACCCCCACCCCAGCCCAATACACTATGTCCTGTCTGGGAGGTGGTCAAACCTCCCTGTGGCAGGAAACCTATTGTTCTACCTTCCCCTGCTCAAGCTCAACTCAGCAGCAGGAGGGCAGAATCTTGTCTGTGGTCGGCGGCAGCACTAGCTTGCTAGCAGACCCTGAAAGGCTGTTACCAGGAGTACTGGGGCGTCCTGGAGAAGCCGCCAAGGGCATGGATCATACCTCCAACACCGGTAGTGGCGTTTAGGGTGTGATTTCAACATGTTTGATACCAAACATTCCCAGGTTCGGCATAGCCACTATATAGTTAGCCATCGCGTAATGACGCATGTCCACTATATGTATCAAAATAGCTGAGGGCACTTACAAAGCCTGGAAAATCGACTCAGGTTTGTAGGGGTGACCTGCTCATGACGGGGCACCCTCACCCTTACAACCCAGCACCCTGCCTTCAGGATTGAAAGGCTTGCCTTATGGGTGACTTATAGGTTTTAAGTGTGGTGACCTCAGATATAAGGAAACTTATATCTGTCATAAGTGGTGCTAGCACCAGCTTACACAGGCTGCAATGGCGGGCCTGTAGTCACAGCTTGAGTGGTCTTTCATGGATGGCATAATACATGCTGAAGCCCATGAAAGACCCCTGGTATACCTATGCCCTGGGTACCTTAATACCACATACTAGGGACTTACAAGGATATTCCAGTAGCCAATTGCGGAGGTACAAAAGTACTCACCATAGTCAAATTTAGAGAGGAAGCACAGTGGCTGGGGTCCTGGTTAGCAGGATCCCAGCCAGACTAGTCAAAAACACACTGGCACCAGGCAAAAAGTGGGGGTAACCATGCTAGACGGATCCTACCTTCCTACAGTTCCCTGGTTGTCAGTTGACCCAGAGCCTGGAAAATGCAGCCATTCACCAAGGTAAATGAGAGGAACTTGGAATTAACCCCTTCTCTCCAGGTCCACATGTTAAAATGATGCTCAGAATAATCTAAATTTCCTCATGCTTGCCTTTGGGATGGGTATGCTCAGTCTAATGGGGTTTTAAGGGAGGGTTAAAGGCCATAAGCCTGGGCAGGCTGCCGAGAGCCCAACCTTTTTTTTTTACTAAAATAAATTATTCCTGTTGTCTAGTGCCCTTTCTGCCCCCAGCAGATCAGACGTTAGGAGAATTCCTTCAAATCTTACTCTTGTGGGCGCAGAAAGACTGATGGACCTGTTTTGGCCTGGGACACAGCCTGTGACCAGTGTGCCCCCCCCCCCCCTTTTTGCTTGTATGTATTATTTTCCATAATGTCTAGTGGATTATCTGCCCACCGGTGTTCAAATTGGTTGTAAGCCCTACAATCTTCCCCCAGAGGGGCAATAAGATTGCTGGACCATTTTGGGATAAAGGCACAGCCCAATGCCATGGCAAAACACCCATGCCTTTACTTTTTGCCTTGGCTGTAATCCGCTTTTCGCCCACCAAGGAGGCAGTTTGGGAGCAAAACCTCTAGTCTGTTCCCCATAGGGAGAGAAAAACTGTTGGGACGGAGACCCTTTCATTCTAATGCATTCTTCCCTGGTGTTTAGTGGGCAGAAAGACTGTTGGGCCCGTTTTGATGCGTGGACACAGTGGGTGCTTGACGGGCTGTCCACCACTTTTTTGGTCATGTTTCCCTGGTGTCTAGAGAGCTTTCTGAACTCGGGGGCAAAAAGACTTCTGGGCCTATTCTTGGGTCAGGGCAAGTCAAGCCTCCTGATGATTAAATAAAAGACAAGCATTGGGCCATATTGATCAAACGTTTACGCAGCACAAAGCAGTAAGACACCTTGCTGCGCTGCTTGAAAGACAGAGGGCAGGAATGTGCTATATCTAACAAGATATGCCGATTTCTTTCCTCTGCCTGCGCTGACACACAGTCAATTAGCAGCCTAGCGCCAACACAGGCACCCTTGCATCATGGTGCAAGGGTGCCTGATTGGTAGACAGAATTGTTTTTGTGCAGGAAGGAACACCTTCCTGCACAAAAACAATCCTCAGAGGCATTTACCTCTTTCTATGTGTGCTGCGGAATGGAGCACACATACAAAGAGCTAAAAACAAGGAGAAATGAAGATATTTCTTCTCACTATGCCTCACCTGGGGAGTCATAACATTTTGACACATGGGTGGATGCGTGGGAACACCGACGCTCTGCACATAGAATGCCTCCCCGGGGCAAAGTAACGCAAGGCAGCGATTTGTGCTGCCCTGCGTTACTCCAGATTTATCAAAGGATGCAGGGCCATGCAAGGTGGCCTTGCATAGCTTGATAAGATAATCTTACTTAGTTTTTTGCGTCGCCTTTGAACCCCATTGAGTGGTACAAGGGCCACGCAAAACATTGACAAATCTGGCCCAAAGTAACTGAATCAGGGGAAAGAGGGAAAAAAAGGAAGGTGAGAGAGAAACCCTGATCCTGGTACAAGGTCTTTAGGCGTTCCAATATCCCTCAGGCAAACCCACCATCTAGGTGTGCAGAGTCACAATAATTATCATCAGTTATATGAATTGCTTCACTTTGAGACACAGTAAACATATAGTATAACAAATAACTATACATACTCACCACTGCGGGTTAGTTGGTGGGCATGACCCACAAGGTGAACTTGAGAATCTCCACAACCGTAGACTATTTTGAAGCTGGAGGACCAGGAACATTCTGTGGAGAGAAGGGAGTAGTGCTGAAGCATGTTTTCAGTCATAGTTTAAATAACAGAAATCCCCATGAAAGAAGAATAGGAAAGATTAAGAAAGTGGAAGGTAGAAGTAAATTAGATGCTTAATACGTTTTGAAGTATAATTTGAAATGCCTGAAAACGCATGGCCTACGTGTTATGTTTTTATTCTGAGACACTGACCTCTAAAATCTAGCCTTTAGACCTTTTTTTCCAAGAAACGTTAATGGAGATCGTAAGGCTTCCTATGCAGGCCATGACCTACTGGATTATGTCATGTGTGTGCCTTCAGAACTGCTTTTAGAACATACAGCTGTCAAGCTCATTTCTTTAGAAAATTGTTCTGTGATGGGGAAGGGGAAGCACTAAATGCCCTTTACCTCAGATACAAAGTCGCGTATTGCAAAGGACTATGATGAGAACGAGTGGCAAATGACAGCTACCAAGCTATGCATGTCATTGAGTTTTTACTCAACATCGTTTTGCATTCTGGGAGATTTAATCGCAAACCTCTAATAAGAAAACTTAATGTCAGATCCTAGTATGCAAGGTTAGGTTGCTGATAAAGCCAGGGTGAGCCCAAGGCTTACTCTGGACTTGAAACAGTTACATTAAAGCCTTCATATACATTTTCCAAAATCTGTCTAATTAACTGAGGGCATTGCACATTTGAATAATATGTAAGTAAAGCTCTTTTATCACATTGGTTCTTTCGTTACATATACCTTAAGCTTGCTTTTGCTGCCTAATAATAGTCCGAAATGTACGCATCGAAGTGGTTGGCCTCCAGCCCCACACATCAGCACGTCTCAGACGGAAACTGGTGTGAAACGATCAGGGTAGCAACTCCTCTAATGAGAGGCAGCTGCGTCAACTGTTGCCTCACCCCTCGCGCGCATCCAAATCTCGGCGCGTGAAAGACCAGGCAGGTAAAAGCGGACGAAATACAGCGGCTTCGCCCTAGGAACGTCCGAAGCTTCAACGAACGAAGATGGCATTTGTCAGCTGAGGAAACGAGGTATATACAATTATTTAGGCCTAGAAATAGCTACTTTTAAAGGGTCTTTTTAGCGAGAAGTTTTGCGAGTGTTACTGTGAGTGCATCGTTTACCAATGGCTACTCTATACCTTTATACTTTCATTTGGATTTTTTTTACAAACTTGTTTATTTAGGGTGCTTTGTACAACAGCGCTGCAATGTCAGCTTGCGAACATTTCTATCACATCTGTCGAATAGGTATCGATAAAAGGTATAACACGGGAGAGTGTTCTATTATTAATTGGTGCTGTAAATCCCATTGTATATTCTACCTACTGGGCTTTCTGGTCCCAGGCCGAGCCAGTGCACAGTGAATCGTAGTCTTCCCCCTCCCCCCCCCCCCCCATTTACATAAATTGTAAGTGCTTAGAAACGTTTCCAGAAGGTTCAATGTCATCAAGGACACCATTTCTTTAACACCCTGGTGTAATATGGGCGTTGTAGTGCGTGCAGCAATGTGTATTTTAAAGGACATAATTGGATCAATGCAGCAGAAAACGTTGATTTCTAGAAATAAAAGCCTAGGACTGGAGCACAGGGTCTGTGATGGCATAGAGTTATCATAAAAGCTTAGTTTAGAAGTAGTTCAAATTGGCAATATTAAGTTCTGAAGGACATGGCACCCCTTCCTTCTCTGAAAGCAGCCCCTTCCTTGCCTTGTTGCCTACTGAGGAAATGCCAAATTGGCAGAATGACCTGTCCAGCCTTGGTGGTTCATGATTAACGATTATGCACGCAAAGGAAATGAATTATTGATATTAATATTTTATTTATTAATTCATTGACACTTAAATAGTATTATTTGACTATGTCAGATATGGCAAAACACCTTTGGACGTGGAATACCAAGTATAACTTGTACAATATCACCCTTACATTCACCTAAATATGAGCGAATGTTCAAACACGGACGGGTGAAGCATCCAAGACTAGTTTTCTGACATGTGATGGTTGACTACTCTAACTGGACATGTTATGTACATTGATTTAAGTGTTAAAGCATGTAAATATGGCAGAGAAGTGTTTTTTTCCCGTTATATGAGATCCTGTTTCTAAAATGATATGAAGTACAAAGGCCATAAGGGATATGTGGAAACCACATAGGAAATAAAGCCGGGGGGGGGGGGGGGGGAGATAGAGGGTAAACCCGTGTTTGAGGTTGTTTGTCACTGGTGTCTTGTGGTTTATCCTGCTATGACACTTGACTCTAAGCATAGCGAGCAGTCAAAGGCTTCGCATGGAGGTAAAGTGTGCGGCCAGAACTCAGAACTCAACAGTCAAATAACACACAGTACCGTAATGTCCAGCCCAGTGCTTATCTTTATGAAAAAGAAAGGCAGAGATCGTCGCATACATAGTGGAGGCAGAGAAATCTGGCATAGCCTTGTCACGTAATGTGAAAAAAATAAATGTCAAACGATGGTATAAATTTGTGTAATGTATGTGAATGTTTGTATTCACTTTATGTAATTCATGAATGAACGAGTGAGATATTTGTGTTAAGGTATACATATTACAGTGAGACTTGCTTTTTCGGATGTAACATCATGGTTTTGCAGCAGTGTTGTCTCGGTGCGGTATTTGCGAGGGGCGTCATAGTCCATCATTCATCATTGACTCCGCACTGTCCAACCACTGTGAAGCAACACTCAAAGTAGCAGCTCAGATAAAACATATGAGCCCACTAGTTAGTCACACATCTGCAGACCCTGATCTCTGTCAGGTTCTCCACCATGCAAACCAGGATAGGACTGTAGTGGAGACACACAACAGGCTACACACAGCTTCAGATAGATACTGGAACACTTTGAGGTGCAATCGGCATATCTGAAGCATGAGCTGGTAATGCCAAAAGTATGATTGACTATGGCTTGGGTAGATGTGAATTCCCTGTCGTACTTCTGTTGAGGCTATGCTGTTGGGGATGAGGAGGTGGGAAGAGAGGACATAGGTGGCATCATTTGCAGCAAATGCATGGTACTTTTGTAAAATGTAGGTTCATTGTAAGAGCTGCAGTCACTCTGTACATGCAATAGTAATATTAGGGTAAAAGGATGGGGCCGTGTGAAGAGTGACACCATGTGAGATGTCATTCTCTAAGTATGCATGCAGCCCCAATAGGAATCATTATAATTTATCTACTAGCCACATAACACTGAAATCCCCAACAAATAACTGACAAGTAAGAAGTGAATGTAATGTTGGAAGATGTAGCTGTAGTGTGTGTTCCCAGGAAAGGTAGCGTATATATCAGTGAAGCAGCCCATGACATTGCAAGAAGCTTTCACATTGATGCAGTGCAGGTGTCTGTTGTGCAAATGGAATTTCCTGTGATGGGGAGGCTGAATATCCACATTGGTACGATTAATGGCACCTAATACCCGAGGGAAGTGGGCAATGGTGTAGAATTCCCTTGCCACCTGTTGCCTTTCGCAACACCAGTAGCCTGATTGACTTGCTTGTAAAATATCTATTTGTGCTCCTGCTGACCCTCCAGAAAGATCTAGTGGCCATGAAATTAAGTGCAGCCAGTACTTTGACACATGAAGTTACAGACTGGGAGCTGGCTTTAAGTGAATTTGTTCCCGGCTCCCAGTCTGAAACCATGTCTAGGTCACATCTGGAGAAAAAGCATTTTCTAGGAATTACTGTTTACATGGATAGCCAAGAGATGTTGATCCCCTGCCTGTAAATTCTCTGCTCTCTTTACATATTGAGGGGCAAAGCAACAAAAATATTTACTGACCTGGTGAACTAAACATTTTCTGGTGTGCAACTTGCCTTTTTATGTGGACAGTCTGTGTGTGATTGGTTGCTGGCATGACTTTTACCTGTTGATGTGAATAGTGGCGTCCTGGCTGGTTATTCCCTCCCGCTTATAATAGCATGTGTGTTGCATGTGTTTGAAGTATTATTAGACTATGTGGTTTATACTATTTGTACCGAAAAAAAAAGTTGTTTGTATTTTTAAAACTATATATAAATAGTAAACAAGTTAAAAAAAGAAATGTATTCTTTTGAGAAAAAAAAATCCCTCTATTTTTGTTGTTAGTGGTATTCCTTCCCTCATTGATTTTCTGTGAGTGTGTTGAAGTACCACTGTTTAGGCATGTGTGATGCTTAACTTACTCCAAGGCTTAGCTGGAGTAAATATGAGCCTATTTTGTCAGTATTGCTATTGTAGTAAATTTAGCTGTAACTTTTGTGAATAGCAATTATCTTACTGATTTGTGGGCGTGTTTTATTTGCATCTTCTTCCCTAAGCCCCTCCTTCAATTTCTTTTAACCCCATCCATTTAGTAGTAGATATTCCCAATTTTCCAACTATTGCCCTTCCTAGTTTCTATCACTTGTTATACAAAAATGTATAATTCCATGAGATAAGATAGGACTGGGGTTGGCGGATATCCCGTCCAGTTTTTTGTGAATCGCATATGTGAGTATATAAAGTAGTCCTATTGGAGTACTACTTTCTGTACTCAAGAATGCTTTATGATGTTCATTTAATTTAATATTTAGAGTTTTATATATAGCGCGAACAAGACCTATCTTAAGCAGTTTCCTTAATTTTGCAGCCTCTGTGTGGATGTAACAAGGTAAGTCATTCCAATAGGACGGGGAAAAATAAGAGAAAGACCTGCCTCTGCATCTTGTCAGTCGGGAACGGGGCACGGTGAGTAGGGCTTTATCCGTAGAGCTTAAATTCCTGACTGGACAATAATAACTAAGCTTCTAATGTGAGTAGATGGGACCTTTCTCTAGTAAGGATTTGTGTGTAAAGCAACAGATTTTGAATATTGTTCTTTTCCTGACTCGAAGCCTGTGTAAGGCTCTCAGTAGGGGTGCAGATGCAGAGCCAGAAGGAAGCTTAAAGCGAGTAGCGTTGCCTTGTTTTGTACTACTTGAATTTTAGGTTTAAAGTCTCATTTGCTGATGCAAGTAGTGTATTTCCAGACTCTAGTCTGCCAGGAAAACTCCAGTGTAGGCACTGATTACCAGCAGAGCAAGGAAGGAAAAGATCTGCTTTCCTCCGCAGGCTCATCATATTGAAGCAGGTACCACTAATGGATACAACATGTTCCTTCATTGATAAATATTGATCCATTTTAAAACCAAGATTCTTAACTGCCTGCTGGGAGTTTGAGCAGTACCTAACACTGGAGGTCAACATTCAGGAGACCAGAGTTGTTGGGTCTTACCAAACAACATGATTTCTGTTTTGTCAGCATTTACCTGTAAGCAGCTTGTTGTCATCCATTCTGCAATCAGGTAAATTTTGTGATGAGGCCACGAAGTATAAAAAGCAAGTGGCAGCGTAAGTCGAAAACTCGTAATTAATGTTTGGATGCAGCCTTACACATAGGCGTAATCCAGGAAAACAGCTCCTGTCTCGAAAAGAGTACTCTATTGACTGTATGGCGTCTTGCAACTCATCACAAAATGTACCTGGACCATATCTTGATACAAGAAATGTCATCTTTGGGATCACAATTGGATCGTGAGCCCCTGCCTTAATTGGTCTGATCACAAGACCATTATATATATAATTTTGCCCTGAAGAACTCTGTGGATATTTCCATACAGATGAAACACCTGTTGGTTAGAAGTTCATCTCATCAATGATGTATTTTAAAGTTGATGGTCTGGATTGAATACCTGTGAAAATCTTGGCACGAATAAAGAACAGAAGAAGAATCCTATGAAGAACGCTTTGTGGACTTTTTTTAAATTATATTGGACTCTCTTTTGCTCAGTCTCTGTACTACTGGAGGATCTGAACCCTGAATGCGATGGGTCCAGGATCTTATTCTCCTCGGGATAGGCTGAAAGTAGTTTAAGAGGCCTTCTAACAGCTTACCCAGTAGTGGCTCCAAGCATCTCTAGTATTGTATCCCCTGTCACACAAGTGATGGTGTCAGCAGTTCTTACTCCCTGTGTGTTAACCAGATACAGCTAAAATTTCAAACTAAACCGCCGCAGGAACTTCTAAGCAGTGCGGAAAACAACAAGTACAGGGTTTGGCCTGAGTTGTCGGAGACATAAATAGGTCTCACAAATGGCGTAAGGCTGTTGAAGAGTAGCAAATTCGAGTGGGGGAACTGAACTCTATAGTGAAAGGAGCAGGGGTCTTGGCGAGATTCAGGAGTGGATGGGCACTGATGGTCTTGCCTTTGGTGCGCCTTCAGCATCTGCTTTTTATGATGAGATATTGTTTACAACTAGGCTGTTAAACTCTAAAATGGCGGACTTGACAAGACTTGCCTACAACCAACCAGGAAGTGAGGACGTTCTAAAATGGTTTTTCCACACAATCGGTCTAGAACCGCGGCAGACCAGAGAGCATGCAGCACAAATGAAAATCAATGTACAACAGAAACGTAAGCAAAATTCTAAGTTTAAATAGTGCAGGTAGTACTATGTTGAGTTACTGCTTGCCTATCTTTGTTTGGCAGCACGTCCACATTGGCGCCCGCTTTTTATGATGAGATATTGTGAGCAACTAGGCTGCTAACCTCTAAAATGGTGTACTTGACAAGCCTTGCCTATGACCAAGAAGTGTGGCTGTTCTAAAATGCTTTCTCCAAACAATCGGTCTAGGACCGTGACAGACCGGAATGCCTGCAGTACAGATGAAAATCCAGGTACAACAGAAACTTGAGCAAAATTCTAAGTTTAAAAAGGCTTTCATGACTAGTTATCCAAGTCTGTTTTCAGAGCTTAGATATCTACTTACAAGAAGGGATGAGTGATGCAGGAAACCCATACAGTGAATTGCAGTTAAAGTATAAATAATAAAAGATTCACATAAACAACTGAAAAATTTGCATTCAGGTAAACAAATATGCCCAGGATCACTCACCTTGGCCAAGTGGCAAAGCAGGAATTTGAGCCTAGATTTCTCAGTCACACTGTGTTCAATGTAGTGTATTATCCTTTTTCTAGTTTTACAAGAAATGGTAATGCTTTATGAATATTGACAGTAGTTTCCTTTTACAACCAAATCCATACACAGTTTTCAACAGCACATGCATTAAAAGCAAAATAGGTTGAGTCATTATACAGTAAATACAATTTGCAGTAGAATTTGGTTTTGCCTGTTTCATACTGTTCTTTATGCTTTTTATTTGTGAGATCTTAACATTCAGAACACACTTAGATGCTTCAATACAGGTCAATGAGATAAGTACCTAATGCTTAGATTTAAGTGTGACCGGCATGCTTCAGGTTCATATTACAACATGGTCAACCCAGACTTTCAGCCTTCTAAATGAGTACTAGGGTAAAGAAGATGATAATTTCACACACAATGTTCTGGGGTATTGTATGAAACAAAGGTAGTTTACATGTCTTAAGCTCCAGTCCATTGGTACGTTTCTTCTCTGCTGGCTATGCTTTAACTCTTCTTGTGTATGTTAAGCAATGCAGCTACTGAGGGAAATAGTGGACACCAGCAAACTAATTGTGTGTGTGTATATATATATATCTCTTAGGGCAGGGCACTCACTTTAATCTCTTCAATGTCCATAGTATCGGCCCTTTGCCAACTCATCCTCTTGGACACTAAGGACTTGACCTGCCTTACTCTGTTGGCTGCTCTCCACTCATCACTGTTCATAGCTTCAGAAATGAAGGCTATCTATCATTTTAATAGACACTTAAACAAACTGAACTGAATTGTATTGTCCATTATGTCATATGCTTTGAAGTCTAGACTTTTAACCTATCATCATTTACTAACATCATCAGACCAGTTTTCTGGGGTCTAGGGTACTCATGTAAAACTGAACGAACTTTGGGACAAGGATGACCTTCTGTCCCTGGAACCACAGAAACCAGATGCTACTACTATCTCACTGAAGCCAAGTAACTTCTTTTAAGGCTTTGAATTTCAGGGGTAGCACGATCAGTAAAGGGATTTCCCTGTCAGTAAAGGATGTTTAATTCTTATAAGTCAAATGCAGAATGCAAATGCAAAAATAACAGTTGATGGGCAGAATGTGTTTTGCTGTTCGCCCTATGTGGGAAGGGTATGCCCAGACATGGGTCCCGTGCTCACTACGCCACTGGAGTCAAGCTATCCTGGCTGAAGAGGGGTGAAACCCCGAAACTGGTCCTAGGATGCTTGATTCCAGTCCAGGGAAGACATGGCTTGGCAGTTCGGGCTGGACTGTTCCCATGAGGCACAGGGTCAAGACTGATTTGCATATGGCCATGTCTGAACTGGGGTGGCATGGTGAGCAAAATAACGATGGATTAAACCCAGATCTATGACTGGGGGTGAATGTTCTGCCAATGTGCAACATTCCGTCCATCATCTTGTGTGTTTTGCAATGACTAAGGGGCTACCAGATAACTAATCTGGAAGGACCAGGATGTCCGAGATAGAATGGCACCACCTCACGTATTAACGTCAAGATTTAAGCAGGAGCTATCAAAC
Organism: Triturus cristatus; assembly: GCF_964204655.1. NCBI lineage: Eukaryota > Metazoa > Chordata > Amphibia > Caudata > Salamandridae > Triturus > Triturus cristatus. The sequence goes on from NC_140585.1 coordinate 1,099,631,819, forward strand.
CGAGTAAGACACCCCGCTCCATCCGGACACATAGTAGAAACCTGTGCCGAACATGGCCTCTGCTCCGAACATGTGAGTTAAATACAGACACATGGGGGGGAAAAAAAACACGGTGGCCAGATCTACAGCAGCGCTCAAACTACTCGGGATTATCGCAACTAACCGGACTAATAACTGGGGTGACGAGCAAATCTACAACTTACCTAGATTAACTGAATGATTAAACTCCAATCCCGTTCCACGCCCCCGGCTCAGACGGGTATCGATAGAGGTAACTGCAGGATCCCTGCACGGTGTGGACGAGGGTGGGGTGAGGTAAGAGGTTAAGTAAGTGCTGGCAGGCGTACACAGCCTGGCAGGCGCCGGGAATCGACAATTGCTCCTCCTCTACGTAAACGTGTCTCGTGTTCAAAGAAAAGACCGATGCAGAACGCGCCATCTTAAAGAGGGTACAAGTTACCAACACTTACAGAAATAATACAAAAACATTGAAAGAAACATTAAAACAACGATTACAGATACACGAAAAGAGTCAATTCCACATGGTATGAAGTGGGTCCTAAACAAAAGAAGATGTTGGACCGGTACAAAGAAAATAGGGTAAACTGGAGGGAAAGAAGAGGCAAATTCTCAAGTGGAGGTTAAAAACCAAAACATAAACAATAAATTTGTACAAATCGAGTAATAAACTCGCAACGGGTGAGGCCACCGAAGTGACCACCAATAAGTATCACTAAGTACTGGTGTCCTAAGAATACTATGAAAATATGCAGGCATTTCTCTTCCATAAAGGTTCTTTCCAACACCAGTGGTGGAGCAGGGCAGCCGGGACGTGAACAAGCTGGCAATGTTTTATTGGAAGTCCACTTCGAACCACTAGTTTCACCAGGCTTGTCTCAGGCTGTTACCAGGGTGCAGGGTCTCTGCAACTGAGGGCACAACTTCTTTGTCCTCTAGGCAGTGCTGTCTGATCCGTAGGAAAGAGGTCTTCGAACTACCATGTACCTTAGAGGGAGTAGGTTCTCCTGATTCTTTCCAGTCCTCTGGTGAGAATGTGCTCACTCTGCACTCAACTTCCTCCATCTCTCGGGTGGTGCCCTTTCTTCTAGAGCCCTCTCACTTTGCTTTTCCTCTTACTGTGTGATGCCACAGCCTACATGGCAGCCATCCCACAACTCTGCCTCAATTCCTCTCAATGCTCTTTTGTGTTCTGCAGCATTGGTGTCTTGGGAAGGGAAGGTAATAAGTGACTGGATTGACAGGGTTGTGCCAAGGGCACCCACTAACCCATCACACTGACCCTCTCTGACAGTCAGTGCTATTACTGGGCTCAGTCCTGGACATAGGATACAGGGGTTGGACAGGCAGCCCAGCTAATTAGAGAATATATCCTGTGGTGGCTCTGCCTTTGGCCGCAGTCCTTTATTCATGCACTTATTCTCCTTCAGAGTCTGATCAGTAGGAACTTAAGTTGTCCAGGAAAAGTGGCCACAAAGAATTATTCCTCCTGCCTTAAAGGGGATGTGTATTTGGAACCAGACACACAACACCTAGCCTGCAGTGGCTGGAACCAGGTAGGGGGAAAGGAGAAAGCAGCACTGGGGGACATGTAAGACCAAAATGCAGAATACTTTTTGCTTACCTTGATCGGTACGGTGCACCGTATAATCTTGAGGCTACGAACACACAGGCAGACTCTAAATGGAATAACCTGTAATGGTACGGGGCCCTAGGCCCCCATGCACTATCAGTAATGACACAGACACTGTACATAGTTGGTAGAACCAGTCCAGGGCACGTACGCCCGGCCCCTTTCATTGTCAGGGTCACATGTCCTGTGATGCCTGTGCTGGATGGGTGTGGGGTGGGGTGTAAGCCAGCCCTCGGGGAGTGGCTTGTGACAGAACAACTAGAACAGTGACCGGCAGGTCACAACATCCCTCCAAAACTTTATTCAAAATGGGACAACAAAGTCCAATCTGTGGGAGAGAATAAAACAAATAGTGACTTCCACTGAGTCTGTTCAGCTGCTTGCAGAAACAAAATGAGGGTACAACTGCTGCTAGGATCACCAGTTCTGCTTGGCACAGTTCAGGGTTACACTGTGGGTCTGGTCCTCCTTGGACTCAAGATGTGGAAGTAGACCCCAAAGTCTCTCTCTGTACAGTTCTCTGTGACGGTGCAGGTAGAGTGATGGTGAATCACCCATCAGTCCTGTTTGTTGTGCCATCCTTACAAATGCAGCATTCCTTCTCTACAGAATGGTGGAGTAGTTGCAAACATCCCTCTCACCAGGATGCCCCTCTCGCCGGTGTTCCCCTCTCATGGGATGTCCCGGAGGCCCTCTTCACCAGGCTTCCACTGGACTGGGTGTACTTTACCGTGTCACGGCACACTCTTAAGTCCGTGGAGGAAGCACTACGAGTCCCACCTTCAAGTGCTTAGCTCCACCTGAAGGGTAGTTGTTTCCAAATAGGATTACTCCTGCCACTTAGCATGACCTCTTTGTATTCCTGCGTCCTGTGGAAAAGCAGCTGTAGACTCATCTCTCGTGGCGGGACCTTCTCTCACCGGCGTTCCTGAGGCCTTTGCACCTTGGATCTCTGCGGTCTGGTGTGGAGTGTTCAGATCCTCTTCTTCAGAACATCCGAGCACTCTCGCCATCCAGTCTCCCGTTCGACCCCAAAGGTAGATGTCACAAATGGTACAACTGGCTCATCTCTGCCGTCACCAGGTTTGCTTGGCATTCTGAAGACTCCTGGATAGTTACGTTCTCCAAGTGCCACCAATGTTCTCCAGGAGCTGTGCTCCATGCCAGATGTTCTTGCACTAAAGGTCACCTTTACCTTCTGGTGTGCGAGTTGTCATATCACACACACTCATGTCTTCTTCTCTCTTCTTTTTGAGATTTCATGCCACACAATTTCTCCTTCTCTCACTATGCGACACGGTCTAGTCCCATCAGGTCTTGCACTACTTCTCTGACCAGGCCTTTCAGTGTGACGGGCACTTCACACAGGTCACCTGGTCCTGTCCTACTCTTAGGACAATGCCTATTCTTCTTTCGGTGACCAGAACGGTCATTGCGACCTTCTTACTTTAACACCTTCTCGTATTTTTCTATCTTGGCTTCTGGTCAACTCTTGTCAGACCTCTCGGTCATCTACTCCGTGACCTTCTGGCAGGTCATCTCTGTGACCTTCTGGCAGGTCAGTGACCTTCTGGCAGGTCGTCATCTCTGTGACCTTCTGGCAGGTCGTCATCTCTGTGACCTTCTGGCAGGTCGTCATCTCTGTGACCTTCTGGCAGGTTGTCTTCTCGCCAACCTCTGGCAGGTCGTCTTCTCGCCGACCTCTGGCAGGTCGTCTTCTCGCCGACCTCTGGCAGGTCGTCTTCTCGCCGACCTCTGGCAGGTCGTCTTCTCGCCGACCTCTTGCAGGTCATCCTCGCCAACCTCTTGCAGGTCATCCTCGCTGACCTCTTGCAGGTCCTCTTCGCTGACTTGTTGCCCTTGGGCTATAGCCCATACCATCAGTATCTAGTATACGTTCTTTGGCGCATTTCTCTCCTTGCACTCTCCATCCTTCATTGGATGGCATTCCTATGTTGGGCAACAGGCGTAATCACTCCTTCCTCTTTGCGGTGGCGTTCTTTCGCCACGGGGCACGCATGCTTTGCACTTTCCCCAGTCCTTTAGGGACTGTCTTCTCTCCTGGTGGCAACCTTCCTGTTTCCTTGCTGCTGCAGTGACCACCTATGGCCACTTGTCGTCACTGCAGATCTCCTTCACCGCCCCTGGCAGCCTTACGCATAACGTTCCTTTAGCGCTTACTCATGGACTGAGTATGTAGACTTTCATGCACCCCTCGCATGACAGTCTTGGGTGTCTGCTAATTCAGTTTAGACAGAGCAACGTTTTCCCCCACCCATGTTGAGCTGTAGCAGCTGTCCCAGTGCGGCTGTGCGTTTCCTTATCCACTGTGCCCAGTGAGAGTTGCATTAGAAGATGGGCAAAACCTGCCGTCAGGGCTGCCCATTCATATCCTGTTGGCACTCAGTCCCAGCGTTGCCACTTCTTTATGCTGGTGTAGTGGTGCTAGATGGCACTGCCTCATTATTCCCAGCATGGGCCCAGGCTGTTTTCCTGAGGCCAAAGCGCTGTCTCCACTTTTCTCTTGTGGGAATGCTGGTGCTGGGATTCTCTCGTGACCCGGACAGCTCTGGCAGCTCCCTTTTATGCTGCGGGTCACTTCACACACTGATTCAGCCACTCACACCAAGGTAGGTGCTTTTTTTTTTTCTTCTTTCTTTCAGATGGCTGCCAACACAGCCTAACTGCTTCGGGCCAAAGTAGCCTCATTTCTTTCTTTGCTGGTGCTCAGCAGTCTTTCTCGGCTAAGGGCCACGCGGAGCCTCGCCCTGTGCTAGCTCTGCTTTGTCCAGCTCGTCAGCGCTCCCCTGCGGAGCAAACATCGGCCCGGCATCATTTGCATCACCAGGCATCTCTCTCACTGGTCACGTCCATTACTGGCTGAGAGCAGGGCCGGTCCATGGCTACTTCCTCCCCATCGCAGTAAGTGGTTTTTTTTCCCCCATATGTGTAGCGCGGAGAGGGGTGAACAACGCAGGCTTTAGCAGTCTCTCTGGGCGGGCACTGCTTTTTCCCCCCCCCCCCCTCCTCTGCCTCCTTGTCAGCATGTTCCCGAGCAGCCTCCAGCCGTCACGGTAAGCTGGGCCCGCAGCTGCTCACTTATTGCCGCATGGGCAGCACCTGGCCCCCCCGACTCCCAACACTCTGCTGGGGGCGGGTCACCACCTCCTCTGGCCGCTACGACCAGCACACGGGGGGGGGGGAGACTGCCACTCTATTATCGGCACCTCCTGTGCACGGTAGGTATTTTACTTTGAGGGCTGTGCAGGGGGACAACATGTCTTTTTAATGTCTATGGGAGGGACCCGCTTTCAACCTCCAGACTGCTCCTCATACCCCAGGAAGCCTCATTGCGTACTGCCCAATTTGACTGCCAGGACAGGCACTCTACTTAACTGTTGAATACTGCCTTGGCAGCGTCACTCACGCTTCGGGTATCTCCTCACATGGGCACATGAGCAGTCCACTCAGCCACAGCTTTCTCACCTCTGCTGCTGGCCCTTCACACACGCCAATGGTTACCTTGGTTCACAGGCAGTCTTGCCGGTCGCCGGCACTTCACATGAGGGGTGGGCTCCCGCTCCACTCTCTCTTCAGTCAGGGCCTCAGCAAGTCGGTAGCAGGGGTCCTGCCACTGGCCCCCTCACTCACCACAGTCTTTCTGTTGGGTGCCACCATGCACTTGCTGGCACTTCATGTGCAGGATGGGATCCCAATCACCTCCTTCACTCCCGGGGCTCTTCACATGCCTCGCGGGCCATCAGGCGCGTTCTGCGCCTGCTCTCAGAGTGCCCTCAACACGAGCAGCACTCTCACCCTCAACTACCAAACAACAAGGCGGCTGCACATGCGGGCTCAGCCCGCTAGTCACCAATGTAATGTAATGTAATGCATAAATAATGACCACACAGACACGGGCACTCAGTTGGTAGAACTTGCCCAGGGCACGAGCGCCCAGCCCCTTTTATTGTCAGGGTCACATGTTTTGTGACGCCTGTGCTTGATGGGTGTGGGGTGGTGTGGAAACCAGCCCTCAGTGAGTGGCTGGTGACAGAACAACTAGAACAGTGACCAGCAGGTCACTACATCCCCCTACCCCTAATTTATCCAAGTTCTCTTTGCTCACAAATTTCTCACCCAGAGCAGCTGGGGCCAGTTGCGACAGGCTACATGGACTTTCCAAAGCGAGCCAGTAGGTGCTTTTACCGCTTTAATGTGCAGATAAAAAGACGTGAATATCAATCGGCTGCTGTTGCATTCGCCATCTTTTTGCATATGTTTGACAAGGTTTATACGTATGCCTTAATGCATGTTAACATGGTCCGTGTCTACGTGTTGAAAGGTGCATCGAGTGTTCTCACATAGCACAAGTAGGCATGATTGGACTTCAAAATAAATGTCAGTTTTGTTGTTGTTTTATTTTGTGCAAGCTAACAATGTTTTGTGTGTGCAAAATTACCACCTGACCTATCTCCTATTCCATATTGATTCAGCTAAAGGCCAGTTTTCTGCTTTCTATCACTGGAGACTGAAAGCTTGCCTACAAGCTGACTTGGTAACAGATGTCAGTTTCATGTTAAAAGCATTCAAACATTAACAAGAATTAACACTTCTGAATGTTTCAAATGAAGTTTGGTATTGTAAGTAGGCACCTGATTTTCTCCACAGAAATACCAAGAACAGAAAGGCTATAAACTCCATTGCAAAGAAGAAGGGACAGAGAGACCGGTTGTTAGGAGGAATGGTGCATGTTGGAACACTAAACTGAGGAACCTCTAGTCTGCAGTTGTGGGGGATGTTAATGAATTGCATGTTAATAAGATGCCATAAAGAGTTTAAACTAACTGCTTAGGAAAGTGTAATGAACAATGTTTGGAGTCTATATTGGATTCACTCTAATGATATTTATAATCACTGAGGGCCTGATTCACAGAACTAACTTAAGACAAAATCCTAAACTTACTGCTTTTGGTATTCACAGAATGGATTTACAACTACTAACTTTACGTCCGCACTCGGGCCGGAATTCCTGCACCTGGAAGCGAAATCTCTGCTCCTGAGCCGGAATTCACGATTTTGTGCCGGAATACCTCCATTTTGGCCTGATGAACGTTCTAAGTGCCTACCATCCCCCACCACGCTCCAGCTGAAGTCAATTAATACTAACTGCAAGACCAGCACCACAAAACATATAAAAGCAGCACACATTGAAGGAACAGGTTTGGCCACAGAGAGTTCGTGTTTACAATCGCTATACATTGCCAGAGGAAAATGGAACAAATGAGGAAGAAGAACTTTACTACTGAGGATATCACCATGCTTGTGGATTACATAGTGCGGCACCACAAACGCCTGTATGGTCTCCCACCTTACTGCACCAGTGGCACCCAGAAGGCAGCTCTATGTCAGCAATTAGCCACTGCTGTCACAACACTGGGGGAGGAGAGGTGCACAGTCCATGACATCAAGAAGAAGTGGCAGGATGAAAAGAAGAGGGTGGAGAAGTACTCCAGGATCGAATTGAACATGATCCTCCCTGCCCCACACTCTGGACCCCACCTCCGTCTCACCCCACTAGAGGAGGATATCCTCACCACAATCCACCCCCACATGCTCCATGGGCTGCCTGTGAGTGATGTCCGCAACGTGGTACCAGGTAAATGGGATGAAAGTGTATTAAAAGATTGTCTGTGTTGCACTGCCATTGTGAGTAAGGAAGTTGTCCAAAGTGTCTATAAAAATAGTCAGTCGGAAACTCATGTGTTACTCTCTGTATGTTGCACCACAAGTCCCAGAATCCTTTGTATTAGAAATGGCAAATCCCTCTTCCACCATTGATAACATGGGCACAGTACTGCTGCCGTATATACCTAACCCTGCTAAGTAGCAATTGACAAAGTGCCCTTTCCACTCATCCAGATGCGGCTGAGTCAGTCAAAAACGTAAGGGGTTGCAGAGCATATGAAAATCAACTGACAAATGAATTGGGAAAATACAAGGGGGCAGATTTACAAGGACTGGCGTATCCCTGCATATTAGCAGGGATGCGCCAGCACCAAAGCGACATGCAATTCTACCCTTGCGCCACCACGGATGCGCCGCATTTACAGTGTGGCACACCGTGGCGCAGGGATAGACAGACGTGTGTCGCATCTGATGGCGTAAGGGCGGCGCTTTGCTGGAGTCGTGTCGCAAGTGCGACGCAACTCCGACAATGTTCATGGACCGCCCATACCTAACATGCTGCGCCACGCCTTACGTTTGCTTAAAGGAGGCGTAAGGTTTCGTTGCAGCGGCCTCTGAAAAGTGACTCAATGAAATCTTGTAGATTTCACTGCGTCACTTTTACGAGGCATTTCCCAAAGGAACGCCCACCCTGCTTACATTAAACCGGTCGCAGGTTTAATGTTGTGCAGGGCTTTACAACGTGACGCATCTCCCTAGATGTGTCACGTTGTAAATAAGTTGCAACGTGGCGCATGGTTTACGCCGCCGCTGTCACAGAAGTGATGCACTGGCGGCGTAAATGTTTTGCAAGGGGCTTGTAAATCTGTCACAAATTATCCAAGAAGTAATCCACCCTGTGCCAGCCAAAATCACAAAGCAGAAGGTGAAAGAATCCTCAGATCAAAATGTCATTCGCATATTCCGTTGTTCATTTCCCACCCTGCCACGCCATTGCATCCCCTACGCCCCACTCCTCCTACCTGCCCCGTCTGTGGCAGTACTTCACAACACTGTTAGCATGCAGAAGATATGGGGAAATGCCTGACAAGTTCCACATGTACATTTCCCATTTGGTTACTTTTCTCTCTTCTCACCTATTGACACATTCAGCCAGAGCACAGACAACCGCTGTAGCAGAGGTCCCTGCATCTTCTGGGAGGAAACATCATCCAGAGAAAGGCATACCACCCTCACAAACTTGTCAGGAGATGGTCAAAATGCATACATTGTCAGGAGACAACAGAGGGACAAGTAGTGCCCAAATATGAAAGGTAACCAGAGATGAAAAACTAGCTTAATAACTACTGGAGTTGTCAATGGACATTCACCTTTAGCAAATGACATTTGTGAATAGCGAAAGACAAAATATAATATGTCTTGGCTCATCATACATTTGTAATCGGGGAACATAACATGTATTCCACCAACAGTCCCAGACCTGGGAACTGGAATAGAGTGCAACAACAAGTCAAAAGGGTGTCCCCACTATATTGTAATAGTTTCTGTAGAGCTAATCAAGAAATCCAATGTTAATAAATATGACAATGATGAACAAGAAGTGAGATACCATTGTCAGTAGTATTGACAATGCATCCACTGTCCAACTTGGAATGTCTTCACTATACATGAAATCACCCAGTCCACCCAGCTGGTCATGTACTTCTTACATTGGATGGCTTGTTTGTTGGCCATCAACAAAACACGATTGTGGTCCTTACTTCAGGATTCGTAGCCATGTCATTTTGCTATACGTCGCTTCTAGGTAGTGAGCCCATTGTAAGTTATATGTGGGAACACTCATGATATTAAGTGGTACACACTTCTGCAATGGTGGTGCCCACAACTGCTTGTGCTTATCCTTTGGGCCTGAAATTGAGTGCATATCATGTGGCAGCAGAAATATAAAGCTGCAAACACACTTATCATTGTAGGTAGAATGAGGTCCTACCAGAATCAAAGACACACACTGACTTCTGCTACAAGGTTGGCTGTGACATCTGGTCAGGGACCACACACTGGGCCGGTGCTGGGTCATGGTAAGTAAACCCAAGAATAATGTACCTGAATGCTCATTAAATGTGCCTTTAATCTCCACCGTTTGTTGTATGTGCTGTACAACACTGTTGTCCTGCATCACAATATGCTCACATATGGCATTTAACCACATACCAGATCACACCTTGGTGGCTAATGAAAGGATGACACAAAATGTATGCCAAGTGAGTGCAGAATGGACATAAAATAGTACAATGTGTCATATGAAGTGTCCAAAACACAACTGGCTTGCAATTCAATGATATGAAAACTCCCTAGCAAAATATCTATGGTAAAATCACATTGAAATTGGTATGGATGCGGCTCATGCTGATGTCAGTTGTGTACCTTTGAGATGGGTGTATGGGCTGCTAAGGTGAATCTTCATGCATTTACATTTCAAATCACTTGGCTGAAAAGCAACACGCTAATCTAGTGCAGGCGGAAAGCATCAAAGCTTCTCGATTTAGCCGCAATGTGGGATCATAACCAAATTTTGCATTCTGCTTGCCTCCTCTGCTACCGTATTCACATGTATAGAGGAGAGGTTGACATATGAGGTTAGGATGTCTGCTGTACAAGACACCATCCGTTGTCAGTTAAGTACTACCATGATGTTGGAAATAGGATATGCAAACAGAGGACACTCGAAGGATGGGCATAAAAAAATGTGTGTTCTCTCATTCAAAGATGAGCTTTGTGACTTCATGGGTAGGGAAGCACAAATGACCAACATTATGTACCTGACTATTGCATTACACTCATGAAACCTGTTAGTCTTAATGGTGAAGGTGAAATCAGTGTAATGCGGAGGAGTCCTGGTCATTTATCCTCTTCCTTGAAATATCAGTAACCTTCTTATACAAGTTTGTCTGTTGATGTGTCATCTTATTGATGTCAGTGCTGTGTGGAGGTAACAGCTGGCAACTGCTGCATGTGAGCAGGGGCCCACATGTGAAGTCCATGAGGTAAACATGCCGCACATTGTCCTGGATTATCCGGTCAATGGTTATTGAGAATGACATGTTAGCTCATAGCTACCATCTGTTGTACTGAAATATGGACATGTATGTCTCATCACAGCTGCTGACAGGATGACACCATTACAGCGTACACTATCCCGGGTAATGCATGACATCCTGGCTGTAGCAGTGAAACCCTCTTGCACCTTTCCATCAGGTAATTGTGGCATCAAGTGTCACTAGCTTAGTTTACTAAGCACTCCCACCACCTGCACAACTACCACCAATCCCTGTACAGGCACTCCCACCATCTGCACAACCACCACCATGCCCTGAACGGGCACTGCCTCCACCTGCACAACCACCACCAACCCTTGAACAGGCACTTCCACTACCTGCACAACTACCACCCCCTGAACGGGCACTGTCACCACCTGCACAACCAGCCCTTGTCCAGGCACAAACACCAACTGTACATACACCATCTGCCCCTGCACATGTAGATCACCCTGTACAGGCACATGGACAACACCCACCTAAACGTAGGCGACAAGCCAGACCTGATTCTCACAGCGATCATCGCCATTGACAACATCCCAAAAACAAATTTACCACTGTGACTGTGTAAAGAAAAAGTAAATATCTTCCAAAGTAACATTCAGTTGTGTATCAGGTCCTATATAACAAAGTAGGTGGCCTAGAGATGTGAGGAGGTGTGTGTGTGTGACACAGTTACAAGTGTAACCCATCATTGCAACAAGCCATAATGCGCATAGCAGATGACTCGCCAAATACGTGTCCATATTCTGTACCAGACATTCACAATGAAGTCAAACAAGTTAGAGTAAGTAGGATTCCTCAAAGATATCTATGAATGATTAGAAGAACAACTGTCCGTTTGGAAAGGAGAAAGGAAAACAAATGATGATCTTAATGCAGATGCAGAAGGGAACTTGGATTGGGGTGGGGCAACAAAAATATAACGCGTCGGGGAAACCAGTCTATTTACAAGGGGAAAAGAAAATATTTGTCCACAAAGATGATTCAGTCAAAAAGTCAAGTGTCCTCTGGTCATCCTCTACTACCACAATGTCCAGATCCTCCGAGTCCGATGCAGGCACATGGCTGGCTGGTGCAGGAACAGGCAGCACATGGGTTCGGGACACACGAGAAGTACGGGGGAAACAGTGTGGGCCAACGGACAGGGGGAGACATTGACGGTGGTATTGGAAGGAACTTGGGAAACAGACGACATGGCTGTGGCCAGGGAATTGATGCTGGTAGTGAGGGTGGCCTGAGCTCGGACAATCTCCTCTCGCATCATGCGTATCTCTAGACACAACTGCAGCATGATGCGAGCGGACATGTCTGGCTGACCCTCACATATCCACCTCAAGTCCTCTGGGACAGCCACAGGAGGAACAACACCGGGAGGGGCCTGGGTGGGACAGGAGGGATGTGGTTCCCCAGGTCCAGAGCCAATGTTGTGGTCGAGCTGGCAGCTACGTTGAGGGGGACTGGTTGCAGGGGATGCAGCTGGAGTCCCCGATGGAATGGGGGGCCTCTAGAAGTAGGGAGGGGCTGATGGCAGGCCCAGATTGGGTATTGGCCTGCCCTGGGGACACCTTGACAGAACCCACAGGTGAATAGTCTGGGGGGGAGGAGGGGGGGGAGTAGCTCTCCACCACCCCCTGGCCAGAGGTGTCTGGATTTTCCCTCCCCACATCAATGTCCACAGCATCCACCCAGGCCGTAGCGCCAGAGTGGTGTTCCTGGTCACTGGTAGAAAGAGATCATTGCCGCCGGCGCACTGATGTCCTCCCGCTCCGAACCTGGTTCTGCTGTAATGCCATTTGGCCAGCTGTGCCCACTAAAATGTAAGCAAAATCATGATGTAGTGGTTGTTTTATTCAGGATGAGACACATACATAGATGAGCCAAAGTCAGATTTTGTTTTCCTCTGATCACACTATACAGTTGTCAGTGTTTAGGAGCTTACATTACATGTATGTTCACTTTCATCTCCCGAATTGAGTTTGACATGGACATCTCACGTGAATATTTGTGGCTTACACAACTGTATTGGCCAACCCTCAACTTTGGCATTTTTGTGATCTGTGTGTCCTGTCACTGCTACATGTGCAGGTTCGAAAACCAGTCCACCAAAGGAGATCAGAGAGAGTCCAGCTTTAATTGAAATTGGCCAGTTATATGGAGTCGCAGCCCTTTTACGTCTGGACAAATGCCATCTGCTGTGCAGCATTGTGTAGGACAAGACAAATGCCGAATGGGGGTCACACATCCACATAGGAACTGGGCTATTTGTTTTGCTACATTGTGAGTCTAGCCTTTTGATGTCCCCTCACAAAAGCTGACAATCCAGTGCCACATATTGGCTTTGGTGACTGATAAGGTAGTGCAGTACACCGGTGACCAGTAGTGGGTAGTTGTGACGGCTACCTGTTCATGTGAAATGGCATAAAAGCCACTGATGGTAAGAGGTTGGCAAATTTAGAAACACTTAAGAGTGAGGCAAGAATCTCAGAGTCTGTCTTGACTCCATGGCACATGATGATCTTTCTCAATTAGAACCCAAACTCAACAAATGCAATGCAAGTCACAGCATCCAATACCCTTTGGCCTGCCATACACACATTGGACAGTGTCTGTACCATTGCTCATCCAATGCACAGTTATGATTCCCTTGGTTCACTGGTAGTGGTGCTGGCAGTGCAAAGTTCAACACAAATGCACAAGTGTGGCTCATTTACCCAGCTGTCATGAATAATCTACAACTCCCAAAATGCACTCTGCCCTGTACAGTCCATATGCCACAATGTGCCTTTTTATTCATCATGACTGCTGCATGGACACAGAATAGGTGAATGGAGGCATGGGACACACAATGGTACAGCACTGTCTTCACTAACATCATACTCCCAGACACATATAGCATATAATGCACTTACCAGATCTCTGCTGCTCTGCTCCTCCAGCTGGGCATGGAGGGTTGGCCAAGCTGGAGGAGCAGGGCCCTCCTGTACAGTGGGGAGAGATGAGGACGATGCACATGATGCTGAGAAGATTGGCCCACCAGCTCCTCAGCCTTGTGCTGGGACCAGCGTTTTAGATACTCCCAGCACTTGCGGCATGCCCTAGCACTCCTGGTGTGGACCCCCACTGCACTGCAGCACTCACCAATGTTGGCCCATAGCCTGGCCCGAGCTGCATTGCTCAGCTGGTATTCAGGGTCCCCATATAGCTGAGGATATTTGGACAGCACCCCCTCAGCCAAGATGTCTAATTCCCTTTCAGTGAAAGGGGGTGCTTTCTCCCCATAAAACTCAGCCATTTTGGGGCAAATAAGTTTAATAAGAGCAGCAGGATGGCAGATGATCTAATCTGTGATAGATGACTCCGAATGAACACAAAATGGCTGTCAACAACTTCCTGTGATGTAGTTCCTGTCTCCCACTTCCTGTATATCATTTCCTGTGTGGAATAATGTGTTTCGGTTCATTTTCGGAGATTACGGCCTGAAAATGTAGTTTACGGAGCGCTGGGTCCGCTTCCGTGCATTACGGTCCGAAATCAGAAATTACGTTTTCGAGCGGTAACCACAGAAATCGACCTGGAACACATTATTTCATATAGGGAATGATATACAGGAAGTGGGAGACAGGAAATGCATCACAGGAAATTCTTGGCAGCCATTTTGTATTCATCCTGATCCACCCACAATCACTAATCAATTCCACTGCCATTCTGCTGTTCTGTTGTGGAAAAACCTGAAATGACCGTGCAGGTGAGAATCATAAACCTGTAACAAAAGAGTGAACAGACCATTTGATGACCTTTTTGCGCGGACAGGGGGGGCTGACACAACATCAAACCACAGTTTTGTTTTCTCCTACTTTGCATTATGGGACATGTAGTCCATATCGAGTGCTCATTACAAGAGTTGTGTGTTGTGTTATGGAAAATTGGGGTGAAGCAGTGCTGTATAGCACAGACCCATAGTGCCTGATTAACCCATGACATCATCACTAATGTTGTGGGCCCATCATTTGTGGGAGAGTCAAATCTGTTGAGGGCACAGGCCTGAGAATGCAATGGTTATGCCCTTTTGTGATTAAGTGACCCATCCTCATAAGGTCCAGGTAGGTCTCTCAGAACATGTATCGTTTTTCATCTGCGTCAATAGATTCTTTAGGGACATCCACTACACTGATCGCTGACAAGAGCACATGACCTGAGGCACGCTCAACCTTTTGACTACTGTCAACAGCTGTGATTTACATGCAGTTAGTATGGCTTGCAAAGTAGTCTCAGGATGGAATTTGACACAGTCGTGTATAATTCAATTCAAAATATCTTTATTTAACTATAGAATATCCATAAAAGCACAATAAAAAGAGTAAAAGCAATCCGTACATAGAAGCATATCAAGGCAAAAAGGTGCAATTCATTTACAACAATGCCTAAAATGGTCCACAATTTACGGGATGTTTCATATTCAAAATCGATAGGGTGCGTTTAACAACGTTACCATAATATACAGTTCTGACGACCTTCATTGGGCACACAGTTTTGCGTGGCCGTATAGCTGACTTCAGGAATGAACCAACGCGGAAAATTACTTCATCATCCTCCAGTTTGAACACTTCCGTGTAGGCTGCCCTGAAGTTGAAAATAGAGCGTTTTTTAAAAAGAGGTATCAAAAAACCTTTTGTGAATTTAGAATAAAAACTACAAAAGAATAAAAAATGCAACATTGTTTGATTACTATGTGGGTTGCAAGGGCAGGGTCAGTGCATCGAGATCAGCAGTATAGCCCAGAGGGAAACACAGTAAATGTTTCATAGTGCCTGCCCGTAAGCGAAATAGCAGCCCTCTTTCCCAGTGTCCTATAGGTTTGAAAAGGTATCTGGGAAGCAAGTGAGAACAATCCTCTAAGGGCATTTACCTTGCAACTGAGGTTTTCTTGATCTCTCTCTAATACCTTTCATCACTATACTTTTTATACAGTGCCTCTTGTATCACCTTATTAATTAACTCGGATTGAATTGGGTTTAAAAAGATGCGCAGGTGGTTCACGCTCTTAAGGCTCTTTTTTACAGCAGCGAGCCATGTATGTCCCCACCCCTCTCACATCTGAGGCAATCAATTATTATGTCTCTGGTTAGAGTTGCTGTGCTGTTCTTCCAAATTGCAACCCAGAACAGTTCTGGACGCGCCCTAATATAATCTTCAATGTAAGAGAGTTTCAGCCCTTTGTGGCACACATACAGAGGAGGAAATCGAGGCTCCCAAAAGTTTCCTGCATAGTCTCTTTTCTTCACTTTGGATGCTACTACATTTGGTAAAGCCCCAGATTTCTGCTCCACAAGTTGCGGTGGGGACACACTGTAATTTAAAAAATTTCTTAAGGGCTAAAACGACTTCAAACCTTTTGGGTTGTGGTAAACCCAAATATTGTGTTAATACTTTGTGACAGCTTACTTCTGCTATGTGCCACGTGGTCGGACCATGAGCCATTTGTAGCGTAAACTAGCCCAAGATAAGAAAAAGTGCAAGTGCTTCATAAACTATCCGAATTAACAGTGATTTTATTAATAGGGCACTCTTTTGGGCCGCAAGCCATTAAAAACAATTTTTTAAAATTACTCCTTAAGTCTAAGACGGCCATAAAATCTACGAAACCTCGTACTAAAATGCGTAGGGCATTTGGGGTGCGTGCCATTAAAACCATGTCATCCGCGTACAATAAGCCGGGGAGTGTATTACCGTTTATTCTAGGGAAATCGTGGTTGAGTTTTACAAGTGAATCATGTAGGTCATTAATATATAAAAAGAAGGGGTGCTAGAACGCACTCCTGTCTAACTCCTCTATCAATTTTGATGTCACTTAATACATCCCCGTCCTGGCTAATCCTCACCCGGGCATGCAGATCTCTGTGCAAATATGCTAAAAAGTGGACTAGAGCTTCATCTATGCCTTGTTTTAAAAGAATGGACCATAGTTGTGACCTATTAACGAGATCAAACGCAGAAGTAAGGTCCATGAAGGCGAGATGTATGGGAATTTTTTTGAAACCGTGTACTTGCCAATAATCAAATTTAGATTTAGGCACTGTCCCACTGTGCCTACTTTACTTCTAAACCCCAGTTGACACAGCCTCAAAATCCTATCTCCCCCGGCCCATGACCTTATCTTGTTATAGAGGATTCTACCCAGGATTTTCAGGGTGTTATCGATGAGAGAGATCGGTCTATAACAACTGGGGTTAGAACGATCGCCCTTTTAAAAAAACGATACAATGATACTCGTAGATCACGTACTCCGAATAGTAGCGTAAGATAAATTATTAAAAACATTCAATAAAAGAGGTGCACAAAAATCTGGTTTGTTTTTAATAAGATCGATGGGCAACCCATCAGGGCCCGGGGCTTTATTACCCAAACTTTGTTGGATTGCATCCTCCACTTCCAGCAAAGTTATTTCAACTGGGATGGGCGCATGATCTTCATATGAATCCTCGTTTCCAATTGGGACCGAGTAAATTTGGGAAAAATGAGTCACCCATAAGTCGCTAGATATATTGCAACTAATAGCGGTCAGGGGATGTCCCAATGTCCTAAGCTTTTTAACTTCCACCCAAAAGCCATTTCCATTTTTTGAAGATGCGCTACACGCTAAACTATCCCAGTGATTCTTTAGCATTTCATCTTTCCTTTGTGTGATTACTGTCTTGTAGTGGTGCCTCAGAGATTTAACAAGAGCCTGATCTCTAGGGGTCATTGACAGTGCCTTGCAAAACTCTCTATTGGCTAGTGAGCAGTCTCTATAAAACCATCTCGGTCCTGTTGGAGGTTTCGTAGTAGTCCTTGACAACAACCGTTTAGTACCTTCACACAGTTGGGTAAAAGCACCGATTACCTCAGGGTTATGGTCTTTAAATGACAAACAAGTGTAGACAAGTGGCAAATAAGCTGTTAAGATATTGACAAATAACTTGTTATTGTCAATACCTCGCCAAACTAATCTCAGATTATCTGTGGAGGGTAACAAGTTCATAGCGCCACACTCCTTATTGTTTACAGGCTTAGGAGCAATTTTCAATAGTATTCTGATAGGATTGTGGTCGCCATGATGGGTCGGTATGACCTCTGCACTTAACAGGCAGTCTTCTAAAATGGAGGAAATAAAAACATAGTCAATAGTAGAGGCACAACCCCTGCCTCTATATGTCGGTTCGATACGAATATCTTTAAAAGGGACGGCAGCAATATCCATGGTGTTGACTAGGTTATGGTTATGTAGATAATCTAACAGTTCTGTCCCCCTAGTGCACCGAGACAAACTGGTAGTCGGGAATATTGTTAAGTTGTTACCCATTGGAGTCCTGGCATTAAAATCTCCCCCCACACAAATACCGACCAATATTAGAAAAAACATTGAGGTTTCGTAGGGTTAAGATAAAATTAAGCACATTTTTAAAATTAATATTTGGCACAGAATAAAAATCATTACAAAAGTTGATTAAACATATGGAGATTCCCCTTGTGTTGATCAGCGTTTGTATATTATTATTTCGTGTGTCTAAAACATTTACAGTACCTCCCGTTAAAATGTTCACCCATATCGAAAGTCCACCAGATTGTCGTCCTACCATTGGGAACCGGCACAACAATAGTAAAACATTGGAACCCTTCTAAGTGAAGGCCCTGGGTGGCCCAGGTTTCTTGCATCATTATAATATCCCAATTTTCATCTATTTCAAACCAGTCTGGTAAATTAATTTTAGACGCCAGGCCGGAAACGTTCCAGCGAAGTATACTCAATTTACAATCGGTACCAGTCCTAGTTGGATTTGAACGATCTCCCGGTGGACTTGCATCAGGTAGACTATTGGCTTCATTTAATAACCTAATGGGTGCAAGTCAGTCTTGGTTATCTAAAGTAGACAGACGCAGGAACCTAATATGCCTCAATAAGGGTGCACCATCATTCATTTGTGGACTAAAAATTGGTTTATAAAAGTAACCCAAAGGCAGCAGGCAAATATTGCTGGGGCCCATGCATATGTCTTCCTGTACCTTTAGTAGGGATTTGGCCATTGCAGGGTTTCGAAAGATAACAACAATACTATTGGACTTGGCCCCTCTGGCAAGTTCACCCCTAAAACTTTTTGCATTTATCATAGCCTTTTTCCTATGTTGTATTAGTGGTTTTAGGCCTCTAGGCGCTTTTACACTGTGTCCCAGTGGAAAGTGCGTGCGCTCTGTGTATGTTTTAGTGAGACTGACCTGCCCTCCCATAGGAATGCATGGGGGATCTGAGTGACCGTGTTAAGTCCTGATGTGAGAGGAGTACAGGGTCGAGTTTGGCATGTGCGAACTCGTGAGATTGAATGCTGCGCGATGATGTGTGCGGCGTTACTGTGTCTAGTGTAGAAGTGCCACTTCTAGAAGCTGGCATATCTGTGTAATAAATGTGAAGTGACTGTCTGGCTTGTGATTGGCTGATGCGCCTGGCTCCAGGAGTCAGGATGGGTCTGCCCCGGTGGTGAATGGAGAAAGCTGCATGTTGATGGCAGGGAGGAATACACCTGGGACCTGAATAGAGCTGGGCTTTCTCTCCACAATGCTGGCTCCACCCCCTGTGGTGCGTCTAATGTCCCTGGCCTGTCCTGTGAATAGGGAGAGGGGCTGAGCAAAACAAAGTGCTCAGGAACCAGTTGCATCTGGTTCGCCCCTTCCCTGCACCTTTGGAGACAAAGGATTTTGTGTATAAAAGGGGGGCCATGAAAATGTTCTTGTTCTTGGACTAGAAACTACCAGGGGCGTGCTGCTGCTGGGGCTCAGGGAAAGGCTTGCCTCCCTGGGCCCTGCACAGCCCCTGGATGCCCTGGATGCTGGAGGACTTCTTTTGGACCCTCCCGCCTGGCCTGAGAATGGCTGGGAGACTGTCCTTGCCCTGAAATCCTTGCTCTGCATGGCCCCTTGCCCCACAAAGACTGGCTGCTGTTTGACAGACCTGCTGCTTTTCTTTTCTTTTCTGAAGATGAACTTGTGCTCACAGCGATCTCCAAGGGCCTGGAAGCGAGCTGCCACCAAGTGCGTCCCGTATCGCTGGACTGCTGCGAAGCCGACCTGTGCCTGCCCGCACCTGTGTGACCCGCTCTGACCACGAGCCGTGCCCACACCGTGTCGCTGGGCTGCCCACACCTGCTTCGCCCTCCTCTGAAGGGCGCACTGTTCTGGCTGCCTGCACCCATCTGACCCGCTCTGACCACGAGCCGTGTCCACACCGTGTCGCTGTGCTGCCCACACCCGCTTCGCCCTCCTCTGAAGGGCGCACTGTTCTGGCTGCCCGCACCCGTGTGACCCGCTCTGTCCATGAGCTGTGCCCACACCGTGTCGCTGGGCTGCCCACCCCGCTTTATGCTGTTGAGGATAGCGGGTGCCCACCCCGCTTTGCGTTTGTATTCAAGGGCGGGTGCCCACCCTGCAATTGCTGGTGTACTACGCGGGAGCCTACCCCGCTTATTTAATTATTTGGTTGTAAGCAGGAGCCCACCCTGCTTTATTGCCAAATTTGGAGGGAGCCTACCCCTCATGGCGCTTTTCAACTTGTAACCGAAGAGGGTGCCCACCCCGCGTTTCCCCGCCGCGGCCCGAGCTGTGTTCGAAGATTGCCGCCGAGTCCGCGGCCTGCCTGGTTGTGGGCGGGGCCGCTGGACGGAAGCGGAAATGCGGCCGGTAGCAGTGCTGCGTGTTGGGGAGGACGGGAGCCTACCCCGGCTCCCCGAGTACTGGTGACGAGTCCCGGTCCCAGGAGGGGGCCCGGGTGAAGAGGAAAATGCCGCTTCCCCGAGATGCTCGAGGTGGGACTCCCGGAGTTTAGAGGGAGCCCCGCGGTGCCGGCAGAAGAGAGAAGTCCTCCCCCCATCAAGAGCCGGTGAGTTGAGACGGCTACGGGGGGCGGCTGGGCGCATTGTTAGTGCCGATCGCGGCACTGTGCTGGACTATTTTCTGAGTGGCCCCCGCCTGATAGGGGGTCACTCCAACGAAGCGGGCATGTTTTGTCCGTTGGTGCTATAAGGGCCCAGAGGGGCCCGTGCTGTTCCCCTGTGCCCCTACCAGTGGTGATGTTCCCAGCTGCCCCACCTGACGGTGGGCAGCTGTACCGATGGGGGCAATACAGTTTTAAGAAGCCCCAACGGGGCCCAGAAGGCACCGTTGTGCCAGGGCCCCTTTCGTCCTAACCACACAGTTCATTCGGGGACATGTTTGTTTTCTGAGCCAGATGGCTCCAACGTGGGGCCCATTGATGTTCTCATATTTGACTTAGTGCCAGCTGCAGCGTTTAGGCCCTGTTCTTGTCCCCAGCTGCCCAAGCAAGTAGTGGGCAGCTGCTACGTTTAGGTTCTGGTGCAACCTGGACCCTAATGTGATTTAGGTGCTATTATAATTTATATACTAATGCTTTGGGTGTTAGGAAATGTACTGTGTGTAGTATGTTTTGCGCACCCTGTGTTTTATACCTCTAGATATGATTTCTGCATAGGAGGTTGCTTTACCTGTTTAGGTTTATGTTAGGGAGATTATACTTCCCTGTGTGATGTACGCCACTAGTGTAATTATACTTGTGAGGTAGGGTCTAATGCGTTAGACTTGTGAGAGATTGCATAATGTGTTTATGCCCCTGTGATGTATACAGGATAGGTTGTATACCTGATTCTATTGTGATAATGCTGAGGTCATTATTGCGCCAGTAGTTACTGGTTGTGCTCTACAGTTATTTGTGTTACAGTTGGTATATGTTCTACATTTACAATTGGTGATTTGTGCTAACTCTGACAGTGGTCCATGTGGCCCTGTCTTGTGTAAATAGTCCTGTGTAAAATTATGCCCAGTGCCAGTTGGCACAGTGTAAATTATGTGATTATCGTCTAATGTGTTTATTATAATACAAAGGATATTATTTATATATAACCTTTTGTGGAGTTTCTTTTGTGGTGGGCCTAGGGTGTTGGTGCTGTGTGCGCGCGCAAGCGCTTTACACATTGCCTCCGGGATAAGCCTGACTGCTCGTGCCAAGCTACCAAGGGGGTGAGCAGGGGTTATCTTGGCGTGTAACTCCCCAGCCCTGACTTAGAGTGGTGGTCTCTGCCTGGCTTTGGCGCAAGCCTTAGCCAACCAGAGATCCCATTTCTAACAAATACAGTCCCCCTCAATATTTTTGACAGAGAAACCAACCCAGCTTACCCTACGAACCATGATATTATTTGCATCAGCCACCTTGTATCCCTTATATTTGGTTAACCAATCAACGCATTTGTTGCGGAGTTGGTACCATGTCTTAGTTTGATTTTCCTTAAGGGTGGGTACTCCTGCAAGTACGCAGACAAATGGGCAGGATGCAGGTGGGAGGTTCAGTATGTCTTTACTTGGTATGGTATTTACAGTATTGGTTTGGGTTGAGGTCCTCATACATGTATTACCGTCCCTCAGGTTAGGTCTCTCTGCATCAGCATGCAGTGCGCAGCTAGGAACTAACCGTGTGTGTGAAGGTATAGCTGGCAGAGTGTTTGACCCTGCAGTATTGGGTAAATTCCCTGGTGTAACAGTAACTTTTACTCTTGAGACATTCTTTTACCTTCTCGCAGGTGGGACATGACCCAAGAGGGAATGACAATGGGACTGTTGGGGCGGAAACATGTGGTTGGGGGGCAATGTCATCTAATGTTGGACTTAATTCCAACCCCTCTGATGTTCCAGGTCTTACATTTTTGAGTTGGGAACACAGTTTATTAGACATGGTGTCCAGCCTATCAAGCCGTTTCCACAGAGAACAGAAATTAGTCAATCAGGTCTTTGATGCGCCCAAAGATACTATTCACGACAGTATCAATAAAAGTCTCGCCCAAGCTGTTATACGGGAGTGAAGACAATGTGGTGCCAGTCTGGGTACTAACGGTGTTCCTTGGCTCTCCATGGTGCGTGGAATCTACAGGTGCAGGATTCTGAGTCTGGAAGGGTGTGTGTAACCAAGTACTCATAACAGAGCGGTTGGAACCAGTACGGGGCGGTTGTTTTCTCTTATCAGGGACGGGCTTTGCTGTTTTCCGTTTCCGCTTTGCACCTGCGCATGCGATGGCGCTAGCCATGGGAGAATCCTGATCAATTGCAATACTCGTCTCCTTCGAGTTCTGAGTTGGAATAACTACATATCCAGGGATAGGACCTGGCCTGGGGGTGGATATAGTGGCCAAGTCAGTATTCTGAGCGTTATGGAGCAGAGAAGGGCCAGCTCTGTCAACTAATTCAGTCCCTATCACAGGACCATCATACAAAGCCCCAATACCAAGGGACAGTCTCGTCTCAGTAAGATCGATTTCATTAGACACTATGTTCACCGCCCTTTCCAACATGCTGTCAATACTTGTAATGACTGGGCGGGACAGTATTGTATCTCTTCTCTTCCCCATAGTCGAGGATTCTTTGGGCAGCTGGTATACAAATATTCAAAGGACAATGCTCACCTGGCTAAATGTCACCGGCGAAAGAGAGATGGCCCGGCCCGGCCTCTATCGGACACTGACGGGCAAGAACTGGCCTGGGCAAGGACGCTGCGGGAGGCTTGCGGCGAATATGTCGTGCCTCCAGGCGTGCTGCCCTGCATCAGAGCGGGCGACAAGGCAAGGGTTGCTCGGGGATGAAGTTTGGATGAGCTGTTCCCCTCATGGCAGGAAGAAGCGACATTGGCCGTCACCCTCACGGCGGTGGAGCGTTGGTGTTGCCATTTCGCTGCTGCCCAACAAACAATCCTGCTCACAGCGTCCCGGCGTCGTGTATATCCAAGTTTCATCATTGACAACAGACTGCAAACCACATTTTGTCCATGACACTACAGGTTGCTCATGTGAAAAATGTGGCAACGAGCTGATCTTGGACTTGCATACCCTGACCTCTGTTATGTGCAATGACCCGGTTTCCCAGATTCAGAGCTAGCCGAGGTCCAAGAGGTATGTGTAAGCCATGCGTTAAAGCAATGTTGTGCAAAACACAACAGGCTAATATAATCTTGCACGCGACTTCAGGGGAGTACATCAGCACACCCCCTGTACAGTCAAGACATCTGAATCACAACTTCAACAGACCAAAAGTGAGCTCTATGATGGCTCTAGTCCGTATGTGTGCCCTATTGTACCTACGCTGAGGTACAGTGTTTGCACGCCTGTAAAGGGTGAGGAGTTGTGGGGAGAGTACATACCCAGCCTCGCCTGAGGAGGGAAGAAAGGGCAGTTGGTTACATTTCCCTCTTTGATTTGCACAGGACATGATCTATACTTTAGTACATGCAGTGTCTGTTGAGACCATGCATGTAGAGCTTTGATTCTTATTGCAAAATGGTTAATGTTGGGTGACATTCAGACATTTCAATAACACCTATCCCTCATTTTTAGTGCTTGGTACTTACCCAGTAGCCACATGTTGCCAAATTCTCCCACAGCCATCCACCGGGCAAGAGGTGACATGCGGAATACGAAGGTGTCATGGGTACTGCCTGGGAACACTGCATGCACATAAATGAATCTCCCACTAGCATCGCAGACCACTTGCACATTGATGGAATACCATTGGTGTCTATTGCAGAAGATGTGTGCAATGTGGTGGGTGGCTGAATGGCCACATGGGTACAATCAATTGCACCCAGCACACGTGGGAAGTGAGCAATGAGATAGAAATCTCGTGCTGCCCTTTGCCTCCTGGCCAGTCTATGAGGCATTTGTATGTGGTTGTGGGCTCTAACAGTGATGCATCTCAGTACCTGATGCAGGCACCGCGACTGGTTTGCCTGGGAAATGCCCACATGGTCACTGGAGACCCTTGGGAATGACCCAGTGGCAAAGAAATGGAGAGCAGAAAGGATCTTGAGATATGCTGATATGGCATGGGAGCAGCAGGTCAGAGTCAAGGTCCTGCTCCCACTCACATACCATCGCCATGATGACTTCTGGAGGGAAACGGTACCTGGCCCTGACATCTTGGCTGGACATTCAAAATAGGTTGATCCTCTGTCTGAAGATCCTCTCTGCTCTCCTCCTCCTCCTCCTCAAGTAGTTTTACCACATGGCAAGGGGCAGAGCAACAAACCCATTCAGCGACATGTTGAAAGGGTTTGTGTGGGTCTGCTCTGCATTTATACATGCTGCAGGGCTGGGATTGGCTGCAGTGTCAGCTGATGCATGGTGGGGGGTGGTAGGCACTTAGACAGGTGTTTACCCTTGAGGAAAATGATCAACAGCCACAGTGCGTGTATTACGGTCCGGAATCGGAGATTCCGGCCCGAGAGTGGAAATTCCGGCCCTGGGGCAGAGATTCCGGCTCGGGGGCGGAATTCCCGCTCCGGGTGCGGGAATTCCGGCCCGAGTGCGGACGTAAAGTTAGTAGTCGTAAATCCCTTCTGTCAATTCCAAAAGTAGTAAGTGTATTCTGTGAATACCAAAAGTAGTAAGTACGTTCTGTGAATACCAAAATGGTAGTAAGTTTAGGATTTTGTCTTAAGTTAGTTCTGTGAATCGGGCCCTGTGTTATGATGATAATCCATAGTCATATGATTTATATACAATTAGCACATGATAAATACTAATTATTATGAAATAATATCTGTAATGATTTTGAGTGCTCTTTCTGCTGTCCTTTATCCATGACCTTCAAAAATAAAATATTATATGACAGGTGTGTCAAATTCTAAATACCCTATTAACCTCATAACTGTATAATTCAGAGAAGGGGGTGGGAATTACCTGTCCATTTTCATTTTCTCCAGAGAGTCAGATTACACATTTGGGGGTTAAGGAAATATACATCAGGTCAATATCACAGCGTAATAAGAAGTAATTATGTGCACTATGAGAAAGGTGCTCTTTTTGTGTGATCACCTCAATTTCTTAACGGATGCTTCTATATTTTTGGACTCTGTGCACTGGGACACTGCTGTTCGGTGCATGTGCCTGGACCCCTAAAACACGGTTGAATTGTCTAACTCCTAATTGGCTAAAAAGTCCTAGTCTATGGTGCAGAAAATACATTTATGGCATAGAAAAGTAAATGTCACCTGTGGAGTGCAGCATTTATTATGACCTCCATTAGGGTGACAAGAAAAACATGATTTCAGGCCTATACTGTAGCTTGACTGCTGCAGTTTGAATGTACAACCCGGCATTTCTAAATAACCACTTGCATGGGCAAAAAGATTCCTTTTCAATATTAATAAGTCACCCTTATGTAGGCCTTGTAGCCTATAAGGTAGGGTGCATAGTATTTAAAAATGGGTCTGGTATAAATGTAATGTCGCCATGTCCCTGGAGTGACAAGCTCCCAAAAGCTATTTTTACATTGAAAGCCCCTGGCTGTCCTATGAGAAAATTAGAGCACATATTAAAATATTAAATTGGTATCTCCAGTTTAGGACCAGCTAGAAACATATTTCACCAACTTTAAAATAAATATTTATTAAAAGTCCAATTCAGTTGGACTTCTAATAAATATTTAGTATAAGTGAGCTTTATAAAGTTACTGTTTCCGTGCCTATTGCAACTTTACATTCGATTTCCAGCTAATGTAAATCAATAAAGTGCTTGACCCTAACGAGGTGTGAAAACTGCTCCCAGCGTTGGACAATGGCCTGACTTTGGGGAGGTGTTTTTGTTCCCCTGGCAGGAAGTTCAGTACGGGTGGGCTTAGTGGAACTTAATTTCAAAAGGGCCTGCGATGTCACATGTAAATGTTAGGTGACATCTGGAAAGACCAGCCTGAGTCCCCATAGTCAGCCTGGCGCTAAACTTAGTAGGAGGAACGTTACCCCCAGAACTGGTTTTAAGTGGCCAAAGAGAAGGGAACTCCTCATTACCCTCGCCACACCTCTGGGTGGTCAAACAAGGAAAGACTGGTTTCCAGATCTTAGATTTTGTGTTTAAGGTGTAATGGAGGATTGTATGCAGTAGGGTAAACCAGAACTTCAGTAAAAATGGATAGGGTTGGCTCTGGGAACTTCTACCCCATTACTTATGGAAGAGCCAGGAGGCACCCATGCACCAGTTGGTGCCAGGCATAAATTTGGCACCCTCCTCAGAACACTGTCTGGACTTGTGGAAGAACAGAAGATGGGCTGTACCTGCAGTTTGAGACCTGTGAGGAGACCTGAAGAGCTAGACCATCTCACACTTTTACCCAGGACAAGGAAGTGGACTACAAGAGCACTTGGCTGAACTCCTGTGTGGGTACAGGAACATAACAGGCTGCAACAGGCCTTTTCTATGAAATGCGCATCTGACTAGTAACAACTGGACCTTGGCTGACCTTGCTGGGAGCCTATACCTGAGCCCCTGAGAGTCCCTAAGTACTTCCCCTGAGGGACTTAGAAGTGTATTCTTGGTTATGTGGGCATCAGAAGAATGACTGGAATCTTTTGAAAACCTTTCCTCCAGAGCTCCAGAAGAACATGCCAGAAAACGTACAGGACTGGTAGCTTCACAGCTTTGGATGGGATCTCAGCTTTGTCCTACTAAAAAAAATCCCTGCACTTCCCAAAAACAGTCCTGTTTTGTGGCCATTACAATAGCATAATTATCAACAATAAAGTTACACACACATACAATGGGAAGACATTTAAAATAAGAGGGTTCTGATTCCATGCAATATGTTTAGTGGTTGAAGTACTTCTGTTGACTTTCACATGTTGGTAAGAACAAACCGAAAATAAAAGCTAGATGAAGGAGCAAAAACATAATATCTAGAATAGGAATGCAAATCTACAGTTGCTACAGAATTTTATAAATTAGGAACAATATATCAGGCAGCTAAAATTGCAGAAGTGTGAAAGAGTGACTTATGGTCAGGTATGGATATAAGGAGAGCAGTTCTACAAAAGAAGTACATACGGGAGAGGAGGCTACACAGTCGAGAACCTAAGAAGCTCAATCAGAAACTGAAGATTGCTTGTTTCCTATGAAGATTTTTAATTATATTTTAGTGATCCATATATTTGTTTGTAATATGGTACTCTAATATTGATATTCATATATCATTGTACTTTATCAAAATGTTTTCATTATGATTAATTGACAGTATAGGTTTTCACAGTCACAATCCTCACAACTGTTTCAAGGATTCATTCTTTCTTTCAGATCCTAAGAGTTAACACCATTAGCATGGTATCCAGGCCAGACTGGGAACGCAAAATAGCCCTGGCAATTGAGTAGGACCGGCCGTGGGGAGGTGGGGGGGTGAGGAGGTGTGCATTTTTTTTTACAGGGGGCCTATATTGCAGCAATGCTGCAAAACTGGCCCCGTTAACTAACATGGCCCCCCAGGGGTCCAAAACCAGCCGCCACACTGTCTGCCCACCGGGGACACCCCCAGTGCCCGCTACAGCTAGTCCAGCCCTGGGTGTCATCACTTCTTTGAACAGGAACATTGGCAATAATCACATGGATTTGGGCAGTAGCCCATAATGTTTTTATTTGATCAGACAATTGCTTTTTACTTCATCATCCAGCTTGCATTTATTTTACAAGCATAGGGTTTCTGTACATTTCTGTTTCTCAACTTTTAAGGCTATAAATCTGATCGCAGATGGCACTACCACATGATGGCATAAACTAACAAGCTTTGGCAAAGCCAATAGGTCTCATCAATGCCTGTGTTATTGGTATTGCAATGTGACTGTATTTTAGCCATGTTGTCACTGAAAGCCCAGAATTGCAGTATGTTGAGCCAATGCTGAGTCTATTGTCCAATTGCCCTAGAATAAAAAAAAATTGTATGGGTTAAATCTGGCCAATTTTTAATCTACACTTTTTTCACTCACCCTCACAACGAAACAACCAGCTCCACTGTAATCATGTGTCGTAGCACACCCGGATGGCATTTGGCTATTCGGGTGGGACCCCACTGATGAAGCATGTCACCAACCAGGTTGGTGAGTGAGGGGTCTTTTTAAGAAAGGAGATTTCCTTTCCTGTGCTTCCCCCTTTTTTCCAAATACCATTAAGACTGGGTATTCTCCTTATTTTTGTTTGTTGCTATATAAAACTGCACAAAAAAAACAGAAAGAAACCGCGTTAGGCTGGTTTACAGTAGTGAACATAAGGAAATATAGCACAATGGCAACCACATTAAAAAGACTACTTTTGCCATGGATGTTGAGGGGTAGGCGGACCTTGATGACATCATGACTCAGCCTGGCTCATTTGAAGAGAATTCAAGTTGAGCAACAATGGCGCACAGAAACATTTCACCGGTGAATGTGGCAAAAGTAAGAAAGAATCCCGACGGGAGAAATTTGAATAAATAGAGTCCCGCCCTATGAAACGAGAAGCAACAAGATGAAACGCGAACAGTTCCATCATTTCATACAGGAGAAATGAGGCTATGTAATTACAGCAGAAAAGCCAGGTACTTAGAAGCTCTGACATGTCCTGTGATAATGCATACCTGATTCACTTGAGGTCTGATTTTCCAGCTATAAGCACCATTGCTGATTGACCACATATGATGTAAACACGCACACACACCTAGTACCCACACGTCCGGAAAAAAAACAGACAACACATGTGCTAAGTAATAGCAGCCTTGCACACATGTTTCAATCAGCATATCCGCTATACACCAACAGGACATTAAAAGGCAGAACACCAACATCTTACTAGAACAAAATAGACTACATTGGGAGTTTAAAACAGTGACTGGGTTGAGGGGGGTGACTTTTGGCAATGAGAGGTGCGAGGGACCAAGCAGAGCTGGAAGGGAGGAGGTGGGGGAAATAAAAAGCAGCTACAGGGAGGGGGTGAGGGTGATCTGTGGATGGGGCATGGGGGCAGGTGGGAGGAAGGAGAAGCAACTGGCAAAAGTATGATCACTTGTGTAAAGTGCTGGAAAAAAAAAGAAAAAAAGTAGGTCCTAAAATGGTCAGAAAAAAAGAGAGCTGTGGATGTTTACAAGTACTTGGTCCATGCTCTAGGGGAGGACTAAACACTAGAAGAGGCATGACCATGAATTTCATGGACTAATGGTGACAAAGAATATGAGACAGATGATGAAGCAAGCAAATGGGAAGCCTGTGGGTGGGCGGACGCCCACAGATTAAACACAACCTGTCTCTTCTAGACAGCGCATGCCCTGTCTAGCCGAGACCTAAAAAGGAAGCACTCCCATCACAACAGGATTCTTTCAACTAAAGACAGACTTTGTAGTTGGCAATAGAGAGCCAGCTGTAGTCTACTTTGAGATTCTGGCATTCCGGGCAGCGTTCTCTCTGACACACGCTGTCCTAGACATTACACGGCCAAGCAAGCCTTGATTATTTTTCATTAAAAGGTATGTTTTGTTTATGGAAACCTCTCCTGCTTCTGTTATGTTCACAAAGTTAGGAATATGCTGTTTTAATTTTGATTGATTTAGATACTTAACTATTAAATGAATCAAAGACCCTCCTCCCCCACCACTCCCACACCAAAGAAGGGCTGTAGGCACAAATGTATTGGAGGTAAATTGAAAATGTTACTTTGTTAAATTGTGAATGACCAGATAAGACAGCCAACAATTGTTGAATGTGCAATAAATTCTAATGATTGGAAATCCCCCAGTTTTTAAATATAGCTGTTTTAGTACACCAGGAGGTCACAGTAAAAATATATGTGTAGCACACAATGGTAACAGTGGGTGAAATTAATGCAGATATGGCAGAAACTTCCAACTGCTTGTCTTATATTAAGAGAACACCATCCCTTCATCCCACTAAATCATACTAAGGAGAAAGCATGGGTGGCTGCAGTTTCCTTTGTTTTATGTCCTCAGAAAGCTGCTCGTTGTGGGTTCTGGATGTCTGGCTGTCTGCAGAGCATTTTCGACTAATATGTATGCTTTGTGGGCTTCAAAAGGACAAACATGTCTCATTGTATTCTGCTTCCAATGAAGGGCTGCCTTTACAAATGCATGAGTAACTATTTTTCATTTCAAAACTGCAATGAACTATCATACTTTTTGTTACATGCAGTCCTTTATGTTACACATTGATTGTAATCACAAAACAATTATTTTCAATACTAAATGGCTAAGGAAGACATTTTTTAATGTATGTGTTAGGCTCGATTTCTGCAATTATCTACAGAGGCCTCCCCGCAACTGGCCAGCTGACCTGCTGCACTGTATCTGCAAGTGGTTCTGCCTGAACCATGCTGGCCTCTGCTAGAATGAGTTCCTAATCCCCCAAATATGTGCCTCCCCAGATCCTGGACCCTTATCTGGCATCAAAGAGAACTCCTCCTTGCCTAACTGAAGACTCAATCAAATACAGCACAAAGCAGTGCAAAGCCCCACCCAGCTGCAAGCTTCATGGAACCGACACCAAGTGAAGCCAAGCATTGCAAAGCATTGCTGCTCAGGTGCCAGCTTCATCAGAACTGTCCCTGAGCAACACAAAGCCTCGCAGCTTAGCTGCAAGCTTCATTGGAACCAACACTGAGGGACGTGAATCCCCACAATGCCTCGTTGAACAGGTGAAAGTTTCAACCAAACTGAAGCCAAGCGATGCAGAGCCTTGCCACACAGCTTCATCGGAATTGGTGCCTGACAATGCAGAGCAATGCCTGGTAGACCTCACACCAAGGACATAACATAAGGTATAACTGTCAGTGAGCCAAACATGGTCATGTGCCTAGCCCTACACTCCATCGCTGTGCGCCTGAATTTATAAATTTGTCCCATTCAAGCACAACCAGATACCGGCAGTTGTCGATTTGCTCATTCTGCTGCTACTTTTACCTAAACCTTTCAAATTTAATATTTTGAGTTCTGCTGACCGGATTTTGGTTTTTTTGTCTAAAATTTTTTATTTAGTCACAATGTATTTTTCTAAATTGGCTTGAGGTTTTCTTGTGTGTTGCACTTTCACTTTATTACTGTTGTCCTGCTGCATAAATACTTTATACATTGCCTTTACGTTAAGCATCGCTGCTTGTGTGTCAAGCTACCAGAGGGTTAAGCACAGGCTAATTAGCAACTTTTGTGGTCAGGGCCGGACTCGCTAACGGCGTTTTGGCATGCTGCCGAACTGGGGGCTGATGTCACTGCGGTGGGGGCTAATTTCGTTGATGGAGACCTGTGTGTGCTTCGAAATAAACAAAGCAAAACGAATTTCGTTCAGCACGCGCAGGTCCCCATCAACGAAATCAGCCCCCAGCTCGGCAACATGCCAAAACGCCCGGTAGCCAGTCCTGCCCTGTTTGTGGTTCAACCCGACAGGAAGCCTTCATTATAATATTTTTGTTTCTATCTCAAAGAAAAAGTGAGATTATAGAGAAGGATAATTTCTTATTTCCACCTTCATTTCAGATGGAAACAAATGCAAGACTATAATTAAGGCTTTCTCGCATTCCATCCTTCACTTGGTTGGATGGTAAGAGAGCATTCATTAAAGTTCTGCTTTTGTTTCTACACTGAAATATAAACTGTACCAGTATCATTTTGCGGTCAAATCTACACATGGAAACAAGCACTCAGAGCTGGTAAACACTCACCATGCTGCAAAAGAATTCAGGAACCTCCAACTGCCAAGGCAACCAGCGAACCAAGGCAGAGGACACAGTGCACTGGCAACCTCTGTGTTTCACTTGTTGTGGTGTTTTTTTTTAAAAAAACGATTTCTATTAATTCTTTCTCAGTCTGTTATTTGGAAGCAAAAGCCATTAGAGCTGGGTCTAATGTGCAAATAGCATTTGATCACAATTTGTTTGTTTGTTTAATGCTTTAACTTGCAAATAACTTTGATTGCCTTAGAACAATAAAGCCAAACTTATTGGATTTGTCAATGCTTGTTTGCCCGGAGAGCTGGATCCACTGACTTTTTAATAAGATCATAAATCATTTGTTACCCCCTGTAGACTGCACCATGTGTTCGAGTGCTTCAAGAGGAGTAACTTTCCCAGGTCACAATAGCCTCAAAAATCTATATCCATATTCCTTCACTTCCAGTTCTAGTGATCTTTTTAATGTAGAACCCTGGCCCTCTCCCTTCTGAGCTGTAGCCCGGGAAGTAGATTTAAATCAACAAAAACCTCTGAGCAGAACATTCATAGTTTTTTTTACACATTTGGTAATGCATGGATACTTCAACCTGTCAAACAGCAGTTTATAGTTATAAACTCACTAAAGGAAAAGACATCTGTCCATCAGTTAGTTCACTGACAAGCCAATGGCAGAGCTAGGTCCTCCTTCCAGGGGCCAATTGCGGAAGGCGTTAGGGATATGCGAGTCCCTCCTCCTCCATATCACAATGTTCTTTTGTTAACAGATATAATTCGTAGCTTCATGCAGTGATTTCAAATATATTTGTTTGTTTATTTTTATAGATCAGGTATTCATTGCAAAGTGAAGTACAATAAAAGCTCTTCAACAGCCGACACGTGTTTTGCCCTAAAATGTCAGTCAGACCAGGGCTTTCTCAAGGCTTTTATAGAGATAACATCCGGATATTGAAATCCTGCTCATGATAAGCCAATCTTGTGGCACAGAAAATCGTTCGGCATTTACTATTTTAATGCGGTCTGCATCGCATCATCCTTTCTATATCAGTACACGGAAGGAACTTTCTGGCTAGCGCTTTCTGTGTCTGCAGCAATGTGGCTTCTGGAAGAGGTCGCCCAGAAGTCTGGCTGTCAGGAACTATGAAAACCTGGGCCTCCCGTCCAGCTCACAGCCAAAGACTCTCCAGCAGGCATCAGCTTCGCTGAAGATCCTGAAGATGCTGTGCGGTCAACAGGGGTCTTCCTTGGGCTACTCCTCGATCCACAGGTTTGGTGAGGTGATCCTGGTTCCAGAAGTCAACCATCCTCCAAGTTCTCTCGAGCCTGACAGAAGTCTAGTCGTTAGTAGGCAAACCAGTCTCCTCATACAGTGGTTTCAGTGTTTTTCTTCTTTTAGCAGTAACTTGCCCTCTGGGCAACCTAACTGCACTCTGACAACTCTCGCAGGTCCAGCTGATGTGGGCACAACTTTTGAGTGTTGGGTCTTGGTCCCTTGGGCTGTACGGTGGTGAAGATCCAGGAAAATGGGCTACTAACTCACCCCAGTAGGCTTCTTCAGATGTTGTGGCACTGTGCTACGAACAGGAGGTCAGCCAGATGGCCCTTGGAGTCTCTTGCTATGGCTGGGCACAGACGTCGACTTCTCCATGAGCATAACACCTCAGGCACAGTCCCTTCCTCTTTGCTAGCCACCAGGTTCAGCAGGAGCAGTCCACGTCACTGCAGCCTCTTTATTGGATCCTTGGTGCAGGTCCGCGGTCCTTCTTCGGTTCTCTTCTCCAGTCAAATGACATCTGACTTCTGGGTGCCAATGGTGCCATTTTTAGGCTGAGAAAATAACTTCAGGGGACGTTGTGGTCACTGGACAATGGGCTGCCCTGTTCCCTTCAGCCTGATGACCATTTTCTGTGAAGTGTGGCATCTAGCTATCCCAGGAGTCTCTATTCTGCCCACTCTCTTTTGGTCTTGAAAGCTTGTTGGACCACCCATGGCTACCTGTGGGCTACACGACCACAGACAAAACAGCTTGACAACTTGTTTCCCCTCTATCACTGCTAACAGCATGTCTTCCTAAACAACAGGGCAGGGCACGTGTGCTTGCTACTTGCCCTTCAAAGGTGGCTTCCCCTGTGGAGCTCGCCTTTGGGCCAAACCCTCCTCCTTGTGGCTTTATGCCAGGAGGAAGTAACAACTCTTCCAGTGGCAGGCCTCTATTTTTACCTTTTCTGGGAGCCATTCGCATGTCTCCCCATGAGGGCAGTCTATCTCGTGGTTAGCCCCAGCAAATTACCCCTGGAAAACTGGGCAACAGAGTGGCACATTTCTAAAAGTTTCATTTGGCAACAAGTTAAATTAATTTTAACTTGGGTATCAAGTTGGGATCAATGTAATGAGTTGTTTGATATCTTGAAGTACTAACTTTGGTAGTCCCATTCAGAACCTAGCACAGCTGAGTTGTGAGCGTTGTTCTTGCCAATGGGCTACCAATCTGTTTCTCTGTAAAACAACAATCTGGGTTTCTACTACTATAACATGTTAAAACACGTGTTCTACTTTACTAATGTGGTGCACCCTGCATTAGGGCTCAATAAGCCTGCTTTTGGTTTGACAAATACACATTAGAAAGGGAGTTTGGAGGCCGCTAGAGGGCACCCACTAAGATGGCAGTGTAAATGAGCGGCTCCTGAGGTCGGAGCACATAATCCTCTATCAATCCTTTGAATCCAGCCCCATTGCTCACCACACTAGCCTACCCCAGCTGCCAAGACCCACTAAGAGACAGGCCTAGCGGATTTGTGGACATTAACTGGGGCACAGTGATGGAGGAAGTGACGGCTGAGCAGGCCTGTCTGCGTCACAAAGCTAAGATCACAGCTGCGGCAGGGCTTTGAGTGCTCCCTCTGCACCTTGTACTCCATACTGGGGTACCTCCTGCACAGTGCAAGTCGATGGCTGATCAGATGAGCGCCGGGGGGGGGGGGGCATGCTTGGCTCTGCCGCACGCACATTTAGACCGAGTTGGCCTTTGCCCCGAGACTGCCACAACTGCAAGGCCTGCAATCAGTTCCTGGTCTGGATTCCTTCCCCTGCATATCACTCCCCCAACGACGATCGCCCTCATGGGTGGGGGTGTTGGTGCACCTTCTGTCTGCTCTGCTGATCGGAGCGTATGACTTTGTGGGGTCTCGTGCCCACCCTCCCCGGCTCATAGTTCAGCCGCAGGCTAGGCATTGCTGACCTTCAGTGCCACCTAGCCACCTTCCATTAATTATCCTGGGAAAACCTGACGGCAGGCAGGCCAAGCTACATTCGCCAGTGCAAAAAAAGGCCCAAGCTCACACGAGGGGCACCACATGGCAGAGCACCTTGCTGACGCCCCCCCTCAGAATCTGGAGATGGACCCCATACTGAGGCTCCGGATCTTTGTGCCTTACTCCTCGAAATAAAAAACGATGTCTGGCTTCTATCACCAAGGAAATTTACTCAATTTCCCAGCAGCTAGACAACATGAAAGAGACTGGAGTGGCAAACTACCTGTATTGACCATGCTGAGCGGTGCATTTCTGATGTGGAAAGACGAGGCTGTGCTGGCTGCCAATGACTGCAAAGACCTACAGCAGGAGCGCGATAAGCTTAAAGCCAAGACAGAAGGTCTGGAAGCTCTGTCGAGGTGCTCCAATATTTGCATCATGGGAATCCCGTAATCCACAAATATACAAAGAATGGAAACCTATGTGGAAACGCTGCTCTGCAAAGTCTTCGGTCCCAACTACCCCTCTCAAGTGTTTGTTGCTGGAAGG
Source organism: Triturus cristatus (assembly GCF_964204655.1). Lineage (NCBI taxonomy): Eukaryota > Metazoa > Chordata > Amphibia > Caudata > Salamandridae > Triturus > Triturus cristatus. The sequence continues at coordinate 1,099,667,592 of NC_140585.1, forward strand.
GCTCACCGCTCGCTGGCGCCCAGATCAGCTCCAGGTGCCCCTCTATGCCCAATAATCACCAAACTTCTGAACTATAGAGATCAAGATAAAATTCTTCAGCTGTCTCATGAACAACACAACCTTCGGTATGAACGTCTGGTTCTACCCTGACTTCATGCAGGTGGTCCAAAAAGCCCATAGGAAATTCCTTTTGCTGAAAAAGAGGCTGAGGGAGATGGAGATACCATACGCTATGCTGTACTCCACTAGGCTGCGCTTCTCAGTGGATGGGGTAGACTCATCTTGCTGATACACCAGAAGAGGTCAATAAACTTGTTAAACAGCTCTCCAAACATCGCATGGTCCCCGGAACACCACACTCACCCGCTCTGATGTGGAACGAGCCTGTTCTCCCCTGGAGAGACAAACACTGATGGGGAGGCAGGAGATCAGCCTTGTCCTGCCTCCCTCTATTTGGTGTGGAGTCTCAGGGAGTTCCTCTGCAGCCCTGAACTATGGGTGTGATAATGTTAATGGTGGGAATTGCTATGACGGGCCCTGCCTCACGTGGGGTTTTGGGCCTTGGTGGCAGCAGCGCTGCCTCTACCTATGGAGGGGGCAGACAAGATCACACTACGGCGACTCGGAGCTGCATCTTCATCAAGCTGAACGAGGGAAAACTGAGCTCATGTTGCTCGGAGATCCAGGTATCCACTCACCTCTGATACATTGGCCCAAATATATGGGAGATCCTCCTGTCCCCAAAACCGCAATAAAAAACCTTGGTATTTGGCTGGAGGACTCCCTAACACTGGACTGTCAATCCAGGAAACTTTCAGGGATATGTTTTGCCCTGCTCAAAATAGTAAGGAAAGTCATTATTGTAATCCCTGAGCAGCTGAGGAAAATGGTGATACAATCCCTCCTCATCTCACGTTTCGACTATGTAAACTCCCTCTATCAGGGTTCACCTAAATGTCATTAGGAGGCTGCAAGTGGTACAGAATGCGGCCGCTAGACTCTTGTTAAAGATCCCCAACCGTATCTCTGCAAGGGAAGCACTTAAACAGCTCCACTGGCTACCCATTGAGGCTAGAGTTAAACTTAACTCTTTGCATCACTCGTAAAGCTATTAACAATTCTGGGCCTAGAAAAACTGAGGAACCTGATATCCAGGTGCATTCCTTCTAGACATCTCAGATCCGGCCAGCAACAGCTCCTGAAAACTACCAGAGTTAAAAGAGCCAGATGGGGAGGTAGATCTTTCACCCATCTGGTACCTAAGTTGTGTAATGCCCTCCCCCTGGAAATTGGTGCTTCCCCAAACAAACTAGCTTTCAGGAAGAATTTGAAAACCTGCTTTTCCCACAATAATTAGGCATTGGCTCAGCTTGTTCACTGTCAGAGCTCTTTTTAGCGCTGGGAAGCTCTTGGGCAGCCATGCACTCTATAAATCCAATAAATGGAAATAGAATAGAAATCAGTGGTACCTCTGGCTGACATCAGGAACTTGAGTGTGGTTTATTGTTTTATTGCACTGAGTGATTATAGCTCTTTGTTACAATTCACAGTTTTGCTTGCAGGGAGGAATTGCTAAGTGAGAAGCCCGGGATGGACGTGCGTTGAGGTAGGGACAGGCAGCACACTACCACATGAGACAGAGAGCCTTTCACATGCGGTCTTCACTGCTCCAACATGGTTAACTCAACACAGTTCACACACTTACTGTAGCCTGCCACAGGGCACAATGCTTGCAACCAAACCATTCCACTCAAATAAATGGCCTGTAACATTCTGGGAATCAATCAGCCATGCAAGTCATGACTTGTCCTGACGTACTTCACTAGGAATGTGATTGACACAGCGTTTCTGCAGGAAACTCATCTGTCTTAGTCATCGAAGAGCAAGGTTGCCTGTTGGTGTGGTGCACACAGGTATTTGTCATCGTACTCTGCCTATTCCAAAGGAGTGGCCATTCTGTCCAAGAAAGGTATACACTTTAGACCCCTAAACCTTGTATTTAATATATCTTAAAAGGAGGCTTTTATCAGTTGACATAGCCAAATTACTGTGTTCATTTGCTTTTGTGTGACCTTTTTTTATGCTATCTTCTCCTGGCTGCACGCATTTACGATACCTCTACTAAACCTGTTCATCCTCGACGTCCGGATGTGACTAGCAGGAACAGCTATATTCAATTGTTCGCCTCACCAGTGTGCGAGTTTCCGGGCCTTCCAGGTTGGGGCCTCCATCTACCTTCTAGGTATTACCAGAAGGTAGATGGTTTTATTACCACTCTCCCCTTGCAACCTGATTTTCACTTTGAATTCGGTATCCAGGGACAGATCCTCGAAGTACACTGACGTGACCTTTCTTCTTTTGCAGAGTTGATGAGGTTTTTCTCCCCCCCCCCCCCGTCCTGATGAAATGTCGCTCATCCGTTAGGAGAATTGAGGCATGAATTGTGTCGACCCACTGACCACCCGCACTTCACCTTAATTTTTCACTGCATTGGGTGTAATTCTCCTAGCCAGCAACAACTCGCATAGTCGGTTTTTAACCAGGTCATCAGCGTACACGGAATAAAGTAATTTTGGACTCTTTTAGCTATTTTTAGACACACACTCAATCCCACTCTACTTATCTCGCACACGCTACGACACCCCTTCACCAGGGTCCTTTGGCAAAGAACACTGAAGACCTCCGGCAAAGAGCCCCCCTGTGGGGCCCGTTGGGCATTGCAGCACAGGCCCAACGAGGAGCTGCCCTATGAATAAGCATGACACCACTCGGGGTGTGTGAAGGCCCTTGCTCATTATAGGAACTACCCCACCCTCCCTCTTCCTTCCTTTACCTGGAGTACCCCGTCCTGCCCATTCCTTCTCTCTTAGTGACCTCTTGGTCCTCTTCCACAGGAACTACATACCCTATTCTGACCTTCACACTGTTTGAGCCCCATTCACTGTCGAGATAAAATCTCGAAGATTCAGATAGCTTCTAACAGTATCCTGGAATGCTTGTTTTTTATTACTTAGTTGTGTAAAGCAGTTGCTTCAGTCTCAGAACATTTGTGCCATTTCCTATTCATGCCTCAGTACCTTTCTTTACACTTTGTAGGCATTATTGGATTGATTTTTTTCAACGTAATCTATTTGGTCAATATGATTACATTCTGAATGCACGTTAAAAATAAAGTTAACATACAAGAGCTATGCTATATTTTATTATTAAACGGGCAATCACAATTACCTTGCAGTTAAAAGGGACTTGATTTGAATGGTGCAGCAGGTGCAGTGGCACCGGCGCCAAAAGCTGTAGGGACCCGACTAAACCCAGATTATTGCTAAATTTTAAACTAAACAGGGAGTCACAATTGCAGTTACCTTGCATTTGAAAGGGGCTTGATTTATATGGTGCAGCAGGTGCACTGGCATTGGGGCCAAAAGTTGTCATAACTCCCCTAAACACCTAATATTGCTGTATTTTACAACTAAACAGGCAGTCACAAGTGCAGATATCCAGCAGGTGCTAGGGTCATGATTTCAATAGTGCAACAGGTGCAGTGGCACTGGTACCAAAAGCCTCGGGCACCCCACTAAACACAAATTATTGCTATATTTTACAACTAAGCAGGCAGTCACAAGTGCAGATATCGAACAGGTGCTAGGGTCATGATTTCAATAGTGCAACAGGTGCGGTGGCACTGGTAGCAAAAGCTCCAGGCACCCCACTAAACACAGATTTTTGCTATATTTTACAACTAAACAGGCAGTCACAATTGCAGTTATCTTGCAGTTGAAAGGGGCATGATTTAAATGGTGCAGCCTGTGCAGTGGCACTGGTGCAAAAATCTCTAAGGATCTGTTGAAAAGTGGGTTATTAGTAGTGTTGAATATATATCTGCCACTAGCAATAAGGCCACCAACACAATATAGGGCTCAGTAGAGATCTTAGAAAATTTTACCCTTGCTCAACTCTTGGTAGCTTGACTGCAAGCAGGCAGGCTTAACTTCAAGGACAGGTATGCAAAGCATTCAAAAACACCATGTCAATAAATAATTAAAACACTACTCACAATAAAAATCCAACACTAATTTATAAAAATAGGAAATATTTGTAACTTCACAATGACACTAAAACAAAAAAAACGCCAATGTAGGCAACCGAAGGTATGAATTTTTTTAAGATTTAGCACTATGTAGCACATCGAAACCTATAGTGCCTATTGGCACATCTGGTCGTGCTAGATCGGGTCAAAGTCAAAGTTTCAGGCTGACAACGATGGAGCCCTGCGCCGCTACCGGTCAAAGTCTTCACATTCTGACTTAGAAACGTTTCTGGAGCTTTTCTTCCCAGGGTCCATCGAAGCTCTCAGCCAGTCAGGATTCGGTGAGGGTTCGCCGGCTTGCCGTGCGACAAGCTCTGGTCAAATTTGTGGTAGTCCGACCTCCGGAGCTTTCCAGCGGGATGAACCAGGGATCAAGGCTGGCTCGCAGTTGAAGGTTGGCGGCTTGGCTCTCGCGCTAGGCCCCAGTCACCTTTCCTATGTTTGGACTTAGAAACTTTTACAGAGCTTTTTCTTCAGGGGTCCTTGATGCTCTACACCAGGCCGGCTTCGATGAGGGTTCGCCGGCTTGGGTTTCAGCTTTCTCCCGGTCAAACTCTGGAAGTCGGACCTCTCGAGCTGAACAGCTGAACGAACCTGGATGGCAGGCCGGCTCGCGGTTGATGGTCGCCGGCTTGGCTGGCCTGGTCGAGTCGGTCCACTTATGGAGCTTTTTTCCAAAGTTGCTCCAAACTTCTGGAACTTCTTCCTGAAGTTCCCCATAGGGTCCCAAAGTGTCCAAAACTTCCTCCAAGAGTCTGGAAACTCCTAGATAGTCCTTGAAAGTTTGGAACTTCAGTTCCCACAATCCACTTGGACAAAACCCTTACAAATCCAATGGTAGTACTCCAGGCTGAGGATTCTTGGTGGTGATGTTCCAAGTGAGCTCTGTGAACCTGTAGCGTTCAGGTAGTCAACACTATAGTCCTTTTGAAGCTAGTTGGGTCCACGGGGCTCTAGTTCAGGTTGTGCAGCAGGCGCAATCTTCAGAGTGCAGGGCCTAGTTGGTGCCATTCAAACTCCTCAGCATGGACCCTTTCCTGCCCGTCTCGGACACTTATTCCAAGTTCTCTGGGTCAAGCTGGAGGGCACTCCTGTCCACTGAGGTGCAGGGCAACACCCTAGGGTATGACCACATCCTCCAAAGTGTGACACTATGTTCTCCCAGAGAGCACAATTTCTCCAAAATTCATCATGGCTGATTTTCCAGTAGGGAGAGGAGAGTTGTTTAAATTCACCCCCAGGATGGTTAATCTTCCTAGTAGCTCCCTCTTGCCTCTACTAATTCCATCCTTAATCCCACCATCTGGCTGGGTTCAAAGAGGAGAGTTGTAAATTGAAACTGACTTCTTCTGCCTGTCTCCTCCTTCCATTGAGGAATGTTAGAACTGGGGGTCTCTAGTTGGCAGAGGTAGGTACTTTTGACCAAATAGAGACCCTTGCTTCTAAATCAGGAAAAGGGAATTACACTCCTGGATAACCCCTGCTCACCCCCTTGGTAGCGTGGCACGAGCAGACAGGTTTATCTCAGAGGCAGTGTGTTAAGCATTTGTGAACACATACAGTAATACAGTGAAAACACTACAGATGGACACCAAACAGGTTTTATAAAAATAAGTATTCTTTATATAGACTTAACACAAGACCGCAAACGACAAAAATCCACAATACTGTACTCAAAATAGACTTAAAGATGGTAGAAGTAACATAGTTCAAGTTGATGATAAATGTGACACATTTCTCACAAAAGTACCTGGATGCGTAAAGCAAAACAAGCAAAAGGTTCGCAGGGAGGGAGATGCGTCAGTTCCTTGCTTGGGGGGAGGTGATGCGTGGCTCCTCAATGCTTGCGCAGAGTAGGGGATGCGTCTTGTTCCTTACCGGTAGGAGGTGATGCGTTGATTCTCTTACTGCGTTCTGATAATGATGCAGCAAGATGGCGCCTCGATGCGATGCGACAATCCGGTGCCATGCGATAAGATGGCGTCCTTGATGCGATGCAACAATGTGAAGACGATGTGTGCACGCCCGGCGGCCGTGCAGCGAACTCTGTAACTTTGGAGCCGCGACAAGCCCTGCAACACGCTTCTCCGGTGATGTGACAGTGACCCTCGTGGGGGCAACACGCTTCTCCGGTGATGCGTCGGTAAACAGCTGCGACAAAGGCACGCTTCTCTGGTGATGCGGCGGCAACCTCTGCAGCGGCGACACGCTTCTCCGGCGATGCAAGGGCGACAACTGCAACTGCGACATGCTTCTTCTCGTTGAATCGCGCTTCCAGCTCCCAGCGACACGCAGGCTTCTGCAGACAGCATTCCCAGCAAGGAAATTCAGAGGGGAGCTGTTGGTGAAGTATTTTGTCCCTGAGACTTCAGCAGGAAGCAAGCACAAGTCCGCTCCTCAATGAGTTCGGCCCCACCAGCTCCATGGTTTAATGATTCCCTCAGATCTAGCAAAAGAAATTGTAGAAAAATGGAACGGAAATGGCGTAAATCCTATCCACCTGAGGACAGGAAGGTGTATAAAGACAACTTAAAAGCTCATTACATGCTTGTGAAGGCTGCCAAGAAAAACGTCTTTCAAACCAAGATAGAAATTGCCCAAAATAAGAGTAAGGAAATCTTTAGTATAGTTAAATCCTTTACCGCCCTGAAAGCCGGCACAAAGGAAGGGCCATGCACGGAAGAATGGTCTAAGCAAATAGCTCAATTCGGCCACAAACAGATTTCCGTTTTCCAACATGCCTTCACTAACAGCTCAGAGGAAGAACTGGCCTTCTACCTTGGTTCCAGTAGCATATTTCACTTCTTGGATCCTCCATCTTCACTAGCTTTCCCTGAGTTTCAGCTTGAAGAGTCACTGACCCTTCTCCAAAGCATTCAGTCTGGCACTCCTAACCCCAAAATACGCAAAGACCTCATTACAGCTATAGACGATTATTTTAAGGAAAATGAACACACAGTAGACTCCCACCAGACACTTTGGGAAGCCTTCAAGGCGGTGATAAGGGGCCAGGCCCTGTCCCATATAGCGGGAGCAAAAAATGAAAAACTAAAAGACATATCTGACATAGAACAGGATATCTACCAACTAGAGCAGGACGCAGACTCGAATCCCACACCTGACGCTGTGCATGCACTCCGACTCCGCCAAGACGAATATAGGGCTCTGGTCACCAACCGTGCCAAACGTATGGCTCAAGAACGACTAGGTCGCATATATGACTTGGGGGATAAAACAGGGAAATTGATTGCCTGGCTGGATCGGAGGGAATGCGCTAGCCGGCTGGTCCCGTAGCTCAGGGGGCCGGAGGGTGTCGCCATACAAGATCCACAAGATATAGCTAACCAGTTTGCAGCCCACTATCACAAGCTATATAATTCTGTCGCCCCACACACGACTGCAGACTCCCTGAGTTTGCTGGAGGACATCTCCCTTCCTGTCCTCCCTGAGGCGGATCGCCAATTCCTAGATAGTTTTCTCTCCGCTGACTAAATTGCATTGGCAATACGAACGCTGCGCCCGGGCAAGGCTCTCGGCCCAAATGGTATCCCTATTGAGCTGTACAAGCTTCGCCCTGATAAATTGAGTCATTATTTGAAATCCATGTACTCATGTAGTCTTGAGGAGGGGAGCTTGCCTTTGGATCAACGTCTGGCAACCATTGTCACCATACACAAAGACGGTAAACCCAGGACAGATTGCTCCTCCTATCGGCCCATCTCCTTACTCAATGCCGAGCCCAAAATCCTAGCTAAGGTGCTCGCCAACCGACTAGTGAAAGTTATTGGGGACCTTGTACACCCTGACCAATCAGGATTCATGCCGAGGCGAAACACTGCGATGAACCTCCGTAGAGTCCACGGGGTGTTGGGTAGGGCCCATACCATACAGGAGGACGCAATCATAGTGTCGTTAGATGCCACTATGGCATTTGACACCATCGAATGGCCCTATCTTTTCGCGGTGCTAACTAAAATGGGTTTTGGCCCGGCATACATCAGATGGATAAAACTCCTCTACACCGAACCGTTGGCACAAGTGGTAGTGAACAACAAAGTCCAATTCCTTTGCCCTAGGTCGAGGCACCCGCCAGGGCTGCCCCCTCTCACCGTTGTTCGCTCTGGCCCTTGAACCACTAGCTGCCTGGATTCGTAGGGACGTGAGCATTCGAGGGCTGCGGTGGTCGGTAGAATGGGAAGATCGCATCTCCCTCTACGCAGATGAAATCCTCCTCTACCTTGCCTCTCCCAAGAGGTCCCAGATTGTCGTATTTGACATATTGGAAGTTTTTGGACGATACTCTGGGTTCCGAGTCAATTGGCAGAAGTCCCTTATATATGTCCTTCACGGGAACTCACCGCAACTGCCTCGAAATTGTCCGATCTCAATTGCTACTGAGGGATTTAAATACCTCGGTATATTTGTCTCCCTTGACCCCGCACTTCGCCGTGCTCGCAACCTGGACCCGCCCTTGCAACGACTTAAAAGTGACATTGTGCATTGGAAGTCACTCCCAATCTCCCTATTAGGTAAGGCTGCCTTATTCAAAATGATGTCCTTGCCCCGTTTCCCCTATGCCCTGCAAAATGCTGTTGATCCAGTCCCAAACTCGTACTTTAAGGAAATAGAAGGGCTCCAGAGGGACCTATTATGGTGCGGAAGACCACGCATTGCCTTGCCAAAACTAACGCTCAGTTGGTATGATGGTGGAATCGGGCTACCAGACATTAGAAAATATTACTGGGCTGCCCACCTTATAGCCATAAACCACGGCACCTATGGCCCCCCTGACGCTCCGGGGTACCGGATGGACCGCTGGATTCTCCCTAACGGAGCCTTTGCCCGTGCTCTGTACTCCAAGCCTGACAAATACTCACTCACAGGGCCCACTAAACATACAGTCAAGATCTGGCATACTGCGACACAGTCTCTAGGGTGGAACAATAGATTAACACTCGCCACCCCGCTCTGGGACTCTCAAAAATTAGGCTATTTGGGAAACACCAAAGGTTTTAGCAAATGGGACCTTATCGGCATTTCCAGTATTGGGGATCTGTGGGGTCCAGAGGGAGTGAAACCGTTCAGTGCTCTTGAGACCCAATATTCACTGGCAGACTCTGAATTGTTTAGATATCTACAAGTCCGGCATGCATTGCAGTCGGCGATCATTAGTGACTCCTCCTTACCGGACAGCTCCCCACTAGAAGACAGGCTTCTCGATGGGTACATGAATGAGCGTGCAATCTCCCTGACATACAGGAAGCTTATTAACAATATGAGCGACCCACTGACCTTGTTGCGGGAGAAATGGACAGTGGATGGGATTGAGTTGGACGATGAGGGGTGGCAGGAGGCGGTCTCCTCCCCTAAAACGGTCGCAATATTAGCGCGACTCCGGTTGGTGCAACTGAAAAATTTACACAGAGTATACATAACGGGGCCCCAGCTGGTGCAAATGGGAGGCCAGACAGATGGGTATTGCAGACGGGGGTGCACACAACTAGGCATTTTCATGCACACCTTATGGCACTGTAGACATATCCAGGAATATTGGCGAAAGATACATGAAGTCATGAGCAACACTCTGAAAATTGAGATCGAGCCAGAAGCCCCCAGATGCATCCTTAATATTTGGGAGCCAACAGACCTGAACCACCATGCCATGCAATGGGTTACACTTGGTTGCATGATAGCAAAAAGAAATATAGCGCAGCTCTGGGGGGGCGGCACATGCACCTAAAATCGCTGACTGGAAGAACGACCTTGATTGGTGCATGCAACGTGAGAAAACCGTATACATTGCTCGAGGCTGCCCCCGTAAGTGGTCCAAAGTGTGGGCCCCCTGGAACGCATACCGTGGTAATATCTGTTCCCCCCCCCCCCCCCCCGCGGCTGTTGGAGGAAGATGTCTCCCTTGAAGTGTAATTCCTACCGTACAAAATTTGTGTATTCTTGGGAACTTCTGTCTTGCTGCCGCCTATTGTATGATTCAGTGATACTAGGCCATGTTGTCGAATTGGTTTTAATTAAAAAATTTACAACAAAAAAAAAAAGTCTGGCACTCCTACCGACCCATGTCCAGCGAATTTCCTGAACCTATTAGCTCCCACCATAAACCCCACGGTAAACCAGCTCTTTAATGCTTCCCTCGCCACAGGCAACGTTCCGAAATTATGGAAGAATGCTAAGATCTGCCGCCCCTGCCCACGGAAAAGGAGAAAATAAAAAACTTAGGAAGTGTCATAGACAAGACACTCCATGTGCTTTCAAATCTAAAATCTAACTGGCGTTTGCTTTGGCATACTCCGGATGCTAAAAAAATTCCTGCCACTGTTACCGCTTGAGAGCAGGAAGATCGTGCTGCAGGCTCTGGTGACATCAAAGCTTGACTATGCCAACAGCTTGTACCTCAGTCTTCCCAAATTCCTTATCCAGCGCCTACAAGTGGTACAAAATGCAGTGGCCAGAGCCTTCCTGAGACCTAAACCCAGATCTAGTATGACCCCTATTCTTAAGTCTCTACACTGGCTCCACATAAAAGAACGGATCGACTTCAAAGCGATGACCATCTTCTTTAAAGCTTTCCCTGGCTCAGGAGCCGGCTACCTAAATAAGTGCGTTAATCGCTACACAACATCTAGACCCCTAAGATCTTCCAATGCCAACCTGGCCATCGTGCCTAAAATGTGCCGTGCCCGCACTGGAGGCAGATCCCTTGGCTTTCTAGGCGCAAAATTGTGGAATAGCCTCCCTGAGTCTCTGAGACTAACCACAGACCTACTCTTTCAGGAAAAACCTGGCTTTTTAATAACTGATGGGTCTTTTACGTACTTTTTCCTCCCGCTGTCAAGCGCCAGGACACACTAGTCTGAGTAGCTACACGATTTATTAAATACACTATTTCATTAGGGCCCTGACAGTGCAAAGGAACACTTGTTCAAATTCTAAGGGCCTTATTTATGAGGCCTTGCTTCACTTTTATGCTGCGGGTGCGTCACTTTTTGCGACGTACCGGCAGCGTAAAAAATGTGCCATGTTGCCCCCTATTTACAAAGTGGCGCATCTAGGCAGATGTATCACTTTGTAAACCCCTGCACCACATTATACCTGCGCCAGGTATAATGTATGTAGGGTGGGTGTTGCCCCGCAAAAAGCTTTGTAGAAGTGACGCATTGAAATCTATGAGAACTCAGTGCGCCACTTCTAGGACGCCATTGCGTCAATATCTTACACCTGCCTCACAGCAAGTGTAAGACTGATGCAGACAAGCCCCAATGTGAAAGGACACATTGCTGGAGTTGCATCTATTTTCAGACATACCCCAGCAATGCATCACTTTTGCGCCTACAGATATGTCAGAAATACTGACGTATCTGTAACTCCTTGCAACATGATGCATCATACAGTAAATATGACGCATCCATCATGTGATGCATCACTTCTCATAAATAAGGCCCTAAATGTGTTTACATCTAATGTTCAGGGATAGTTATGTGTGTTTTCAATATTGGAACACAGCAGCAGCTCACCAATATGACTGCTAATAATATCTGTGATGCCCTCCCATTTCTTATATGTTAGGCCTTGTTTTGATCTAAAAGAAACTTTTTGTATGTATATTGCATGAAACAAGCACAACATTTCTCTGCAAAATGGCTGTACTAGACTTTCACACATTAAGTACATAAAAAATAAATTAAAGTAAAACAGTATTTAAAACAATCTGTTTAAGCAATATTCAAGGTAATTAGGGCAAAACTCTGGAGAACAGAGCGGACTTTGTCAGGGGGCCCCCTGAAAGGCTGGGGCCCTGGGCCAGAGCCCACTTTGCCCATGCATTAAAACGTCTCTGTCAAAAGGCCCAGTACCCTTGTCCTTGGCTGCTTGTCCCTTTGTTCCAGGGTCCAAGTGTTCAGCCTTTCCCTTCTGGACAGTCTGTGACTTAGTCACAGCACATACCCCCTCAGGGAGCTTTAATATTTATATATGGCATCCTCTCTCCACCTCTGACCACTCAGAGTAAACACTGGACTGGGAGCACATTAGACACAACTGCCTTCATGGGGCCTGGCACGCCTCCACATTCCAAATTCACCACAGCCATAGGATGGAGTTTGGTGGTGCTGTCCGCATAGGTAACCATAGTTACACTAGTCCCTGTGTCTCTGATAGCCTCTACCTCAGTCCCATTCACTTTAGCCCTCTGCCTGTACTTGTCCATATTTGGAGGTAAGGAAGCAAGGGTTGCAATATTCACCCCACCCAGGGACACTAGGGTTGCTTCTACCACCTGCCTACCCATCTTTGGGGCACCTCTCTCCACCCCCACACTTACACTGGCAATCCCTGGGGATGGCCCCTTAGGGGGAACATTTTGGTGCAGACAGTATCTCTCTTTTTGTGCCCTGGCTGGTTACAGTCAAAGCACTTACCCACCTTTGAGAGATCAAAGAACTTACCATTTTTCCCTGATACCCCCTTCCTTTGAATTTGGGCTGGCTTGGGCACCCTTCCTTGCTCAGGTTTTTGTGGGTCTTTGGAGGACTCCTTATGTTTTTGACCTTTTTCCTGGGCTTTCCCCTAGGGAGGGACCTGTCCTCCTTTCTTCTGGTCACCTGCCTGGTGCTGATTGAAAACCCGGGGTCTCAGCCACTAATTAGCTGCCTTGACTATGTCTCTAGGACTATACAGTTTTGAGTCTACTAGGTGCTGGCGTAATTTCTCTTTAGCAAAATGAATCAAAATGTTTTTTTCAAAAACAAATTATCCAATCCCTCATATGTGTCAACATTGTTACCAACAATCCAGCCTTTCAGTACTTTCTGTGAGATGTCCAAAAGGTCTACCCGTGAATTTGAACTCACTTTCTGGGTGTCTCTAAACTTCACCCTGTACTGCTCTGAGGTGAAACCAAATTTCTCAACTAAGCATTGCCTCATGTGAGTTTAGGACTTCGCCTCCTCTCTTTGCAGGGTCAGGAGCCTATCCCTTCCAGCCACTGGAATCGGCTCCCACAAGAGTAAACCTCCAATGCTTGGGGCAGACCCCCCACATCTCAAGGGCCCTTTCAAATGCAGTCAGCCATTTGTCAATGTCATCCCCCTCTATGTACCTGGGTACTATACCCTTTGGAAGTGTGTGATCAAATCCACCACCTGTGGAGATCTCAAAATCTTCATCATTTTCACTGCCACCATCTTTTTGCAGCCTCATTACTTTCCCATTTCTTTTCAGCCAATTCCAGTGTCCTCTGCTCCAAAGTTTTCAAAGCTATTGGGCCTCAAGCTGTATCTCTGCATGGGTCAGTGGTGGTTCCTGAGTAGGGGATCCTGCTCTCCTCCCATCATCTGAAACCATATGGCTAAACACTTGAAAAAATGGAAGAGGCACCATCTTCATCCCCCTCCTGGGTGAGGCTGGGGGGAAACCCCTCTATCCCACCCTTGAGTCTCCTCAGCTAACTCAGCCCAGGCCTTAAGGGACTTAAGCAGCCCTGCTTTCCTAATCGTGTTGGAAGCAGACAGCCCCCTAAGTGCACACTGTACCCTAAGATCAACCATCCTGACCTGGGACAGTTTAGCCAGGTCCAGCTTCATGGTTCCCTAGTTTTGGATCACAACAACTAGGCACAACAGACTTAGAACAATTTCAAAAAATCAAAACAATGGACTGAAAACTGTTTTAGTTCAAATTCCAAAAATCAAACTAAAAGTTTTGTTCTAAGACAATTTAGAGGATTTTTTAAATCGTAATTCACTTTACTGAAAGGTGTACTTTTGAAACAGAAGTCCTCCTCCACACTGCTGAACACCAAAAATGTTGGAAAGTTGGTTATTAGTAGTGGCAAATGTATATAGGCCACTGGCAAAAAGGCCACTAACAGGTCTTAGAAAATGATTCCCATGCTCAATCCTTGGTAGCTTGGCTGCGATCAGACAGGCTTAACATCAAAGACAGGTATGTAAAGGATTTAAAAACACAAAATCAGTATATACTTAAGACACAACTCATAATAAAAATCCAACACCAATTTATAAAAATAGGACATATTTGTATCTTTAAAATGACACCAAAACGAAAAAGATCCAATATAGGCAACCGGAGATATGATTTTTTTTAGATTTAGCACTATATAGCACGGAGAAACCTATAGCGCCTATTGGGACATCTGTTCGCACTGGACCGGGTCAAAGTCAAAATTTCAGGCGGATTATGATGAAGCCCTGCACGGCTACCCCTCAAGGTAGGTCTCGGTCAAAGTTTTCACCTTCTGACTTAGAAACTTTTCTGGAGATTTTCTTCCCTGGGTCCCTCGAAGCTCTCAGGCAGTCCAGATTCAGTGAGGGTTCGCTGGCTTGCTTTGCGACGAGCTCCCAGTCAAACATTTGGAAGTCTGACCTCCGAAACTTTCCAGCAGGACAAACCAGGGATCCAGGCCCGCTCACGGTTGAAGGAGGGCGCTTGGCTCTCCAGTTGGTTCCAGTCACCTTTCCTACATTCGGACTTAGAAACTTTTATGGAGGTTTTTCTTCAGGGTTCCCTCCGTGCTCTTCACCAGGCCAGCTTCAGTGAGGATTCACTGGCTTGAGTTTCAGCTTACTCCTGGTCAAACTCTAGAAGTCTAACCTCTGCAGCTTTGCAGCAGGACGAACTTAGACGGCAGGCCGACTCGTGGTTGAGGGTTGCTGGCTTGGTTGGCCAGGTCGAGTCGGCCCACTTATGGAACTTTTTTCTAAAGTTGCTCCAAACTTCTTCCTGAATTTCCCCAAAGGGTCCCTTAGTGTCCAAAACTTACTCGAAGCTCCAAGATGGTCCTTAAAAGTTTGGGACTTCAGTTTCCACAATGGACGTGAACAAACCCCTTACAAATCCTCTGGTGGAACTCCAGGCTGAGGATTCTTGTTGGTGATGTTCCAGGTGAACTCTGTTTACCTGGAGCTTGCAGGGAGTCCACTCTTTAGTCCTTCTGAAGCAGGTTAGATCCACAGGGCTGTAGTTAAGGTTGTGCAGCAGGCGCAATGTTCAGAGTGCAGATCCTGGTTGATGCCAATCAAACTCCTCAGCATGGACCCTATGTCTCCCTTAAGTTTCAAGCAGCAGATATGAGAGAATCTGCCCCTATCAGATACTTATTCCAAATTCTGTGGGTCAAGCAGGGGGGGCACTCCTGTCCAGTAAGGTGCAGGGCAACACCCCAGGGTGCATCTCCAAAGTGTGGCACTATTTTCTCCCAGAGAGCACTTATTCTCCAAAATTGATTGTTGCTGATTTTCCAGCAGGGAGAGAAGAGCTGGCTAAACAGACCCCCAGAATTATTATTCTCCATAGTCTCTCCCCCTTGTCTCTGCTCATTCCTTCCTTAATCCCACCATCTGAATGGGTTCAAAGAGGAGAGGTGTAAATTGAAAGTGTCTTCTTCTGCCTATCTCCTCATTCCATTGTAGAATATGGTTTACAACCCCTCCCTCTGCTCTGGCAGTCCTATGTAGCAGAACCCTGCCCTCACAGAAGAGCTATCTAACCCCGGGGCTATTTATCACCTTATCAAAGGAGCCTGGCTTATCCACGTAACTGACCAATCAGGACAGACCAATGGAAGGCTGAATTTTGGCTTACAGTCAGACAAGTCAGTCCCTGATTTTCCAGCAGGGAGAGAGAGCTGTCTAAACACATCCACGGGATGGTTAATCCCCATAGTCTCTCCCCCTTGCCTCTGCTAATTCCTTTCCTAATCCCACCATCTAGCTGGGTTCAAAGAGGAGAGGTGTTAATTGAAACTGACTTCTGCCTGTCTCCTCCTTCCATTGAAGAATACGGTTTACGACCCCATTCCCATGCTCTGGCAGTCCCATCTAGCAGAACCTTGCCCTCACAGAAGAGCTGTCTAACCCCAGGGGCTATTTATCACCTTATCAAAGGAGCCTGGCTAATCCACTTAACTCTGACCAATCAGGACAGAACAATGGAAAGCTGAATTTTGGTTTTAAGACAAAGTCTTGTATCTTTTTGTCTGTACACTTTAGGAGAAATTCAATAATATCATATTGTTGGATTTATCAATACCATTCTAGGAAGTCTTTGAATTACATTTTTTTATGATTCTCCTAGAAGGAATTATTAGTTAATAACTTCCTGCCATGTTAACCTATGTGGCAGGGATTTGTAATGGAAAAAGTGAATTAGGCCATTTTCCATTACCAGGGATTATAAAAACATATGTTATAAGGACCCTGCCTGTATCTACAAGACCCCACACCTCTGGGATACCTAGGGGAGACTTTAGGAGTTCCACATATGTAAACATATTGCAGATCCTGCCTCCACAGTGCTTCTAGCACAACATCGGTTTTGTGAAGCACTTTATCGCAATGTGGGGAGTGAAATGTGCAATTTCACTTAACCAAGGGCATATACAACTTATTTTATAAGGGTCTTCCTGGGACACCGAGGGGAGACCCTGTGTGTACCTAATAATCCCAAATATTGTAGTTTATTCATTTATAAGTGCCCCAAATACCAAAGTAGAGTTTGGGCACAATTTGCATTTTAGAAGCAGTCCTGCAACACAGGGCTGCTTTTAAACTGACCTCGGGCTTCAGCAGTGCACATGTGCAAGTGCAGAAAGGGCTGCTGGCCTCTAAACTGCCATGTCCTATTATATACTAGGGACTTAAAGGTAGGTTAAATCCCCCTGCCCTATTATATACTTGGACCTTATTGGGGAGATCATAGGGATACCCTAACCCATAGTGTACCCTGGTGTATGTAGGTGTTTTCATTGTATTTTAAGTGTCTCTTTCAGCATAGCACTGGCCCTGGGCATGGTTATGCTGAGCCCAGGTTCAGTCAGTCAGTTACCACCAGTCAGCTAAAAGGTTGGAGGGTGCCCAGGGCACAGGATGACTTTGCAACAGGACCTCACTAAACTCATATTAGCTAAGTTTTACTATAAACAAGACAGTTACAAGTGCATTTATCTAGCAGGCAATAGGGTCATAATTTGAATGGTGCAGCAGGTGGAGTAGCACCAGGACCAAAAGCTCTAGGCACCTTACTAAACACCTAATATTGGTATTTTTGAATACGAAAAAAACAGACACAAGTGCAGTTATTTAGAAAGCGCTAGGGTCAGGATTTGAATGGTGCAGCAGGTTCAGTAGCACTGGTCCCAACATTTGTCATGACCTCCTCAAAACATCTGATATTGCTATATTTTACCACTATACAGGCAGACACAATTGCAGTTATCTTGCAGTTGAATGGGGCTTGATTTGTGTGGTGCAGCAGGAGCAGTAGCACTGGGGCCAAAAGCTCTTGGGACCACAACTAAACGCAGAATATTGCTAAATTTAACTATTAAACAGGCAGTCACAAGTGCAGTTATCTAGCAAGTGCTAGGGTCATGATTTGAATGGTGCGGCAGGCACAGAGACACTGAGCCCAAAAGTTGTCAGTACTCCTCTAAACACATAATATTGCTATTACATCAATAATTTCTATTATTTCCCTCTTTTATTACATTTTTCAAAATTTCAATTTTCAATTTCGAAATTTTGCTATTACTTAGCAAGCTACAACTTACAACAAAAAACAGCTCATTATTAATCACATAAGCTGGTTTTTGTTGTAAGTTGCAGCTTGCTGAATAGTTGTACAATATATGTTACCGAAAGTCTGTTAAAGTGTTATGACTTGTTTATATACAAAAAGGCAATATATTGTGCTGTGACTAGTGGTATAGTGCGCGTAAGTATCAGCAATATTCTGCGGGAGGTGATGATTGTCACGCTCTAAACACCTGGTAAACTGTCAAATCTATGCGATTAATACCTCCCACTTTCCCTCATAAATGTTGATAGTAAATGATTAGTCAAAATCCTACCCAATCAGATTTTACCACTACTACCCTGCATGATATGACCTGAACCATTTTTATAATATGCCCCTCACACCAGCTACACAACAGCCCATGCCCCAATACCTTCTTAAATGGTAGACTGAGCAGGTGAAATATCTCGCCATCTATTACCACATGGATATCTCAGTGCTCACTAGGGCAAACTCTGGGACATGTATATCTGGCATTACAGACTTGATGCTAATGTTAACGGGATTTATAAAGCGCACGAATACCCGGAGGTGTCTTGGCGCTGAGAACACAGTTGCCCGCTCTGGCGTCTAGTTCTGGAACAACCAGGTTTTTAGTCCTTTCCTGAAGGTGGAGAGGGAGCTCGCACTTCTGAGCTCACTCGGAGAGTGCTCCAGACTTTGGAGGTGCCATAAAGAAAGCTGCGGCCACCACAGTTGCGATTTTCGAATTCTGGGCACTGTCAAGTGTTTGGCCCCCATAGAACGGAGATGTCTGGTTGGTTCATACCAGACAAAAAGGTTCTGCAGGAAGGAAGGACCTGTGTGGTTCAGTGCTTTGTAAGCCAAACACAGAGCCTTAAATTTGATGCGTTGAGCTACAGGAAACCAGTGCAGGCTGCAAATCTCTTTAGATACAGATTTGCACCTGGGGTGTTAACCAGTAACCGTGCTGCTGTATTTTGAACAATCAAGCTTTTTTAAGCACTGCTCCTGTATGTTCAAATACAGCCCATTGCAGTAATCCAGTTTAGACTGAATTAATGAAGTTACCACAGTTTTTCTGGTGTCCATGTGGATATAAGGAAAAATCTTCCTTATTTTCTTGATAAGGAAGTGGGAGGCGGAGACAGTTGCATTTGTTTGCTGAGAAAGTGATCGTTTGTTGTCAAACCATACTCCCAGGTTCTTAGCCTTGACCGCTGGTTTTGGTGGTTCTCCCATCTCTGCCGGCCACCACAGATTGCCCCAGTTTGGCTGCATATTACCAAAGGTCAGGATCTCGGTTTTTTCAGAGTTGAGTTAGAGACAATCTGTACTCACCCATCTGTTTATGGTACACATACAACTCTGAAATTGTTGGGTAGGAGGAGCCTGATTTTTATATGCAGCCACCACTATCTGGGTGTCATTGGCATAAGATGTCAGACTAAACCCAAAGTCCCAGATCAGAGGAGACTGTTTGGAGATATAGACATTAACCCCTTCAGTGCCCGCCCCTTTCCCCGCCCTGTGCCGGCCGTTGTATTAGCGGGCGGGGTTTATGACGAGCTGGTCTCGTCATGGGCACAGCGCGACCGCGGCCCATGACGAGACCAGCTCGTCACGGGCATTGAAGAGGTTAAAAAGAGAAGGGCTCAAGGAGGAGCCCGGTGGTACTCCGCACGGGAGGGTATAAGGCTCTGAATGATACTCATCAATCGATACTGTTTATCTCCTGTCCTTGAGAAAGGAGGACAGTAGGGCTAATGCCGTGCCCCTGACCCCCCAGACACTCCAGCCGCTGTTGCAAGAGAGTGATCAACAGTATCAAAAGCGGCTGACAGATCGAGGAGCACCACGGCAGCTGTGTCTCCTCCATCCATCACCACTCTAATCTCCTCTGTGGCTTTGAGTGCCGTTTCCGTACTGTGTTCTTGACGGAAACCAAACTGGGAGTGATCAAGCAGGTTATTTTCGCAAATAAATTGGGTGAATTGAATATTCATGATTTTGTCAATTATTTTTGCTGGCAACCGGGCTATCGGACGATAGTAGTTCGGGTTGGTCGTATCAAGGTTGGTTTTTTTTAGCAGTGGAAGGTTGGAAGTATCCTTCAACATGAAAGGAAAATTGCCAGAGTCAAACATAGAGTTAACAATTTCTGTTAGCCCAGGACTGACCGGTCCGCTATTTCTTTCAGAAATGCCGGCGGGCGTGGGTCGGAGGGGGATCCCGGCTTTGCTTCGTTTATATATTTTTCCACTGTGTCAGATGAAGTGGGGGAGAAGCTAAGCAGGGTGTTATTTTCAGAGTCGGGGCTTGTCGGAAGAGTGGTGGGGAGGTGAACTGATATATCCTCGAAGTTCTTGAAAATGTCTAAGACTTTGGTTTTAAAAGCAGCTGCAATGTAGTCACAACTTGATTGCCCTTGGTCCCTATATTTTTGGGTATGGTGAGTTTGTTTACTACTGCAAATAGTGCTTTAGAGGAATTTTTTGCTTCCTCAATCTCTTTGGTGAAGTAATTCCTCTTTTCTGACATCAGTAAATGTTTATATTGTATTAGGGCCGTTCTGTATGCTTTTCTCTCAGGTGAGTGATAATTTGCTCGCCAACACCTTTCTAGTCGACGACATTTTTGCTTTTTTTTTCCGTAGTGCCTCAGAAAACCAGGGGGCGGAGGGTGTACTCCTATTCCCTGAGGTTTTTTTTATGGTTACTGAGGCCTTAACTGCTTCATCAAGCCATTCAATATATTTGGTGACAATTCATTCTGGATGACCATTTAAATGTGGTCGGGAACTCTCCAAATGTGTACGAGGGATCATTTTGTCCCTTTTACTCCACTCTAAATAGGTGGAGGAGGGTGGTTTGGAGGTACCTCCGAGCCCGATAGAAGTGAGTGGAAGATTAAACTTAATTAATCAATGGTCTGACCATGTCAAGGGAAGGGTTTCTTTTAGTGAGAGAGCATGGGGCGAGGTAAAAATACCATCTAGCGTGTGCCCCGCCTCATGAGTGGGGGTCTGTACTAGTTGAGTTAAGCCTACCGCTCCCAATGTCTTTAGCAGTACCCCTGTCTCCCTGTTGTCCTTGTCTTCAAGGTAAAAATTAAAATCTCAGAGGATGGTAAAATCATTCTTTAAAAGAGTAGGTTCTAAAAGGCTATCTAAATTTGAAGTGAAAGCGCTTCTGGTGCCTGGAGGCCGGTACAACAAGATGCCTCTAAAAGTCAGCCTTGGGCTGAGTTTGAGAGCAAAGTGAAGAGCCTCATACAAAGGTGTGGAGCTAGAGTGGAAGGTTACTGGAAAGTGCTCCCTAAAGATGATTGCTACTCCACCGCCTCGTTTTAATGGCCTATCGACCCCAATAGCCCGAAATCCGGCTGGGGTCGGAGGCAACATCTTCCCAAGTTTCTGTTATGAAAAGTATGTATAGATCATATATGCAATTTCATATTTTTGCTTTGCTCAGGATCTGACATTTATAAGGCCACAATGAATTTCAGTGCTCTCTGTGAGTTTCGAATAGTCATGACTCTGAGGATATTTGGGGGGCTGGAGTGCATTAATCCTTTGTGGTTACGGGAGTGTAAAACCGCAAGGACAGTTTGCATTTCCTTCGCCAGGAACAGACAGGCAGCAATTATCCCTGGGGTTATTAAGGAGGAGTAGCTCACTTGCGGTATATCTGAGCGCATGTGAATTTAAAAGACATGGGGTTCTGGCCCTGGGCCCGGTCCAGGCGTGGACGAGCCAGACGGGCTTACCTTAGGCGCGCCTTCAGCGCGCCATTGGTGCACCCGCTGCGTGCGTCCACACCATCTGGCCATTTTATGTGTGATTCCGGTGGACGACTAGACCGCGTTCTAACCGGAAGTGTTTAATGGGCAGAAGTGAGGAGAGAGTGAAAGTGGAGTGTCCGCCCTCCGCGCAATTGGCACAACAGCCGTGGTGGACCAGGGTCGGCACCCACTCCGTGCAGGAACAGGATAAAGTGCGGGATACCGGTGAGCAACAAAGTGGAATGCTCGATTAAATTACCATTGTCTGTAGTTGCCTGGTGGCCTTGAGAAAATGGTAATCCTTCCTAAGCTACTCTCTCTTTCAAAATTCCGCTCACTAGTGCTTGCTTTGACCATCTTAGATGGATTGTATTGAAGGTAGTCTTGGCTAATAGACATCCCAGGATTGTCTGGTCAAAAATGCAATTACCGTACAAGATGGGTGGTTTCTTATTTCCCAATTTTGAACTCTATTTGGTTGTCCAAGCTCAGTTTGAGGTCAGTCTGATTCACCCTACCGCATTGCATCGTGCTGTTTTAATGAAACGTCATCATCTATGTGATGAAATACACACTGTCCAATGCACGCGCTGGGCATGGACCAGACTGATAGATTACATGTGGGATGAAACATGGTATTTTTCCTACTTCCCTCTGCTTAACGATCCCGCACTGGCCCCCACGATGGATAAGGTGGTTCAAAAACAGTTACGCGAACATTCATTAAACACACTGGCCGGCCTGTTTGTCATCAATAGCTTTCTAACATGTATGGATTATATGGGTGCAAATCCTGGAAGCCCACTGAATTTTCTCACGTATCACCATCTCTGGAGCCCTGCATGGGAACTTTACCCTTTATTCCCTCCTGAGCCACCAAAGTGCCCCCTGCTAACAATGCTTTTTCACAAACTCCTCGTCCTCGTCCACCCAGATTATCACCCTATGTACCACCCTGTCGTCTCCATGCCTGCACTACCTTCCTGGCCTACTAAATCTTATTGGGAGCGCAACTTGGCCAGGACCTGTCTAACGCACAATGGACATACTACTGTGAACATACCAGAAAATATCTTAAATTGGCAGGTTCCAGTTCATACATTTTAAATTTGTACATAGAGCATACTACACACCCGCTGTACTGTTCAAATGTGTCCTTTCCCCAAACTGCTGGAAATGTGGTGCCCCTGACGCTAATTTCTTCCACATGATCTGGTCATGCCCTGGAATTTCTGCATACTTGCGCAAATTGACCATGGAACTACAGTCAATGACTATTCCAGACTTGCACATTACACTTAACATAGCACTCCTGGGTTACGTCAAAGAGGTTCCGAAACCCTACCATAAACTAGTGGCTCTGCTGCGGGGAAAGCATTGAATAGTCATGTCTTGGAAATCTAAGGACCCTTTTCAATATTCCCAGTGGATACGATATCTCTCTAGCCTCTCTGAACACGCAGAAAACTACAATATGCTCCCCACCCCCATCCTCAAGACCCAGTGACATATGGCTTCTCCTCCATTCGTACCTGACCGGCCTGCAACACTCTCCTAATAACCCTGCTTAATAGGCTTGTTATACGTCCTGTCTCAATCTTACACCGAGTGTTGTGCTTACTGTTGTGGTGTGGTCATGGGTGGTAACCACACTATTGCATTATCGCTGGTATACACATTAATGTGGAAGGTGCAGATGAATGTCCTGTGTACTCAAAATATCTTTGTTTTACTGATGTCAATTACTGCAATGTGCCTGTATTTTGTTTAAAATTAAAATACATTTATAAAAAAAAGGTAGTTTGAGCTTTTCCGTTGATTAGAATGGCAGATTCAAGCTTGCAGTTTAAAACTACCATTTCAGTCTGCAGTGGCAAACTGGGAACCATGTTTTACCTTATCCCATCAGAGTGGCACATCAAGTGCTGTAGTCCCTGAGGGAATACTCTATCTTACAGGCCATGGATACCACTGGTACCATATACAAGGGACTTGCACGTTAGTTGAGCTATGCCAATTGGCTGTCTACCCATCAAACTTGTACCTTTTGTAAGGGTCAGTTCACATGCACTGAGTCCTGATTTAGCAGGGCTAAGGGCATTTCAGAGCCATTACCTCAGTGCATAGTAGTCAAAATGGGGGCAAAAAGTGGGGATGAAACCTATAAAAAGCCTGATTCCTCACCGATAACCAGTAAATAGTTACGCTTTTCGACAAGACACAATTTTTGTTCTGAGGTACAGGTGAAAGTGCGAAGTGATAGGCAAATGAGATCTTGGCTGCTATTGTTGAAAGATGGTTGTAGTATTCCCATCCGAACTTAAACCCTGGTTTTTCTCATCCACTTGTTAATCTCTGCTTTTAAAGAAATCAGGTGATATGATATGCGAGTACATAATTTGAGCTGAAGGTTGCTGGTGGCACACACAGGCACTTGTTTTTGGGGACCAGCGCTTATTTACCTATTCAGATATTTTCCAAGAGCAAGACAGGAAAACGCACAAAGGGGAAAGACTGAGGAAGAGAAAGACAGAAAGCCATCACAAAGGGTGAAAACATGAGTGAGCTAAAGGG
This sequence comes from Triturus cristatus, assembly GCF_964204655.1. Taxonomy (NCBI): domain Eukaryota; kingdom Metazoa; phylum Chordata; class Amphibia; order Caudata; family Salamandridae; genus Triturus; species Triturus cristatus. Next base: position 1,099,691,605 of record NC_140585.1, read on the forward strand.
TCAAGGAGTGTCTGGTAGTAGATTAAAGTGCCATGAGGTGGATTCAAGACCATGTCAACATTAGTGTCAGCCACAGGCTTCTTAGTAAAGCTTTGGTCACTGGCACCCATTCTTTTACAAATTAAGCAGTAGAAGTGTCATTTGAAGACCAGGACCAAATGATGGCCTTGAAGTTTTTAGGACTGCTTCAGTCTATAATGCCAGGTTCGAATTACTATGTTTCTGGGGAATTGGCTCAAAGAATGACCGGAGTTGTGTTCTACATTTGTGAAAAGAGATGATTCCATTGGTTAAAACTATACATACGTTTCTAAGCTTGGAATTTGTAAATATTCAAAAGTATGTTTATTACATTCAGTTTCTTTACTATTAGTAGTAGTAACTAATATGTAAGAAAAGTCTGAGGTTTCCTTTTAAGCTTGTTCATGCATGATTATTGCCTTTGATATGAATATATCTTCACCTCCACTTCTCCTTCCCTCGCAATCAATGTTTGGTCTTGGTCTCTTCTGTCGCTCCTTTTAGGGCCTACAGCTGAGCTTCCCTTGGAGCTGGCACACCTCTTCCCAATCCAGATTCCTCAATTGAGATGACTCTTTGCAGGCCAGCCAGAGCTACAGCTTACCCCAGAAGCTGATGCTCCTGTTTCTAGCATCTTGGCTCACCCTGAAGTCCATGTTTCTGTCCTCAATCCTAATGAATGGTTTGGATTGACAGCTCCTTCCCCCGTTGTTACCCCCTCACCACAGCCTTGTTTGCCTTGGGTCTGGCATGCCGATTCTCCTTCACATCAGTACAAGGGCACGAGTTCAGCTTGTGGCTGGGTGCCTTCCACTGTCACCAGATAATTTTTGACGCCCAGGGAGTTGATGAGCAGCAGCCTCAGCCTTTAGTTATGTATGTATTTTTGGGTAACTTGGGGATTCTATGTGAGGGCTTGGAGTCTGAGGTTTGAAGTTCAGATGAGGGAACTTTGGCCATGCCTTTAGCAAAAGTAACAGTGTGGTAGCCCTAATGGTTTCCTAGGGAAAGGTGGTTCCAGAAAAAGGACATCATAAACTAAATGATATGTCTTTTCTGCAGCTAGTACATTTTAGCTGTGATAGAGAGAACCTCTCGTTGTTTGGTGGCGGTCACACTTTATGGCTTTGGTGACATTTGAGTCTTGTGTGGCTGTTGTGGCTTCCTCGAGGGAATAGCATCAGTTACCACGCATGCCAAAACCAAATGTGGCTTAACAATGCAGTCAACACCACAACTGTGTTACGACGAGTACGACGAGTTCCATTGCAACGCAACTCCTTACAACAACTTGCTTTAGGGGAGTGCTGGACTTTGGAATAGTTTAAATTACTATTCCAACTCCAGTAGGTGTATCAGTAGGGAAGGTGTTGGACTTAAAATCCAACACCAGCCCAACACTGCATTCCCATAAGAACAGTTGTTGTATTGACTTTCGTTGGGAGATTGACAGGAGAACCGGGGCCAGAGAACTCCAACACACAGCAGCCCCAGCGGCAGGAAGGACCGCCAACGCGATGCTAACGTGCCTGTAGGCGCGTATAAGCTGTGCCACACTCCTGCAGCGCGGGTGTGCCTGGGCCAAGGGCGGGCCCATCTGCATCCGTCCAAGGCCGACTGAGGCTGGGCTGGGCCACCCCTCTTTGAAGCAGTATCAGGATAAGTCGGGTGAGTGCTCCATTGTTTAATAACAACTTTATTGAGTTCACCTTGTTCTGATATCTACGTAGCCCCACTAAGACCAGTCATTATGGGAAAACGCACCACGCTACCCCTGGTACGCCCGTTAACTGCCAGTATCGACAGTATGCTTGAGAGGGAGGTTAGTATTGTCTCAGGTGAAATAGAACTTACAGAGCGACACTTGTCCCTGGATATTGAAGGGCGGGCGGCTATTTCAAATCTCAGAGCTGCTCTAGCACACTGCACCCCAGATCTACCTCTGTCCCAACCCTGTGGGCTTGAAACTGACAAGCCCCCTACTGCAAATGGGAGCACTAGTGGGCCGAACATAATTGAGTCAGCCGAATTACACCCAGTCAATAACACTACCACACAAGTTGGAATCCCTGCGGTCAAATGGAAGAGAAAGGCTGGGAAACCAACTAGTACCAAAAGTAAGCAGCCCACCCGTACCGCCCCCGCACGAACCTGTCTCCCTGCCTGGATACAACCATCTGTAATTAATGATAATGATAACACAGAAGTTTCCAATGCTCCCGCAACATTGACAACAAAGTCGAGTTGCTCAATTGGCACTCCGACTGAGGCATCACCTTGTATTGAGAGCTGCGGGGATGCTGTTGCTGCCCTAGTGAATAAACAATTTAATGAACTTTTGAAGGAAAAATTTGCCCTACTAAAGGCTTGCATAGATAATCTGGCTGTAATTATAGGGGGGGGGCAGTCGCCCAGTAGGGAATGTACAAATGCCCACTACTACCAAGGGAGGAGGTGGGGGCACTAACGGTGCAACAACAAGACTCGCGTCTCATTTGGAATTCAACCCCCTACTACTAGAGCTATCACTTCTGTAAGTAACCCAGGTGTGTCACTAGATCAAACTCTGTCCTGCCCTCATTCAAATTCAGGCAGGCATGGTATTGTATCTACTGGTAATCACACCACCACCACACGCACCCATCTCAGACAGGAGAATGCAAATGGCCCATGTAGATTCAATGGAGCAGTTCAGACCCCATTGATTGGTAGCTCGAGTAGTATCGTTTTATCTATCATAAATATCAATCACCCAGCAGCTGACCAAGATGTCCTGAGTCTGCCGCCTGCTGATATATCGACCTCCAGGCCCCCTTAAGCAGTTTCACAAGACCCTTCCCTCGACTCTGGCCGAATCTGTCACAACGCTTTCGAATTACACAGTGCTAGGCGATCTCAATCTCCATTTTGATGCCGCCTGTGATCACATCGCCACTGAGTTAGCGAACGAGCGGATTTACAATTGGAGCAGCTGGTCGACTCTGCCACCCACACCAAGAGCCATCTTTTGGACCCCGTGTTCAGCAATTGTCCTCAGCTTAGGGCTGGGCGACCTATTGGTCTTCCGTGGACTGATCATTTTCTTGTCCCTCTCACATGGTCTATTTGCAAACCACCCCGCCTAACCCACAGCGCTAAAAACGTTAGAAACTGGGCTAAACTCTCTGTGGAATCCTGGTCGAATAGCCTTGTCAGCTCCCGCCCTCTCCCCAACACGGATCCCGACACTGCCAATCAGGATTATGAAGAGTGGATCTCGCACTCTCTGGAGGCTACACTCCCCATTCGTAAAATTACCACGAAGCGTTCACAATAAACCGCCCCCTGGTTCTCCGGGGAACTCAGGGGAAAAAAAAGGCACTGCAGGAAATTAGAAAGACGGTGGCGCCTTGATTTTTCCTCAGGTGATAAGACTCTTTACAGAGAGGCGATCGGAGCCTACAAAAATGAGGTCAAACTTGCCCAAGCAACTTATTTCTCCACTCAAATCTTGCGTGCCAAATCAAAACCCAAACAAATCTTTCAAATAGTAAAAAGTCTCACAAAACCCCCACCGCCCTCTATGCCACCCTGTAAATTGCTAGCTCATTGCAACAACCTGGCAGTCTTCTTCCACCAAAAAGTTCTTCAAATTTACTCCTCTTTCTCTGACACAGAGTCTCACCCTGCTCCTCAGACATGGCCCTGCCAGGTGGAAGCCCCCCATCAACCCATGGCTATCTTGGAACACTTCCCTTTGTTAGATCAGGACTCCCTGGAATCTCTAGCACGGCAAGTGAAATCAGGGTCACCTTGCGACCCAGCCCCCCCAGAAGCTATGATCTCGGTGATCCAGGTGGTTCTTCCCACCATCATGAACCTCCTCAATGCCTCTATTACCTCCGGCATAGTTCCACCTCCCTGGAAGCAGGCTATGGTCCGTGCTTTACTGAAGAAACCCAACCTGGATCCTGGTGATTTTAGCAACTACCGCCCCATTTCCCTGCTCCCCTGGGTGAGCAAGATTCTGGAGAAGCACATTAATAATGGGAAACAAGACTACCTACACTGTATGATTTAAATTAAGGGCAATATGTCCATGCAATAAAATAATACCCACAGTCAACGGTATATAAAACTATAATATTTCATTTATTAATAAATGTCATTTTTTTAATCATTTTTTTAAACAATTTTCATACTGTATTGTAATACATATAATATGGTTCACATCAAACTATTGAAGCACAATTTATGATTAATTGTACAACCAGGACAAAAATAGAAAAACATATATACCACATATATGACACACAATTAACAACAATAAATCTGCAACTCAAGAAAACAACAATATGTAGACAATTAAAATCATAGGTTGTATAGTTTGAACATAGGACCAACGCCTACGCGCGTTTCGGAGCTCAAGGAATGATCTTTAAAGGCTCCTTCTTCAGGGCGTGTAACTGTGGTCTTTCAGAAGAGAAAAAGGCTTCAAGGCCTAGTTTGATGCCCAACACTACTATATTTAGGGTTAAACAATGAGTTTTGACAGCCGTTGGTCTGTGGGTATAAAGAAATCACAATAAGTGATTAAGAATATTATTTAACTTCCTTTGACTTTATTAAGGCTAAAAGTGGAGCAGGAGCTATAGAATAAATAGAAGAATAAGGACCTCAATGTGCATCCGTGATAAAAACAAACACCAAAAGGCAAGAGTTTGTGTGAAGAAATGTCATTATAGTTCCAAACCACCTGTGTACAAAAGAATGAAATATCGAAAAGAGGAAAAATTGAGAGGGAATAATAGGTTATATTGACAACATACTTGCCAATGGCAGATTCTTACACACGAGGAAACCAATGACGAAGTTTCCTAAATCTTTGGTTTTAGTATTTTAGTACACTACAATGAGAAAGAAACAATAACTGAGGTTAATTCTAAAAACATAATGGGAAACTCAAGAGGCTAGTATGATTAACAGAGCAACTAAGGTAGAGATTTTTCTTCCTATGTGCGGCAATTTAAGATAGTATCTATACAACGTATAGGAAAGGATTTTTATATAATGTGCCTCTCGTAGAAGTGGTTAGGTTTATTAATCCTGAGCGATGTCAATATCATCTCTCACGGTAGGACATTTTGGTTTATTTGGTGGGTTGTACGGCTAATGATCAGTAAAGTTTAAGCGAGAAACTAGGAAATATCTAGTGGTATCCTACTGCATCTTTTAACATTTGAGCTAATGTTATATCCTAATTCAATGTTGTAAAAGAGTGCATGCATTGAAATAAAGGACATGGAGCCATGGAAATCACATGACCAACCATCATCTAAATAGTGCCCCAATTAATGGTTAGTTAAACTGCCTTGAAATATCGGGAGAAGACTACAATGTGTCTCTCGCTATGTAAATCATGAGACTAGAAGTAATGGAAAGAACATAGGCGGTGCATTATAGGCCTATCAGGGAATAGATTTAAGTACCCTGTACACACCTGAAAAGACAACAGCGTGTTGCTCTACTTTTGTAGCATCATCTTTATATTTCATGCAATTTCTTTGTAGATTACTCGTACGACCGTCTACATTTCAAGCCTAGTATTTGATTTCTAAACCATATGCAATTTCATTGCAGACTAACTTTAAGAGCGTGTATATATAAAAAATTGTTTACGCTCAGTTTCTGAGAAACGCTCTCGTCATTTCCTGGTTGACCGAATAAGATTATTGCCAGGCTCCACCGACTCCTGATCAAATACGAGTACCTTGGAATCTTTGACAAGCCTCAGCTTAATTGCTCGGTAAGAAGCGTAACAAACTAGTTTCAGCCTCTTTGGTTCTTAAAGAAATGTCAACGTTGCAGTTATTCGAGTACTATATGCAATCCTCTTGTAATTCCATTATAGATTGCCCTTTCGAGTGTGAATAGTTACGCGACAAACCGGATTCATACCTGAGAGTATTCTGCCCTCAATAAGACTGAATTAATAAGAAGGACGGGTAATTCGTTTGCCTTCCGTTACATAACTTGAGTTTAAAATTCATGCATATACCTCACAAGGTCCGTTTTTTTCATTATACAGACAAAAACCGACTTTTGCGTAATTGTTTGGATTTTAATTTAAATTCAGTATACTATTATACCATGAGACTATTCTGTTGTCTTTTCAGGTGTGTACAGGGTACTTAAATCTATTCCCTGATAGGCCTATAATGCACCGCCTATGTTCTTTCCATTACTTCTAGTCTCATGATTTACATAGCGAGAGACACATTGTAGTCTTCTCCCGATATTTCAAGGCAGTTTAACTAACCATTAATTGGGGCACTATTTAGATGATGGTTGGTCATGTGATTTCCATGGCTCCATGTCCTTTATTTCAATGCATGCACTCTTTTACAACATTGAATTAGGATATAACATTAGCTCAAATGTTAAAAGATGCAGTAGGATACCACTAGATATTTCCTAGTTTCTCGCTTAAACTTTACTGATCATTAGCCGTACAACCCACCAAATAAACCAAAATGTCCTACCGTGAGAGATGATATTGACATCGCTCAGGATTAATAAACCTAACCACTTCTACGAGAGGCACATTATATAAAAATCCTTTCCTATACGTTGTATAGATACTATCTTAAATTGCCGCACATAGGAAGAAAAATCTCTACCTTAGTTGCTCTGTTAATCATACTAGCCTCTTGAGTTTCCCATTATGTTTTTAGAATTAACCTCAGTTATTGTTTCTTTCTCATTGTAGTGTACTAAAATACTAAAACCAAAGATTTAGGAAACTTCGTCATTGGTTTCCTCGTGTGTAAGAATCTGCCATTGGCAAGTATGTTGTCAATATAACCTATTATTCCCTCTCAATTTTTCCTCTTTTCGATATTTCATTCTTTTGTACCCAGGTGGTTTGGAACTATAATGACATTTCTTCACACAAACTCTTGCCTTTTGGTGTTTGTTTTTATCACGGATGCACATTGAGGTCCTTATTCTTCTATTTATTCTATAGCTCCTGCTCCACTTTTAGCCTTAATAAAGTCAAAGGAAGTTAAATAATATTCTTAATCACTTATTGTGATTTCTTTATACCCACAGACCAACGGCTGTCAAAACTCATTGTTTAACCCTAAATATAGGAGTGTTGGGCATCAAACTAGGCCTTGAAGCCTTTTTCTCTTCTGAAAGACCACAGTTACACGCCCTGAAGAAGGAGCCTTTAAAGATCATTCCTTGAGCTCCGAAACGCGCGTAGGCGTTGGTCCTATGTTCAAACTATACAACCTATGATTTTAATTGTCTACATATTGTTGTTTTCTTGAGTTGCAGATTTATTGTTGTTAATTGTGTGTCATATATGTGGTATATATGTTTTTCTATTTTTGTCCTGGTTGTACAATTAATCGTAAATTGTGCTTCAATAGTTTGATGTGAACCATATTATATGTATTACAATACAGTATGAAAATTGTTTAAAAAAATGATTAAAAAAATGACAAAAGTTATTAATAAATGAAATATTATAGTTTTATATACCGTTGACTGTGGGTATTATTTTATTGCATGGACATATTGCCCTTAATTTAAATCATACAGTGTAGGAAGTCTTGTTTCCCATTAGTCTTTTTCCCTGAACTCTTCCTCACTCATTAATATACTCAGGGTCCCTCTGCTGTAATTTACTGAAGCACATTAATATACATCTGACTGCCTTTCTGGAGACCAACCAGCTGCTGGATGTCACCCAAACGGGTTTCCGACCAAAACATGGGACGGAGACTGCCCTATTAGCAGTAACCGAGGAAACTAGAAGGATCTTGGATCAAGGCGGATCAGTGGCAGTGATCCTCCTTGATCTAAGCGCAGCTTTTGACACGGTTAGCCACGATGTACTTCTCTGTCGCCTCTCTGAAGTGGGAATCTCAGGCAGGGCATTATGCTGGTTTAAATCTTTCCTTAGTAATAGATGCTTTCAGATCTTTGAGGGTGACACTGTCTCCTCTAGCAAACCCCTGAGCTCTTCGTTAAGCCCTGCGCTGACCACTGGCTGAGGTTGTTCGTCCGTTTGGCATTAAGATCGTCTCCTATGCGGATGACACTCAGCTAGTGGTATCCCTAGCACAGGAGGACAGCCGCTCCGTGCAAATGGGACTAAGGCAATGTTTGGAGGACGTGAAAGGCTGGATGACGAGATCCTCCCACAAACTTAATGGGGAAAAAACTGAGTTGATGCTCCTGGGCCATGCCGTGCCAACGCTTTTTGATCCCCTCTGGCCCCCTTGCCTAGGCACTCCGCCTGCACCTAAGGAAAATATAAAAAGCCTGGGGGTATGGCTGGACAAAGCCTTAACCTTTGACACCCAGGCTACCAGGCTGTCTGCGACCTGTTTTGGCCTCCTCAGGTTGCTTTGAAAAGTGCTTCCACTTCTACCTATGGAGGCCAAGCAAGTTGCTGTTCAAGGCCTGATCCAGTCTCGACTGGACTTTAGCAACTCCCTGTACCTCTGTGCCCCCCGACTACACACTTCGTAAGTTGCAGATCGTTCAAAACTGCGCTGCTCGAACACTACTACAGCTGCCATGGAGACTATCAGCCAAACCTGGGCTGAGGAGCCTACATTGGCTGCCGGTCCGGCAAAGAATCACCTTCAAGGCAATGTGTATTGCCCATCAGGCCTTCTGGGACAAAGGACCGGCAATCTGCCGCAATCTAACCACACAATACCACCCTAGGAACCAACTTCGCTCCGGCCAGGCTTTCCTAGCAACAGTTCCTAGAATCAGGAGAACGAGAGCTGGCGGCAGGATGTTCTCGTACAACGCCGCCAAACTGTGGAACCTCCTTCCCCTTCAGCTTAGATCCAATCCCAACCTGCCCTCTTTCCGAAAACAACTAAAGACTTTTCTTTTTTCCCCAAAAAACTAACTCCTGCTGACCGCCTCTGATACACCTACCACACTCTTCAGGCAGCGCTTGGACGCCTCAGGGCAGCAATTCGCGCTTTATAAATCTACGTTTCATTTCATTTCATGTCCTTATGTGCTGGTCTTGGCAGGGGAACCAACATTAAAATGGACCACCACAAGACATGGGCTCAATTGCACAACAAATATGTAGATTGGTTATCTAGGAATAAGAGGTTCCAGGTATCTGATTCGAAGGATATTATCATGGTACGTAGAGTTGGGTGGGTTGGCGCATCCACAAAAAAAATCGAAGGGGACTGCATCGTAATGAATTTCCGTAGGCCAGCCTTGGTGAGATACCTATTGAGGCTTTGTGAGTTTGAAACATTTAAGAGCAGCAATATATGCTCACTACCTCTTGGCTATTTTTATAAGCCAAACCACAGGCCCTGCTCCAACGTGACCCCTCTAACTCACACTTTCAATAGGTTCCAGGCTCTATCTGGTTTGGATACGCAAGATTGACTACCTTCTCTTGCGGTAGCACCTGTACTCACAGATAGCTTTCCCCATTCAACGGATGCGGAAACGCCTGTCTCTGACGTCAGTCCCTCCCATCCCATTGCATCCTGCCCTCCAATTCAATCATCGTAGGTTAACTTAGCCAAATCCTGTTCCACTCTGGCTACTTCTGATGATGCTACGATGAAAGTTCTTTCCTGGAACATAGCTGGCCTAAAGTCAAAAAAGGGTGACATTTCCTGGGAACACTTCCTTGCCACTCATCACATCATTCCTCTTCAAGAAACATGGGAGTCTATTGACCATTTTTATTTGGACGGTTTTATATCATTCTGTAAACTTGCTACACCGTCAAATATGGGTAGAGCCGGGGGCGCTTCTTTTAATGCTTAGTCTTAAACTTTCTTACAACGCCAAGCTGATTGATTTGTGTTCACCCCATGTGCTAGCTGTAGAACTGTCAGGGAAAAATTTACCTACTTTGTTAGTGGTTAATTTTTACAATTCTTTCACTGGAACTCACGAGACCGAACACTTAATGGCACTAGAGGGCTTCTTGGCAAGTTATGGTGAAGGAACAGAAACCTATTATGATATACTAATTCTGGGACATTTTAAAACTCGCATTTGCCCCCTTAATTGTTTAGCAATGCTGGAGGAGGAAGATGGCCTGCAGGGGCAAAATCACTTTGAACATACTCCATCTGGCACCTTCTTAGAAGGCCCCCTATCACCTTATAACCTGAACTGCTTACAACAATCAGAAATGTCTGCATCTGTATCTACCTTTGTGGGTCATGGCAGTCAAATCAAATTGACCATATTCTGCTATCCTCCCTGTTAATATCGACCGTAAGAAGCCTAAGCGTCACCTGGAATTGCTTTAGTGACCACAATCCTTTGAGATTGGATCTTTACCCTCAAGCTGTCCTCAGGGGAAGGAACACGAGTCAAGTCACCAACATAAACATTAGTCTTAAAGACCAAGCACGCAGAGTGAGGTGGGAAAGGATCACCCCCGAAAGCTTTATTGATAACCTGTTCACTACTTGTGCTTTGTAGTTTAAAATGTGTCTTAGTTTAAAGTGTGTCTAGATCAGGAATGTCATGCCAGATCTATTTTGGATGCCTTTGAATTAATTGTTAAACAGGTTGCCTCTAATCTATGTCCTACACCCAGAGTAAGTTGTCCAAAACTAAAAAGGTGGTTTGACAATAACTACCTGGCTACCCATAAGGAGCTCATGCAGGCTCTCAAGCAAAAACCGAGGGAGGCAACATTAGTCAAGAATAGCAGGAAGGCCTACAAGCTTGCAGTTCAGAGTAGGAAAAAACAGTTAAGGGAGATGGCTTGGGACGAGCTTAGCCAAGCCAGTGTGCTAGCTAATAGCTCTAAATTTTGGTCTATTGTTAACGGCCCGCTCTTTGACGAGACACCAAATTTCAGTAGAGACTGTTTAGTTCCCGCAGCGAAATGGGTCCAGCACTTTGGTAAAATTTATATTGATGTCAACCTAGGGGACTCCGTGGGACAAACCATTCCCAGATTAGTAGGTTCCCCTCTGATTTTTAATATGGACGAAGTCCATAAAGCCATCATTTCAACTTCAGGTGGAAAGGCACCCGGCCCTGATGGAGTACAGGCTGACCTTTATAAGGCAGACCCAAAAGTCTGGGCTAAGATCTTAACACACGTCTCTAATTCAGCTTGAGTGTCCGGTTTTCCTTTATAATGGGCAAAGGCGGTCATCATCCCCATTTTTATAAAGGGCGCAAGGGATGATCCGGCATGTTATGGACCCATCTTGCTCCTTGATTCCATGGCTAAAATCATGGGAAAGTAGTCTTGGAGCACCTAACAGCTTGGCTTGATCATGCCAGCATCGTCTCTGACCTCCAATATGGTTTTAGGCAGGGGAATGGGACCCTGGATCAATGCCTTAAACTTCACTTGGTGATAGGGAAGTATACTGTCGCCAAGGGAGGGGACCTACACCTGGCTTTCATGGACTTAACCTCAGCCTTCGACCTTGTCAATAAGTCTAAGCTGTGATTGATTCTTCACGACATTGGGCTAGATGTTGACCTGATCTTCTTCCTGGCTACCGTCCATGACAATACAACAGCAGCGGTACGCTTTAATGAAGACGAGAGCCTGACTGACTCCTGGGCAGTAAAAAGAGGGGTTCGGCTGGGTTGCATACTGGCTCCTTTGCTGTTAACCCTCTACATCAATAAATTAGGGGACTCCTTAACATCCTGTCGTAAAGATATACCAAGAGCTGGCACCAAAATTATTCCCGCACTCTTGTATGCCGATGATGCGGTTTTAGTGTCCAGAACAGCAAGGGGGCTGCAACTACTTTTAAATTGTTTTAAAGATTTTATGGACTCTTTGGATTTAATTACCAATTTTAAAAAATCTTATGCCATGACCATAGGCTCCAGGAGGGCGGCCAAGGCCAAATTTTACTGTAATTAACAAAAGTGTCCACATTTCTAAACCTAGGGGTACTTTTCAATTACCAACGTTCATGGTGCGCTCAACACGCGCATAAAAAGAATGTTTTAGCCAGAGCAGCGGGAGCCACATTAGATTTTGCAAAAAAATAGGGTTGAAGCCGTTTCCTGCACTCTTGAAGGTCTACAACGTGACGTGTATTCCCATGTCCACCTATGGCAGCGACATTTGGGGCTATAAGGACGTGAAAGAAATCCAAGGGGCCGAGAATAATTTTATGCAGAAGAAACCATCCCATCTCCTGGTTAGGTACTAGAAAAGAAATGGAATGAAGTGAAATGAAAGCCTTTCCAGCATCTATAAATCTTCTTTGCTCTTCCACTTCCCTTAGTAATTTCCCTGTTCTTCCTCTTTCTGACCCCTTCTTGCTTCCTGTGTTACCTCTTTTTGTCTCCTACCGTCCTCTTCTTGACCCTCCTTTCATGACCGTTCTGTCTTGTTCCCCCTTTCTTGCCCTCCACTTCTTCCTGCCCCTTTTTCTTGCCCCTGCTTTCGGCTATGTTTGCCTGCCACTGTTTCTGACCCATTGTTCCATCGCCTCTAGAGTCTTGCATCTTCACATTGCATATTGCCTCAAAAACATCTTCTATATTTATAAAATATGGCATCAAAAACTTACTTAATCTCTCTGATTGTCTCCTCTCTTTTTTCTTTCTTTCAAATTGGCTTCTTCTTCCTTCTCATCCTCTGCATGTTTTTCTCTCTCTTGGTATAACCTTCTCTGAGTCACCTGCATGTTTGCCTTAATCCATAATAGTGCATCTCTGCAATAAATGCAAGTACAATTACACGCATTAAGGGGGTAGTAAGAGCTGAGGTGGTAGTTCATTAACAACCACCAGACATCTTGCAACAAAATGTCACTATGAACAACACATACTAATGACACAAGCTTAAGATAGCAGATGTCATCAACAGAGGAAAGGACTTGACACGTAATGAAAATGAGACCACAGCGACTGACGTTCTCAGTAAGCAAACAGAGACGAAAAGTCTGAACTGTATTTTGTGGACTCTTGTGCAAATTCCAATGAGGATAGTCTACAAAGTCCCTAAATTCCAAATACATAGAAGAAAGCCATTTACACCTACAGACTGCATTGTTTCCCTCTTTTAGTATCTTCCTGAATTTCTCCCTTAACTCCTGAACCTTTGTGTACGAATCCAATTGGCTGCTCTGTCTTCTGCTTTGCTGTTAGACTCAGAATAAAGAATAAATAACGTTTTCTATAACTCTCCACAGGAAGAATGGAATCAACTTTTTAGATCAAAATGGGTTCCACTCCATGAGGCAGGCACACATTCTTGTGCACCGCTGTGGTTTCAGCAGTTCAATGCTTCTTTTCATATCCATGTGGCCCACACGGCACATGTAAAAGGTAGACCAGATTTTCCCTGGGAATGGATTGGTGCTCCTCTTTTCCTCTGCTGCTCTTTAAATATAGGTGCGTGAGTCATTCTTCCTCAAACTGCATGCAGTGAGGAGTGTAATGGAGCAGGAATTTTGCAGTGAGGAGAGTACTAGGTGCTGGGTACATGCAGTAAGGACTGTACCGAGTGCTGAACTGGATGCTGGGTACATGCAGTGAAGAGTGTACTGATGGAGCAATGACTTGTATAAAAGAGACTTGCTCAGATGCAATTCTCTCATATAACTCGTAACACTGTATTAATAAAGTATTGTGTAAATTAATATGGACCTCATTACATATTTTAGCAAGATGAAGCTTGCTTACGTGTTTACTAACAAGTAACCCGAGTGAAACTTCAGATGGCTCCTAACGCGGGAAACTGTACTGCGCACGCGTCAACTGCATCTACGCAGAATGACGTTCTTTTGCTTGGAGGGAAGTTTCTGCACCTACGCAGTTGCTCTAAAAATGGCTGCTTGAAAGCTCACATGTTAAGCATCTGCTTTGCTGAAACTAAAACAAACTTTTTACTAAATGCTAATGCGGGCAGAGCTTTTATAAGTAAATGGGATTAGCATAGAGATAGGTGGTACACAGTGAAATCATTTTATTCTGAAATTAATGTTTCTTTTTGACCTCTCTACTAGTTCGTATTTGGGCCTCAGAGAGAGTGAAGCCTGCGCTATACGTGACTTTTACGCAGGCGCAGTAATGACAAGCCGGGGGAAGCCATGATGTCGTCTTTTGAAACCCGTCCAAGGCCATCATTGTTACATGTCCTGGGAACCTGCTGGACATCCTGCATATTGTACAGACACCTGTTATATGTATTCATTTATATTGATAAAGATGTGAAATGCGGGTGGGAAATAAAGCTTGGGAATAAGAATTAAGCGGCGGGAACATTAAACAAAGAACCAAAGAAAATTATTAAAAATTAGCATAGTGTGATGATAATCCCCCCTAGCCTGTCCAATCAGAATTAGGAGTTTCATAAAGTTGAAACATTAATGGGTGGTACATGAGTAATGAAAGGTATAATTGAGGTAGTTTAGTTAGTTAGATGCTGAGAGACCAGGATGCTGTCCGAGAGCTGAGCGAATGCTGAAGAAGAATCAACTTGCAGGCTTAGAATTTTAAGCCAAATAATTAGAAGATCACGGAAGAATCGAGGAGGAAGATGGTGTCAGAGAAGGGTGCGACGCAGGCGTCGTATCTAGAAGAGGTCATCTATCCTGTCCTGAAGTCTTTGTCACCTGATCTTTCCCAGGGTACCCTTCCAGCTCCTTGGCCAAGGGGTTGGTTTCCACACCATCCTAGGTAAATATATTTGTGTAGTAGGTCATTGTACCGCTCTCTCGATCCCCTCCTTTCTGAAGTACCGTCATTGTGAAATTTCGTTCTAATATAGGTGACTGTTTATTGAAATAATTGACTTTTCCTCCTTGAAGAAACGGAGTTCGTACTGTATTTTATTGATTTTGGCTCACATGAATTAACTAGATAAACATTTAAAACTTCTCCTGAGTCTGTGGTTATTTCAAATATAGAAAGAAAATTTCAAGTTATGTCATTTCACCATCCACTAGTTCCAACTAATAGGTCCATTGACCAGAGGAAAGAACTTTTTGATCAGTGAAAGATTAGTTAAAATTTGACAGGTAACTAATCTCATAAAAAGCATTTATAAAACTTGACCCCCAGCGATAATTACTAGCCTATGTGAATGCGTGTTTATGGGCCCAGGTGAGTATATGGTGTTTGAATACCTGAGGTTGGTAACCCGCTGGATCAGTTTTCTGGTAGAAGAGCTGTGGTTATTATTGACTAGTTTGGTGATTATCGATTTATTGATTTAAGTTTTAACAAACCCTTTTGTGTTATGTTTTATGTTGTCTGGAAATTCTCGGGAAGTGAATAGCAGGTGGTAAATGAAACCCACACTGCAGTGAGGTTATTCGTCTGTTGGAATAGCACTGAGAAGCTATGCAGGGCTGGCAGTGTTAAATTAGGGACTATTTTCGTATAAAAGTGACAGTGATTGATAGCAAAGGCGTTCGCTGGTGAAACATGGGTCTTATATCACCTAGAAAGGGTAACACCGAAGGAGTAACCGGTCCGTCTGAGCTTGAGTGAAGGGTAAGCGGAAGGTTTTACACGCAGTGTATGAAAAGCAAGCGGAAGGTCTTACTTGCAGCAACAGAATTAAACTATTCTTTGGTTTTAACAGAACAAACAGAGTAGCAAATGTTTTTACGTTGTTATTAATGAAAATTTGATGCAAAGTTGTAAGAAAATAAGTTTTCGTGTTACCTTGTGAAGGGAGGGTCAGTTGCCGGAGTTGCACTGACGTCACAGAGAGCCACTCTGGGATTGATTGAAACAGCAGGTGTGGGACTGATGCGAATTTGTAAAGGAGGGGTCAGTAGTGAGGAGTGATACCGACGTCACAAAAAGACCACGCTAGTATTGGCTAAACCAATTGCATAAGCTTGAGCTTGATTGGATGAAAGAATAGAGGCCACGCTGGGATTGGTGAAACCCCGAGTGTGAGCAAGAATCTAATTGGTTGTCAAAAATTGAAGCCGTAATAGTATTGGACAGTGGAGTTTGTATGTGGAAATATGATCCGACATTAACAGGGAATCGCCCAGACAGGAGATATTTAGGATTCGCAAGAGACTAATACATAAAAAGATAATCACCTAAAATGTACTTCAAGAAAGATAAACCCATTAAGACTAGAGAGGGAATTCTTATCCCACCACTGAAGGCACCTGCCTCATTTATGATGATGAAGAGAGGCTACCATACCTGTGTGTGGTTAGGAAATTGGATAGAATACACCAAAAGTGATGGGATATTGGCTTTCCCGGAAAATGGTACATTCAGTAGGAGAATACTACATAATTTGAGAATGCGGATGAATGAATTAGAGCCCAGACCTAGATTAACACAGTATGAGGAATTAGAAGAAGGGGAATCATTTGAGCGTGACAGATCCAGAAATAGGAGTTATAGAGGATTTTTTCTTTAACAGATGTGTGATTCACAAGAAAGTCGGATGAAACAATGAAGACAAGCAATGATTATGAAAGGACTGTATCCTGTATTAATGGCTGAGGAACAGTCCGGGAGTAAGTTTACAGAGAAAACTAAGCATTTAACAAGGACATGTTGTGGGGAATCAGAAGATGAGTTTATGGAGGACATCCTAACGCACAATCCTCCACCATATCAGGAAGGACCGAGAAGAACTACCCCAAGTGCCCCTGTTTTGGGAATACCTGTGGTTCCACAAGTTATACATGATTCAATGAATGGAAGGGTACTTGAGGAAAAGGAAAGACAAGCGATCAATAAAAATAGAGAAGAATTAATACAGAAGATAACCCAATTGAATACACACCCTGAAGCATTAACTATACCAGTGACTATAGGTCCCGTTGTTCCATTGTATAGGGAGAAGGTGAATTGTTCCAAACCACCAGTTTTGACAACTCCCATAATCAAATCTAGAAAAGAAAATGTAATAATTGATGATAAAGCCAGTGAATGTGATTTGGTAATTTCATTAATGGATTTGCCGATTAGAGGACAGATAAGTGAAACCCCGAGAGGAGATACACCTAGCTGTTCAAAAGAAATACGATTAGAAACAGCTACAGGAACCAAAAGTGCTACAATAGTGTCCCCGGAAGAATTAGAAAGATGGGTACAGGCAATAGACAAACCGAACCAACAACCAAAGATTTTAGAAATTTACAAATTGAAAGTGGAATTGGAAGAAATGATAGCTGGAAACGTGGGATTAGATAGGCTAAACACTTACAGTGAAGAAGTTATTGTTCATTTGTAGAAGCATCACTAGAAATACAAAGTTACTTAATGAGAAATTGACAGATCTTGCCTCTGAAATGGGAATTGAAATAGGGAGATCTAAAGTATTACAGAAACCTTATAGAGCAGAATTTACTGATAAGGATTTGGAAAATATGAATGTGTCCGGAAGAAAATTACAGATTAAGGAGTTAATGACCATCTTACAAAAGTGGGGAGACTTAGATAAATGGAAAGCTAGATGGATGAGGAAAAAGGAGGAAGTACAGGCAAGTCAAACAACATCTGAATTTGTGTTGAAAGAGTCAGGGAAAGTGGAGAGATTTTGCCCAATGAGAGAAGTTCCAGGAGGGGGATATGTACATGTCCCATGGACTCAACAGGATATTTTGTCATTTATTAATGATTTTCGAAAGTGAAGAGAAAAACCAGTTGAATTGTGTAGGCATGTTGAAAGTTTTGTGAAGGTTTCTAAGGTGTTGTTGAAAGATTTGGATGGTTTATTTGACATAGTGGTGCCTGCTGATTTATAGACTGAATGTAATATAACAATTGATTGGCCTAGCGATGAGTACCCAAGAGATGAAAAAACAGGAGCCCCTTCAGAAGAAGTAATGAAATATCACCAGGTGATCACTTTCTTGAAAGGGAAAATTCCACCACAGGAAACAGATTGGGTAAAGATGGATAGAACAACCCAAGACATAAATGAGTCTGTACATGCTTATTATGAACGCCTATTACAGGTATTCAAGCAGTATAGAGGATTTGAGAACATTGGAGACAAAAATATGGGTCATTTTGTGTATCGGTTTGTGTCTGGTTTAAGACCAGAAATTTCCCAAATGGTTCAACAACACATGTTATGCTGGCAGGAAAAACCTATTGATGAGATTTTAAAATATGCCAAGTATTGAGAATAGACGTAAAAAGTTGGAAGAAAAAGTAATGTGGGCACAAGTAAAATTGGCAGAACATCAGGATCTTATATTAAATAGTCAGAATGATGATCAAGTGAAAGGACAGGGTCAGAATAATAATAATGAGGGAAAACCAAGAGGACGAATGAGTAGAGAGGAAGCAAAGAAGAAATTTCCTCGTCATGGGTGCGGAAAATTGGGGCATTGGAAAAACGAGTGTAAAAATATTCAGAATAATAATGGCCCAAATCAAAATTCAAATCCACAGACGCAGAATGAGGTGATGAGTCAACCGCAGCAGATTGTCAATCAACAGATTCAGTTGCCACCTGCCCCAATGCCAAATTTTGTGAACCGAGCAAAATACAGTGCGGACACCGGATTTCCAGGAGAAAGTAGTAAGAAACATTTTGAAACTTCTCAGTTTCTTTTGCAGAATAGTCACTTTCATGGAGTTGATCAATGACTGCACCTGAGGGGGGAGGAAGAGGAGTGCGTACTTGGCGTATCCTTACCGGTAGATCAGTCAGGTCCATATATTGATGGGAAGGTAGAAGGAAAATATATTACCTTTTTGTTGGACACTGGTGCTACCTGTTCTACTGTGAGAACAGCAGACATTCCAAACCTACCCCTCTCGGGAGAAGCCATCCAAGTAGTAGGTGTTTCAAACAAACAGATTAGAACCCCAATAACAGAACCCATAGAGGTGCGCATTGGCAATTTCAGAGAAATGCACAAATATGTTGTCTGGGACTCTAGTCCAGTGAACTTGCTAGGGAGAGATTTTCTGTGCAAAATGTGCTGCACAACTTTTTGCACACTCGATGGTGTTGCGATTCAGACCCCTGCTGAAGACGGTGTCTATAAAATAATGCTGGCAAAACCAGGCACAGAAGTAGACGAGATGTATTCAAGAATGACAAAAGATGATTTACCAGATGAACTAAAAATGAATGTGAATCCAGAGGTGTGGGATTTCACTGGAAAAGAAGTAGGGTCAATGACAAATTTAGACCCAGTAAAGGTGACTGTAAAAGAAGGTGCCGTTTACCCAAATACTAGGCAATACAAAATGAGCCCTGAAGTTAAAGCAGGTGTTGCCGCAGAAATTGATCGAATGATTAAACAAGGCATTTTAAAGGAAATAATGAGCAGTCCTTGTAATTCACCTATAATTGGCATTAAAAAGCCTACCGGAAAATACCGGATAGTGCAAGATTTAAGAAAGATTAAGAAGATTGTTGTGCCTTGTTGCCCAATAGTACCAAATCCAGCAGTGATTCTATATCAAATACCATGGAATGCAGGATGGTTTACTTTAATTGATTTATGCCAAGCATTTTTCTCTATTCCTTTAAACCTAGACAGTCTGTATCTCTTTTCATTTAGGTTTGCAGACCGTATTTTGGTATGGAATAGAGTTCCTCAAAGGTATACAGAAAGTCCTTCAATTTTCAATCAAATTTCGAAAAAGTGTCTAGAAATAGTTCAGTTCTGGGGGCGCTAGGTGGCGCACTAGCAAGATGGACGTCGGAGCGTTAAGCTCCTGCCATCGGGTTCCGAAATCCTGGTAATTCTCCTGCCTGTGGTGTGGGTGGCTGCGACAGATGCTGCCGGCCGCGGACCAAGTACCTCCCGCATCTCCATGGAAGCGCTCGGAGCCGAAGACAGCCTGTGGGTCCCGGCCGAGCCGCACTGAGTCTGGAGCCGGCAGGAGGCGCGAAGCGGGACCTCGGCCGGCCACGGGAGCTACTTCAGCCCGCGGCTTGACACGAGGCGGCTGGGCCGCAGGGGTGGTGCTTCCGATTGCGGAGTCGAGGCGGCGACCGGCCTTCAGGGACACAGAGGCTTGTGCTAGCTGAGGAGGACAGCGACTGCCCTGGTGGCTACCGGCTGCCACGGGGCCCCAGCCGGCAGGTTTGCAGTGGCACAGAAGGCGGCGCAAGTACGAGCGAGGCAGCGGCTCACTGTAGGCCACGTGGGCCCCGCGCAGGCGGCGTGCTGCCGCGGAACGAGTTGGGGAGGCCGCCCCGGAGGCCCTGTGCACGACCTTGGCCCTGAGGACTTAGTCGAGTGATCTGGACGCCTCTCCCCTGCCGGAACTGCCCGGGTGAGTTGCGTGGGCCTAGCCCGAGTACCCCGGAGGGGGCGTAAGGTGCGGCGGGGAGGCCCGGGAGTGAGGTGGGCCTCCTTGAAGGTCGCGGCACCGTGGAGGGCCCAGCGATGGCTGCAGCGATTGATTGGGGAGTGTCAGGGTGCCCCACCCTAGTGGACACAACATCGAGGACCAGAGGCCTGCGGGACTTGTGACTGGTGTCCTGACCATTGCAGGCAGCCCAAGTGGCACACGACTGAGGAGGCTGAGGGAAGCGGCTCGGCCCCAAAGCGAGACTGGTGGTGGCATTTGGTGAGCACCCCCACGAGGCTGGCACACTGAGGAGGGACTTGCGCCCCTGAGTACCCCGTGCACACGGGGAGCGTTTCAGCTGGGGGCGATGGTGTAGAGGGCCCGGCCCAGGACGACACTCAAGGCCCTACCCGGATTGCACCGCCATTTATGCGCAACCAGCGGTAGAAGAAGAGTGACCAGTTCGCTAGTGGCCTGGGCGCAGTGGGCACTGGCGGTGGAGATGGCTTAGTGACTAGCCTGACAGCTGTGGGACACGGATGCTGTGTTGGAGGAGCGGTGCCAAGCCGGGGACACCAGTTCATGGTGTTGGCGATGTGAGGTGACACTGGCGACCCTGGGGCTTGGCGGATACAGAGTAGTGGGTCTTGGACAGCAGGTGCCCGAGTCGTCCCAGGGGGGTCTTTGCCTTCCTCCCATCCTTCCTCCCTATTCACACGCCAGCAAGGAGAGCGTGGTGTTCTTTCCGTTGCACCTTGGCAAGGCGGACAGAGGCGACTGGACAGCACGTCGGGGATGGGCGTTGGCGTCGAATGCCCTCCGCACAGCAACTGGCCATGGCCGACTACGGACCAAGCTGCCCGTGGGTCTGTCACAGACAGAGAAGCTGGGCACCACACCTGGGCGTCCGGACAGTGATATGACTCTTCCGGCGACGGCGCTTGAGGTGAAAATGGACACAGTACTGGCGGCGGTGGAGCGTCTGGGTACTACACTGGAGCAGACTAGGGCCTCATTGTCCCGGATAGATAGTCACGGTGGACTTCACCCTCCTTCACGCAGACCATCGTAAGTTGGCGGATTCTGTCACCCAGCAACGCCAAATGCTCCAGGAGGTCCACCCCGTGGTGCGCCACCACACTGCGGCCCTGCAGGACTTGATCGACCGTGTCCATGCCTTGGAGGACCGTGCTGAAGACGTGGAAGGGCGCTCTCGGCGCAATAATGTCCGAGTGGTGGGTCTGCCGGAAGGTGTGGATGGACGGAACCCGGAGCAGTTCGTTGAAGGGTGGATCCACGACATCCTTCCCCTGGGGGTGCTCTCTCAGCAGTTCGTGGTGGAGTGTGCACACCTGGTCCCGGCGCAGAAGCCTAAGCCTGGGGCGCGACCACACCCCTTTCTCTTCTGACTCCTCAACTTCCGAGACAGGGATGTGGTGCTTCGTGAGGCCAGGAAACTGGACGCCATCACAGTAGGCGGGGGACAGGTGATGCTTTTTCCGGATCACACTTCCACAGTCCAAAAACGGAGCAGTAACTATCTGGTGGTAAAGCATCCGTTGCGGGACCTGGGGATCCCATATTCCCTGCTGTTCCCGTCACGTCTCAGAGTGATTACGAAAGACGGGACCCGGTTCTTCGATGCCCCATCTGACGTCTGGGACTGGCTGGAGGAGGCAGGATTGAGTGGGGGCCGGAGACATATGGACCCGGGAGCTAACGGCCGCCAGAAGAGGAGACCAAGACGGCGATGATGGAAGGAGGCCCACGGGGCAGCGGGGCCGAGGTCCGCCGTGGCGCCCAGACCAGAAAGGATGCGGCAAGAGTGACGGGAAGCCCTGGAAGCGGTGGCAACCCTGGGGTCCACAAGCAGCCAGGGTGTAGCAGCTGGTCATGAACATAGTGAACCTGAAACTAGCAGGTCGTCTTCCCCGTCCACTGTACTTTCAGATGATCAAGTCCACCCGCCCCAAACTGCTGACCATATTGTATGAGCCCAGGGTATTGGGGTGGTGGCAACTGCTGAAACGAGGGCCGATCTAACTGGGGCAAGATGCAGCGGGGACAGCTCGGGGGGGTCTCTCCCTTTCCTCCTGTAAGATGTGGTGCAGTGTCGGACATGGGCATGTACAAGTCTGCTGGATCCTGCTAGGTGGATGGGGTGGGGGGGGTCTCCAGCTCAGGAGGAGGGGGGGACTGAATGCGGTGGGGGGGTTGGCGATGGGCGGTTTCGGGAGGAGCGGTGGTGCCACCCGCGCATGCTTCGCACCACTGGTGATATCAGAGGCACACCCGGCGAATGTGGGAGTAACGCAGGGAAAGTGCAGGTTGCCTTAGCTACAGCCACATCGTGCACCCGTTAGTCATTAACTGGCTTAGTTTTGCTCAATAAGCGTTTAGCTTGAAGTTTGGACGAATGCCTATTTTGGGGTTTGCCCTGGTAGTTTCACTGTTATTGTTCTTTATTACATGCACTCAGCAGTTCGTAAGTGTTCTTTTGTTCAGGGGGTTTTTGTCACAACACACTGACATGACACAGAGAGTCTATATTCGCCCCTCCATCCGATACGCCCCTGCCCCAGTGACCGCTGTGGATCTCAACCGCTCTAGATGGCTGCCACTGACGTAATCACATGGAATATACAGGGGATGCACACCCCTGCACACCGATACTGCATTTTCGCTTACTTGCAGCGACATAAGGCGGCCATTGCCCTTCTCCAAGAGACTCACATGACGCAGCCTGAGCTCGACCGGCTGCGCGCTCGCTGGAGGGGTCAGCTATTTGGGACCACGTACTCTGCACATGCCCGTGGTACATTAATCTGGGTGAGGGCGGGCACTCCGTTTACATGCATGGAGGTAGTGGTTGACACAGCTGGGCGGTACACTCTGGTTCGAAGGAAACTGAACGGCCAACATATGTTAATAGGCTCAGTCTACGCCCCAAATGTCGACCAACCGTCGTTTTTGGCCCACTTGTCCACTGTGCTGGCGCCAAATGCGGGTCTTCTCTGGCTACTGGGTGGGGACTTTAATTCTGTCCTTGACACACGACTAGATAGGTCCTTTCCGGCCCTCCGCAACACACAGGCGGTCTCTAATGCATGGACCCTCACCGACTGGCTGTCGCGTTGGGCGTTATACCATCTGTGGCGCACCTTGCACCCTGACGATCGAGTCTACTCTTATTACTCAGTGGTGCATGATCTACACGTTCGTATAGACAGGGTGGTGGGCTCTCATTCTTCAACTCCTCTGGTGGGCCAGGTGGAGTATTTGGGTCGGACCTATTCAGACCACAACCCTCTTAGGTTGCGTCTTGTATGGGACTCCAGGCGGCCCCCTGTCCCTACGTGGCGGCTCCAACTGGCGGCTTTGGTGGACGCTGAATTTCGCGCTTCCCTAGGGACAGCAATTGAACAATTCTTTGACCTGAACGAGGGAACGTCGAGTAATGAGTTAGTAGAGTGGGATGCACATAAATCCACTATCCGGGGACACTGTCTGGGTGCGACGTGGAATATCCGAAGGCGGCTCACGCTGTCGCTTGAAAGCCTGGAGTCGCGCCTTCTCTCTTGTGAGCGACATGGTGAGGTACGGTTGATGCGGCTTCGGGCATGCCATGCTGAGCTGCTGGAGCGCTTGTGCTGCCACAATTACGCTGCCCACTCAGCTCGCGTTCATGCCACGTCGGACAGGGTGGGACGGTTGCTGGCCTGGCTGCTCATGCGGGAGTCCGCTCACGCGCCGATAGATGCACTTAGCAGGCCTGATGGGTCACTCATGCACACGCAGTGGGAAATACATCAGGTAATGATGGAGCATTACGCGGCCCTATATCGTTCAACAGGGTGTCGGCAGGCGCAGGAGCTGGATGGGTTTTTGAAGGATGCCTGCTTGCCCACGGTCCCTGGGGACCAAAAGGGCTTTGTACCCAAGCGTAGCACCTCTCAATATGCGGCGGCTTTTCCGGGTGGCACATGACAGTGCGCAGCAGTGGCCTAGGGCGGGCTGCCTGGTCCTAGATCTTGAGAAAGCCTTTGATTACCTGGAGTGGGGATACTTGGTAGTGGCACTGTCGCACTATGGGCTGGGCCTCGGGTTTCTACAAATGGCGGCCCTATTGTACAAGGACCCCACGGTGAGGGTGAGAACAGGGCCATATATATCTGACGCCATTCGGATATTTCGTGGCACCAGGCAGAGGTGCCTGCTCTCACCCCTCCTGTTCGCACTGGTAATAGAACCCTTTGCCGCCACGCTTCGCAAGGTGCTGGCCGATAGAATTCCGTTAGGGAACGCGACGCACCAGCTATCGCTTTATGCGGACGATCTGCTGGTCTTTGTCAGGGATGTGGCACACATCCTGGCCGAACTGGAGCGAATTCTACTCGACTTCGCCGCTCTCTCGGGCCTCAGGGTGAACGCTGCTAAATCGTGCCTATACGCGTTTCGAGCCGCCTCCCAGCACCCGAGCTACCATCTCGGAAGCGTGCAGGTCAAATGGCAGCTGGGCACCTTCCGTTACCTGGGTATCCAGATATATAGACGACCAGTAGATCTCGTGGAGGGCAACCTGGGCAGAGCTGTGGCAGCGTTCAGTACCCAGATGCGGTTCTGGGGCACCCTCCCCTTGGCGGTCACTGGGCGAATTGCCCTGGTCAAAATGGTGATTCTACCCCGGCTCCTGTACTACTTCGCTAATTTGCCCAATTATATCCCTACTTCCTTCTTTACAACCCTCACACGGTCCCTCTGGACGATGCCGTGTTTTGAGCATTATTACCTGGCCACGCAGCTGCAATAGATAGCCCGGTGGTTAGCTGATAGAGGGTGGGACGATATGGCGACCACGGCGCCCCCCCCTCCCTCTGGCTGGTCTCCTCAACCTATTCCACCCGGCTGCGAAAGCGGTCAGACCTGTGCCCCTCCTTATGGTGGTGGCCTACAAGTGCTACCGTCGCGTTCTTTACCTTACACGGGCTCGAACCCCTTACGCTCTGGCTATACCGCTTGAGGGCTCCCCCAGCGGACTGGGTGTGCTTAGTGCCTCGGAGCTGGCGGACTGGACCGTGGCGGATATACAAACGATGGGGGACCTTTATCGAGATTGTGTTCTCCTCCCATTCGCCTCTCTGGCGGAGGAGACAGGGCTTCCGCCTGACCACTTCCTTCGCCACCGGTCCCTGGTGGAGACGCTCGCGAATCGATGGGGAGATCTTCGGGAGGAACCAGAACAGCATCTCATGATGCAATACCTTCATGTGATGGGGCGAGGGAGGCACCTGGTCATATGGTTCGCGGCCTCCCTGCGCGCACATGCAGCAATCAACCTGACCCCACTGCGCAGTAAGTGGGAGGCGGATCTGGCCCGACCCCTGACTGATAAAGAGTGGGGCGGAGTGTTGAAGGGCCCGACGAAGATTCCCTGGAACATGCGCTTCCGCCAAATACAATTGTTTATTCTACATAGAGCGTACCTTACTTCCGAATCCATCAACAGATATTTCCATCGTGCGAACGCGGGTTGTCCTCGCTGTGCAGAACTAGATGCCGGATTGGTTCACATGTTATGGAGCTGTCCCGTGCTGTGCTCGTACTGGCAGGTGGTACACAAGACACTCTATGCATGCACAGGACATACTATCCCGTTCGAATGGCGCACCTACCTGCTGCACCTTTTCCGCAGGATTCCCTCCACGAAGACCGCCTCTCGGTTTATCGACCTGGGGATGGTGGTAGCGAAGCGACTGCTCACTAAGCGATGGCAAGCAGCTGACCCACCTCATGCACACGCATTGCGGGGATCATTCCTAGTGTGGGCCAAAGCGGAGGGTATGGCTCTTTCAAGGGAGGAAACACTGGGCCTTAGGAAGACGCCTATAGCACATCAGTGGGAGGCACTATTTCAGGCCATGGTGAGACTAGACGAGGAGAGTACAGGGGTCGGTCACGGACACGGGATGAGCACTCCCCTAGAGAGGCCTGATAGTGGGCAGCCCAGGGCTGGGGTGGACAGTATGGCGATGAGGGGCTAGTCACGTGGGTGGGGCGCGCAACGAATAGGACGTTGCCAATCGAGTAGTTATACAAGGGACATCGAGATGGGGGGGATGGATCGGGGGACTGAGCAAGTGACGTGAAAACATAAGTCAGATGTTGCTGGGGCTGTTGTTGTTTCGTTTGGGTATCTGATGTTCTACCCCATTATGTCCTGGTTCACTGTTTATGGAAAGGCATCTGGGGAAGGTAGCTGGAATGTTGACAGGCTCCTATGGGAGGAAGGTTTCTCGGCGGCAAGAAATTGACCGGGACTTTATGGTTCCCCACAGCTGAAATGCCTCGACTACTGCTACAAGAGCTGGACATATGCCGGTCTTCCGATACTTCATGTGTTTCTGCTTGGGTTAATGCCGTTGACATTGCTATTGCTTTAAGTTGCTGTGGCTTTAATGTGTGCTGTAAACCTTGATAAATGCCAATGAACAGATTATATAATAGAAACAGTTCAGTTCTGGTCCAATATATCGACGACTTGCTAATTGCACCAAAGTCAGGAGATGATTGTGTTACTGATTCAATTGCCTTGTTAAATCATTTGGCTGATGGAGGACACGAAGCGTCTCCAGAAAAATTATAATTTTGTCGAACTGGGACACCATATAGAAAGAGGAGTGAGAAAAGTGACCCCTGAAAGAGTAAAGATAATAAAACCAATGCAGTTACCATAAACCAAAAGAGAAATCAGAATGTTTCTTTGTGTAGTGGGATATTGTAGGCAGTGGATTGTAGGTTTTTCTTTGTCCGCTAAACCACTAATACAGATGACACGGAACGGGCAAAAGACCCAGTAGTTTGGGATGATGAAAGCATGGAAGCTTTTGTAAAATTACGAAATTGTTTGTGTGAAGCTTCAGCTCTAGGTATGCCAGATTATACAAAAGAATTTGCACTCTTCTGTTGTGAAGGAGAAAATTGTGCCCTTTCAGTGTTAACCCAACGACATGATTTGATGATACGTCCAGTAGCATACCTTTCTGCTACTTTGAACCCTGTAGCGTCAGCATTACCTGGCTGTTTAAAAGCAGTAGCTGCTACTTGCATGAGTCTTGAACAAAGTGAGTCAATTGTGATGGGACATCATGTAAAGGTATTTGTTACACATTCAGTGGAGAGTCTTTTGACTAGAACACGAACACAGTACCTTACCCCTAGTCGGATGACTAAGTATGAAAAAATCATTTTAGGAGCAGAAAACGTGACAGTGGTCAGGTGTACTATACTAAACCCTGCTACTTTACCAAATGTACGTGGGGAAGAAGTAAGAGATTAAGTTGAGCACAATTGTCTGGATGTCACTGAGTTATGCACCAAGCCACGTCCAGATATACAGGAAGAGCCCCTGAAAGAAAAGAAAAGGAGCATGAGCTATTTGTAGATGGCTCGTGTATGAGACATGAGGAAGGAGGATTAAGTGCTGCTTATGCGGTATGCACATTGGCAGGAATAGTCAAACCATCCTATTTCCCAGGAGTCAAGTCTGCACAAGTAGCCAAATTGATAGCTTTAGATAAAGCATGTAAAAGTGGGAAACATTGGAAAGTAACCATTTACACTGATAGCCAGTATGGTTACTGGGTTGTGCATGACTTTGGCCAGCTCTGGATGCAGAGGGATTTCATGACTTCTTCAGGATCCACTATTAAAAATGGAAAACTTGTGAAGGAACTGTTGGAAGCAGTACAATTGTCAAAAGAAGTGGCAGTGGTCAAGTGTGCTACATATCAGTCAGGAAATGACTATGTGGTAGCTGGTAATCGATATGCTGACCAGGTTGCCCAGTATTGTGCCAGAAATAAAATGGCACTAAACAGGAAAATTGAAACGGGTGGAATCAAATGTCAACTTATGCTACTCTCATCACTAGAAACATGGGGTGAAGTGAGACAGTTACAGGATGAAGTGGAAGTGAGTGAAAAGGAGGAGTGAATAAAAACAGGGTGTCAAAGAAGAACAGAGGATGACGTGTGGGTTTACCAAGACGGCAGACCAGTAAAGCCAAATTGTTTACTATCTCAAACGGCCCGAATGTATCATGGAGACACACATATAGGCAGGGCCGCCATGATCAGGCTCTTTAGACAGGATTGGTATAATCCAAGATTTAGGGCTGTCGCATAGTCTTTACCAGAGATGCTTAACTTGTCAACAAATAAACCCAGGCAGAAAAACAGTGGTCAGTTGGGGAAGAATTGCGAAGGCAGAAGGACCGTTTGTGAGGTTGCAGGTAGATTTTATCCAACTACCACCATGAAGGGGATTGACGTATGTCCTTGTCAGTGTGCTTGTTCTCACAGTGGGTGGAGGCATAACCTACTACAAGAAATGACAGCATAACAGTTGCCAGACAGCTGTTGAGGGAGCTAATTCCACGGTTTGGTTTTCCAGTAAATGTGGAATCAGATAGAGGATCTCACTTTAATAATGAAACAATTCGGCTAATCTGTAAAGCATTTAAAATTGAACAAAAACTGCATTGTACATATTGCCCAGAGGCTTCTGGAGTGGTAAAACAAATGAATGGCACAATCAAATCAAGACTGGCAAAGGTGTGTGCATCCACATCACTATGTTGACCAGATGCATTACCTCTTGTTCTGATGGGACCCATAAACATTCCTGATAGAAACTCAGTATTGAGTCCCCATGAAATTCTCATGGGAAGAGCAATGAGACTAGAATTTATACTAGGACACAAAGTTTTGAGTATAACTGGTGATCTGCTACTAGAGTATTCTAAAGAATTGGCTGACGGAGTGCGTTCTATCTCTCACCAGGTTGGAGAAGACGCAGTTGCCAGGCAGCCGGATCAAGCACATGATCTAAATCCCGGAAAAAGGGTGGTATTGAAGACTCAAAACGGAGAGTCGTACCTAGCACCCAGGTGGGATAGGCCGCAACAGGTCATACTGGTTACGACAGCAGTGAAATGTGAAGGTTTGCCTAACTGGATGCATGCCAGTCATACCAAAAGAGTACCAGCTCCTTAGGAAAGGGAACCATAACTGACACAAGCAGTTGAGGGCACTGAAGGTTGTACAGCTGAAGAATATAGAATAACAGATTATGAAGTAGCTGTTCAAGAACAACCGAGCACAAGTCAGAAAGACTAGATCCCGGTGGTTAACATACCTGAAGTGATTATTAAAACGAGAAGCAGAACTAGACTAGAAAGACAAGAAACTAGAGAGGATAAGGCCGGTATAGAAGAACAAGCCCAGGAAAAGATTAATAAAATTGTTGGAGACCCTGAGCAGGACCAGGCAAGGAGAGTAAAATCTACTCAAACAGAGGTGAACCAACATATTCACGGATCTGAGGAGGGACAGATAGGACTAGAAGAACACGTTCAGTCTGCAGAAAAGCAAAGTGCAGTAAGACCTGAGCAGGACCAGTTAGGATCATAAGAACAAGTTCAGGAAGAAGAACGGGCCGAAGTAAGACCTGAACAGGACCAGATAGAGCAAGAAGAACACGTTCAGGCAGATGACGTCACAACAGTAAGCCCTGACCAAGGACAGATAGAGAGGGACTCTGAAAACGAAGATAATCAAATTGTGCCCACACATAACAAAAATAAAAGAATACTTGAAAGAGACGAGGAAAGTGAAAGTTCAGTACAAGCCAAAAAGGTCAGAAAAGGCGATAATTGGCCAGGTGGTGTTAAACTATTAAAGTATCACTTAAAAACAATAAGTGAAGAACCTGAACAAGTAAATGAAGTCTCTAGTCAGTCTGGGTAATTGACTGGAAAACCTAGGCGAAGGAGTCAAAGACTGCAAATGTTGAACAATAAGTTCAAAGGTCCTGAATGGACCTATGTGATTCTTGAAGAATTTGAAAATCTAGATCTGAATATAGAAAGTGATGACAAATTAATTGTTGAACAGATTGACGGAGGAGAAGTGAGACCACCTTGAAGATCAAATAAATAAAATAAATCATAAAATAGAGCAAAGAAAAGAAGAGGAATCTTCTTAAATTAAAAGGGCTGATGACGGGGTTGCTGGAAGACCAAAATTAAATTGTATAAAGAAGTGTTGTAGAATATGTATTTGTAGTATATTTTTAGTACTTATATTCTGTTTGGTATTAACTGTAGCAATCCCTTATTTAGTGGTGACAGAAAATAAAAATAAAACAGATACTAAAGAAAAAGTAGCTAACATAAAAGGATATGGAGTAGAATCAGAAGCACCAGATGAGGTAGATTTACATCACACTGTGACAAATAATGACACTATACACAAAGCTATTAGTTCAGTACGTAGACACCATGGAGATTAGGGATTGGTATGTATGTATGAAATTACCAGCATCAGTAGCAGAAGGTGTCCCCTATCACCATTTACCATTAACATATGGTATTTCATGTACTATATTACCTAGTTTATTTTATAGAACAGGAAAATTACAATATTATTCAAATGTAGATGTGATATTTTCAGAAGTTCCTATTCGCAAGAGTATGAATCCAGGTCTTAGTACTAAAGATGCACAGTTTATGGGTGAATATTTCTTAACTATGAAAACAATAGATATAGCAGAAGCACACAAAAACAATCTAACCTGTTCATTATACGAAGAAGAAAATATATTTTTGAATTTAGTGGAAGAAAGGAGACAGGACATCAAAAGAAACCTCAGATTCCTCAGTGGGCTGAGAAAGAGGAAATGTATACAGATGGCAAGATTCATGCTGCGATGTCCCTAGATTTTGAAAAGAAAGGGAAGATCTGCCTCCATAGATTAAAGACTGACTATAACAATGTATTTATTGGTTCCAGTGAATGTGAACATAACTTTTGGGTTATTGGAGGATGGGGACTAAAAAAGGGAACAGATCACATATTTCCTGGAATTTATTATGTGTGTGGGAATAAAGCTTATTTTAGGCTGCCTGCACGATGGTATGGGAGTTGTTATTTTGGAATAGTATTCCCTAAAGTCTATCACGTAAAAAGAAACACTGGAAGCAATGAAAACACAAACGAACTAACCCGTAGGAAAAGAGCTAGTTTTTCAGAAATAGTAGGCGATGTTTTTAGTGCATTGATACCTTCAGTGGGAGTCATTCTGAATTCACGAAAGATTTATCAATTGTCTACAGTAGTTGATAGTCTATCGACTGATACTGCTGGAGGGTTCTTAATAATCAATCAATGGTTGCAATTAGATCAATGGTTTTGCAAAATCTACTTGCTCTTGATATATTATTGGCAAAAGAGGGCAGAGTCTGTAAAATGTTGAAAGCGCAACATTGCTGCACTTATATTCAAGATAAAAGTGTAGAAATTGGAGGATACATAAAAAATATTTCAAAACTGGAGGAAGATTTGAAACCACTGGAAGTTGATAGTGTATGGAAGAAATTAACAAATAGTTTTACCGCAATAGGGATTTGATTTGTCAATATAGGCAAAGGACTTATAGGCCAAATAATACTACCTATACTTGGAATAATAATATTAGTCTCAGCAATAATGACATGGTGCAAATATTGTAGAAAGAGAAAAAGATATGAAGTAAATCGGAAAGAAAAGAAAGCATAAAGAAATCTCCGTTAGAAGACATGAAAGGTGAATTATATTAGAAAATGAAAAATGTAAAAGATAAAAAGGAGGAAGGAAATGAAAAGACCGGAAAGGGAATTGAAATGTGCTTAAGTTGGCATCTGGTTTGGTGATGGGTAATTTTGTGATGGCACAAATGCCATCAGAGAGGGTATTGATGGAGCAAGGACTCGTATAAAAGAGACTTCCTCGGATGCAATCCTCTCATATAACTCGTAACACTGTATTCATAAAGCATTGTGTAAATTAATATGCACCTCATTACATATTTTAGCAAGCTGACGCTTGCTTGCGTGTTTTACTAACAAGTAACCCGAGTGAAACTTAAGATGCCCGCTAACGCGGGAAACTGTAATGCGCATGCGTCAACTGCATCTACGCAGAATGACGTTCTTTCGCTTTGAGGGAAATTTCTGCACCTGCGCAGTCGCTCTAAAAATGGCCACTTGAAAGCTCACATGCTAAGCATCTGCTTTGCTGAAACTAAAACAAGCTTTTTACTAAATGCAAATGCTGTGAGAGCTTTTATAAGTAAATGGGATTAGAGTAGAGATAGGTGGTATACAGTGAAATCATTTTATTCTGAAATTAATGTTTTTTTTACCTCTCTACTAGTTTGTATTTGGGCCTCAGAGAGTGAAGCCTGTGCTACACGTGACTTTTACGCAGGTGCGGTAATAGCAAGCTGGGAAGCCATGATGTCGTCTTTTGAAACCCGTCCAAAGCCATCATTGTTACATGTCCTGGGAACCTGCTGGACATCCTACATATTGTACAGACAACTGTTATATGTATTCATTTATATTGATAAAGATGTGAAATGCGGGTGGGAAATAAAGCTTGGGATTAAGAATTAAGGGGCGGGAACATTAAACAAAGAACCAAAGAAAATTATTAAAAATTAGCATGGTGTGATGATCATCCCCCTTAGCCTGTCCAATCAGAATTAGGAGTTTCATAAAGTTGAAACATTAATGGTTGGTACATGTGTAACGAAAGGTATAATTGAGGTAGTTCAGTTAGTTAGTTCAGGCTCGTGATGCTGAGAGACTGGGATGCTGTCCGAGAGCTGAGCGAATGCTAAAGAAGAATCAACTTGCAGACTTAGAATTTTAAGCCAAATAATTAGCAGAAGATCACGGAAGATTGGATGAGGGAAATAAGGTGGATAATAATTAGAAGAAGATCGCGGAAGAATCGAGGAGGAAGATAGTGTCAGAGAGGGGTGCGACGCAGGTGTCGGATCTAGAAGAGGTCATCTATCCTGTCCTGAAACCTGTCCTGAAACCTGTCATGAAGTCTTTGTCACCTGATCTTTCCCAGGGGACCCTTCCAGCTCCCTGGCCAAGTGGTTGGTTTCCACACCATCCTAGGTAAATCTATTTCTGTGTAGTATGTCATTGTACTGCTCTCTCTATCCTCTCCTTTCTGAAGTACTGTCATTGTGAAACTTCGTTCTTATATAGGTGACAGATTATTGAAACAATTGACTTTTACTCCTTGGAGAAACTGAGTTTGTACTGTATTTTATTGATTTTCGCTCACATGCATTAACTAGATAAACATTTAAAACTTCTCCCGAGTCTGTGGTTATTTTTAAATATAGAAATGAAATTTCAAGTTATGTCATTTCACTATCAACTAGTTCCAACTAATAGGTCCATTGACCAGAGGAAAGAACTTTTTGATCAGTGAAAGAGTAGTTAAAATTTGACAGGTGACTAATCTCATAAAAATTTATAAAACTTGACCCCCAGTGGTAATTACTAGCCTATGTGAATGCGTGTTTATGGGCCCAGGTGAGTATATGGTGTTTGAATACCTGAGGTTGGTAACCCGCTGGATCAATTTTCTGGTAGCAGAGGGGGGTTACCAACCTCAGGTATTCAAATACCATTTACTCACTTGGGCCCATAAACATGCATTCACATAGGCTAGTAATTACTGCTGGGGGCAAGTTTTATAAATGCTTTTTATGAGATTAGTTACCTGTCAAATTTTAACTAATCTTTCACTGATCAAAAAGTTCTTTCCTCTGGTAAATGGACCTATTAGTTGATGGTGAAATGACGTAACTTGAAATTCAATTTCTATATTTGAAATAACCACAGACTCGGGAGAAGTTTTAAATGTTTATCTAGTTATTTCATGTGAGCCAAAATCAATAAAATACAGTACGAACTCAGTTTCTTCAAGGAGGAAAAGTCAATAATTTCAATAATCAGTCACCTATATTAGAACGAAGTTTCACAATGACGGTACTTCAGAAAGGAGAGGATAGAGAGAGCAGTACGATGACATACTACACAGAAATATATTTACCTAGGATGGTGTGGAAACCAACCCCTTGGCCAAAGAGTTGGAAGGGTCCCCTGGGAAAGATCAGGTGACAAAGACTTAAGGACAGGTTTCAGGACAGGATAGATGACCTCTTCTAGATCCGACACCTGCGTCGCACCCCTCTCTGACACTATCTTCCTCCTCGATTCTTCCACGATCTTCTTCTAATTATCTGCCTTATTTCCCTCATCAAATCTTCCGTGATCTTCTGCTAATTATTTGGCTTAAAATTCTAAGTCTGCCAGTTGATTCTTCTTTAGCATTCACTCAGCTCTCGGACAGCATCCCAGTGTCTCAGCATTCTCAGCATCACAAGCCTGAACTAACTGAACTACCTCAATTATACCTTTCATTACACATGTACCAACCATTAATGTTTCAACTTTATGAAACTCCTAATTCTGATTGGGCAGGCTAGGGGGATGATCATCACACCATGCTAATTTTTAATAATTTTCGTTGGTTTTTTGTTTAATGTTCCTGCCCCTTAATTCTTATTCCCAAGCTTTATTTCCCTCCCGCATATCACTTCTTTATCAATATAAATGAATACATATAACAGTTGTCTGTACAATATGCAGAATGTCCAGCAGGTTCCCCGGACATGTAATAATGATGGCCTTGGATGGGTTTCAAAAGAGCACATCATGGCTTTCCGGCTTGTTATTACTGGGCCTGCGTAAAAGTCACGTGTAGCACAGGCTTCACTCTCTCTCAGAGGCCCAAATACAAACTAGTAGAGCGGTCAAAAAGAAACGTATTAATTTCAGAAAAAAATGATTTCACTGAATACCACGTCTCTCTACTCCAATCCCATTTACTTATAAAAGCTCTCCCCGCATTAGCATTTAGTAAAAAGCTTGTTTTAGTTTCAGCAAAGCAGATGCTTAGCATGTGCGCTTTCAAGTGCCATTTTTAGAGATACTGCGCAGGTGCAGAGATTTCCCTCCAAGCGAAAGAACGTCATTCTGCGTAGATGCAGTTGACGCATACGCAGTACAGTTTCCCGCATTAGCAGCCATCTTAAGTTTCACTCGGGTTACTTGTTAGTAAAACACGTAAGCGAGCTTCATCTTGCTAAAATATGTAATGAGGTGCATATTAATTTACACAATACTTTATGAATACAGTGTTACGAGTTATATGAGAGGATTGCATCCGAGCAAGTCTCTTTTATACGAGTCCTTGCTCCATCAATCCCCTCTCTGATGGCAATTGTGCCATCACAAAATTACCCATCACCAAACCAGATGCCAACTTTAGCACATCTCAATTCCCTTTCCGGTCTTCATTTCCTACCTCATTTTTATTTTTACATTTGTCATTTTCTTGTATAATTCGGCTTTCATTTCTTCTAACTGGATTTCTTCATGCTTTCTTTTCTTTCCTTTTTGATTTACTTCATATCTTTTTCTCTTTCTACAACATTTGCACCATGTCATTATTGCTACGACTAGTATTATTATTCCAAGTATAGGTAGTATTATTTGGCCTATAAGACCTTTGCCTATATTGGCAAACCAAGTCCCTATTGCAGTAAAACTATTTGTTAATTTCTTTCATACACTATCAACTTCCAGTGGTTTCAAATCTTCTTCCAGTTTCGAAATATTTTTAATGTATCCTGCAATTTCTACACTTTTATCTAGAATATAAGTGCAGCAATGTTGCTCTTTCAACATTTTACAGACTCTGCCCTCTTTTGCCAAAAATAAATCAAGAGCAAGTTGATTTTGCAAAACCATTCAACTAATTGCAACCACTTCAGTATTGATAATTAAGAACCCTCCAGCAGTATCAGTCGATAGACGATCAACTACTGTAGACAATTGACACATCTTTCGTGAATTCAGAATGACTTCCACTGAAGGTATCAATGAACTAAATATATTGCCTACTGTTTCTAAAAAACTAGCTCTTTTCCTACGGGTGGGTTTGTTTGTGTTTTCATTGCTTACAGTGATTCTTTTTACATGATAGACTTTAGGGAATACTTTTCCAAAATAGCAACTCCCATAACATTGTGCAGGCACCCTAAAATAAGCTTTATTCCCACACACATAATAAATTCCAGGAAATACGGGATCTGTTCCCCCTTTTAGTCCCCATCGTCCAATAACCAAAAAGTTATGTTCACATTCACTGGAACCAATAAATACATTATTATAGTCAGTCTTTAATCTATGGAGGCAGATATTACCTTTCTTTTCAAAATCTAGGGACATCGCAGCATGAGTCTTGCCATCTGTATATCATTCCTCTTTCTCAGCCCACTGAGGAATCTGAGGTTTCTTTTCAGAAGCCTTTCTTTGGAAGTCCTGTCTCCTTTCTTCCACTAAATTCAAAAATATATTTTCTTCTTCGTGTAATGAACATGTTAGATTGTTTTTGTGTGCTTCTGCTATATCTATTGTTTTCATAGTTAAGAAATATTCACCCATAAACTGTGCATCTTTAGTACTAAGAACTGGATTCATACTCTTGCGAATAGGAACTTCTGAAAGTATCACATATACATTTGAATAATCATATTGTAATTTTCCTGTTCTATAAAATAAACTAGCTAACATAGTACATGAAATATCATAGGTTAATGGTAAATGGTGATAGGTGACACCTTCTGCTACTGATGCTGGTAATTTCATACATACATACCAATCACTAATCTCCATGGTGTCTACGTACTGAACTAATAGCTTTGTGTATAGTGTCATTATTTGTCACAGTGTGATGTAAATATACCTCATCTGGTGCTTCTGATTCTACTCTATTTCCTTTTATGTTAGCCACTTTTTCTTTAGTATCTGTTTTATTTTTATTTTCTGTCACCACTAAATAAGGGATTGCTGCAGTTAATACCAACCAGAATACAAGTACTAAAAATATACTACAAATACATATTCTACAACACTTCTTTATACAATTTCATTTTGGTCTTCCAGCAACCCAGTCATCAGCCATTTTAATTTAAGAAGATTCCTCTTCTTTACTTTGCTCTATTTTATGATTTTTTTAGTTATTTATTTGATCTTCAAGGAGGTCTTACTTCTCCTTCGTCAATCTGTTCAACAATTAATTTGTCATCACTTTCTTTATTCAGATCTCGATTTTCAAATTCTTCAAGAATCACATAGGTCCATGTAGGCCCTTTGAACTTATTGTTCAAAATTTGCAGTCTTTGACTCCTTCGCTCCTTCGCCTAGGTTTTCCAGTCAATTACCCAGACTGACTAGAGACTTCATTTACTTGTTCAGGTTCTCCACTTATTGTTTTCAAGTGATACTTTAATATTTTATCACCATCTGGCCAATTATCACCTTTTCTCACCTTTTTGGCTTGTACTGCACTTTCCCTTTCCTCGCCTCTTTCAAGTATTCTTTTATTTTCGTTATGTTAGGGCACAATTTGATTATCTTCGTCTTCCGAGTCCCTCTCTATCTGTCCTTTGTCAGGGCTTATTGTTGTGACGTCATCTGCCTGAACGTGTTCTTCTTCCTCTATCTGGTCCTGTTCAGTTCTTCCTTCGACTTGTTCTTCTTCTTCCTGAACTTGTTCTTCTGATCCTAACTGGTCCTGCTCAGGTCTTACTGCACTTTGCTTTTCTGCAGCCTAAACGTGTTCTTCTAGTCATATCTGTGCCTCCTCAGATCCGTGAATATGTTGGTTCACCTCTGTCTAAGTAAATGTTACTCTCCTTGTCTCGTCTGGCTCAGGGTCTCCAACAATTGTATTCACCTTTTCCTGAGCTTGTTCTTCTATACCGGTCTTATCCTCTCTAGTTTCTTGTCTTTCTAGTCTAGTTCTGCTTCTCGTTTTAATAATCACTTCAAGTATGTCAATCACCGGTATCTAGTCTTCCTGACTTGTGCTCGGTTGTACTTGAACAGCTACTTCATAATCTGTTATTCTATATTCTTCAGTTGTACAAACTTCAGCGCCCTCAACTGCTTGTCAGTTATGGTTCCCTTTCCTCAGCAGCTGGTAATCTTTTGGTATGACTGGCATGGATCCAGTTAGGCAAACCTGCACATTTCACTGCTGTTGTTGTAACCAGTATGACCTGTCACGGCTTATCTAACCTGGGTGCTAGGCATGACTCTCAAGTTCTTCACTACCACCCTGTCTCCGGGATTTAGATCATGTGCTTGATCCGGATGCTTGGCAACTGCGTCTTCTCCAACCTGGTGAGAGACAGAATG
The DNA here is from genome assembly GCF_964204655.1 of Triturus cristatus. Taxonomy (NCBI): domain Eukaryota; kingdom Metazoa; phylum Chordata; class Amphibia; order Caudata; family Salamandridae; genus Triturus; species Triturus cristatus. The sequence goes on from NC_140585.1 coordinate 1,099,730,048, forward strand.
CACTAGCTCAGCCAATTCCTAACAATAATCTAGTACCAGATCATCAGTTATACTCAACAGTATGTGTCCAGGACTCAATCCTGTGTTTCTATCAGGAATGTTTGAGTCCCATCAGAACAAGAGGTAATGCATCTGGCCAACACAGTGATGTGGATGCACACACCTTTGCCAGTCTTGATTTGATTGCGCCATTCATTTGTACTACCACTCCAGAAGTCTCTGGGCGATATGCACAGTGCAGTTTTTGTTCAATTTTAAATGCTTCACAGATTAACCGAATTATTTCATTATTAAAGTGAGATCCTCTATCTGATTCCACAGTTACTGGAAACCAAACCGCGGAATTAGCTCCCTCAACAGCAGTCTGGCAACTGTTATGCTGTCATTTCTTGTAGTAGGGTATGCCTCCACCCATCATGAGAGCAAGCAAACTATGAGAAGGACATATTTCAATCCCCTGCATGGTGGTAGTTAGATAAAATCTACCTGCAACCTCACAAATGGTCCTTCTGCCTTTCCAATTCTTCCCCAACTGACCACTGTTTTTCTGCCTGGGTTTATTTGTTGACAAGTTAAGCATCTCTAGCAAAGACTCTCTGTGACAGCCCTAAATCTTGGATTATACCAATCCTGTCTAAAGGGCCTGATCATGGTGTCCCTGCCTACATGTGTGTCTCCCTGATCCATTCGGGCCGTTTGAGATAGTAAACAAGTTGGCATTACTGGTCTGTCGTCTTGGTAAACCCGCACGTCATCCTCTGTTCTCCTTTGACACCCTGTTTTTATCCACTCCTCCTTTTCACTCACTTCCACCTCATCCTGTAATTGTCTCACTTCATCCCATGTTTCTAGTGATGAGAGTAGCATAAGCTGGCATTTGATTCCACTTGTTTCAATTTTCCTGTTTAGTGCCATTTTATTTCTGGCACAATACTGGGCAACCTGGTCAGCATATCGATTACCAGCTACCACATAATCATTTCCTGACGGATGTGCAGCACACTTGACCACTGCCACTTCTTTTCGCAATTGTACTGCTTCCAACAGTTCTTTCTCAAATTTTCCATTTTTAATAGTGGATCCTGAAGAAGTCATGAAATCCCTCTGCATCCAGAGCTGGCCAAAGTCATGCACAACCCCGTAACCATACTGGCTATCAGTGTAAATGGTTACTTTCCAATTTTTCCCAATTTTACATGCTTTAGTTAAAGCTATCAATTAGGCTACTTGTGCAGACTTGAGTCCTGGTAAATAGGATGCTTTGACTATTCCTGCCAATGTGCATACCGCATAAGCAGCACTTAATCCTCCTTCCTCATGTCTCATACACGAGCCATCTACAAATAGCTCATGCTCCTTTTCTTTCAGGGGCTCTTCCTGTGTGTCTGGACGTGGCTTGGTGCCTAACTCGGTGACATCCTGACAATCGTGCTCAACTTCATCTCTTACTTCTTCCCCACGTACATCTGCTAACAAAGTAGCTGGGTTTAGTACAGTACACCTGACCACTGTCACGTTTTCTGCTCCTAAAATGATTCTTTCGTACTTAGTCATCCGACTAGGGGTAAGGTACTGTGTTTGTGTTCTAGTCAAACGAATCTCCACTGAATGTGGAACGAGTACCTTTACAGGATGTCCCATCCCAATGGACTCACTTTGTTCAAGACTCATGCAAGTATCAGCTACTGCTTTTAAACAGCCAGGTAATGCTGACGCTACAGGGTCCAAAGTAGCGGAAAAGTATGCTACTGGACGTCTCATCAAACCATGTTATTGGGTTAACACTGAAAGGGCACAATTATTTCTTTCACAACAGAAGAGTGCAAATTCTTTTGTATAATCTGGCATACCTAGAGCTGAAGCTTCACAGAAACAATTTCGAAATTTTACAAAAGCTTCCATGCTTTCATCATCCCAAACTACTGGGTCCTTTGCCCGTTGCCGTGTCATCTGTATTAGTGGTTTAGCTACCAAAGAAAAACCTATAATCCACTGCCTACAATACCCCACTACACTAAAACTTTCTGATTTCTCACTGGGTTTGTGGTAACTGCATTTGTTTTATTATCTTTATTCTTTCAGGGGTCACTTTTCTCACTCCTCTTTCTATTTGGTGTCTCAAATATTTGACTCCAGTTCGACAACATTTTAATTTCTCTGGAGACACTTTGTGTCCTCCATCAGTCAAATGATTTACCAAGGCAATTGAATCAGTAACACAATCATCTCCTGACTTTGATGCAAATAGCAAGTCGTCGATAAATTGGACCAGAACTGAACTTCTGGGCATCACTAGTTTTTCTAGACACTTTTTCAAAATTTGATTGACAATTGAAGGACTTTGTGTATACCCTTGAGGAACTTGATTCCATACTAAAATACGGTTCTCAAACTTAAATGAAAAGCGATACTGGCTGTCTGGGTTTAAAGGAATAGATAAAAATGCTTGGCATAAATCAATTACAGTAAACCATCCTGCATTCCATAGTATTTGATATAGAATCACTGCTAGATTTGGTACTATTGGGCAACAAGGCTCAACAATCTTATTAATCTTTCCCAAATCTTGCACTATCCGATATTTTCTGTTAGGCTTTTTAATGCCAATTATAGGTGAATTACAAGGACTGCTCATTATTTCCTTTAAAATGCCTTGTTTAATCATTCAATCAATTTCTGCGGCAACATCTGCTTTAACTTCAGTGCTCACTTTGTATTGTCTAGTATTTGGGTAAACTGCACCTTCTTTTACAGTCACCTTTACTGGGTCTAAATTTGTCATTGACCCCACTTCTTTTCCAGTGAAATCCCACACCTCTGGATTCACATTAATTTTTAGTTCATCTGGTAAATCATCTTTTGTCATTCTTGAATACATCTCGTCTACTTCTGTGCCTTGTTTTGCCAGCATTATTTTATAGACACCGTCTTCAGCAGGGGTCTGAATCGCAACACCATCGAGTGTGCAAAAAGTTGTGCAGCACATTTTGCACAGAAAATCTCTCCCTAGCAAGTTCACTGGACTAGAGTCCCAGACAACATATTTGTGCATTTCTCTGAAATTGCCAATGCGCACCTCCATGGGTTCTGTCACTGGGGTTCTAATATGTTTGTTTGAAACGCCTACTACTTGGATGGCTTCTCCCGAGAGGGGTAGGTTTGGAATGTCTGCTGTTCTCACAGTAGAACAGGTAGCACCAGTGTCCAACAAAAAGGTAATATATTTTCCTTCTACCTTCCCATCAATATATGGACCTGACTGATCTACCGGTAAGGATACGCCAAGTACGCACTCCTCTTGAACCCCTTCAGGCACCGTCATTGATCATTTCCATGAAGGTGACTATTCTGCAAAAGAAACTGTGAAGTTACAAATATTTTCTTACCAATTTCTCCTGGAAATCCAGTGTCCGCACTGTGGTAATTACTTTATTGCTCGATTACTTAAAATCATTACAATTTAGAATAAAACAGGCAAAAAAATACATTTCATTTTGAATGCAACAAGAAGTTAAAATTATTAAAAAGCACCAGTGGTGTGAAATAAAAAAGAATATATATATATCTTAGTTTTTTTTTTTGTTTTTTAAAGCAAGAAGCAACTAAAGTGTGTTTTAAAACATAATGACCTTGTTGATGAGTGTAAAACCCACCCCAACTTTCAGTAAGACATACAAAGGCTCCACCAGTAAAAGTCTTAGAGTTTAATAGAGAACGCAGGGGGCCCAGATCGGTCATGGATTTAAAGATTGTGGCAGTGGTTCCTGCAAACCTACGGAGTTAAGTTTTTTTGCAGTTTGGAAAACAAATTTTGCAAACTTAATATTGAGCCTCGTGTTTTTGGGGTTCATTGCTGATATAATGGCTTGCCGACATGATCGGACGCCGTGCTTGATCCATTCACCTCGCAACAACCACCTTCTATCCTTGAGAAATGCAGGGCAAACACACACCACGTGCTCAATTGTTTGAGTGATGACCGCAGCCCCTACAATTAATGTCCTCATTTGAGCGACGCCATGCAGGCAAATATTTTAAAGGCCATTCGCCCATCCTCAGTGTCATAAATCTTTTCTTCCAGGTAACTGCATAAGTGCTCGAAAGATATGGGGCCTCTGATCTGGGTTTGAGCTCAGTGAATATAGACCAGGCATGTTTTCTTTTAGACAATTGTGCCCTGTCCCGATGGAAAGACCAGAGGCAAACACTTCTTTTAATGGACAGTTTTAGTACCTGCTGGGGCGGATTAGTTCCCCAATAGTCCACGACATCGAGCAGATTCAAGGAGTGTTCAAGGAATCATCGGTGTTTTGGGCTGGATTGACCTACTGATATTTCTTGCCACAACTTGGCCTCCAGGCTTCCTTCCCTTGAATTACGCAGTTTGTGACACAGCTTGATGAATGCACCTGCTCTGACACCCTCATGGTTCAGAAGGCCAAACTCGAGCCTGATCTGAGCCGGAGATGCCGATTTCGGAAGGTGCCAGGCTCGTTTGTAGATTCTAATTGTTGTTTTGTTCAGCATTGACGAGTTGCTGCCCCAACATTATTTCTTGACCATAGGTTAAACAGTTTGTATCCTTTGCCTTCATGACTGTCAAGAGACGGGATAAGCTTGGGGCAAGTAGCTGTGCCGAAAGTTTCATTGTTGCTGCTTCGAGGGACAATGATTTTGCTTTGACCGCTTCTTTCCGTTTTAAAAACGAGCCCTTGGAATCCATGTGAATGCCCAGATATTTATACGATGTCAGTTTAAAAAATTTTTCCATCGAAGAACCACCCACCGGTTTGCTGCTTCCGATTCCCGACGGTGATAGCTTTCGTTTTTGAAAGATTTAATTCCAAAGTGGTACTTGATGTGAAAGAAAGCAGCTGGTCAAGAAGTCTCTGTAAACCGACCCTCGTGTGGCTGAATAAAACCAGGTCGTCGGCGTAAAGCAAATTACTAATTCGGGATCCACCAAGTAACGGGGGGTGAGAGTTGACTTTGTCCAATAGATGGGATAAATCAGAAATGAAAAGATTGAATAAAAGGGGGGCCAACACACACCCTTGTTTGACTCCACAGAAAGTCTGTATTTTTCTTGATGTGTGACCCGTCGCCCAACTTGATGCGGATCGAGGTGTTTGAATGAAGTTGGATTATTAGTTTTAACAGGTCACTCGGGATTCCCCATTTTTGTAGTTTGTGCCATAACAGGGCCCTAGGCACCTGGTCGAATGCCGGTTTAAAGTCAACAAAGCAGCATTGTAATGACATTTTTAGGAATGCTGCTTTATCCATAAGTACGGATAGGACCAGTAGATTGTTAGTAGTACCCGATTTGGCCACGAAGCTAGTCTGGTTATATGGCAGCCGCTGAGTTTTTTACACCCAAAACGACATATCTTCCAACAGGAGCCTGGCGTGATATTTGGAGTCTACATCTAGGAGTGCTATCATCCTATAGTTTTTAGGATCAGCTCTTCTGCCTCCTTTAAAAATTGGGTGAATTATTGCTCTTTTCCATGATTCTGGTATATCATAAGTGTGTCGACAATGCAAAAATAGTGGGGCCAGATGTTCGTACCAAAGCGTGGGGTCAGCTTTAAACAGCGCCTGCGGGAGCCCGTTGGGGCCTGGGGCCATGTCTGACTGGGCGTTGCTAATACAGCGAGTAATATTTTGTCTCGTGCCTTCATAGGAGAGCCAGAAGTTTGAAAGTAAAGGGTCTTGCTGAAACTTGGTTTCCAAGGTATTGATAAATGACGTAGAAGCATTGGGTTTACCATGTGTGGTTAATGTGCCGTTTCTCGTTTTCCATAGTGAAGTGATGTTCAATTGATCCCTTCCTTTACTTTGGTCTTGGAAGTGCTCTGTTAGAAAAAGAACCCATTCAGCTTTGTTTATGTTGGCGCTGCATTGGCCAGTTACGCCCACTGCCCTCCTGTTCACCAGTGACCAAAAGGGTTTAGGATTGGAGTTTTTACTGGCATGGACTAGTTTCAACCAGAACTGGTCGGCAGCTTTGTTTGTCCCTGTTAATGGATATTCTAAATGCTTTCTGAGCTTGCTTGTAGATGGCAAATACATGAGCATCTCCCTGACGTTTCCTGGCGAGACGTAGTGCAGTATTGCGTTTGGTCTTTAATGTTTTTGTCTCTGCTGTAATAGGAGGTTGTACAGGGTTTGAAAATTTACGTAACGAAGGCGAGAATTGGCTCAGCAGTTGTTGGACGAGGAGCTCCCATATATTGATTGGGACAGTCTCTCCTGTGCTCCATTCTCCTAGAAGAGATCTACATTTGTCCATTATTGCGGGGATTAGATGATCCATCCTTTAAGGTTCTCTGTGCATATGCCAGTTGTAGTGTGGGCTATTGCCGAGTGATGAACAACATTGAAGGATAGACCTATTACTTGGACATGATGGCAATCAGTCAGTCGAATTTGGCCTTTTTTTTGCTGGAGTTGGGTGCAACATAAATGTTAAACAAAAAAAGTGGTCTGGCTGGGTATGAACTGCTAATTCTGATGCCAATAATCCAGTATTCGTTAAATTCCAAAGCATTGATATTCAAGGATAATTTACAGGCGACATAGATCGCAAAGGCCGCCTCATGGCTGGCCATGCTTGTGCACTCTTATTGCTGGTAACCTAAATTCAAGATAGCCTTTGATAGGGAAACTTGTTACAGACCAGGTTTCCTGGAGAAGTATGATGTTGTTTTTTTTCAGGAATTACAGACTGTTGGGGGATTGAAGTTTTGTTTCAAGGCCATTAATGTTCCAGGAGCATATCGACAAACTGGAGCGGATAATATTTCAATCTTTATGGTCTCGGAACAGGGCCCCTGGCAGCCAGGCCCAATCGGGCTTTACAATGGATTGGCTCTCTGTGGCTAGCTCACCACACTCTGTTAGAGAGCTGCTTCGAGCTGATGTTAAGATCGAAAATGGTGGATTTACTGGTTGGATAGCAGGAACCAAGGCACTAGTTAATATTGAGGGGTACCGAAGATCGGTAGGTGTTACTAGGTTTATACCCCAACTGTTGAATTGCTCTTTCTGTGCTAGTACCAGGTCCTTTATTGCTTTGGTTGCCAAGGTTATCAAGGTGGTTTCAATTGTTCGGTTGCTGTTACTGGGTTTAAATCCAATAGATGTTATGTCGCTGGATTCCAGTTTGCTTAATTCTGGAATTGATTTTAAAAGTCAGAGAATGTTCCCACGATTCAGAATGTCATGCGGGCTTTGGGAAATATACTCCGGGACTAATAACAGTTTGGTCTGGGTCCCTTCTATGCACAGGTGGCTCTCTGTGGGGACGATGATAAGAACTGGCGATTTTACGGTGTTGTCTGGTCCCCATTGGTTTCCAAGAAATGTTTGCAGGGAGCCTGTCTTTTTGCTAGAAAGGTTTGGAGACACTTTGTTAGAGATGGTTTTACTGCTAAAGGAATTAAGACTTGCTTTGTTAAGAATGATTTTACACTTGGTGGCAGGACCCTGAGTCGTAGTTGGAATTGGTCGACGCCTTTCCTCTACGTCGTGATTGGGATTACCTGCGGCATGTGCTAGACCCTCTGGGTTCTTCCCTGGTCTTGTCTTGCCTGGTGTCAGCAGGATAAATGTACTAGCACCGGAGGTAGCCATTAAGTTGTTGTTTGAGGATGACGGGCGGGCCTGATCTGTTTCGGGCTCCTCATTGGGTGGGGGAAGGCCTCCTTTTGGTGATGTTTGGAGAGTAGGCTTAAGAACTTCAATTTGCTCAGGCCAAGTGTTTGATGCAAGTTGTGGGTTGTTTGATGTCGTTTTTTTATACAAGGTTGATTGTTGGTCTGAGGGCTGGCTGATCATGGAACTAGTTGTGCTGGACGAGCCCAGTGATAAGGTAGAGGTGTTTTTTTTAAAGTAGTGGGTTATTGTGTTTCGACTTTCAATTACTTGTCTGTTGCGGTTTTTCCGGAGTCTTTTTTTTCTTTCTCGCTTGCTCATCTTGTGGAAGTGGGCCCCGTTTACTTCTTTGCCGGCAGCCGAGCCGGAGCTCTCGGGAGCCAATTGAACATAAGCTCTTTAAAGGAGTCACTTGATTTAATGTTAAGGAGGTCGAGTTAGTTGTTGAGGATTGACAAATTATGCGGTTTGTTTTGTCCACGTTTTGAGGTTCAAAAATGGGGTTGGTAGTGCCCAGGGGTTGTTAGTTTGACAGAGCTTGAACTTTCTGATAAGGTTTTGTTGTTATCGGGACCTTGATTCCTGTATGGTTTCTGAACAACTGTGTCCGATACCTCGGGAGAACAATAATCCTGGGATGGAATACGGATCTGCCTTGATAACGGGAGTTTCTTGACTTCAGTTAAAACTGACGCAAGGAACTCGAGTAACGAAGAGAGGCTGTCGATTATTGGTGAACAACAACATACCGCCTGCACCAAGTAGGCTTTAGATTGTGCTTTTGTGATCAGGGTGTTAAGGCCCTCTAGCTTTTGGTTAATCTCGCCTGTGAACACGGCAAGTGTGTTTAAGAGGTCCACCTGCAAGTCCAATTTATCGGAATGATAGTTTAAAGCTGAAACTGTTGATTGGAGTGTTTGCAAGAGTTGAGACCAAAGAATGTTCTCATTGTTCGAGGAGCAGCTCTTAGTAGCAGGAGGCTTGCTATGATCGTCATTGAAAAAAGACAGGTCGAATGAGTTTTAATGATCGGACTGCCTGTTGAGAGGCCCGTGTGGTTGCGCTGGTCAGGTGGCTCCGGTATGATTTTTGTGGGTGATAGGAGATCCTCGCATAAAGTAAGCACAATTTGTGGTTCTCTTTGGGCGATTAATGCTGGTTTACTCCTGGCTTTTGCTCTTCCGAAGCCGTAATTGTGGTCTGTGCATTTGGTGTTAACGGTGGTGGTGAGCTTGTATTAATAAAAAGCAGGTTGTCCTCCCTTTGAGGCAAGACTGGGGTTGGCTTTACATTGGCTGATAGCTGGTCTTGTTGGTACACATTAAATCCCTGTAGAGGCAGTAGTGAGCTCTCTGTAGCATTTGGAGCTGGGTATTCGTCCTTCATTGGAATTCTTGAGGGGGATGTGTTTTGAGGCAGACTGAGGCCTGACCTGTGGGGGCCATTGTGAATCATAGCCTCTACTTGGTTTGAGTTCTGATCTGAGAACTGAGGGGTGACTGTAGCTTCCAACACAATGCTGTACGAAGTATTTGAGGTAAGGCCTGACTTTTTTGTTGCAGTGACCTTTTTAAAGAAATCCCTCAATGCTGCCCATTTGGGGGAAGTGGCCACATGGACTGTCATGCCTAGTTTTTTATCTGAAGGTTTGGAGCTGACAGAGTGATGGCCCCGACAACGTATGTGGAGAAAAAGTGCCGGGAGGAATCGAAAGGTGAGTTGTTGGTGACTGAGCATGTCCATGTGTGACACAGGGCTGAGGTAAGTCCAGGGATGGTGCTTCCGCCGTTTCTGAGTTATCGCTTAGGGACTCTTGCCTTATAGCTTTGGGTAGGGGTTTGGATTGCAATTTTCTGATTTTCCCTGACCTCATTGCAGGGTTGTAGTGAGGTAGTATCCGGCGGTGCTCCTGTAATGCCACAGTGCCTCAGTCCCCTAGTGCCCCAATACCTCAGTGGTGCCTCTGTGGTGCTTCAAGAGCACACACTGGTTAAGTGCCTCCCCTGCCAGGGGCAGTTATAACAACTGGGGCAGGCTGTGATGTTAGGCTCCCACACGCACTCACTCGCAGGGGAACTTAAAGCTTTAATCTGCTTATGTTGCAGCGGATGCTGTCAATGATGACTGGTGAAATTGCAGAGCTGGCTGGGGCCGAAATGCAGTTGGGAGGCAGTAGCCGGGGGAGCCGGGGGGGTCAGTTTAGCCAGCAGGCAAGTAAAGGCTCCTGAGAAGAACTGGGGATCACTGAGAGACACTCGGTCTGGCTGCGCCTCCGTGACTGCCCTACTTCCACTGCCGAGCCTGCTTGGGGTGTCTGGTATACCTGGCGTGCCTACTGTGCGCGTAGATTGCAGGAGACCTGCACTTGCTGGCAAACTGAGCTTGCCGGCCGAACCCGAAGCTCCGGGTGTTTGATTCCGCTGCTCAGCTTGGCTCGACCTCAATGCCCCACCTCCGGTTTAGCACTGTGGAGCCGAGAGGCGGGCGCCACGACTGTCTCTACATTCCCCCACCTGGAACTCTTCGGGAGACAGTCTGGCCGGAGGCCGCCTTGCCTTTTCCTTGCTTTTGCCTGTGGACTGTGGCAAGCGTGCGGGCGATACCGGGTTACCGGGGGGTGGGCACTGGTGCAGATGGAAGTCTGATCTCGCCGCCGCTGGAGCCGCACCAGAGTCCAACGCGACCGCTGGCTTGAGTGGGAAGTGGAAGCCTGGAAAAGCCAGAATCTGGACACTGTTTCACGATCAGGAAACAAAAGGCACAGGCAACTGTGTCCGCACTATATTTTGCTCGGTTATAAAATTTGGCATTGGGGCAGGTGGCAACTGACTCTGTTGATTAACAATCTGCTGCGGTTGACTCATTATCACCTCATTATGCATCTGTGGATTTGAATTTTGCATTGGGCCATTATTATTCTGAATATTTTTACACTTGTTTTTCCAATGCCCCAATTGTGGCACCCATGACAAGGAAATGTCTTCTTTGCTTCCTCTCTACTCATTCGTCCTCTTGGTTTTCCCCCCATTATTATCATTCTGACCCTGTCCTTTCACTTGATCATCATTCTGACTATTTAATTAAAGCTCCTGATGTTCTGCCAATTTTACTTGTGCCCACATTACTTTTTCTTCCAACTTTTTACGTCTATTCTCAATATCGTCTCCGCAATACTTGGCATATTTTAAAATGTCATCAATAGGTTTTCCCTGCCAGCATAACATGTGTTGTTGAATCATTTGGAAAATTTCTGGTCTTAAAACAGACAAACCGATACAAAAAATGACCCATATTTTTGTCTCCAACGTTCTCAAATCCGCTATACTGCTTGAATACCTGCAATAGGCGTTCATAATAAGCATGTACAGACTCATTTATGTCTTGGGTTGTTCTATATATCTTAACCCAATCTGTTGGCTTTGGTGGAATTTTCCCTTTCAAGAAAGTGATCACCTGGTGATATTTCTTCATTACGTCTTCTGAAGGGGCTCCTGTTTTTTCATCTCTTGGGTACTCCTCGCTAGGCTAATCAATTGTTATTTTACATTCTGTCTATAAATCAGCAGGCACCACAATGTCAAATAAACCAACCAAATCTTTCAACAAAACCTTAGAAACCTTCACAACCCTTTCAACCTGCCTGTTCCATTCAACTGGTTTTTTTCTTAACTTTGGAAAATCATTAGTAAATGACACAATATCCTGTCGAGTCCATGGGACATGTACATATCCCCCTCCTGGAACTTCTGTCATTGGGCACAATATCTTTGCTTTCCCTGACTCTTTCGTTAGAGAAAAGGGCATACCCATAATCACTGGGACCTGGGTGTGAAACAGTATAGAAAAAGATGGTCCCAGTAAAATAACATCAACTAAGAAAATAAAGTTAGATAATAAACAATGAATCAAAGAAAACATTAAATAGTGTTCAAGTGTTATTTATTCACACTGAACATATGCTATAATCTTTTTAGAAGAAACAATGTACAAGAACATTAAAAACCATCATTGGTGTGCCCGACTGGGTGGAAGAGGGGAAAGGGCAGTGAATTAGGTGAGGTTGTGAGGTAAGTAAAAGATACTACTAGCGGTTAACACAATCAAATTGTTGGGCATGTTATTCAATGCCACGCATTTCAAACATAGTCCATATCACAATAAATTACAATGAAATATACAGCCATGTAAAACGGAAGTCACAGTGCGGAATGCGTTGTTGGCGGTACTGGCATCAGTGGTGTGTCGAAGTTTCGACCCCTGGATTTTTGTAGGTATTCGTCAAAACCTTACTAGTGGGGTCTTCCTCAGGACAGATGTGGAAGTGAAAGGGAAGGGCACCTAAAAATGAAACGAAAGGGTCGAATTGTCAGGTCTGAAGTTAATTGGGACCAGGACAAAAGTTGGTATGATTCACAATAGTTACCGTGTCTGATTATATGCGAAGTACTCATAGGCGCAACATGTCGTCTATGGCGATGGGGCTCAGTGCCTCCAGGAGATACGAATGAGCGAGGGATGAACACCTGTGGGAGTAGAGTGTCGTATCAGTAGAGCCTTAAAATAATTAAGGGTCATAGAAAAAACCATAAAGGGTAGTTGAGCCAACTTACTCAAACAATGGGAAGAATTCCCTATTATTACTACTCCATAGCAGTCTGAATCCTGCTGGAAAAACCGTGGTAATGAAACCAATGATCAAAGCATGAGAGTTAAGTTTATTATTTCAGCCGGTTGAGTCAATCAATCTACAGAAAAAACAGAGGAGGGAAATAAAATCAGTGCTAGGGTCCGGGTTGTGTTTGCATTTGAATTAAACGTTGTAGAATTAAAAAAACGCAGTGCGTATAGTGAGACTATTCGGGTGTAAAATAGAGTACGCCTAGTTATCCTTGACATGGAGAGAAAGAACATTGTTAGATGCTCGCCGTTCCTTACCGAGGTGACAATGTAACAAAGTGACCGTGCCCCGCGGAAAACAATGTGGGCAGTATAAACATCGTAGTGCGATGTATATCTGGTGCGGCCTCTTGGGTGTAAGCTCCTGATGTTCTGCCAATTTTACTTGTGCCCACATTACTTTTTCTTCCAACTTTTTACGTCTATTCTCAATATCGCAATACTTGGCATATTTTAAAATCTCATCAATAGGATTTCCCTGCCAGCATAACATGTGTTGTTGAATCATTTGGGAAATTTCTGGTCTTAAACCAGACACAAACCGCTACACAAAATGCAGGCACCACTATGTCAAATAAACCATCCAAATCTTTCAACAAAACCTGAGAAACCTTCACAAACCTTTCAACCTGCCTGTACCATTCAACTGGTTTCTCTCTTCACTTTAGAAAATCATTAGTAAATGACAAAATATCCTGTCGAGTCCATGGGACATGTACATATCCCCCTCCTGGAACTTCTCTCATTGGGCACAATCTCTCTGCTTTCCCTGACTCTTTCAACAAGAATTCAGATGTTGTTTGTCTTGCCTGTGCTTCCTCCTTTTTCCTCATCCATCTAGCTTTCCATTTGTCTAAGTCTCCCAACTTTTGTAAAATGGTCATTAACTCCTTAATCTGTAATTTTCTTCCGGACACATTCATATTTTCCAAATCCTTAGCAGTAAATTCTGCTCTATATGGTTTCTGTAATACTTTAGATATCCCTATTTCAATTCCCATTTCAGAGGCAAGATATGTCAATTTCTCTTTAAATAACTTTGTATTTCTAGTGATGCTTCTACAAATGAACAATAACTCTTCTTCACTGTAAGTGTTTAGCCTATCTAATCCCACGTTTTTAGCTATCATTTCTCCCAATTCCACTTTCAATTTGTAAATATCTAAAATCTTTGGTTGTGGGTTCAGTTTGTCTATTCCCTGTGCCCATCTTTCTAATTCTTCCGGGGACACTATTGTGGCACTTTTGGTTCCTGTAGATGTTTCTAATCGTATTTCTGTTGAACAGCTAGGTGTAACTCTTCTCAGGGTTTCATTTATCTGTCCCCTTATCGGCAAATCCATTAATGAAATTACCAAATCGCATTCACTGGCTTGATCATCAATTATTATATTTTCTTTTCTAGGTTTGATTATGGGAGTTGTCATAACTGGTGGTTTGGGACCATTCACCTTATCTTCATACAATGGAACAACGGGACCTAAAGTCACTGGTATAGTTAATGCTTCAGGGTGTGTATTAAATTGGGTTATCTTCTGTATTAATTCTTCTCTATTTTTATTTATCGCTTCTCTTGCCTTTTCTTGAAGTACCCTTCCATTCATTGAATCATGTATAACTTCTGGAATCAAAGGTGTTCCCAAAACAGGGGCACTTGGGGTAGTTCTACTCGGTCCTTCCTGATATGATGGATAATTTTTCGTCACGATGTCCTCCATAAACTCATCTTCTGATTCCCCACAACCTGTTCTTGTTAAATGCTTAGTTTTCTCTGTAAACTTACTCCCGGACTGTTCCTCAGAAATTAATACAGGATACAGTCCTTCCGTAATCATTGCTTGTCGCCATTGTTTCATCTGACTTTCTCGTGAATCACGCACCTGTTCTGGATCTGTCGCGCTCAAATGATTTAGTTTCCCATTCTTCTAATGCCTCCTACTGCGTTAATCTAGGTCTGGGCTCTAATTCATTTATCTGCATTCTCAAATTATGAAGTATTCTCCCATTCAACGTACCATTTTCCGGGAAAGCTAATATCCCATCACTTTTGGTGTATTGTATCATATTTTCTAACCACACACAGGTATGGTAGCCTCTCTCCATCATCATAAATGAGGCAGGTGTCTCCGGTGGTGAGATAAGAATTTCCTCTCTAGTCTCAATGGGTTTATCTTTCTTGAAGTAACTTTTAATTTTCTGCATAAACGACATTTTTCTCTTTACTCCGTACATTTTAGGTGATGATCTTTTTATATATTCGTCTCTTGCGAATCCTAAATATCTCCTGTCTGGGCGATTCCCTATTAATGTCGGATCGTATTTCCACATACAAACTCCACTGTCCAATACTATTACGGCTTCTATTTTTGACAACCAATTCGATTCTTGCTCACACTCTGGGTTTCACCAATCCCTGCGCGGCCTCCATTCATTTATCCAATCAAGCTCAAGCTTACGCAATTCGTTTAGCCAATACTACCGCGGCCTTTTTGTGACATCAGTATCACTCCTCACTACTGACTCCTCCTTTACAAATTCGCGTCAGTCCCACACCCGCGGTTTCAATCAATCCCAGCGCGGCCCTCTGTGACGTCAGTGCAACTCCGGCAACTGACCCTCCCTTCACAAGGTAACACGAAAACGTATTGCCTTACAACTTTGCATCAAATTTTCCTTAATAACAACGTAAAAACATTTGCTACTCTGTCTGTTCCGTTAAAACCAAAGAATAGTTTAATTCTGTTGCTGCAAGTAAGACCTTCCGCTTACTTTTCATACACTGCGAGTAAAACCTTCCGCTTACCCTTCACTCAAGCTCAGACGAACATGTTACTCCTTCGGTGTTACCCTTTCTAGGTGATATAAGACCAATGTTCCACCAGCGAACTCCTTTGCTATCAATCACTCTCACTTTTATAGGAAAATAATCCCTAATTTAACACTGCCAGCCCTGCATAGCTTCTCAGTGCTATTCCAACAGACGAGTAACCTCACTGCAGTGTGGCTTCCATTTACAAACCGCTATTCACTTCCTGGGAATTTCCAGACAACATAAAACATAACACAAAAGGGTTTGTTAAAACATATATCAATAATCGATAATCAACAAACTAGTCCATAATAACCATAGCTCTGATACCAGAAAACTGATCCAGCGGGTTACGAACCTCAGGTATTCAAACACCATGTACTCACCTGGGCCCATAAACACGCATTCACATAGGCAAGCAATTACCGCTGGGGGTCAAGTTTTATAAATGCTTTTTAAGAGATTAGTTACCTGTCAAATTTTAACTAATCTTTCACTGATCAAAAAGTTCTTTCCTCTGGTAAATGGACCTATTAGTTGATGGTGAAATGACGTAACTTGAAATTTTCTTTCTAGATTTGAAATAACCACAGACTCGGGAGAAGTTTTAAATGTTTATCTAGTTAATTCATTTGAGCCAAAATCAATAAAATACAGTACAAACTCTGTTTCTCCAAGGAGGAAAAGTCAATTATTTCAATAATCAGTCACCTATATTAGAACAAAGTTTCACAATGACGGTACTTCAGAAAGGAGAGGATAGAGAGAGCAGTACAATGACATACTACACAGAAATATATTTACCTAGGATGGTGTGTACACCAACCCCTTGGCCAAGGAGCTGGAAGGGTCCCCTGGGACAGATCAGGTGACAAAGACTTCAGGACAGGTTTCAGGACAGGATAGATGACCTCTTCTAGATCCGATGCCTGCGCCACACCCCTCTCTGACACGATCTTCCTCCTCGATTCTTCAGAGATCTTCTTCTAATTATTTGCCTTATTTACCTCCTCGATTCTTCCACGATCATCTTCTAATTATGTGGCTTAAAATTCTAAGTCTGCAAGTTGATTCTTCTTCAGCATTCGCTCAGCTCTCGGACAGCATCCCGGTCTCTCAGCATCCCGAGCCTAAACTAACTAACTAAACTACCTCAATTATACCTTTCATTACTCATAGACTACCCATTAATGTTTCAATCTTATGAAACTCCTAATTCTGATTAGACAGGCTAGGGGGGATGTTCATCTCACCATGCTAATTTTTAATAATTTTCTTTGGTTCTTTGTTTAATGTTCCCGCCCCTTAATTCCTATTCCCAAGCTTTATTTCCCACCCGCATTTCACATCTTTATCAATATAAATGAATACATCTAACAGTTCTCTGTACAATATGCAGAATGTCCAGCAGGTTCCCAGGACATGTTTGCGCAGGGTCTACAGAGAGGACCATTACGTTATCGCTGCTAATCTTGAAACACTGCTGCTCGTTTCTTTTAACTTTCTAGTATTTTTAGATCATTTCGCTTTTTAACATTTAGATTGTATTTGTATTGTAATTGTGCCACTTTATTTTCTCCATCCTCCCTCATGTTCGCACTGCTCGCACTTTAAAACTAATACCCACAAGACTCACCATTTGGGTGTTTTACATGCGGTTTCTGCTCCCGACCGCCATCTTGTGTGTGTGTTGGTGACGCTCCAAGGACGCCTCTGGGGTTAGCGTTCTAGTGGCTACACGAGTTATCTGCCACACACTATTTAGGTGAACAGTATGCAAGCGCGCAGCGCACGCGCGCAGCGTCGGAGGAGCGCCAGAGAAAAGCCCGTCTGTGCCCGTCCGGGCCCGGACGGGCCTAGGGCCGGCCATCATGCCCGTTGTTCCATCTTTGCAGGGTAGTCTCATCAGGTATGCCACGACTGATCTTTTGTCATTGCGACCACCGAAATCGGATGCATGTGGGTTCTTTGTGAAGGATGGGCAACCTTTTGTAAGTTGTAAGGTGTGTAGCTCAGGGTTTGGGGCCCATAAGGCCAGAAAAAAGTTAGAATTTGGTCTGTTGAACTGTAGGTCACTTCCCTGTCACTCCACGGAAATTAACTCACTAATTTTGGACTATGATCTTGATATCTTATTTGTAACAGAGACATGGACCACGCCCACTTCCGGCCCAGATATGGTCCGAGCCCTCCCGCCGGGATTTGTGATTTTCCATCTCGACAGACCCATAGGGCGGGGAGGGGGTATGGCTATTCTGTACAGGGATACGCTTAGTTGTAAAGCACAGGAGGCCGGGGTTAAGGACTGCGAAAGCTGTCAATTCTGCATCCGGCTGTCCCCCACGGTCGCTATCTCAGGGCTCCTTGTCTATCGCCCCCCTGGGGCAGTGGCCGGTTTCATTGATTCACTAATGGAATCTGTTACCTGTCTAGCCTCCTCTACTACGAATTTTGTCGTGTTAGGAGACCTGAACCTACATTTTGAGGACTCTTTGGACTTGCCTGCTACTGACCTGCAGTCTGACCTGGGCGCTATGCAGATGAGACAAATTAATTCAGGCGCGACCCATGAAAAGGGTCACCTGCTTGATCCAATTTTTTCTAATATGGAGCAGCTAACCGCCCTACCTCCCCTTGCCCTACCGTGGACAGACCACTTTTTGGTTTTAGTCAGCTGGGCTCCTGCGGGTTGGGATCTTTCCACACCCAGGACATTCAGGACGGACAGAGCTTGGTCGAGGCTCCCTATGGATAAATGGGTGGCCCATTTGGAGTCAACATGCCCCCAAGGGGGTTCTGACCCGGTGGATGCGGATGCTAGCTTGGAGAGCTGGTTGAGTAGCTCCTTAGACGTCATTCTTCCAAAGAAAAATATGCTCATCAGGGATAAGAGAGCGGGCTCGGCCCCATGGTACTCTCCTGAGCTAAGGGCACTGAGAAAGAGCTGCAAAAAGCTAGAACGGGGGTGGAGGAAGGATTGGGGGATAACAAGTAGGAACAAGTATCGCTTAGCCATGAGAATGTACAAGAACGCGATAAGGGAGGCTAAGATCAAATACTTTGATGAAAGAATCTGTAAAGCCACTTGTTCCTCGAGAGAGTCCTTCAAAGTGATGAAAGAGTTGCTAAAAACCCCCGACCCACCGGTTATTCACGACCATGCCCAATGGAAATGTCTGGAGTTGGCTACTTACTTCAGTTCCAAAATTGAGACCATCCTGCGCTCACTCCCCCATCCAACTGCAGTGGCAGAGCCAACGGCTCCGCATAGGGTAGGAGCAGTGGAGTTGGACCTTTTTGGCCCTGTGACTGCGGAGGAAGTATTGAGTGTGCTTGGGAAATTGAAGAGTGGCTCCCCCAAGGACCCTGTCCCGATGCGATATTTAAAACAGGTAGCGCCGACCATTGTGGCCCCAGTAACCGAGCTGATCAACCTGTCTTTATCGCAGGGAGTGGTGCCACCTGGATGGAAAGGAGCGGTCGTTAAGGCCCTCCTGAAGAAGCCGAGCCTTGACCCCTCTGACCTGGCTAATTTTAGGCCGATTTCGCTGCTCCCTGGCGTGAGCAAGGTAGCTGAAAGACTGGTCAACTATCGATTATCGAATTTTTGGGAGGCCAATGGCCGGTTACGGGATTCCCAGACGGGATTCCGTCCTGGACAGGGCACAGACACCGCCCTCCTGGCCGTGGTGGAGGAAGCCAGGTGCATTCTGGATTCAGGAGGGTCAGTGGCAGTGATCCTCCTGGACCTGAGTGCGGCTTTTGACACCGTAAATCACCAGGTACTACTCCAGCGGCTGGAAGGGCTGGGTGTCACTGGGATGGCTTGAATCCTTCCTAGGAGGACGGTCATTTGAAGTGTGGGAAGGAAACGAGAAGTCCCCCCCCCTTTGCCCTCCAGTGTGGGGTCCCTCAGGGCTCGTCGTTGAGCCCGACCTTATTTAATGTATATATGGCCCCCCTGGAGGATGTGGTGTCTCCGTTCGGCTTCAACATCATTAGCTACGCGGATGATACGCAGATGGTAGTGGGGCTCTCTCAGCTAGAGAAGCAACCAGGGGTGCTTCATTCCTGTCTGGAGGAAGTGTTTAGGTGGATGTCTAATTCATCCCTTAAACTGAATGGCTCAAAGACCGAGCTTATGATCTTAGGTCAATCCTCCTTCTCCCTGTCCTCCAGTAGCTGGCCTGACTGCATGGGAGCTCCTCTCAGCCCGAAGAAGGAGATTAAGAGCCTAGGGGTGTGGCTGGAGCAGGACTTGACGTTTAGAACACACGCCAAAAAGATCGCAGGTGTATGTTTTGGTATGCTCCGGTCAGCCCGCAGGATTCTGTCACTCCTCCCTGAAACCTCCCGTAAGCTGCTTATTCAGGGGCTCATTATTTCGAGGCTGGATTACAGCAATGCACTCTTTTTGGGCGCGCCGGAATCTACATTCAAGAAGCTGCAGCAGGTGCAAAACGCAGCGGCTAGACTGCTGACCAATGTCCCCAGAAGGCAGTCCGCCAAACCGGCACTAAAGGCGCTTCACTGGCTTCCGGTGCGGGAAAGAGTAACCTTTAAAGCTCTCTGCATGGCACAGAAGAGTCTGCAGGGGAAGGGTCCAGCGATTCTAAGGAATATGATCCAACCCTAGAAAGCAGTAAGGGCTCTCCGTTCGGATCATAAATTCCTCCTCCAGTCTCCTAGAGTAAGGCGAGCCCGTACTGGAGGGCGAAGGTTTTCAGTGAATACGGCCTCCGCTTGGAACTCGCTTCCACTCGTGTTGCGAGCAGAGATCAGTACTCTGCGCTTTCGCAAACTATTAAAAACTCATCTTTTCCCAGTTTAGTGTGTCATGTGTTGGCGGTGGTTGATCTATGGATAGCGCTGGGATGCTCAAGGGTAACTGTGCGCGATATAAAACTCCAAATAATAATAATAATGTTACAATGATGTCCTTGGACGGGTTTCAAAAGAGATCATGGCTTCCCGGCTTGTTATTACTGCGCCTGCGTAAAAGTCACGTGTAGCACAGGCTTCACTCTCTCTGAGGCCCAAATACGAACTAGAAGAGAGGTCAAAAAAAAGCTTATTCATTTCAGAATAAATTGATTTCACTGTATACCACCTATCTCTACTCTAATCCCATTTACTTATAAAAGGTATCCCTGCATTAGCATTTAGTAAACAGCTTGTTTTAGTTTCAGCAAAGCAGATGCTTAACATGTGAGCTTTCAAGCGGCTGTTTTTAGAGCGACTGCGTAGGTGCAGAAATTTCTCTCCAAGCGAAAGAACGTCATTCTGCATAGATGCAGTTGACGCATGCGCAGTACAGTTTCACGCATTAGCAGCCATCTTAAGTTTCACTCGGGTTACTTGTTTGTAAAACGCGTAAGCAAGCTTCATCTTGCTAAAATATGTAATGAGGTGCATATTAATTTACACAATACTTTATTAATACAGTGTTACGAGTTATATGAGAGGAACGCATCCGAGCAAGTCTTTTATACGAGTCCTTGCTCCATGCTGGGTACATGCAGTAAGGACCGTACTGAGTGCTGTACTGGATGCTGGGTACATGCAGTGAAGAGTGTACCAGGTGCTGGTTAGGCATGAACATGAAAATGAGGGAACCCCTTGCTTTTGCACCTGTTTCCTATTCTAGACGTGGGTGCAGATGCAAAAATAAATTTAGGAGGCACACTGGTTATGTACCACTGTGGGGTGGTGCAGAGTCCGTGTACTCCCTATGGCGCCTTTGGCAAGACAAAGTGGCCTCGGAGACCTCCCCAGTTTCGCCCTAGACAGGGCACAGTGAATTTTATGAATTAAATATAAAGCGTGACAAAGTGGATTGCAACAAAATGTATGAAAACCTGTGCTTTGGACTCTTTCCCTTTACAAAGCTTTTGTATGGATTTGCTTTGTGTTATATGTACCTGCTATTTGAAAATAATATGTTGAGAAATGTGCTCCCCACTACCTAAATGTATCTGTTTTGAATGAGTCACCAAGTGGCTACCTGGTATTTTTGCGTGACAGCAAGGAAGACCCCTATTTCCAAACCCCAAAAAAATCTCTCATCTATGATGTTTCCTCTGGTGCTGTGTCAAATTCTTTAAAAAGTGGTGCTGGAAAGAAAAAGGGTTGACAGTAAAGAGGATGAGAAGGTCAATAGCGTGCTCTCTGGTTCAGGAGCACTATATACAGACTTGGATGGGAGGTGGTTTGGGAACAGTCTTTTAATGATTCACCCCAAGAGTGCACGACCGTGAGTCGATGACCGGATTGATAGTGGAAGTGTTATACATCCATGTGCGAGAAGAGAGTGCTGCAATTTAACAGATACTAAATATAACCAAACAAATTAGAATACTTTCCTACAACGGAGTACTCTAAATCCAGAGCAAGTCAAGACTCTACCTGCCCCTAATTAAAACAACATAATTTACCTTTGCAGTCTGTGTGTGACCAGTCGATTAACGCTGGCTATGGTACTGTGTACCCCACACTGGACGAGCTATTCCTATTCCTAATGAGTTCTCTTCTCTTAAACTCTATGTTCTTTGCATGTCGCCTCTTGTCTGCATAGGCTTTTATTTTCTGGTTGCTCGCCAAGTCCTTTGTATGAATTGTGTTCTCATTTCCTTCTCTTTTGTTGGTCAGTTGAGGTATATTGGCTGTCATTGCTCTCCTGAACATCAAAGTTGCAGGACTTTCGCCTGTGGTCATGTGAGGTGTTGAACGATAGGCTTGTAGGGTGGAATTCAATACAGTTTTTTTAAACTGAGTCTCTCAAGAGTTGCACACTGTACTGCTTTATTTAGCTTACTCATATAACGCACAGCAAGTCCATTGGCCTGCGACCACAAAGGTGTACTCTTCTGATGCTTTATGTTCAGATGCTCAAGGAAATCCTTGGAATCTCGACTGTTAAAGGGTGGGCCATGATCATACTTCAAAATGTCTGGAACGCCACATGTTGCAAAGATGCCATTTAGTCTCTCAGTGACTTGCTTGTGAGTGGTGGATAAGAGATCCCCTGTTGATGGAAAACTTGAGAACTCGTCCACAGTTACTATCGCATGTTGTCCATTATCGAACAGCCCATCCATCTGCTGTAAAGCACACGCTGGAATAATCTGACCAGGTCTTTGTGAATCAAATGCAGGCAATTAACGACTTATATTTGAATTAACATGTGGAAGC
This sequence comes from Triturus cristatus, assembly GCF_964204655.1. NCBI lineage: Eukaryota > Metazoa > Chordata > Amphibia > Caudata > Salamandridae > Triturus > Triturus cristatus. Next base: position 1,099,752,384 of record NC_140585.1, read on the forward strand.
AGAGGGGAAGGAAGTACAGAAAACAGACATGCGCCATTTAACATTTATAAGCATTGCCCCTCACATGCTACTACATAAAAATGAAGGCATACTTGCACCACTGTGACTACAATTTGTGAAGGGTTTGGACCTGCCCGGCTAATATTCTGTTTCATTCAGGCATCCATTTTAAGACTAAATAATAGCACAAACGGTTGGTGCTAAAACTAATCCGCTAAGAAGGCATTTTTTAATCGATGCTCGCAACTCACTCTGAGTGGGCTTCTGTGATGCCAATGTAGCTGGGTTTTGTATTGTAATTGCATTTATGTATGGGGGCTGAAGTGCATACAGCGCACACGTAAGCACCTCCACAGCTTGGGCGATCCTGGATGGAAGTGTTGAATTGCTGGGTGGCCTGTGTGGGAACGTATTGGTTTGTGTGAGGGACCATAGTGATGCTTGTCTCTTGAGTAGGGTCAGAGTGCCTGGGAGTTTAATTGTGGCATGAGGACCAAGATATAGAATGCGGACACTTTTCACCCACTTGATTGTTATAAGTGAATGAGTGGGTCTCTACAGAATCCCACAAAGGAGCACCAACCCAAGTGATCTGGTAGTCACAGGAGATGCTCCATGAAATCCTTCCAGAGTGGCATGGGAAGGTCCATGTACCACACAGGTAACGCCCCCTTGGCGCTAAGTAGTGCAAAGCCGTGCTTCGTGCTGCTTTGCGTTACTTTTAGGATAGTTTACAGCGCTAAACAAGTTTTGCACTGGAAAGTAAATTAGGAAAAAAACATTTTGTGCTGAATAGCATAACTTTTAAATGTTACTCAATCTATTCGTAGTGTGCTAACCCAAGACCCACGCTGCCAATAGCATCTTCGGTGAGCGTCTCTTTACAGTTCAGACTTTTATTTGCTCGTTTTCAGTTTTTTCCAGCTGCATCCTGCGTTCTAGATTAAATAGAGGTCCTTTTGTTTTAAAGTAGCTTGGACTCTCAAAATATGATCAATTGCAACCCAATTTAATGTTATTGAATACATTACGCCTCAGCACATTTTTTATTGGGCCGGTAGCCATTTGTGTAAGAGAAGTATTGAGGCAGTCAGTCGGGTGCAATATCTACGGTTATTGGATTCAATTGTAGATGGTCTGAAAATTAACGAGACCCTTAGTTAAATTTCCTAATTGATTTACATGTACTGCCTCTTGTTTAATATGTTCCAGCGAGTGCCTGTGTTCAATAGTATTGAATTATGCCCTTGCGGGGACAAGTATTGATTCCCATTCCGCAAGACAACTTTCCTGTACCCTGAGGACTAATAACCAAGCTAGCTGCGCTTCACCTCGCTCGCAGCACAGCGGCGATTTTATGAAAAATGCAATATTTTCCCAAAATAAACGTATCTATTGCCTCAAAAGTGAAACGCTGCTCTCCTTTTCATCAACCAGAGTATAAAGGTGTGAGTGACAGTGCTGTTAAGTTAGACGCATACTGAGCACACTGTATAGTGGTTTGTGGCACAAACCCCTCCTGACTCGTGCAAAGTCGGGGTGCTTTATGCAACAGTATATATAATATTTTATGGATTACTTTGGCCGCATTTGTGAAATGTTCAAAAAATTAATCTGAGCCTCGCCCTCGGATCAAATTGGTAGTGAATGGTGAATAATGTTTAAGATAAGTGGAAAATGAACAATAGTTTTGTAAAAAAACAAAAACATTTTTGGTCTTAGGTTCACAGAGCCCAGCATCGGGATCCGTAGACCCATGGGAGCAGAATGTATACATTTTAGAGTACCTTTTACAAACATTGTGGCCTAAGCTTAGCCGTGCTCATCCAAAAACGTAAAATAAAGACAGGGGCAAAGGATAATGGGAAAAGACCATGGCCACAGGCTGTGCGCTGGTCTCAGTGTTAGAGCATTAACTGGTGGCCAAGCCTGGCTTTGCATGAACAGGAGGCCTGCCTCTTTGGCAGAGGCCACATGCCATGCATATGTATAGGTCAGAGGGCATGGCCACACACATATAGCATTGCCACAGGTTGTACCTGCCTGCCTCTGGTCACAGAGCATGAGGGCAGGCCTTGCCATGGGCGATTAAGCAGTGTGGAGGGATATGTAGGTCTGCTGATCAGGGGAGTGTTAGGAGCGATAGTCACTCGATGAAAATTGTGTATGTTGTAACGCATTGTACTATGATCTGCAATAATCTGAGTGGTTTACTCGCAACAATATTGACGCAAAAATGCAATGTATTTTTGGAAACATTGCTCTTATTTAATCTTTGTTTTCTGAAGAACTGTTATATGTACCATGAGCAAATGGGGACATTTTTTGGAACAAAAAAAAAAAACCCCTAATCAAGATATTCAAACAAAAAAATGAGGGCAGGCCTTGCCATGGACCAAATACCCAAATGGCATGGTACCTGGAAAAGCACTGCAGGTACTTAAGTCTCAAGTACCTTGTGCAGGGAAAGGACGAAGGTTTTTGCATGAATATTAACTGGGAAGAGGGCACAATTAAAGGCCATGCCTCGCATGTAAGGCCTTCAGGGCATGGCTACAAACAATCTCTAATAGTAAATGCGTGCCTAAAACTGGGTGCAGACGATGTCTATTTACAATATGCATTAGCAAGCCAGTAGGTCTGACAATGGCAAGCCTGTGAACCTAAAAGAAAAAAGTGAAACTGAAATAAAATGAGAGATTGGACCACCAGCCCTGGCAATAAAGAACTACTTTGTAGGTGGATGTACCCAAGTGAGTAGGGAAATGATATCACTCACAGTGCAATAGACCAATTGCTGAAGTGGGATGCCCCAATGCCCAATGCCCCATGCTGTATGTTGTGGTGGGTGGAAGCAAAATTTGAATCAGTTAAATAGATCAGTGGATGACAAAGGGTGATCCAAAGACCCTCTACGTATGTGTGTATATTTGTATTTTGATATTTGTTTAACACATGAGGCTGAAGGGGTAGCTAAGCAATCTCTTTACCTAAAAAACCTAGAAATTGGTAGTTAGAGAATTTAGCCTTAGCCCTTCATCTAGGTCCTGTGCTCAACACCCTTCTCCTGTAGCAGCTTCAGGGATGTACTCAGTGATTTCAAGGGTGCAGTGATGCATGCGATCTATCACAAGCGATCTCATTAGTGATGTCACTTGTGATGTCTTCTGTGGCATGCGTTTTGTCATGAACAGTACAGCAAAGTTATGCTTAGGATGCTCAAAATATCTGAAAATGTCAGAGGTTTTTATATTCGAATTGTAGCCACCTTCAACTGAAGTTGTTTGGTAAATTAAAATGAATTCAGATAACCAACGTTATTAGCTCACCTCAGTAAAGAACCATGACTTTATTTCAAGATTTGTTTTTTTACAGGTTTTGTTTTTAATTTTATATTTTGGCCTTTGGCAAAGGCAGTTACCCACTGTATAGAATCCGTGGCCATGCACAGCAGAACTAGGGTGCAGGTTATCAGCCCCTGTACCCCAGAACATGGGGAAGAACACAAAAGACTGTGGGCAACTGGCTTAGTCATTGACAATGCTCTGTGTCCAGCAGCAGATACTGGTGCAAGCAACTGTGGCTAAGAGAGCAGCAGCTTCTGGGTGCAGTGCAACCACAAACCATGCCTTCCTTCCAGACCGCATGGCGCCCCACTCCATTGCACATGGACTTGGCTGTGTGATGTTAGCTCTGGGCGTAGTTCATGACCTTCAGCCAAGCCCTGTACTAATTCCCCTCACCCTACGTCTTCTATGACCATTTAGGCATTGAAGTTTCGCAAATTTTTTTGGTCTCTTATGATCTCAAATGAGATACACCTCCCACTCTGACCATTAAAGAATTACTATAATCCAATCAAAGACCTAATTATGAACCCACAATTACTGAACCATTTAGAGTTAAAGAGCCTGCAAGGAAAACATGTTTTCTTTCAAACTTTTAAAGGCAGATTAGTCCATCAATTTCCACCCTCATGCTCCATGGGATCTGCTCCTTAGTCCCCATTATACTCCTGGAAATAATTTTTCACACAGTGGACCCGCATATCCTTCCCAGATGTAACAGCAGCTGCTATGTAATTTTATTTTGTGGTCCGCAAATGAGATTTAAGATTCAAATATTCAACCGAGATCCGCTGAACCATAAATTGACAATGGAAGAAAAAGCTTCCTTGGCCAATCAGAGTCAAACCTTTTAAACATTGTTTTATGGCCACACACTATGCCTATCCTTAGCGTATTGCAGTTTCAGAATAGAATGTGCAAACAACTAGCTCTGGAAGCCTGTCTGAGTCCTCTTTCTAACAGAGATATCTATAAAAGCACGCAACAGATTTACACCAACCACAGTAAAGGATCTATTTGATGTAAAATGCTGTCTACTTGGCAAGATTCATCAAATTCGAATCAGCACTGTGTGTGGTAGTAGGGGAGAGGGGCGGTGGAACTTCCTATGAACCCTAAATTGCCAAAGCCGTTTTTGACCATCTCCTTTACCAGGTAGACTGATTTTTTTATATAAGAAACTTTGGTGAAAGGAGAAAGAGTCGGTCAAATTTCTCATAGATTCATCAGGGCACCAAACTTATTAGCAAAAACAAAACTTAAACAATGGAGTGCACATCACTGACTGCAATTTATATAAATATGCAAGGCCTCAGGCTCATATTTATATTCATTCTCTTTTTCATTCCTTTCTCATACTTTATGAATGTGTGCATTTTTTAAAAATATCTTCTTGCTGTAAGCCAAAACTCTACATTCGTCAAAAATGGTGTGTTTGGAGAGAAATAGGTCAAATAATAGTGTTAGTGCAGTTTCATCTGTCTCTAAAGTGGTCGTTTTGATTTTACCTGGTATATTACGGTTTAAAGTTGCAATGTCATCAATCCGAAGTGAGCATTCTGAAATTAACACAGCTGGTGATGATGCCCCATTCCATAGAGGACAATAGCGCGTTGTATGCTGTGCTGTAGCAAAGATTCCTGCCTTGGCACCTAGCGCTTCCTTCATTCCTTAACAACTCGCTTAAGCTCGGCATCGTCCCTGATGCATTTAAAAGGGCAGAAATTGTTCCAATCCTGAAGAAACCCGTCGGTCTTCAATAACTATCGCCCCATTTCCTTGCTGCCCTACCTGGGTAAAGTTCTAGAGGCTCATGTATCAAACTGCCTCAGTTCTTTCATTGAACATTCCCAGGTTCTGGACTCCCATCAGGCTGGTTTTAGACCTGCACATTCTACGGAGTCTGTTATTCTTACTGTCATGGATGAACTTAGAGGGGGGGCTGATAAGGGCATCGCCCTGGCCCTGGTTCTCCTGGATTTGTCAGCAGAATTTGACACGGTCGATCATGACATCCTGATTGACCGTGTCAGCAATGCCGGAATCCAGGGTCTGGTGTTGAATTGGCTCTCCTCCTTTCTTAGCAACCGGCTTCAAGCGGTGCGTCTCACCAACTTCTCATCTAATAAGAAGGAAATTACCTGCGGGGTTCCCCAGGGCTCTTCTCTCTCTCCGCTTCTTTTTAACCTGTACCTACTTCCTTTAATTTGCTCCCTGAGAGAAAGAAAGGTTGGAACCTTTAACTATGCTGATGATCTTCAACTGGTGTTCGACATTAATTAATCAGTGTCCAACTTCCAAGCGACTATGATTTTTATAAGTGATTGGATGAATAATAACCAACTGAAGCTGAACCCTGACCAAACTGAGCTGATCCTCACGGGTGGGTATGCCAATCCGTGGCGCTCCAACTTCTGGCCTCCTTTACCAGGCAATTCCCCCATGCCGGCAGGTTCTACCAAAAGTTTGGGTATAGTAATCAGTAATGGCCTGTCCATGAAAGCCCAGATCAGTTCAGTTGTCTCTGTTGGCTTTTTCCAACTGCGGAGAATAAAGAAGATCAGAAGATTCTTGAGTAGGGAAGCTCTGACCCTAGTCATTCTAGCCTTGGTAATCTCCCGACTGGACTATGCCAACTCATTGTATGTAGGCATCCCTGCCTACCAACTGAGATGCCTTCAATTGGTTCAGAACCAAGCTGCCAGGCTGATTTTTCACCAACCCAAGTGGCATCATGTTAAGCCACTTATGAAAAGCCTCAAGTGGCTCCCAGTGGTCAAGCGCTGTGCCTTCAAGTTGGGATGCACTAATTTTAAAGCTCTTTATGGCAATAGTCCAGCTTTTATCTCATCCAGGCCTACATTCCATCTCGAGACCTGAGGTCCTCCCATTTGAGCCTGTTGGCAACCCCCTCCTTCAAACGTAAGAAGCATGGTGGTTTTAGGTTTGCAGTTTTGGCCCCACAATTCAGAAATTCCCTCCCTGTGGAGATGAGGTCCTTGACTTCCTTAGCACAGTACAGAAAACAGCTTAAGACCTGGCTGTTTTCCCAGGCATATGATGACTAAGCCAACCCCCCTGCCACTGCCTCGCCGTGACTCTAGCGCCCTTGGTGTACGTGCGCTTAATAAGTGATTTTAACATAATATAACGCTAGCTAGAAAAATGTGCCCAGCACCATTTTTTCTGGTGAAATGGAGTTAGAGTTGGGGTGCAGAGGCCTCTAATGCACTAGCGCCATGGTGCACTGCAGCTGGTGCTCTATCAATAGCTGCACCCCTGCAGATATTTAGTATCAAAAGAATGCCAATCCAGCAATTCTACTTCTTATAACTTCAGTTTTCACTTCTTTCATGAAATATGGTTGTATCCCTTGTGGGTTTTATGCACATATGACACACATATCCAGGTAGCAATGGGGCCATCTGTGATCGTTAACCCTTGAACTTGGTCTAAACCTTTGGACTTATGTGGGCGCCCACTTAATCATTACTGGAATCTGGGGACCCCCACTGAATCATTATTGGAATCCGTGGACCCCCGTTCTGTCGAGCAACATTTTAAGGCTTTCAGGGGGCCCTGGGCCAAACGTATTTTGAGGGCCTAAATTCGGGACAATTTTGAGTTTATGATCCATTTTCAGCTATTTAATGCCATCTTTGGCCAGTCCCCTGACAGTTCACAGGCGCACTCATCCAAATTCTAAATGTTTTTATATCTCGTATTCAGGTGAAATGACGCTTTCAATATGGTAACACAGCAGCAGCTCACTAATATTACCGCAAATCATCCTTTGACACCCTCTCATTTCTCATATATGAGGTCCTGTTTTGTCCTATAAAACTTTTTTTTATGTCTTTTGCATGAAACGTAAACACAACAGTTCTCTGCAAAAGGTTTGTAATAGACTCGCTCAAATTACACACATTAAAAATAAATTAAAGGAAAACGGTATTTAAAGCAATCTGTTTAAGAATTATTCACGGTCATCAGGACAGGACTCTTTGCAGAACAGAGCTGGCTCGATCAGGGGGGCCCATTGAAAAGCTGGGGCCCTGGGCCACAGCCCATTTTGCCCATGGCTTAAAAGGTCTCTGATTTTGTCATTAATGTCCGGGGACCCCGACCTAAGCAATTTCGATGTCCAGATGGATTTGTTTGCATGTTTTTCATTTGCACGAACCGCCGCCCAATAGAGTTCCGCGGCAAACGATGTTTTGAGTCAGATATGTTTATGAAAAAGGGTTTGCTTATGGAAGGTTTTTCAAGATTAATCCTAAAGCTACCGAGTACATTTGGCGATCTAAAAATAGCTAGCTATAGACATATCACTCCTACATTTAATCATTCTGGCAAAGGCAACTACATAATTTAATATAAATATCTATGTGAAGAGTTTGAAAAACATACTTTTTTACTTTTGAGGCTTTAGTGCCATCTTGTGGTCATTTTATTTCGAACGCCGCATTTTTTTAAACCTAATTTTCGTAATCCAAAACTGATAATCAGGGCGAATTACGTGTTTTTTAAAAACCTATTCCGCACAGTGTGTAATGTTAACAACGACTACTGTATAACCATGCATTATTGAAATTACCTTAGATAGGCATTTTCGCACCGTTAATAAACCTGCAGCTGTAACACAAACTGCACATGGTCTAGGGGTCAGTCACTGTTTGCATTACAGAATTGCCTCATCGGCGAAGCTGAGTGCACGCCTCCTGTTGCCAAAGGCAAGCAGTTCTAATAAGGAGATCCCTCATTTTTAAGGGAGCGCGTTACCTTACAAATTAAGGTTTACAATTGAGGTTCTCCTTTCTGTCCGTCGGAGGAGGCCGGTATGGAGGGTCCCAATGCAATGACCCTCCTCCGGTGCATACCTGTCGTGTTGGGCCTCAAGCCCACATGGTAGGAGTAACGGACACAGACACCGGGGGACACAGTGCAGTAACTGGCCACGAGCACGTGCACTCGGGCCCTTTTATTGACGGGGCCACATCACTCGTGGCACCCGTGATGGATGGGTGTGGGGGTGCGGTGTGTCCAGCCCTCGAGGGAGTAGCTGGGGTTACAACTTCCTGTGAGACACTAGAACGTGTCTCACAGGACACTACAATACCCTACCCCCCCCCCCCCCACACACACACACTGGCCATAGGCCAACCCCCCTCACAAGGAACCTTGAGATGGTGATACAAGCCAACCTCTTCTTCTTGTAAGTCAATGGTTCTAAACCTGTGGTCTGGAGACCGCTGGGGATCCACGACGTCTACTAATGCGGATGGGGGGCTTGACTGCTTAGAAAATTAAAAATAGCAGATTAACAAAATGTATACAAAAATGTAAAACTGAAAATGTTAAAACCTTGTGTAAATGAAAAGGAATTTGAAATTTGAGGCTAAAACGTAAACCGCTATCCTCAAATTGATTAGTGTGAGCAGTGCAAGTGCATCAAGCAGACTATTGTTTGGAAGGTGGGCGGCCTCATTTTAATTTAGAAAAGCTTTAACCTTCCAATTAAAATTAATAGTTGGCTTTTTCTTTGTGTGAATTAAATACAATATTTTATAATTTGTGTATTTGTTTGAAAAATGCTTGTTCCGGTATTTCTGTGTATTGTTTTGCAGTTCAAATCATCAAAATTGGTTAGGCCGGCGTCCCCGATTTAAATTTATGACAGATTTGGGGTGTATGGATTACAATGATTCATTAGGGTTCCCCGAATTCCAGTAATGATTAAGGTGGGGGTCCGCAAAAGTCATAAGGGTAAAACTACTGCTCTAAGGGTTGAAGATCCATGATGTTCCCACCCCCACCCCAGGACCTCCCTCAAATTCATAACTCAACCCCTTTCCTGCTAGGCCTTACCCCCCCCCCCCCCACCCCCGCTAAGCCTTTTTTTTGCTATTTGGGGTAGTTCGCACTTATGCCCCTGTAACTTTTTGACCACATAAGGTATCCACGCCAAATTTGCGTCCTTTTCTTCCAATATCATGGGGATTCTAAAGATACCCAGGGTTTGTGGATTCCCCAGGAGGGGACTCCGAAATTAGCCAAAATATATCTAAATTGTGTTTTTTTGTGGAAAAATGGGGGAAAAAAGGCTACAAATGAAAGCGTCTGTTTTTTTCCCTGCAAATGGTATCTACAAAGGGGTTGTGGGGCTGAAATCACAATTTTCCCAGCTTTCAGGGACAAGCAAACTTTTGTCAGAAAACCAATTTTATTTCCACAGTTTTGGCATTTTTCTGGGACAAAGCCTATTTTTGCTATTTTTTTGTGCTTTCAACCTCCTTCCAGTTAATGGTAGAAATGGGTATGAAAGCAATAATCGATCCTAGAAAGCTATACATTTTAGAAAAGTAGACAAAATTCTGAATTTATCAAGGGGTCATTTGTGTAGATTTTTCAAGGTTTCCTTATAGAAATTAACAACTGAATAAAATTAAAAATTAGTTGACAAGTCATTTTTGGCAATATTTTCACCTGTAACTTCTAATTATGACAGCTGTTTAAAAGCAAAATACTGTTAAATCCGCTGGACCATTCTGGTTGTGGGGATATATAGGCCTTGTAGGTTCAACAAAAACCCGACGAACCCTGACCTAATAACAGAGCAGTGTCTTGCAATGGTTTTTTTATTATGTACCGGGTATATAGCAAATAATTTGGGAAAATATATACATGGAAAAATCAGTATGAAAGACACCTATGTATTTCTGAAATTGGAACAAACGACATGAAACAGTAGATATTTGCACATTTCTGAAATTGTGACTACCCATACTAGCATGATAATTATAGGTCATTTTTCAAAATTACTTCTTTTTTATGTATTGTCTTTCATTTGGATGGCAGGAATGCATCGAAAGTCAATAGGTAATAACAGTTGCTCTACAATTCTGTGTTACCCTAAGTCTCCCGATCAAAAATAGTACCTCACTTGTGTGGGTAGGCCTCTTGCCCGCGACAGGAAATGGCTCAAAACGCAACATCAACACACTTTATTTTTACAGTGAAAACTGACCCTTTGTTTGCAAAGTGCCTAGCTGTAGATTTTGAACCCTAGCTCTGCTGGCACCTGGGGAAACCTAGCAAACCTATAGATTTTTGAAAACTACACACCTGTGAAAATCCAGGATGGGGTGACTTGACTTGCTTTCACCAGGTTCTGTTGCCCAGAATCCCTTGCAAACCTAAATTTTAAAAAACACATTTTCCTCACATTTCTGTGGTGGAAAGTTATGGAACCTGCATGGATCCACAAAATTCCATCCACCCCACGTTCCCTAGAGTGTTTAGAGAAAAATGGTACCTCACTTGTTCGGGTAGGCCTAGTGCCTGCAACAGGAAACTGCAAAAAACGCAACATGGACACACCACATTTTCACAGTGAAAACTGACCCTTTTTTTGCAAAGTGCCTAGCTGTAGATTTTGAAACCTAAGTCTGCCAGCACGTAGGGAAACCTAGCAAACCTATACATCTTTCAAAACTAGACACCCGGGGGAATCCAGGATGGGGTGACTTGACTAGCTCTCACCAGGTTCTGTTACCCAGAATCCTTTGGAAACCTAAAAATGTGTCCAAAAAAAACACATTTTCCTCATATTTCTGTGGTGGAAAGTTCTGGAATCAGCGTGGATCCAAAGAATTCCACCCACCCCCGTTCCCCAAAGTCTTCTGAGAAAAATGGTACCTCACTTGTGTCGGTAGGCCTAGTGCCCGCGACAGGAAACAGCCCAAAACGCAACGTGGACACACCACATTTTCACAGTGAAAACTGACCCTTTTTTTGCCAAGTGCCTAGCTGTAGATTTTGAACCCTAGCTCTGCCGGCACCTAGGGAAAAATAGTAAACCTATACCGTTTTGAAAACTAGATACCCAGGGAAATCCATTATGGGGTGACTTGTCTGGCTCTCACCAGGTTCTGTTACCCAGAATCCCTTGCAAACCTCAACATTTGTAAAAAAATAAACACATTTTTCTCACATTTATGTTGTGGAAAATTTTGGAATCTGTGTGGATCCACAAAATTCCACCCACCCCGCAATTCCCAAAGTCTCCCGAGAAAAATGTTACCTCCCTTGTGTGTGTGGCTCAAGTACCCGCAACAGGCAAGGGCCCAAAACCTATTGAGGCGACATCAAAATTACCTATCACAAAACAACCTGGTTTTGCAAGTGGGGGTCCCATGAGTTTTTGGCCAAGGGGTCAGCGACCATCTAGGGAAACCTACCAAACCCACTCATTTCTGAAAATTAGACACCTGGGGGAGTCCAGCAAAGGTATGGCTTGCGTGGGTCTCCAACATTTCCCTACTCAGAATCCCCTGCAAACCTCAAATTTACAATACTCACCAGCACACGTTAAATATGTGTCAATCTTATGCGTTTCGCAGTGCAAAAATATCAGCACATTATGTACACAGTAAACACGATTGTTTTCTTCTGTTGTCTTTTTATTTCGCAGATCTTCAAACAGCCGACACGTGTTTCGTCGCATACATGGGGAGTTAGCCCACGACTTTTTCAAGGCTATTACTTTTCTGTGGTAAACTTCAATTTGTGGTGATACTTCCAACCCACAAAGGGTGTCTGTCTTTAGCTGCGTCCTTAAATAAGGTAACTATACATCCAGGGATCCTGATGCGTCTCATTAACAAAGACTAATGCTGCAATTCATCTCCCTGGACGCCGTCACTCGTGTGATGCCAAGTACGGTTTGGTAGGTTTCCCTAGATGGCTGCGGACCCCGGGACCAAAAACACAGATGCCCCTTATGTATTCGAAATGACCTGGTTTTGCAAGGGGGGGGTCACTTGTGTTTTTGGCCCCAGGCTTGGCGGCCATCTTGGGAAACTACCACACCCACACATTTCTGAAAACTAGACACCTGTGGGAGTCCAGGGAGGTATGGCTTGCATGGGTCCCCCAATGTTTTCCTACCCAGAATCCCCTGCAAACCTCAAACTTGGCTTTAAAAAAATCACTTTTTTCTCAAATTTCTGTCTAGGAAAGTTCTGGAAGGTATCATTTTACTCTGGACACTAAGGAGAATGCTGTGGGGTAGGACATTTGTGCCGGCACGGTGATTCCACACAAACATATGTGGAAAATATGTTTTTTTCAGCTAAATCTGAGGTTTGCAGGGGATTCTGGGTTGGGAAACCTTGGGGGATCCACTCAAGCCATACCTCGTTGGACTCCCCCGGGTGTCTATTTTTCAGAAATGTGTGGGTTTAGAAGGTTTCCCTAGATGGTGGCGAGCCCGGGGCCCAAAAAACCGGTCACCCCCCCCCCCCCAGAACCAGATAGTTTTGTTATAGGTAATTTTGAAGACTCCACAGTACGATTGGGGCCATTTCTTGTTGCAGCCACTATGCCAACCCACACATGAGGTACCCTTTTTATCAGGAGCAATTTGTGTCAGCCCGATGATCTTACAACCTTCTCACACAGAAATGTGAGAACATTTTTTTTTATTTTAACAAAATTTGAGGTTTACAGGGGATTCTGGGTAGGGAAATGTTTGGGAACCCACACAAGCCATACCTTGCTGGACTCCCCCGGGTGTCTAGTTTTCATAAATGTGTGTGTTTGGTAGGTTTCTCTAGATGGCCGTCGACCCCGGGGCCATAAACTCATGGGACCCCACTTGCAAAACCAGGTTGTTTTGTGATAGGTCATTTTGATGTCACCTCAATAGGTTTTGGACCCTTGCCTGTCGCGGGTACTTAACCCACCCACACAAGTGAGGTACCATTTTTCTCGGGAGAATTTGGGGAATGCGGGGTGGGTGGAATTTTGTGGATCCACACAGATTCCAGAATTTTCCACGACATAAATGTGAGGAAAATGTTTTTTTTTTCTTACATATTTTGAGGTTTTCAGGGGATTCTGGGTAACAGAACCTGGTGAAAGCCAGACAAGTCACCCCCTCCTGAATTCCCCTGGGTGTCTAGTTTTCAAAAATGTATAGGTCTGCTAGGTTTCCCTAGGTGCCGGCAGAGCTAGGGTTCAAAATCTACAGCTAGGCACTTTGCAAAAAAGGGTCAGTTCTCCAGTATTGGGGTGTCTTTCATAGATTCACATGTTTGAATATTCCCCGTCGTCGAAGTGGGAGTCCCACGGTACATAAAAAGCAATAAGCCTCATGTCTCTAAATATACAAATAAATATATATATATATATATATATATATATATGAATAAAATACATATATAAATAAACATTATATATTTTAAAATAACATGTCAAGTCAAAAGTACCATAGGATAACATTGACACATAGGAATGCATTGAAAAAAGAAATCACTTTACTGACATATCCATGTCGTTTTTATAGTCCAAACTCCAGCCAATCAAGCGCAAACACCCTCTAGAACCTTCTCCTCAGAGGCTCAGGCCCTCAGATTTTCTACCGCACGTCGTGTGAAGGGAGTCTCCCTGAGCTCTGCTCAGTTTTTTCTCTGGTTTTGGGTTTCTTCAACTTTTCCTGATGTCTTCTAGTAAGAAGTCTCTTTTCCGTCCTTGCGCTTCATGTGGGAAGTTGAGGCTTTATTCAGAGGACCCTCATGAAAAATGTATTTACTGCCTCTACCCTGACCATCAGGTAGGAAACTGCAAGATTTGCAGGACTTTTTCACAGAAGACTCTTAAGGATAGAGAGGGCCGCCTCCTTCTGTGGCTACAGAAGTTGAAGAGCTCAGATAACCCTCTCTCTGACGTCGAATGTTTGGCTTCTGGACGCACTGGAGCCTCCTCTAAGCAGATCAGTGTACAAGACTTGCCCTCCCCCTTTCTTAAAAAGAGGAAGCTTCAACTTTTGGAGGTTGCTAAGGTGCCAATGCACTCTATTGCTACGCCCACGCCCCGAGATCCCACTCTCAGGCGTCTGTGGCTCTTCCAGCGCATGTTTCCTTTAAAAAACGTGCCAAACAGTCGACGGGCTTGTCGACAGTCACTTCGTCGATGAAATCTGCAACTTCTACTACTTCGGTGACGACGGCTTCAATCAGATTTCCTATGCCGTCGACGGCGGCTTCGTCGACACACTCTTCATCAACGGAGGTTTGTGTCTCCATGAGAGCTGTCTCGTCGACGATTCCAATATTTTCGTCGACAACAACGAAACCCGTGGCTGTCCGGTCGACGTCTAAATCTTCATCGATGATAAAGAAGAAGAGATCCTCCTCGTCGACGGGGACTAAGGCTTCGTCGACGGTGGCTTCGTCGACGATGGCTTCGTCGACGGTGGTGGCCTCGTCGACTGTGGTGGCCTCGTCGACTGTGGTGGCCTCGTCGACTGTGGTGGCTTCGTCGACGGTGGTGGCTTCGTCGACGGTGGTGGCTTCGTCGACGGTGGTGGCTCTTTAGTCGACGGTGGTGGCTCTTTAGTCGACGGTGGTGGCTCTTTAGTCGACGGTGGTGGCTCTTTAGTCGACGGTGGTGGCTCTTTAGTCGACGGTGGTGGCTCTTTAGTCGACGGTGGTGGCTCTTTAGTCGACGGTGGTGGCTCTTTAGTCGACGGTGGTGGCTCTTTAGTCGACGGTGGTGGCTCTTTCATCGACGGTGGTGGCTCTTTCGTCGACGGTGGTGGCTCTTTCGTCGACGGTGGTGGCTCTTTCGTCGACGGTGGTGGCTCTTTCGTCGATGGCAGGTCTCTCGTCCACGTCAAATTTTGCATCTCTTCCATTGGTGCCTCTTTCTACGCCAACGTCTGCTCCTGCCGACGATTCGCTCTTGCAGCGTCGTCATGCTGTTTTGGATACCATTGCACTGCCACCAGCCACTCAACCGCCGCCGCAACTGTTTCCCTCTGGCAATGAGGATGATTCTGCCTCGGATGATGACACCACATGCTCGCAGTCCATCGGAGCTTTTCATAAAATGTCAAGATTTCGATGATGAGGATCAGGAGGATCATTATTATCAGGAGGAGGAGGAGGAACCTCCTGCGCAGATTCCGATGGCACAGTTGCCTTTATCCCTCATTTCTAATCTCCAATTTATGCTGGAGGATTGCAATCGCCGTTTTCCATCTTCTACCCATGGCTCTCCACGAGAAGCGCCTCCGAATACTCCAGCACCTCATCTGCCGCTGGCGGAACAAACACCATCCGTTCCTTTCCAAGTTCCTCCTACAGATGACGCTGACGTCCTTCCGGTTCCAGAAGAAGGGGAACTTCTGGGGGACGATAATGATACTATGGCTGACTGGGACGATTACCAGATTAATTCGCCGTCTCCACCTCCGGGGTCACCAGTGAACTCTCCTCCTGTTGATATTACAGGTTTCCATCAATTGATGGAGAGAGCGGCGCAGCGGTTTCATCTCCCAATGGTAATTCGAGAGGAGGATTGGTTTTTATATGACTTTAAAACCCAGCCGCAGAAGCAAGTTCGGGCTGTGACCATAATTGATTTCATATGGAACGAGGGAATAAAATTGATGAAAGCACCAAATTCAGTTCCTGCAGTTCTCCCGCGGTTGGAGAAAAAGTATAAGGCACCGGACTCTTCTCCTGCTTGCCTGGTATCCCAGCCAAACCCGGATTCCGTAATCGCCCAGGCAGCACAACGTCGCTCAAAGAATCCCTCTTCTCCACTGACCTCTCTAGCTGACCGTGATGGGCGTCGCTTGGATGCCATTGGCAAAAAAAATTCAACCATGGCCTCTACAACTGTCAGAGCAGTGAATTCCCTGGCCATCTTGGGTCGCTACGACCGCCAAATGTGGTCTGACATGGCTGCTTTCATCAACCTCATCCCAGAGCCTTCTAGAGCGGATGCTCTCAAGATTCTTCGAGGGAGAAAGGGCATCTTCAGAGATCGATTGCTCTGTGGATCTTGCCTCAACTGGTTTTCGCCAGCTAGCTGGGGCAGCTGTTCTAAGGAGGCAGCGTTGGCTGTGCTCTACTTCTTTTCGACAGGAAGTCCAGGCGAAGATCCTCGACATGCCCTTTGATGGGGAATCGCTGTTTGGTCAGCACGTAGATGAGGCGCTACAAACAATAAAAAAGGACACAAACAGCTTGTTCCCTTGGCACGCTGCAGTTTAAAAGGCAGCCTTTTCGTGGTGCTCGTGGACGCAGCACCACCTCCTCCTTTCGTGGCGGATCGACACAATATCGTTCATATCCTCGGGGAAATCAGCGTTTTTCCTCCCAAAGTCCACAGTCTTATCGACCACAGACTAACAAATCCTACAGGGGCAAGTCCAACTATCGAGGAAACACTTCCAAAAAACAATGACTTTCTATGCTTACACCCCCCTCCTCTCAAGGCCCCCCCTTATCAGAGTTGGAGGACGAATCTTGAAATTCTTTTCAAATTGGTCACTAATAACTTCAGACCGTTGGGTGTTGGACATTGTTTCAAAAGGCCACGCTTTGGAATTCGTCAAATTCCCTCGGAACACCCCCCCAACCGGTCCTCTTCCCGCTCATCTCAAGGAGCTTTTCCAACAGATCAGACTCATGCTAAGGAAAGGGGCCATCGAAGTGGTTCCAAAGTCTCAAAGGGCTGGGTTTCTATTCCCGTTTTTTCCTCATGCTAAAGAAGTCTGGGGAGTGGCGCCCTATCTTCGACCTGAGGGCTCTGAACAAGTTTCTAAAGGATCAGACTTTCGGTATGCTCATACTGAGGGAAATTCTTCAGCTCCTCTCTCAACACGACTTTGTCGACAATCGATCTACAGGATGCCTATTTCCATGTGCCGATTCTCCCACGCCACAGGAAATACCTGCGCTTCCGTGTGGGTCAGAGAGAATTTCAATTCAGAGCCCTGCCCTTTGGGCTCCACTCCGCCCCCGGGTCTTTACAAAGGTCCTCGCCCCGGTGGTGGCCTATCTACGATTGCGGGGCATTCAAATCTTCCCGTATTTGGACGATTGTCTCATCAAGTCTCAGTCTTACCATCAGGCATCCTTCGACACTCAGTTTTGTTGGACTCTGTTCCACTCTCTGGGACTGTCAGTCAACACACAAAAATCTCAGTTCACGCCAGCTCTTCACAGGACTTTCCTAGGCGCTACTCTCAACACCTCCATGGCCATGGCTTTTGTTTCCGACGATCGGCAGAAATGGATCCTGCAGCTCGCAGCTTACATCAGATCAAAACGGTCCGTTTCAGTTCGCATCTTGAAGTCTTTTCTGGGGATGGCATCCTCCTGCATTTCTTTGATTCCGCATTGCAGACTGAAGAGTCGTCCACTTCAGGAAGAACTAGACAAGCAGTGGCGTCAGGTCTCCGGTTCATTCAGCGACCGGATCTTCGTAACCGCTCGTATGGATCGAGCTCTGCGCTGGTGGACGCAGCCTCGGAACATCGCAGCCGGCACTTCTTTCTTGGCAACGGCTCCAGAACTCATTCTTACCACGGATGCTTCTCTGGAAGGATGGGGCGGTCACCTTCAAGGGTTGTTCATCAAAGGCAAGTGGAATCTGTCCCAACGTTCTTGTCACATCAACAGGCTAGAACTGATGGCAATCTTCCTTGCACTCAAATCGTTCCGTCTTCTGGTTCAAGGGGAATCAGTGCTCGTTCAAACGGACAGCACCACCAGCATGCACTATCTAAACAAGCAGGGCGGTACCAAATGTCTGCTGCTTTCTGGCGGATTTCCTCAGCCGGTCCGCATCATCGACTCACGAGTGGGAGTTGCATCAGCCGACTCTGGACTTAGTCTTCAGCCTCTGGGGTCACCCGGGCTTGGATCTCTTTGCAACTCCACAGAACCGCAAATGCTAGTCTTATGCAAGTTGGCTTCCCCACAGCGGGTCGTGCGGCAATGCCCTTTCGATGGACTGGTGCAAGATATTTGCCTACACCTTTCCGCCGATCCCGCTGGTACCTCGAGTGTTGTGGAAAATGCGGAGACAACCATGTCACATTATCCTGATTGCTCCCTGGTGGCCTCGGCAGGCATGGTTCTCGGAGTTACTGCTCCTCTTGCAATGCGAACCCATCCTTCTTCGCCACCGGCCGGACCTTCTCACAATGAACAATGGTCTGATCTGCCATCCGAACCCCAGTTCGCTCAAATTGTCGGCCTGGAACCTGAGCACCTTGAATTTGCTCACTTGAATGTTTCGTCTGCCTGCAGAGAGGTTCTTGCCAAGGCGCGGGCGCCTTCCACGGTGAAGACCTATAAACTAAAGTGGAAACGCTTTTGTCATTGGTGTTCGTCTGCTAACATCCACCCAGTGCACGCCTCTCCGGCACAAATTCTGCCTTTCTTTTTGCAGTTGGCACAGTCAGGACTTTCTCATTCCACTCTAAAGGTCTTTCTGGCAGCAATTTCTTGTTTTCGCCAGGACGGCTCCTCCTCTCTCTAATCATCTAGATTGATTCAACAGTTCTTTAAGGGACTGTTCCGGATGTTTCCACCCATTCGGCATCCTCCGCCCACATGGCGTCTTAACATTGTATTGGCGCAACTTATGAAGGCGCCCTTTGAGCCAATCCACTCAGTAGATTTTAAATTCTTAACCTGGAAGGTTGCCCTCCTGCTTGCTCTAACTTCCTCACGTCGCGTGAGTGACATTCACACCTTCACAATACAGCCTCCTTTCCTCCAATTTAAATCGGACTGTGTTATCCTTTGAACTAATCCAGCTTTCATGCCGAAGGTGCCATCCGACTTTCATCTTAATGAGCCTGTGATTTTAAAAACCTTCTTTCCTCATCCGCAATCTCCAGCGGAACAGAGTCTACATTCTTTGGACTTAAAGAGGTGTCTCAAATTTTATGTCAGCAGAACGGCACCTTTTTGCAAATCTGACCAACTATTCGTTGCCTATGGGCGTACCCATAAGGGACATTCTGTTACCAAACCAACAATTGCACATTGGATTTTTTCAGCGATATCTTTCTGCCATCATAAGGCTGGCAAGCCTCTCCCTTCCGGGTGAGGGCGCACTCTACGAGGGCAATGTTTTCCTCCACTTCCTTATTCGCTGGTGTGCCCATTCATCAGATCTGCCGGGCAGCTACGTGGTCCAGCAGGCATACTTTCACGAGGCACCACTGCCTGGAGGCGATCAACGAAGCCGATACAGCAGTGGGCCAAGCAGTTCTTCACAATCTTTTCAAATAAGGTGAGCCTCTGTCACTTCCCTCCTCCTTGGGTTGTTATCAGTTTTGTGATTCTATGATGATATGTCATTGTATTCATGCTACTTCGTTATTGCCTTTTCAGGCTGCAGAGTACTGCTCACTAATCTACTCAAGCATGTGAATCTATGAAAGTCACCCCAATATTGGAGAAGAACAAATGTTACTTACCTGTAAACTGTGGTTCTCCAGTATTGATGTTTTTCATAGATTCACATGCGACCCACCCTCCTCCCCTCAGAGGCTCTCTTCTCTTCATAACTCGAAAATCTGAGGGCCTGAGCCTCTGAGGAGAAGGTTCTAGAGGGTGTTTGCACTTGATTGGCTGGAGTTTGGACTATAAACGACATGGATATGTCAGTAAAGTGATTTCTTTTTTCAATGCATTCCTATGTGTCAATGTTATCCTATGGTACTTTTGACTTGATATGTTATTTTAAAATATATAATGTTTATTTATATATGTATTTTATTCTTATATATATATATTTATGTGTATATTTATATACATGAGGCTTATTGCTTTTTATGTACCGTGGGATTCCCACTTCGACAATGGGGAATATTCAAGCATGTGAATCTATGAAAGACACCAATACTGGAGAACCACAGTTTACAGGTAAGTAACATTTGTTCTTTTCACTGTGAAAATGTGGTGTGTCCACGTTGCATTTAAGGGCGTTTGCTGTCGGGGGCACTAGGCCTACCCACACAAGTGAGGTGCCATTTTTCTCTGAAGACTTTGGGGAACACGGGTGGGTGGAAGTTTGTGGATCCACACAGATTCCAGAAATTTTCACCACAGAAATGTGAGGAGAATGTGTGTTTTTTGGACACATTTTGAGGTTTGCAAGGGATTCTGAGTAACAGAACCTGGTGAAAGCCAGACAAGTCACCCCATCCTAGATTTCCCTGGGTGTCTAGTTTTTAAAAAGGTATAAGTTTGCTAGGTTTCCCTAGGTGCCGGCAGAGCTAGGGTTCAAAATCTACAGCTAGGCACTATGCAAAAAAAGGGTCCTTTTTCACTGTGAAACTGTGGTATGTCCACATTGCGCTTTGGGCCGTTTCCTGTCGTGGGCACTAGACCTACCCACACATGTGAGGTACCATTTTTCTCGGAAGACTTTGGGGAAAGCGGGAGGGTGGAATTTTCTGGATCCATGCAGATTCCAGAACTTTCCATAACATAAATGTGAGGAAAATGTTTTTTGACAAAGTTTGAGGCTTGCAAAGGTTTCTGGGTAACAGAACCTGGTGAGAGCCAGACAAGTCACTCCATCCTGGATTTCCCTTGGTGTCTAGTTTTCAAATATGTACAGGTTTGCTAGGTTTCCCCATGTGCCACAGGTAGGTACATTGCTAAAAAAAAGTCTGTGCCTAGTGGGCTTTCTGCCGCCCTGGGGTGGGGGAGTTGCCCCGATATGCCCCCAAGGGGGGCAGAAAGACTGTACCTATTTTTTGTGGGGGTGGGGGCATTGGTATGCTCAGTCTGGGCAGCCCCCAACCCCACACTTAAAAAAAGCCAGCGTAATCACTGGCGCCTAGTGGGCTTTCTGCCCCTCCCGGGGGGGCAGAGCAGGGGCCACTTCCCCATCTTCCCCCCCGGGGGGGCAGAAAGACTGGAATTTCTCTTGAGGGGTGGGGATATTGTCATGCCCATTGTGGGCAGCCACCACCTCTAGATGAAATAAGAACAAAATCCCTGTTTTCTAGTGGGCTTTCTGCCCCTGCAGGGGGCAGAAAGACTGGAATTTGTGTGGTCGGGGGTGGGGGCATTGGCATGCCCGTTTTGGGCAGCCCCCACCCCTAATTGTAATTACCCAAAAAAATCTCTGGTTTCTAGTGGACTTTCTGCCCCCGGGGGGGCAGTTTGGGGGCTACAGCTCCCATGTCCCTCCCAGGGGGGGCAGAAAGGCTGTTATTGTGGCAGGGGGCATTGAAATGCCTGTTTTGGGCAGCCCCCACCCTAAAAATATTTGCCCAAAAAAAATCCGTGGCATCTAGTGGGCTTTCTGGATAGAGCAACAAGGTGATGCTGAGTTTTGGAGTTATTACCAATCTTATGGTGTGTTCTTAGGTCTGGCTTTTGAGACAGCTTTAGCTCTCTTGTCAGCCTTTTAAGCAACAAACAATGGTATTTAATATACATAGACATGTTTGGTCAGTGTTTTTTATCCATTGGTCTGTTAAATTGTCATTCACACTTTGCTTCAGCCCCACCACAGTTTATAGCATGTGGCAGTGGGTCAGCCCACATTAGCCATTGGCTCTTTTGCACAGTCTGCACATCCACATAAAATAGTTGTTGCAGAGTAACTTAGAAATAAAGAAAAAGACAGACTCCTCTTAGCAAGGTAAAAACAGCTCTTTCCTGGTGTGGCAGGGAGAGCGACCGCCTTCACACAAGTAAACAGTAGGTCTCACAGGCAGCTTTTTTTTATACACAAACAATGCTTGTTACAAAAGTTTAAACATTCAGGGACATATTCACAAGGAACTATCACCGAGTCAACGACACTTTATCGCAGCCAAAGTCGTGATAAAGTTATCGCCCCATTCACAAGCTGGTGTTAACAGCCCACAGCACCAGTTTACCCACGATAGCAGCCGCAAAAAACATCGCCACAGAGGCCCCCCACAACTATCGCTAATGAGATGCAGAGTGGGCGTTCCCGTGCCAAAAGCCACGACACCATCACACCTCAACATTCTCAACGACCAGGCAGAACTGCGATAAAAACACAAAACAGGTGATGAGGCACGTTAGCACCAGGAAATCTACACCTGCTCTGACCTGGTGTAAATTCGGACGGCAGCCTGCACAACAAAAGGGAGCACAGCCCAGGGCAACATCGGAAGGTCAACAGATGCCATGGAGCCACCCATCATGCAGCCCGGACACCCAAGAGGCCCACAACACCCACGGACACCTCCCCCAGGACCACCCCCCCCCCTCCCGGACCACCACAGAGGCAGCGTAGACCAAGACAGCAGCAGACCCCCAGGAAGCGTACCAGCCGCACAGACCCAACCTCTGACAATGTCACCATCCACCACAGGCTGAAAGGGACACCCATCCAACGCATCCCAACCATAATCACCCAACAGGCCTACGGCACCAACACAGTGGACAACCAATATCCCACCCCACACCAAGCTGCTGGCTTGGCTGCACCTACCTGTTGGCCCCTGGCACCCCCAACCAACACCCGCCAGAGTCGGAGGAGTCTCACTGCCAGCCACATCCATGTCCCTCACACCTGTCCTGGACATCACCATCACACCTCAGTCCCCATACGTCCAACACAATGCACAGGTCACGCTGGAGACCAAGCAAGGACCATACGCCATAGCAGGATGCACGCACATGTTGGGGGCAATCTACACCTGTGACCCCTGGTGACACAGCACACAATCACCTCAACAGAAAGTACACGTCCCACCCCAAAGTGCAAGCATCAACAGAACACCAATGTCGCCTTCAAATACACATCCAGTTTGCATGATTCCTCCATCCTCCGACAGTCCATCAGCAACCAGCGTTCACAGGATGGCACCAAGGGAAATGCACAGCCCCTTGGGGAAATTCCAATTCCAAATGAACACGCCACTCACATCAACTCCACAGCCATGCAAATCAGAACTCTGGCAATGCACACATCACAAAATCACAACCAACATGCCCAACAACATGCCCACCCACCAGACACGACAGAACAACTCACAATGGTTATCTGGCCAAGCCGTGAACATGAGCCTCAACGGCAAGGCATCTCAGCCACACAACAGCCGAATGTGGGGAGATGTGGCAAACAGGCATGTGTGAAGGATGCAGTAGTAGAATGATTGGGAAAGTACACAATGCCAAGAGTGGCGGCGATGTGCCGGACAGACCGCAGTATGCAACACACACACATATCCATGGCGACATACACCTCTGGTGTATGGAGTGTAGTGGACAGTGGACGCAACCATGTCACCACAGCCAGTGGGGCACCTCGCGGAAATCTTGCCTGTTATGCCCCCTCCAAGCGTGACTGAAGTGGGATGGCCCGGCTCATGCCACGCCAGCGTAGGGGTGTGACTAAGAAGCACGTAGCCCTGGGCGTGGTCTTCTTCCAGAAAAGCCCAACATCTTTGCCAGGGCGGCGTCTCTTACCCCGCCACGAAGCAGACGCCGTCCTCTAGAGCAGAGTTGCCTGCAACACTGTGCGCCTGCCAGACCCCGGCACGCTGGACCACAAACCCGTCAGGCCCACCCCTGCGCAGCCAGGCCTCACTGATCACCTGCCGACACCGGCGTGTGTCAAGGAGGGCCCACCACGTTCAGGCGCAAGCTCCAGGCCCGAGTCCCGCGATCTTGGCAGCCTCCTCAGACCATCACGGCCTCCACGACACAGGTCCACTTTAGTCCTTTTTCGTTGACGTACTCCTCGGCCCAGTAGGTCCCATGTGTGAAACTGTGTCCCGAGTCATGAATGGCAGTGACCCCAAATCCAGGCCCAGCAGCACAGCACCAGGCCCCACCCGATCAGTGAGGCATAGTTCCAAATGGGCTACGTGCAACACGTGGTGCCACTAACCCAGTTTAACGCCAGCTGGCGACACGTGGTGCCACTAACCCTGTTCAACACCAGCCTGCGACACGTGGTGCCACTAACCCTGTTAAACGCCAGCCGGCGACACATGGATGAGGGACCAGGACTACCCTGTGGACCAGTAGGTCCCACATCCAGCACCTGGGCGCAAATCACGAATGGCAGAGTCCACACCAGTGGTCGCACGGAGAGGAGTAAGAGAAAGATGCGGCTCAGTCAGGACGAAACCCAGTTCACTTACACGGAGGTGTCCGAACACGTGGTGCCACTGAACCTGAACTACGCAGGCCGGCGGGGCGGCGACACTCGGTGAATGGCCCATGCTTACCGCTGCCTCAGGCCTACACCACTGTCGGGTAGGTCACACATTTGGAACTGAGTCTCGATTACACCATGGCAGTGAACACAATTTAAGGCATAGGACAAGTCTCTATACTCACTTCGAAGTGGTGCCAACAAGTCTGTGCATGGCACCACAACCACACGTGTCTGTGGCCCTACGCGGACTACTGCCCTCGGCCTAGGTTGCGCACGAGTGGGTAACAGATTTGGAACTGAACATCTGTTATTCAAAAGGCAGAATACATGTCATCACATGCACAAAGAGGCGTAAGAGGATGACGCATTGCAGCCCGGAGGGAACAAGATCATCATTACGGAGGTGATCGTACTCTACCGACAACTGCCCTTGTGTCACTAACTCTGTGCCTCGCCAGCCAACGACACGTGGCTGTGTGCCACTGCTGACCACTGCCTCCGGCCTACAATGCGGTCCAGTAGGTCACAGACTTCATTTTTCAATGGCTGACTACATATCAGCGTACCGGCATCATCAAAGACAGCATCCCCTCTCAGCCCCGGTGCCACTAAGTCTGTTCCCCAACAATCATGGACACTCTCTGGTCGAACTTTGGTGGTGTCTGAGTCTATGGACTAGGGGGCAGTTTTCATCCTCATGTAGCTGATACCGAATTGGTGGTGGTAACGAGGCTGTCGCATTCCACTCCTCCATTTGCTGCTTCCAGATGAAATCAAACCTTTCGGCGTCATGCCCTGGAGGACACCTTCCACTGTCCCCCGAAACCCTCTGCAACATACACCTCGGACATTGATGGTGACCCGCTCAGGTCACAGGGCCCATCTGACTGCACCGCAAGTCACCGTCCCGTGGCTGGGTGCCTGTGCCGTCTGCTGTGCATCCAGGGCCACTAACTCTGTACTTGTCAGGTCCGGGACCCTTTCTTCTGAGATATTGGATGGCCCCTGAAGCGTTGGCCTTGGGGTCATCAACGCCATTTCTCTGTGGCCCTGCGCTATACGCAGCCTCCGGGCCCAACAGCGTCCCACCAGGGCTCACACACCAAATCGAGTCCTGACCAGCCCGGATGTAGCATAACCGCAGGAGGCACACGCCACCACCGCAAGGACCACCTCCAACAGCCATCTGCTACAGTCCACGGTGGTCCTGCCAGACTTACGGAGTTGCTCAGACCTGTCGTGGATGCCATCATCGGCCTGATACCCTGCTCAGCGCTTCAGGTGCCAGTGACTCAGTGCACCGCAAGCCATTGTCCGTTACTGATTGAGTTTTGAGCTGAGGAGAGGTTGCGCAGCTGTGTCGCCTCAAAATGTGTGGGGGCCCTGAGACGTTGATGGGGAAGATGATTCAGGTATGACACACCCCACTACATCTGCATCAGGTATCTGTCGGAGGGACACAATCCGAGACTTTTTCTTCACATGAGCGCGCTCATCTTTACTGTCCCATCCCCAGTGCACTGCAACTCACGGACACTTCTGTTTGCATGTTGGCTGTCCTCTGGACTTTCTCCAGCTCCCTCCATGTTGCTCAGCAGTTGACTCTTTTATGCATGTGTTTTTTGTTTCCGCTGCACTGGTGTCTAATGTTCAAGTGGTTGCCAGCACCAGACATTCCGTGTGGAATGGCTTACACTCACCCCACACACATCCAGCACAGGCGTCACTGTACATGTGGCCCTGCCAATAAAGGGTCCGGGCGCATGTGCCCGTAGCCAGTTCAACATGATATCTGCGTGTGTCTCTGTGGTCTTGTTGTATGCATGAGGGCCCTGGGCCCTACGCCATTACATTGTGCTGTGTACATCGGATGCAGACGTGTAGCTTTGTCGTCGCCCACTCAATTCTATAGGGGAGTGGCCATGGCTGTTGCACGCAGAGCCAACATGGGTGTGTGACTGCTATTTGAGCGCCCCTGCCCGTGGTTCTGTACTGTGAATGTGCATCTGCATGTGTCTCTATGGCAGTGTGGGTCTCCTTAGTGGGGTGTTGGTGGCCCCTGAAAGGTAATAGACACCTACATATGTGGCCTGGTTCGCATTCCATGGGTTCGGCCTCCACCCACACCTGTTGGGCCACCTCCTTTTGGCATGCAGGAACATGGCATTGGGGTGCGATGTGTAGGTGGGTGAAGTGTCGTGAGCCAGCTGTGCTTGCTGGTGCTTCCTGCTGTGTGGTCTGTTGCAGGCTCGGTGTTCTCCTCTGAGTAGCTTGGCTGTCCAGGTGCTGGTGGGTGGGTTGCATGGGATATCCATGTGCTGTTGTAGGGCATCGGTGTCGACGGTGTGGTGGTCCTCTCCAGCATCACTGATGTTTTATTCTGTGCTCTGCTGAAGGTGTTGTGTGCCCCTCTGCGATGTGAAGGAGAGGTGCGTATTGACTTTGGGTTGACATATATGTTGGCGCATTGTGCAGGTTTGCATGCAGACTGTATGGCAATGTACATTGTGACTGTTTGGGGGATGCTGGATTCTTCTGCGGGACAGTGTACATTTGGTCTACATGATGGATGTGATGTCGTACGCGTACATTTCCATTTCACAGTTTCCGGCTCCATCACATGTAGTAGGCATGTTTCTGTGCATGTGCGGAGCCAGTTGTGTCCTGTGTTCTGCAGTGTCGGCTATGCTCATTGTTCCTAGTTGTCGTCAATGTGGGTGTGCTGTTCGTGCTATGTTTGTGTGCTGCAGTGTGCCAAGGGGATCGGGCCCATGGACCCGGGTGATTGTGGGTGTGCAGTGTGCTACACCTCGTTGTGCATGCATGCCATTGTGCCCACTCCCCCCGTCCCCCCAGTCCCTGTTCGTTGCACTCCTTGTTGATGTTGTGTCAGGTCCTCTTGTGCTGTGTTCGAACTCCCTACTCTTTGCACCGTCTCCACACTGATGACTGTGGCCTGGGTTTCCTTCAGCTCCTCCGGTGGCGCTAGACTGCCACCTCCTGTCGCCGTTGCTGCCTTCCTGTTGGCAGCGGGTTTGAGCCTGGTTTAGGTAGTTACGTCATGCCGGCGCCTATTGGCCTCCTCGGCACTCCGACTGCAATCCAGGTGGTCTGCTAGTGGGTCAGTTGCTGGTAGTGTTATGTCACCTCTGTGACGCTTGTCTAGTTTTCCTGCAGTCTGCGCCCCGTCTCCCTCTTCTCCTTGGCCTTCCTCAACCCCGTTGTTCCTTGCTGGTAGTCTGGGGGGGTTGTGGGGTTCGAGTTGGCCCCTGCGCTGTGTCAGGGTGCATCCATGTTGCTACGCAATTTGGATGATGTATTTTTTCTGTGGTTTTTATGGTGCATTGTTCCGCCAGACGCGTTGGATTTGCAGGCCTGTGGCTGCTTTTCGCTACTTTTTGTACCGCGGTTGGCCTCATCGCATTTCTTTTACGTTCGCATATCGCATTTATGCGGCGTGGCGTTGATTTTCACTGAGATTTGGCGCGTTATCTGGTGATTATCGCATGCTACTGCCTTGCTGTGAATTCCACGTTGACACAGGGTTATTTACCCGCGATAGGCTGCGTATTGAAATTGTGTTGCGCTACTCTTGCGGTAGTCATCACACGTTCTTGTGAATATACCCCTAAGTTAATTAAAAATTACCCCTCGATTACAAAACATGAAGTCACGTGATCCTAAATTTTAACCTAATTCGCTACTCTTCCTTTATTGCAGTTCTAACAATGCTTAACAAGCTGAGTACTCTTGAATGCATGCGTATTTGTTGTGAATGCATATTTATTTGTTTTGAATGCATATTTATTTCTGTGAGTGCTTTAACAATGTGCTCCTAATACCTCGTATCAGATATTGTGTGTTCCTGGCTAATTCAATCTCCTGCTCCTATTGTCTAATCATGTTTCAATCTATTGAAATGCCTGTGTGCTAAGGCCATACATTTCCTCAAGCTTGTCATGCATGAGTTTTCCTTTAACTAGGACTCCCATGTCATGCATTCTGTCTTCAAGTGAACGCTTCACCTCTTTAACATCTGCACGAGTTTTTGGCCTGCGTTTCTCTTTCACCAAGTATAGCTGTGCATGCAGCCCATGAATGTAACAGAAACACAGATGACTATCTTGGAATGCTTTTTGGTATACTTAGGATAAAAAACATTGCATGATTGCCACCATTGCTACCATTCATGGTTACATTTTTTTTAAATTTATATTTTGATTTTAATTGTAGTAATGGGAAATATTTCAATCAAACACTGTACAAGAGAACTATTTTTGGTACACAGGGCATTAAACAGATTTGTGGGTTTACATAGATCGACAAGGATGAGATTTGTATCGAACAAAAGCACATATTGTGTCAATAATAGCAGAGACAAAAAGCAATAAATTAAACCAGTCTCTGTATACAGCATACTGGACCTTGCTCAAGTTAAGCAGGTGACTTTTGGTAACAACAGTGCTGTGCGTACTAATGGAGCGCAGAAAGTGGCGAGAGATTCTTTTGCAAAAGCACTCCTAAGCATAGCACTCTGAAAAGATGCCTGACAGGATCGGAAACATTTTGTTCTTACGCATGAATCATTATCAAACATACAGTGGATGGACGGATCTTCAGTAGCTAAACTATTTAAATTCCTGGTGAAGAGCCGTACAGAAAGGGAGGCCAGTCTCCTAAATGGCTCATAGAATGAGAAACATGCATGTAACAAGTTTTTATATACAAGGGTCATACCAATTTACTACACTGTGTCACATTTATGCGAGGGGGAGTGTTTCTGCCCTATGCAAACCAATCTACCGTTCGGCAGGGCAAGAGCTGTGACTAAAGGTCTGATGCTGCTCTGGGGTCGCGCCACTACACACCCTTTTCATCATCCAGAACTGGTTCATCAGCATTGCCCTCCTTCAATGAGGTCGAGAAATATGTCCAGGAGGTACACTGGAAATCCCTGCCTGTGGTAGTGGATAGTGCTGGTGGCTGTGTCGCAGGCTGTTGTTGGCTGGCTGACACAACTAGACCTGTTCCTCCTCCATCTCCGTCACGGTAAATCCCTAAATTGCCATCGACCTGCTGCTTTTCATTCAGGCTCTGTATATTTGTTCTGGATTATTTACACATCCCTGTGATGTCTTGCCCCTAGGCCCACATTCTGCATAAATAATGACACAGACACGGCATGTGTGGTAACTGGAACTGGCTCAGGGCATGTGCACCTGGTCCCTTTTACTAGCAGGGTCACCTGACCGGTGACGCCTATGATGGGTGGGTGTTAGTGTGGGTGTAATACAGGGTGAAACACTAGAACATGTCTAGCAGGACACTACAACCCTCCTAAACTTTAATGGAAAAGAAACAAGAGTCCAACCTGTAAGAAAAATAAACAACAATGCACCGCACCAATGAGCATCTTCAGGCCCTCTGCCGGGCTGTGTTGGAGCTCTGGATCGTATGGTCAGGATGCTTTAGTCCACCTTGGCGATGTAGTTCAGACTGGCCTGGTCTCGCGGTGTTGGAGTCTATTTACAAAGTTCAAAATAGTGGTGCATCCGGAACAGTGGTAGAGTCCACTTTGGAGATCTTGCAGGCGCTCAGGTTCCGGTGGACGACAAAGTACAGCTATTGAAAAGGCTCTTGATGGATGAGGCTTTTCCTTGGAGGTGACTTACTTGATGATCTTTCCAGTTCACGATAGCCGAGCACCTTCAGACTTGTCTCTCCTGCCTGGACTCCTCTCACACAGGAGTTTCCTGGAGGGCCTTCCTCTCGGGTTGCCATGGGACCATGTGGACTTTGTGTAGGCCGCGTGAAGGCGTCGCTGAGGAACTGCCAACAGGACCACTGCCAAGTCGCTAATGTAGCTGCAAAGGGTGGTGTCTCAGTCTGGGTGTTCTCGCTGTCAGGGCTCGGGTTCTATACCTTCCTCAGAAGGTCTTTGGGTGACCAGTCTTCATCTGTGACGTCCATGCTTCCCGGTGCCAGTCGTGGAGCTTCTGCCGATGCATCTGTCCTGTTCGAATTACCCTCTCACAGGAACTCCATTGAGGCACATGCCCCTTGATTGCCACTTGACCACGTGGACTGTGCGGGCCTTTCGTAGGCCACACTGAGGGGTCGCTGCGAAACTCCCAACAGGGCCACGGCCAAGCCTTGTGTAACCCCAAGGGTGGATGGTCCAATGGTCAGGCATTCTCTTCTTCAGCAGGCTCCAGATTTACGGGGGCACCAGAAGGTTCCTGGGTGGCTAGCGTCCCAGAGCACTATTAATGCCTCTTTGAACTCTGGCTGTCTCAAGTGGTTGGATCCACTCTGGTGGTATGATGCTCCTTTGATGTCCTTGGTGATGATGCACTAGGGTGATGGACATGATGGTATTTGTTTCAGTTGGGCAACAGGCAGTGATCTCTTGCTGGAGGTGGTCTTGTGGATTGAGGAGGACTGGAGGGACTTCGTGGCCACTTGCAGTTGTCTTCCAGCAGGTGCACTTGCTAAGCATGGTGCTATCGATGCCAAAGCAGCCGGTGACAGGTGAGTGGAAGGTTGAACTGCGAAGCGTGGGAACTGGGCGCAGATAATGCTTGCTAGCGGTTGGTCCTCCCGCAAAGCTGTCTCCAGTGACGTCTCTGCACCCCGGTGGCTGGCTTGTGCTGATGAACACAGTCTCCAGTGCTGTCACGAGTCCTCTGTCCTGTCGCTCTTCTCCTTTCCTTCTTGCGCGCCTGTAGTGGTTGTTTGCCCTGTGGCGTCGTGCCACTGTCATTCCTTCGCGGAGTGGCATCATGCCATGTTCCTCTCCTTCGCTAATTGACATCCACCCACACTCTTCTCCTCCTTCTGACCAGGTTCCTCACATGGATGTGGCATCCTGCCATCTGTCTCCTGTTTGCGCCACATGGACATCTCGCTGGTGGTGTCTGGTTCTTGGAACGATCTTTCCTTTGCTGCTGACCTGTCGCAGGTCTGTCCAGTTGGTAGGACGTGCTTCTTCTCCTTGAGGACCTCTTGCAGGCCCCTTCTCCTCGTAAGGGGTGTTAGCGATGCTCTTCACTCAAGGGTGTTGTGCATGCGCCACGAGGCTGCGCTGTTGTGGTGCTTGATCCTGCCTCCGTTCAGGCATGCTTGGCAGGGTTGGTCACTTCCAGTGACGTGCTCCATGCTTACGGCACGAATGTGGCCCCCTGCCACGTGTTACGTGTCCTCTGAGCACTTGTTGCGGCGGCAGCTAGCCGCGTGGAGTGTGCGACTCTTCTGGCCTGTCTTGGGCCACTGGCGACTCCGTATTGAGGCAGTGTGAGGGAGGACACTCTGCTGTCTTTGGCCCACTGCAGGGCTTCGTTGGTGCAGTGGAGCTGTGGCGGCTCTCCCGTCTGCCTTCAGCATTGCTTCTCCTCTGTGGAGGTCTCTCTCATCTGGGTGCGGGCCCGTGCTTTCAGGTTCACTGGTGCAACCTTCTGCGCAACTCTGACTTTGGGCGCTTGATCCTCTTCGTGAGTGCCCTTTTCAGGCGCTTGGCATGCCCGCTCACCACTGGGGCGAGTGGCGCAGTTTTCTCACTTGCAGTGGTGTCACTGGGGGTTGCACGCTCTGTGCACATTCTTTCTGTACTTCATTTGGGGCTTGCTGTCTTCTTGGGCTTTGCTGCTCTTTACTATTTGGCGCTTGTCTGGGCTGGTATAGTTTTGAGTGAACACCATCTCCTTCCTGCATTCAGACCACACCGGGCCTCTCTAATCTGTAGATGGTGGGTAGCTTTCATTCTGCCTCCAGTTCGTTTGAGTAATCGGTGCCTGCGCCTCAGTGCTGAGCCATAGCAGTCTTGGGTCCTGCCTGGATTTGTGTTATTGGTCACTCCTGTGTGACGTTCTCCTGAGGGGCCAACAGCAGCCATGCTGTGCTGGTTGGCCTGCGGGTGCTGTACCTGCTTACTGGTCTTCAATCCACCTAAGACATTGCGTCCCAAACCCTGTTTAGATGGCATCATGCTGGACAGGGTGACGGTATTCGAATACCTAGGGGTCACCCTGACAGAAAACATGGAGTGGGGCCCACAAATTGCTAAAACCAAGCTCAAGCTAGCCCGGGCTACTGGAGGAATCACTAAACTATTGAGAAATGAAATTCTTCATCCACACCTGCTGGGCCTATAGTGGAGATCCACAAGGTGCACGCCATGGGAGCAACAATGTGTGGGGCCGAATTATGGGGGGACTGTTGCTGTGGAGACGTGAGTAAAGTAGAAAGCAGTTTTATGAGACAGATTTTGGGTCTTCCCTCCAGCACCCCCCTTATCCCTCTACAGTTGGACCCAAGAATTAGACCTATTGGGGAGGAGATAGGTCTCACACCCCTGATCTTCTGGCGCAGATTATGGGTGACCCCGGAATTGGCAGTCTATAGAGCGGAATTAAGAGATATTGAGCTTTTCACGAGTAGCAAAATCCCTTGGTTTATCCATATAAAAAAAGAATTTAGTAGGGTGGGAAAACCAAGCTTGTGGAGTAATCCAGAGGAAGAGTGTTTTGCAATCTCACGTTCTGAAGTGGTAAAAGCCTACCGAATGAGTAAGCTGGCAGAGGTGCAAGGGAGCCCGTCCATAGGACACCTGACGGTTACATTTTTATCTGTCAAGGATGAGTATTTATTTGAGCCTCTTCTAGATTACATTTATCCATTCCTGGCAAGAAAATGATATGTCCAGTTCAGACTGAGCACCTCACCACTCCGTGCTTTTTCCTGCAAATGGTCAAACACTCCTGCAAGAGTGTCCAGCCTGCATTTGGGAGGAAGAGTCAGAGCTTCATGTCAATTTTTTCTGTCCTGCCTACGAACTAGCACAGAAGTGCTGGCTTGTCCCTTTGTGTAGGAATTTAGGGTTTTTACATTGTACAGTAGCATTTAGAGTTTTAAAGTACGACACCTGCAAGCCTATTGTTTTCGCTGTATCTAGATTTTTTACCTCAATGTGGCCATTTTACATACGTCTGCCCAGTAACAAACAGCTCGTTGACCCTGATTTCCTAGGCCTTTATAATTCATTTAAAAAAAAAGTTTTTATTGTTTTAAACCTGTAAATTTCTTGTTCTTAATGTTGGCTTCAATGTACCTATAATGAACTACCACTGTATGACTATCCTATGAAATTTACAATGTTGCCTTAATTAACTCTATTCTTATTCCCACTATTGATGGGTCTTATCTGTTGCTCGCTTCTTTAAGTGATTGCCTCTTGTCTTGTACTCACTTTGCACATGTATTTTAATGACCCTATTGGACTTAGTCATGTGTCAGTGTTGATCCTTCTTTTCCATCCAAAATACCAGGTGATGCAACTGTATTTTTTCAAAGAGGACTGGTTATTAGTTTAACAATTTCAAACTGTAATGCACTGTCTATTACTAGTATACTTTTTATGGTCGCACAGACCAAAATAAAGTTGTTTGATCTAGAACTAACTGTACCTGTCATGCAGCCATACACTGTCTGTATGCCCCCTTTGTCGTGTCTCAGTGAGGGTGCCTTCAGCTGACTCTCTGAATGCCTGTGTCTTCCTCCTTGCATGGTGGTGGCTTGCCATCAAGTGGCCAGGTGGTATTCTGTTGCAGCACAGGCACTCTGTCTTCATCTGTAGCCACATGTGACTGGTGGCTATCTGGCAGCATGTAGTGCTCTCTTCCCTCTTCCAGTGAAAGTCAGGTAGTGTATTTTTTTTTGTAAGTGTTTGCTGCCTGCAGTGAGGTCACGGGACCCTGCAAGCTCTATGGTGATAAGCACAGCAGGTTCACTTTCCGCATTGTTTAAGTGTTCCAATCGGGGGCCATTTATGTGCAACTGTGCTTCATTGCAGGGCGATACCACAGTTGGACAGCTAGGTGGCGCTGTAGCCACTCTACAAAT
The DNA here is from genome assembly GCF_964204655.1 of Triturus cristatus. Taxonomy (NCBI): domain Eukaryota; kingdom Metazoa; phylum Chordata; class Amphibia; order Caudata; family Salamandridae; genus Triturus; species Triturus cristatus. The sequence continues at coordinate 1,099,786,604 of NC_140585.1, forward strand.
GCTGCGGTAGCTGTATTCACTTGCAGGGATCTGTGCTTGCACTTGGTGAGTTTGTGTTGCCGTCTTCTCTTAAGCTGAGAGCCTCTTGTCCGGGCCTCTTTCGTCCCGTTAATTTGGCAGTCTGTGTATGTGCCTCTCAGTCTTACGTGCAGCCTCCATTTCCTACCCTGCTGGTGAGGCACTGCAGATGGGCTGCTGGCTGCAAGACTGTTCCTTAGAGCTCTTGTCTCCAGGCAACTGTGTGTCTCGTTTTCCCCGTAAGTGAGGCATAGGGTGCAGGAGCTGTGACATTTGCTGATGGCAGGCGGTGGTAGCTTATTGGTGCCGCATTACGTGAGGGTATGGCTCGTTTGTTGGCCTCACCATGGCTTGATGTGCCAGGGCGCATTGGTTGACTGCGCTGCTTTCGCTTTCAGGATATACCTGCCTCACTTAGTTTCACAGCAGGCAGCCGTGCGATGCGGTGCTAGAGGGTCTCAGTGTTCTCTATGAGGCGCTGCGGTCAGCACTTCTTTCAGGCCTAGGGCAGCTCCGCTGATGGAAGCAGTGCTATAGATGCAGATATGGGGCAGTGTTGGGTTCTTTCTGGGCAGCTTCTGCTCGTTCAACTGTGTTTTATCATACGTGCCCTATCAATTCTAACGCTCTGCATGGTGCGCTTCAGGCCATGTGGGTGGCGCTACCAGTGCGGGAACACGCTTTGCTTCTATGCCGGCCTGGGGGTGGCAGGTGGCTGGGAGGGGTTCAGGACAGCCTCCGTCTACCTTTACGGTCTCGTCCTCCTTTTTACAGGGTTAGCGCTGCCTTCTGCTCCCCGGGGGCAGTCTTCTTTTCAGCTGCGGGCTGCATGGGGATTTGTAGGGCAAATTGGTAGCTGGCAATTCCGGTGCAGCTTATAGGCTTTTCTCACATTAACCCCTGTGAGGTTCACCTGTAGGCAGGGGCGGCTGGTGACATTTGAAAGTGGTGGGGCGCAAACTTTGTGTCGGAGTGCACCGTGGCGAGCGAGTGGGTAAACGGTGCATTTTCAAGCAATTTTGAGAAGCAAGAAGGTTAATGAAGCAATTGTGAAAGTGCAGTTATGACATTAATAGACTAGACAACCACACTGCCAAAAGCATACTGTTGAGCAACTCTGGTACAAGGGACCAACCGACTTGCAGCAAATCTGGCTCTCATTCAAAACTGGCACTCCCAGGGGGCTGCAAATGTGAAGCACGCATCACCTGCACAATTTCCATCCCCCACCCCGTCAGTCCCCCAGACCTTCAGCAACCAGAATAACCCCCACCCCCCAAAGTGCATTTCCACCTCCACCATTAAACACCACCAAGAGCAATGCAAAGGTCTCAGCGCATGCTCACGTCTGTCAGACACCAGTGGCATTCACGCTGCCGCCATTTACTTTGCACAGTCAATCTAGTGACGTACATGTGCGAATGTGTGTACTGCTAACACAGGCACACCACAAACTGACATGTACCCATACCCTGAAGAAATGTCTGCTTTACTTATTGCTGGACTTGTTGCTTCACTATAAAACCTACACGTCTCTTAACATTCGAAAAATCCACATTACTAATTACGGACCAAAACAATTTCAAAGCTAAAAAAAAAATCACATTTTTGCAGTCCTATGTTATCACGATTTTTCGCAATTTTACTAAGGAACACAGCCTTTTAAAAAACCGTAAAATGTGTGAGTCAGAGGGCAAACATTTTATACACATGGGAATATTCATCTGCTTAATGTAAGCCTGTCCTACATACACACCAACCCCTGCACAGACCCTCGGATCCAAAGATGTGTGGAGGGGGTCTCGGTTACTTAATCATGGGCCTGGTGTTGCGAACAATAAAGTTATTCCATTTGTTATTTATGATTGGCGAGCCCCCGAGCAACCTGTAAGATTATGCCTCCTGTAAAACCGAAACTTTGCCAGCAGCAAGCACATGCGATAACACCTGTGATCCAAAACCAAACTATAAACAAGGCATTATTATTTGCAATGTGAATATCTCGCGTAAATGCGAGACTTATTGTATTGCAAAATGCAAATGCTTGTTTTTAAATAGCGCTTCATACCACACTTCTACACTTTCCAAGCAATGTAAATTCCCAATGTAATGGTAGACAATTTACCAACCACAAGAGGATGGAAAGCGGAGTCTGCCTTGCTAGGGATGTATTGTATACACGTATCTTTCAGGCCCCTGCTGAGGTCTACGGAGAGAATTATCTCTCGGGACACCGATTCACCAAAATACCAAGGGCCGCAGAAGGGAAATCTCACACCTTCTAACTTGGGTTTGCATCACAATATGTGCCCAGCAGCCCGCTATTTCCTGCTGGGGGGGAGTCAGGTGAAGGGCATCGAGTGCAAACAACCGAAAGTAAACAGGGCTCACAGAGGCTGCTTCCTTTCTCTACTTGGTGCTCAATTGCTGTGGCAACGCCAGAAATGAAAGTGAATTTTGCTTCCCCACAGAAGATTACAGTCAAGCCACGGCCCACGAGTTCTGAGATCCATTGTTCGCCTCTGAATATTTCAGCTGGTGGTGCCTAAGCTTCAGTGCACTATAAATCGCATTAACATCTCCATTAAAATGAATCGAAGATAAGAAACATACTTTGAAGACCATAAAACGGGCCGTCAAGAGTTGTAAAAAATGCAGGCAGAAGCAGTCGCGGCTCGCGGGGGGGGTTGGGGTCGCGCACAGGGGGGGGGGGAAATGAACTATTTAATTAACAAAAAAATAACTTACCTCACAGCCGGTCCCGTCCACGCCACCTCGCTCTCAGACCTCTGATCCCCTGGGCGCCTTCAGTAACGAACGGTACTGGAGGAGGGGCCTGCCAACCCCTCTCAGCCAATCCTGGCGCTGCCAGCAGCGCCAGGATTGGCTGACGGCACAGCTTACGCTACGCCCGCCGCCTGCCCATTAGGAGACCGAGGGGCTCCTAATGGGCATGCGCAAGGCAGTAAAATCACAAGTACGCATGACTGGGCACGGAGTAAAAATTAATCTCCATGCCCACTCATGCGCACTTGTGCTGCCTTTCCCTAGCTTGTGACAATGCATGTCAGTCAACATGACGCCGGACCGCCCACGGTCCGACGTCATGCTGACTGACATGCATTGTCAGTTAGTTCTCCCCCACCCTCGGCATCGATCTCTGAACTTGCGGGCAGGGGGGCTACGCCCCAACGCCCCAATGGACGATCCGCGCCTGCCTGTAGGCTAGTCCGTGCTGATGCTGCCTCATTTCGATTGAGGTGGCTCACTTCTCACCCGCGAGCCTGGCGCTGCAGCTGCTGCTGGTTATTTAGGGACATAAGCTGATTCCGATACTAATGAGAATGTGCTGCTCTGTGAGGGGCTTCATTGCGTAAAAAGAACAATTTATGGACCGAATGCAGAACAATGTCATACATCCACCCCAGTACAGAGATCTGGGCCTAAATCCATCGTTTTTTTGCTCACCATGCCATTCCAGTTTGGACCCAGCCATATGCAGATCAGTCTTGACCCTGCGCTCAATGGGAACAGTCCAGCCCTAACTGCCAGGCCAGGTCCTCCCTTGACTGGAAACAGCATCCTAGGACCGGTTTCGGGCTTTCAGCCCTCATCATCCAGGATAGCTTGACTCCAATGGCATGGAGAGCACGGGACCCAAGTCTGGGCATTCCCATCCCACTCGGGGTGACAAATGCAAAAAGAACAATTGATGGACAGAATGCAGAACAATGTCATACATTTACCCCAGCAGGACACTACAGTCCCCACCAATGAGGTGCATCTACCAAAAACGTGTAGAACATTTTGAATGATCATTAATAAACTTTAAAACGTAGCTGTCCATGTAGTATGCAGTCTGCATGGCAGGAACCTGTCTCAGCTACCTGTAAACCCTAAGTCCTGGGAGAAATCTGAGGGAAATCGGGAGGGCATTCCAAATATGTGTCCCCGACATTCTGAAAGAGCATTGTGGCATATCTCTGGTTCTGCTTCGCTTTAAGCAGGGTAGTAAGAAGGTTTACTGATCTGACAATGCTAGTAGGTGGCATAATGAGAGACAAGCTGGTCCAGTCATTAAAAAATATCTGGTGGATGATTCATGAAATCTTCATCTGTAGAGCTCTTTAACTGGAAAACAATACAAGACTTGACACGCACACGATACATGATTCCTGCCATGCAGATTGCAAATAAGGACAGCTACATTTGAAAGTTTCTGTGGTTTATTACTGTTCATATACATTTTCTGCTCATCTTTTTGGTAGGTGTTCCTGTCTGGCGATACCATGAGTGTTTTTTCATGTCTGCATATTTGCATTTTCTTCTTTTCTGGTTGATTTTTTTACTTGCAGTTTACTGCTATTTTTTTAAAAGTAATAGTCGCCTTTTTGTAAATAATTATTTGTAATTACATAGTATTTCATAACATGATTTTAGTATGCCAGAATAATGATCTTGCATGTTATTTGGATGGTTCTGCGTATATTTGGATCACACCTTTTGTAATGTGGCTGGTGCATTATTGTAAAGTCTGAGCGTTGTGGTCAACCTGTTGTAACCTTTAAAAGACTGCATTAACTACCTGTAAGAGATCTGAAGGTTGAAGGATTCAGCACGTGGGAAAGGGTTATGGGGCATAAGTATTAATGGAACCTACAACACAATAAATTAGTAGCAGAGTAGGAGGAACCCCCTGAGAGAAGCAGTGGCATCAATTGAGTCTACCGGGTGACTGTGTTGGTTCTACCGGTCTTGAAGGGATTGAACTGGCTGGAGAGGACTGGGGAGATGTGAGAGAGCCTTGACTGGACCGGATTACTTCCAGAATAGAGATGAGGAGGGTTTCTGCTGCGACCTGCTTCCCACACATCTTCACCTATTCTCAATACGCCCCCCACCGGGCGCCCCGAAGATCGATCAGCAGCGTGCTAACAGACAGGGGTCCTGCGTTGCACGCCTCCATCAGCCCTTGAACGGGTAAGGCAGCGCCTGTTGCGGTGGAGTTTGGGGCTAAAGGGGTTCAGCCCTGACTAGCGGCATTGACTCACTGGCCCTGCGTCTTGGTTGGAGTCAGCTACTGGTGGTCGATGTGGCCCTGCTGGATGCTGGAACTGTGAGGAGAGGTCTCTGGGGGGTGCTTCCTCACCTCCAGCTAAGTACTACTGATCACATCACGGGGAGGCCTCTGTGAATGGGGGCAGGGTGGAGTAATCTTCCTAAAGACTGATCCAACGAGAGACCCGCTGGCGGGTTGTGGAGGACATATGGACTAGAAGTAAATCGTGTTCATAACCTTCACATGCAGTTACACCCGTTGGTAGTTGGATGACTGTGTGATTGCAACTGCGGGGGATAGGCTGGTCCTGCCAGGTCTAAGGATTGCTGGTCTGCTTGAGGGTATTCCCTCATCTGCTGAGAGCTGCCACTGGCTTGGCGGTTACATTACGGATAATGGGGCGTACGAAAACCAAAGCCAAGGCTTTATCAGCAGGGACGAGATCGCGCTTCCCACCCTCTAGGACCTCCCCAGCACGATCCGTGCAAGAAGACAGTGACATGTCCCATCCTCCAGCAGACAAACTAGACATGATTCTTCTTTAGATACACGAGTCCCGATCAGCTATTTACTAGGAATTGGGGCCAATTTCGACTAAACTCAAGCTACTAAAAGACGACCACAAGAAATTAATAGACTGGGTAAAGTCCACTGAGGCAACGTTGGATCTGACAACGCCTAAGGTCAAAGTGAATGAAGCATAGATCTCACAGATGCGTTGTCAAATTGAAATCCTACAGGCCCAGGCTGAAGATGCCGAAGGGAGGTTCTGGTGAAACAATTTACGAATAGTGGGCCTCCCTGAAGGCACGGAGGGGCTGAGACCCACATTGTTTATAGAGGAATGGCTACAGACAAAAGTGGCTCCCACTCGGCTGTCCGCCTTATTTACAGTGGAACAAGCGCATCAAGTGCCTGCCAAAAAGCATATTCCCAGCACTAATCTGAGGCCTATAATAGCCAAGATTCTGAACATGAGGGGCTGAGATCTCCTCTTACAGACTGCTTGCAATAATGGTCCTATGTTGATCGACAATGCCAAAGTTTCAATTTTTCCAGATTACACTATTGAAGTACAGAAGAAGCGCTTATCTTTCTTGGGAGTCAAGTCATGTGCACACACTGTTAGTCTGTCTTTTGCTCTCTTGTTTCTAGCAAAGTTAAAAATACTCCACGACCAGTGCTCCTATTTCTTGGAAACCCCGTAGAGCGCCTGGGAGTGGCTGGACAGAAAATTCCCGGAATCGAGTGTTCACTGGGTGGTATCGTGGCCGAGATCACAAAGGTCGCAGGGACAATGCAGAAAAGGACTCACTAGACAGGAGGGCTCTTCTGGGGCCCCATCCCTGCAGGCGGTTCTGGAGGGTAGACAGGAGGCCCTCTGCACAACCAATACCTTACAGATAACTCGCCTTCCGATCAGCACCAGCCCCTTGATGGAAGCAACATCAGACTCTGACTCTGGGGGCAGTGTTGCATTGTTCCCGTCCAAATCTGCGCAACTGAGTGCTGACCTACTGGGCTGAAACCTCTACACACTATTGGCTAATTGTAGATGGGGTTACACTTGTATTACATTAACTATATATACCAATATTGGTGTCGCTGCTTGGGGGCTTTGAAGGAAATATGGGGGTTTTACGAATCAGTTACACCTCCTATGATGCATAGGTTACAATGATGATTGGCTGGCAGATGGTTTGTCACTTGCAACAACTGTTGACCGGGATGGTATAGCATGTAATGCTGATTTTTTTCTAGGGCCCGGGTTATACCGCACCAGACAATACGTTACTAGAACGCCACATAATTGTCACAATAATTGCCCACCCTATTACCGAAGGCACTGATTTTATCATATGATTTTGTTTTTAGTTTAAGTTGTTGTCTCGATTGACCGTGAATTGGACAGTTGATTACTTAAAATGCTTGATACTGGTCTGTTGGGCTGCGGGGTTGGGGGTCTGGGTGGGGCCTTTTGGGGGGAGGGGGGGTTTCTATCACATTTTGTTTTTTTATGGCTTCAGTGGTTGAACGTTATAATCTCATAACTTGGAATGTCCGGAGTATGGGCGCAGTCCACAAGCGTCAAAGAGCGTTTGCACAATAACATAGATGGCGGGCTCAAATAATATACCTTCAGGAGACCCAATTGGTGACAGCGGAACTCCCCAAATTGCAGAGGAGATGGAGAGGGCAGGTCGATGCAACTACCTACTCTGCTTTTTCACGTGGAGAAGCAGTGTGGTTTCGGTCAGGGTTCCCTTTTATCTGCAGGATAGCAAGATTGATGAGCAGGGCAGATATGTACTGTTAGGGGGCACATTAGACGTGAAACAGTCCTTGGATCAATATATGCGCCCAATGCTGACCAGGAGGTGTTTCTCTCTCATCCACCAGTCGCCCTGGCAGACTGGACTCAATACCATTGGTTGTTGGGGGGAGATTTTAATGTTTAATGTAGTCCTGGATGTTGTGTTGGATCGCTCTCACCCCCCACTGCTGAGAACCATAATGATCCAGTAAGCTCGAGCCCTACAACTCTGGATGTTGCTTTTGGATTTGGCAGACATATAGCGTTTACATAACAGAAATATGCGTGAATATTTATTTTTCTCACACCCCCATGGTTTACATTCCCGATTAGACAGATCCCTATGCACGTTGAGCCTTCTTCCGCACGTAGCACATACTATTTATTTAGGCAAGACCATTTCGGATCATAACCCACTCGAACTGTCCTTTAACTGGGCCGGATCCCGTCCCCAATCCCTACATGCCGTCTACAGTCCTACTTTTGGAAGACCAGGTGTTCAGAGACACTATTGCCACATCAATCACATCTTACTTTGATACCAAGGAAGGTACAACTACAACGCGGTCGATAGTGGGAAGCCTTTAAGGTGACGATCCGAGGGGTATCTTTGAGTGGAGTGGTGAGACCCAGACGTGAGATTTCCCGAGATATTACAGATTTGGAATCAACATTGCAGTAACTAGAAATAGAGGCCCAGGCGGATGCAGAGGGACAGGAAAGGCTTCAAGATGCCAGGATAAAATATGCTGAACTCCTGGAACGTCTACGTCTCATTGACCTACATTCTTACACAGCTCGGTCGCACGTAGAAGCAGATCGACCTGGCACTTTACTAGCCCGCATGACACGACCCCAACCCTCCCCTATGCCCATAATTGCAGTATATACTATCAACCAGGAACTGGTGACTACGCAGATCGGAATAAATAGGGCATTCCATGACAATTATGCCCACCTTTATGCGGCCTCCGCTCAGGTTTCTCCAGAAAACAAAACTGATATTTTAGGGAATATCCCCCTTCCGGTTATGCCACATACTAATTGGGAAACCCTAGCTGCTGAAATTACTCTAGATTAAATACAGGGGGCAATAAATGGCCTTGCTCGTAATAAAATGCCAGGCTCGGATGGGCTCCCAGTAGAATTTATTCTACATTCTCTGCGCAGTTAGTCCCTAAATTATTGCAATTATATACCACATCCCTGGAAGAAAGGAACTTTGTCTCCCACAACCAAAGAGGCAATAGTAACATCCCTATTAAAACCAGGTAACTCGCACATGGATCTGTCTTCCTATAGACCCCTATCCATTCTTATTACCGAATATGAAATATTGAGTAAAATATTAGCAGCTCGTCTCCTTCCGCTTCTCCCTGGTCTTATACGTATTGACCAAAACAGGTTTGTTACCCACCGAAGCACCTCACTGAATATACGGCGCCTCTTTAATTTGTTCCACATGGCCTAAGCTTCCCACCCTCAGGCAGGATGCTTGTCATTGGACATTCGACAAGCCTTTGATTCATTGAGCTGGCAATATATGATGGCAGTGCTGAGGAAATTTGGGATCCCCCCGCGTATTGACGTTGGATAGAATTATTATATACCTCACCAACGGCACATCGAAGTCTGGGCACAATATATCCCCCGCATACAATATATTTTGAGGGACACGTCAGGCATGTCCCCTATCCCTACTCCGATTTGTACTGGCACTGTAACCCTTGGCACACCACTTATGTTTAGTAATGAACACATATGGTATTCCTATAAGTCCAACTATCCACTCCGTGTCACTGTATGCTGATGATATGTTGCTATATTTCAGGGATCATAGGGCAGATCTAAATGCATTGGTGTCACTATTACATCAATTTGGTTTATTATCAGGACTCCATTTGAATGCCTCAAAGTCCTTAGTATATTTCTTTTATGATACACGTCCTTTATCCGCCCTACACTTTGGGACTGAGCAGCTCAGAGTCAACCCTGACACCATAAAACATCTGGGTATTCAATTTTACAGGAACACACGTGACATACTGGATGGGAATCTACTCCGTGCAATTAATCCATTAAAATCGCAGGTGGCCTTTTGCATTAAATTAAGATTGTCCACGACTGGAAGCCTTGCAATAAGTGATATTACCAAGGCTCCTATATTACCTTGTTAATCTCTCAGTAGTGGTCCCGGCATGGGCTTTTAAAATGTTAAACTCCTCATTGATTAGGGGGACCAGGCATCGTAGGATTAGCCTCACTAAATTGCACCTGCCTACGACCAAAGGGGGCATGGGAGCCCCGGATGTCAAGGCATACAGCATTTTAGCCAATTGCAGTGGCTGGCATATTGGCTTGCTGGGTATAACCTATACAAAATTGGGTATACACCCGCACAGCTAAAGCTTGGGACACTGCAGACGCTGGTTTCCCCAGAACCTGGGAGACCAAAAAATGTCCCTGTGTTGCTCCTAGTGGCACTCCATTACTGGAAGCTTGCTTTGAGGTACGCTAACACATCCATTCCATATGCCCGAACATACCCCTATGTGGTCTCCCAAGACCGTATGGCCCTTTAACTACTCACAGGTTGGTGCCATTGGAGGAGGGAGGAATAACGACTGTGGGCGCCTTATTCCCTAACAGAATTACTAACAGAAATTTAATGCCCCACGCTGAATTGGTACGTACTTATAGGGTACCTAAAACACAATTTCTGACTCACACCAGCATTTTATATTTGGTCCGTAAATATCGGCTCGTTGAACAGTGCGAGCCCGCAACATTCCGGTTATTGCAGGCACTACACATAATGGGCCAGGGTAGCTATTTGGTCAGATGGCTCTACAGAGGACTGAGAGGAAAATCTCACTCTCGTCCCTCCGGCAAAAATGGGAGGCATATATTATGCGTGCGCTCCCAGACAAAGAATGGGCAGTAGTCCTTGAATATCCTAAACGTGTATCCCGAAATGTACGATTCAAATTTATACAGCTAGCCCTGTTACATAGAACATATCTGACGCCGTATAAGGTCCACACAATGTATCCACAAGCCTCCTCCAATTGCCCTCGCTGCCACCTGCCCGGAGCCGTTCTGGTTCATATGTTATGGTCCTGCCTCTCCTTACAGGAGTATTGGCTAGAAGTCACTGACATAACCATAGAAACAAAAGAGAAAATAGGCCTAGGCCTCATCTCATTTTGTAGTATATCACCCTCTTTGTGTAAAAGAGTCCAAACTTTTGCCAGGACCAATCAGCACAGCCTCACCCCCTGGAACCTTCCTGAGAGAGCTCAGAGCCTCAGATTTTTCTACCGCACGTTGTGCTAGGGAGTCTCCACTGAGCTCTGCTCAGTTTCTCAGAACTTTTACTATTAGACATCTTTATTTGCCATCTTTAGTGACATTATGTCAGAAAAGGAGAAGAAAGCCTTATTCAGACCTTGTGCTTCTTGTGGGAAGAAGAGACTTTTTGTGGAAGATAAGCATGACAATTGTATTTACTGCTTATACCCGGAACACAAGGCCACAGACTGCAACATTTGTCGGACCTTCTCTACCAAGACCTTGAGGGACAGAGAAGGTCGGTTGCTGACATGGCTGCAAAAGCTGAAGACCAGGACGGAGGTTCTCTCTTCGGATGAGGAGGATTCAATTTCTGGCACCTCCTCCAGGAGATCTAGGAAGAGGGGTAGGTCATCTCCCTACATCTCTGCGGAACCCCCTGTCAAAGCCCCTCACGGGATCTCTGAAAGGTCTGAGGAGGCTGGTCCCATGAAATCTCCTCACGGCAGTGTAAAGGAGAGGCAGGGACGGGCTGCTGGTGTGGACGTAGCCCCTAGGGACAAAAAGGAGGTTTCAATATCTTCTACTTCGTCCCAAAAGGAGAAACCTGTGAAGAAGCACGCTGCAGGAACTCCGCAGACAGTTCCAGTGAAGAAACAGCGTCCGTCGACGCTGGCTAAAGCAGGTACGTCGACGACGATCTCCATAGTAAAGACTGTTTACATGAGGTCGTCGACGGGACCGTCGACTATATCTACTTCATCGTCTACGACGGCTTCTTTCTCGTCTTCGACGGCGGTGTCGACGACGAAGACCACGACGACGATGACGACGACGACGACGAGTTCGTCGATGTTGATGACGACGAGTTCGTCGACGAGACCGTCGACGGTTGTCCCGTCGACGATGAAACATCCTCCGTCGACGAGCCTGACGTCGACTAAGAAGGCTCCGTCGACGACCCTACCGTCGACGACGATTCCTGGATCGTCGACGACCTCGTCGACGCCAATTCTCGCCCCGTCGACGACGGCTACCCTTCCGTCGACGATGTCATCGTCGAGTTCGTCGATGCTTGGAATCTCTTTGGCGACGACTCCGTTGACAAATTCAGGATTTGCCATCCAGAGGTTAAAAATTACACCGGACATGACTTCACCTAGGCGGGTCACGCCTTTGCCACCATCCATGCTTCTCGATGACTCGGAGGAGGAGGATGGGCAGTATGGGGACGCCTACAGCCCTTCAGATCAAAATGTGAAACAGCAGGACACGGATACTGAGGAGTTTTATGGTCCAGAGGTGCAGGAGGAGCGACAAAGCTTTCCACAGGAAGTACATCCTCGCTCCCTGAGGCAGGATATGATAGCCTTACCAGTGGCTTTAGTGACGGATTTGCAGATGATGCTGCAAGACTATAAAGCTCGTTTTCCGTCACTCCCAGACGTCCCACCGGTGCGCCCATCTACGTCGGTGGTACCGCGAGACACGGCATTGGACTTGCCACCTCTGCCTAGGGACAAACCTCGTACCGCTTCCACAGTGGTACCAATAGTGGTTCCTCAGTCTTCATATTCGGAACCTGCCAATGAGAACACACAAGATATGGATACAGATGACGACGATGACGGGAATGTCATCCCCCTTACTGATCCAGGGGATCCGGATGGGAACCCTGATGACACTGGTCTGCAAGATCCGGATGCTGTAGGCCGGGAGACGAATGTATCGCCCCCGGCAGATATTGGGGGGTTCCATAACCTGATGGAGCGTGCATCCAAGAGGTTTGGTCTGCCTCTTACAGTGGAGCAGTCGGACTGTTTCCTATATGACTTTAAAGCACAATATAGAAAGTAGGTCAGATCAATTCACATCATAGAACATGTCTGGGATGAGGGAATTAAGACAATGCAGAACCCAGTTCTTCCCCGGCTGGAGAAGAAGTACAAGGCCCCTGAGGGCAGTCCTGCATGTCTTCTAGGACAACCTAAGCCGGATTCCGTCATATCTCAGGCCGCGCAGAGCAAGTCCAAGAATCCGTCCACTCAGTTAACCACACCTCCGGATAAAGAGGGCAGGCGGCTGGACAATGTAGGAAAAAGATTCTCCACCATGGCCAGCTTGTTGGTCCGTGCGGCAAATTCTTTGGCTATTCTAGGCAGGTACGACCGCCAGATGTGGTGCGACATGGAGCCGTTTATGGACCAACTGCCAGAGTCGAGTCAAGAGGAAGCCAGGCAGGTTCTCATGGAAGGGGAAAGATGCTCTTCGGAAGTCATTGACTGTGCTATGGACATAGCCTCTACTGCTTTCAGGGCTTTGGCAGGGTCGGCGGTCTTGCGCTGTCAAGGCTGGTTGAAGGCGACCTGGTTTCGCCAAGAGGTCCAGAATAAGATCTTGGACCTTCCCTTTGACGGAGAAATGCTTTTTGGTAAGCATGTGGATGAAGCCCTCCAAAGCATAAAGAAAGACACGGACACAGCTAAGTCCTTGGGATCCTTGAATTACCGCAAGGTGCCATTCAGAGGAGCACGTGGTCGAGGGTTTTCTACTTACAGAGGAAACCAACGTCAGTATTCCACACAATCAGGACAGTCCTATAAAGGTCAATACTCAAACCAACGCCAAGGTCATTCGGCGTCTTTCTCTCGTCCGTCCCAGAGAGGACGTCAGAATCGTCAGGGACGAGACAATGCCAAGAGGCAATAGCGGCCTCCTGGCTCTGGCTACTGTTCCTCCCCTACCAAGAACACCGGTTGGGGGCAGGATCTCCTTTTGTCTGGACAGCTGGGTCCTTTTAACATCGGACTGGTGGGTCTTGAATATTGTTCAGAGTGGCCATACGTTGGAATTCCAAGATCTTCCTCCAACGAGAGCTCCGGACGCCCGTCCCTCAAAACATCTCCGACTGTTTCATCTCGAAGCCCACCAACTTTTCATCAAGGGGGCGATAGAACCAGTACCTCTTTCGCAGAGGGGCAACGGGTTCTATTCCAGGTTCTTCCTGGTTCGGAAGACGGAAGATACATGGCGTCCTATACTAGACCTAAGGGAGCTCAACACCTATCTCATCAAACTCTCCTTCAGGATGGTCACCCTCCAGGATATTCTACGACTACTGAATCCGGGAGACTTTTTGGCGTCCCTGGATTTAGAGGATGCGTACTTCCACGTTCCGATCCACCCAGCTCACAGGCAATATCTACGCTTCACAGTGGGCAAGAGCTATTTCCAGTTCAAGGTGCTTCCGTTTGGCCTTCGGTCGGCACCTCGGATATTCACAAAGATGCTGGCACCAGTCGCTGCTTTTCTAAGGAAGCAGTCCTTGGAAGTGTTCCCATATTTGGACGACTGGCTCGTCAAGGCTCCGTCGTTCAGGGCAACTTCTCAGGCCGTGTCAACTTGCATTCGGTTGTTCGCCCACTTGGGTCTTCAGCTCAACAGGTCCAAGTCGGTGCTGATACCCTCCAGGTCGCAAAGGTTCCTTGGAGCTATTCTGGACACGACACTATGCACCGCTCGTCCGTCGGAGGAGCGTCAACGCAAGCTGATTGCCTCTTCTCGTCAAGTGCTGCAGAGGAAAAATGTGTTGGTTCGCCGGTACAAGTCCTTACTCGGATCGATATCATCCTGCATACCTTTAATACCGCATTGCAGGCTTCATATGCGTCCTCTGCAGGAGGAGTTAGACAAACAATGGCACCAGGCAGAAGGGTCGCTCAACGACAAGGTGTGGATAACACCAGGTATGCGCAAGGCCTGCGAGTGGTGGCTGGTAAAGGAGAACATCGCAGTAGGATTAACATTCCGGACTCCTCCTTCTCCTATGGTGGTGACCACAGATGCCTCCTTAGAAGGCTAGGGAGCGGTACTCCAGGAGCTTCAAATCAGCGGTCACTGGAGTCCAGCGCAGAGCCTAACCCACATCAACCTCTTGGAGCTGATGGCTATTCGCTTAGCCTTGCTGGCGTTCCTTCCCAGACTTCAGAATCGTGCAGTGCTGGTCCGGACGGACAACACGACGGCCATGCACTATATCAACAAGCAATGGGGAACAAGATCGCGGACTCTGTCCAAGGAAGCTCAGACGATCTGGGATTTTGCGATCTCTCACAAGATCACCCTGCAAGCCGAGCACCTAGCAGGGTGCCTCAACATCACGGCGGATGCTCTGAGTCGTCAGACGGAAGTGACTCACGAGTGGGAGTTGGACCAAGCCACGCTGGAGGGAGAGTTCGAGAGATGGGGTACGTCGACCATAGACCTGTTTGCATCCCCGGAGAACGCAAAATGTCAATTTTACGCAAGCAAAGTTCCCCATCGAAGATCTCTGGGGAATGCCCTTTCGATTGCTTGGTGCGGCGCATTTTGCTAGGCTTTTCCTCCCATTCCTCTCATTCCTCGAGTTCTCAGGAAGGTCAGAGCGGAACCATGCAGGATGATTCTCATTGCTCCAGCGTGGGCCCGGCAGTTCTGGTTCACGGAACTCCTGCTTCTCTCTCAGGATCGACCAATTCGCTTGCCGTTGATTCCATCTCTGTTGTCGAGGGATCAGGGACAGGTACTCCATCCGGATCCAAAGTCTCTACACTTGACCGCATGGCTCCTGAATACAGAGAATTCCGTCATCTGAATCTCTCCAAGGAGTGCAGGGATGTTTTGTCTCGGGCGCGGGCTCCAAGCACTAATAAGACATACAGGGCAAAATGGAAGAGCTTTTGTCGGTGGTGCCAGAGGAATAACTGTGAGAAGTTGGCCTGATGTATGATGTCACTAGTTATAGTGTACACCTTATATCAGTCCAAATACCCTTATGGTGATTGGTTGTAAAGTCAACCTTATAGACCAGCTATCCTAGTGGTAGCATGGACAAGAGCAGTCTTAGGCTAAACTCTGAATGGCATGTGAAGCCAGCTGTGATACCATATATAATCCCTTGAATACCAAATGAAAGGACACCACAACAGATATATATATAAAATAAAGTGTATTTATTCTAAGCAAACCCTCAGCACTCTTTATGAGTTTAGAGGTAAGTACAACACAGTCTTATTAATGCATACAGTAAGTCACACAGGTAAGTAATACAGTTAGGCCCTAGGGGCCACGCAAACCATATACTAAGTAAGTGGTATAAGAACCACTGTCACGGAAATAGGATAGGCCTAGGCCTAGGGAATCGCTGGGGCTATACTACACTAGCGTTAGTTAGGAAGTGGGAGGCCCACGGGATTCGTGTGCAGAGTGGAAACACTCACGCGTAATGCGTAAAAGTCAATAGCAATGTTACAGTTTAGAAATAGATAGATTTAGGACACTTCCGGAGTAGCTAGGAAGTTGAGACTTGAAAACTAGACACTAGGATAGTCACTATCCTGATGAGCACCGGAGTACCCAAGTTACCTAGCCCACAGGCTGCGGGTGCATAGGGGTGAAGATGCGTCGTTTTCGTCGTCGACTCCTATGGATGCCTGAAGAAAGATGCTGACAGGCAGTCAGGGGAGAGTGTCCGGTGGATCCCAAGCCTGGGATCAAGAAGAGAAGAAACCTGCAAGCAGAGGGGACAGAGTCAAGGTCACTAGCCAGTGACCACGTGGAACCAGGAAGGAACCAGGCGATGTCGTGAAGAGTTGCAGGTGAAGGTGAAGCTTGTCGCTGCAGCCAGGAGGACCAGGAAGCTTCGAGGACGACCAGGACCAGGAGGCGAGCTGTCCCACGAAGGCTCTTGCTGTCGGCGGCGTCGAAGTTGGACTAGGACTCACCAAGCCTTGGCAAGCGGAACCCACGAAGAACAACGGACTTGCTTCTGGTGCGGACCAGGAAGGTCTGGGGTGCTTCTTCTTTGCAGAGAAGCGGGAGCCAGTCTGGAGGAGCCAAACCAGCGCAGAAGATTTCAGGGAGCGTCGTCACAAAGGCCACTAGCCAGCGGGCAAGCAACCGGACAGACGCGGCAAGCAGGAAAATGCTGAAGGGCCCCACGCAGGACTCGTGGAGTGTGGGGGGCTGATCTTAGGTGCAGATGGTGCTTGGGGTTGGGGCTTCTCAATCCCCGGTGCACAACTTCGAGGGTACCTCAGAAGCTGCGCTGTAAGTTACTAGCCACTTTTCCCAGGTAGCCGGTCCCACGTCGCTCGTCGCCTCCACGGATCTCAGCTCTGCTACAGATGTGGATGAGGGTCGGAGAAGTCTGGAAGTCAAGGCTCTGGTCGGGCTCTGCAGTCGGTTCCTCGTAGAACGGTCGCAAAGCAAAGGGTAGTCTCTTGATGGTGCCTGTTTGCACAGGGTAGCCACTCCTTGGCTACAAGGGAGATTCTTCAGTCTTCTTCTTTCGTCGAATGTCGAAGGTCCAGAGTTTCTGTTCAGTTTTGCAGGTTCAGGATAATCTAAAGTCTTGAGGCCCAACTCCCACTCTTATACTAATCTGGGGGGCTGGGATACCTGCTAGGTCACGCCTTATGGGTGGGACCTGGGAGGGGGTGGTTACACCCACTTCCCTTTGTCCAGTTTCGCGCCAGAGCTGGGGCTGGAGTGCCCCAGCGCCGGTTTGAACTGGACTATGCAAGGAACACCTTGTGTGCCCCAGGCATGTCTCATTCCTTTCAGCCCACCCTGCCCCAATACACTAAAGGCTGTCTGGGGAGGTGCTAGCACCTCCCCAAGCAGGAAACCTATTGTCCAGGCCTCCCTGGCTGGGATCACTCCCAGCAGCAGGAGGTCAGACTTGTGTCGTGGCAGCAGCATCCATTTTGTGATGCTGAGGCTTTGGTTAGAGTTAAACAGCAAAGTAGGATTTTAACATGTCTCTCCCTCTAGAAGGGAGGAATAATATCCTCATCACCAGAAATGGTATGGGGGTATTATTCCAAAGTGTTAGACACCTTACACGACATGTTTTGATAAAGCCAAACCATAGTTACCATAACCGTTTAAGGTTATAAGGCACTTTAAGAGTATATGGTAGGCTATATCATAGAACAGCTATAAGGACAAGGTTCCGAAAGCTGCAGACAGGCTCAGCTCATGCTAGAGCACCATCTCACATGTTACCAAGCACTCTGCCTCCAGGATTGTTAAGGCCTGCCATAGGAGTGACAACAAGCCACAGTGGTAAGGACAAATTGCGCAGAGAAATGTATATTCGTTCTAAGTGTAAAAATGAACCCTTGCTACTAGGTTAACAATACGACAACCACAAATGTCGTAATTTCGGTAAACCAAGTCTACCCTAAACATCAACAATTTGGAAACCGAGCAATAGGGTTCTAAAGTAAAGTCCAAGTAATGTTGATAGTGCACAACAAAAAGAATATTTTCCCAAATTATTTTCAGTTGTTCAAGTCTTGTCTTTTATTCTTTGAAAGAGCTTCTTCGATGTGAGCCCCCTGTCAGCCAACACGTGTTTCGTCCTGACTATATCACGTCATGGACTTCATCAGGGCTGCAGGCAAACAAAAATATATAATAACCAAAATACATAAGCATTATCACTGAACGAAATTCATACATCTGAATTAGCATGGTGAACTGTAATTTTAAAATTTCAGTTTATGGTGCCGGATAACCTAATAGGTTTAAGTGGTGATCGGAGCCAGAATTTTGATGTAATGTGTCCACCGAAAAGTAGAAATTATTCCGTGAATATAGGAAAGGAAGTGAAACACCTGAAGGGGTGTAGTTTGTAAGGAAAGAACCTAAAGACAAACCAATCGTAGTGAAGAAAGAAATAAACAAGGCTATATAAGCCATGAAGACGAAGCCGTTATCATAACTACTAATCTCCTAGGTAACGGCAAAACCCATAAGTTTATAGTGAACACCAAGTGTATTCACACTGATTAAGACAGTACCACTGTGATAAGGCGTAAACGAAGTATAAACTCACCTATATAAGATATGATCAAGGGCTTAAACTATTAGGTCCAAAACCTAATGTTGCATTTCACCAACTAAAATCAATGAACAAAAAAATGAAAAAAGAAGATATCATCCTAAGTTATTGTGATCCAATTGGATACCCTTGTTAAGCACTAGATTAAATATACAATAAAGGCGTACCGGTAGTATCCAAGGAGTAGACTTAATTCGAATTCTTCACGTTTTATTCATGTATAGTATTCCGCACTATTAATCGATCTATGTACCTTAAAGTAAAGAAAAATACCAAGCGATAGTATATTTGTCTGCTAAACATTAGAACATAAAATTAAAATGACTAACGTCAAATGGTAAATAAATTTAAAATAATCTCGACAACAAACAGCCATGAGAGAACCTAATGTCAGTATGGTGTTTAGTATCCTGTCACCTAAACACAAAACAAATAACTTAGCCCTTTTGAGCTACTACGCCTAGTCCAATTAGACTTAATACTTCAGGCGGTAATCGAACCATGTATAATAAGTTCTTGTATGAGCAGCGCTTTTCTATAAATATTTAGACCGGTCCTATATCTTCCCATTAACCGATCTATAAACCACAACTCAAATTGAAGTGACTATCGTCATTTGTCATTAAATTGAGTTTATCTAGTCAGCAAACTGCCAAGAGAAAACCTGTTGTTGTTATTATATCCTAACCATATTGGGTATCCTATCATATAAGCGCAAAGCAAATAGTGAGCCACGTTAGGTGCCTGTGTCATGGCCAATTGCGTTTATCATAGCTAGCAATCAATATGCCATATATTATCAAATATAGTGTAACCAGCGCTTACCTAAAAGTATTCAAACCGGCCTTGTATCGCGACCGCGTCTCATTGTGTCGGCGTCTGCAACCCGCGCCATCTTGAAATGAAAATAAATAGTCCAACTAGAAGACGGACTAACACGTACTATTCTCATGTCCCCGCTGGGCGCCATCTTGGAATGGTTGATTTACAACCTGAATCTCAATAAGCTGTCTTTGGCGTCAGTTACGAGCGCCTTCTTGTATTGGGATTAGTAGTCCACTTAAATGGCGACCCAAATACTATTCATTTAATTAATCTTTTACTTTATTACTTCTCGCAGTTGCTGGCTATCTGTACATCGGTTATTATTAAATTAAAGTAATCGCGTCAACACGACAGTTTCTACGTAACGAGTCCTGTTAATGTGGTGTCAATATATTTTGACAAAAATTGAATAGTGCTCTCTAATAGATTAACATTCACCTAAAGACAGGCTGAACAAACCATCTCAAGTTATTCTCTATAAGTAGTAGTCAGTCAGTAGAGCTACAGAAAATCAATTCTAAATAATTCGCTAGCTAAAATTGAAGGTGAAACAGAAAGAAAAGAAAAGTACCAATTGCCACAAGACAACACCAAAGTAGAGCCCCACCATAACAGATTCCCTGTGTGGCAAGGTCAACAATAATGACCAATAAAATAATTGATATACATATTCAAATTGAATACAGTTTACAAGTAAATACATTGAGAGGCTAGAGAGAGAGGTTTACAATGAAATAACAGAGAATGATTCACAATGCTTGTATCATATATCACAATGTTGTTACTACTGACAATATTATTTGTGGCTGACATGAATAGGAGACATATGGAAGTACATTTAGTTATGCACCCAAAAAATATTGTAATTCATTTTCCATATTTATCCCCATATTCACCGCATGTAACCTCAGAATCCAGCGTGCTTCAGTCTGCCGCAGCTTTAATTCTCGATTTCCACCTCGGATGTCACTAGGTACTGATTCTAATGCATGGAATTTGAATTTCTGAGATTTGTTCTGATCTGAACATTCTAAGGCATGATGAACTATAGGATATCTATCATCCATATTTTTTAATGCTCTAAAGTGCTCAGCGATTCGAATTTTAAGATTCCTGACCGTACTGCCCACATAGATCTTCGAGCAATTACAAATAATGACATAAATGACAAATTTGGTGTTGCAGTTGATATACTCTGTTATATGAAACTTTCTAGATCCGTTAAAAGAAAACTCCTTGACTCCTGATAAGGCGTGTTTACACATGCTACAATCACCGCATTTGTGGAAACCCAAGCTTCTACTCTGTAACCAGGTAATATTTGTGTCTTTTTTCTTTGGATAGCTTGGGCTTACCATGTTGCGAATTGTTAAACCTTTACGGTAAGTAAGGCTAGGATAATTGGTCAGGATCTTATTGAGATCTGAATCTGAAGTGAGAAGACTCCAATGCCGTTTAAGTATATTAAATACTTTATGCGACCAAGGGTGGAAATTAGTTACCATTCTTACTATTTGTTCTCTTTTGTCCTTGACAGTGTAATGTGATTTTAAAGTCTCATTTCTGTTGAGAAGACAAGCTCGTTTTTTTGCTTTCTCAATTATATTTTTGTCATAGCCCCTATCCAAGAATCTCTCTTCGATATCTATTAAACAGTTAGAAAAATCAGTATCCTTACTGCAATTTCGGCGTGCTCTATAAAATTCTCCATAGGGAATCGAATTAACTTGTGTTTTAGGGTGAGCACTAGCTGCATGTAGAACTGAGTTACATGCTGTTTCCTTTCTGTGCATACGGCTACAGATGCCCATATTTTCAACAAAAAGTTCCACATCTAGGAACACAATTTTTTGTTTACTTTGAGCCATTGTAAATTTCATATTGAAAGGGTTGTCATTCAAATATTCAAAGAAAGCATTGAGTTCTTCAGTACTGCCAGTCCATATTAGGAGGCAGTCGTCAATGTAACGGCCAAGGAACACTATAAATTCCTGCCATTTCGTGCCTGATGGGCCCCAGATATGCACCGCCTCGAACCACCCCATGAAGAGGCAGGCAAAAGATGGCGCAAATCTGGAACCCATCGCAGTACCGCATGTCTGTTGGTACCATTCCCCCCCAAACAGAAATACATTGTGCTCCAAAATCATTCGCGACATATCTATTATCATTTGCGAATGTTCCAGAAATTCAACTGGTTTCTTGTCCAAATAATAGCGTAAAGCTTGTAGGCCTTGCTCGTGTGTAATATTAGTGTAAAGAGACACCACATCTAGTGTGACTAGGATCATAGACTCATCCCAGGGTATATCCATAAGTGTATTAAGAATATGTTTCGTATCTCGAATGGTGGATGGTAAGTTATGAACATAAGGTTGCAAGTAAATGTCCACAAATTCTGAGATACGTTCTGTTGGGCCACCAATTCCCGACACAATTGGCCTTCCAGGAGGTGAGGTTGCATTTTTGTGGATTTTGGGTACTGTGTACATACATGGGTATCTAGGTTTGTCAATCAGAAGATAACGAAATTCATCATCACTCAGTAAACCTGTAGTATTCCATTCTTTAAGTTGTTCATTAATCCTGGTCTTAATAGTAGAAATCGGATTACCAGGAAGTTTTTTATACCACAATGTATTATTTAATTGACTCAGTATCTCTTTTTCATAGTATTCTGTAGACATTATTACTATGTTGCCTCCCTTGTCGGCTTCTCTTATTGTAATTGATGAGTCTGCCCTCAATTGTTTCAATGTGAATCTTTCTTTAGGTGTTAAGTTATCAACATGGGGGAACGATTTCCGATGGTTGATAGTTTTCTCTAGGGCATCTAAGTCTTTTTCAACCAATTTGTAAAACAAATCAATACTGTTGCCTGAGGCAAGGTGTGGAACCCATTTTGACTTCAGTTTTAGACCACTGTCCTCCCTTAGGTTTGTTGTACAATCAAGATCTTGCAGGACCTGATGTATTGTAATAGGGTCCTGTTCATTTTCCGTGATAGATAAAAGTAAAACTCTATCTCTAATATCTTGAATGGATAGATCACCAACCATAGTATCTGTTGTACCTCTTTTATTCGGAATTATGTTAGTGGCAAAAAACTTTTTTAATTTAAGATTTCTTGAAAATTTGAAAAGATCTATTTTCACATTTGTCATGTCACAAACTGGCGATGGGCAAAAACCCATACCCTTACTCAGTACCGAAATCATATCAGTTGTCAACACAATATCAGATAGGTTAATAACCTGTATTTTCTCTGTATCTTGATTTATTGTTTGCCCTTGCTCCAGGATCTGGTATTGACTCGCTCTCTTGTATTTCTCATGGCTGTTTGTTGTCGAGATTATTTTAAATTTATTTACCATTTGACGTTAGTCATTTTAATTTTATGTTCTAATGTTTAGCAGACAAATATACTATCGCTTGGTATTTTTCTTTACTTTAAGGTACATAGATCGATTAATAGTGCGGAATACTATACATGAATAAAACGTGAAGAATTCGAATTAAGTCTACTCCTTGGATACTACCGGTACGCCTTTATTGTATATTTAATCTAGTGCTTAACAAGGGTATCCAATTGGATCACAATAACTTAGGATGATATCTTCTTTTTTCATTTTTTTGTTCATTGATTTTAGTTGGTGAAATGCAACATTAGGTTTTGGACCTAATAGTTTAAGCCCTTGATCATATCTTATATAGGTGAGTTTATACTTCGTTTACGCCTTATCACAGTGGTACTGTCTTAATCAGTGTGAATACACTTGGTGTTCACTATAAACTTATGGGTTTTGCCGTTACCTAGGAGATTAGTAGTTATGATAACGGCTTCGTCTTCATGGCTTATATAGCCTTGTTTATTTCTTTCTTCACTACGATTGGTTTGTCTTTAGGTTCTTTCCTTACAAACTACACCCCTTCAGGTGTTTCACTTCCTTTCCTATATTCACGGAATAATTTCTACTTTTCGGTGGACACATTACATCAAAATTCTGGCTCCGATCACCACTTAAACCTATTAGGTTATCCGGCACCATAAACTGAAATTTTAAAATTACAGTTCACCATGCTAATTCAGATGTATGAATTTCGTTCAGTGATAATGCTTATGTATTTTGGTTATTATATATTTTTGTTTGCCTGCAGCCCTGATGAAGTCCATGACGTGATATAGTCAGGACGAAACACGTGTTGGCTGACAGGGGGCTCACATCGAAGAAGCTCTTTCAAAGAATAAAAGACAAGACTTGAACAACTGAAAATAATTTGGGAAAATATTCTTTTTGTTGTGCACTATCAACATTACTTGGACTTTACTTTAGAACCCTATTGCTCGGTTTCCAAATTGTTGCTGCCATAGGAGTGACTGATAGGTACACATGTGTCTATATATAAGGGTAGATATAGGCATACTATATCTAAGCAAGGGGTGATTACACGACCTTGCCCCAGCTGAGTGATCAGCCAGTTGTGTCTGATTGGAAGGCCAGACCAGGGGTGGCATAATACATGCTGCAGCCCCTGGGAGGCCTAGGGTACACCTATGCCCTGGGTACCTAGGGTACACTGTACAGGGTCCAATAAGGTGATCCTTACCAATTGGTTATGTACCTAGGGTACATGGAGTCCATTTTACAGAGAGAGCAGACAGCCTGAGACCCTGAATGGCAGGATCTCAGGCCAACTAAGTCGAAAAACCAGCTAGACACTAGGCAAAAAGTTGGGGGTAACCATAGTCAGATATCCACCTTCCTACACAACCCCCCCCCCCAAACGAAAGGAGATAAGGCTGGCCTTGACAAGGTAAGCCTCTATTGCCTGAGTGGCCATATAAGGAAGAACCAGCACTGGCATGGTTACCCCCTGTCTCATGGTCCACTAAGCAATCCCTCATCCTAAAGATATCATAGGGTCTCCACCATAGGGAATCTCTACCTTTGGTGTGTCTTTGCAAAGTAAAAGGCTGGTGTTGAGATGGAGTACTGAAGTGAGTGTCCTCAAAGTGAGGCCTCAGCTTCCTCCAATCATCCTCCACCCTGGATGCCTTTCTTTCTCTAACTGAGTTGCACTGTGCTCTCAGGGTCAGCCTCTGGCTACCTAAAGCTGGAGGCTGGGTCCCTTTTGTGGGCTTACTGGAGTGACAGGTCAGGTTTGGGGTCCTAAGGTCCCATGTTTGCCTGTGCCCAACAGAATCCCTCTGGGGGAGGTCCCTAACTACCTGTGAAGGGGATCCCTCAGGAATGTTTTTACCCATCACCTGGCTAGGGCAACTAACCAGGCAATCCTCATTCTTTTGAAGGGGGGGTTCTTGTGGACAGGGGCCCTCTTGGGGTCCACTGGCCTCCTTGACCTCTGCAGCCCTGGGCTGACTGAGGCAGGGTAGAGAGAGGCAGGCTACCTGCACCAGACTGGGTCCCACCTTGGAAGGGGCCACTGACATCAGAGGCTCTGCCAGGCCAGGCCTGGCTACCTCTGGGGCAGTTCCTTCACAAGGGGTGAGGTCAGATCCCTGAGGAGGCTGACCTTTTCCTAATGTCTGGGGAGAGGGAGACTTTTCTTCCTCCCCACTACTCTCTGTCTGTGTGGAGTGATCCATAGTTTCAGGCTTCACTACACCTATCTCAGTCTGAGTGTGGGCTGAGACCATTACAGCCTTGCCAACCTTTTCAGGAAGGCACTCAGTTTGTGTTTGAGCTGTGACTGTCACAGCTCTGCCAGTCCCTACAGGGAAGTCTGTCTGTGCCTGGGCTGTGGCTACCACTGCCCTTCCAACCTTTTCAGGGAGGAAAGCTACTTGGACAGGGGTTGTGACTGGCACAACCCCACTACCCTTTTTGGAAAGGCCTACCATTTTGGAATGGGTGTCTTGTTCAACTCCAGCCCAAGCTGAGAGTTCTAAGTCATTCCCCAGCAAGCAGTCCACAGGCAAGGTTGGAGACACTGCCACCCTTTTAGGGCCAGTGACCCCTCCCCAGCTGAGACATACTTCTGCCATGGGATGACTGTTTTGTTTGCCATCAATGTTAGTTACCTGGTATGAGAAACCAGGCAAAAGCTGCTCAGAGGGAACTAGCCTATGGGCCACCATAGTGATGCTAGCTCCAGTGTCTCTGTAGGCCTCAGCTTTTCTACCATTGATGTAGGGTTCCTGTCTGTACCTACCCAAAGTGTTGGGACAGGCAGTGAAGTTGGCAAACCCCATGCCACCATCACAGACAAGAGTAGCTGCTGTAGGGGAATTGGCTAAGCCAGGATCCCCCTGTGTTCCCCAAGAAAACCCAACCAAATTTTTGGGGGCACTCCCACCACCTGGGGGATTACTGCTGACAGTAATAGGTGGTGTGACAGGAGTAGTTGGAGGAACAGTTTTGTTTTTAGACTGTGGGCAACTGCTGTCAGTTTTCCAATGCCCAGGTGTTTTACACACATGGCAGTAAGGCTTTTTAACTGTGGTAGAGGAGGGAGCTTGGGACCCGCCACCCTGTGTGGAGTTTTGGGGCCCTGAGGAAGATTTCTCTTTTGCTTTATCCCCACCCTTCTCTTGAGGCTTGGTGGTATCTTTCTTTTGGTCACCACCCTGATTTTTAGGCCTAATCCTGGTCCTGACCCATTTATCTGCCCTCTTTCCCAATTCTTGGGGAGAGGTCAAATCTGAGTCTACCAGGTGTTGATGGAGAAACTGGTTCTGACAATTATTAAGGATCTGCTCCCTCATAATCAAGTTGTACAATCCTGTATAGTCCTGCACCTTGCTGCCATTTAACCAACCTTCCAAAGCCTTAGTGGCACAATCCACAAAATCAGACCAGTCCTGTGTCTGTGTCTTCTGGGTGTCTCTGAACAACAACCTATATTGCTCAGTGGTTAAGCCAAACCCATCTATCAGAGCACTCTTCAGGACTTTGTAATTGTTTGCATCCTCATCACTGACTGTGAGGAGCTTGTCTCTACCTTTGTCAGAAAAGGAGAGCCACAAGATAGCTGCCCACTGACTTTGGGGTACCTGCTGTACTTTGCAGGCCCTCTCCAAAGCAGTCATCCACTTGTGGATGTCATCCCCATTCTGATATGGGGGGACTATCTTGCTTAGGTTTCTATGGTCATAAGACCTATCCCTATCTCTAGGAATGTTGCTGCCACCAGTGGGTTCTGACCCACACAATTTTTGCTCTCTAGCCAGAGCAAGCTTCTCCTTGGCAAGGGCAATTTCTTCCCTCTGAATCCTCAGATTAGCTTCCCTCATTCTGGCTTTATGCTCCCTTCTCTCAGGTGAAGTCATTCCCCTGTGAGAGGAAGCATTGGAGATGCTAGAGACATGGGAGTGGATGGATTCCCTTGAAGGGGATCTGTCCCTCCTGCTTCTCTGGGAATGCCTACTTGGGGGTCTGTATGGGGGGACCCCATGCAAACTCCCATGTAAACTTAAGTTAGCCTGGCTAAGTCTCCTTACTTGGCCCTGGCTGTCTACCTCCCCATCTGAAGCCCCATCTGACTCCTCTGTGGTGGGTAGACCCTCCTCTGTGCCTAGGGCACCTGCCTGAGATGCCCTATGAGCATCATACTCCTCTAGGAGTTGTCTTAACTGAAGGAGGGTAGGGTTTACACCCTGTTTTATTCCTCTGGAGGTACACAAGTGTCATCTCCTGGAATGTTAAGGTATCATATCTAGAGGGGATCTTTTGCAGACCTGATCCTCCTGAGAGAGCATCTACTTGATCTACTCTCAGAGACATGATCTAGTGAGGGTGTGGTGTGTGCACCTACCTACACTAGTTGTTTCTACTAAACCTCTCTAGTAGTTGTAGTCAGGGTGTGTTACTCCCTTCAACCTACAACTACTAAGTCCAGTAGGACTTAAGTATTATAAACTATGTTATATGTACCTAGACAATATCTGTGTGATCTTTCAATTTAGTATCTCAAGATTACAATGGTATTACAACAGCAAGCTCAGATCCCAACCGCTGCTCACCAATGTGAGAAGTTGGCCTGATGTATGATGTCACTAGTTATAGTGTACACCTTATATCAGTCCAAATACCCTTATGGTGATTGGTTGTAAAGTCAACCTTATAGACCAGCTATCCTAGTGGTAGCATGGACAAGAGCAGTCTTAGGCTAAACTCTGAATGGCATGTGAAGCCAGCTGTGATACCATATATAATCCCTTGAATACCAAATGAAAGGACACCACAACAGATATATATATAAAATAAAGTGTATTTATTCTAAGCAAACCCTCAGCACTCTTTATGAGTTTAGAGGTAAGTACAACACAGTCTTATTAATGCATACAGTAAGTCACACAGGTAAGTAATACAGTTAGGCCCTAGGGGCCACGCAAACCATATACTAAGTAAGTGGTATAAGAACCACTGTCACGGAAATAGGATAGGCCTAGGCCTAGGGAATCGCTGGGGCTATACTACACTAGCGTTAGTTAGGAAGTGGGAGGCCCACGGGATTAGTGTGCAGAGTGGAAACACTCACGCGTAATGCGTAAAAGTCAATAGCAATGTTACAGTTTAGAAATAGATAGATTTAGGACACTTCCGGAGTAGCTAGGAAGTTGAGACTTGAAAACTAGACACTAGGATAGTCACTATCCTGATGAGCACCGGAGTACCCAAGTTACCTAGCCCACAGGCTGCGGGTGCATAGGGGTGAAGATGCGTCGTTTTCGTCGTCGACTCCTATGGATGCCTGAAGAAAGATGCTGACAGGCAGTCAGGGGAGAGTGTCCGGTGGATCCCAAGCCTGGGATCAAGAAGAGAAGAAACCTGCAAGCAGAGGGGACAGAGTCAAGGTCACTAGCCAGTGACCACGTGGAACCAGGAAGGAACCAGGCGATGTCGTGAAGAGTTGCAGGTGAAGGTGAAGCTTGTCGCTGCAGCCAGGAGGACCAGGAAGCGTCGAGGACGACCAGGACCAGGAGGCGAGCTGTCCCACGAAGGCTCTTGCTGTCGGCGGCGTCGAAGTTGGACTAGGACTCACCAAGCCTTGGCAAGCGGAACCCACGAAGAACAACGGACTTGCTTCTGGTGCGGACCAGGAAGGTCTGGGGTGCTTCTTCTTTGCAGAGAAGCGGGAGCCAGTCTGGAGGAGCCAAACCAGCGCAGAAGATTTCAGGGAGCGTCGTCACAAAGGCCACTAGCCAGCGGGCAAGCAACCGGACAGACGCGGCAAGCAGGAAAATGCTGAAGGGCCCCACGCAGGACTCGTGGAGTGTGGGGGGCTGATCTTCGGTGCAGATGGTGCTTGGGGTTGGGGCTTCTCAATCCCCGGTGCACAACTTCGAGGGTACCTCAGAAGCTGCGCTGTAAGTTACTAGCCACTTTTCCCAGGTAGCCGGTCCCACATCGCTCGTCGCCTCCACGGATCTCAGCACTGCTACAGATGTGGATGAGGGTCGGAGAAGTCTGGAAGTCAAGGCTCTGGTCGGGCTCTGCAGTCGGTTCCTCGTAGAACGGTCGCAAAGCAAAGGGTAGTCTCTTGATGGTGCCTGTTTGCACAGGGTAGCCACTCCTTGGCTACAAGGGAGATTCTTCAGTCTTCTTCTTTCGTCGAATGTCGAAGGTCCAGAGTTTCTGTTCAGTTTTGCAGGTTCAGGATAATCTAAAGTCTTGAGGCCCAACTCCCACTCTTATACTAATCTGGGGGGC
This sequence comes from Triturus cristatus, assembly GCF_964204655.1. Taxonomy (NCBI): domain Eukaryota; kingdom Metazoa; phylum Chordata; class Amphibia; order Caudata; family Salamandridae; genus Triturus; species Triturus cristatus. Next base: position 1,099,815,673 of record NC_140585.1, read on the forward strand.
TGGGATACCTGCTAGGTCACGCCTTATGGGTGGGACCTGGGAGGGGGTGGTTACACCCACTTCCCTTTGTCCAGTTTCGCGCCGGAGCTGGGGCTGGAGTGCCCCAGCGCCGGTTTGAACTGGACTATGCAAGGAACACCTTGTGTGCCCCAGGCATGTCTCATTCCTTTCAGCCCACCCTGCCCCAATACACTAAAGGCTGTCTGGGGAGGTGCTAGCACCTCCCCAAGCAGGAAACCTATTGTCCAGGCCTCCCTGGCTGGGATCACTCCCAGCAGCAGGAGGTCAGACTTGTGTCGTGGCAGCAGCATCCATTTTGTGATGCTGAGGCTTTGGTTAGAGTTAAACAGCAAAGTAGGATTTTAACATGTCTCTCCCTCTAGAAGGGAGGAATAATATCCTCATCACCAGAAATGGTATGGGGGTATTATTCCAAAGTGTTAGACACCTTACACGACATGTTTTGATAAAGCCAAACCATAGTTACCATAACCGTTTAAGGTTATAAGGCACTTTAAGAGTATATGGTAGGCTATATCATAGAACAGCTATAAGGACAAGGTTCCGAAAGCTGCAGACAGGCTCAGCTCATGCTAGAGCACCATCTCACATGTTACCAAGCACTCTGCCTCCAGGATTGTTAAGGCCTGCCATAGGAGTGACTGATAGGTACACATGTGTCTTTATATAAGGGTAGATATAGGCATACTATATCTAAGCAAGGGGTGATTACACGACCTTGCCCCAGCTGAGTGATCAGCCAGTTGTGTCTGATTGGAAGGCCAGACCAGGGGTGGCATAATACATGCTGCAGCCCCTGGGAGGCCTAGGGTACACCTATGCCCTGGGTACCTAGGGTACACTGTACAGGGTCCAATAAGGTGATCCTTACCAATTGGTTATGTACCTAGGGTACATGGAGTCCATTTTACAGAGAGAGCAGACAGCCTGAGACCCTGAATGGCAGGATCTCAGGCCCACTAAGTCGAAAAACCAGCTAGACACTAGGCAAAAAGTTGGGGGTAACCATAGTCAGATATCCACCTTCCTACAATAACCTCCATCCTTATAAGTCCCTGCCACATCAGGTTTTGCCTTACATCCTGTCACTGGCTAAATCAGGTTTAGCGCACTCTTCGGTCAAGGTACATCTGGCTGCCGTATCCCGTTTTCGACGGAAGACATCGGGGCCATCTCTATGGTCCGCAAGGATTGTTAAGCAGTTCCTTAAGGGGTTATTTCGGATGTATCCTCCGGTCCGACCACCCCCTCCTATCTGGCAGCTTAACCTAGTACTGGCTCAACTGATGAAAGCGCCCTTTGAGCCAATTCACAAGGCGGACTTGAAGTTCCTGTCGTGGAAGCTAGCCCTTCTCTTGGCATTAACTTCGGCTAGGAGCGTTAGTGAACTCCAGGCTCTGTCTATAGTGGAGCCTTTTCTGCAGTTCAAGAAGGATGTGCTGATTTTGAGAACCAACCCAAAATTCATCCCGAAGGTGCCTTCGGAGTTTCATCTGAATGAACCCTTAATTTTGAACTCCTTTTTTCCGCGTCCTTCCACCCAGGCGGAACGAACATTGCATTCTTTGGATGTCCAGAGATGTCTGAAATTCTATCTCGAGTGCACATGCTCTTTCAGAAAGTCTGCACAGCTATTTGTTGCTTACAGTGCACCACGGAAGGGTTTGCCACTGGCTAAGAGTGGCATTTCCCACTGGATTTCCAGTGCAATACAATACTGTCATCAGGCTGCGGGCAAACCTTTGGATAAAAAGGGCCCGGGCTCATTCTACGAGAGCGATGGCGTCTTCAGTGGCTCTTTTTGCTGGAGTTGCGATCAAAGACATTTGCAGGGCAGCAACGTGGAGCAGTGTACACACCTTCACGAAGCACTACTGCCTGGAATCGGTGGGACGAGATGAAGCTGCTGTTGGTCAAGCAGTCCTCCGGAATCTTTTTCGATGAGAGGTGAGCTTTCTCTACAATCCCTCCATCCTGGTAAGCACATTTGGTTTCAGTAATGATTGTTTTTTCATGTAAACTGAGATGGTTTTGTAAAGCCATGTGTTTTCCGAAATGTGCTTGTTGTGATTTACTGCTTGCTATTCTGATACAAAGCATGAGAATCTATGAAAGTTCCAATACTGGGGTAAGAAAACAAGTTACTTACCTGTAACTTTGGTTCCCCGGTATTGGTAACTTTCATAGATTCTCATGCGCCCACCCACCTCCCCGGGGAAAGCTCTGCCGGTCTTACTGAGGTAGTGGCTGTTTGCACAACGGCTACGAAAATCTGAGGCTCTGAGCTCTCTCAGGAAGGTTCCAGGGGGTGAGGCTGTGCTGATTGGTCCTGGCAAAAGTTTGGACACTTTTACACAAAGAGGGTGATATACTACAAAATGAGATGAGGCCTAGGCCTATTTTCTCTTTTGTTTCTATGGTTATGATATATATATATGTATGTTTTTATTTACCGAGGCTCCCACTCCGACGACGGGGAATGATACAAAGCATGAGAATCTATGAAAGTTACCAATACTGGGGAACCAAAGTTACAGGTAAGTAACTTGTTTTCATAGTCAAACTGAGAAGTGAAAACATTCTGAAGCAACATGGGACAGTTAGCCATACTAGACTGAGGCCAGCACCTCATAATAACATCAGCCCGGGACACCTTCCGGGTTTAAAAATAGCAGTTTTAAATAAGAGATCTCTACAGAAACACCATCTGAAGATCTTCACACTTCTCCAGGAGGGGGATATTGACATACTGGCACTCACGGAAACTTGCTTGGGTGATACCTCTGTCCCGGACATCATCGCTGCCCTCCGTGGTGACTTTGATGTCCTCTGGCACAACAGGCAAGACAACAGGCGGGGGGGGGGGGCAATTCTTTTTAACACCAGGATCATGGCCACCAAGATCATAGCAGAGAGCATAGACAACACAGACATGCTAGGAATTAAAATCTCCTTTAAATCAACTACTTCGCTGAGACCGTGTCTGATCTTAGTACACGGTACCAACGACTCGTGGTGGTTGGAAACTTCAACCACCACTGGGGGGAAAAAACCCTAGAGAGCCGCATGCCAAACAACTTGAAATGGCAATGTCCTCCATGGGGCTCCATCAACTGGTGGATCGCCCAACCCACATCAAAGGGCACACTTTTGACCTGGTCTGGTCCTCTTACCCGCGGGATAGGCTTATGGATATTCGGCCCTGCGCCTGGTCGGACCATTCGTTGATCTCGTGCTGGGTGCCTATAGATAGCCCACTTCCACAATTTCCTCTTAAATGGAGGAAGGTGCGGAGCTGGAATAAAATTCAGGCAGAGAACTTAGTGGATCCACTACAGAGGCTACCCTCACCCAATTTTGAGGAAGGCAATATTGATTCAGAAAGCGTAACTCTCACTAACACCCTACAAGCTGCTATTGATCAGGTAGCTCCAGAACGTAACAAAAGAATTAGACATAAAGGCAAGGGGGCCCCCTGGTTTAACAAACAACTGAGGGAAAGTAAACAAAGCCTTCGTCAAGCCGAAAGACGGTGGCGGAAAGCTTATGACCCCGCCGAGCTAACAACATATAAATCTCTTCTCACACTTTATAAAAAAGCCATCATATCTAGGAAAGCTGAGTACTATGCAGTGCGAATCACCGATGCGCCTAATATAGAAAAGGAGACTTTTAAGATCTTGAAAGAACTCAGCAAAAAGTCAGATGCTAACTTTGCAGTAGCACCCACTGACTGTAATGTCCTACATTCTTTTTTCCTCCAGAAAGTAGCAGACATTCTTTTAGAGATTGAAAACACTCGTATTACCACAAACTCCCTGGAATTGTCCACTCCCCCCTCCCCTCCTCCCCCACCCCCCATCGTACATCTTCTCACCAGCTTTCCTCAACTAGACTCAAGGGCTCTTACACTCTGCCAATGGCACCAAGTCAGCCTCCCCTGTCGGCCCATGCCCGCCACGGATCTTCAGAATGGCATTGCCTGCCTTGGAAAGCTAGATTCTCACACTCCTGAATAATCCTTGGCGACTGGCCTGGTCCCCGCAAATTTGAAGGAGGCCAGAGTTACTCCTCTCTTGAAAAAACCAGGGGCAGACAGGACCGTATTAAAAAATTACAGGCCTATCCCCCAGCTTCCCTTCCTGGTGAAGGTTATGGAGAAACACGTCTGGATGACCATCTCGGCATTCCTGGAGAAACACGAGCTTCTCCATGCCCGCCAGGCAGGCTTCAGAGCCCATCATAGTATGGAGCTGGTTATGCTATCAGTTCTGGACGAACTCCGGATTAAGGCGAACAAAGAATCGAGCGCCCTGATCTTATTAGACCTGTCAGCGGTGTTCGATACGGTCTGCCACCTAAAACTACTCACCCGGCTGGCGGACTTAGGCATTCAAGGGCAGGTCCACAAATGGCTAGAATCCTTTCTATCAGGACGAACGCAGAGGATCCAACTGGGCGAGCAGGTATCGGAAAAGGGTAACATCTCATGTGGGGTCCCTCAAGGCTCCGCACTGTCCCTCCTCCTCTTTAATATATACCTACAGCCTCTGGTGGCTGCGCTAGCCAAAATGGACTGCTGAGTATTCAACTGCGCCGATGACACCTAACTCATCCTAAGGATCGATAACTGGGCCCACGCCCAACAGTCACCCCTGAGCATACTCAGGTTCACAGTTAACTGGATGACCCCTAATTCCTTAAAAATCAATCCAGACAAGACTAAAGTCTTAGCTATTTCAACTAAAAACAACCCCTGGAGCGATCAGTTCTGGCCCCAGGAACCAGGGGACACCCCTAACCCAGCACCAGTGGTGAAAAGTCTGGGTATCAAGATCGACTTGGAGCTTTCTATGACCAATCAAGTTAATTCTGTGGTCGGAACATGTATAGGTCTTCTTAGACAGCTGAGGAAACTGGTCCCTCTTCTTTCGGACTCGACAATGAAAACGATAGTAGCAGCAACTATTGTCTCAAGACTTGACTATGGCAACGCTCTTTATGTTGGGCTACCCCAGAAACTCACTAACAAACTGCAGATAGTGTTGAATGACGCAGCCAGGCTCATCTTCATCCTGCCCAGAAGAACTCATGCCACTCCCCTGCTGAGCGAATTGCACTGGCTGCCCATTAAGCAAAAAGCGAAGTTTAAGGGGTTGTGCATTACCTACAAAGCTCTTTACGGACACGCCCCAGGGTACATAAAAGAACGCTTACTCAAATATGTGCCAGGGCGCGTGCTGCGCTCAGCGGATGCCGGCCGGCTGACCTGCCCACCCTCTAACACCACAGCCAAAGGAGGGAGCGCTTTTTCGGTCCTTCTGCCACAACTTTGGAATCAGTTGCCAATTGATCTCCGGAAAGAACCCAGACTTCTTCCTTACCAGAAACAACTAAAAACCTTCCTATTTAGAAAAGCTTTAGACATGGCTTAAAGTCCTTCCAGTACCTGAAGACCTTGTCCGCCTCTTTGATCATGTTTTCTCCCTCTTCCAGAGCGCTAAGAGACCTGTCGGTGTATATGCGCTATACAAGAGTAAATTAACATAACATAAGCTAACACCTGGCCACTTGAATTGAGTGGCACTGTGAACACTGGACTGGGCCTTGTGATTATTGGTGATAGAAACTTGGAGGGGTTTAGATTGTAGATTCCATACATTGAGCTCGGTCCAGAGCCAAAGACTTTCACAGGGATTAAGTAGTAAAAATTACACTTTTTGACCTGGGTGGTGGGACATGTGTTGATTGTTTGTAGCTTTTGAGGCCAATTCCAAGCCAATAGAGCATTTGATTTATTACTTTGTCAATCATAATCTCTGTTTTTGTTCACTAACTGCCACATAAATTATAATCCATGATCCAAAACAAGAAAAATAAGTGTAGTTCATAGTACCATAGTGGGCACAGGACAGGGAAAAAAGAGACCGAGGCATGTGATGCCTTTTAAACGATACTGTGGTGTATCAAGGCAGGTTCAGAGCGAGCCAGGCATGTCTAAGGCTCAAATGGAGGTGTATAAAGGGCATGCCGAAGGCCTGCTGGGGTCTATGAGAGCAAACCCAGGTATATTAAAGGAGAGTGAGGGTGTGAATGTTTTAAGGGAGAGTGAGAGTATCTAGTGGCTAGACGAGGGTCTGTGGAGGCCTGTTTGGAATGTCTGAATTTGGAGCTGAGGGTCCACGAGGGACACTGGTGGAATATGATGGCCATCTGTGGAGTCTGAAGATAGAATGAGGCTATCTGAGCTTAAAGCCTGTGAATATATGCTGAGCTTCATTAATGTGTGGTTCAGCAAATGCAAGAGTGAGACAGAGGTGGGATGGAGGTGTCTCAAGGAAGACAAACAACTTATGACCTCACCGAGGATCTCTATGGGACTGCTAGCCATGTCATGGCTCCCTGAAGTCCTTCTCAGAGTGCTGAAGGACCAACTGGGGTGTCTGATAGAAAGCTGTGAGCCAGCCTGAAGGTAGGCAAAGGGTCTACAGGGCATGTCGAAAGCATCTTAAAATGCCTTCTGGAATTACAAGAGGACATGCCATGGGGCTCCGAGCCTAAGTGCCATAGGGTATTGATGGAAAAAAATGCCATTTATGTAATCCTTAGGACATACGTGAAAGGCTCCCAATTTTTCTAGGACCCAATCTATTAAGTACAGGAATAATTTATAGGCTGTCTAACAGAAGGAATCGCGAGGTATCAAATTAGCCTCTTCAGAACCACCCCCAATTGACTGGATTTGTGGGGTGGATTGCGAATTTACCAGGGTCTGTACTAATTTATAAAAAAGTTTTGCAAGAACCCTAGATCAATGTAGCAGTCACTATGTTCAAAAATATTATATAAACGTGTGAAAAAACCAATTCAATCACAGGGATACGACACCCCACACCGTGAATATCAGTGAAGAAAAATATGTGCAGAACAAGGTAGCACCTCACGTGCGCAACACCTTAGCGGGCTGACACTGGTTAGATCATCACCAGTACTGCCACGTTTCTCATCATAGGTTGCCACCTTGCTCAAAGAAAATTGGATAACTCACCCAACAACAAAAAAGGTGAAATTATGTGAACAACACACACCATAGTCCTGAATTAAAATTGATAAAGAACCATGGCCATCAAAATTTTATTCTTTGCTCATGGGTCAATACAAAAATAAAAAGTGCTGTATTTTAACAGACAAGAAGCCAGTAAGCAGACATGTTTCATTGCCTTACTTTTACGGCAATTTCTTCAGGGCAACAGGACTTCATTCACCTTATCAGCACATTTGCAATGAACTACTTGTGACAGCAAAACATAGAAAGAAAGGGTTCTTGCCGTTACACACTGAGCGCCAAAACCGAATCTCACATAATCCATACATATAAAAATCACGTGGATTGTCATTATCCGTTGTCAGCTCAGGTTTTTCATACCAGCTCGACAGCGTGTCAGACAGGTACCGTAAATTTTGCAGTGATCCTGTACTTCGCAGGCCCACTTATACTTTGGGCCTTCTGTAAAAAGATTTTTAAATCAAAAGTCAGTCTTTCAACACATGTTTTTCAGAGAGTATCTAGCACCTCACCTATATTTATCAGTTATAGAGACTTAAGGATATTAAAACTGATCGCAACTTTATCCCTTCTCTACCTAGGGATGTGTTCATATTTGTTCCGCTATCTGGTCTCGTCCGAAAGCATCTTTATCAAACAATGTAACCCGTGACAAAGTTCTGCACAGGACCAGAGCCTCTTACTCCCACATAGGTATACACTCGCCTTGCCAAGAAGTGTAAATGCACTTATGCCTGTGTCACTTCCTCACTCATACATCTCACCGCACAATTATCACGTCCCAAGCTTCATCTCAGCCGCTCCGTGACTTCCGTTGATTACAACAAAGTCACGTGATAAGTCACGTAAATCGGGGCGCCATCTTGGAATGAGCCAGTATTCTCTTCCTTCCCTGCCCAGATGCACAACACATCGTCAGGCCAGTTTGAAGAACACCATATCTACCATCACGCCAATCCCTTCCAGAGGAATATTTTTCTCTGGAAGCGATAGATTGACGATGTGTTGTGTATCTGGGAAGGCACTGAGGAGTAGAATTATTGCTTAAATGTATTTCTGAGGACTTTGCTAAGACCCCAGCTGTTTCACTTTCACTTGATACCCACGGTACGATGGGAAAGTTCAGCTGCATGGAAGGTCAACAGCTACTCCTATGAGGTATGTTTGCGATTTTCTATCACATACACAATTGCTTAAATTTGTGTCATTATATATTATTTCTTTTGTTTTTTTCTAAACACCCCCACCGAGTACCTTGGCCTGTGTACCAGCTAGCTCACAGTGCCACTAGAAACTCCTCTTATCAAGGAGAGATTAGTTCTAGGCAACTATTGAACATGACAACCCTGATCCCTCAGGACCGTGGAAACAGTGTATTACTTTTCGTTCAGTTACTCGTGCTCACTTGGTCTCAGAGAGATACACAGAATAAATGGTATGGACGTTTTTCAGTAAGCATTTATTGAACAGTTGTTGTTCTAGTGTAAAATAGGTGCGCTGAAACAATCACTAGACAGTAACAGATATAAATGATTAGAAGCACTAAGAGTAAAAGGATGGTAGATTTCAACCATTTTGCTGTAACCATGAATACAGGCAAGTATATAAAATACATGACCATAAAATGCGTACTCCTACGATGCAATCCTAACTAGATGTACCCAAGTGTACCTAGCATGTATATAGGTCTAAGCCAAGAATCCCTCTAGGATAAAGTCAACCCCGTTTACCTGAAGTGAGAGACTGTTAGACCCCGTCCTGGTCTTGAGTTGGACACCCCGCAAGGGATGTCAGATCACTGCGAGCTGGAGTATCTGCATGCAGGGGCTTCAGCGTCTCGCGTCAGTGTGTCGGCATGGAAGTCCTGATCTCCTCTCCTTTGTCTCAGCAAGATGTGATGTTTATATACCCAAAGGTCCCCCATGGGTTCTACCTTACTGTGACGCTGTCGGATTTAGGATGACATCGGGAATTAAATTTGTTCATAGTTATTATGCAGGAGATGGGAGTCCTGCCGAATTTCCAAGTATGAGGCTTCTACTTGGGAAATCCCACATTCTGTGTGCAGTGTCGTATCCAGGTAAAAGGTCAGTCCCCAAGAACCGTTATGTGTGTAATGTAGGGGAGGATATAGGTGATGTTACCTGAGCCTATATTGGGGTACCCATATGGAATATAACACCCACTCCTCATCCTACTGGAGGACATAATCAAATTCTAATGTACTACTAGGTTGTCTAGGTACTGGTACACAAACAACTACAGTAAAACAATAGTTTTGCAAAAAAATGCTAAAAAGTCTAAAAGAAATGCTAAATACAAAGATTTTCACTCAAGCAAATAGCTCTGTGCCCGTATATATAGTTCAAACAACTACAAGCATCGGAAAGCCAAGCAGGTTCATAAAAAGTGTCAATATGTTTTGGAGTTCCAATTTGAGTTTTTTTTAAAAAGGCGACATTTTTTCTCCAGCACACGATAAGCCAAATGTTTATCTTTGCTGGCTGGTAGATGCAACATTGCTGTTGCCTGCCTCCGCAGACGACGATCCCTGTAACACCTTGCAGATTACGTCACTTGAGCACAGATGATCTTCTGTACTGCCTGCAGCCAATCCTGAGCCATCCAAAGCCTGGTTGTCAGTGGAGGAGCCGTTGCCCATTCCAACAGGAGCAGAAACTTCCTGTGGAGGCTCTAAGAATGCTGCCAGCAACATTGGAGTATGCTGGGGACACTGCAGAACATGGGCTGTTATAGGGTCCAATAGAGCATCGAAGTCCATTTGCGCAACTGCTGGAAGTGTCAGAGATCCAACACGCATTCTTCTCCGTAGAACAGGCATTGAAGAACAAGTTGGACACAGTCCACCCAGACTGGCCTAAATGACAGGAACCAAGAAGCGCTTAGCTCCCGTAGGCAAGGTGTGCCCAGATGTTGTACCATGCGGTCATGGTATTTACGCTCCAAGAGTGCTTTTTCCATTGCGTAGCAGAAAAATTAGAATCAGGATACCTGCTATTAGAAACGGGATCAGCGGGAGCCCTCCAAAAATGCTTCCAAATACGGAGTGTATATAATTTGTTATAACTCTGAGAACTGCCTGAAAGGTGCTTAACAGTCCCGAACCTATGGTCTTAAATAGTTGGATTATACCCATCATATCAGACATGTTAAAGATACGATTGACTATTTCTGTGAAATGGAAGGGTCAGTTCATACATACGAGTGCCTGTATCTCAGCCGTGGACCTTGCAATCTGGAGATCAAAAGTCTCCCGGACGGAGGTTAAGGGCACGGTTTTCTGTAGAAGCATAGCTTTCATTCTGCCCAGAGTATCAAACCGTATAAAAGAAACATTAAACGAAGGCCATAGCGACGCCTCCCTGACTGTGTACGTCAGTGGAAACAATACTTGTATACAGCAAGTAACCCTGGGGCTCACGGTGACTAGATATGCGATGCCCGGAAGCATCCCACAAAACCTTGATCGTTCAGCATCAAGTAGCTGCCGTTTGAAAGTAGCTTGAATACCGGGGTACCCTTCAATGGACAGGATAGGGTAGCTACTGAACCATTGCAGGCCCCGTGCAGCATAATATCCTGGCGTATGAGAGATCCATTCAAAGCTTTCTCGCAGTTTGTACTGCTTAGGAACACTTCTCGATCCCCACTCCTGCATTGAAATCTGCATGATAATTCCCAAGATTCCTTGATGAATTCCCAACCCATTTCTTCATATCTGCCTATCTGTTGTTGTTTTAGGTTGTATTAAAAAACTGGAAAGTTGGTACTGGTAATGTTGTATGGCCGTGGATCAACCATTCTGTGGACAGTGATTCTGCCACAGAAAAAGGTAATCTGTCCAGCTGTTCAATAAGCAGCATTGTATATTTTGCTCCCCTTTGTGCCATTTTCATCTGTTTTTCCATCAGATTGTATGCAGAAAACAGTGACATACTGTTGATAAATCACCAAGGCACATAACCTGCACGCAATGATTGCAGCCTCCAGCTTAATAATATAATAGAACGTAATTGCGATTGTCCATGCTGCAGTATGGACAAATCTTGTTCTAGTACATCAATAGCAAAAGATACAATGTTACCCAGTGAATAAATCCTGGATGTTAACATAGCCATACCATTGTCAACTACGGCTAGCGCCTTTCCTAAATTGATCCTATCTATTTCTCGTAGTATCTCTGCTGCTTCTTGTTGGGAGATATCCCAAATTTCATTATAGACAGCATAATAGAAACGTTTTTGACGTGGCTTCCTGGGACCTAGTAAAAAATCCTGTAGGTCCACATCCTCTGTGAGTAAGGAATGGTGTTGTTTCACCTGTGGTAGTGTTGAGATTTGTAGCTAATCAAAGCATAACTTCCCAACACTGTATGATGTCACCACCCCTAGATGTTCTCTTTGTACATAGTGTGGGTCTGGTCTGTGGATACTGAAACCTTCGGTGGTAACCCTGAATCTTTCCTGACATCTGTTAGTGTCTATGGGCCAAACCAACCATCCCTTTTAATTGGGGTCTGAGCTATTGTATTGTAAAATGTTATCTAATTGTAGCCCCTTTTAGTGATGTAAAATTTCCCTCGGCCTGTGATGGTGTTGGAATTCGAGGTGTGTTCAAATCTTTATTTTTGGCTACTCCAAGGCAGGAAGTCTGTTGCACAGTATCATTCAGAAATATCATCTGCTGAGGAATAAGGTATGCTCCAAAGAGTGTTTCCTTTCCCTGGACTTGCCAGCGTCTAGAACCCCAGACTGATTTTAAGACTATAGTGTTCTTCCATAAGTCGAAACCCTGTTCAGACAGTTGGGTAATAAAGGAAGCAGAGTAAATCTGTTTGGTGTTAGTCAGCATATTTTTCTGTGCGGATGTTGATGCAACCTTATAGTAATGAGGTCTGGTCAGAAATGTTAAATCCCTAAGAATATTAAAATTTCTGTGCAAAGGTTTTCAAACTACTTTTCGGCGGTGTTGGGCATTGTTCCCATTGGTGATATGTGAAAACATTTCTAGGGGTACTGGATTTGTGTAGAAAATGATGACCATAATGTTGATAACAATACATTGTGTTAAAGTCTGATGTCTTTTAACATTTCATTGCTAGAAATTGCGGCAGATTGTTCTAAATCAGACAACATAACATTTACAGTTTCAAAATCCCAATCATCGGAAAATGTGCTGGATGGTAATGATATCATTTAGAGAAATTTTAAATAAATAAGGTATTTTTTAAAGTTCTGTTGGACCAAATATGTCATCAACCTTGTCACATACTATTCCATCAGGTATAGGAACTGCTGTAATGTTCACTGATGACAAGTCTCTTCGTTCACGATGTGATGAAACATAAGGTTTCATGAGCAAGTTCACTTTTAATGCTGCAGAGCTTTGGCGAAGGTGCGTTCCATTAATAAGCAGAAGACAGTTACTAAGCCTAGCTAGAATAGAAAGAAAAATATCCCAGTGATTATCCAAAGTTCTATCCAAGGTGACACTAGGTAAGACTTTTTAAGAAAAAGGAAGAAGTCTTTGATTTGTTGTTGACGTGATATTGGGGCTGGCGTTGTTTCAGGTTCACTTGGATCCAATGAGAAGGTATCAAAGTCGATGAAATAGCCAGATGCGTTTCAATCTATTTTAGGTAGCTCAGCAAGTTTTGTTGAACTTGTAGATGGCGCTTGTTGAGGCATATTTATGTATACATCAGTGTTAGGTCGAATTGAAATTTGTCTTTCATTTTGATTTTGTATTCCTTGTTTGAGGGGAATGAGTTCCATGGCATTGTTGCTTCGTCCATCATTCTGTATGGGTGGCTCTTCAAACGTGAGGAGCCTTTCTTTCTGAACTTCCTGTATGGTAGCAAGAGGAGGGTGTCGGCTACCACTAGGCCTACTATTCAGTATTGGGCACATAGTGTGGTTTGATTAGGTCAATGGAGATGAATCTTTTATTTTTTTTCCAGCAAGAGGCAGCAGAAGTAAAATTCTTGTTCCTTCAATGGCCAGGGCAGGTACAGGCTTTCTGTATGATGGCCCAAATGCTTTTTTGTCCATTATCTTTTCCCTGAGCAGATCCCTGACTTTAGGAATCCAGACAGGTCTTGCTGTGACTGACTTGACTTCCCCAGTGGTGGTCCGCTTTACCTGCACATTACTCTGTAGTGCTCTGGATTCATTCAGATCCTGTAAAACAGCCAAACGTTTATTGATGTCAAAAGGTTTTTCATCCGCCACTGTGCCTTCACAATCAAGATCAGGTACCCACATTTTTGTCCCAAATAGGACCTCATAAAGAGTGATAACCCCTAGAGAAATTCTTGGCATGTTAATCAAGGTCCGCTGTACCCCATATAAGTGATTGACCCAACTGCCACCGCGTCTAATACTCTAGCTGTTAATGATTAAGTCCTGTTTTTTCCTCTCCACAACCAAATTTCCCTCGGGGATGGTACGGAGAGGAGTACCGCAATGCAACACCCAACCTTCCCATGGCCTCCATCTAATCCCTAGAGCTAAATGGGGGCCACAGTCAGAATGTAATGTGTCAACTGCGTATGTCCGTATAAAGACTCTCAAATCTTTGATAACAGTTTGAGCGTCAGCCGAGTGCTGAGGCCATACCCATAGGAATCTCGAGCAGGAATCCACTGCAACGATGATGTATTTGTAAGCACCATCAAATTGTAAGAAGCCGCAGTGGTCCAAATGGACACACGTGAGTGGTCTGTCTGAAATTAGCAATGGTGTCTGCGCTGATTGTGTTACAGTGGAGCCCTTCATCTGTTGACAGATGTCGTACTTTAAGACATAATCTTTGGTCGGCTTTATTAACCCTGGCCACCAATAGCGCTGTTTCAGTAAAGAAACTGTCGCTGTAACTACTGCGTGTGTAGAACCCAGATCATCGTGTTCACCTAATATTAAGCCCAATCTGCGATTCATGTTTGGTATTGCTCTATCCCCCACTCCAGGAATCTGAGCAAATGGAACGTTATTTGCATCTAACTTGTAGGAGTACTTGAATGGAAAACCTTTCGGCAATGCATTATTGTCTTTGCGTGAAGCAATGACAGCTACCATTATCTGTCCATCTATTCTCGTTTTAGAACGAGTGATTGCAGCTACAGACACAGTTTGTACTGCCCCCTTTGCAGCTTCATCAGCCAATAAATTCCCTTCAACGTGAATGCAATCACGTTGATGACTCAGCGTATGTATTACGAGAGCTCTTGATAGTTCATTTTTGAACTCAGCTACCTGTCCCCGTAGCATTTTAAGCTTAATTTTGCCACCTTTTGAGTCTTTCAACCCATATTGTCACCAAAAGTGAAGATATTCATTATATGACTGGACACAGTAAAAATAATGTCACACAATTAGTGTAGGAAATTCTCGATTCGTATTTATCAGTGGCAGTAATAAAGCTTTTAATTCTGCCAGCTGAGCCGTGCAGTCTCCTAGAGACTGAGTTTTTGTACAGCTTGGATGGAACTTTCCGTCCTGTATACAAACTTTTACAATCGCACATGGGGCGCTGTATTGTTGCTTACTTCCAATGGCCGGCTGAGCAGATCCATCAGTGTAAATTTATGTACTCCTACTAATCTAGAGACATTATTTCATTAGGAAGAGGATATTCTTGTTCATATTGCAGGAATGCTTGTGTTTCTAGACTTGGGTCATATCTGTATTGTGCATCTGTTGCAGTGAAAGAATTAGCCCATTGTATCCATCTCGGATGGAAGGCTTTTGGAACGCTTGCCTTTGTAACAGCCTCTAAGGCCGGTACTGTAGTCACAACAATTATTCTTTTTCCCTGAGCCAGTGCTCTTTCTCTCACTACAACACTCTGTACAGTTGTCAGAATTTTCTCTGTGGATGCAAAGAGCATCTCAGCGTTTGTGTACAAGTGTGATTTGTATGCTATGGGTACCATTTTACCTTCATTATATGTTAGGTAGGTGTACCCAGATTGACCCGCAACTATACGGACCACTAGATTGCGGACATTTACGCATGTCTGTAAGTGTTTGGACGCTATCATGTCATCTTGTGGGTAACGAAGGATATCTGTGTGTTCCTGTGTCCATTGCCTAACTGAAAAATCAGGTCTTATGAGGTCGCAGAAATGTTTAACCATTTCTGTGTAATCCAAAATGTATGTTCTAGCAAAATTCAGGAATCCCAATATGGACTGTACATTTTTCAATGATTTTGGTAATTGGAGCAGCGCACACTTTTCTAAAAAGTTGGATGCCAAGCTTTTCCCTTCACTTGAAAGCTCATTTCCCAAAAATAGGACATTGAGGTGGGCTATTTTTGATTTTTATGAAGTTGAATTTGTAGCCCTCAGAGGTGAATCCCAAAATTATGGTGCTCACCCTGGTCTAGTGTTCCTCCAGGTCATCATCCGTTAGATAAATATCATCTACATAGGACAATGCCTCTTCATCCAGATTCTGAATTAACTCGGTTACTCTGGCAGAAAACATCCCGGGCTTATATTTTTTCCGCACAATGTTATTCATCAATGCAGCACTGTGTGGGTGCGTTTTGTACTGCAAATGTTTTCGTGCATAAATTTAGATGTTTGTAATCTAAAACTAGACGTTCTGTATTGTCATGTTTCATTACGGGAAACAAAGAATTATTCATTGAAGAGGTGCAAGTTTCAATCACCCCCTGGTATTCAAGTAGATCTAAGATCTCCCTGACCTGTTTTTTAGCTTTTCTTTATGGGATACTGTCTCTGTGGAGTTACAGTAGATTTTAATGGTATCACTTAGTACGTTGACTCTCCACCCCATCCAACATGGCTGCGATATAGTGCATGGGCAATGGCTACTGCCCACTCCCGTGCATATGTAGGTTTTAAGTATTGGGGAACAAGGTCTGTAAAAGCTGGCATAATTGCAGTTTCTCCCTGTGGGCAATCCATAACAATAGCAGGCGGCCGATCTCTTTCAGCTAAAAGTATGTCATAGTCAATAGTTAAGTTCTCCAAAAAGAGGCTTTTAATTTTTATGGGCTTGTCCTCTTCCATTTGGAGTGTTATTTCATGTAACTTATGAGGGACGCTTACCCTAGTATCAGGCGTTTCCACCGTGATATGTTCACTCAGCTCCGCTGACACCAGAAATTCCATCAGGTTCTAGCGTTACTTCTGCTGCACTCTCTAACATCGTCCGAGCCCATTCCCCATTCAGTAGTTGAGTCTTCAGTATTCTGGGCATGTCTGATCTTAAGACCTGCTACTTTCTTCTTTTTGAACTGAGGTTTTGTTTTAGGCTTTTTTTCTTTTTTAGGTGCGTAGTCCAAAGTGCGTTGCTTGCCTCTGGACTTTATATGCTCTTCTTGTCTGTGTTCTGACCGTCCTTCCCTCTCTGAGTTTTTCGATGAACCCTGAAAGGAATGAGAGGAACGTGTATCAGTGTCCTGATACCTGTCAGGTTTTCTAATGTTATCCCTATTCCTAAGGTTATACCTCCTTTCGGGGGGCTCCTATTGAGTAGAACTACCTCTGGATTGAGATCTATTTTCTTTATTCTTTTGTTGTTTGTTATTATCCCATTTCTTCTTTGAGGAAGCAGGTGCTTGCTTGAAGGTATCCTTTTCAGGACAACCCATCACTTGAGGTTTTACTGGTCTAGCTCCCAAACTATCTCTACCCAATGCTGCATATGCATTTTTAATCATTTTAGGTAATTCTATCTCCTGTTGTAAAGGAGTGAAATCCCTCATGCATCGGCGTATTACCACTGCTGCTGTATCACCTTTAATATTTGCTAATATTGTAGCTGACACCTGGGCAAAGTTACAGAGTAACTTCATCCCTAAGTTCAGAGCAGGTTCTGACCCGTACTCATTCTGTATTTGTCTTAATACATCTGGTATTATTGCTAATGAAGGGATACCATGAGTCCTAGTATACATGGCAGAGAAGACTGTACCCCAAGAGGTACAATCCTCTATCAGGGGAGCTATCCCCATGGGCAAGCAAATTGTGAGCATTCTATGCTTTTCTGGTGGACCAGTGTGTGGGAATACAGCCTCTAGCTGTGTTATTTTTTGAGCTATCCGGAATGGCATTTGTTCACATTTAGTGGGCATTTTACCTGTGGCGGTGCTTCCATTAGGGCGCTGGGGCGTTGACCCACAAGCCTCACCCGCAGCTCCCTTGGCGGCTCTGTCTGAACTGACAAAGCATGTCAGTCAGCCGGACGCCGGACCGCCCACCCCCTTCAGAGTCTAAAGGGGGTGGGCGGTCCGGCGTCATGCTGACTGACATGCATTGTCAGATCAGGGGGTGGCGCTGAGCTCACAGCAGGCAGTACAAGTGCGCATGTTTGGTTAAGGTCTGAGAATTTCTCCGACCAGCGCAGTCATGCGCACTAGTGTTTGCTCTGGCTGGCGGCTGTGCATTAGGAGAGCGAGGGTTGATCAACGCCGCAACCCTTGGTCTCCTAATGGGCGGCAGGGCAGCAAGTATCCCTGCTAAGCCAATACTGGAGCTGCTGGAGCAGCATCAGTTTGGCTGAGAGGGGTTGCCAGTGACATAGCTGTTCCTGTTCACAAGTTGAAGAGCGCCAACGCTGGACCACGGCCCAGGAGCACAAGCAGCACGGACTCAGTCAGGTAAGCTTTTATTTTATTTTTTAAATCCCCCGCGCAACCCCCCCCCAGCAAGTATTGCGAGCTGCGACTGCATTGACTGACTGTGCCCACATGTTTTTAGTCTACGCTGATAAAAGTGCTGTCTCCGGAGGCATAAAAGATACCCAGCCCTTCTGTGTACTTCTGAATACTGATGTTTTCACGCACACAAGCCATGCTTCTTCTTCGTTTGATTTGCCACATGCTGCTTGACACTGGCTGCTTTCTCCGCACCGTAAACAACTTTATCTTTAGTACAGTGATACTGGTGATTTGAGGTGTTTGTCAGAGAAGATTCGCACATTTCTTCGTGTACTTTGCCAAAAGATGAGCTAGTCAGTTAAAGACGGACCTAATCAGTGATAAATTAGGGATATTTTCGAGGAAGTGGGTGTTCGAGTCTCTTGTTTCTTTTTAAACTGGTAATCAATATTTGTAGGTTGTAATGTTGGTGAATTGATTTAGGCATTATGAAAATAATATTATTAGTACTGTCTTCCGAGATAGCAGCCACCTGCAATTTTATGTTGTGTATTCATGCCTCATGCTCTGAAGACTCTTTCTGAAACCTACAAGCATATCACGAGAAATGGTCCAACCTAATGCAAGAACAGTTTCATTTTATGACAATTTTTGATAATGATCGCAGAATGTTTCCTCTTCCAGCGCTCCCAAATACAGAGGCTAAGGATGGAGATTTGACGGAGCTGTGTAATGGTAATTTGATAGGTGCATTTCTTAGTTGGCCAGGGGTGATTGATTGATTGGCATCACTGGTTCCCACACTTTATGGTGGGAGCCTTGAGATTAAAACTCCGGCCTTTCTCACATGCATGAAGGCCTCAAACTGCTGATCTGTGCCCCTGAGTGGACACAGCAGTTTTTAAAAACAGGTAGTTTGAGTTCATCTGTCTCAAAATAATATCTTTTTTGCTTTGGAGTTAGAGAGTGGAACCACTAAATATGTCTGTATTTTTGTTGGCTAATTTGTAGCTGAAACAAAATTGTGCAAGCCTCGAATGAGTAGATGTTGTGGAAACTCAACAGGTCTTTCTTATTATAAAAATCATTGTAAAACTAAGGGTTTTGCATTTTGAGAATTAAGGTGTATTGGTCGGCTGTATAGTGCCCCAATCATGATATTACTTAGAGTACCACAAGACAATATGGTATGTTGGCAGAGGCCTATGGTGCACCAGTACTGCTATTGCAGGCACTTCTGCTGTTAAGAATTTAGGTCACATGGTGTGTTTGTGTGTGTGTAAGCCCGATCTATCTGTTAGGGCAGAATATTCAATACCTGTTGAAAGTTTATGTGTGTGTGTGTGTGTGTGTGTGTGTGTGTGTGTGTGTGTGTGTGTGTGTGTGTGTGTGTGTGTGTGTGTGTGTGTGTGTGTGTGTGTGTGTGTGTGTGTGTGTGTGTGTGTGTGTGTGTGTGTGTGTGTGTGTGTGTGTGTGTGTGTGTGTGTGTGTGTGTGTGTGTGTGTGTGTGTGTGTGTGTGTGTGTGTGTGTGTGTGTGTGTGTGTGTGTGTGTGTGTGTGTGTGTGTGTGTGTGTGTGTGTGTGTGTGTGTGTGAGAGAAGCTTGCACGATGGCATCTGCTTGCACTGTACCTTGCTGTTGGTGAAGCTTTGTCTGCTGCTGTGCTCCCTGTTAGTAAACCTAGGTAAAACCCTTCGAGTTTACAGAAGCCAGACCTATTGACTTTGTCGCCATTCTTTACTGTGCAGTTGTGGCCCTTCTTGTTTTGCATCTCAGCATCCCTGTGTTTTCTGATGGTTTTCATGGACTCTGTAATCTATGGTTGGGAAGCAGTAGTGCATCCAGAGGCCCAACGGGGCGATGGTTGAACTGAGACCCTCCACGGCTGCAGGCAGGGAGGGGACAGGAGGGGGAGGGAGGGAGCCTATACTTCGCTGTATCCCTCACAGCTGCCTTAAGCATGGTCTTCATCACTATACTTGCCTTATCACATGAAACTACCATTTTGCACTGACTTCCACCACCATAATGTGCCTTTTCTGTTAGAGCAGCCATTAGCATGTTTTACCTTTACCTAACTGTTCGTTATCCCTCTGCACTACCTTTAGCATAGTCTTCCACCACCTGGAGCTTTGAGGGGCAGAGAAGGAGCTACCTGGGGCTTAAGCTTGAATCGGACCTGTCGGTATAGCCGTTGCTGGTTGAAGTGCGAGTGTTCTCATCACAAACTGTGTCATGTTTCTGTAAAGTCTTATTAGTTCTTTATGAAGTGTACGTAAGTCTACTACTGGCATTGCATCAATGTCATGGTGTGGTGTGTAGGCCACTATTACCGGCCATGTGTCTCCGTCTCTTCCGAGAGGACTGAGTCTTACTTTATTTCTTGTATGGGGGAGGGCACCTTTAAACCAGTATATACACTCCTGGTAAGAAAGCGGAACTTCAATGTCCTCGTATGGACAATATTAATTTGGTGTCATTTTCTATGTAGTAATGAAATGTTTTTGTTTGTGCATTTGCCTGAGGGAATCTAACCCATGAATAGAATACCTCTGTTCTATGTGCCTCAATCACGAATGTTACTGGTCCACCCCTAGCTGTTAAACCATATGCTGCTAGTTTTAGGGTGATGTCATTTCTAACATTTTCTGAAATTTGTATTGCATCTGCATCTTCTTCTTATGCTGAGAGGTTTAGCTCAAGCACCGCGTTATCCTGCTGCTCAGTCATTGTTTTTAGTGAGAAGAGGTTTGCAAGGGAACTGAGATATGGTGTTATGCACAATAGGAACAATGTGTCCTTCAAGCTTGATTAACCAACAGCCAATACATAGGATTTTGCCTACTCAGCTGCGGCGGATTTTTGTACCCTATCACTCCAGACATCTTTAGGGAAATGTGAGTAGGGGTCTCTGAGAATAGCACAACTAAACTACTCAGATTTGACTGTTAAATAAGTACCCAACCAACGTATGCGGCACCATGTCGTGTAGTTCCTATAAAACCTATATAGGATCTGTGAGGTTGGACAACATACACTGTAGGATTGGTGTTAGACTAATTCTAAACACCCCCACCGGGCATGTTGGCCTGTGTACCAGCTAGCTCACAGTGCCACTAGAAACCCCTCTTATCAAGGTTAGAATAGTTCTGGGCAACTATCGAATATGACAACCCTTATCCCTCAGGTCCGTGGAAACAGTGTACTACTTTTCATTCAGTCACTCGTGCTCACTTAGTCTCAGAGAGATGCACAGAATAAACGGTATGGACGTTTTCAATAAGCATTTATTGAACAGTCGTTATTCTAGTGTAAAATACGTGTGCTGAAACAATCACTAGACCGTAACAGATATAAATGATTAGTAGCACTGAGAAAGTAAAAGGATGGTAGATTTCTACCATTTTGCTGTAACCATTAATACAAGCAAGAATATAAAATACATGACAATAAAATGTGTACTCCTACAATGCAATCCTATCTAGATGTACCTAAGTGTACCTAGCATGTAGGTGTTAAGCAAAGAAGCCCTCTAGGATAAAGTCAACCCCTATTACCTGAAGTGAGAGACTGTGGGACCCCGTCCTGGTCCCGAGTTGGACATCCCGCAAGGGATGTCAGACCACTGCGAGCTGGAGTATCTGCATGCAGGCGCTTCAGCGTCTCACGTCAGTGTGTCTGCATGGAAGTCCTGATCTCCTCTCCTTTGTCTTAGCAAGATGTGATGTTTATATACCCAAAGGTCTCCCCGGGGATTCTACCTTGCTGTGCCACTGTCGGACTTAGGATGACGTTGGGAATTAACTTTGTACATAGTTATTATGCAGGAGATGGAAGTCCTGCTGAGTTTCCAAAAATCCTCATACATAATATGAGGCTGTTACTAGGGAAATCCCACATGCTGTGTGCAGTGTCATATCTAGGTAAAAGGTCAGTCCCTCAAGAACCGTTGTGTGTAATGTAGGGGAGGATATAGGTGATGTTACCTGAGCCTATATTGGGGTACCTATATAGAATATAACAGTTCAGTGAGGTGACAGAGAATATCTGTAAATTAACCGTTCATTTAAATTTGGATTTTTAGGTGCAATGGAAAACCTTTTCAGGACACCCCTTCAATACAGATATTCATAAACTAATTACACCTTATCTTTCTTTGTTAGCTTTTCGTGGCTCAATGGCATATGGCTCATGATATATGCTAACACTTTCAATCTAGATGGATGACTCCCCGTTCGTTAAACAGTCATTTTTTTATTTGACCTTTCCCAGCTCAAAACCTCTTTGATTCTAATGCAATTTAATGGGGTAATTAACTTTTCCCTATTTTCTTCTCTAAATTTCCCGTTTAGTG
This sequence comes from Triturus cristatus, assembly GCF_964204655.1. NCBI lineage: Eukaryota > Metazoa > Chordata > Amphibia > Caudata > Salamandridae > Triturus > Triturus cristatus. The sequence goes on from NC_140585.1 coordinate 1,099,837,766, forward strand.
TTCCCATTTACCAGCACATGAATGAACACAGTAATTGTTTAGGCATACCTACAATATTAAGAGTGAAATGAAGACCCAGGACTTCTTACTCAACTGACATGATAGCTGATGAGACTTTGGGATCTTCCCTGCAGACTCCTTTCTGGAGATATCTTCTTTTTTTTTCTGCTGTGCTTTGCCATGCTAATAGGAACTTATTTTTCAGCTGTTGTGTGTAATGGACCAGAACAGATTTACATCTGCACTGGGTATGTCAAGGTTCATGGGAATACGGATCAAAAGGGAGACTTGCCATTGGATGTTTTCTGTCTTTGTAGTACTGTTTTTACTGCAGCTGTCAGCTTGAACACTGTCTTATGTTTTCTTGACATTGGACATAGTGGTGATGTTGCATAATTCCCCTCATTTGAGCATATATGGATTAAATCGTGATAAGCAGATTCAACACATTTTGAAAAGGAAATGTAGTATATTTAAAACGCTGCTGCTAGCTGGATAAAGTGATTCAAGAGCATGCTACTAGAATAGCCGGTGATTTAAGATGCCTGGTCAGGGACAGCTCGTCCATAAATCTTAGCCATTCACTGGTAACAAATTACAAGAAAAAAGATGCGAAAGTTCTGTTTTCTTAGCGGGGGGTTAGCACGCCAGCATCAAAACATTATTTTGCCTGGAGAATCAAACATCCTGGAACCATTTTGATTGCAGGATGTTTGAGATCAGATGGACAACAATTTCAGGAAATAGAGGGCCAGCCAAGTCCTTACTAATGATACTTGTCAGTTTATTTTGGGAGGTGGGGCTGTGAGAATTATAATAAAATATAAGTAAAAACATTAGATTTAGTTAGTCTAACCAAGCAGCAGCTGATTGCTGCATACCTAAACCAAAATTCCCCCAGGTTAAAGCAGTTGAAGAAGACATTACAAGAGACCTCTATTTATTTCAAGTGACCATAACGTTTTATATAGGTTGCTCCCATGTGGGGTATGTTCTCCGGTATATTATTTTGAAATTGTTTAGAACTTGACCCCTACGTAAAGTGGTATTTTGTAATATCATTAGGCTAATGTTAAGAAAGAAAACCCCTCAGTAAATGAGACATTGTTTAAATTCAACATTGTTTTTTCCAATGTATGCCGTTTGTCACTACATTTGAACTAATTACGGCTGCTTATGATCGCCAAGCACCTGACAACTACTCGAACACGAAATGTACTTCATTTGGCCAGGTGTCTTGCTCATCAAAGATTTATGGTGAAGAAAACTGAGTCCTTTCCAGTCTTTGCAGTCTTGTGAAAAATGGATTAAAGTAGGTGACCAGATGTTGACAATCAATCTACAGGGTATTCGTCAACTACAGGCAATCTCCCTGCTACTGTTCCTGGTCAAGGTCTTGGAGAAAAGAATCAACCGATGCCTCACCAAATACGTCAATGACCACCAGCTCAACACCACTCATTCTGTTTCAGACCCAACCACCATTAAAACCAACAAAAGTGCCCATTGTGCATCAAATAAATCTATTAATTATTTTGCATTTCATGTTATACAATTCACAAACGGAGGAGATACATTTTTTGATTTTTCAATACTTTATTGTAGAACAAACTTTTAGTACACAAGTACCCTTTTTCATGTACTCTTTGGAGTGGGACGATTGAACCCCATCATCACTTGCTTCTAAAAATCAAAAGTACAAAAATACAACACATATGGACATAGATAGATAGATAGATAGATAGATAGCTTAGATAGATACATAGATAGATAGATAGATAGATAGATAGATAGATAGATAGATAGATAGATGGATAGATGGATAGATGGATAGATGGATAGATGGATAGATAGATAGATTTAGTACCAGCCTCCAGAGCTCATATTGTGTCGATATTTTAGTCCCCTTATTTGCTATTCGTGGCGACCATCCTCAGGACTTGATGGAGGTCTATCAATTCGGGAATAATCAGAAGATGAGAGCAAATCTAAAAACACTTAACATTGCACTGCCATCTGCTGTTAATTGTCTTCACTAGAGTCTTCCTAAAAAAACACTGTTCTCCAGTTGAATTCTTATTCACGAACTACCAGCCACAACATGTTCCCCTGTACCTGTCAGAGTCAGAGAGGCAACCACAGCCCCTCGTGAGGATATCGTTCGAAAGTACACCCCATTGGCGAGTCATGGTTTCAGACCTAACCAAAGCACAGAAACTACCCTCATCGCCACCACGGATGGCATGCGCATGCCTATGGACAGGGGAGGCACGGTGACCCTCATCCTCCTGGACCTCTTCACAGTGCTAAATACACACTATCACTCCATCCTCATCCAACACCTACATGACATTGGAATCCAAGGACACGCACCCCAATTGCTATGCTCCTTCCTGAGTGTAAGGACCCAGTCAGTCAGCCTGACATCGCACACCTCGGGTTGGCTGCAACCACATCTGCAGAGTTCAGCAAGCATCCTCCCTGAGCCCGACCCTCAACGCATACATGATCACTCGAGCCAGCATCATCTGCTCTCACAACATCAACTTCCTCTTTTTTTTTAAACTGTTTTTATTGCAGAACAATATAATAAACAGCTTACATACATAATGATCCTGCACCGCCAGTGCCATTCCTCTTCTATGCCAACAACACACAACTCATTTCCTCCCTCTGGGACAAGACCTCCCGTACCCAGATCAGGTTTAATGCCAGCATGACTTCAATCGTCCACTGGATAAAGAATAACTATCTACAGATGAGCACCGACAAGACCAAAATCATAATCTTCAGGAAGAGAATTTCACTGTGGGACTCCACCTGGTGGCCAACAGAAATAGTACCGACATCCACCTCCAGCACCCAGGCCAAGAACCTCAGGATCGTCATTGAAAGCAAACTCAAAAAGACCACTCAAGTCAACACCCAAAACGCATCCTGCTTCCATACCCTGAAGATGCTGAGAAAGATTTTGAAATGCCTCCCAATTAGCACCCGGAAAGCCGCCAGGCACACCCTGGTCACAAGCAAGATTGACCATGGGACCACCATCTATGCCAGGATCAATTAAAAGCTCACCAGAAGGCAGCAGAACATTTAGAACTAGCCATCTAGAATCACTCTCAACCTCCCACACTGCACTCGCATCACACCTCACCTGAAGGAGCTCCCTAGGCTCCCCATACACAAAAGAGCACCATTCAAACCCCTCACCTACACTTTCAAGGCACTATATAACACTGGCCCAGCATACCTCAACAATCACATCTGCTCTCACAAACGTTCCAGACAACTCTACTTGTCGGGACTACTACTCACACACATCTCACACATACAGACCCCAGATCCAGCGCTCATGTCTTCTACATCGCTGCTAAAGAGTGAAACGACCTGCCACTGTGCATAATATCCTCCTTCTCACTTCTTAAATTCAGCAAAAATTGAAGACCTGGCTTTTTGAGTAGTCCCACTAGCCCCTAGGTTTGGCTTGGCTCACACCTTCTCAGCGCCAGGATTACCCTCCTGGGCAATAGTGCACTCTACAAATCTGCATAACACAACAACACATCTCCAGCCCTACAGTGAAGGAATATAAATATATTCTTCAATTCTGTGTACTGAACAATTATTAAAACTTTCAAGTGCTGCTATTTGGTTTCAAAACTATCCCTCCGGTGTTAACAAAAATGGTGGCTACAACTACAAAGCTTTTACTTCTAGGATGGGTTATCTATCCTTCACTAGACAATTGGCTGTTTCATGCTCCAATGGTTCAGAAGACACTGGAAAGTTTGAGTATTGCCCCGATTATGTGCCTCAACATGGGTTTCCACTCAGTCTTTCAAAATGCCAAATGATTCCATCAGAGGGATTGAATCTTCAAAGGAGCACATTTCAAGAAAGAACTACAAATGTTTATTCTCAAAGAAAGAACATGGAGACTAGGTGAGTTACTAGTCTCTATAAAGGAGATGGAACTAGCCCCACCAACACTACAGCTGAAGTTGCAGAAATACATGGCATCTTGCATATTCACAGTTCCATCGACACATCATAAACTGTACTCATTGGTATTTATCTGCATGCTCACTGGAAACCAGAATCTCAGCCTGTCAGTATATTACCTCCAGTCAATCAAGCATCAAATGATTGTCTCCATTGGTGGATGAATCCTGTATCCTTGTCAGGGGGTGTTCTTCTTCACCAGCCAGAACCTCAAATGATTCTCACAAAAGATGGCAGCTCAATAGGATGGGGATCCACGCTAGATAACTTGATAACTCAAGAAAATTGTTTCTTGATGGATAGCAGGAGGTCTTTGAACAGGAGAGAGCTGATAGCAGGGTACTTTGTGTTTTTAAACTCATAGGTCCAATAGCACATTGTCCTAGTGAGATCAGGCAATATGATATCTGTAGCTCATCAATCATCAAGGGAAAACACCTTCTACATTTTTGAAGCTAGTTTTAGCTTAGTTACTGGGATGGGGAAACACATATTTACAAAACCTTCTTGTGTGAAAAGTCATGGCAGATTCTCTTAGCGGAGTTTTCTTCCCCCAATCCCGCCCTTAAACCATTTATCTGATCTATTTGCAGTCTCCTCCAACAAGCAACTTTCTCTCTTCTGTTCCCCGTATCAGAGGGAGGGAGCATGGGGGGCTGGGAGTTGGAGATGCTTTGTCAGTAACATGGGCACAAGTCAGTTTAAATGTCTTCTCTCACTTTCCATTGATTCCAAGGTTGTTAGCTTGTCCAAAAGGAACCAAAAGAGAAATTATTGTGGTTCTTTCATTTTGATAAAGGAAGTTGTGGTTTCCCCGTCTTCTGAGGATGTCAAAATGTCTAAATTGGCAAGTCCAGATGAGTTCTAACCCTCTACATCCTCTGGAAGGGCAGGTACCTGAGAGACTATCTCGGTTGGGATGGAAATTAAGAGTAGGAGTTAAAGAAGAAATGTATTCCTTGACATTTAGCTGAAGCAATTCAGAAATAATGGAGACCTTCCATGTTGAAGTTGTATTCACTTCACTAGTAGGGTTTTCAGCGATGGCATTTACAATGTGAATTTGTTTCATTTCTGGCATCTTGCCTTTCTACATTAGGAGCCCAATAGGCAATGATTCAAGCTTTCTGTGAACTTTGGGTTAATTTAGGGGAGGATGAAATATTTGCAGCTCTATGCACCCACTGCAACTCCCTCTTGATCCAACATGGGATATATAGCAGTTATTTATTAATAGCAAAAAATAAAACTGGGTTTGGGGCTATACCCAGAAAGAAGATGGCTTGGGAGTAATATCCACTATAAAAGAGTAAGGCAAAGATATAGAAAAGGGAAATGAGGTTATAAAAAGTATGTATGTATATGTGTGTGTGTGTGTGTAAATGTATATGTATGTATATATGTATGTATATATATATACACACACACACATCACAACAGTCCAGACGGGCGGTCCGAGCTCGGGTTACCGGAAACCCCACAATTGCACAATTAGTCCTTCGCTTTAGCAAGAAATACTCGAACGCTCTTGTATGCTTCAATTAAGTTTTTTAATGGCTCCAAACAACGCGTTTCAGCTTTCGCCTTGCTCATGCTCATAAACAAACAGTTGTATCTTTAGTCATTATAAACGGCACTTTAAAATACAAAGAGGACTTCACCCGTGTAGTGTGTTCACAACAATAAATACTATGGGGGCCATTTTGGCAAGATGTAAAATTCATTATAACTATACCAACAATGTGTATCTTGTTCTATAACTCACCGATGACCAATTTATAATGCCCAAATTGATATAAGCGCAAAAACAACAGTTGTTGGACAGAATGCAGAACAATGTCATACATTCACCCCAGTACAGAGATCTGGGCCTGAATCCATCGTTTTTTTGCTCACCATGCCATTCCAGTTTGAACCCAGCCATATGCAAATCAGTCTTGACCCTGTGCCTCATGGGAACAGTCCAGCCCGAACTGCCAAGCCAGGTCCTTCCTGGACTGAAACCAAGCATCCTAGGTCTAGGGAAGACCTGGCTTGGCAGTTCGGGCTGGACTGTTCCCATGAGGCACAGGGTCAGACTGATTTGCATATGGCCATGTCAGAACTGGGGTGGCGGAGTGAGCTAAAGAATGATGATGGATTAAACCCAGATCAGTTGACTGGGGGTGAGTGCTTGCATTGTTCAACAATCCGTCCATCATCCCCTTAGGTTTTTCAAATTGATATAAGAGCATGATTTGAACAGTTTGTATGCAAATATCTTTAAAGATTTACATAGTCATCGATCAAATGTCACGATTCTGTAGCAGCTAGAGCGCAATACAATAATTAAATATGTTAAGACACAAATAACAAATCACAGCATAAATCCAAATGCTTTGAAATAAATTCATATCTTTGCAACAACGTATTGAAAAATGCGCCAATAGACACAGCCTCTAAATCGGAGGTCTTCAAACGTTTTTGCTCTGAGCCCCCCCTCCAAAACAATTAATCACAGAGCTAAATAAACCATATTTACAATACTTGTGCCTCAGTAGGTACTGGTACTCTAACAAAACAGTGGCACTCCTAGGTACCATTCGGGGGGAAAAAAATCAAATACTCAAAGACCTAAGTAGCCGCCACATGCAATTAATGCTGTCTACGATGAGTCACGAATGTCAACCATATGTGTTTTTGAGAAAATGTATCAATTTCCTTAGTGCACAATAACAGACACATGAAACACTTGATTCACTGAACATAATAAAAAATTAGCAAAGTGTCCCCACTGAAACAGAACCACAAGGAAAAGAAAACAACATATTTTGATGTCTGCAACTTTAACAAGCAAACTAACTACATGGGGACATTGAAACGAACAACGTAGGGCCATTAAGGCCAGCAGACTACTAAAGATGAATTCTTGTAGTTGTTCCTTATGAGAAACTCACATATACAGGAGTATGCTGCATGGAAATCTATCTGCATTTACCCCACATTCGCTCATTTATTCCCTTGTTGCTCTCCTAGTGTACATCTGACATACCTACCGACCGTCTACCATTTTTGATTTCCATAACCTCTTGCAATTTTCTATTTGCCTTTTCCATCCATAGCATGTTCAATTCATCTTACTATTCTACCTCACACCTCATCTTTTTACACCTAAACCTCTGTCCACCTTCCTCCTCTTCCTGTATTCACAGCCCTCCACCCACCAACTCCTTAACGCCCCAACTAATTCTAATAATATAGAATCACGTGCACTTTGTTCCTTAAACAATCACTCCACTACAGACCCAAAAAGTAAATAACAAACATTACAATTTATGATGCCAATAGTTTTAACTTTTTCAAATGCAGACCTTTATTGTGAAAACACAAAACGTTTACTTACATCGGTTCTCGTGTGTATGAAATGCGAGCACCTGACAGAAACTCCCAGGCAGCAGTGCCCGCTTGCACGTGGCTCCTCTCTGTATACAAATGATGCCAGTGATAATCCCCATTTGGGCTGTTTTGCTGTTTGAGTGGTGCCTGAACCCTGTATCGAGGGGCTTCTGTCCATCACATTTCTGTATTCATAGCTTGACTGACATAGCCCAACATTCTGCCCCAACAGCTTGCAAGACCGGTCACTGCTATATGGTCCTCAACTGGAAATACAATGCATACAATGGTATGCATTACAGTGTTACCAGGGCAGAGGCCTTTGACTGAACCACTGCACACACCCGCGATAAAATCTGTGCTCCTCAGAGCCATCAGGGATGACTTAATAAGTGGCGCTCTCTCCGTGCACTGTGCCTCGCGCACACTAGAGTTTTTTTAGGCAACCCTCCTTGACCCTGCCAGCACATTTACCGACCCTTACCCTCACTGTACTCCGAAATAAATGAAGACAGCCTGGAAATGCAGCAAATTCCAGGCCAACTTCATTTACAGGCATCTGCAGATGTATTCGCGCCCCCTGGGAACCCATCCACGCCCCATCCGCACCACAGTTTGAAGACCTCTGCTCTAAATCATTAAGCCCCAGTGGGCGATCCGGCTGCTTGGCAGTGTCGTAAGTAAACAAAATGCTCCCAGTCATGCCCCAGTGGGCATAAGATACAGGATATTATCAGTAAATCAACTGAGTGGACAAAGCAAGTTATACAAACATATTTCAAGCAAAATTGCACATAAGTTGCTGCCATAGTAGAAGGAAAAAAGTGCCCGCCCCTACAAAAAATAAAGAAATATTGAATTTTAAAATCCCGTTAAAAGGAAAGTCACCAACAAACTATTCTGCACTCTATATTACATCAAACAGTTAATTTAACCGTTCAAATGGATAGCCACTTCTTCACTTGAATTCAAACCATTGGGTGCATAGTTTCAAAATCAATGATATATCTTGATTGAAGCTTGCGTAACTAGAGCTCACGATTGCCACCCCTCACATTAATAAACACTGCGTCAATTACAACCATTCTCAGTAATTTTTCATCCTGAAAATGCCAATCATAGAAATGGTGTGCTACAGGATATTGCCTTTTATTATGCCGTGTAGCACGAACATGTTCCAACACTCTTTTTTTCGCACAATGCATCCTGCTCCCTATATATAACTTATTACAGCGGCAAATAAAAGCGTATACGCAGTACATGGTTTTGCATGTTAGGGGTTTCTTAATCACAAATTCTCTGCTAGAATTAGATATTGCCAGCTTGGTGCAATGTACACTGTTGCTGCAAGCTTTACAGTTTTTACAACAACGGAATCCCGGGTGGCCAGTATTGCTTACCCTCTCACGAACTAGTTACTAAATTGTGGCTCAATTCTTCACACAGCGAGCGACTTTTCTTAAAAGTAATCTGGGGATTGCTGTTTCAATTTTTCTTTCGGGCTATCATCTGTCATAAGAGCATGCCAGTGTTTGCCGATAATTTTATGCACATCCTATGCCTGGCCGAGAACGTAGTTATGATTCATAGAGTCTCTGACTCAACCTCTTGCCTCACTGGGTGTGATAGCTCATTCCTGCTGACCTCTTCTACTCTTCTGCTGGCTTCAGCAATGGTTTTCTGGCTGTACCCTGCTCACTGAAGTGTTTGCACATAATCTCCTTTTCAGCTCTGAATGTTAATTCGGTGCTGCAATTGTGTTTAGCACGCAGCAACTCCCCCGTAGGGAATACTGTAAATGAGATTACGGGGATGTGAACTATTAGCACTAAGTATACTGTTCCCTGCCGTTTTTTTCCTGAATAGCTTATTTTGCAATGCCTCACCTTTTATCTCTATTTTCACATCCAGAAACTCAATTGAGGTTTTGCTGATGTGTTCAGTAAAAGTAAAATTATGAGTATTCACATTGAGCTTCTTCACAAACCCTCTAGCAGATTCTTTGTCCCCATTCCAAATGAAAAAATATCATTAATATAACGCAGCCACAGGACAACACAGCTCTCAAATTCAGTCAGCTGTGCGGCCACCTGCTCTTTCCACCAGTCCACTAATACATTTGCATAGCTGGGGCGAAGATGGTATCTTCAAAAATAAAAAAAATTGTTGGTCAAACAAAATTCAATCATGTCCAAAATCATTTCGGAATGAACGAACAAAGAAATTGAGCGTGTCTTTAAGAAATATCGGACGGCCTGCAATCCGAGTTTGTGTATGATATTAGTGTATAAACTACTCACATCCAAGGTGACCAAGGTGTAATTGTTTTCCCAATGAATACCATCAATAATAGTAAGAAAGTGAGTAGTGTCTCTGAGATAGGCGGGTAACCCTACAACAAAAGGTTTAAGGTAATGGTCAATAAATCTCGAGGTGTTTTTCTAGCAGTGACCCCATTGATGAGACAATCGGTCTCCCTGGGGGATTCAAAGAATCCTTATGAAGCTTGGGCAATAAGTATGGGGTTTTTGGGATGGGCACATTTCAAGTAATTCTACTCTTCCCACTCTATCGGTCCTCTTTCTCTCCACTCCACCAGCATCTCCCCGAATCTTGTATTAGATCTTCATATTTCATTTTTATCGGAGACACGATAACAGTTCACATCCCTCCGTTAGATATTTATCTTTATCAAGGACCACCACATTTCCACCCTTGTCAGATTATCGGATCACAGTAGAATTATCAAGTTTAAAATTTTCTTTCGCTTGTATTTGCTCAATACTTAGATTTTTCTTGCACATGGGAATTTTCGTGTACCTTATCTTCCTTAAATCTCTCAGAACTCCCTTCTCAAATACTTCAATAGCGTCGCAATGGACATTTGGCAGAAATACAGATTTAGGTTTGAAAGTGCTACCAGGGTTAATGCCTAACTCCACATCAAAGTCAGGCAAGTTTAAAGTTGCATTATCAATACGCATTTCATTGCTCTCTAAAGTAGATAGTGGGCGCAGAACCTCAATGTCATCAATGTTCAAATTACTCAATCATTCTAATCTAGCCCCTGCAACAGTTTTGCTGTGTTGCGTGTCAAACCACTTCTTCAATTTCCTTGAGAAATAAAATAAGTAAATTCTAGTCTGCGCAAAGATAAAATTCATTGAAGGACAAACCTAGTGAGAGGAGCTCTGTCTCTTCTGAAGAAAGAGCCCGTTGGGACAGATTGACAACGGTCATCATTTCACTTTCCTGCCCCTTGCTTCCATTCCCACGGGCGTTTTTTCATCGCTTTCTACTCCTTTCTTTGGCAAACAGGCCAATCTGTCCCAATGGGCTCTTTCTTCTTTTGTTGGTTCTTGAGCAGCCGCTTGCACCTGGAGCGCTATTTCCCCCGCCCCGCTGTGCAATGCAGCAGAACCTGCTCTTTTCTGTTCGCTGAATCGCTAAATCGCTAAATCGCTGGAGTATCTCCGAGGCTCTCACCGGTCGTGTTGTTGGAGCATGTCAGCCGGGATGTTCGTGGGGGCCCCTGGAGCTCCCTATTCCCCCTCGCTTGCCGCACTGGAGAGAGGCCTCCCTGGAGCTTAGGAGGGGCCACAGAGCGGCGGCTCGATGGCTTATCCGGGTCAGCGGGGGCAGCGTCGGCATCAGCCGGTTCCTCGACTCGACGAAGTGGGTTGGGGAAGAGCCACGGCTGACTTCTGAATTTATTGATCTCCCTGATATCGCTGCTATTTCCGCCTTCTCTGTTCCTTCTGGGTTGAGGGGGGCATCCCCAGAGACAACATTGGAGTCACCATACGAGGTGCGAAAGTTTGTGGGAGCACAGAAGGCACAGGTTGGCTCCCACCTCAGGTGAGAGTTGTTTTAGGCACTTCTAGGGCTCTAGTGGCAGCTACAAGAGGGGGCAGTAAGAAAAGTAAAAAACATGGGAGGGCTGCCCTGGGACTTGTGAGGGCCAAAGGAAACTAGGTCCTTAACAACCATCTTACTGAGGTATAGATTAATAATCACGTTTTGGAAAGTCCCCCAAACACAACAACTTCTATCAACCTCTCAGTGTTTCAAACCTATCAGGTTAAAGGGAGAAGTGTAAAGCCTGGGAGGTCTAAAAGTAACCCTCTCGATAGTAAAGTCAGGGTCACCCCTTCTTTACGGTCGTATTTTAGAGTGCACCCTGAGATTCTGGACATCACGAAGAAGGGGAAGACTCTTAGAGGAGGAGGATCTTCTGGACATCTTACGACTAAACAACCCACCAACAATATGGAGATGGTCTGCTCTCCAACCCTGTAGGCAGTTGCTTTAACAACAGCCACTGAAACTATACCCGAGTTAACGCTCGATAAAGTGATAGTTCCGGCTGATCAGAGTAATGTGGGAACTGCCAGCCAAGACAGTGGAGGGGTGGAGAAAGGCCTCCAGCCTCAAAAATCGGGCGGGTCCTCAGTAGCCTTGCTGAAAGCTTTTTGCTACACTATCAGACAATTTCAAGAAAGGCTTTTCTGTTTCGGCTGCTAATCAGGGTAAGATAAGAAATTCCAGTGAGTCCCTTGAAAAGAAGGTGGATATCCTAAACACCAGGACTGAGACCCTAGAGAAAACTGTTGAAGAATTGAAAGACAATCTCGGGGTTGCAGAGGCCGAAATCCAGATACTCAAAAGGGAGGAAGCCACCTTGCACGACAGAATGGAGGCTTTAGAGAACAACTCTTGCAGGAACAACCTTTGTCTTCTGCATATTCCGGAAGGGAAGGAAGGGTTGGATCTTAAATCATATGTCATTACACTGCTTAAAGAAGCTTTGCAGCTAGAAGAATCATAGGCATGCCTAGGTAATGATATACAGCAAATTCACAGAGAACCATTCTGAAAGAACCCAAACCGATCTCAGCCAAGAAAAATCCTTATAAATTTCCTCACCTGTTCTCTAAAGGAGAAAATCCTTAACTTGGCTTTAAAGGATAAAATACTAAGTGTCAGGGATTTCTCCATTGAAATTCGTTCAGATCTTGCCAGAGTTACCCTTGAAAGGCAGTGGGAATTAGGTAGGAAGATGGACGGTTTCAAGAAGATCAGTGCAGTTGTACAGCTAAAATTCCCAGCCTTCCTGAAAGTTATGCATAATAATAAAATGCACAACCTAAGATCAGTGCAGGAAGCTGACAAGCTGCTTGACTTCATAGGCAAGAAGGTTCCCTAAGAGTAGCCCTCCACTTGTTGGGTCTAGACTGAACTGAGGAAATGGGTCGCTTGTATCGTCGGATTTGTTCCCTCTGATTTTGTATATCCAAACTGAGAAGGATGAAGGGTGGAATACTTAATATTGGATTGGTCCACTTTTTCATAGTTTTTCTTCTTTTTTCCTTTTGTATACATTTATTATTTTGTTATCTTCGGCATGGGTTTCATTTGTCTTGCTTGAATTTTCTCCCATATTTACGATGGGATGGGGCGGGTGGCTTCGGGGTGCAACACCTGGACAACACCGGTCCAGATAAATGGGTGAAGGGTTCTCCAGAGGGGATGAGTGGAGTGGGAGGGGGGTTGGGGAGCACAGGGGTATAAAATATAAAAACACCTCATGCACTTCATGTGTCTTAGAATAAGTTCAGAAAGCTGTGGTTAGATTTCGAGGATGTGGGCGGTGGTCTCTACTTGGTTTAGTGCAGGGTCGGGGCCTCAGACTTAAGCCACCATGAATACATTTCAGATATTATCCTGGATTGTCAATTGACTACGCGTGAGATCAAGAAGAGCCAGAACTTTGCCATATCTAAAGGACTCTCCAGGGCAGGTCATTGTCATCCAGGAGACACATCTTCTAGAGGAGGAGACCAAGGAAATCTTTAAAAAACAAAAATGGGTAGATTCTTTCATATGTACTAACCAGACAGCTAATATTAGAGGGGTTATGATTCTTTTTAAAAAACAAGCCAACACTCAGATTTTACAGCATATGGTAGACTCATGTGGCAGATGGGTGATACTGAAGGTGACCTTAATGGGCATCCTCCTTACCTTGATTGGCTATTACGGTCCAAATCAAGACGACCCTTCATTTCTTAAAACAATCTTTTCGCACCGCCTAGATTTCCCAGAACCGATTATTATGGCTGGGGATTACAATATTGTTCTCAACCCTAAACTCAATAAATCGGCTGGAAGTAGAGCGGCTGTCCACTCAATATCTACAGTGTATCTTCAGATCATGATGGTGCAAACTGGCTTATGTGAAGTATGGAGAGAGAGAGCGGGACAACAGCTGGGAGTCTCATATCGAAATTCTAAGTACAGACACAAATCAAGAATAGATTACATCCTGGTCAGTTACAGCTTAAGGAGCAAGGTCAAAGATATAACCTACCTGCCGCCCCATCTGTCAGATCATTCGGGAATTTTATTAGATCTTGAGGGGCTACAAGACCAGCAGTTCAGAGTTTGGTCTTTTGATCGAACATTGCTCCTGGAGGAGGAAGAGATGTCCTTCCTATTCAGGGACACTGAATTCTTTTTGAAGACTAACATGGACACAGCAACTATCACCATGGTCTGGGACTCCCTGAAAGCTTTATTGAGGGTATCATTACTAGCAGGTTGAGCTTTAGGAACAAAAAGTATAGGAAGGCGATCAGAGCATTGGAGGCAGAAATGAAGGATGTGGAGGCAGAATTGAACAGTCAGGATGTCTTGGGTAGGCAGCAAGAAGATCTGAGCAAACTTAGTAAATTAAGGGAGCAGTTGGAAAGTATTCTACCAATAAGACTTGTTCGCAGATGGGAGGCAAGTATGATCTCCCGTTTTGAGTATGGGGAAGGGGCAGGAAAACTCCTGGCGTGGAAAGCAAAAGGAGATAGGCTACGTAACCAGATTAAGGAGACCACTGCCAGTGACGGGGCAGCTGCTTTATCTTCAGATGAAGAAATTGGTGAGGCCTTTTTTAAGTGCTTCCAAGACTTATATCAAGAAGAGTTGGCAGAGGATAGGCCTAAAGTCAAAGGATTGGCTGGATAGGACCACATTGACGCCTATGAGTCTAAACAACATCAAGATTTAGAACAGGACATCTCCCAAGAGGAAGTGAGGAAGGCTATAGCTGCCTGTAAGAGAGGTAAAGCTGCAGGGCCTGATGGGCTACCAGCAGAGTTATACAGGTCTTTGGGTTAGGTGATAATCCCGACTCTGACACAACTTTTTAATAAGATACTAGCAGAGAGTCTTAAGCCCCCCGGGTCGTGGAATGACGCTACAGTCATCTTGATCTTGAAACCTGGCAAAAATCCAGTGAGCTGTGGGTCATATAGGCCCATTTTGCTCTTAAATGTGGATTATAAAATCTTTGCCTCGATTTTGGCGGCCAGGTTGGGGTCTGTTGCTGGAGATATCCTTCACTCAGATCAGAAGGGGTTTGTAAAAGGTAGACATCTAGCAGATCTCACATATGACCTAATTGGAGCAATAGATATTGCCTCTACCTACTCTCTCTCTTGCTACCTTGACTCTCGATGCCACCAAGGCTTTCAACAGGGTCAATTGGACCTACCTGTCGGAGGTCATGGGGAAATTCAACTTGCGTAAAAAATTCTGCCACACTATCCAGCTGATATATCGAGCCCCGTCAGCTAGGTTGCTCATCAACGGTAAGCTGATGCAACCATTTAGGATCACCAGGGGTGCCAGGCAGGGCTGCCCCCTTTCCCCTCTCCTGTTCGATATGTATATCGAGCCTTTCGCGCAGAGGCTCAGAAGATCTTAGCATTGTGCCTTTTAGATATGGAGAGTGGTAGAGGAAGGTGACCCTGTATGCAGATGACATCTTGGTCCTTTCGGCAGACTTGGAAACAACCTTCCCAGCAGTGATCAGACTGGCACAGGAATTGAGTCAGGTCTCCGGGTATGAGGTGAATGCCGGGAAAACTGAGATCATGACGTGGAACCTTGAGAGTAGTCCGCATCAAGCTAGCGATAGTATGCGATACCTGGGGGTTAGAATTCTCCAAGACATTGACACCTGCGCTAGATTAGCACCTGCAATCTTGTCTAAGGAGTGTCAATAACAGATGAGATCTTGGGCCCATCTCCCTTTAACCATTCTTGGGAGGGTGAACCTAGTCAAGATGATGGTGCCACCCAAGATAATCTTTCTCTTTAATTAAATTCCCCTACATTTTGATAAACCAGCAATTGGCAAGCTCCAGCAGGCTGTAAATTCCTTTATCTGTGCATTCAGAACCACTAGAATAGCCTGGGAAAAGCTGAGGTGTAGGAGAGAGAAAGTGCCACCTGACCTTCAATATTATGCCTGGACCTTTCAGTTTTCACATTCTCTGATGCTGTTAAAAATGTCGGTAAACACCGGGGCCGGAGGCATGTTCTTGCTATGTTAAGAGGGGCCAATCTACCTGAAGAGGCCTTTTTGTTTAAATTTGGGAACCAAAATTCTTTAAAAAGGTTACATTTAAAGTTCTCCAGGCAATGGTTAGAGCATGGGCTAGACTAAAGTGTCTTGTTGGCCTTAATTATTTTTCTAGCCTAGCGCCACTCTGGGATTCACCGGGTGTGCCGGAATGTCTTCAGGATAGGCTTGCTTTACCACTTAGAGAAGCAGGTATGAAAGTATGGGGAGATCTGGTCTATGAGGGTACTCTCATTCCATGGGAATAATTAAGAGAAAAAGTGGGAGTGGGCCTTTCAAAGTTTAAGTACATCCAGCTGCAGAGCTGGGTCCAATCACAGCAAAGCCAGAACAAATCTATAGGCATGGGTAACATCTTGGAACAACAGTTAGTAGCCAGGCCTATAGGTAGGAGGGAGGTCTCTTACTGGTATTGGGCAATGGAGGAGGCCGTGGATGGTGAATTTAAACTCGCAGATGAAGTATGGAGTGAACATCTTCCAAACGAACACTGCGAGCAATTGTGGCAGAATTCATTTAAGACTCTCTTCATCATAGTAAAACCAGCTTGGCTGAAGAGAAACCACCTATTCACTGGACATTGGGCCTATTTTTCCCCTTTAAAGCAGTCTAAATTTTCAATAGGGACCCAAGTTAGCTGCAGGAAGTACGGTCTGGTTGAAGCCTCAGACATACATATGTTTAAAGACTGTCCTGCCATTGCACTTTTTTGGGAAGAAGTTCAGAAATGTCTGGAGGGTATTTTGGGATTCCCAATTCAAATAGACTTGGCCCTGATAATTTTTGGACTTCCAAATGAAGTCACTGGATCAGCTAAATCTTTATTATTTTATGCCATTTTGCTAGCTAGGAGGCAAATATGCAAGCCCTGGATTGAACCCTCCCCTCCTATGCACTTTGACTGGCTGGTGTCGATGTATGAGACATCTAAGATGGACCTCTCCAGAGCCTACAGTTCTAAAAAGAAAGCATTTTGGGACATGTTGCTAAAGTGGGTCAGGACATGGAAGACAGGGAGGTATATTTTTGTACTATCTGCATATTTAACATCTGGTCCTATGATTATGCCTCCTTGGTACTCTTCAGACCACGTTGGGCACCCCCACTCGTTTGCCAACGAAGGTGTCCATCAGGCTCTTGCGGGCCTAGTTGAAGAGCAACCCTCTCCCCCTGTTTTTGGGGATAGTAACATTCTTGTCTGACAATGTAACCATAGGCTGAAGGCTCCGTGAGTTTCCAATTTATTGCCTATCCTCTTTAGGCCACTGAGTAATGGTACATACAGACTGTTCAATGGGGTTTGAGGCGAATGAGGAAAAAAAAAATGGATTTTCCCCATGTTATGTCTATAGGGATTTTTATTTTTTGAACACTATTACCACCTGAACAGCTGAACGAAATTACACCAGATTTGGCAGAAAGCTAGATGTTGGTCCAGAAAGCGTGCTTTTTGTCATTTTATGTAAATCCGTTCAGTAGTTTCAGAGATATTTAAGTTAAAAAATACAGAGATCTGGGAGCCCAAAATCCTACTGAAATCCAACTGAACTTTGATTGGTTGCCAACACTTCAACAAGGAAGTGCTGGCAACCATCTTGAGACTCTGCTTGTAGCTGAGTCCCACAAAAAAGGTAAATAAAAAAGAAAATGGGGCATGGTAGGCCCTAGTGAGTAGCACTTCCCATATGGGTTGTGTCCCCCTTGGGCACTTCTGTAGAACAGTTTGTCGTTTTTTCCTTCTTAAAATGAACAAGCATTAAGGTGCAGTTGTATGTATTTATTCTTCATACATTTTTTTTCATTTGTTTTCAATTCATGAAAAAAGGACTATAGTTATCCAATGCATTTCGGGTTGTTCAAAAGTACCCTTCATCAGGGATTAGTCCTAGGATTAATATTGAATAATGTCATGAGTACTAATCATTCATTTTGTTTTAAACAACACTGAGTATTTAACATCATACATGCATGCCAAGGAATCAATCAAAAAAACTTCATTGGTACAAATCATGGTCTCATATGATCATTTTTAACAAAGCTCGGTGTGAAAATTAAAGTGAGACTTTCCAATTATTACGTAATGGTGATAAGACGTTGGTGGCCGGTATTAAAAGAGAACGCTTTTGGGTTTGAGTACGGAAGGCAACTTTAAATGCATGCGGGGTGAACAATACGCTTAAAATGCTTTGGTTGTGCACGTGAGTGGGTTAAAGGGATTTGAACCAGCAGGGTGAAAATAGTCGTGAGCGCGGCTGGGCTAAATGTTCAATAAAGAAATAAAGAAATAAATTGTGCTCAAGTGACAGTTGTGCTTAAAACAAACGCGGTAAAAAGCAGGTAGCGGTTGAAATTGATTTGCTCGCGTTAATGAACAAACATCGACCGATGTTGTTGAATGCTCATACCTTTCTTAGTTTCGATCATTTGATGTGCCGCTTAAGCAGGGTTTCACATATTAGCGGTGCGAACGAGGTTAACGCTTGTGCTTCTCAGGTTGCAATCATTCGGTGTACCGCTTAGCCAATGGTTGATTACTTTGTAAGCATTTCGCGCAGTGTTAGTTTTTACGTGGTGTGAATAAAGTTAAAAATCAACATAGGACTATGTAGAGTTTAGGAAAAAGGTGTAAACCGGGGTGGCCATTTTGTAATGAACATGTGCGTAAGAATACACAGTTAAAGCATGCTTGTGGACCTGTAAAAAAATGTGAACTCAATTTATAAGTAACAAGATAATTCGATTCGTTCATTCATCCCATAAGGGTCGGTGCTGTCCAATCTTTTGATCCAATAATTCTCACGTTGAAGTAAATGTTTCTTGTGGTCTTGGCCTTCTTTTGGTGTAACCACTTCGAGGATTAAGAATTTAAGTTGACTTATGTGGTGGTTGTTTGCAGTAAAATGGTTGGCCACAGTTGACCTGATGTTTTTGGTACGAATGTTTGATTTGTGTTCATTGATTCTGGTCTTAATTTTTCTTTCAGTTTTTCCCACGTAGACTATGCCACATGGGCATTTTAGATAAACCACGTTCATCGTGTCACATGTGGCTGTGACCTTAAGTTTGATGTTGTAACCCTTTCTTGGGTGTGTTATGTTGGTTCCGGGAATGATGATGTGGCAATTGTTACAGTTTTTGCACTCAATTGTTCCTTTGTATGTTTGTGTGTCTTCAATCATCTTATGTTTTAACATTTCGCCCAAGTTCTTGCTCCTGGTGTATGCAAAGATTGGTAAGTTTTTAAAGAGATCTTTGAAATCCGGTTCGATCATTAACATTGACCAGTGACGTTTAATGATTCGTTTAACTCTGGAGCTTGCCGTGGAAAATTTAGACACCATCGTGATGCGATTTTCTTTGATCGTTGTGGTTTTTGATAGTAGTTGTTGTCTGTTTCTCTGTGAGCATCTTTTTTGTGCTTCGTCGAGTACTTGTTTGGGGTAACCTCTTTGTTGAAAGCGTTCCTTTACTTCATCTAAACTGGCGATTGATGTTTGTGGGTCAGATACAATTCGTTTAGCTCGTAACATTTGTGAGTAGGGTAAATGCCTTTTTAAGGATTCCTGATGAAAGCTTGCATAGTGTAAAGTGGTAGGCATACCCTGACCCCCTAGGCCTCTTGGGGGGTCCAACTGAGACGCTGCAGGGCCAAAACAAGCATTATTTTTAATTTTCAGCAGGATCCGTGGATCCGGCTGAAATATTGTTTGAAAACAAAGCTCCGGCTCATGTGGTTTGTTCATTATCGGCCCCTTGGTGGCAGCTACTTCTGCCATTATAACAGATATAGGAGAGGGGACATGGGCCCTCCCTCCTGGACCTTATTAATGCCCTGGGGACCACCACCTCCCTGGAGTTCCTTTACTAATTAATGCGGGGGAGGCCCGTAAGGCCTCCCTTGCTGCTCCGGGGATAGCCATCTCCCTGGGGCTTCTTGAATGTTAGCAAGGGGGTTCTCTCGGACTGCTCAGCCCCAGGACCACCTCCTCCCCAGGTCGTTAATTTTGAAAAAAGCGGGGGGGCCACACAGACTCCCCCCTTCAGCCCCGGGGGCCACCACCTCCCTGGGGCTTTCATTTTGACAAAAAACTGGGGGGTTGTATGGACCCCCCACCACCCTGTGGACCACCACATACCTGGTGCAAATGACAAACAAGGAGCCAATAATGGCTCTGGGGACCGCCATCCCCAAGGGCTGGCTCCTGCAATATCCTGGGGTGCCAACCCCTAGGACATTGCAGTTTGCTGTGGTTTGGCAGGAGCATTACCACTCCTGCCAAGCCACAGCGAACTCTGCTCCGCTTCTAGCAAGCAAGGGCATAAAAAATGCCTTTGCTTACTAGAAGCGAAGCAGAATTGCTTTTGGACATGGGGGAGCTGCGTGTTCATCAGGTCTCTGTCCAAAAGCAATGCCGGCTCCCACAAGACGCAGGGACAAACAAGGGTGCCCTGGGTGGGACCAGGGCACCCACACTGCAGGCCGCGTGGCTCCCCTCCCATTTCTTTTTTTAAAAACTAAATTAAAAGGTCTGGTCCTTGGGGATGGTGTCCCCGTTGCCGAAATTATCCTGTGAAGGGGCCACTCGGCCCCCCCTCCCTTTTACTTGTACAAAAAAATGTAAAAGAAGTCCGTTCATAGACCCATACCAGTACTTACACACCCACTCACTGATTCATAGATCTGCACACACATCTACTCATTCACCCATACAGCCACTCATGCACCCACCCACTCACTAATACAACCACTAACATATTCACTCCTACAACCACTCACACGCAGTCAGTCACCTATAGAGCTACTCACACACTTGCTCGCCCATGTAGTCAATCACAAGCCACTTACCCATACAGCTACACACAGTTACTTACTTATACAAACACTAACACATACTCACTCACCTATACAGTCACTGACACAAGCACACACACACCTATTCAGTCACTCTCGTATTCACTCACTCCCACATACAGTGACTCATATACCCAATCACTCACAAATACTGCCTTTCACATACCTAGTTACTCATATACCACTGACACATTCACTTGCTCGCCCACACAGCCATATACACTCACTCACCCATACAGCCCTTCACACACGCACTCACTAACCCATACAGCCACTGACTCACCCACTCACTTATCCTAACGGGCAGTCACGCACCCCATCACCCACTCACTCAGATGCCCATACACCTACTCAGATAACCAATCACTCACCCATACAGCCACTCACATACCCATCCAGCACCTTAGACACCAACTCAGACTGATACAGACATTCAGACAGCCAGTCACTCACCATACATTCACTGAGACACCTAATCACTCACTTATACAGTCAGTCACACATCCACTGAATCATCTATACAGGCACTCATACACCCACTGATTCACCAATACACTTGGTATATATATTTAACACTCATAAGCTTTATAAAAACAGTCACTGGATGATATCATCAATGTCATTTGAGCTATCATCAGTGATGTCACTGACCATGTGATGAGTGATGTAATATGTGAGGTCATAAGCAGTGCATTGCAGGGGTGTGAGTTATAGTTAGCTCAGCTAACTAGAACTGCTGAATTTCACTGGTTTTGTATGAGTGAAACCTAAGCCTAACGATAATGTCCCTGTGACCTTTGGGTTTTTTCAGTGAATGTATATATAAAAATACATATGTATGTATATAAAACATTTTACTTTGGCAGTTGCCACTGGGCGGTTATGGAGATGCAATTTGCTGCACAAAAGTTGGCAACCGAAACAGTGTAGTCAGGGGAAGTCCAGCATGCTTACTTACGTGCACTTCTGTGCAGGCTCTCCTTATTGAATAGAATACCAGCCGGAAGTGTACTGTTTTCAAATGTTTTCTAAACTGGGAGCCTCTATGTTCTTTTTCGGTGTCAAACACAGAACATACAATTAATCTAATTTAAAAGCATAATAAAATAGTATCCACGATAATTTGAATTTTTAGCGGAGCAGGTTTTTCAGTGATCCACAGTTTTTTATGAAGGAGCTGCTTGGCCGCAAATTGAGTGGCAGAAATTTGCTTTATCAAGAACTTATATTCTTATAATGATCGTAGGGGACTTTAATATACATTGCAATGGTTTAAAGTGCACAGTAGCATCAGCCTTGCTTGCAGATCTGGAGGGCTTACAGCTCATTCAATCCTTCACTGCCCCTACTCATAGATTGGGGCATAATCTAGATACCATATTTTTTAATCTGGTCCACTTAGTGCCTGGTCCACCTATTCCACTGATCAGATAACTTGACTATCCCCTTATTGGTTCCTCTTCTGAAACCGACTTACAATCACCTTCTTGCCCATTCTGCGCGAGTGAGCCAGTGGGCCAACGTGACCACTGAAGGAGGCTGGCTCAGATAGTGTCCTGCTCAAAAAGAAGGTTATCTACCAATTTTTAATAGTAATGTGCATTACGTCACAATTGTATACAGCTCTGAATTACTGGCCAACTGACAAGGACACACCAATGTGAAAATGTCAAATCGTATCAAAATTATGTTATTATTTTCAGTTCATAAGTAGATGCAAACTTTTAATAAGTAAAAATATAATGAAAAATATAATAGAAAATGAGGCACATACCGCATCACACACACTCAATCATTCAAACATCCAGTTGCTTACCCACGCATACTCATACGTCCTGAGACTCAAGGATCCAGTGGTGCATAGTCAACAGTTGAAAAAAGCGAGTGGACCAAATTGCCTCATAACCATAAATAGTATCAATGTTTGTTACATATAGGGATATAGAATATTTTCAAAAAAGGAAAAATATATATAGAATAAAATTGAATGTCCACAATATGTCATTAAATTACACATGCACTTTAGAATCAATGTTGCAATAGTAACTCTTAGGAGAAATGAGGGGATAAGATTGATGGGCAGGAGAGGTCCACAGAGATCTGTAAGCGCCGACGCGTCTTTCGGTGTTAGACCCAGGTATGGGGCTCACCTTCCTCAGGGCGTAAGTATCAAAAGAAGAATGGCCAAGGAACGTCAGATATAGTGTCTACCTGTGCTTAGAAATGGTGCACTGAGTCCAGGCAACCTTTAGTGATAGTGTTTAGGTCCCTGAAAACCAAAGCTCTCAAGCGGTAGCTGTGGAGAGCAGCTAAGGCTTATTCAGGAGTGTGTAAAATGGGTGCATTTACCACAATAGTCAGTCAGTAAGCTTTCACACGAGAAAGAACCATACAAGTGTTTGTAAAAATAATGTAGTATTTATTTACACAACACTAAAACGACGTTGGTATATCTCCTACCCGAAGATATCAAATACACACAAGAAATACTTCCCAAGAATGGAAAAGCCCAGGGGGGACACAACCACCAAAAGTGAGTAGCTAGATACCCCAAGGCCCTCGGGTGCAGAGTGATTACACCGGGTCACACGTCCATTGATAACACATGGTAAGTCTGAGGTACCCACGGCAATGCTGTGGGTACCTCAGTACCATATGCTAGGTGTTAGACTTGGGGGTCTCTAGTTGGCACAGGTATGTACTTGTGACAAATAGGGACCCTCTACTCTAGTCAGGGTAGCGTGGCACACTCCTAAAATAACCCCTGCTCACCCCCTTGGTAGCTTGGCACGAGCAGACAGGCTTATTTCAGAGGCAGTGTGTAAAGCATTTGTAAACACATACAGTAACCAAGTGACAACACTACAAATGGACACCACACAGGTTTTATACCAAAAATAAGTATTCTATATATAGATTTACCACAAGACCATTAAACAACAAAAACACACAATACTGTTACTTTAAATGGTAGGATTTTGCTTAGTTCTCTTAAGTTCTTAAATGCGACACTTTAAGTCAAAGTACCTTTTAGATGCGACACGCAGGGCAATGAAAGTGTTGCAACGATGTTGATGCGATGAAGTTTTGGGTGCAAAGAAATAAAGACGTGAAGATCTTCCAGATGCGGCACTCTTCTCCGATGTTGCGAGAAGACTCGACTCGATGCTTCAGCTGCAGCGGCGACACACTTTACGCGATGCAACGACAGCGGCCTTGGCAGCGACACTCTTCTCCGACGTTTGCGAGATGCTTCCGCTCGATGCGATGTTGCAGCGGCGACACCCCTTTACGCGATGCAAAGACAGCAGCTCCGACGGTGGCACGCTTCTCCGTGGATGCGAGGCGCTTTTCTTGATGCGGTGCAATGCGACAACTACGATGGCTGCGATGGCGACACGCTTCTTCCTCGATGCGAGACTCTTCTCTTGATGCGGTGCAATGCGTTGGTTGCGATGGCAACACGCTTCGGCGTTGCGAGACACTTCCTGGATGATGCGAGACGCTTCCGCTCGATGCGATGCTACAGCGGCGACACACTTTACGAGATGCGACGACAACAGCTCCGGCGGCACGCTTCCCTTCTTGAGTCGCGCTTCCAGCTCCTTGCGACACGCAGTCCCTCAGAAGGCCCAACAACAACAGCAGGCACTTCCAAAGAACTCTGAGTAGCTGGGGGGTGAAGTCTGTTCCTGAGACTTCAGCAGGAGGCAAGCTCTTTTCCAAGCCCTTGAAGATCCTTCACAAGTTGAGCAAAAGTACACACAAAGTTCCTTTCTCCTCTCTTTGGCAGTAAGGCAACCACTGCAGGCCAATCCCCCAGGTTCAGGGATAGTTTCCTCCTCAGCTTCTTCTGGTTCCTCCCTCAGCAGAGGTTCTTCTTGTTTTCCCAAAGTGATCTAATTTCTTGGGATCAGGGTCCCAATATTTATACCCAGAAATCCTTTGTCCTCTGAAGGCAGAGGGGCCTTTGCCCAGTCCAAACCAGTTCCTGAGCACTCTGTTTACCAGACTTCTCCTTTCATTTCACAGTGCAGGGCAGAAACATTAGACGCCCCACAGGAGGTGGAGCCAGCATTGTGGAAGGCAAGTACAGCCCTGGAGCACTTTGTTGACAGGATGCCTTCTCTTCATTCACTGTGCAGGGCAGAGAGATCAGCCGCTCCCCAGGAGGTGGAGCCAGCATTGTGGAAGGCAGGCACAGCCCTATTCAGGTCCCAGGTGCAACTCCTCCCACCCATCTAGAGTCAGATCTCTCTATTCACCACTGGGGCACCTCACCCTGTCTCCTGGAATTCCCCAGGCCTGTCATTCAAACTCCAGACAAAGGAATACACACAGCCTAGCAGAGGCAGGTTTGAATGGTTAGACAAGAAAATGTCTACTTTCTAAAAGTGGCATTTTCAAACACAGAATGTTAAAACCAACTTCACTAAAAGATGTATTTTATCATCCTGAGTTCAGGCATACTAAATTCGAATTTCTGCCATGTTCTCTGAGTCAGTTAGGGTTATAAAATGTAATAACCAAACTGCCCATTCTGGCATATGGAGAACAGGTAGCCTTGCAATAGTGAAAAACGAAAATGGATGTAATTCACTATTAGAACATGCCACACACATCAGGGCATGTCCTACCTTATCCTTACAATGCACCCTGCCCTTGGGTCTACCATAGGGGTGTCTGATATGAAGAAAAGGGAAGGTTTAGGGACTGGCAAGTGGGTGCACTTGCCCAGTCAGCATGACAGTACCAGACTGCATGCAGGCTCAGCAATGGCAGACCTTAGACACATGTTTACAGGCTGCTTCTGTGGGTGGCACAACCAGTGCTGCAGGCCCACCAGCAGCATTTGGATTTACAAGCCCTGGGCACTCCTGGTGCACTGTACTAGGGTCTGACAGGTAAACCAAACCGACCAATCATGGAATCACAAATCATACATCAATTTACAATAGGGAGCACTTGCACTGGACAGCAGTGGCACAGTGCCCTGAGCAACTAACATCAGCAAAAACATATGAGGCAACAGCGAAAAATGGAAGGGAGACTCACGCCAATGTGCCAGGTCTAACACTAGGGACTTACAGCGGTACCCCAGTATGTCAATTGTGGAGTGTACAAAGTACTTGGCATTAAATTTAGAGGAGAGAGCACTGCCATTGGGGTCCTGGTTAGCAGGATCCCAGTGAACTACAGTTAAAAACACTGACAACAGGCAAAAGGTGAGGTTATCTATGCCAGAAAAATCCTGCTTTTCTACAATCACTTCCAGTTTTACCAAAGCACTGAATGATACTCATCCAAGCCTGGTTCGTTATGTTGAAGGAGACAACCTCCTACTGGAAAATTCAATTTTTGGACCCATAGTTTAACCGGCTCCTCTGTGAGGAACGCTGTGCTTTAAGTTATCATACTTTTTGAACCACGATGCAATACACGTGATTTGAATAATATTTTTTGATGTTTTACGACTTGGAACAACGTAATGATTAGATGAACCTGCCAAAGATGCTTGCCGCTTTCTGAGCGTTTTGTTCAGCATATTGAATGCTATGAGCAACATGGCTAAAACACATTGGTATAGCCAGTAGCTTTAGTACAGGCGAGACCTATTGGCGATGCCAATGCTTGTTTTTTTTTATGTGTCGTTCTACTTACCAGCTTTTTAACTGTGGTCACGACCCTAAGGCCTTTTTTCTTCACTTATGTTTTTAAAAAAATGTTCATTTAATGTTTTGCGCTTTATGATGGTTTACCATCCTTTTATGATTTTTAAAGAATCAATAAAAGTATTTTTGACTTGACTTGACTACCCTTGGCTGTGCTTGGGGTGGCCAGTCCAAAACCTAAAGTAGGTGTTGGTGATGAATACCAGTCTGGCTTATAGTTGTCAGGACGCACGACATCACTTTATCTAACTATTTTCCCCATCAGATTCTACGCACCTTTTGGGATTGATTTTAATGTTGGTGGTCACTTCTAATTGTAATACACGTTCGTGTTAGCCACAATACTTGAATATTCGCTGTAGTAAAAACAAGACACAATTTCTATTTAGCAACAACCAACCTTCTACGGGCAGAAGGAAAGCCGGTTTAATGGTTTCTCTGCAGCTCATCCTTGCGATTGGCGCAGTAGAGTGTTTTTTGGCAACCTGAGCTAAGCAATAACAGTGGGTTCGGAAGAGACATTACCAAAAATGTATCCATAATAAAAAAATGTCCTAGTTTCGAAATTTACTCAGATGGGGGTAAAGTGGTTTGGTCGGAATATCCCAGTGTGCCGCTGACCCTTCATAATTCAAGACAACAATCACTGAGCCTCATCCTACCTTCTGCCCTCCCCGTCAAGTCCCATTAACATGAGAGCAGGAAAGATGGCTCTGTGAGTCAATTCATCCTTCTGAGGTGGAAACATTAAATTTGACTTAGAGTAACATCTCTTCTTTACAACACACAACCGTAAAATGTGTTAGCAAGCGCTATTTAAATGTATTTATCATTAATATTATAAGCAAGTCACCAGAGAATGGTATAGTCCTACATTGTTTTCAGTATTG
Organism: Triturus cristatus; assembly: GCF_964204655.1. NCBI lineage: Eukaryota > Metazoa > Chordata > Amphibia > Caudata > Salamandridae > Triturus > Triturus cristatus. Next base: position 1,099,864,979 of record NC_140585.1, read on the forward strand.
TCTTTAGAGCACGTTTGGAAGGAAAGGCCTCTTCTATTACCTGTAAAGCGCTTTACTGCCCTGGTGGGTCTGGCTCGCGCTTCACAAATGCATATATAAATAAAGAAAATTAATAAAAATATAAATAAATAGATCATTCTGGGTAATTTGCAACCTCGTTGTTTATACAGACCCCACAAGTCATGTCGCAACCATTCAAAGGGCCTACTGTCAAATCTCATCAGTGTGCTTCACCCGCACACAGAGAATTCGACGTCTGTACTTTTTTTGTGCTTTCTGGTTACAATGAAAGAAGATCCAGCTAAAATGTTTTCTCTGTTTCTCACATCATTATCTTCTCAAGGTCTGCTTTTGTGATGGTGAGAAAATAGCACATTAAGTACAAAGTATAACGCTTCGGAATGCAGCGTCTGAAAGCCTCATTTATGCTTTCCCTTGCACCCTACTTTCATTTTGCGGCCTTATTTATTTAAAAAAAAACATTTCAAAGACTCGTTCCATAAATACCACAGTTGCCATAGCTTAATTGAAATGATTTAAAAAAAACAGATGTTAAATGGTTTCTTGGCTGACCTGTCAATCAAATAGATGAGTATTCTGAGATTGGAACAACCATGTTACCAGGCCAGTCAAGATTACAATTAGATTTACGACTGTGACCCTACTGGGCTATTAAAATGGACATGGATTTGAGCTTTATTGTTGTCTTGTAATATTTATCTATATAGCACTTGCTACTCCTGTGTGAGGCGCTGAAACGGCTGCCTACATGGTCATCATGCTACACAGGGCAGGGTGAGTGGAAGGGTGTTGTCTTTGCTTTGATTTTAGGTGGGAAATGTTGCATTGTTGTGTGTGACGAGCACCGAGGTGCGGAATGCAGTGCTACCAGTGTGAGGGATGAAGGGGTGTGAGGTAGGCGCGCAGTTATAGTTTTCATTTAGCCTGCAGCTTTGAACATGTCCTGTAAGGCATTTCTAATGATTATAGTCCACTAAACTGGTTACTACACTGGGCTGTAAATTCTGATTTTTTTTTTTTTAAATGTATGGTCTTTACAAGGCAGAGATAGGTGGAACAAATTGCAGAGGCATCTGCTGGGATGGACTTTGATAATATTGTCCCATATCGGATTGTCATTGTGAGATGTCAAAAAGTAGTCATGGGGGCATGTTACCAAGCCCCTATCGCCACCACAACGTGACTTCTTGTGATGTTGTGGTGGACATAGGGTCAGCGCCCTATTACCAAGTCAGAGTTAGACCACATAACGTGGCTAAAATTAGCGTGAAAGGGGCGCGCAATGGGTGTTGTGGTGGACGTTCCACCGCAACACCCATTCACTTCGACGCTGCCACCTATTATCAAGAGAGGCGATAATAGGTGGCAGCGCCGAACTTAAGACCAGGAAAATCCTGGTTTTAAGGTGGCAAAATGAGGAGAAATGCTTCATTTCTCCTCGTTTCTGCTTTTTCCATGTGTGCTGCCTTGTACAGCACACATGGAAAAAGCAAAATGCCATGGTTTGTTTATGTACAGGAAGGTGTCCCTTCCTGTACATAAATAAACCTTTTTTTAAAATGCCGTTTTGTAACTTACATGTGTGCTGCATAAAGCAGCACACATGTAAGTTACAAAATGGCATTTTAGGTTTGTTTATGTACAGGAAGGGACACCTTCCTGTACATAAACAAACCTCCCTGCTCGCAAACACTCCTGCACTCTGGTGCAGGGTGCCTGTGTTGGTGCTAAGTTGTGAAAAAGTTGGGGGAAATGCCAGGCTGCACCATATCCTTGGTAATATGGTGCAGCCTGGCGCTTCCGAAGTGGCGATGAGAGGTGTTAAGCAAAGGAGGCTAACGCCTCTCACCGCCACTTGCTAGATAATATGCCCCATAGTATGTAGCTTGTTGGAACCTGTGGTGGACTACATTTTTCCTATACACCTTGCACCTTGACCTATTTCTATGGAAATAAGAAAAGTTCTGAGTTCCAACTTTGTCAAAAGCTTAGTAGCTTGTTCTGGCTACACCAATGGTCACCAACGTTTCAGGGGCTGTTTCCTGACCACCAACAATTGATTTATGTGGATAAAAGCCTTTTAATCAGTTTTTTCAGCACCATAGCTTGATTGCAATTTCGTACTGCGCTTGCAAGTTTTATCCAGATCTGCTAGCTCTTTTTCAAGGACCCCTTCTTTTTCCCCATGCTTGGAAAAGTTAAGTCATTACAGTATGTGTTTGTAGAGAAGTATTGAACCATCTTTGCCTTGTAATACATTCCGCGCACATACATGCCTCGCAATGCTCCATTTAAATAAAAGATTCTGATGCCAGATTAAAGGTGCAAGAATCCAGTACACCAAGTAGAAAGCAAAACAACAACAAATGCGGATTCAAGATGACTGAAGGGTGGTGAAAACTAAAGCATTTACCAAGTATTGCACGTTCAGTGAATTGTTTACTAGCGGAGGAGCCACCACACTGCTTCAGCTGCAAGCTGAATATATAAAATATAACGTTTGTTATTATCATTTTGTTTTCCGCATTCAGCTCTCAGCTGAAGCCAGGTGGGTGGGGATGGGCTCCTCACCTCACAGGGGGAGGAGTGGTGGCAGCACCTAAAGCGCGCATGATGCTCTGGGCCTGCCAAAGCATCTTGTGCACTCTGCATGTTCTCCATGCAGGCAATATCACAGACTGCGTGGAGAACAGGCACAGCCTGCCAGCCCCTGTCTGAGCACCACACCATGGCGCTCAGACCAGTCACAACCCTGCTAAGTCAGCATTGTGAGTGGTCAGGGGATTTTGGTAGGCTGTGTGCTTCCTGCCAGGAGGACGGAGAAAGAAGAGGCGGCGGCTGGCTGTTGGAGGTAGAGACGTAAGTGCTTTTTATTTTTGCCCCGTCCCCCATCCCCCACCTCACTCCCCCTGGTCGATAGCAGCCGCTACTGGCCCTAGCATCTTCCTGTCAATCATTTGCTACTGCCTGCAATTAATCATTATTAAAAGCAAGTGGGGTAGGGTGTATGGCCGTTTTTGCTGGCAGATTTTTGACTCCTCACACCAGTGGGCCACTGTGTTAGAACCAGGATTTGGAACTAACTATTCCAAATTCTGATTCACCATTTCATTTTGACAAAACTGACCAGGGCAAATGGCGGGAGAAAGTGTGGTGGTGGCTTTTTCCAACGTTTAGGAGCTAGTGGGATCTCTACTCAGAATACCAGGTGTTATTCCATGGATCTGCAATGCATTGTAAACCGGGTGGGATCCCGGCTCGGCGCTTAACTGGCACGGAAAGAAGAGAACTAACATCCCTGCGCCTGGGTGGCGCCTATATAGGTGACTGCAATTTCATAACCGACGCTAACGACGCCGACGACATCACGCGGAGCCGAATGGAGCCACCCGACGGCGCACAGAAGGGGTATTGCTCACGCAAATGTTTCCGGATTCAGCCTGACGCCTGGGAAATTCAACGGTCAAGGAATTTGCAGCCGGAAGTCTCCATCAGATATTACTTTATGTGCCTAGGGCTTGCAATTAAGTGCTACAAGTGACTGCAATACTCATTGTGCAACCGACTAAAGTAGCACTGTAGAACATGTCCCGAGTTCTGCCCTTGCAGCCAGTGTGTGAAGTTTTAAACTGCCAATTCTACCTGGTAAAATAAACATTTTGCAAGGCCTAAACCTTCCATTGTATTATTTATAAGTCATCACTAAGTTAGGCTATAATTACCCATAGGGCAGGGTGCATGCTATTCAAAAAGTAGGACATGTATACTTAAAGTGTTTCATGACCTGGCAGTGAACCCCTGTAGGAGTCTGGATCCCTATATGGGGTACTAAAAAGAATTACTCTGTACAGAGAGTCCAGTGGGTCCCCAGTAGCTATACAGAGGCTAAGGTTGATAATACTAATGCTCTCTTTTGTGGTAGTGTGGGCAAGCAGTTAGACTGATCAGCAGGTAGTGCTAAGCATTTGTTTACTCACAGAGGCAATAAATGAGACACACACTCCAAAAATAAATTCAGAAAAATAACAGTTCTTTCTATGTAAGTTTAAAAACCGAGAACTTCATTCAACTGTAAGTACTGTTTTCAATAGCAATTCGTACAGGTAAGTAAAGGTTTTAAAGTCGTGCACCTTTACGCACAATGCAATCCTATGGAAGAGAAAGTCAGAGATGCATAAAGGTAGGTACAGTCGGTTTCAGGGGTTCACCTTCAGGGTTCAGAGTTGTAGGCGGTCAAAGTTCAAAGGACTACCAGCAGGTCTTCCAAAACTGTCCAGGTTCTACCAAAAGCAGTGTGCTGGTGAAGTTGGTAGCTGGTGCGCTACGAAGAAGGGGGGGGCAGCCAAAAACAGGCTGCACATGGGGTCATGGGAGACCAGTCAGAGAGCTCCCAAATGGGGGCTTGGGTCGCAAGGGGTTTTGGAGCAGGGGGGAACAGCCGGTTCATTTGGACTAAGGCCGGGTGGCTCGGCTGCAGAGCGGTTATGTCGGCTGGGCGGGGTGCTCTTCACAGTCAGGGACAAACAGTTGGCAGGGGCAAGATCAAGGCAGCTGGGTTATTTTCAAAGTGGGTCTCAGTGATGCTGACTTCCCTCAACAGCTGTTTCGTCCTGGTGCAGTGGGAGTCCGGACTGGACTCTCACTCTTGGTGTTTGATGCAGGGCATGTAGGTTGGTGCTGCATGGCTCCAGTTGGGCCTGGTGTCTTCACACTCGATGGAGAGACAGATCTGATCTTCCAGAGAATGAGTACCTTCTCCTGGTCGTCTGCAGCGTCAGTCAGGCCGGGTGGCTGCAAGGCGGTGGACCAGACTCTGCTTGTCAGTGCCTGTGGACTGCAGGGGAGTAGCACCTCTACTGCAAGGGAGACTGTAGGCAATTTTCGAAGTGCTGGCAGGCTACCCAAGACTTTGGTAGTCCTCCAGCTCAAAGGACGAGTCACTCTGTCACAATTGTTGAGAGAGGGCTGAGGACGGGCAGGGTTTTGCACCAAAAGTCCACAGTTCTGCTACAGTTGTCCCCAGGCTGTGACTCTTCTTTATAACTTCTTCTCCTTATCTGTTGAATCAGAGTTCTTGGCTTCAGGAAGTGTGACCTAAATACTCAATTTAGGGCCATTTAAGGGAAGTGAAAGGTAGTAGCCAATAGGCTACCTACCCTTTAGGGTGTCAACATCCTCTATATGACCACTTCCTGTGGGAAGTGGGCATAGCCCTGACCTTTGAATGCTAATTCCGTCCAATACAAGATGGAGGTATCTGAAAAGTGGGGTCCACATCAGCTGGCCCACCCTAGGGGTGGTGCTGGCTGAATGTGGGCACACATCTTAATCTTACTCTTTTTCCCACCTTTCTTGCCACCAAAAATGGAGCACGACATGGGGGGCATCTTCACTATCAGGAGAGGCCTGGGGTGCTTCACAAAGGTGGCAGGGCCTTTGAAGCTTCCTGCCCTGTGTTAGAAATGGGGGTCTCTAGTTGGCAATGGTTTGCACCTTGTCCAAGTAGGGACCCTTCCTTCTAGTCAATACCTAGAAATATTTAGTTTTCAAAATAACCGTGCAAAACAGTTCCTTGAAGTCGATAGCTCCCTCTGGGGCTATCACGGCGTAGTGAACAAACAAATCCAAACAGTTCTGGCTGACCAGGGCGTCTGGGGCCAGCTACGGTGTTGGGAAGACCTGCAAAACAGTACCTTTAGAAATGCATGGCGTCAGCAACCTCTCGTTGAGCTTCCAAACGCACGGTGTCTGCAGGCGTCGGTTCCAGAGGTCGATGCAGGAGTCGTCGGGCCCTTGAAGTCGCACGCATTGCAGATCGAATTCCTCGCAGTTGAAGTCAGGAGCGCTGGTGTCGGCAGGTGTTGGGTGCTGCGGTGCAGCGGTGCGGCGTGTGATGCCCTCAGGTCACAGTGCAAGCAGCGGCTCAGTGGCATCATCGGTGCGATCAGGGTCGTGATGCGAAGTGATGCGGTGCTCGTCACAGGACTGGCAGGTCACGGTGCAAGCAGCGGCGTAGTCGTTGCTGAAGCGCTGTCGTCGGCTGATGAACTGGAGTCGATGGCGCTGGCATCGGTAGGCCAAGGCTGCGGTGCAGGATGAGGACGATGCATCGAGTAACTTTCCGAGCGGTGCCCTCGAACTAAGGTGCAAACAGCGGCATCGATTTCGGTGTGGAATGGCGTCGGGGATACCAAGGCGGGGTTGTGACGTGAGGGGATGCAGAGTGCGGTACACACAGGTCGCAGTGTGAGCAGCGGCTCGGTGGCGGCATCAGCAGGCATCGTTGGTGAGACCAGGGTCGCGGTGCCCTCTGCGGTGCCTTCGGGACATGGTGTCGGCAGCGGTGTCGTAGGTTTGCTTTTTCTTCCGTTGCAGCACAAAACACACAGTCCCCAGTGCTCAGGGCAGAAGAACTTGAAGTCTTTGCTGATCCTGAGACTTCTTGAACAGAGGGCAAGCTCTACCTCAAGCCCTTGATGGTAGTTCCCCCTCACAGCCTCTCCAGCTCTTCTTCTTGGCAGTCTTCTTGGTCCAAAAGAGTTCTAAAGTTCAGGGATTTGGGCCCCACTTTTTATAGCCCAAAATCCTTTGTCCTCTCAGACAGAGTGTCTGTGCCCAGCCAGAACCAATTTTGTCCTCTCTGGTGTAGCTTCCCAGCAGGAGGCGGAGACAGCATTGTCAAAGGCAGACCGGGCCTATTCATATCGAATGGCAATCTCCTCCCACTACTCTGAATGCAGCCCAGGCCTATTCAGCCCTTCCCTGAACCATCTAGACTCTCCAGAGCCATGGCTACTCTCCAGCCCCTGTCATCCAAAACCCAGACAGTCAATCCACAAACCCAGCAAAGGCACACTGGATGGCTGAGCAAGAAAATACCTACTTTCTAAAAGAATCTAAAAGTGGTATTTTCAAACACAGAATGTAAAAATCATCTTCACCAAAAGATGCATTTTAACATTTTGAGTTCAGGCATACTAAACTTTATTTTTCTACCCAGCTCCTAGGGCCAGTTATGTTTATAAGATGTTATAAACAAACTCCCCAGTCTGTCCTATTAGAACAGGTAGCCTTGCAATAGTGAAAAACTAAATTGGCAGTAATCCACTATCAGGACATGCCACACACACCAGGGCATGTCCTATCTTTCACATACACTGTTCCCGGCCCACAGGGGTATCTTGAGCCTACCTTAGGAGTGACTGACATGTAAGAAAAGGGAAGGTTAGGGCCTGGCAAGTGGGTACACATGCCAAGTCGACAATGCAGTTACAAACTGCGCACAGACTCTGCAGTGGCAGGTCTGAGTTGCCTTTCAGGGCTACTCATGTGGGTGGCACAATCAGTGCTGCAGGCCCACTAGTAGCATTTTATTTACAAGCCCTGGCACACTCAGTGCACTTTACTAGGGGCTGACAAGTAAATCAAATACGCAAATCATGGAAACACCAATCCATAACACAATTTACAACAGGAGCACTTTCACACTGATCAGCAGTGAGAAAGTGCACACAGACACTAAGCCAGCAAAAACAGAGTCAAAACCGAGAGGTCAGAAAGCAAAAACTCAGGGGAAACACGCCAAAAGATGCCAAGTCTATCACCCTGGAATGCAGATCCTGCGCAGAAGAGGTGTGAAAATCTCCGCCCAGAGCAGGCATTGTTCCTGGCCTCTGAGAGCGAAGGCTCTCACCTCGGGTCAAAAACCTGTCTATGGTCACTGGCTGGTCGAGACCAGTCAGTCCACACTAATCGGTAGGTTTTTAAGGGTTACCTCTAAGGTGCCCTCTGGGTTCATTGCTTAATAAATCCGCCTCTGACATCAGTGTGAGTTTATAAGGTCAAGGTGTTTGGTACCAAAGACCTTGGGGTACAGTGAAGCCATCATGTGGCGGGGGAACTAGTAATCACAAGTGTCCAACCCAGGTACTCATCTTGGTGAGGGGCCCCTTGGGGTGGCACAATTGGTGCTGCAGCCCTTAGAGACCCTCTTTAGTTCCAAGGGCCTAGATACAAGAGGTACCACTTACAAGGGACTTACAGAGATCCTAAAGGGGTACCAAATGTGTAACAATGAAAGTTTAAGGAAAGAACACTGGTACTGGGTACCTCATTAGCAGGAACCCAGTACACTTTCAGTCAAAGGTGCACCAGATACCAGGCAAAAAGTATGGGATAAGCATTTCAAAAGGGGTACTTTCCTACAATCCCCTTTACCCTCCAAAGTCGTTTTTCACTGCAGCAAAGCTGGCTCTCTCACTGGGAAACACTGGGTTAAATTAAAACAATTTTAACTGTTTCCTTTCAGTCTGGGGGCAAATAGGAACATTTGTCAACTCATTTTAATCCAATGTAATGTTAAAGTTAGATTTTATATTACTATTTTGAAAATTACACTTTAAGAAGTCAAAAACCAAATGTGCCTTCGTACTAGTGTCACATGACTGTTGAATTGTTACCCTGTAGTGAGTTGTAGATTTCTCCCAGAGAGTGGATAAAAGGCTTTTGTGGCGAGAGGTGTTATTCCCTCCTTGAGCAGGATGGCCTTGGGGGCTGTTTCCAGCATGTTCCTGAGCTTCAAAGGATGTCATTGGCAGACATGGCTCACACCTAGGCTTGCATCCCTTTGTCTTCCATGTCAACGTGGCTCCAAACCTAGTTGGAGATGAGAGCTGCGCCAGAACTGGTTTTGAGTTACCACAATGGAGGGTTGCCCATTATCTAAACCATACTTCTGGGTGGGCACAGGGAGCTCTGATCAGGGGAAGAACGTATACCATGTTTGGATTTAGCTACAGTGGGGCACTGTGGGATAGTTGTATTTTTATCTTCTATTTATTGGATTGTGCAATAATCAACAACAGCAGCAACAAGACAGTATGTAGTCAGGAATCATACACACAGTGGGGCTGTGTGACCAAGAAATCCGTAATGAAACAAGTAAGTAAGACACAGGAATAAAGAGAAGGGGGTTAGGGAGGAGGTGAAGGTTAGGGGGTGAAGGAACAGGGGAAGAGGAGAAACAAACATGCCACTCAGCAGAGCTAATATTCAACTCGGTCCATAGTGTCCAGTTGAATCATCCTAATTGACAGTGGGCTAAAGCTACAGCCTCACAATGATAGGGCTATGTGACAGGGCGCGATGTGAGGAGGAGCATGCAGGCGCGCTCTCAACCAGGGAGGTATGTCGGGGATCCGCCGCATCCACAGTCACATAGCCATGGAGTCTGAGGTAGGTTACCAGAGGGGCCCATATGTCTTTTGTGCATAAACGGTTGGGAATGTACTGTAGTGCAAGATGGTAGCTGGGCTTTGTGATGTCATTAGAATGGGAGGTTTATCCACGTTCTTGGAAATCCTGTTGGTGGGTGTTTTATGCTGGAGGTTATGAAGATGTGAAGCTGCATACTTAATAACGAAGACATTTGAAGAAACGTACATCTGTGTACCTGATTACTACAGATTTTGGTGACGAGCGCCCACCTACTCTGCTCAGAGGGCAGAGACCATCTAGTAACCTCCACACCTGGAGAAGTACTGTTACACGGTGCTGGATAGTACTATGAAGACTGTACTATTATACGGAGTCTGTATATTCTACATAACTGTGCTGTATCTGCTTGAACTGTAAGTTATTTATTAAGATGTGGGTGTTCAAGTCATATTGCTTACAGTCTGACATGTGGTGCAAGGAATGTCACATGTAGGGCCTATGGGAGAAGAGGTAATTTGGCTAAGGTTTGTAGGTCAAAAGGAAAAATTAAAGACGCTAGTGTGAAAGTTGTAGAGAGCTCAGAGGAACTCCAAGAAGAAATTATAGTAACAATAAATGAAATAAATTCTGCAGTTGTAGAGACCGACAACATGTCAAGTTTAATGGTGGAAAGCTTAGGGCTATTATAAAAAACATATTGCAATATCACCTTGGGGACTGTTAAGTCAAAGTCCTGGCAGACTCAGAAAGCTTGTTCACTTTAATTTCTAAACACACGTACGTTGATGATGTTAAGGGTTGGATTAATGACCTGCTGTGTGTGGATGTCAAAGTGGTGGCATATGGTGGTAGGAAGATCAATATCATAGGTATTAGGTGGATGCATATTCATTTTAAGCAAAATGGTGTCAAAGGAAGAGTGTACGTTACGGAAGAAGGCTGAAATCTTTTAGGGTGGCTCCACCAGAAAGATTTGAACATCATTCTCGATCCCAATGCTGTGGAGCCAGTAATGTGTGTTGAATCGGTGAATGTAAACACTTTGCCTAAACTTGATATTGAAACAGATTGGGATAGGAAGTTAGTAAAGTCATTTCCACATGTGTTTTCTGATAAGTTGAGGTTATTGAAAAGATTTACTCACTGAATAATTCTGAAAAAGAACGTCATTACTACTGTACATAAGGTGAGACCTGTACCCCTTCTTATGAGAGAGCAACTTCAACTAGAATTGGATAAGTTGTTGAGTGAAAAGATTATTGAGCCTATAGAATTGTCCAAATGGCTTGCTCCTATTGTAGTTGCTCCTAAGGAGGGGAACAAGATTCGCTTTTGCATTGATCTGCGCGATCTAAACAAAAATATATTGGTTGACCGTCGACCATTGCCGACTATCGCAGAAATATTGAGTGGAATGGGAGGGGGTGTATTAGACATGTCGGCGGCATATCACCAAGTAAATTTGCATCCTGTATCCAGATCACTCCCATAGTTTGTGACCCCCCTGGGTGCTTATCATTATTGTAGGATGCTGTTTGGCTTGGCGTCCGCCTCGGCAGTCTTCCAAAGAATAATGCACTGTATGTTCAAGGGTATGCAAAACGTGTTATGCTTCCAGGACGACATTATGGTGGTGGTTAAGTCATGGGAGGATCACGATATGTTATTGAATGAGGTCTTACAAAAAAGGATTGGTGATCATGGTTTTACCCTGAGGAAGGAAAAATGTCAGCTGCAAAGACAGGTGGTGAGTTACTTAGGCCATGACATTTCTGAAAAAGGTATAAGACTGAAAAAGAGTATATTAAAAGTTATTAAGGATGCCCCTCAGCCTAGTGACATGGAGGAGTTGGAGTCCTTTTTGGGGCTAGAGGAATATTGTTCCAATTTTTTTTCCAACTTTGCTGACGAGGTGGAACCCATGAGAGCCTTATTGAAGAAGGGGACTGTGTTCAATAACATTAAACAATCACTTGCACATGCACCTACATTTAGACATTTTGATGTTAATAGGAAAACCATTGTGTCTACCGATGGCAGTAATGCAGGGCTTGGTGCAGTTTTAATTCAGAAAGTGGAAGGTGAGGACAAAGTTCTAGGATTTGCGTCACAGCGGTTGCAAGGGGCAGAACGTTCATACTCCGCAATTGAGAAAGAAGCATTGGCCTGTTGCTGGGGCATGAACCACTTTAGGTAATATTTGTTGGGGTTGCATTTTGTACTTAAGTCAGACCATAAGCCTTTACTGCATATCTTTAGGTGTGGCAGAGGACTTGACGGCAGTGTGACACCTCGAATTTCTAGATGGTTATTGACTGTAATGGACCTTAATTTTACTGTAGAGTTCGATAGAGGGAGGAAGAATGTGGTGGCTGAATGCCTATCGCATATGCCGGTGGTTGAAGATGAAGATATTTCTGATGTTTCTTGTACAGAGGTGGCTGAACCAATAAATGTTTTTGTGGATGTTGAACTCGCCTTAAGTCAAGAGGAATGGAGAAATACAATACTTGAAGATGGTGAATACAGGGATTTGAAGGATCTAATAGGCAATAGTTGGTGTTCGGACAGTACCTTGAGTGAAAACTTAAACCAGTATTCAGTTGTAAGGGAAGAACTGACTATTCTGGGTGACAAAGTATTGCGGTGTAATCACATTGTTCCTCCCAGAGCATTGAGAGGGAGGTTAGTCAGAATTGTGCATGAAGGATGTTAGACCTGGCACCATTGGCGTGGGTCACCCTTCCATTTTTTGTCTGTGCCTCAATGTATTTTTGTGCCGGTGTTAGCTGCTCAGGGCACTGTGCCACTGCCATCCAGTGCCACAGTGCGAGTGCTCCCTATGGGAAAATGTGTTATGTGAATTGACTTCCATGATTGGCTTATTTGGTTTACTATCAGTCCCTAGTAGAGTGCACCAGGGGTGCCAAGGGCTTGTATATCCAAATGCTGCTAGTGGGCTTGCAGCACTGGTTGTGCCACCCACAGAATCAGCCTGGTAAAATGTATCTAAGGTCTGTCATTGCAGAACCTGCACGCGGTCTGGTACTGTCATGCTGACTGGGCAAGCGTCCCCACTTGCCAGTCCCTAAACCTTCCCTTACCTTCATGTTAGTCACCCCTACGGTAGGCCCTAGGGCAGGGTGCATTGTAAGGATAAGGTAGGACATGCCCTGAGGTGTGTGGCATGTCCTAATAGTGAATTACAGCCATTTTCGTTTTCACTATTGTAAGGCTACCTGCTCTCCATAGGCTAGAATGGGCTGCTAGATTATAACACACTATAATCCTAGCAGGCTCAGGAAGCATGGTAGAAATTCATGTTTAGTATGCCTGAACTCGGAATAATAAAATACATCTTTTAGTAAAGGTTATTTTAATATCCTGGGTTTGCAAATACTACTTTTAGAAAGTTAGCCTTTGCGTGCCTAACCATCTCAGTCCGCCTCTGCTGGGAGGGGCTATCTTCTTTGTGTGTAGCTCGAGTGACAGGGTTGGGTAGTTCCAGGAGACAGGCGGGGGCTACCAGGTGATGAATAGAAAGATTACACCAGGATGGGTGGGAGGAGTGCACCTTGACTCTGAATAGGGCAGTGCTCTGCCACCACAATGCTGACTCCACCCCCTGGGGAGCGTCTGATGTCTCTGCCCTGCCTGCTGAAAGAAGAAGCCAGAGTCCCAACAACAAAGTGCTCCTCACTGAAAAGAACTGGACTGGGATTATGCAAAGGCCCCCCTGGCCTGTAAAGACAAAATAAACTTGGTATAAATGTAGGAGCCCTGCTCCAAAGAAATCAGATCCTGATTGAACCACGAAGAAACTCTGCCTGACTAGAAGGACCTTGAAGAAGCTGAAGGAGGAGTAACTTTCCCTAGCCTGTGGGATTGGCCTGCAGTGGTGCCTTGCTGGGAAAGGAGAGGAAAAGACTAAGAGAGACTTTGCACTTTGTTTCAACAATCTCCAAGGGCTTGGAAGAAGAGCTTGCCCCCTGAACTGAGTCCCAGGACCATTGGACTCATCTGCCTACCAAAACTGAGTTGCCTGGACAATTCTTGCTTGTTTCCCGCTGGATTTGGCCCCAGTACGACTCGTACTCCATCCGCCGCGAAGCCGTGTCTTTGCCGCCCGGCACCGTGCGTCTATGCTGATCCAAAAGCGTTAGTACGCGCCGTATCCCTCCCGGCCGCATCGCACCTAACCTGCCCCGCCGATTCGAGTCGTACAGCCCTGGCTGCCGAACCCTGTACGCTGAAAACAAGCTTCGCTGTCCCGCAGGTACGGTCCGTACGCTGCTAACGTACTGCACCGTGCCGTACTCAGAGCCGAGACGCCGCATCACGCTGATCCTCCCCGTACGCTGTACAGCGCCGAGAAGTGTCGCCGCCTATCCGCACCGAAGGTACGGCTCGAACGCCGAACGCCACGGACTCTGCAAGCTGATCCGGGCCATCCGCACGTATCCCTGAAGGTCCCGTACCAACGCCGCGTCCCGATGCTGCGACCCGACTAGCATCTGAATACGCTGCCGAACTACGACCCGGACCCATCAACTTGTCCCGCACTGTCCGTCGCGGACCCCACGAACTTAAGGTACTTTGTTCTGTTCGCACCGCAGCGTGCATGTTACGGACCCCGGAGTCCGCACCGATTGTTTGACTAAAAGAAGCCTATTTTTGTATTTTAAGCCTTTTTACAAGAACATTGAACTTTAAAATAATACTGTGGTAACTTTATTCGTTATTCTGGTCTTGTGCTAAGCCTTATATAAAGAGAACTATTTTTGATATAACCTTGACTGGTGTCCATTTGTGGTGTGTCATTGTATTACTGTATGTGTTCACAAATGCTTAACCTATGACGCCCTGAGAATAGTCTTGACTGCATGCGCCACACTACCTTAAGGGTGAGCAGGGGTTATTTGAAAGGGTGATCCCCTTACTCTGACTTAGAAGTAAGAGTCCCTGCTTGTCACCAGTGCATACTTGTGCCAACCAGAGATTCCCAATTCTAACAAAGGACATTTGGGAAGAAGTCTAAATGAAAAGGAGGTTGAGGGAATCTTTTTGATGGTCTGGTATGTATAAAAAAGTGGAAGATGTGGTTAAGGATTGTGTTCTATGTGGTAACAGCGACAAGAATAGAGTGGTCAGGCAACCTCCGTTAGAATGTGTGGCACTTCCCAGTAGGCCTTGGGAGAAGTTGGCAATTGATTTCCTAGGTCCTGTAGAAAAGGTGGGTCATAAAGACAGGTTCATTGTGGTCCTTGTAGACTACCACACCAAATGTTTTGTGGTTGAGACTTTTGACAGTGTCACAAAAAGGAATGTGATGGAGTTCTTGAAGAGTATTTTTCTAGGAGGGTATACCCAAGGCATTGGTTACTTATAATGGAGCACAGATGGTGTCTTTGGCCATGTCTTCGTTTTTGGCTGGTCTGGGTATCGGGCATGACAGAGTTGCACTGTATCGTCCTCAAGCCAATGGATCGGTGGAGAGAGTCAACCACATTATTATGGATACCATTCATCTATCTTTAGCCAATGGGTTGGCGTGGAAAGAAGAATTGCAAAAAATTATATGGGCTCATAGAGTAACTCCACATTCGGTGATGGGGGTGTCCCCTTTTGTTGCTCTTAAAGAGAGGCAGCCTGCGACAAATTAATCTCCAATGTGGTTACTTGGGGAATAAAACAGATATGGGTTGATCGTGAAGGTATATCTGCTAGAGCATCTGAAGCTTAGTCACAACAAAATGGATTATAATGTCAGGAAAAGAGTTAAAGTTGTTTATGTGAAGTGTGGGGATTGGGTGGTAGTGAAGAAACTGGGGCATGTGATGAAAGGTGAGAGTAAGTTTTCCACACCACAGAAAGTGATCAAGGTATCTAGGATGGAGGATGGAAAGGAATGGAGCATAGGAAACTTATGTAAGGTCAAACCTCCGATTCCATGCATATGTAAGGTCAAACCTTCGATTTAATGCATATGTTTTTTTTTCTTCGTTGATGTCAATTTGGGTGTTTTGTGTTATGCTATTAATTACATTCTTTCTAATTATGTATTAAACCTTGCACTAGTTTTTCTTCCTCGTTTTCTGGTAAGGGAGAAGTGTGGGAATGCACTAGTGCAAGATGATAGTTGGGCTTTGTGATGTCCTTAAAATGGGAGGCTTATCCATGTTCTAGGAAATACTGTTGGTGGGTCTTTTATGCTGGAGGTTATGAAGATGTGAAGATGCATACTTAATAAAGAAGACCTTTGAAGAAACCTACATTTGTGTACCTGATTACTACAAGCTGCTGACAAGAAGCGGCATCCTGAAGCCACTTATCCCTACTGGGCACCTGCTGTCTACCTCAGTATAGCTCCACCCGGTGTTTAGCCAGCAACAGCATTGCAGACAGCCGACAGGCCTCCAGGCCAACCTCTTTGACATATCCCAGCAGCATGACACATGGAGAGGGCTCAGGTGAATGGCCTGTAATGCTCATTATGTCATTAAACACCGCTGTCCAAAAGTCCTTTATCTCTGGGCAATTCCACAGTAGGTGAAGTGATTCAGCACATGGCTTAGTGTGAGGGTAAATTGGGTGTAAATATTTAAAACGTATCAAGGGCAGCCTGTAGTCTGGGGAGAGGGCTTTGGACTAGGAACAGCAGTAAGTTTGTTGTTCCTCACTAATCGGGATATTGAGGTCAACCGATCAGGAGTGGTGGGCAGAGGCTGAGCGGATTGGTACGGTCGTCTGCATGCCAGCATATATACGTGTGATCAACTTGCGGGGGGAAGAGTTAGTAAGTTTCTCTTCTAGCATCGTAAACTTGGGGGCGGGCTGCGGGAATGTATCATGAAGACCTTGCTATGACGCGCAGAGCTAATAATGGGTCATGGAGTCCAGAAGCGATGCAGAAGAGTCCGGGAACACCTGCTTGTGATCTACAAAGCTGCTGTCCAAAAGAAGTTAGCTCCATCCAGCAAAGTCACACCTGGGTCCCTGCATCCGCTGCCATTGACAGCTGTGGATGCCGCAAAATCATGACTGACAGGGTAAACAGATGATCAAGGCACGCACTCCTCTGCAAGTTGTTCTACTCCAGTCCTGTGCAGGCTACTGTATCCACCTGGAGTTGCTTTCGCCTGATGGGACAATAGAGAGCCATCTGAAGTGGGCACAGGGCCACATGGTCATTCTTTGGTGCAGTGTGAGGCTGATACTGAATGGGGTGCAGTCAGTAATAAGCAAAATATGCCTGGGCACTAAAGAAGTATAAGTCCATAGTGGGTGCTCCAAGCCCCCTGCTCAAAGGGGACCGTCGGTATCTCCCATGCCACGTGTGGCTGTTTGCCAGCCCATGCTAGTGGTATAATGTGTAACCGGAGTTTCTTGCTGATGTATACTGTTAGAGGGAGTGTCAGGTTGATAAATAAGTATAGGAATCCGGGGAGTATTTACTTTTTTGCTATAGCCAACCTCTCGGTGAGGGACAGCGGTAACCTCGACCAGGCGGCCACCCAGTCCTCAAGCCATGTCATCAATCTGTCACTATTCTCCCTCCAGAATAAATCCAGATCTCGGATAAGCCAGACTCCCACATAGCGGACCGAGTCAAGTCCATAACATTGGAAAGTCGGAGGTGAAGGTCTGGGTTGCCACAGTGAGTAGAAATAGGATGGATTTTGCCCAATTAATAGTGATATCCGCAATGCCGCCAAAGCAAATGTATTCCCTCAGGAGCGGATCTAAGTGTTTGGATGGGTCCCGAACATATAAAGTAACGCCATCTGCGTACATGGAGACTAGAATCTGCCTGAGGCGAAACGCAAGACCATGGTGCGAATGGTGTTGTCTAAGTCAGCCATGAGGGGTTCCATCGCAATGGCAAATAAGATGGGTGATAATGGGCACACCTGATGTGTGCCCCAGGAAATCGTAAAGGGGGCTGTAATGGTCCCAATGAATGAAGGAATATTAGTCTAATAAAGTGCAAACTTTGCCAAAAGGCGTCAAGGCTCTGCGGATAGGGCCAGAGGTCGCAGGTGCACAAAAGAGCTCCTAACCATTAGGTGATAAAGAGCCAGGTCTTCTTTACCATGGAGAGCAGCCTATAGGAATTGCAGTGTCTGGGGTCCTGATCTGGTTTCCAAATAGTTATTATGAGGGCCTCACACAGGGAGGGAGATAACGCTCCATTCTGCATGGACTCTTCCTACTTATTAAGAAGATGAGGGGTCAGCAGGGGTGCATATTTCTTGTAGAAGGAGGCAGTGAGGCTGCCAAGGCCAGGAACTTTCTCTTCAGGTAAGCCCCCAATAACCTGAACAATTTCTTCTACCGTAAATGGTTTGTTAAGGAAGAGGCAATGTACCTCTTCTAGCAAAGCAGTTGTTTTGAGTCCAGATAGGGTGTTAAGTTGGGGGGAGTTGAGTGGAAGAGTATAGATTGGCATAAAACACCACCATGGTACGCTGTATAGCATCTGCCTGTATTTTAAGGTGATTGTCCAGAAGCTCAACCACATAGTCACTCACCCAGGCAGGGACATTTTAAGGATTTTGGGGGCCCTGGGCCAAACATATTTTGGGGGCCCCTGTTCGCAATAACTTTGAATTCACTGTCCATTTTACGTTCATTCACACCCTTGCTATGTCACGCAATATTTAATGATACTTTCAAAATGTATGAAACAGTAAAAGAAAGAAGAAAAATGAGCTGTAATTACTTACATTACATTTTATAGTGATTATGTTACTTGAATCCACATCCGAAGACAAATGAAGATCAGTGGGGCCGTCTGGTTGTGCTAGACCACTCTCTCAGTCACTCTAAGTATCACATATAACATTATTGAAGTAGGCCAGAATGATGTTGTCCCATTTTCTAGCAAAATTCTGTATCCACCTGTCTAGATTCAATCAATGTCTTGTTCCATGATATTATTTTTCATTCATTTCAGCCTGAGGTATATAACTTTCTATGCATTTACTATTTTCAGTGCTGTTCTTCTTACCTTCTTTCTATTGTTAACATTGGTTCTTTCTTTCCTCAGACATGCTCAGAACATCACCTTTAACATTTTACTGGTGAAATTCAAATTGTTTAAGGCCTTAACAATGTTGATTCTGGGACGAACTTTATTGCATGGGCTGACAGCAAACAGTAATAAATACAGAAAAGCAGTGGTGTTCAACCTTCTTCAACGTGTTCTGTGCAATAGGTGTTTGTTTGGATGATATCATATACATCATGGTTCATAGGTTAAACAGAACATGATTGAGCAATTATCCTTGTTGGACCTCATCTTGTATCTCTGCAAATCTTGTTACCTACACTTGACCTGTGCAGTAATTGTGTTAAGGAGTTCTATTTTAATTTTGAGGAATTGAACATAAATGCTGCTGGGTTTGGAAGTTTTGTTGAAGGCAATGTTTGCTGCCTGTATCAAAGGCTTGAATGAAGTTTCAATGATAAGTAGAAAGTTATAGACCATAGAAAGTTATAGGCTTTTGTGAACTGCTGACAATACTTTTATGATGCTCAGATGGACCCTATTTATGATTTACCATTTTCCTGGTCTACTCAGTCTTGGAGATGCCTGCAAGGCATCCATGCTGTTTTCCTGAAGGGTCAGGCTCTCTTTGATTGTTTCATAGTTGGAGAAGGACGAAATAGGCAAGATTGAGTACAAGAACTCTATGCTGTTGGCTTGAATTTTGACAATGCTGTTTGTCACATAGAATACGGTTTTGGCATTTTCTTGCGAACATTATTCAAAGTGATTTTGTTCTTGGGTCTTCTTCCCATTTGTCAGTTTTTCTTGTCATATAATGTCAATGCTATAAGTGCACAATGTGCTGTGATTCCAGAGCATCCAGGGGTATTTTAAGTGCAGTTTAGGTTGTAGAAGTCAAACATCTTAATGCAGATGATTTTTAGAAAAAGGAAAGTAAATGTGTTTCTATGAATATTTACTTAGATTCAATGAATACCAAAAATGTCATTATGTGTTTCTGCAAAATAAAGCTTCTAAGTCAAACCTTGGAGCATCTCTGTACAATATTAGGCACCTGTAAGACACTACTTAAATTATGCATCTCTTTCTGGATTTGCTAGCAGCAAACTCATTAACCAGATCAGCAAATTCTATTTCTTGGAGCATTTCTGACTCAATACTCAGCAGAGCCAGAGAATTGAGTCTGGCTTGTAGCATTCGATTACGTAGCTCATTTTTTATGAGCTTCAACTTTGAAAAGGACCTTTCACCAGTACAGTTTGTGACCATCATCGACAAGAATATTCGCAGTGCAATTTCAATGTTAGGGAAAGTGTTCTCTAGTTTATCAGTTTTTATTTTCCTGTAAAGACAAGTCATTGAAATTGTTTCATTTTTGTGTACAGGATAATGTTTGAACTGCTGGCATTCCTTGATGAGATCAGATTTGTTCAGGTCTTTATAGTACAAAGAGGCAAGTTTTTCACACCACCCTTCGATTTCTTTGGTGTTCATGTTTTTTAATTCTGTAAAGAAGCCAAACCGATTATTTAGGTCTCTATATGCTTCGCTTCGCCGTGTTAAACCATCAATCAGAGCATCCATGATCGGTAAGTATGCTTCTACTTTAAATTTGTACCGCCCTTCAAGTACGGTGTCACTAGAGGGTCCTTCAAACCGAGTTTGTCTACTGCTTCGTTGTTTTGTACGCTTTCCAAAATCTCTGTAATGAGTATCTGGAGCTTTTGCCTTTGCCTTGCATTCATAGTCATCAAATTGGTCTCTCAACTCTTGGACATAAGACTTCAAAGATTGGATAATGTTGACTGCAACAGATAGGTTAACATCTTCTTTTTGTACAGTCTTGCTTGTTTCGTTGAAACGCATCAGTATGTCATTCCAGAGAATGGTCAAGAAAATGGTTTCCAGCTTGTCCATTTTTTTAAGGAGACTAAGTGCATCATGCATTGTATCTTTTGACTGAATGTGATCATTTGTCAGTGAATCAAGAGCAGCTTTAATTCTTTCATAGCCACCACACAATGCATTGAGGGCATCTGCATGAGCTGACCATCGAGTATCAGACAAGCGTTTTACAACCTTGTGATCTGGGCCTACAGAATGAAGTAGCACATCCCAACGATGAGTAGAAGCAGCAAAAAAAGTGTACAAATTTTGAACAAAGTCAAAAAAAGAAACAACCTGCATGCTGCACTCAGCCGCTTTTATACCCACCAGGTTCAAAGAATGGCCAGCACATGGCACATAAACAGCAAATTCGTTGATCTCTTTCAATCTTGCCTGTAAGCCCGAATACTGACCAGACATATTGGATGCATTATCATATGACTGACCACGGCAATCTGATAATGGAATACCGGCCCGCTCTAGGAATTTCACTACAACATCGGCAAGATACTCTGCCCCATGACCATGAATGGAGATAAATTCCAAAAAACGCTCCTTTGGTACGTGACCCTTTACATACCTCACTGTGAATGTCAACTGATCGATGTGACACACATCTGGAGTGGAGTCTACACTGAGAGAATAATATTTTGCTTCCTTTATTTCTGATATTATTGCAGAGAAAACTTTCTTGCTCATTAATGTGATAAATTCTTCACAAATTGTTGCTGATAGGTATGAGGGATTGCCCTTTCCAGCATTTCCATATTTCCTGATGTGTTCTTCAAGAAACGGGTCAAATTGGCTTAGAAGTTCTAAAATCCCCAAATAATTTCCATTGTGCAGTGATCCTATCATCTGGTTTTCTCCTCTGAATGCCATACCTCTTGCTGCTAAAAATTTAATAACTGCTACAATTCTTTTCAGCACACCCTGCCAGTATATTTGTTCATGTTTTATCTGTTCCTCTAATTCAGAATCAATTTTACCAGTTTCTTTTTGACGGGTGGTGTATATTAACATGCATTTTTGATGCTCAGGGCAAGCTTCATGTTGAGAAATACAACGGGCTGCATGCTTCCAGTCATTAAAACCAGATCTACTGAAGGCAGAATCTGTGCTAGAAAACAAACGACAAGCAAAACAGTACACTGTTCCTTGTGAAGGAGAATATAACAGCCATGTACGACTTACAAATTCCCCATTTTGCAGTTGCTGCTTGAAAGCAGCATCGGATAAACTCCGCTTGTGTTTCTTTTCTCCAATTTGATAAACACGAGCAGAACTGGAAAAATCACTATTTCGATTTTGACAGGTTGAAGGCCCTCTTTGAACCCAATATGATCGTGTTTCGTTTGTGATAGGATTCCATAAGGCAGGATCTGTTGCGTAGCTCACTGCTGTTGGTTGTGGAATTTGTGAACATTGGCTGTCATCTGTTATACTCTGAGAAGCATTTCCGGCAATAGTTTGTAAATCTATAATGTTAGAGGAAGTGGAAGCAGATACATCCTCAGTATATTCTCTTACTGGCTCATTAGCAACAAGATCATCTCCTTCATACTGTGACTGCGCCACATTATCAGTACAACATTTTGATTGTACTGGAAAAAATGAAGTTACTTTTTGAAGCTTTGCAAGCTTCTGTTTTACTTCAGATTTTTGTTTCCTTTTCGTAGCTCCACTCACATATGAACGCCTCATTTTGTGCAGTGAGCAACTTATCAGATTATATAAAGATTCAATAACGTATATGCTCACGAGCTGAGGAAGTAAGAAAACAGTACATTATTGTTTATTTATATCGGTAACCATTTGTTCAACACACTATTGCAGACTATCATGTGGGGCAAACAAATATGTTCAGGATATCCAGAAGCATGATCAAACATTCTGGACCTACTAGGCCAAGGTATAAAATATGTACATTTCAAATTTACAATCCCTATCAGCAAGGTGGTGGGAGGTTGGGGCACAGAGTAACTTAGCATTCAGCTACACGTGTAATTGCATGAACAATACTGAACAATACTCACATTTCTTTTACTTAGAGAGAAATTGAAAGGTATCACTTTCCTTTGTGGGACTTAATTTGTTTTTGGGCAACTTTAATTTTTCACATGAAGACAGGGCAGGTTTATGATTCATTTAAAATAATATTTGCATACATATTAGTATGGATACATTTATTTTGGACACATCATCCAAATATTCACAATGAGTCAATTTCTAATAGGAGTGGAATTTCCAAATTAGCTATGTATTGAAACATAAAAGAAAAGAAAACTTAAATACAGGCAACTCAACTAGCTAATAAATTACGCAAAGTATGTCCTTTGGATTTCTAATTTAATGGTAAATAGTGTCGATCAATATTTCAATTATGTGCTTAAGAGGAATAAATTAGTACATTATTTGGGATCAATAATATGATTAGTACACCAGGGGCATCATTTAGGAGTCACCAGGGGACCAAGGAGCTACATTTCAAGTGGACTTGACACCTGCATCACTCTAGTTATACCTACAACAATCCAAGTCACATCTCCTGATCTGTCGTCATGCTCATAGTACTGTCCAGATGTACCTTTATGTGTATTTTCTGCGAGTTACATATATGCTCCTGTGTGTTCAGATGCCTGTATCTGTGTTGTCGACTGTTCATGGGTGTCTGTGTGCGGGGAGTTTCCTGCAGACCTATTCTTTCTATGGGCTTGGAGTCTCTGTCTTTTTTCACCTGTGTGCATGGGTGCCAGTACGTGTGATGGTCTTTATTTATGAGTAATTGTAAGTCTGTGTGTATGTGTGACTGTCACTGTGTATTTGCTTTGTGTACATGGGCAACCAGTTTGTGTGCATGGGTGGCTGTATGCGATGAATCCATGGAATTGTGTGCCTAAATGTAAGACGGCTTGTATTCATTGGCATTTGTATGTATATTGGGTTCTGTGCATGAGGGCCTTTGTGTCTCTTAGTCTATTTGCATTGGAAGCTGTTTGCCTTTACGTATGTGTGCATTGGGGCCTCTATGTTGATTGGTATGTCAACCAGTGTGCATGGCTGGCCATATGTGTTTTAGTCTGTGTACATGACAGCTGCATGTCTGTTTGTTTATGTGAAACGGTGCCTGTATGAAGATATGCATGTATTTCTTCCTGTAGATGTGTTGCTCTGTGTGTGTATCAATGCCTATAGGTGGGACATCTCTCTGCCCATCAGTCCCCATGCCACTCTGCCCAGTGCCTTGAGACTCTCACGGGTGCCGAGGAGCAATCCTATTATCTCAGGAACTGCCTATTGCTAAAGAACAAAGAACAACCATGAAGGGTCTGACTTTATATTGACGGTCAAAACTTGAAACTTTGAAAGTCTAACCTAAACCTGCAATTTCACAGACTCAACTGACAATATACATGAGTACACAAGCTATAAAACATTATCCTGCCAACTCCAAGAGAAATAAATGCAAATTATCTGCATGCCACACACTTGTGACTGTCAAACGTTGTGCATGATAATAACGTCAACTAAGGAAACAATTTCAATTTCTACCATCATGTCTTTATGAGTAAGTAGGACAAAAACAGGCAAGCAAGAGGCTGAGGATAAAAACTGCTTGGATGTTTCAGAACATTGATGTAATTGTTTCTCAGTTTGAAGTTATCATTTCTATTGTAAGCAATGCTAATTACAAGATTTAAGGCCAACGCATTACAAGCAAGTGCAATCAACACCATAAATAGCACAGAATGTAGAATAAAAACAAACCATATCAGCAAGTACCTAATTACAGAATCTATACAAACTGTAGTTGGTAAAGCAAAGGAAAAAGTGCAATTACTTTCAAAGTGCATAATAAAGCAATCACATTCCAGCAATATACAAAACAATCCTGCATGTTTTGTAAAACAATCCCCCTTTCTTCTTGCATCAAGGTGACCCAGGGTCTTCCCTTGTCTGTATCTCCAGCGTTTTCCCATGTTTGTGTCTATCCATGAATCCTAGTGCAGGTGTCTCAGTGTCTGTTTGTGTCTCCCAGGGTCTTCCTTTCTCTGTGGCTCCCAGTGTCTGTTAGTGTCTCCCAGTGGCTGTGTATTCCAGTGTCTGTCTACCTCTGTCTTCCAGTGGTTGTGTCTCCCTAGGTGGTCTTCCCTTGTGTGTGTCTCCCAGTATTTCCCTGTGTTTGTGTCTATCCAGGAATCCTAGTGCAGGTGTTTCACAGTGTCTGTTTGTGACTTCCAGGGTCTTCCCTTCTCTGTGTATCCCAGTGTCTGTTTGTGTCTCCCAGAGTCTTCCCTTATCCATGTCTCTCAATGTTTGTGTCTCTCAGGGTCATCCCTTGTCTGTCTCCCAGTGTTTGCGTCTCCCAGTGTTTTCTCATGTTAGTGTGTGTCTACCCATGAATCCTAGTATAGGTGTCTCCCAGTATCTTCCCCCAAACAGAATTCACAAATATTCGCTGGGAGTGCAGGGGCATAGCTTTCATCGGGCACAGCAGGTGCAGTGACACCGGGGCCCAAAGGTCTGAAGGGCCCACTGAGCCTGGATTGTCTACAACGAAGGGTGAAGGTCATGACCTCTAGGGGATATTGGCACTTCTCTTGATAGTTACTGTTACAGGAAGGTATGTTTTTGAGTATTTGGATCCAAAGTCCCCTCTCCTCTCTCACTATTGCCTGATTTTCGACAGGAGTATTCTGAAAAGATGTGTGACGCTGCAGGTAGTTCAATCCAATTAGCAAACAGCGCGGGTAGTTTTGTGTTTCCTGTCACACACCTGGGCATTCCTCTCCCTACATGCAAAGTGTTGTCTTACACTGATTGACCGTGTCTCAGATGGAGCGGGCCGCTTGGCAGTCATGACATTATATTTCTAAGAGGTGTCTGTCCCTATGTGAAGCCATGCCAAGTGTTTCCCATGTTATCTAGAGAGGTACTGGAGCGAGGACAGACAGTTACGAGCATTCACCCATTGTCGCACCAAAGAGTCCAAGGGACCTCTGAACTTTGTGTCTGCAGCTGCTCCCGCCCCCCCACCCCGATGCCCCCCATGCAGAAGATAGCCTGGAAGAGCCTTGTAACTAGGAATGCAAATTTAATTATTGCCTCGTTCGCCATCTCCATAGCTGCCAAGGTTTCAGATTGCTATGTGTGACATTTTCATAATATCAGTGCAATTATGAGTGACATTTCAATGACCATGAGTGACACTTTCTTGTAATCAAAATCAAGCAATGACTACTAGGGAAACTCATCAATATCACAAATTACACCCCTATAAGCGACAAACTCGAAGAAGATCTTAAAACTGGTGCAAAGTGCCATAAATGGAATGGCACTTAAGTGTGAATGTGCGAGGTGCTCTGCTTCTAAACGCCTCGGAGCACACTGCCCCATAGGACCTTAAGCCATCCATGGGTTCTGGGCACTCCATTTGCCCTAGAATGACTCTCTCCATAGCTGCCAAGTTTTTAGTTTGCTTATGGGAGGCATTTTCATGATTTCAGTATACTTAGGAGTTACATTCTACAGCCAAATCATTAGCACTTTAAGTGACCCTTATCTACTACTGAGGCTCTCGGTGAGTTTTCGTATGTTGGATACATACATATGCAGACATGTTACACAATAACAGATATGCGGCTAAAACAAGCCTGACATCTGCCAATGTTGTTAGCTGTGTCAGATTAGTGACTAACAACAATAATTTTGTTGTGGGTAATAAGAATGGAAAATGTTTCAATTGCGAAATTAGGAGACTGAATTAAACATTACCAAGGTCATTGGAAGGCGTAGTGACCTTTGGAGCGTCTCAATCACTCCTGTTTCTCACCTTTACACCACCGTCTTCAGCAGCCTCTCAGTTAGATAAGCCCTTTGTTTGATAACTTTCTGAAAACCTTAATCACTTTCCTTTCCACTAACGTCTTTTCTCTCCCCTGCACCTACATCCTAGCATCTCATACACTTCTCCATTCCACTAGCACACATACATAATGCACCCACTCATCTGTAAGCACTGCATTTTCTTTAAATGTAACTGTCAGTATTTCGACATCTGTGTGTCTCACACGTTAAAAAAAGAAAATCAGAGTTACAAAGGGTAGAGAGACCAAGGATTGAATGAGCATGCTTTCTGAAGCCTATTTTGACCCACTGACAGACACTGAAACAAACTGCTCTGCCTTTGGCCTGAACTCCACAGCTCTCAACTGTGGCCCATTATAAACACCCACGCACAACTTGCACTCGCACAAATACCAAGAGGCAACTCTTTTCACATTATGCACCGTACACAATTTATATACTTCCATGGAAAAATTACATTGACACATCATGTAGGAAAAAGGACGCGGTCTTATAAAAATGAAAGAGTAAGAAACGTGAAATGTAAACGTGAAAAATATTGCGGACATGGATTGACTCAATGTCTTTTTACAGTCATTGTTCAAAATTCAATCAGAATTTTTGCCTGTAAAGTGAAGGACTTCAACACAGGAAGGAAACCGAGTCAAGGACAATTTTTATTAACTGCTGGGTCTGGGACCCGGAAGGCCCCCACATCACTTAAAGTCTCGTTCTGTTCTTCTTTCATTCCTATCATTCTTCCCCTCCCTGTCCTCAGTTTCATTTCTTGCACCCCCCCTACCTTGTTCTTCCCCACCTGCTCCTTCCCTTTCCACCATCTCTTCCTTATCAATCTTCTCCATAATAGCAAGCCTTCCTTCCTCCCTCCCTCCCTCTTCTGCCGTCTTCTTTCTTCCCTGCTTTCTATCCAGTAAGAAAGATTGCCTGGGGCTGCACCACTCTGACCTCACTGGGGGGAGTTCCAGGTACAACACTGAATTTAACACCAAGCTTTCCCAAGGGAGGGTGACACGGGGTCTTATGGCTGATGCTAACCTTAGCCGTGCATCGCAAAGTGCATGGCGCATGCACCAGTAAAGTCCTCTGCTGAGCACCACCACAACCTCTGCACATAATTGGAGTACCAGGCTACATGCATATCTCCAATCCAGCTCGCCCTTAAGTGCATCTGGTTGGCGTCCTTCAAGTGCAACTCCTGCAGCATTCAAATATTTGTGGCGCTGCAGATAAGCAAATATGCAAATACTTGTCGCTCGTTGCGTCTGACGTTCATGCCCCTAATATTCCATGTCAAACATTTAACTTATACCATTGAAAGACAGGGGGGCACTTGGGGGTAGCCTTAGTCAATCAGGTGTGTGCAGTATAGAAAGGACAGACCCCAGTGCTGAGTAGCTAAACAGGGAAAAAAAAGTCATTCAACATAAACATTGCCCCATCAAATTACCCACCACCCCCTTTGGCCCTCCAAACAGGCCAAACAAGACCACCCACCAGTCACCTCTCTGGAGGGGATCAAGCAAAACACAAAGGGACTCATCCCAGGGGGGGTGGCATGGCAGTCCAGCACTGTGAAGAGAAAGTCAGGACTGCCGAGCAAGATACATCTCTGCAGGCAAATCGGGTCATCAGTTCTGCCCTTTCCGACAGTTAGTCACCGAGGACTCAGTGTCAGGATTCAGAGGAGAAGCAAGAAGGAGTCTACAACTCTTTTCATCGTAGCAAGGTATTGCTACATATGCATTATGCATAGGCAAGACCATCAACTGTTTTTGCTAAGGTGGCCGCAACCCAACCGCATGGGCGACGGCTGCGAGGCAGGTTCAGCAACAGGAAGTCCTCTAGCAAATTTAGTGGCAGCCTTAGGGTCTGTGAAGTGCTGCGTTTTTCCCAGATGATGAATACGAAGTTTGCCCAGGTGGATCAGGGAGTACTTGGCATTCGTCTTCTGCATTGTGCTTTTCACCAAGAGAAATTCTCGTTGGGCAGCCTAAACTGCCAGCGTAAAATCTGGGAAGCTAGGGATCTCATTGATCTAGTATTGTAGAGGATGGCGTTGCCTGGCTAGGCGAAGCGTAGCATCCCTGTCACAATAGTTTAAAGTTCTCGCTATGATCAGCGGACAGGGGCCCCAGGCGGCAGTCGCTGGCCCATTGATCTATCCACCCTCTCAACGATGATCATAGGGAACGGGGCTTCCCCGAAGAGGGTGTGAAGTATCATTTTCACAAAGTCCTTCTTGCGGTCCATCTTAGTTGTCTCTGGGACCCTGTAATTTTCATGTTGTTACAACGCAACCGTGCTTCCAAGTCCTCATTTGTATTGCAAATTACTTCCAGTACCCTTTCCATCTATAGCAGGCACTCCCCAACCGAGGAGTGTGTGTCTTTGCCATCCAACGTGCGGTGTTCAAGTTGGTCCAGCCACTCCAGGTGTCTATCGACCTTCTTGTTCAAGCTGCCAAAGTGGTTGGAAAGCATGTCAATGTTCATGTCAATGGCATGCAGGCTTTGTTTGAGGTCAACAAACAGGTAACGTATGATGGAAGTGCACCAAGAAAACAGGTCCAGTCCAGTGTAATTCTTGAAGAAATCCTTTATTCCAAGTTCATGCACATTAAATGAACAACCAGCCAACGCGTTTCATTCCCAAGATACATTCATGGAACTTCGTTACTCTTGTAAGCTTGATTTTATATTTTACATGAGAACGCTCTAGTCGGTCCGCAACAGGAGGGTTAGTTCTGCTCCATGTGGTTATATTTTCTCTTAGCATATTATAAAGCTCAATTCACAGTATTGATTTAATCTTTAATTGTAAGAGGAGTCTTTACTCTGACATAATTTTTGTATATAAAGCGCATTACCCGTACTTAAATCAAGTGTTTTTAATTATTTTCAAACTAGGTGTCATTATGCCTGGGATTTCCCATTTGTCATAAGGTTGCTACTGTATTGCGATGATCGTTTATGGCGTATTAGCCTACTCTAGTACAGAGGTGAGAATTCAGATCAACATCTAATTATTACCACATCTTTTTACTCGCTTGTATATCACAGTATTTAGCTATACAACACTCCTATGTGGCTCCTGAGTATTTCTCTTTACCCTATTCTGAGCATGTACACCTTTGCTTTCACTAGGCAATTCAGCTGTGATCCACCCCAGCTGAATGTTTGAATAGCTTGAATGGCTTTAACGTTTCATTATTAGATAAGTCATTTCTAGCCCATGATATTTGGTTCAGTGTTAAATCTCATTGGCCCTGAGAATGAGAGTGAATATATATTCATATTGATTTAAGTGTGATTTGGCTTACAATTAGTCATCTCTTTGATAGCATTATAAAAATACATGATTTTATTTGCAAGCCTGGGTTCCTACAGATGTTCAGAAACTATGGTTCTATTAAGTTTGTTTGTGTTGTTTTTCACGGTTGTGTTCACTGTGTCCTATGTGCCTTCCAATTATCTTCATTTTTAGTTATTATTATGTTATTTTGACAATGTTGAATTAGTTTATCAAATTGTTTACTGTGTCCTATGTGCCTTTTAATTATTTCAGTTGTAAGTTATTATGTTATTGTGATAATGTTGAATTAGTTTGTAATAAGTCTTTATTGTTTGTCATTTGTTTTCTATGCGATTCATTACAGCTCTGATGAAGTTCCATGAATGTTTCGTGGGAATGAAACGCGTTGGCTGGATGTTCATTTAATGTGCATGAACTTGGAATAAAGGATTTCTTCAAGAATTACACTGGACTGGATCGGTTTTCTTGGTGCACCTCCGTGCTTTCATCAAGTTTGGATTCTGTTTTACAGTGGCAATAAATGGCGACAAGTGCTGGATGATTTGTGCACAGGTCTTAACACTTAAATTCGGAAACTAAATGAAGTGCAACCTGGCTAGTCTGTTGCCTTTTTCAGTCTTGGTTTTCAATTAAACATTGGACTTGGTTGCACTCATTATTGTTTTACACAATTACATTATGCCACGATTTAATGACGGACGGGAAGAATTGGCACAGGACCTATTTGGTAGACGTTCCACCACCCCACCTGTGGCACAAGGTGCACAGGGAAGTTTGGGGTTGCATGCCCTTTTCTTGAAGTTGGAACGATTACAAAAAACAATAGCTAGCACGGTGGTGGGATGGGGTCACCCTACAACAGTATATTGATAACAAGAAAACTTCCAGAGGTCTGCGTATTTAAATTTTTCCAACCTTTGAGGATTTGAGCGAAGATATACTGAAAGAGTGGGAGGCCAATCTTGAAGGTGCCTCACTAGTTATGATGCAAATACTCACCAGGCATGCAATAGATAAAGGGGAAAAGCTCTTATCAGAGATAGAGGTGGTAGAAAGGGAGATCGAAGCAATTGAAGCCCAAGATTTAGTTGAAAAAAACTATGACATTTTAAAAAAGGTAATCGAGAGCCACAAGCAATACCCGAAAGATAAGAAGATGAGGAAAATAAAACATGACGATAGGGACTACAGGGAAGGTCTTATCTACACATTTGCCAAAAAATATGACACAGTTCAAATCCAAGAAGACAGAAAAAGAGGGAGAGATGAGATAGATGATACTCGCTCAACAAGCAGCATCTCGATCTCTTCACAGAATAGTGTTGCAATCAGCAATGTGACTGAGATCCCTGTAGGGGGGAAACATCCTCATTCCAAAAGGAATTGGCAAAGTTGCAAATCAGCAGCAGACAACGAAAAAAGCAACACCCAAAACCAGGGGAGGAGGTACAAAAGAGAATGCAAAAGGTGGTCAAGTGGACAGGGAGGGCATGACGACAAGATCAAAGAAAACTTAACGTATGTGACTGTCCCTATTGAGGAAAGTGCGGGGTCTCTACCTAGTAATGAATCTTGTAAAGAATTAGAGATCATTAAAGTAAAGGTTTGGGCTTTTGTCCAACGCAAAATGGTGACCTAACTGATGTACACATTGACCTGTTCAAATTTGTTAGAACTTTGAAATTAAAAGACTATTTTCATGATCGATTGTCTGAAGTTAATGTGCCCGTGGTGGGTTTTACTTCCATATCCCGCACTATTGCAAATATTTGAAACATTCAGTGTCTCCTGTCTATTCGGGACAATGATATCGATGGAAGAACTGTTTTACAAGATTTCAATATTGTGGAGAACCTCAATATTGACAGTGGGCTATGGCCCCATTCTAAATTTATTCCTATGAACTTGTACCATCGGAATATTGACATTTTCCATGAAAAGGTAACCGAGGATTTGTATAAACTTGAGTCACTAACTAGATCTGTCAGTCCACCTTGTTCCAACCTGTCACCAAGTGAGAGGCTGGCCTTGGGTAGGCTCCATAATGACAGCATTGTAATCAGAAAAGCGGATAAAGGCAGTTAAGTGGTTATAACAACAAAACCGATTATATGGAGGAAATAAATCGCCAACTAAGTGACGGTTCATGTTATTTGGCAGTAACAGCTAACCCCATAGGTGAATTGACGTCACTCATCAATTTACAATTAAGTGAATGGAGACATTTGCCTTCTGAGCCACTCTGAATATAAATTCTTGAAAGTTGGACAATCTAGATATCCTTGTGTATATATATGTTACCAAAGGTGCACAAGAAGGCCCCATTTCCACCGGGAAGACCAATCATTTCAGGGGTGGGTTCACCAACTGAGAAAATGTAAGAATTTGTGGACACCCAAGTTGCAAAAATTTATGGTAACTCTTCCATCTTACATAAGGGACAGTAAGGGTATACTGTTGAAATTTAATATTCCAGTATGGTCAGATAACATCATAGGTGACAAAATGCAAGTTATCAGTCTCTATATCTGTACTGAGAATAAATATGGTCTCATGGCAGCACGCCCTTACCTTGAGAGAGAGAGGGTGCATACTGATTTGAGCATAGCAACATGATCTAGGAAATGAGTTGATTTTAATAAATAATTTTTTCCTCCACGATGGACAGTGATACCATCAAGTTTGCAGAATGGTTATGGACACCAGGTTTGCTCCCTCTTATGCCTGTCTTCTTATGGGTTGGTATGAGAAGGAGCATGCCTGGAGTAAAAGAGCCTCCCCCTGGACTCAATATATATTCTTCTGGGGGAGGTACATTGATGAAACCATTTGCCTATGGTCGGGTGCAGATGAAGAACTTCAAAAATACTTCTCCTTTTTAAACAGCAATCCATACAATGTTAGAGTAACCATGAGCCAACATAGGGAGAAGATTGATTTTCTTGAATTCCACTTTTATGTAAACAATGGAGTTGTCCAGAGCACTTTATTCCGGAAGGAAACAGCCTGCAATGGTGTACTGCATGCTTGAAGTGCACATGCACGGTCAGTGATCAGGAACATCCCTTATGAGAAAATGGCAAGGATCCGGAGGAACTGTATTCTAGTCAAATCCTTTGAAGCAAACATTGTTGATACTAAAACATATGTTCTCGAGAGGTTATAAAATGAGAGATTTGCAAAGTGCAGAAACCAGTATACATCAGCTGGACAGAGAGACAACGCATATGAACAACAAAAGCGTAAAGAATAGAGATAGCCATGATAGCACACTGAGATTCATTACTAAATACACCACATATAGGGACAGAATTTTCAGAATTCTAAAGAAAAATTGGCACATATTGCATGACATTCCAACTTAATAATAATAATAATCCACATTTGTAAAGCGCGAACAATCCCCTGTAAGGGTCTCTAGGCGCTGGGGGCCGACGGGAAGATTAAGCAAGCTATTGCCCAGAGTCACATGGTGCTGGGCTAATCAGCCGCCAGCGCCGGGGATCGAACCGTGATCCCCAGATTTCGGAGTCAGTCGCCCTGGCCGTGGCGCCACACCTCTTCCCTTAGAAAAAAGCATTAACCCAGAATCTCTCAGTAACATACTGGAAAGAGATAACCCTAAAGGACAAACTTTGCCCCAGTTATGTGACATCTGACAAGACTGTTACAACATGGCTACCTCCTAAACCTACTGTTTTTTATATTTGAGATTCCTGCAACATCTGCCAATTTTGAAAGAATAAAACCAAGGAGTTTGCCTTTAACAACACGCAACAATATATGGTTAATCAGTTTATTAACTGTAACACATAGTTTGTGGTATATGTATTAGGTTGTGTTTGTGGAATGACTTATGTGGGCAGCACTACCCAATGCTTGAAGTTGAGAATTCAAGAGCACCGTAGAGCCATAGTCAATGGAGACACCAGGTACCCTATGGCCGAACACTATAGACCGGTCCATCCCACCGATACTAGTTTTTGGTTTCATGGGATTGAGCATGTTAGGAAGTGCAATAGGGGAGGAGATGGGGAGCTCTCTCTGAGACAGAAGGAAGCTAAGTGGATCTGCAGATTGCAGACGACTATCTGTGGTCATAATACCGACAACAAATTTCACTACTTTCTAAACTAACAATAGAGGATTAATATCACATTAGACCCTATAACAATGATAAATAAGCGATATGGTTCACTGCCCATGCAACATCAGGAACAGTTTATGTATTAATCCTGCCAAGCTGGTAGTCCATATCTACATTTTCCAATCACTTCCCCTGCTTTTGAAACTGAGGGGACAAATCATGTTAAATACAGGTGTGGTTATGCATCACATGTAGGATGATCTAGCTGTTTAGCTATTGTTTTATTTGTCAAATAAACTTTGTCTGTCTAGGTATTTGTTTCTTTGTAAAATAAAATGCTTACTGAATGAGTTATTGTATTACTAACAATAGTATGATCGCATTTTGTGGTTACACTTCAACTATAACAAAAAATATTTAAATTGGAAATGTATTAAGGACAATGGTATGTCCTTCCCCTCTCCTACTCTCTGACCTCTCTCCAGCCTCACTGCCTCATTTTCACTCCTCTTGGACTATAATCCTTTCTTTAAGAAAGAAGGTAGTATGATTGTTGAAAGATGGTCGCAACATTATATTGATAGGGACGGCGTGGGCAGTAAAGGAATTCCTTTCACCTACACTCCCTTACACCATTTCAGTCACACTATATTAAATGGAGCCTTGTTGTGTTATTATTAGGGCAATGTAGCAGCATTTTAGTTGAAATATATATTGAGACACCTAGCAAGTAGTCTCAATCTGCAGTGACGATCTGCCGCCCGCATGTTTAAAGATGGCCACACTATTAGATTGCGGTTGCTGCCTACAACAGCGGCAGTTAGCATTAAGCACATGATTTTTCTGCCGTTTCCTCGTTTTTGATAGAACCATAAGTGCAGGTTTTGGCATCTCGCTAATGTTGAATTACCGTTAACATCTCACATCTGGTCTACCTCAATAGTTTATTTGTTATACATGTTCTTTTCTAAGATGGCCGCACCTAGTGGTAGTGGTCAGTATCCGGATCTACAATGACCCATGACAGGTCATGTGATACATGACGCCACAGGTTCTCAGCTGTTGGCGATTATGATTGCTTGGTATTTAAATTTACTGATTTGGTGCGCCCTTCAAACACACCCGGAAGCGCGGAACATGCATCTAGACACTTAGCAAGGTGTGTAGAGAGCGGGTCGGACTTCTTTAAACAATGCGGTTGGGTAAAACCTCCAAATTAGGAGATTGTGATTTGGGTTTGTTTTCAACCTCCTGCAACACTAGTGAGCCCCTCTTAATATGTAATGTGTACGCTGAAATTAATGCGGTCTGGTAAATTCCCAACATAGGGGGTTGTAATTCGGTTTCATCTTATCCAACGCTAATGAGTCCCTTTAAATATTAATGTGTACACTGGTACAAGGGCTGAAAAGGATATGGGGACTGTCGCATGAGACGCGTTCACGGGGGTTCGGGCAGATTGCATATAAGGCGTCTGCTGAGGATCACTTCCGATTAAAGGGATTCCTTGCCTTCTAAACATGGAATGACAACGCTTACTCATCGGCCCATAGGGAATGTGGAAACCAAAGATTGATTGAGCGTTGGGTTGTTTTATTCTAATAGCCGATTATTTTATCGCATTAGATTATGATCAATGGGTTTTTAGACTGCCGTAAAAGCGGGCTGGGCCGAAGGGCGTTCACGGATGATCGCAATTACGTAGCACTGATTTTTACTCTTGAAAGCTTGATTTGATATTTTACATGATAAAGCTCTAGTCGGTCCACAACAGGAGGGTTAGTTCTGCTCCATGTGGTTAGCTTTTCTCGTAGCATATTATAAAGCTTAATTCACAGTATTGATTTTGATCTTTAATTTTAAGAGTAGTCTATGCTCCGACAAGATTTTTGTATATAAAGAGCATTGCCCATACTTTAATCAAGTGTTTTAATTATTTTCAAACTAGGTGTCATCATGCCTGGGATTTCCCATTTGTCATAAGGTTGCACCTGTATCGTGATGATCGTTCATGGCGTATTAGCCTACTCTAATGTAGAGGTGAGAATTCAGACCAACATCTACTTAAGTATTACCACATCTTTTCACTCGCTTATATATCACAGTATTTAGCTACACAACACTCCTATGCGGCTCCTGAGTATTTCTCTTTACCCTATTCTGAGCCTGATCACCTTTGCTTTTCACTCGGCAATTCAGCTGTGATGCATACCAGCTGAATGTTTTAATAGATTGAATGGCTTTAACGTTTCCCTATTAGATAAGTCATTTCTATCTCATGATATATGGCTTAGTGTTAAATCTTATTGGCTCCGAGAATGAGGGTGATGATATAGTCATATTGGTCTAAGTGTGATTTGGCTTGCAATTAGTTATCTCTTAGTTATCATTATAAAATAAATGATTTTAATTGCAAGCCTGGGTTCCTACAAATGTTCAGAAACTATGGTTCTATTGAGTCTGTTTCTGTGCGTTTTTCACTGTCCTGTTCACTGTGTGTCCTGTGTGCCTTCCAGTTATCTCAGTTTTTAGTTATTATGTTATTTTGACAATGTTGAATTAGTTTATTTTATCAGTCATGATTGGTTACTGTGTGTCCTATGTGCCTTTTAATTATTTCAGTCATAAGTCATTAATATGTTATTGTGATAATGTTGAATTAGTTTGTTGTTAGTCATTTATGTTTTCTATGTGATTCATTACAGCCCTGACGAAGTTCCATGAATGTTTCTTGGGAAAAAAACGCATTGGCTGGTTGTTCATTTAATGTGCATGAACTTGGTATGAAGGATTTCTTCAATAATTACACTGGACTGGATCTGTTTTCTTGGTGCACCACCTTGCTTTCATCAAGGTTGGAATCTGTTTTACAGTGGCACTAATGGGCAAAAAGTGGTGTATGATTTGTGCCCTGGTCTTAACACTTAAATTCAGAAACTAAATGAGGTGCAACCTGGCCAGTCCGTTGCCTTTTTCAGTCTTGGCTTTCTATTAAACAAGTAACATATATCTAGCGCTGGAGCAGCACCTTCCTGAGGGCCCAGCGAATATTGTTGCTGTGAGGAAACAGTGGTATGCGTCGTCCTGGATGAATAAATGGGCAGTTTGGATTGTTTGTTGTCCGTTTTCCCCATGGTGCAATCGTGCTGCGCAGACAGCCATGGGGAGGACCCACCTTGACTCAGCGGGGCGCTAGTCTCCCTCGTCGGGTTCTACCATGTTAAGGGCATTACTGCCTCCCACACAGGCACCCCAGTGCTGTGTTTGTGAGTTCAGTCAGGTGCCTCAATGCAGCGTAATCAGACAGGCTGTATCCATACAAGTGAGACCAACATTAAACGGGGCCCACGCAGGGGCTGAGGCTATTCATGTAGAGTTGTTGAGGACCAGACTTGTTACAAGTATAAGGCCTCATCTATGGGCGCACCTTACCCCGAGGTCAGAAACATGGGGGGCACGAGCAGGCCCTTGGTGGTCAGCAGCCCTCAGGGCTCAGGATGCTGTTCCAGCACAAAGGAACGTAGCTTCACTCATTGCAATCACCAAGTTGGGCGGCACCAGTCCTCCTTACAGCATACACCAGGGGAGGTGCCGCTCCACGAGCAGTCCTTCCCAGCTCCAGGATAGGGCCGCCTTGCAGCATTTTCCAAGGGCTGAGTGGGGAAATCAAGGCAGAGGACTCATAATGGTGAAGCTGGGTAGGCCCACCTCACCCCATAGCTAATCTCTGGGCTCTTCACCAGCCTAGCAACAAGAAGTGTAGGTAGGCCAATCAGGCTGCAAATTCATGGCCCTGCTTGTGGGCACTGCTTCTACACAGGGATCCAAACCCAGGGGGAGGCACAAGCAGGCCTGTGGAATCCAGCGGGCAGCAAGACCCAGATGTCAAGAGTCAACATCCCCAGCATATAAATCCTCTCACTCAGGGGGACTCGCACTGCAGCCATTTCCTCTAATGCTATTCCCAGGACAAGGGCAGTCAATTCTGCCAACCTCCCCCCAGGCTGCGCAGATCCTACACCACTCCCAGCGTTCCTTATCCACTCAGGGCCACGTGAGCAGGCCCGTCCAGGCCCTGCTGTCTCCTCCTAGCTGCACCACATGGAAGCACCTCCGGGAGCAACAAGCAGGTCTATCTTGTACCGGTGCGGGGCTCTCTTTGGACAGTTAGTCATCAACCGTGGGCCCGGGAATAGCCTACAGCCCAGCCCCCCCCCGCACTGTGGGATAGTTTACAGTAAAACACAGAGGAAGCACTGCAAAACTGGGTAAGGTCACATATGGAAACTTTTAATCACTGGGTAGGAAGTTGCCAGGAGTTTCCTCCACCCACTGGGTTTAAATATGGCAACCCCATTACCCTCCTAAGAACACTCCCGGGCCTGTGAAGAATCAGAAGAAGGACTGCCCTACTGTCTGAATAACCTGAAGGCAGACTTGTCCTGCTTGCCTTGTACCCAGGACTCCAGAAGGGACTCCAAGGGTCAGTTGGCTGACCTTCTTTTCAAGCTATCAGGACACAACAAGCTTCCAGAGGCCTTTTCTGCAACTGTCTAGCTAACCAGTTCCAACTGGTCCTGTCCTAGACCCACCCTGCTGCTGGCCTTTGCTGGAATGAGTCTTGACCTCCAAGAGCTGTTTTCAAAGTCCTGGATGCTTGCCAAGTGTCAATGTACTCCTCCAAAGTTTTCTGAAACCTAGGACAGACCCGTTTTGCTTTGAGAACTGACAAGAAACCAGGACCAACCTGCCAAGCTGATCTGATGAAGGTGCAGCAGTGCTAGGTCAAAGATTCAGAATACTCCCACTATGTTCTTCTCCGCAACAGAAAATTCAGTCCAGTGGGACTTTGCGAGGAAAGTCTCCGGCCTTGTTGAGCCCTCTTCAGCAATAACCTGCAGCCTCGTCATCGGAAACCAGATGATTGTGGTTGGTGCTTGATGCTTTCTCGTGCTATTTTGAACCTTAAACTTAAAAAAATCATATCTCCAGTTATACCTATTTGCTTTCGTTGATTTGGTCTCATTTTATGTATTAACATTTACTCTAAATCTCAAATTTTTTATTTTCTTGTATTGTATTTTCACTTTATTTCTGTTTCAGTACAGCATGAATACTTTACACACTGCCTCTAAGTTAAACCTGACTGTTTCTGCGCCAAGCTACCAGAGTGTTAAGCACAGGGTCATTTAGTGTCTTTTGATGGTCGCCCTTACAAGGATTGTGATTATTATTTGAGGTTTGTTTTCAGCCCTCTCAACTAATTGTCCAATTTATTACAACCAAATTTAGGCCCCCAGTTTTAGCAGACTGGTGAAGGAGCAATGGTGGGTAAGGGTAAAGAAAGGTAATTGGTACATTGTGGTGTGGCATTGGACCTGCTTGCTAGTCGTGCTTTAAATATAGGGGCTAACATTTGGTCAGGAGTTTGGTCTCCCTTTTTTAGTGTTATACTTTATGTAAATTCTTTATCAGGTGATTGCAGGGACAATTTAAGTTCTAGACATTGGCAAAGCCAATAGATCTGGCTTGTGCTGCTGAGGGATTGGTTTTGCTAAATCTGATTTCCCTGAATGTTTTTTATATTAAAATTTAACATAAAAACATTCAAATATGCTCGTATGTAAGGATGTGTTGGTGGCTATCTTGTTTTTGTTGTTTTAGAAACCCCCACTCCCTCCCTGTGGACGAGCGGTGGCCTGTAATTTTAGTAGGGAGGAGGGACTGACACTTGTCCCTGGCCACTTCATGTCTTAAAACTGAAGTGCCCAAGTCGGAGGCGCTCCTTCTCGTCATGAGGTGTAGGGCCTCAAGGCATTTTTGCGAGGATGAGGAGGTCACACCCACAGGGCTGTGGAATCCTCAGCCTGGCAAAGTTCAGCTCAGGCAGCCAGGAGCCTGCACATTTAACACATGTCTAGCTCCGCATTTAGCGCATGACTAGCTCCTAGCTGCCTGACCTGAACAAGATGGCAGGCTGACCTTTATTCAGTTTGACAGATACTTTCCTTGTCAGGGAAAAAGGTTGAGGGTGTGGCCCTCAGCCCAGATGGATGGCCCACGACTGCTGTAGCACCTAGATTAATTTCAAACCCCACTACCTTTCAAATTCCCTTTCTTAGCACTCCCAACCCATGTAACTCTTCACCAGCATTCCCCAAGGTCTCTATATCAGCGTGTCAACATGCAACAGCACTGAATGTGTCACAATACCTACTATCCACTGCGGGGCCAGCTTCTGCTAGAGTGCACACTACCTGTCTGCTGCATTAGATAGCAGTAGTTTCAGCTCGATAATAGACTGAGGCAGTGGCGGTGCCTCCATATGAGTGGAGGAGCGTCGCGCCCTCCCCCCACCCCCCCCCCCCCCACATTGCTGTGTAGAAAGCTGAAAAAATAAAATTGTGGTAAAAAATGATTTTATTATCATTTTACTTTTTCAGCTTTCTGCCAAACGGAGAGGGCAGGGCAGAGCCAGTGCACCATTGCTGCTGATTGGCAGCAATGATGAGTGGCCCATTCACTTTAAAGTGTGCATGTCGTGTGACCGTCTAACTTCCTATGGCCAAGCCGACATGCACAGTTTAAACTCTCCAACCCAGCAGTCTTAGACAGCTGGTGATGGAGAGCGGGCACAGGGCTCCAGTGCCTTTTAGAGGACTGGCCGGCATGCTCCAGCCAATCCAGACACTGCACTGAGCAGCATCTAGATTGGATAAGCTGTTGGTAAAAACTGAATCAAGGAAGTGCTCTGCTGAGTGTGTAGGCTGGTTACAATAAAACTGAAGTCAGGAGAATCTAGATCCTGACTAAAAACTTTGGACTGTGAATTAAGAGAGTACTCTTCTAATTCATAGTCCAAAAGTTTTATTCAGGATCTATCTGAATAATTTGGAGGCTTTTAAATGTATGGAGCTCTCAGTGGAACACCTGCTTGTTGTCAGGCTCACAAGCTATTACGTTTCTTCAGTCCTGTAGGGTCCTGTGGCAGAAACCTCTGATGTACGAGTCATGCACTCTTCCTCCACAGTCCATGCACCCTTCCCTTCCAACTAGTGCTTTAAATGGAAATATTAAAGTGCAAGTACTCATTTTTAGAGAACCTGTTTGTTCCTGAAAAGTGCTGGTGCTCTCCCATTAAATGTATTGTATTGCAGCAGTGCTGAGAAGGCAGGTACTGTCCCTTACAAATTAAAGAAGTGTAGGTACTCAATCCCAAACATTACCTGCCCATTTAAAGTCCTGCCAAAACACATGTTTTGCGGACGCTAAGGCTTAGAAAGCAACATTGGTTAACTTAGGAGATGGAGACTTTAGGCCACTTGTGCTACATTTCTGTTTGCGATTTCCTAATTGTGAATTTTTGTGATTTGCTATAAGGAAATCACAAACCACAATGTACAACAGTGTAGGCCACTGCCTGCTCTTAAACGTTTTTGCATACATTCAAAAAAGGGAATGAGTTGCCACCAAATTAAATTTGGTGGTAAAAAGCAAATGTTTTGCGACCCCATTTCGGATGCAAAACATTCATACATACTGATTTCGATTTTCTAGAATATTATGAATATACTCGCTTGTCCTGGTTCACTTACATATCTACGGAATTAATGGGTGAGGGGTTCCCCATTTCCAAGGACAAGTGGCAATCTACATACCCTCATTAACACAGGACAGGCATATAACCAGAATCCATCACCCCTTCAATTTCGAACAAATACATACCACTACGAGCTGCTATTAGAAAGGTACGCCCTGAACACGCTCCTCCTAATACTGAATCACTAACCTATTTAACAATTTGTTAATAGATTACCGAATCACAAAATAGGGTTTGGTACATAGAAAAAGTATTTTTACCGGTCTCAAGCAAAGCTAGGTATATGTGGCCCCATGTTCCCTATCTGAATTACATGCTGCTCCCAGCCTTGTGTGCCAACTTGTAATGGTGTGCCCCGTCACTGCCCCCAGAGCGTGGTTCCCTTCTGAGCCATGATACTGTACAACTCGAATACATATTATGGTTCCACCTTGCTTTGAGAAAAATCTGTACTGTAAGACTTGCCCTGCAGGTCACAGGTTCTAATCATTGTCAAAGTTCATGTGATTGTGGCAGAGATTCTAGCATAACTTGCAGGTCACAAGGCCCAATTCAGAGAAATAGTTCAATCAGTTCTATGACTTCTGCAAACATATGCATATGATCTTCTTGGAACAAGCATGAGTTTGGCAAAATTAATGCAATCGAGTTGTGTAGTGATATCAATAATTGAACAAAAATTCTTATTAAGTGCTTCATATACTGCCATTACACAATAGGGTGCAGATTATTGAATGGACCTGCTTCTTTGCGTGTTTCTAAAAAAGGCAGGGTGCAACATATCTGCACTCTAGTATCATGAGACGACTTTTCTTCATGTTTAGAAAATTCTGTTTTGGGGTAAATTTTTCATGCAGTACACTATTTATCTATGTCAAGCAACCCCAATGGCCAGCTGTGCCTGTTACCTCTGATACATAACTCCAAGTCATCCATCGAACTGTCATTTGAACAGCGGACGGGGGGGGGGGGGGGGGGGGGGGAGGGGGCTTTGTCTTTTTTTTGTGTGCTAATTTCTGCTATGCTTCATTAATGAAAGCAGAGACTGTAACCCAGCAACTACAGTTGTATACAGTGTGAAAAGCCGTTTTTCTGTCACCACCGCGCCTCTTTGTGCTAAGGCATCAGGACATGCACCCAAGAGTGTGAAGATCAATGATTTAGAACAATACCCCACATTAGGAGGCAGTGGTCGTCTGCATGTAATTCCTGGAACAGGAGACCCTCAGCAAGGCAGCAATAAAATAACGTAAACTAAGTCACAGCTACCTTTCATATGGTAATAAACTGTATTAATCACAACTAAGACACCCAAGAAACTATTTAAACCAATGCTACACCTTAAACAGCCTTTCTCTGGGCATACACAAAAATCTGACAGGATGTTGTAATGCTACAGGCAATTATACATTGTGAGATCGTGTATTGACTATTGACTCCATGTTGCTTTAATTACATTTGTGAGCACAGTTTCATCTTGTGTCTGTCTGACCTTGCCTTTCAGTTGCGAACACAGGCAGGCCCAGGTTACTTGCGCACACACAGATTGCTAAGTTTTTCCCTTCACCGAGCAAGAGAGATGGGGAACAGACCGTGGGATGTGTACAGGTCCAAAGATGAGAATGTAAAGAATTCTGCCTCGCCTCTCATCGGAGAATGAATCACAGTGAGTTGTCTACGAGTACCTCAGACGGTTGATGTGATGAAATAAATCCAGCTAGACCCTTCTTTGATTTGAAATGCGCCTGTGAGCGCTTTCCAGGAGCAGCGAGCATCTCTGAGCCGCCGCATTCAGGCAGGACATTCGCCTGCTAACGTTATACACCGGTCTAGGTGCGTAAAGCAATTATTTAGAACCATCGTTTTGAATTACCAAGCGCCCAAGACTGGAGCACCACTATGAAACACCGCCACCTCCTTTAATCTGATTTTGAAATGTCATGACTGAGCCAAAGATTGCATATTTGATCCTCTGATGCTCCACTGAGTATCTGTAAGCTGTCAACCCTCTTCTTTCCCCCCCACCTCTGTCCTGATGAAGACCCGCATTGACTACCTAGTAATGCATCCCTTGGGTTGAAACGTCGATGCTATCTCTTGGTCCAGATCAAGGCTTTGCGCACAAAAGATTAGATTTGTTTAGGCAGCATAGTCATTGATTTCCTTTACCACTGGCCTTGTACTCTTCCCTTGTACATATTTTAGTCACTTTGTACAGAATACGCACCAACTCGGCACAATATCACTTGATCACATGTCACTTTACATTTCACTTAATGTTTGACAGCTTTTATAATTGCTTGGGTATTTATAAATGATGCACAAAATGGGAGCGGCTTACCACCCCGCGCCGGATGCACAGCTTTAATTTCCGTTGCACTTCACAAATGCCAATAAACTTCCTAATTTTTTCTCCATACTCTTTTTATTTTTTGTTGTAGTCAAAAGTTTGCCATTTCTTCATGTTTTTGCGCAAATCACAAGAGAGGTGAAGATGTAAGCGCCTCTCTTGTGATTTGCGCAAAAACATGAAGAAATGGCAAACTTTTGACTACAACAAAAAATAAAAAGAGTATGGAGAAAAAAATTATGAAGTTTATTGGCATTTGTGAAGTGCAACGGAAATTAAAGCTGTGCCTCCGGCGCGGGGTGGTAAGCCGCTCCCATTTTGTGCATCATTTTACAGCGTGGTTTTGGGCTGACCACGTTTTCCGGGTAGCACGCGGAAGAGAACATCAAGGAACAACGAAAGATACAATCCTTAAAAACAAGGTGTTCACTTTGTCATTTTTGCAATGTATTTATAAATGATGCAATTTATATAAAAAAACATATATACCCTTCAATGTGTTTTTTGCCTTTGTTTTATATGTGTTCCTTGTACTAAAACTTTGATATGAACATTTGATGAATAACTTTTTGAATTGATATTTTGCATAAGAAATAGCTTTTATACCCGACAGAACCATAGTTTTTCTTCACCTCTCATCAGAGCATGACCAGATACGTTGAGTGACCTCAACACAGAGAGTGTAGCCAGCACCTATAGTGAAGATGAAGGGAGGGGTGGCTTCTAGAAGTCTCTCTCAGTGTTAGTAAAGAGTATAAAGAAGGAGGCCTGACGTTTTGACAGGTACTCTCCTGGGAGTGGACACACTGCCCGGGGCTTTTGTGCCCGGTTGAGATCTCCTGCGTAGACTGTCAACAGGTTCCCCAGTCGCGCTGACAAGGATGATGCTAAACAGACAACCGGTGAATTATTCCAAGTTCTAATTACTCATTCTTGTGTACATTCATTTATCTTTCTATGCATTTATTCTTGTGTATATACATTCACTATACACGTTTGTTTTACATGTGCATTATTGCCATTTGATATATGGGAACTTGCTGCAATCAATTTTCCCCTTTACATGGCAAATGAGGGTTATTTTGTATTTTGGTATTCTAAAGTATGTAGAGTCCTAGTTTGAGGAGTGTTCATGTTGTGTCCTGGTATTTTGAAGTCTTGCTCAGGTGGTCTTAAGAGAAGGCAAGGCATTTTAGCGCCACGAACAGGGGAAAGGGGGAGAATGTTTGGCAGAAAATCAAAAATGGATAAAGCAGGTTCCCAGATATCAAATGAAATTCCAGGATGGGAATTAGTTCCATATAGTCCGCTTGTTCATGAGTGGTCACATTGTGCTGAGTTGAGTGAGAATCCGAGTGTGTGTGTGTGTATGCCTGATGCGCAGGTAGAAGATGTATTAATTTGCTTGTAAAAGCTGCTAATTGTAAAAGGAACAGAGTTTTCTACATTGGGTCGAAGAGGCTGGATCCTCTTAAATGCTTATAGGAAAATGCATGAAAAAATGTATTCAGTTACAAAAAGAGCATGAGGCGATGGAAAAACAGCTAGTGGAAGCCAAGAATACTTCTGTGATGCTGTCATGTCAGAATAAGTTATTGCAAGATAAATTGAAAAACTTATCAGCT
Source organism: Triturus cristatus (assembly GCF_964204655.1). Lineage (NCBI taxonomy): Eukaryota > Metazoa > Chordata > Amphibia > Caudata > Salamandridae > Triturus > Triturus cristatus. The sequence goes on from NC_140585.1 coordinate 1,099,909,958, forward strand.
TGTGGCTGAAAACGTGGCAATACGTGTAGCACAATATAAGTGGAAAAAACGAAGAGGAAGGATTAACAAGAGAAAGGTGCATTTGGCTTTGGCTAATGTTGGTTTAAATTGGAACCCAGAGGAGTAGGATGGTAACCTATGGAAGTCATAAGAGTTTTCGTCCGACTCGGGGGAGAGTGTTTTCAGTCAGAATGAGACATAAGGTCAGAAAACCATCCGAGCACATCCCATGTACCGGCAAATGCTACAGCAATATCCACAAAATCCACAGGGGTTTCTGCTGAACTCCTTGTAGGATTTCACACAGCAGCCGATTAGTGAGATCACAGTTTCCAAGAGAGATCGGGTGAAACAGTGATTGCATGGATGGTGCGCTTGTTGGATTAAAGGGCACAGGGAGAGCATTTAGATCATTGAGATGCAGCAAAGTTTTATATACTAAGCAATAGTCCTGTTGTGCATGAGTTTAGGAGTTTTCAGGAAAAAGAACAGACCATTTTACTGTGTTAGCAGCAGAAGGATGTTCATGCAAATACCCAACTGAGTCAGACTGGCCGCCAACTGATAAGCCCTGGTTTACACTGAGGGATGCAATGCAGAGAATGAAAGAGGATATAATGGAAGTTGCTATTCTCATTGGTACTCCTCATGATTTGATGAATGGATTGCTAAATACATCAGTGCAAAATAGGATAATTTGTTTAGCTCCCCCAGCCTACAAACATGTTATAATGATGTTGAATAATCAAACAGGCAATCCCTTGTCTCAGGTGCTTGAGGCAGTACGTGAATTGCGTGAGTTGGGGGAGTGGAACAAAACTGAGGTCCTCCCAGTCTAAAACTTGTACTGATAATATTAGAGTGTCTAGGAGTGACATGTTTATGGCATTGTTGAAAGACAGGGTGTCAAAGAAAGAAATTAATGGCATTGATGCCAAGAGTATGTGGGAGATGTATTGGAGGCGAATGCTGGATAAAAAAGGAAGGAAGTAGAAAGGTGAATAGGAAGGACAATAAGCAGGTGAATCTGAAACAGCTGGATTTGAGGTGAAGGAGGAAAGAGTAGGGACGGTCAGAGAGAGAGCACTGTCTGATGGGGGGGGGATATGAGTTATGACCAGGCAAATGGGAACAGGGACAACAGTGGGGGGCATAGATGAGACGTTTCCTGAAGATTATCAGAGAGTTAATCCAGATTTGACATGGGTGAAAGTATGCAGGGCAAATTTAGATTAAGGAAGTGGCCGAGCTCCAATGCAGGGAGGGCTCGCAAGGATAACAGACCCCATGTTAGTGTTGAGATTTATTGGAAGAATGGAAACATCCAAAATGTGCAAGTCCTAGTGGATACCGGTGAAGAGGCCTCTTTAATACATGAAAATCCAAAAAGTTCAAAGGACGGTATTTTACAATTAAAGGTTTGGGTGGAAAGGAAACACCAGCAGTACAAACTACCGTCTATATGAGAATTGGGAGTGTCCCAAAAAGAGAATGCACTGTTTTGATAGTGCCCATTCTTGAGTACATCGTTGGAATTGACATGACATCTTAAAAGGCATGACTCCGTATTTAGAGGATGGATGCTATCAGTTTGCATCAGAAAGGTACATCTCCTTTGCCACCACGAGAATGGTTCATTCAAATATTCGTCCAGTGAAGGTGCCCCAAAGTTCTAAGATAATTGATATGAAACAGTGCAAAATTTGAGGAGGGCTTGAGGAGATCCGTGAAACCATATGAGACCTGATAGAGGCAGGGGTGGTGATTCAAATCACTGCCGCCTGGAATAACCGTGTGTGGCCCATGTGCAAAAGTGATAATAGTTGGCGCATGACAGTTGATTCTCGTGAATTCAACAAGCATACTCCCCCTCTGGCTGTCTCAGATACAATTACCTTAATTGAGAAAATACAGTGGGACTTGGTATTTGATTATTGACATAGCCAATGCTTTTTCCTCTATACCGATAACCTCGAGAACTAAGAACAATTTGCCTTCTCCTGGAACAGTAGGCTCTTTACATTTCAAAGACTGTCTCAGAGGTATTTGCATAGTCCTACCATCTGTCACCGGCTGGTGGTGGAGCACTTGGATGAGGTATCAGCCATTCCCAGGGTGCAGCTTTGCCATTACATTGATGATGTGGTGATACAGGGAGAGACACAAGAACAGGTGCAGATCCAATTGGATAGGATTGTGGATCACTTGCAGAGTAATGGGTGGGAGATACATCCCACAAAGGTACATGGACCCACTCAAAATGTGAAATTTTGGAGTATCCAATTGTATCAGGGACATAGAGAGGTGGTGCCGCAAGTGAGACAAAAGATTAAAGAATTTGCTGTACCACAAAATAGGAAGGAAGCTTCGAGGTTCATTGGTTTTTTGGAGACAGCATATCCCTCACAGAAGTCAAGTTTTGACCCCTTTGCACAAGGTTATGTGAAAGAAACATGAGTTTGAGTGGGAAGAGCAGTAACAGAAAGCCTTTGAATCAGCAAAGGAGGCTATACAGCATGTCTTGGATTTGTGGCTAGTATGAGAGGGGGATGTTGAACTGAATACGACAGTCCAGGGGCAGTATGCCAATCGGATTTTGCGGCAGAAAGAAAAGGGGGACTTTAGGATTCTGGCCAAAAAAAATACCAGATGCTGCACTCCATTTGAAAAGCATATAATGCAATAGGTGATGATTTCTCCCAAGACTCATAGAATAGGGCATTAGCAGGAAGCCAGCATTGTGACGTGGAAGTGGTACATGCACGACAGGACCAAAGGCACTGCAGTGTTACATGAGCAGGGGGTGCGGACCCCATTGTAAGGTACAGAGGTGTTACAGGATGTGTCTGAGATACAGGAGTCCCCTGTGAAGTGGGGTGTGCCATTTGCAGCATCGTCTTCAGAAGACAAGAGACATGTATGGTTTAGTGATGGCTCAGCCAGGCATGTGGGGGCAAGAGGCATTGGAAAGCGGTGTCGTACAATCCTGTGACCAAGAAATTGTTAGCTACAATCAAAGAGGGAAAGAGTAGCCAGTTTGCAGAACTGTATGTTGTGTATCAGGCTTTGAAACAAGAATTACCTGGAATGTGCTTTATTTTCAGAAACCCATGGTCTACTGCCAATAGGGTATTTTATTGTTTTACAGAGTGTTATATAGCTTGAACTGGACACAAAGTTATTGGGTATCCGAGCACTTTACATAAAACCAGTTGGGTTACCCGACTTCCCACATGGCATGCCCATAACTGGATGATACCTTCAAAAGAGGTGTGGGTTAAGGAGTGGCAAGCGATCTGGGAAATGTTATCACAAAGCACATTTACTGTATATCACATAGCTGCCCACTTCCAAACAAAGATCATTAGAACAGTGGTGTCATTCTGTTGCAGCTGAAAAAGCCACAATTACGGAGGCCAAGGTGGTGACACAGGATTCTGATTTGGTGAGAGTGGCTAAGTGGGCATACCAAAAATGTGGACACTGGGAGAGAAAACCACTAACAGGTGGTCCAAGAATAGATGGATGCATATTCCCATACATTTGATCAAAACACTGATTATGCAATGTCCCATTTGCCAGCATATACAACACAGACCAGCCCCACAGGTGGTGAGAGGTCAGCTAGGTAGGGGAAAGCTGCCAGGCCAGATGTCGCAGATCGACTACATTGGACCAATGCAGATTAGTCAGGGTTGTCATATGCATGTACGGTGGTGGATACTTACTCTGGTTACTTGATAGCCTTTCTGTGTACATGCACCACTCAGCAGAATACTTTGAAAACACTGAATCTACTTATTTTTTATTATGGTATTCCATTGCAGATCCAAAGTGACAATGCTTCTCTTTTCAAAGGCAAATTGGTGCAGGTTTATTGTGCACAGCAAAAGATAGAGTAGGTTTATCACATCCCTTACTACCCCATAAGCTGTGGGTTTAATTGAGAGGATGAATGGATTGTTGAATTCTCAGCTGAAAAAAATGTCAGATGGATCATTTAAAGGTTGGAGGGACAACTTGCATGATGCATTGTTAATACTGAACAACATGCCTTTGACAAATGCAGAAACTTCATTACTGCGAATGTTTGCAGCAGCTTTGCAGATTCAGCCTCCCGTACCCACTAACACTATCTTGTACTTGGAGACAAGTCCCAGAGCCTTGGCTCCATATCGGGTCGCCCTAGAGGCTACAGGTCTTGATGAATTACTGAGATCCAGAGATATAGCTTTAATTGAAACCCGGGTTGGAATTCAGATTCCCCCGGGGCATTTTGGTTGATTGCCCCCCCCGCTCTGGCCTTGCCTTAAATGGTATCAAAATTCTGGGAGGGGTAATAGATTCTGATTACCAAGAAGAGATAGAAGTGATACTGTTGAACAGTGGATACACTGATTTAGTAGTGCAACTGGGAGATCGAGTTGCCCAGATTATCATCATGCCGGTTTATGGAAAAAATGTTAGAAATGGGACTGCCCCAGCCCTTCTTACTGTACGAGGACAGGGAGGGTTCGGCTCCACTGATAAGAACCCAGGAGCCAAAGTGTAGATCCAATGCCCTAAAAACCCTCCTGAACCTGCTGAAATCATAGCTACAGGAAGAGACAACATCCTAGTTGTAATGAGACCTGGTGAGGAGAAATGGGAACATGAGCTTCTGATAAATGCCATTTGCTAGAATGAATGATACTTGTTTGTTCTCTGTTCTTCTAGATCACAGCATGGCATGTTTATGTCCTGATTGCTCTGTTTGGACTGTGTTCTGGGATATCCAGAGGGGACTGGGAGGATCCAAGGAGGCCCACAGCCAAGGGCTTCAACCACCAGTATCAAATGACATTATTACAGTAGCCAGAGAAAATGTAGACTTTTTGGCGCAAAATGTGCCAAACATATCTAATTTCTGTATGCGGAACATTAAGAGCACCCTTGACATTATCGCCACCTGCTTAGTTACCATACCTACTCCTGTTAATGTTCTATTACAAATCTTTAATACTACCAATGCTGATGAGGTGGTGAAGGAGAGCGATGCCAGAGCCCACCTCCCACTATATGAGTACTGTAAATTTTGCTCTGAGGTAACATGATAGGAGTCATATTTTTCCACATATTTCCTAACATTCAATCTCTCTTTTGCAGTCACTTGTTATAGCCTTGCATGTGATCCTGCTAAAATAGGAAAGTGCCAGCAGCTAACGCTTGACAATTCTATGAGTAACATTTCCAGATAACCACGTACATTGTGTCAGTTACGGAGCTATAGTATGTGTACCACTGTAAATAACAATATGTCCTGCAAACACATGGTGTCTGTTGCTAGTCACTTTAGACATGATTTATTACCGAAGGGATAGCTCCTTTCGGGTGGAAATACGTCATACACCTACATTCCAGTGAACCTAACTGGTGGACCATGTGCCTTAACACGATTTGCACCCTCATTCTTCCCCCTTCTGTCCTTCTCCGTCCTTCTGATCTTCCTACATCCTTTTCGTTCGCAGCCTTTCTCCCTCTTTTCTCCCCTCACCTTGTTTCTTTGCTCTTCCCTCAGTTACGCATGTGTCTCTCTGCCCTTTAAATCCCCTTTTCTTTCTTATTCTTACCTCTTGTTTCAGACTTTCAGCTTCTACCGTCTTTTAGGTCCTCCAGGTTCTTTTTCCCTCCAAGCCCTTCTCTTCTTTGCGCCTCTTGGTATTAATGACATTATTTTATATCATTCATGCCTTAATAAGCCATTTCGCAGGATTTCTCCCATTTTCAACACTCGCCTCTAGTCTCCATTTTCTTATATCCATATTCCTCTTTTTACTCCCTTTGCTCTTCGCCCTTCTGTCCCCCTTCAGGCCCGCTCTTGTGTGCGTAGACACCAATCCAACTCTCACCACTAGGTATGATCGAGAGGATACATTTTAGTCATGGATCTGAGAACTGGCATATAGTTCTCGCTTTACCAAATTATGCTAGTAGGAAACACTGTATTACAATTCTGGGAAGGGCCACAACACAGCAACATGTTCCTGGTGACAGCAGTTATTAAGCTTCAATAAAACAAAGAGTGTGGTCAAAAAGCTTGACTAGCTACAATTGATGTTACTACTCGTCCATGTTCTCAGACCACCTCCTCACCCTCCTGCCTCCACTCTCACCTGGAACTCTGGATTCTTTTTGCTTAGTATTGAGTTATTTTGGGGGAGAGGGCTGAGCAACAGACTTTGAGGGCAATTGTTAGACCTCTCAGCCTTAAGGTAGTCTTCCCCCAAACTGTTTGCCTTTCTCCTCCATATTTTTCAGATCTCATTTTTGTTGGCCTCAGGACTCTACCACTGACTAGCAGTTCTAAAGTGGACAAAGTGTGTGTGCTCACTCCTTAAAACATGATAACATTGGCTTATCCACAGCTGCCACATTTAATGTAAGTCACTAGTAAAGTGGCACTACATGTATCCAGGGCTCGTAAATTAAATGTGACTACTGGGCCTGTAGCACTTATTGTGCCACCCACTTAAGTAGTTCTTGACACTTGCCTCAGGTCTGCCTTTGCAGCTTGTGTGTGTCGTTTTAAATTACCATTTCCACTTAGGAAAATACATTTTGTGCCAGGTCCAAACTTTACTTTTTAATGCATATGTCACCCCCAGGGTAGACCCCAAACAGCCCACAGGGCAGGGTGCAATGGATTTAAGAAGCAGGGCATGTACCTTTTAGTTTTACAAGTCCTAATAGTGAAAAACTCTAAATTTGTTTTCACAATTGTACTTCCTACCTCTCCCATGGGAAATTATCAGGGTTACCTTTTTACACTTAATAAGTATATATTTCAAATGGGGGAAGATAAACAGTTCATGTTTGATGTCATTTGGAATTGTAATAAAAAAATCCTCTTTTATGGTAAAGTTGTATTTTAAATTACAATTTTGAAAATGCCACTTTTAGAAAGTTGACATGTTGCTGCCTTAGCCATTTGGTGCTTGCATCCTATCTCTGGTCACATGACTGGGTGTAGTTGGTCTTTGTGTATTCCTCCTAAACTTTCAACAAAATCGTCTAGAGGTTTCTCCCACTTTAAAAAAGGCACTAGATATAAATATTGGACATTAGACACCAACTATTCAGTACAGTTCTGGACCTGTAGAAGACTCTGCCAGAAAGGACTGCTGTGCTTCTGAAAGGACTGCCACACTGCTGCCCTGAGGACTACTGCCTGCTGTGCTGACCTTTTGTCTGGGTGAGAAGGACTGAGCCTGCAACCTGTACCCAAGACCACCAGAGTGACTCCAAGTGCTAGTCTCTTGTAAGCAGCACCTGGACTTTGCAACTGTGAGTCCTACCGTGACAAGTGATACCATCCCAGTCCTGGACACTTGGAAGTGGGCCTGAAGGAGTTCAGTCAGCCCATCTGTAAACCGAACAGAACCAACGCATCTCCTCTGCTGTTTGGTGCAACCTGGAACAGAACTGGTGTCTTGCCTCTGCTGCATGGGCTTTCCCATTGCAAGGACTGTGCATCGCCCCCGCAGCCACATCCGAACTGCTACTGCATGGCGCATCCTTGCCAAAGGCCCTTGCATCACAAGCCCTTCATCAACAGCATCCTCGACAATGACACAGGACTCCACATATTGAGTACGCAGCTTCATCAGAACCAGCCGGTGCGGGACACTTTCTTGACACAGGACACAAGCCCCCTTATTGATGGCATCTTCCACAAAGATGCAGGATCTTGCATTGCAGCCTCGAAGCTCCCGGTAACTGCAGCTGTGCAACGCATCTCCGACTAGGACCTTGCAATGCTCTTTATTCTGGATTTCAGATACTCTTGTTCAGCAGGCCTAACTAGGTCCCAGTAGCCAGCCCACGCTCCATTGCAGTCAACGTGAACTTGTGGTTTTGTCCCAGTCTAGAGCGACCAGATACAGTTGGTGCTTTGTGCGGTTTTTACTTACATCTTTACAATTACTTATTGTCAGTTCGACTGATTGGATTGTAGTCATTATGGCCTTGTTTCATTTATTAGAATTTACTATTTTTCTAATTTGGAGTGGGATATTTCTTGTGTGGTGTTTTCACGTTAATACTGTTTGAAGTGTTGCACAACTACTTGACATATTGCCTTTGAGTTAAGCCTGACTGCTCTATGCCAAGCTACCCAAAGGTTTAGCACAGGTTAATTTAGGGCGGACTTGTTACTTCAGCCTGACAAGGTTTGTGGTTGCTGCTGAGTAGGGTTTCACCTCCCTCAACCTGTAACCTCATTTCTTACAGTCTGCACACCTTAATGCTAGAAAGAGAAGCTAGGGTTGAATAGAGTTGAGTATTTAGTCTCATCTCAACTTTCCATACTAAAACAGTTATCTGGAGGAGGTGTGCCACCTCAGGTAAATAAGGACTGGGACGAGGAGGAATTGGGGCGAGGATTAATGAACATTGCCAGTAAGTAATGAAGATGTTTCCTGTATTGAGGTTAAGCTAATCTTTGACATGATGAGGGATAAGCTCATACATGATTGTCTAAAATAAAACAATATGGTCAAGTGGTACTAAGGCTGCAATGCTAAACTGTTTGTTACACGTTTGTTGAACGTCTCTGGGGGATGTCAATGTTAAGTCCATTTGAAGAATCAGCATACTAAACTGAATATGATGTATATACTGGTTGACTCCCCACAAGTCTGGAATCGATTGAAAATCCCCATCTGGTGTTTCGACTATGAACCTTATTGAATTAGCTCCAATGTCTCGCTGGTTTCTGGGCACAAGGATAATGTCACCTCGAAGAAGAAGAGAATTGATCACTTTTTTCAAGACAAACTGATTAGGAAGACGAGGCATCAGAGGCCTTATGAGTAATGGTCCTAGAGAAGGGAGTTGAAATTCAATACAAATAAAATCTCTGACAATGTCAAGATCACAAGCATCTTGGAGACTAATTGTGTCATGCTAGAAGAAAATGATGGATGGGATTCCCTACTACTCCTACTTTTTGTGCATAGTATCATTGTTTAAAATACTTGGTGTTGCTTGGAAATGTAAAGGGGAGACCAGGATTTTTTAGGCAGTGTATCCCCCCCCCTTCCCCCTCTCCACACCATTTGCCCCATCCTATCCAGTTCTTTGGGAGCCCTCTTGGCAATTAAAAATTCAGGACAACTAGAAGCCATTCTGAAAGGCTGTCTAATCTTCTTTTCATCTGCTGTCTTTTGAATTGAGTCCAGCAGCTCAGGCCCATATACTGTAGGCCACAGAAGGGGAAGGTGATTTATGTGAGCTCTCCCAGTATCTACCACAAATTCAAGCTAGAGTTGTCATCTAGCCTCCAGAGAAGCGTCTGCAGCAGTAGCTGCGGAATATAAGTCCTCATAGCTGCGTAGTGTTTCACTTAAAATGGGACTATCTGTTAATTAGACCTTTTTAGAGAGAGAGCTCTACACTACTTCGGAAGGTGTCAACCTTCCCTAATCCAATCACCCCAAAGGTGATGCCCCTGGGCCTCAAACCCCCCTGCCCTGACTCGCTTGGCTAAAGGCGAATAGCACATGTGCTATATGCCTGAGCACAGCAAAACTTACAAAAGTATACTACTGGGAAAAGACAGAAACTCCACCAGCCATACAATGGCACCAACAATTATGGATGGTGCTAGCTATGTAGTTCCTGATAAGCAACATTCAAGTATCACATCTAGCATTTGAACTTAAATGGAAGCTTTTGGTCACCCACCCGAGTAAGGGGACGCCCAGCCTAGCCCTCTCTCCATGTTGGAGGGCTCTAGAAATCTTCCACTGATGGGAGCAAGACGAACCATGACATTCAGTCATACATTGCAATCACTACGAGCTAGTCCTCCAATGATAAGTGGAAATGAAACTTACCCATCGCTATTTTGCTTTTCAGGTGGTCACTGTTGGTTATTGTGAAATCGAGATATCCAGCCCTCAGTGGAAACACAGGAAATTGAGATGTACAAACAAGTGGTGTTTATTCAAGAAGTACAGCAAGAGGACCCCCGCCACAGCTGTCGTCTTGGACACTCTGTCACACACTCCACACAGGGAGCTTAGCTTAGAACCTTTAGCGCTGTGACATGCTAAAGCATGTCACAGGGGTACAAACCATTATCAAACAAGGGAGAGGGGGTGAGGGGAATGAACAGCGTTCCCCTAAAGCAGAGGATACCGCAGTTATCTTACCCTTTTGACGGCTGGGGATGGCAGAAGGTGGAGAGGGAAAGGTTGGGTGAAACTGAGGTCATTGAATGGAGAGGAGACAGCGAGCACGCCCCACTTAATTAGACAATTGTGAGTTCTGCACCTAACTTAAGTCAGCAGCTGAGCCCGTTTCAGCGATCTCTCTTACCTGTGCTTATAATGATGAGTGATTGGAGACATTTCATTTTAAAATGCCAATAAAAATGGTTTGAAACAAAAAAAAAAGTTATCGAAACAAAATCGAGCCAAACGTTCAACTGACCTAACCACTAGGTGGCAAGAGGGGCTCTCTCATAGGCTCTCTTCTTTCTCTTTTTTCTTGCATGCGTGCTAATTTTGCTATTTTTTTTAATGAGATTGCTGAAGCAGGATCTTCAGTAAAAAGACTTTGGGCCTGATTTGGATCTTGGCAGATGGGTTACCCCGCCTGCCGAAACTGTAATCCCATAAGAAGGTATAGGATTTATATTTCGGTGGACGGGATATCTGTCACCATGGTAATGGAGTCACCCCTCCGCCAAGATCCAAATCAGGCCCTTTGTATCCAGCCTGATTAGTAGTGCAGGCAGGGAGTGGTTATTTTAAAAGGAAGAAACAATGCTTGCTAGAGCAGAGCAGTCTCTTCAAATTAAAAGCTAATTCAGGGCAGTGGAAATTAGATTAAGTCCCCGCTCCACCCCAGCTGAATAAGAGGACAAAACAGGAGGGTGTAGCCTGCTGAGAATTACGCGTCTGCTCCATCACAGCTGCAGCATCTGAACAACATGAGATGTTGACAGACCTTTCACTGGCTTCATACACCTGTGCCGGTATAACGTAACATAGAAAGAATGACTTCCACGGGGTACGTCTGAGCAGGAGACAGAAAGCAAAGTTGTTATAGAGTTGAGGGCCTTAGGCCTACATACTGCTAAAACAAGTAACCCAGACACAGGGTGATAGTCACTAAAACTGGCCCCGGACGCCTGGCCCCTTTTATTACCGGGTCCCCTGACCGGTGCCTGTGATGGGTGGATGTAGGGTGTAATGCATCATACCCTTGAACACTAGAACGTGTCCGGCAAGACACTACAGTTGAGTTGTAGAGGCTGAAGGGCATATTTGAAGAGTGGGAAGCCTAACTGAAAGAAAGAGATGTTAGATTATCTTCAAGTGAACTTTTTGTCTTCCTGCTCAGGTTTCCAAACTAGGGTAGTAGTCTAAAGGAGGCACGAGTAACACCATTGTCCTCCCTTCATTTCCTATAGTTTCTAACCCTGCAACTATATTTCCATCTTTCCCTCTGGCAACTTTACTCTAGTTGACCTGTGTGCAGCTTTTCTTTTATATATCTGTCCACCCAGTAAAAAGGCTGTATCTTTTTGCATTTCATCATAAAGGGTGCTGCAGCAAATTCCTCTTCACTGTTTGGACAACTCAGAATGTAGCCCTTTTTCTGGACTCTGTTTTGGCTGGACTTAGAACTCAGTGCACTTTTACTATTGCACAAGAGTGACCAGCACACACAATTTTACTTCCTTATACATGTGACATTAATCTTGTTTTAAGATATGGTTTGCACACAGTTAATCCACAAACTCTTTGTTTTTTCAGAAAACTTCTTTATTCAAATCTTCATAAAATCAGATTTTTCAAGTAGCCAACGCGTTTTGTCTCGTCTCAAGAGACTTTTTCAGGGCTTGATTAAGTAACCGATCATCTAAAGCAGGTCGTATTCAACTGCACGCATCCTTTGATTCTGCTGCATACACAAGTTGCTGCTCGCGGAGAAGTAAGATTGGGATGCCAACATAGGCTTGAATAAACTGGAATGTCAACATGGACATGAGACATTTACTATGAGGGGCCAAGAATAACAGAAGAGATTTAAAGGTAAAGAGAATTGCAACATACCGGGTTCGCAGGTCAAATGAGAACTAATAGAATGTGTGCAGTTAGACATTAACTGCTTTAGATGATCAGATACTTAATCAAGCCTATATAGGTGCCACCCCAGCATACTGATGTCACTTTCTTTTTGCAACTTTCCACACCTGGAGCACAGAGCAATGATGAACACTGACCACTGATGTAGAAAACTAGAGCCTGGATAGAGGAAAGCCCTGTCCCTACAAATATGTTTGCAGGGCTGGGAGGAGGGGTGGGTTGGTAAGGAATCGGAGTCTATGTAGAGCCTCCACCAGATTAGGCGTTACTGAAGCAAAGTAATTTCTTCATCTGATAAAGACTTCTAGTCGCAGATTCCTTGCCTTAGAATAGATACCCAAGCAATACCTCCTCAGAAGTGGGTCTGCAAAACAATTTCACACCAAAAAGTCCTGCATGACCGTAGGGCAAAGTGCCCATCTCAACTGACCTGCCTCTCCATGTAATATTGTTTTGCGAACATGTGCCGAGAGGCCCACGTTTCTGCCGGGCAGATGTCCAAGACCGGGACTCTGAAAGCCAATGCAAAGGTCACTGTCTTGGGTTTGGTGGAATGAGCACGCAGGCACTCATTGGGTTACTTCTTGCCAGTACATAGCAAATTTTAATGCAGAGCACAATCCATCGGGAGATGGTCGCTTGCTGCACAGTCTTTCCATTCTTTCCTCCGACATACACCACGTAGAGTTGTTTGTTCACCCGGAACTGTTTCGTGCAGTCAAAGTAGAACAACAACAATCTTTTTGGGTACAGATGGTGAAGTTGCTGCTCTACCTTGATGGGATGTGGCAGAGTGTAAAAAGTAGGCAGGGTGATGAACTGGCCCACATGAAAGGAATTGATGACTTTCGGCAGAAAGGAAGCTCTAATGCGAAGAACCAGCTTGTCTGGGAAGATGTCAGGTAAGGAGGCTTGGATGACAAAGTCTGAAGCTCCCTGACCCTCCGAGCAGATGGTATTGCCACCAGGAAGGCAGTCTTGATGGTAAGGAGCCTTAGAGGACAATTGAGCAATGGTTCATAGAGAGCACACATCAGAAAAGTTAAGACCAGATTATGGTCCCACTGAGGCATGATGAAGGGCGAAGGTGGAAACACGTGTTGCAAACCTTTCTAGAGCTTATTTATAACAGGGGATTTGAACGGGATGGCTGATCAGGGTACCGCAGAAAGGTTGAGATGGCAGAAAGATAACCATTTAGGCTGCCAGTGACCTGCTAGGCAAGAGAAAGGATAACAAGAAGGACTTGAGAGAGGGGAGAGGAAAGAGGCTCATCTCCTTTCTCTGCATACCATGCCACAAACTTGCCCTAATGGCAGGCATGTACTCTCTTGGTAAAGGGATGCCTGGCTGCAAAGATAAGGCAGCCTGAGTGAAATGAGTTTTTCAAGAAAATGACTCGTTGTCTTACATTGATATTTACATCACAGATGATGATTTAAATGCACATTTGGCTAGAGTAGATCGTATAATTTTGGGATTCGCTGACCAGGTCTATGAATGCAACTTTCCAAAACTTAAAATTACCTTTCTCAGTGTCCTTTTCCTCTGATAGGCAAAAGTCTGGCAGCATATTTCCTAGAGAAATGTGCTCTTTTGCAACCACCAAATACATTAAAAAAATCTACAGTCACTCTTAGGATTTCAAAATTTTGATAGAACATACATACCGGATTATGCACAATGGGTTAGACCGTTGTAAAATTTAATTCATCTAGATTTTTCTAATAAATATTGGACTTCTGAACATACTAATATTCTACCGAATTTACAAGCAGACAACATGAGTATGTAAGTGTTTGGATTCAAGCTTAACTCCCCTAATGTAGTGATCAGCATAATTGCGGGTCCTAGTGGTTACACATTTTATTTAACGAAGGAGAAACTGTACTGATTGCTTATAAATTGCATTCATATTCCAATGCAGAAATGCGTTTTTGCATCGAGAGAATTTATTTTGACTATGGTTCAAACTGCTGTTTTGAAGGAATGTCCATTGGCACAAGGGAGACGTACAATTGTGGTGTCTACTGTTCCAGCCTTAGAGGCTGTCACCAAGGCTAGTGCCCCATACGTGAAAGCCTTGCATCTTAGATGGATCCAGTGGGCAACTTTCTTAACAGCTATTGATATTGATTATATTTTTGTACCCTAATTTGAGAACACAAAAATATCTCCAAATGAACAAGAGTACCCCATTTCTAGTGAAATTCTGCCTCTAAATTAGTACGCTTTTATAATCTATACTGATGCTTCAGCTCAACCCGAGGTTGGTACTAAGTACAAGTACTCAGTTGCATGTTCTGCAGTGAAAGATGTTATGAAAGATGATGTATTTCAAGCACACAAAACATATACAGAAACTTTAGATGACTGCACCACTCAGCTGGCTGAATTGAAAGCTTTGGTTCTGGCTTTGCAGAATTCAGATTCAAAATTCCCCAGACTTATAGTAATTGATTCATATTAATGCGTCGAGGCCTTTAACGATGATGTGCCTTATTGGCGCTTCAATGGATTCAGAGATTTTAAAGGACATTCTATAAAGTATAACCTTCTTGGTGGCAAGGTGGCAGCTCTAAAAGCTTTGACAGGTGCTCATGTGATTTATAAATTGAACCATCAATGTGTCGGTATAAACTTTGCAGGGAATTCATCTAAAAACTCATATCTAATAAGCCTTTAAAATGTTCCCTTTGCCTGCATTCCTGGGGTGTATGATTGTGATACCCAACAGGGATCTCAGGTTAGAGTTAATAATAGCTGCTCAAGAGGGATTGGTGTCTGCCCATGCAGGTGTGATGGCTACAGTTTCTTTATTACAGAAAAAATATTAGTAGCAGGGTCTTTATCAACAGACTGAAAAAGTTGCACTTTGTTGTGACATTTGTCAATGAATTAAAGGTTCCAGTGTTGCTCACCGACCACAGACACCAGTTTTAGTTTAGAATAAGCCATTACAATGTGTCTATTTAGAACACTGTGGACCACTCCATACAGATTGTGCCTTTAAGTATATCTTAGTGGCTGTTGATAGTTGTTCCCGATTTCTCTGGGTGTGGCCAAAGTGATCGGGTGGCGCTTGAACTTTTATAAAAGACTTGTAAATCTTTACCTATACATATGAATGGCAGCATGCCACTCAGAATAGGGCCAAGATTTCACCTCCAAGGCATACCAAGACACTTTAGCCACCCTGGGTGTTGCTGTTCATTATTCCACTCCCTTCCATCCTGAGAGAAATTAGATAGTGGAACGGAGGAACTGTGACTTAAAGCACTCCCCAACAGCTATAGTATTAGGTTCAGGTCGTAGTATGAGCCACCACTTGTATGGTGTTCAGAGAGCATTTAATAATCTGCTTAGACGAATGTTGGGTGGTTGGACTCCATATGAAATTCTTTTTGGGGTTCCAATGTATGTTCCAGATCTTAATAACTCTGGCACAGTGGGAGAAGATGTGTCCTTTTGACATCAATGAACGTTTCACTGTCTTACAGGACTTCCAAGATGAACACTCAAATGTAAGTTTGAAACATTCTGACACTGACAAAAATGAAGGGGCAGCCAGTGGCTTCGGGCTGGTTTCCTAAAATAGGGGATCTAGTCCTAGAGAAGATTGCAAATAAAAAAGTGTTTAACCCATCCTATCGTGCAACGGTGCCTGTCCTTGCTGTCCAAGGTACTTCCACTATGATTTGCCACCACTTGCCAGTTTTAAACAAACCCAACACGTTTCAATTAATTTGATCAAGCTACACCATGTGGCCAGTCTTTTATAGTAGGCCACAAGGGTTTCTGGGTAGTTCCTTGTCACCTCTCCCTACTCTGAAAGAGATCCCTCTACAAGTAATAAACAATACTAAAATCTTGCCACTCCCCAGCTGGGGTCTTCTGATGCTAAACTTATGGTTCTTTCCATTGATAATGGAAAGACAGGGTGTGTTTCGGACACGAGATTGACATTTTCTACTTCTACTCCTTGTAATGACACTGTGTATTACCAACCGCCTTTGGAGGCATCTGCCGGATCTACTTCACATGTTAAGGTCCCTGTTTTTTTTCCAGACGGTCTCATGTTATTTTATCAATATTGTCTACTTTTCTTCAGACCCGTCAAATACCTCCTAGCGTGGTGTGCGTAGACTATTCCTTTGACGGAAACAGACATATGTGATTCCTCCTTGGTCTTATTGTTGGATTTCTCTTTTCCAGTTTTTTCTCTTCCTCTGGATTGGACCAGTTACAGTTTCCTTTTTTTTTAATGTTAAATGGACACTATCTTTAAGATCATACTTTTCCAGAACTGGTAGCCGAGGTCCTTACTCCCCATTCTTCATCACATGAGGCCAGAAGGGACTTGTCCCTTGTGAGCATCACTGCAATGCCTGTTCATGATGGTATTGAATAGGGTAGGGTTCCTTATGACATTTCTGGTCATATGGAGAAATTGCTAGTGCCATATGTTTTTGAAAGTTTTTTCCCCCAGATTCTATTTCTGATGAAGGTGAAGTTATGACTGTTACTAATATGACATCTGAATTAAAAATATACACTGTATTTCAAAATAAGGCCTTGGGAACCATGGACCAGCAATCCGAGCAGAAATGTGTGTCGTGGTCGCGCTCGAAACACCACAGACAGACGAGGTGGCGGTCGGTTACCAGCATGGCGCGGTGACAGGCACCCACGGTTTAAACCCTGTACGTCTAAATGACAACCTCAACACACATGAAAAATCACTTGACAAAAAGAAAAAAAAACCTGTCAAAAAAGAGACTGAGGGGTAGCTCTTTTCCAGATCAGCACTTTACTGGTGGCACCTATATAAGTGAACGCAATGTCATAACTGACGCTAATGACTTCATGCGGAGCCAAACCGACCCACTTGACGCCACACAAGGGTACTGTTAATGCAAAAGTTTCAGGATCCAGCCCGACACATGGGAAGTTCAGAGGTAAGGAATCTGCAGCTAGAAGTCTCAAACAGATACCATCAGTATGCACATCACTATTTACACAGAGCTAGTACTCCAAGTGCTGTTTTTAGTTATATGCAGTGGGAAGTTTGACACCTCCTGTAGGTAGTTCAAATGCATATTTGAAAAAGATCCCTTATATTTCCAGTCAGGTTCTTACAGACCCAATTTTATATTATCGCCTCACACCTTCACTGAAAGGAACATGCTCACGCAAAGTAGATTTATTCTGACTAAATTATTTCAACCCTATTCCTACCAGTTTAGGAGTATTGGAAAGATGACACTGAACTGAAATCTGTTTGGGGAACACACCATTGGCAGTTCCAAGGCACGGATGCTTTATTGAGGGTGTATCTAATCCCTGGACAAATGATCTTTTTAAACAAACCTGTTCAACAGACTACTTGTCTTGGATTTGGCAGTGTTAAAAATGTAAATATGACAAGCATTCCCTCTCTTATACTGTTTGATAACTGGCAACAATTCATTAATTTAGCAGAAGAACAGCTTAATGGAATGCTGCAGAATGGGACATAGAATTCTTTACTTTCTGGTTCAGATGGGTGGCTATTATGGCCAATTGATTCCATTGGCTGTAATGCTAATTTCTAACTCTTAAACGGGATTTAAAGCAAACAGGCCAGACCCCTGGTATATTTAGTCATTACACTCAGTGATTGTCACTACATATAGTGTAGGTAAACTATGCCAGGATAGTTGGGACACTTAACATTGCCAGCAGTTAAAAATCACTTGTTCTTCCTTTCAGATAATATTGATTTACAAGATTCATTATTTGGTATGTGGTCTCCTCACTCGAAGCGTTTTATATATGCCAGTTATAATGAAATTTGGAAAAATCTTCAACAAAAGCAGCCAAACGTTTGAGACCAATTGATAAGGACAATTTGAAAAAAGCTCTGCCCGTTATCGATAATGGCATGACTACATTGCAAATCGTATTTATTCATTGAATAATATTGTTTTATATGCATTCAATATCATACAGAATGACATGTCTATGCTTCAAAATGACCAGATTGCAATTGAGTTGTACATTGCAGGTTTTAAAATTAAATAGAGTGCAATGGAATTATCTGAATACAACAGAGTTATTTTTGCCTTTTAATTTGACATGTATGCAAAACAATATGGCTAAAAAAGAAGCCACCTACACTATGCTTAATATTTAACGTGTCGGAAAAGTCACCATTTTGGTTGCTGAACTCCCTCTGCCATTTGGTGATACATGTTTTAATTTTTCTTCTGATTTCCACGTTTCATTTCACGTCATGTCTTCAGCATTCTCAAGTAGGTAGATACGAAGGGATGGGTACACATTTTCTCCACGAGTCTTGTTTTATCCCTTTTAGTACAGATGCATGCAGAAGAACAAAGAAGCCTTTCTTAGTCTTCGTGATTGTGGAAAGTCCTTAGGTCATTCATTGGTCTGCAAACAGATTAAACCACATGAAATATGTAATGCTCTTGTTCCTAACTTAGCATGTTATTTGAAGGTGTGTCCCCGTACAATTGATCAAAAATGATTTTTTGTTGCTTTCTAATGGAAGCCATCTAATTTAAATGATCACATTTGTTGCAGGATGAAACCAGGTGTACTTTATGTAGTCATTGCTTCCAAAATAGTCACTTGCTTTATGCACATTCTGCATCCTCTCACACATACTATTTGAGAAGTTACTTTGTGGCCCTTGATCGGTTGAGCAGACTCAAAGCTTTATTGTTTCAAACTGATGTGGTTCTCACATCTGCCCAAGAAATGTTAGATCTCCAAGTTGCACGCTCCTCAGAGGTGCAATCCCTTTTCCACACTCAATTGCCACATGATTTCAGTGAGCTTGTACACCATATTTTAATGCTTCTAATACAGCTGGAGTGGCACTTTTATTTAAAGAATTTTGGTCTGAAATGTTTACCACGTTCCAGACTCTACTTGGGAGTTATTGCATCCTTTCTACACTCCTTGTTTTTAATTGTTTTTAGATGCATTCTGATTGTGCTGTGGCTCATTGTTGCTCTTTTGGGTCTATTTTTGTTGCATCGCAATGAATGTCCAACAATGAGGGCGAATGGAAAGGAAACTACCATATGTCCTCCTGTTTCATGAACACATTATTCAGTATTTTGGAGAGTCATTGTTACTGACTAAAGGAGAATTGGTCTCTTGCCTTCTGGACCGTATGGTTCTGAGAGAGTAGCCTCATATGCATTATATGTGGTCTCCATTTTACTTTTACTTTTTTAACTTAGCTTCTCTTTTAGATGGTGGTTTGCACGTTTTTTTCACTAACACAAGAATGTGCCGTGTACGCATTTATTTTTAGTAGACATTGTTAGGTCCAGGAACACACATCAGAACGCAATGTCCTTGCTATTTTATGTGCTCGTGGAGACAACTCTTTCCTTCAGAGGAAGTGATATTGTTATGCTGGATCTCTTCAGAATGTGATAAGACTGTTGCTTTATTATTTTATCCATGCCTGTGTTGAACTTAGTGAGATGCCCTTTGCACCAGAGTTATCATGAATGCTGCAGAGAGCTTTAAATGACATTCAGCCCAAAACAGTCATCCTAAAAAGGAAGATAGGTGTGCAAGCAGAGTTGTGTGCAGGCTTGCACACTCAGATGGCGTGCATTCATTAATGCACTTAAGATGGTTCCCTGAGACATACCACCAAGTTATGGAGTTAGATGTTTCCAAATGTGCCTGGCAGGATACTTCCATTATGCTCTTGTTAGGGTAGAAGTATTTTTGATAGATAGGAGTAACCTTAGGAACAATTAACATGATTGAGTTGTTTGTGTTTTTTACCAATATAATAATGCTTCTAATGGGGTTTGGAGACTACAACTGCAAGGGGAATTGTGGACTGGCCCGACCTCTGCGTGCCCGAACCATGGGGTCTGTGGGAACAAAGTCCTCGGGGCCCACAGAGGCTGGGAACTTGCATGCGGTGTTGCTCAGCTGTTAAAGACGTGGCTGGAAGCCCCTTTCGCGGGCATGAAAGGAGCGGAAGGCGGACTGGGGTTAGGTAGGGCCATGGAAAGGGCCCAAGGACCAGGCCGTAGCTCTGCTATCCTTGAAGCGCTTCAGCACTGAGTCTTCCTGGTCTCTGAAGAGATGGGAGCCATCGAAGGGCATGTCCATAAGCGACACTTAGATTTCCCTGGAAAAGCCAGTTCTTCTCAGCCAAGTGTGGTGCCGCAAGGTCACCGATGAAGAAACCGCTCTGCCCAGTGAGTCAGTTGTATTCAGCCACATCAAATGGAGAACTTAGCTGCATCCCTCCCATCAGCCAGAGCATCAGAGCGGATGGCCTGGGCCTACTCCAGGATCATAGGACACACCTGCGCAACTGATTACCACTAGGAATTGGAGAAATGGCCCAAAAGGCACATAGTTTTCACGGACTGCAGTGCCAGGCTGGTGGAAGAAAATCTCTTCTTGCCTAAGGTGTCCAGCCTCTTGGATTCTCTATCCTGTGGGGTGGTAGGTAATGGGTCAGGATTTATACGGGCGGTGTAGGCTTGGACCACCAATCTCTCCAGGGTAGCGTGTTGCATCAGGAAACTGGGGC
Organism: Triturus cristatus; assembly: GCF_964204655.1. Taxonomy (NCBI): domain Eukaryota; kingdom Metazoa; phylum Chordata; class Amphibia; order Caudata; family Salamandridae; genus Triturus; species Triturus cristatus. The sequence continues at coordinate 1,099,930,676 of NC_140585.1, forward strand.
CCCCTGGGGTGGGCTGTGGCAATCGTCCTGTTCACAGTAGCCCCTGTGCAGGGTTTAGACCAAGTCCCCAGCACGACATCCGTGAAGGCTTCATTGAATGGGAGAAGTGGTTCTGAGGTGGTCACTCCCAGGTGAAGCACCTCAGTCAAGACATTAGTCTTGACTGCCCTGTGGGTATGCCAAGGTCCAGAACCTTCATCATCCTTCTCACCACCATAGCAAAAGAAGCCCCCTCCTCCATAGACACAGTAGGGGAACACAGCATGCCAGTATTTGTAGAGGCATTGAGTCCGTTGGCATCTGCTAGTTCCTCACATCAGTCCATGTTGGGATCTAGGGACTGGTATTCTCCAGTGTCTAGTGAACCGGTCTCCTATCCTCCTTAAGTCCCAGCCCATAAGAATAGGGTTTGGGCCAGGAAAGCATGGCTCCAGTCAGCACAGGAGTTGGGGATGAGAATGGGGACATCGCTGCCGGAAAGCACGGGGGGAATTGGCTGCAGGCTTGTGTCAAACCCTGGCAGGCAGCCAACCACATGCCAGTGAAGGCACTCAGCCATGACCGGCGTGGGGTTGGCTGCAGGGCCTTCCCTGTACTCAGGCCTTGCATCCAACCCCCAGACAGACAACCCTACCCATTGGCGCAGCCCCCCTCCCCGAGCCACTTCAGTTCGTGGGGACCCCATTCTCAGGGGCCTTTATTAAAAAAATTAGGGTCAGGAGGGCATGCGGCCACCCCTCCCCAGGCCACTAAGGGCCCCAAATTCCAATAATAAAGGGAGTGTGTCCTCCCTCCCCGAGCTTCAATAGGCCGCAGGGACCAGGAGAGTCTATTAAGGCTTGGAGAGGGGGGGGGGGGTTGTGGATGGTATCCCTGGGGCATTTTAGAGGCTTGGGAAGGTCCCTCCCAGGTCCTGGCTCAATTCCGAGGGTGGGGAGGGGTTTTTAATTCATAGTGTGAGAGGCTTTGCTCTTTTTTTTCCGTCACAGATTCACAAATCCTCTGAATTTGTGGCAAAAAAAATCTCAAACATTTTTGCCATCAGGCCTAAGGGCTCAGAATATCCCTGCCCCCTTATGTTTTTTTTTACTTTCTTTTCTAGGACTGAGAACTGAATCCTAAATCCTAAGATGGCAGCCTCCAGATCCTTACTGGTGTTTTGGCAGCCAATCAGATCTCTCAATGAGATCTGTTGGTCTGCGGATCATCCATGGCCTGAAATCTACAACGTTTTTGAGCATTAATTAAAAACTACTGAAGGGATTTACATCAAATCACAAAAGCATTCTTTCAGGAGCAAGATCTAGCTTTCTGACAAATTTGGTGTAATAAGTTCAGCAGTTTGGGCTGTAGCTGGTTTTAAAGTTTCTATAGAAAAATGAATGGGGAAAACAGGTTTTGGGACCTTCTGCTCCCACTCCCCTTTTTCTCTGCCCGCGCTTGATGGATCACCCTAAAACTTTCCATGAAGGAGCGGGGGTGGAAGAACTTTTTTCTGGAAAGTTTTGTTAAGATTCATCACACGGTGCCACATTATTGGGAAAATAAAAATAGCTTTTCCTATGAAAACAGTCTTAACTACTACCCAGTGGTGACCGCTACTATGTATATATATATGTGTTTGTGTGTATATGTATATATATATATATATATATATATATTCATCCACAAAGAATCCCCGCACTCCTGAAGTTTTAGTTTCTTAGCTTTGTTATTTATTTAGCACATTAACCACCATCACCACCACCGTTTCGATCAAGAAATGGTCTTGTTCATTGTCTGCGCGAGTCCTGCCTCTATTGTCATTATATAGTCTTGCCATATTAGCCCATTATGAGGCATCATGAGATCTGTAGTACCCAAAGGCCAAAGTTCGCTTCTGGAGATGTTTTTTTACTAGACTTTTTTAGAACGGGTTCTTTGTATGTTGATATCACATATAAAGAAACAGAAACATCTTGTTCCTCTTAGTGAGAATTAATGTTCTGTCTTCTTACATATTCCATACTTGGAGAGGTATTCAAAAATGTCTCCGTATATACTTATTCTTACATAGTGTCAATTGTTCGATTTCCAAATATAGCACTGTGTCTGTATTTTAGTCCACTATGGACTTGGGTTCTCTGTACAGCTTATTATTTTGCTGGTGTTGCAAGGAGATGGTTCATAACGAGCTCAGTGCTCAATTCAACCGCTACCATTTTAAAAACTTTTTAAATTATAAATGAATATGTAACTCTTCATCCCCGTTCAGGCCAAACGGAATCTTCGTCTTGAATCTTATGATAAGCCGTGATTCCAATCTTCTTAGTCGTAATGTGCGGTTGCCCCCTCTCATTCTTTTTTACTACTGCGATTCCAAAATACTTGATGTTGCGCCAATCAGTTGTATGTTGTGAATGTATATGTTTAGAGATCGCATAATTCATGTCCTTATTTTGGATCGCCCTTAAATGTTCGAGGATTCTCTTCTTCAGGGCAAATCACACTTCCAATGTACCTCTGTCCACATCGGCATTCGATGATATATACAACATATGATGTATCACATGTTATTTTGGCTCTGATGTGGAAGATTCTTCCTCTGAAGTCCTAACTTCTTTTGTACTATGGCCAATTTTGCATGCTTTGCATTTATTGCAATGCATAAAACCGGTTTGTTTTTTGCTGAGCCAATTGCTGGATTTTTCTCTTCAGAAAAGTGACTTCTGACAAGTTTTTCTTTTCAGTGATGGTACTATGCGATCTCTAAACATATACCTTCTCAAGTCAGATGCACAGGATTTCAAATTTGTTCATGAAGCTGCAGTTCCTCAACTCATTACTAGAGCTCCCTCTCAAGTCAGACACTAATGTTTGAAATGTCAATCATAAAACAGAGGGGGGGAGCTTCAACCTATGTGCATATACCTTCTTGCTACTCTAATGCCTTGTGCTCTATTTCTAAAGGATACATAAAGATATCAAAGCTGGTATATACTGGTGAGGAGTCAAAATTTCAACTGACAATAAATGTCTTTGGTGTTTTGGAACATACATAGGAACTGGCAGTGACTGCACCACGCCCAGCGCCAGGAATCCTGGTCCTCAGACCACCCACTGATATTCCACAGGTCGACATCCTGTCCTTCAGACACTGCAACAACAGTTGCTGCACCTCCTCTCATCGAGCAACAGAAGGACCTTTTTCCTGCTGCAACTGCCATTTCACATGCAACGCTGGACCTCCCGCTTGCACAGGACCACACACCACACCTGATCGTCAGACCTTGGACGCCCCAGAACAGCTCCAGTGCATTCTGCTCAAAGCCCTGTCACTCTACAAACATGCGACAGAAATCTTCACCAAGACCTGGCTCAATCCCTCCTCGTCCCCCAACATTGCCACCACTACACTTGATGGCTACAAGATGATACACTGAAACCACACCACCAAACACAGAGGAGGAAACGCCATCTACAAAGAAACCCTCCAATGCACCACCACTGAAGACATCATTCCAATCATGGAACACTTAATTTCAAACTTGAACCGACACCAGGACAACCATCAGAGGGACCCTCACCCACAGACCTCCCCAGTCACCTTCTGGCTTCACGACCCCATCTCCGAATATATCGCCCCCCCCCCCGGCCATCGACTCCAAGCATTACATCTTTCTTAGCGACCTCAACTTCTACCTCTCCCTCAATGACCACAACCTCCTGGAAAGCATGAGCAACATCTGCCTCACACAGCTGGTCGCCTGTCCCACTCACTGCGCAGGTCATATATCGGATCATATTGGATCTCATCTTCATGGCCAGTAACAGAATCAAGTTGAGCCACATCTCCGAACTCACGTGGACCAACCACAGCATTGTGAACTTCACCATCGCAAGCCCCTCGGACCCCATCACCAAGCCTCTGAGCACCCCCCACTGCAGCTGGAACAAAGTCTCAAAGACCCAGTGGGCTTCTGCCCTCAGTACCGCCAGCCCGACACCTCTTGCAACTTAGAACAGGCAGTCCAGAATTTCTCCATCTGGATCTCCAACTGCACCGATGAAGTGGCCCCCAGGAGTGGCCAATACCAGCAGTTCCACCAAAAACACTAGTTGATACAAATCAGAACTCCGTACCATCAAATGTGAATGCAAGCAACCAGAAAGACACGAACAAGAATCCCACAGAGCTCGCTGACTTCAAAGAAGCCCTGGAATCAATTCCACTAGCGCCTGAAAGAAGCCATCAACTGCAACTTTGACCCAGAAGCCACCAACTTAGTCAACCCCCTGACACCAACGGACCCCACCCAGAATGACTGGCTCACCACCTAGATGCTCCTCACAACACAGAAGACCACTTCCATCATGACCTACATCCACCCCAGAGCACCATTGGACCCCTGCCCACACCACGCGTTTAACCTCAGACACTAAAAAACCAGCAGCGAACTTACCACCATCCTCAACAAATCCATCACCACGGCCACCTTCCCCGATGAATGGAAACACACAGAGGTCAGAATCCTCCTGAAGAAACCCCTCCAGCAACTCCAGGAAACTCAAAAATGACCTACCCATCTCACCACGCCTGTTCCCCACCAAGGTCCTAGAGAAAGCGATCAACCAACAGCTCACTGAACACCTAGAAAGAAACAACGTATTCTACACCTCTCAATCTGGCTTCTATGCTAACCACAGCTCCCAGAAAGCCTTGATCACTGCAACCGACGACCTCAGATCCCTTCTCGACTAAGAGGAAATTGCAGCTCTGATCCTCCTCGACCGCTCAGCGGCGTTATACACCGTATCTCACCAGACCCTCATCAAAAGACTCCACCACATTGGTGTCCAGAAAGATATCTTCAAATGGATCCCATCCTTCCTGACAGGACGGAACCAGCGAATCCGCCTACAACCCTTCACCTTCGAACCCAAGAGCATCATCTGCGGCGTCCCCCAAGGATCATCTCTCAGTCTCACCTTGTTCAATGCCTACATGACACCACTGGATTACATTGTCTGATCCCATGGTCTCAACATCATCTCCTATGAGGACAACACCCAACTCATCCTCTCACTGACGTAAGACCCCACCACCACATACAAACCTCCGAAGCGCTATGACAAGTGTCGCCAGCTGGATGAGGATCAACTGCCTAAAGCTCAACACTGGCAAGACGGAGGTGCTAATCTTCATAAAGAACACCTTACCGTAGGACCACACATGGTGGTCTCTCCAGCTTGAACCCACACCCACCCTCATGGACCACACACACAACCTCGGAAACATTCTGGACAGTAAACTCACAATGAAACAGCAGGTCAACGCAATCTCCTCTGCCTGCTTCCACAACGTTCAAAAGATCCTCAGATGGCTCCCGATCAACAGCAGGTAAACAGTCACGCAAGCCCTCGACACCAGCAAACTAGACTACGGAAACACACTCTACGTCGGTGCCACCACCCAACTCCTCAAGAGACTCCAGACCATACAGAACTCAGCTGCCAGACTCATCCTCAACCTCCCCAAACATACCACATCACACCCCATCCCAAGAACCTCCACTGGCTCCTGTCCAGAAGAGATGACAGTTCAAGATGCTGACCTTTGCCTACAAATCCCTCCTCAACCAGGATCCAGTCTACATCAATTACCGCCTGAACTTTCACCAGCTCACTAGACTACTGCACTCCTCCTTCCTTGCTCACGGCCCCGCATCCGCCTCGGCCACAGCGGGGGTCGTTCATTCTCCTACCTCGCTGTCAAGTCCTGGAATGACCTCCACCTATGAACAGCAGACACACTAGCAGATTTCAGAAAGGGACTCAAGACCTGGCTCTTCGACTACAGACCTCCGAGACCCCAGCACCTGGATACCCCCAGTGGTGATTAGCTACTCTCTAGAAATACAGATTAATTGACTGAGGAGTACAAGTGCATTAAAAGTTTTATTTTGTGGAAATGTTTTTTAGGTGTAAGTATGCGCGTGCAAAGGCAAAGTGCTGTCACTCAAAGTGAAGGCATCCAAAAGCTGAAGGTGCTGGTCCATTGTCCTATACTTTGTTTTGTGGTGGGATGGAGCATAATTTGAATTACATTAGAACAGACCAACAGAGTGCTAATCAAAAGCCTCTATATATAAATACATTTTTGTATGAGAATCTTTGAAAAACACAAGGCCAGATCTGAAAAGGTTGTCTGCAGAGTAAGCCTGCACCTCAAACAACTAACAGGAGGTAATAAGTCCATTCATAAAGAACAGAAAGCCACTGAACGCTGCGAAAGAGTGTGAATGAACCTCCTCAGATAGTTTGCTCATCACCTGGCGGGAGTCAAGAGTCCATCAGCCCACCCTCACTGGCGGAGCTTTGTCATCTGAGACTCTAGGGGGTCAAGGTATAGGCCCACAGTGTCGAGCTAGCAGGCCCTGCCGGGTGCCCAACCTGGTACTCCCGAAAAAGAAGGACTCCTGCCAAGGTGTGTGTTCAAACTACAAAGACTCAAGTGATGTGCAGTGCTCTAAAGTGAATGTGAGTTAAAAATGGCTACCTGGGCAAAAAATATGTTTATTAGAAATTGTCCAGGTGCCATATTTAAAAAAAAACAAATAAGTCTTGAAAAAATTGACTATTTCCTGGCTTAGTCTAATAAGGTCGACATGTTTCAGCCGAATTGGTCAACTGACCCGGCTTTCTTCAGGACCTAAATGTGGTGGAAATAAAGGCTACTGCAGGATAGACACGTTTGGTGTATAAATCGTGAAAAACAATACTCAAAAAGTGGAAATACAATAATCAGGTAAGACTGTGGCAATGGCCACCCTACCGGACAAGCAACCTCGTGCTTGGACGTAAGAACTATGTCTTCTTTCCCAGCTTTTTGTGGGAGAAAAGCCTCACCTCACCCGGCTGACTGCTCGGAGATGGAGGCACCGCTCTGTCCGTCGGTACTTCAAACCAGACTACGAGCTGTCTGGAAGCCTGCACCTCCCCAACATATGCCTCGACCACTGCCCACCCCCCCCCCAACACTTATTCCTGGACTAAGCTTCTGTAGAAAGTGTTGTGCTGCTAGAAAAGACAGTTTTGCTTTCTAAAGACGCTCTACAATGAAGCCTTGGGAACTAGATGGATCATAAAGCTAGCAGACAGATACCACTTTACCAGAAGAACAAGTTACTTACCTTTGACAATGCTCTTTCTGGTAGAGAAGTTAGCTCGCTACAGTAACTCACCGTTTAAATATTCCCCAGACATCAGACTGGATCTGGAACGTTTAAGTAGCATCTCTATACACTGGTAGGTGATGCTGTGAGGCTCTGCACTGATTCCGTCCTGCTCTGGAAATGATGGGGAGCCTATATAGGCACCCCTCATGGCTGATATTAGTTGTTTTTTAGCCTGTCCGGGCCCCCAGACTACAGGTTGGGCGGAGCTGTGGCAACATTGTCAAAATGGCAAAGACTGCACACTAGCCTGACTGCAATATTCTCTATTCTTTGAAGTATGTCAACTGTCTTGAACTGAAGCTTCAGGCAGACTGAATTGCAGTGATCGAGTCCAGACAACACAAGGCATCCAGTACGATGAGAGGGGTAATTTAAATACCTTGCACAGAAGCTTCACTTGCAAATAACCTATGTCGCAGACTTTTCTTTTTTTACAACTACACATGAAAAGCAAGGTCTTGATTGACTAATACCAAGATTGTTCTCAGTGGTTGATGGTCTGGGGAAGGGCATCAAGTGTGAGATCAACAAGTGGTTGACCAGCAAGAAGTATTCTTTTGTATCACCAAAATCTCGGTCTTGTCCCCCCTCATTCAATATAACGCAGTTGAAAGACAGGCAACTTTGAAAGGCAAAGTAGAGAAGTAGGATCTGTTTTCATGGTCACCCCCAATTTTTTGAGTGTCATTATGTTTTACTGACCAGTCTGACTGGATCCTGCTAATCAGGACCCCAGTCTCTGTGCTTCTACCCTAAATTGGACATGGTGAGTACTTAGCCCCCCCAGATTGGATACGGATGTACCCTTATAAGTCCCTAATATATGGTAATAAGGTACCCAGGGCATAGGTACACCAGGGGTCCCCCATGGCCTGAACCATGTATTATGCCATCCATGGGAGACAACTCAAATTGAGACTACAGGCCTGCCATTGCAAGCTGTGAAAGCTGGTACTAGCACCACTTACGACAGATATGTTTCCTTATATCTGAAGTCACTGCACTTAAAACCTATAAGTCACCCCTAAGGCAGGCCTTTCCGTCCTGAAGGCAGAGTGCTCAGTTGCAAGTGTGAGGGTGCCCCTGCATGAGCAGGACACCCCTACAATCCACAGAGTTCATTCTCCCGGGTTGTAAGTGCATCAGCCATTACAATATATAGAGTGGCCATGCGTCTTTAAGCGATGGCTTCCTCTAAACTGGCTGGAATGAAACCTGTCATGTTTGGTATCAAACATGTTAGAATCATACCCCAACATGATTCCATGCACTGTAAAGCTCCTCCGGGAGGCCCTCAGTGCTCCCGGTATCAGTCTTCTAGACCCGGACAGCAAACTATAGCTGCTGCCAACTAGAGCCCCAAGTCTGCCCACAGGTTGCTGAGCCAAGCTCGAGCAGGGGAAGGCAGGACAATAGGTTTCCTGTCACAGGGAGGTGTGACCACCTCCCAAACAGGAGTTAGAGTATTGGGACAGGGTGGGGGCGCTTGGCAACGCAACTAGACTGCTTTGAAGGGCACATTTGGTGCCCTCCTTGCGTACTCCAGTTGAAACCAGTTCAGGGAGCCATTGACTCCCGCTCTGGCGCGAGACTGGACAAAGGACATGGGAGTATCCTCCCCACTGTCCAGCCCCTCCTCTGGTAGGGACCCTTGAATTATCCCAACTCTTTCCTTAGGGTACTTAAGGGCTTACCTCTGGGTGGGTCCCTAAATTCGTCATGGGACAAGACTCCGATCCAAAACAACTTAACCTTCAACTGTCTGGGCACTTTGGACTTCGCTTTGGGAACCGAGACTACACCTGGGAAGACACCTGCTGCTCCTGGGCTCGTTGTCCTGCTAGTCTTCTGCGTCCTCTGTGCCTGTGCTCCATACAGGTTCTTCTACAGGCCTGTGGACATCCAATACACCTGAAGGAATCTCCCTTGAAGTGAAGGAGTCACTCCCCTTTATCTGCAGGCATGGCAACCAAGCGAACCAGTCTGCTGTTCGTGAGCTCCTTCGGACTCCAAAAGGTTCAGCAACACAGGTGGTAGTTCTGCCATTCCCTTGAGGCCTGCACTGTCTTCATAGCAAGTTTGAAGCCACTATCCCTCGTGGGAACTGCTGGAGCAGTACCCCTGTGCACCACATTGACTTGCTGTTGCCAAGGCTTGTTGACTCTCTTCGCCAGAGATCTTCGGGCTCCAAGAAGCTCCAGCCTCAAGCATCTCCTGCAGTCAAGAGCTTTGCCTGCACCCCATTTTCTGCACCATGAGCCTTCATCCTTTGGTGAGCTGTTTGAGGTCCTCTTGCGACTCCTGTGCCTTTGGCCTGTGAATCCTCTTGAGGGTCTTCTTTGGCTCCAGTGGGATCCCCTGCTTGCTTCGGCCTGCTCTGAATTACCTACTCGTGGTGAGTCACATGGACCTTGCTGGTCCCAACACTACACCTTTTTTGACAACTACGTTGATTGCCGTTGCCAAGGCTTGTTGGTGCCCCTGCCAGACACTGACCCCTTGGCTCTTGACATCCAAAGTGGGACTGCTCGTGAACAGCTCCTGGTCTTCCACCGCGTCGCCTGGTCCGCACAGCGGCAACTTCAAGGGCACCGTCAACTCCTGCATCTCCGACATCCGTGGGCATTCGTTTCCCAGGCCTCCTGGTTACTCCTGAGTGGCATAGACTCTGTACCCTCTGCTTGCAGGAACCTCTCATCTTGAATCCACCTTTGGGTTCCACCGGACTCTTTCACCTTCTTTACCAGCGGCATCTTCACTGAAGTCCTCCATTGTGGTCTACGTCGGTTTCCGACGTCACTTCGCACCTATGCACCCATCTTCCCTGGTGTAGGTATCCTCGTTATGGGGGTATCCAAGGGTGGGGTGACTCTCCAACCTTCCATCTTCCACAGGGTTTATTTAGGGTCCGCTGGGAAGGGTCATCCTTCTTTAAAACTGCAACCGCAACTTACCCATTGACTTGTATTGAGCATGCGGTCGTGTTCCTGCACTACACACGGCCTACCTGGGGTTCCTGGGTACTTACCTTGGGTAGTTCCTTGGGTCCCTCACTCTTCTAGGTCCTGGCTCGCATTCCACTATTTTAGTATATGGTTTGGTTCTCCCCTGGAGACCACTGTGTATTTTTTTTTTTTTTTTTTCTTTTTTTTTATTCCTCATATACCAAGGTGGGCATTCTAGATGGAGAAACCCGCCCCCTCTCCTCTTCCCGCATTATTCCAATCTCGATGTTTAGGGGTCTGAGGAGAGATGGGAAGGAAGTACCCCTCTAGTAGCAACTGTTTTCTTATTCCACTCCATTCCATTCAGGCCATTTGACCCAATGTTTTGAAGGCAAAGAACCAACAGTGCCCAGGTGAAATCATTGGAATATGCTCATCTGTTCCGCCATGCCACAAGGGCCGCCCAGATCTTATCTTGGCTGGTACTATCACAGGCCATATCAAATTCACTTATATATATAAGGTACTTCAGACAGTCTGCAAAGTTTGGGGCATTTTCACTCTTCCAGGCTTTACATATTTCTCGTCGTGCTAGGATGATGACATAAAAGATAAATTTAGAAGCCAGATCATTCTGTTCAGCGTGCGATGTTACTCCAAACATGATCATCCTAGTAGTTACTACTAATTGTCTGCCTAGAACCTCAGCCAGGAAACCTTGTACTTTAAGCCAATAATTTGTTAACATTGGGCACTCTACAAACATGTGCAAATCGTCTGCGGCTAACAGTTTGCATCTCGGGCAATAGTAATCTAAACTAGTTATTTTGACTAATTTTTTAGGTGAGATGTATACTCTATACAATGTAAAAAGGTGATTTCTTTTTAAGGGGGCAGACTTAACCACCGTATAAAGCATTGCAAAAGAGTCCACCCACAGATCTCGCATATTAACGCCTGTACCCATAACATTGCCCCACAGCTTTTGGAGTTCAGGCTCGGTTACATCCTCCACCTCTATCAAGGCCCAATACCAGTAGGAAAGTTCTTTTGGCCATCTGCCCTTTTTATTGACCAGATCAAACTTTGGGTTTGGGATGTTAATATTCCATGGGACGGTGGCCCACCACCCCGAGAGCTGATAATATTTAAATCTGGTAAGTGTTCCTCCGGTCAAACTCGACAGAGAATTCCAATCCAGGAGCTCCGAATCTCTCTGTAGATCCCTCCAGAGTACTAATCCTGCTGTTTTAAGTGGGGATGAAAGGGTGTCTTTAAGACAGTCCGGCGTCCCTGGTGAGTCCCATATCGGGGCATTAGGGGCATAATAGGGGATACTCAATCTTTTCCTAATGAACAACCAGTTTTTTAAAGCCGTGTTTAGAATTTTTAGTCTCACCCTCTTGTAGTATTTTGGATCTCCAAATTTGAACAGAAAATATTCCTGTCCTTGTGGGATACCATGGAGAAGTGCCCGAAACAGAAGACCCAAAGAGGAGGCATCTGTTTCATCAGCCAGGAGTCTGAAGTTTTTAAAATGAAAGGAGTGGCAATATATGAGTAAATCTGGTAAAGCTAACCCACCCATTTTTAGGGTTCTCCTCATTTTCTTCCAAGAAATTCTTGAAGTCTTCGTATTCCAAATGAAGGAGCCTATTTTCCCCTGAAGTTTGGCTAAATCTGATGAGTTAAACATTAGTGGGATGGAATTGAATAAGAAAGTGATTTTGGGTAGTATAATCATTTTAATTAAATTTACTCTCCCAAATATGTTCAGCTGAAGGCCTGACCACCGTGATAGAAGGTTACACACCTCCTTATGGACTCTACTAAGATTTACTTTCGATATCTCCATAATATCTTGAGCTAAATGAATGCCAAGATATCTCATGCGGAGTTTTACATCAGGAGCTGCCACCTCCTGATTCCATTGCATGATCTCGGTCTTTTCCCTATTGATCTTATATCCCGAGATCTTCCCAAAATACTCTGCCTGAGCGAATAACCTAGGAATGGCTTCTGCCGGATTAGATGTAAACAATAATAGATCATCAGCATATAAGGCCAATTTTAACGTTAAGTCCGCTATATTGAAGGGTTTAATTGCCTGGTCGCCTCTCAGCTGACAAGCAAAAGGCTCGATATAGAGATTGAACAACAGGGGAGAGAGGGGGCACCCCTGTCTTGTTCCACGAAAAATATAGACCCAATCCGTAAGTGACCCGTTTATCAGAATTTTTGCCTTGGGAGAAAGATACAGTGATCTAACTGCTGTTACATAATTTTTCGGGATTCCAAACCTGGACAGAGCCAACCATAAGTATGACCAATTCACTTGGTCAAAGGCCTTGGCAGCATCGATTGCCACAATAGTCAGGGGAGATTTTTTATCTGTAGCTACATCTATAGCGGCGATGGCCTGGAATGTTAGTTCGTTTAGCTGTCTTCCGGGGATAAAACCTCTCTGGTCTCCATGTACTATAGATTTTATAACTTTAGCCATTCTAGCTGCCAGGACCCCTGCAAAAATCTTATAGTCCACGTTCAATAATGAGATTGGCCTATATGACTCAACCCGTACAGGGTCCTTATCGGGTTTTAAGATCATCGTGACTGTTGCCTCTGACCAGGTTTGTGGGATTGCCTCGCCCGATATCAGTATCTTATTAAACAGTGTAGTAAGAATCGAGGCAACCTTATCCAATCCCAGATGGTAGATCTCTACAGGGAGTCCATCCGGCCCCGCTGCTTTCCCTTTTTTCATTTTTTTAATCTGAGTACAGACTTCGCCCTCTTGTATTTCAGAGCTCAGATATCTTCTGTCAGCCTCTGATAGTTGTGGCAGTTCGAGCTGATTTAACCATTGCTCGGCATCGTGTATTGGGGTGCCACTCTCTTCCGTATATAGGTCCTGCATAAACCGTTTTGCCTCCCCGGAGATTATATCATTGTCATGGGAGATGGCCCCAGTGTCACCTATAGTTAACCCCTTAATTACATTCCTAGCCCGGTCTGATCTAGCCTTCCAGGCGAGTAATCGGCCACATTTCTCCCCATACGAAAAGTTTTGTAAGTTGCTAGCGTCCCATCTGTCTTTGACTATTTTGTCCATCCTTGCCTGATATTCAGCTCTCAGAGCATCGAATTCATTCTGTATAGTGGCTAGATTAGGCTGGAGGTCTAGTGAAGCCTTCTGCAACTGTTGTTCTTTTAGTTTAATTTTTGTGAGGTGATCTTCTTCCTCTCTTCTTCGTGACTTATTTCTCCTAATCATAAAGGAGGTTAAATACCCTCTCAACCACGCCTTAAAGGTTTCCCAGACCAATTGATCTGTTGCAGTACCACTATTTGCCTTGAAGAACTCAGCGACTTCGGCCACCAACTCCATTCTCATTTCCTCTTTTAAAAGTATTGACCTGTCTAAGGTCCACCTCCTCACTTGGTCTTCTTGCCCAAGCTTCACCTTTAGCTCAACCATGGAATGGTCTGAAAGTATGGCAGGAATATAGGATACGGTGACGACCCCCGATATTAATGTTTGATCTAACAAAAAGAAATCTATTCTAGAGTAATGTCTATATCTATGACTATAGAACGAGTACTCTCTACTGCTGCCATTTCTGACCCTCCAAATATCATGTAAATTCAAATCCTTCATAATATTTTTAAGCTCTGTTTGTGTTTTACGTGGGGGGGTGAATTTAACTCTTGAGGTACGATCCAGATCTTCATTGAGGATCAGGTTAAAGTCCCCTCCTAAGATAACAGGTGTTTCGTAATTTAAAAGACTCATTTTTAAGCTAGATAGAGCCCCTGGAGAATCAGAATTGGGACCGTAATATACTGCGCAAGTGAATCGTGACCTATCTACCACAAAGGATGCGGTCAGCCATCTACCTGAGCAATCAGTTTCAGACTTCTCCACCCTAATCCCACTATTTACTCGTACTAAAATTGCCACTCCCCTAGTATTTCCGCTCTGGTTGGAACAAAGAAGTTCCTGTATCCATCCTTGTCCCCTAAAAGCTATCCTACATTCCTGTTGCTCCAGGTGGGTTTCTTCTAGAAGGCATATGTCTGCCTTTGATTTATTTAAAAATTCACAGATCCTAAATAGTTTCCTCCTTTCCCTTAATCCATTTACATTCAGATTTACTATTTTTAATATTTTCCTAGCCAGATCCGTCATGTCGGATAAGATTCTTGGGTAAGAGGGTCATATACGGCCCATAACTTTTTACTACCGAGGAGTTGTTCCATAAGCCGAGGTTATATGAGGAATGTTTTTTATTCCCCCCCCCCCCCCTTTGCCCTCTCCCCCCACCCTTGAGGAACCCTCCCTTGTAGACCTTGGCGATCATATCGCCGTTTAGGAGCCCAAGTCCCATACGCGTGCTCTACCTCTAAACATTCAAAATGAGAGTGGGAGATTAATAGCTAAACGATAATTAAACTTTCCGTCAGCTTTCTGTAACCCCCATGTGTATATGTGCTCTTTTTTTTTTTTTTTTATTTTTTTTTTTTTTATATATTTTTTTTTTTTCCCTTTCCCTTTCCCTTCTCCTCCCTCCTACCTTTCTCTTCCCAAATAGTCACACTATTCATCACAACATTCATCCAAAAAGAGGCTATCACTGGGACTTCTTCATACCAGTCAAAAACGTATCTACCTCCTGAGGTGAAGTGAAGTTATACGTTTTATTTCTCCAGACCACCCTCAGTGCCGCTGGAAATTTCATTGCTACCTGCCCTCCTAAACTTCTTATATCGGCCATTCGTGATCCCAGTTCCCACTGTCTCTGTGATGTGGCTCTGCCTACATCAGAGCGTATAAGGTACTTGGTGGACTCTATCTGCAAGGATGTATCTGTAAGTGCCCTACTCAATATCAGCTCCTTCACTGCGTAAGTCTGGAAGTTCACCAATATCCTTCTAGGCGCTTTCCTGTCTGGGTGCTGTCTAAACGGGTCTCTATGAGCTCGCTGTATTTCTCTCTCAATATCTAACTCAGGCATATCTTTCAATACTCCCTCTCTCAATAATCTACATATTAGAGACTTTACATCACCGTTTTCCGCCCCCTCAGGAATTTTTAAGAATCTTAAGTTGTTCCGCCTGGCATGAATCTCCAATCTTTCCATATCCATCTGTAGAGACCTGTTCTGCGCTCTCAACTCCGATATGTCCCTTTTTTGATCCTGGGAAGCTTGGGTAAGAACAGCAACTTCCCCCTCCAAGGCCTCAGTACGAGAGCAGATATCATCTAATTTACTCTCCAAGTTAGAACATTTCTCATTGATCTCTCTCTGGTTAGCCTCCGAGATTTCAAATCTGGGCAATAGTTTTGAAAGAAGATCTTCCCGTAAGGACAGAAGGAGCAGCTCGAGCTGGGATTGGGATTGACTGATTCCTTCTTCCGCACCTTGAGTCTCCCGGAGAGATGATGATGGGACATCCGGGGCTAGGCTGGCCCCTAGCATTGTACTTGAACCCTCTGCTACTGCGGACGGAGACTCTATTTCTGTTGCACCAAGGTCTGTCTCTGGGTCTGAGAGCAGTGGGGAAAATCTATTTAGCTTGGTGACCTGAATACCCGGGGGCTGAGTTAGGGGCTGAGTTGCGGGAGGGAGAGTCTGGTTGCCTGTCTTGGCGATCTTACTTCTACAAGCAGCAGTATTGGGATTGGTGTTGGGATTGGTGTTTACAGGGGTCTTCAAAGCCGTCATTTTTTCCATTATTCTGAAATACGATTTAAGCGACGGTGTGGGCTTAACTGTACTCGGACAGACTTTCGATCTCTTTACCTCGCCTGTCTTGCTTTTTTCACTCTTTTGGCTCTTTTTCTGACGAGGAATAATAGGGATAGGTCTCCCCGAGTGAGGATTTAACAAGTCCTTCTCAGGTTGAGAACGAAGTGAGTATCTATTTCTTGCTTCTAATGGGGCTACTCGGGGGGGGGGGGGTGGCTGTTTCTGTATATTGCCTGTGCAGCCTCCTTCCCCAAACTCATCCACTGTCTCTCCCAAGTACGGTGTATGCTCCACGAAATGCTCTTTTGGGGAGATCAATTGGGACTGATCTGTCAGCAAGTCCATTCCTCTACCTCCCTGCTTTCTCTCTCTCACCCCTCCAGACCTCCTCCTGGACCTATTCAACACATCAGACGCAAAAATGTTACCTCCTCAGCAGTCCCCTCTCCCCTCTCTGAGGACAGCTATCACCTCCCCCCTCCGCACCGACCTTGATTCTGTTGTCTGTATTCCCAGCTCCAATCCAGCTCCAGGTTCGAGACGGCTTACCGCGTCGCACCGAAATCGGAAATCGAACCTCCTCACAGCTGCGCGAGCTCTACCCCAGAGCCTTGCCCCTCGCCTACTACAGACACCGGCTCCTGGGCTTGCTTCAAACCAGTCCTCTTTCGCTGGCAACGGCCGGATCACAACGCCCATCGGAAACTCCTCCTAGACCCTCTGATCTCCGATCTCTGGTCTCCAGGCTCCAAGCTCAGCGGCGAAACCACCAGGGAAAAAGTTAAAAGCGTCGCGGAGGTTCTCCGGAGAAAGAAAAAAGATACCAAAGTAAGCACATAGTTCTGCTTAAATTTTTAATGTAAAAAGCTCCGTACTCTCACCGCATCGTTACGCTTCACGCGGTCCGGGACAGCGCTCCTGCAGCCGGCGTCAGCCCGCCGCCATGTTCCTCCCAGACCACTGTGTATTTGTGTACCTACACTGTGTGGTCCTTTTTCACTTCACCTACAGCATAAGATTGAGTACTCGTAAAACAAGCTGCTTTACACTCCTCCTGGACTAAGCCTGAAGGCTGCTCTCCACAGCTACCGCTTAGAGAGCTTTCTAAGGTTGTCTAAGACCACTAAAATCACCATAAGGGTTGTCTGGATTAGTGCAGGGTGCTACACTTACATAAGTGAGCACAATATACTAAGCCAGCCTCCGACAAGCAGTAAAAGCTTTCACCCTGTCTATCAAATGAATTGTTAAAGGTCTAGTACCTTAGGCCAAAGCTGAGTGTCATCAGCATGGGAGAAAGTATATATGCCACAAGATCTCACCAGTTCTACTAGAGGCTGGAATATAGGTCGAACAATACAAGAGAAAGAGCAGAGACTTGAGGCATGCCACACTTGATGCCAACTGTAACAAATCAACTGTTGGCAGAGAAACCACCTAAGATCTATGTGACAAAAGAACTAAATCAGTCATGGTCAAACTGCTTCAGCTTCCCAGTTAAGAAGAATCTTATGGTTGAGCACACTGAAGGAAGCAGTGAGGTCTAATAAGGTGCATTCCTGCCCACCCTTGTCCTTGATGGCACATAAATCATGCAGAAAAGCAATAGCCACAGTCGCAGTGCTGTTCAGAGGGAAAATGTTCCTAAACCCACTGCAAAAGCCATCAAACTCAAGATAGCAAGACAACAATTTTATTTTTGGAAACAGCATGTACAGGAGTGATTGGCTGGTAGTTCTCCAGAAGAGCTGGGTTAAGGCTCCGTTTCTTGAGCAAAATAGGGGCAATATGTCATTTTCCATGGGGGCAGCGCAATGCTTGATGGAGGAGCCATTCATAAATATATATACATCTCCTCCGAAGACTAGAGGGAAAGCCAGGAGAATGGCTACAGAGCACAACATTTTTAATTGGGAGGTGGATCTGAGCCATCTTATTAAGCCTTGGACCTCCTTCACGGACATCTGTGGCAGAACAAGAGCTAACTGCTGAATGCTAATATATATAACAGCAACCTAGTCAATAAAAAAGGAAGTCAGCTTATAACAAAAATTTTGGGAAGGAGTTGCACTCATGGCAGAGCAACAGAGTGAAAAAAAGTGCTGGAAACGTCTCTTTTGGAATGTTAGAGAGACCAGAGAGGCAGAAAGAGATAACAGTAACCTTGACCTCCACATATTTGGTATCCTATCAGAAATGACATGAAAGTCCTACATTTGTCTTCAGAGTGGTATCTGTCAGCAGTGCTCTGCTTGCCTAACCCTCAATCTCAAGTTTTTGAACTCTAGTGTGAACAATGTATTGAAGTATTTTCCCATTGATGAAGTTACAAGGTGCCTGCTACAGGGCTATGCTTGTCCAATATACACAATGGATGATAATCCAGTGTGCTACTGTAGTAATGTAGGTTAAATGTGCACATTCTAATAAATACAGACACTACTAAAATAAAGTTAACTATAAGTGTTTTAAACAGTAAGATTTGTTGTTCCTGAATAAACACAGCCTAACTTTTAGATTTCAGATGTTCCGTATATTAAACTAAGATCAATGTACAAATGAGCCTAGTGAGAAGGGAAAAGGATATGGTAACCTATACATCACAGGTTATAATGGCAATGTGATATCACTGAGGTATGTACTTATAACTGAGATCTGTATGTAACACACAGGATACTGGTTCTAATGTCAGTAAGGTATTTTGACGAGTACTGCACCAGTCGATGAAATATAGGTGACACCAGTACATTATATAGGTTTTTCATTCCAAACACAGTAGTAGAATGACAGGGCACATTCTAATAGTGTAGTAGACCTAGGGGTAAAAAGATACCACCAAACACAACAAATACAACCATTTGCCCTAAAGAATAAGTTACTTACCTTCGGTAACAATGAATCTGGTTGAGACATATTCTAGTTGTAGATTACTTACCTTTTGAATTTCCCCAAGGGTCGGGCTGGATCCCGAGATTTTTTCTTCAGCAGTACCCCTGCACGTTATGAGGTGTTGTCGGTCGGCTCCACGTTCAGCTTCGTGGGGCGCCGGGATGATGTCGCAGGACCTACATAGACGCCACCCATGCGCTCTGACGTCCGTTCTTAACACGACGTTCCATGCCAGAAGCGCAGTCATGAAAGACACTGACCACTGGTGCGTCAAAATTAGGGTCCGTTAGGGGAGTCCCTATCCCTAGACATAAGTACGCAAGGATGCCCACGTAGCTGCCTGACAGATGTCAAGACTGAAATTCCATGTGCTAATGCTGTGGTTGCCACCGTTGCTCTGGTGGAATGAGCACGTAACTCCACAGGAGGGTCCTTCTTCGCCAAAGCATAGCATATCTTAATGCAAAGAACAACCCATCGGGAGATGGTCCATTTCTGAACAGCCCACCCTTTCTTGGCACCCAAACAGCCCATGGAGAGTTGACCATCCACCCGGAAGTCTTTTGTGCGATCAAGATAAAACGACAATGTACATTTTGGGTCCAGACGGTGGAGTCTCCTCCTCCTTGGAGGGATGCGGGGGTGGATAAAAGGTGGGCAGTGTGATAAGATGGTCCCACATGAAAAGGTGCGACGACCTTAGGACGGAATGAAAGCTTGTTTGGAAGTACCACTTTACCCGGATAGACAGATAGAAAAGGAAGCTTAGAAGATAAAGCCTGCAGCTCGCTCACCCTGTGAGCAGAGGTGAAGGCAGTAAGAAAGGCAGTCTTGAGAGTCAGCAACCTGAGGGGACAGTTATAAAGAGGCTCGAAAGGAGCACACATAAGAAAGATAAGAACCACATATAAGTACCATTGGGGCATTACAAAAGGAGATGGCGAGAACAGATGAGTAAGGCCCTTAAAGAATCTGTTAATAATGAGTGACTTGAATAAAGAAGGCTGATCTGGCAGCCGAAGAAAAGCAGAGATCGCTGTAAGACATCCTTTGAGAGTGCCCAAGGCAGATCCCTGCTGGGCCAAAGAAAGTAAATACAAAAGATCCTCTGAAAGAGGAGCAGAAAGGGGATCAACAGCCTTTGCTGTGCACCATGCCACAATTTTGCTCCATCTACAGGCGTATACCATTTTAATGGATGGATGCCTGGCTGCCAAGAAAACATCACAAACTTCAGGCAGAAGGTCAAAAGCTGTCAACTGCTGCCGCTCAATCTCCACGCAAGAAGGTGGACACTGGACGGGTTCGGGTGAAGAACCCTCCCCTGCTGCTGCGACAGAGGATCCTCCCGAAGGGGCAGTCTGATCAGAGGAGCAAGGGCCATGCTCAGAAGGTCGGGGTACCAGACTCTTCGTGCCCAGTCCGGAGCTACAAGAATTACTTAAGCCTGGTTGCACTTGATCTTCTTGAGCACTCTGAGCAGAAGTGGTACAGGCAGAAAAGCATACAGGAGGCCAAAACGTCACGGACGAAGAAAGCGCCGCCTTGGAAACTCCAATGCGCAAAACTGCTGACATTACGCGTTCTCTTCAGAGGCGAATACATCTAACCAAGGCTCTCCCCACTGCTGAAAGAGACCTTGCGCCACCTCCGGATGGAGACGCCATTCGTGATAGACTAGGGACAGGCGAGTTCCTCCGCCCTGGCATTCAGGGAGCCTGCCAGGTGTTCAACCACCATGGTTATGTCCTGATAGTCCAGCCATGTCCAGAGGCGAAGAGTCTCGACAAAGGGTCCACAACCCCACCACGCCCTGTTTGTTGCAGTACCACAGGTCGGTGGTGTTGTCGGTGAACACCTGCACCAGTTTTCGCCTGAGAGAGGAAAGGAATGATTTCAGTGTCAGTCTGATTGCTCATAGCTCCAAAAGGTTGACATGGAGGCCAGACTCCACCGGAGACCAGACACCTCTGATCTCTGCCTCTCCCAGGTAGCTGCCCCATCACAGAAGTGACGCATCAGTCGCCACTGTTAGATCTGGTTGGGGAAGGGAGAGGGATCTGTCTCTGACCCAGTCTTTGTTCGTTTGCCACCACTGCACTTGATGCGCAGTTCCCTCAGAGATCTGGAGGTAGTCTGAGAGATTCCACTGATGCTGTGCCCACTGGAAGTTCAGGTCCCAATGAAGAGCCCGCATATGCCATCTGGCATGATCCACCAGGAGGGTGCAGGAGGACATGAGGCCCAGCAGCCTCAGAGTCATTATCACCGAAATTCGGGATAGAGGCTGAAACATCGGTATCACAGCTCCAATATCCCGGACTCGCAGTTCGAAAGGACAGGCCTGAAACTGCAGTGTGTCCAGAACCGCCCCAATAAAAGGGAGCATCTGAGAGGGAGTCAGGTGTGACTTCGGCAAGTTGATCGTGAATGCAGGAGGTCCACTGTAGTCTGGAGGTGAGATACGACAGCCTGGGACGAGCCCGCCTTCAACAGTTAGTCGTCGAGATGGGGGAAGACTGGAACCCCTGATCTGCATATGAGCTTCAACCACCGCCATCACCTTTATTAACAACCGAGGGGCACTAGTAAGGCCAAAGGGGAGAACGGTGAACTGAAAGGGCTTGTGGCCCCCCGTGACCCAAAGGTAACGTCTGTGGGCCGGCAGGACAGGGATATGAAAATAAGCATTCTGCAAGTCCAACGACACCAGCCAGTCTCCTGGGTCTAGTGCAGACAGAACTTGGGCTCGGTGAGCATTTCGAACTTCTTCTTCCGGAGGAAGAGATAGAGGGTCTGGAGGTCCAAGATGGGATGCAGGCCTTTGTCCTTCTTGGCTACCAGAAAGTAGCGGGAATAACAACCACAACCTACTTCTGGCACCGGGATCCTCTCTATAGCTCCCTTGGCCAAGAGAGCCGAATCCCGCCTGGTGGAGAAGTGCTAAATGATTCTCCGTCAAGCAATCGTGAGAAGGTGGCATGGAGGGAGGGGTGGTGTTGAAAGGGAGGTAGTAGCCCCTTAGGACTATTTGCAAAGCTCACATGTCCGACATAATGGATTGCCAGTGGAGGGGGTGATGGCGGATCCTGCCTTCAACTGGCCGTCGATGGGCCTGAAACGTCAGACTAGGAAGGTTTGGAGGCTGTGTGGGGGAGGGTAGACTGGCCTGCCCACTGGCTCCCTGACCCGCGAGGACGCTTGGTCCCACATCCGTGACCACACAGAGGCTGGACAGTTTGCGTGACTCTGTGGCTGGACTGGACAGGACATGGCTGGGCGCCATTTCTGTAGCCACGAAAAGTATGAAAGGCAGACTGAAGTGGACATGAGGTAGCCACGAGGTCCGAGGATCTGGCCGTAGCTCAAGAATCCTTGAAGCGCTCAAGCGCTGAGTCTGCCTTGTCGCAAAAATGGCGAGTGCCATCAAAATAATCCAAAAAGCGCTGACCTCATGTCATGAGGAGCGTCTCCCACTTGCACTCAGGCGACCATAGGTAATTAAATTAATCACTTCTTGATCAAGAAGTGATTAATTTAATTACCTACGTTCGCATGAGTGCAAGTGGGAGACGCTGATCATGATGCGAGGTCAGCGCTTTTTGGATTGCACTATTATCCTCATACTCAGGAGGATTTACCTACCTGCACCACCTACCTTTTCCAATAGAATATTTTACTTACAGTTCTTGGAGTGCGTCTATCTATCCAAGTGTTGGGTTAGAGTGCCATCAAAGGGCATGTCCATCAAGGAAGACTGGACATCCCCTGAGAAGCCATAAGTCCTCAGCCAGGCGTAGCGCCTAATAGCTACCGATGCGGCAATTGTTCAGTGAGTCGGTGGTATCCAGTCCACATCATATGGTGAATTTGGCTGCGTCTCTCTTGTCTGCAAACTGCTTGAGAGTGAATGGCCCAGCCTTCCTCCGGGCACTGAGGCAGCACCTGCGCGATAGTATAACAGATAGTATGGGAGTACTGGCCCAAGAGGCAGTCGGTATTCACCGACTGCAATGCAAAGCTGGAGGAAGAGACCATCTTCCCAAGATGGTCAAGTTTCTGGATTCCCTTTCTGGGGGAGCAGAAGGGAATACACCGTTTGAAGAAGAGGCTTGGACTACCAAGCTCTCAAGGGAGGGGTGTTTGGTCAGGAACGCTTGGTCGGGCAGTGGCGGCAGCGGGCAATCGTCCTATCCTGTGCTGGGCTTGGACCAAGTGCCCAGAAGGACGTCCGCGAGGGCTTCATTGAACGATAAAAGGGGTTCAGAAGAGCAAGCCGCTGGCTGAAGAACATCTGTCAGGAGGTTTGTCCTGACTGCCACTGTAGGGAGCTCGAGGCGGAGGACCTCGGCTTCCCTCCTCACCACCACAGCATAGAAAGCTCCCTCCTCTGCAGCTACGGTATGGTGAAAAAGCAGGCCATTGTCAGGAAAAGTGTCCAGACCACTGGCATCAGCCAGGTCCATTCTCCAGTCCGGTTACTCATGCTGGTCAGTTAAAGGGTCCAGCGGCCCCTCCCAGTCCTCTTCCTCACCTTCTGGCCCGAAAGAAACACCAGGAATGAACACAGGGACGAAAGTCCCTTTCGGCGTCGGAATCAACATCGGGTCGGCTCTGTATCCACTTCGGGGGTGAGGATGGGACTGGCGACAGCCGGGGGCACAGTCGACGGTGGAAGTGTCGTCGTCGAGATCAACATCTGGGAAGGTAGAGTGAGATCGATCCGTTGATCCGAATCCAGGCCTGGATCCACGGGGGCTCTCCAGAGCCGGGAAATTAGCTGCTAGTGTCGAAGTCCCAAGACCCCCGGCCGACTCCGTGGGGCCCAAAGGAGAGCCAGGCTGTCCAAATATGAGGTACAAGGTCTCACAGATTGTCTGGATTTTGGCAGGAGAAGCTATGTCTCCCGGAATGAGAGGGAGACGCGGAGTCGTCTCAGAAGTAGGAGCTAGAGACGGAGCCTTCGAGCGCCGACGCTTGCTATCCTGCATCACATTGGCCGACCGACAGGGAAAAGCTGATGAAAGCCTGTGCTTCTTTTTGTGCTCCCCTGACTTACCCAAAGATCTCCCCGTTCGAGACGTTCCCCTTGAACGAGAATGGGAGTGACGTGGAGCCGATCGCCGGGCCTCTAACAGATTTTGGGACCGCTCCCGCAAAGCCTCCGGGTTCATGGCCCGGCACTCGGGAGCATCATGGCCCGGCACTCAGGAGCACAACATCATGGCGTGGTCGCACTCCAGACACCGAAGGCACGTGGTGCGGATCCTTCTCGGATATCATCCGGTGACAGGAATCACAGGGTGCGAAGCCGGTCCTTCTCTGGGTCATCCTCGACTCAGCAGGAGTCTAAGATATCGACAAAAAGTAAACAAAAAGTTAGCCAAAACGTGGCTGGGGTAGCTGTTTCCGGATCTGCGCTAGGCTGGCCCGGAAAAAGAACTGACGTCAGAGCACATGGGCAGTGTCTATGTAGGTCCCACAGCGTCATCCCGGTGCCCACGATGGACGCAGAGATGACCGACACCACCTAACGACGCCCAGGGGTACTGCTGAAGAAATAAAACGGATCCAGACTGATT
The DNA here is from genome assembly GCF_964204655.1 of Triturus cristatus. Lineage (NCBI taxonomy): Eukaryota > Metazoa > Chordata > Amphibia > Caudata > Salamandridae > Triturus > Triturus cristatus. The sequence goes on from NC_140585.1 coordinate 1,099,955,059, forward strand.
CCCTACATAATTTTAGCAAAAAGTTGGGCAAAAGGCCCCCCTACGAATTGTTAAAAATATATAACGCAAAATGCGTCTCTGTTGCTACTTATGGAGCAGGTGTCTGGGGGGGTCGTTGATGTCACTACCTTACAGACGGTGGAAAATACATTTTTAAGGTTTTTATTGGCGGTTCCAGAGTCCACCGCAACTTACTCATGCCACGTAGAATTAGGAATTGGTTATTTAGAAGACATTATCAAAACACAACCAATACTCGAGTGGCACAGGATTTGGACCTCGGATAATCTGGCTCTGAACCGCTCTATAATCCTTGACCTTTTAAAATTGGAAGGGGTCTTAAAGATTAGATGGCTAACATACGTCAAATCATTCTGTGGCAAATTAGATCATTGTGAGTTTTACGATAACCCCACAACCTTGGCCGGGATAGCGAGAAAAGATCTGAAAAAAATGTGTTTGGATTACCTAAATGATCGCAGATTGGCCATTGAACTGAAGAAAACATCAGTCCAGAGCCACCAGTTGATTTCTACTCATTTATCAATTCAACCATATATAAAACTAGTAGATGGGGACTTTAATAGGTTTCTGTTAGTTCGATTTCGCCTGGGAATTATTCACAGGCTATTAAGTTTCCCGGAACGGAACGACTGGTCCAAACAATTATGCAATTGTCCCTGCGACGATATCTCGACTCAATCGACGTTGCATGTTGTACTTCTGTGTAAATTCTATTCCATTCCTAGGAAAGGATGGATTTTGCCAGTCTTGAAATTGTTTGGCCTCAGGCACTGTCGACCTGCACTTATTGCTCTACAAATGTTAGATACTGTCTTTGCTGTTGCTTCAGTCAATGCTTTTTTAAAATTTATCTTCAAATCAAGGAACCAGTTGTTAATGTAGTCATATTTGTTTGTGTTTTTAACTTGAACTGTGATATCCATGCTTTTATGATTATTGATTTTAATCGAATAAAGCTGTATTTGATTTGATTTGATTCCCGGGGGAAATTCAAAAGGTAAGGAATCTACAACTACAGTCTATCAGATACGAATCACTGTTACAGCTATTCCAACACCAAACTTCACCCTAGCAGTTCAGGCTTGATTGCTTTCATTGGAGTAGGGTCAAGATTGATCTGCAAACGGATGGCTCCAAACTGAGGTGGCATGAGGTGCAAAATAACAATGGACAGGGATGCGGCCGTGTAATTACTAATATCTGAGATTAATTCAAGCATTCCATCAATCGCTTTTTTGTATACATGTTGGCTCCTGGAGCACTTCCGCACTACAGCACATGTACTTCTTCACTATTAGTCATTCTAGCGCATGTAGGCTGAGTTTCCAGGAGGAAGCCATTTTCAAACATCGCCTTTAAATATAAAAAACAAAAATAAATCCCACCCATTTTTACAATTAAGGAGGATGAATGTTAAACCATTAAAAGGCAATATCAATTACTGTATAAGTGACAGGAGAAGGTGTCAATCGCTATCACATCAGCATCAAGAAACAATTTTAACAAGAATGCCAGTACATGAATACGAGCACATTTCTTTATTTAGGCATGACCTAAGAAAATATACAAGCTAACGTGTGCAAAATCAAACTTAAGATCATAAAATCTTTTCATACTCTACATGAAACAATATGTCAAATTTACAAAATAAAATTAAACAGCTGGATAAATTAAATGCCCCTTTTTCAATATGCACATTCTACCTTTTTTTAAGAACACTATAGGCACAATTCAACAGCCTTTCTGTACAACCTGAATATTTACATAGCTTTTTCCACACCAGGTGCAACTTTGCTCTTGAGATGTCAAAACAAACAGTATTTCAAAATATATTTAGCAGCATATGAAAGTAGACAGAAAGAACAGTGTTTTGCACCTGATAAATAGGAGAGTGAGATGAATGCCATAAAGGAAATAATTTAGAATACGGTACATATGTTATTTGTGACATCATGAATACTGAGCACACAGACTATATGCAAAGCAGTGAGTATAAGAGTAGTGTTGAAACAGCACTTTTCGGCAGTTATAATCCTGAGCATAAAGAACTACACAGCTCTACAGCTTTGGTCAAAGAGAATAAGCGTTTTTCCAGCTGCTCATACAACGGCAATCAAACAGGAAAGTGCTCAGCTCTCTTTTACTATGCACACTCACTCACAGTTACAAACATCACAGGCTTTCTTTTTAGACTGCTGTTCTGAAAACAGTACAGTAACATCACAAATCTTAATTGTGTACGTGTAGTATCCAGTTCATTGAAGTAATACTCCACAGGCATGACCGTTACTTGCAGATACCCTTACAGATTGCACCCTCCATACGCTGCCCAGCTCAGATGGAAGCAAGAAACTGTTTCCATATCTTTGGTCCTTGAAGTATTCGTTCCAACCAGAGTGCCAATATCCCGGGGACATACTTGGTGCCAACACTAGAGAACAACCCTCAGGCCTTTACAAGCAGGCCCAGCACAGGTGAACCTATAAAAGATCTAAGAGTAATTTGACTCTGGAGAAAAGTGCCACTGCAAGAAAAGGATTGATTTTAATTACCACCAATGTTTCGTCTGAATTCCCCTAGGAACTGAATGTGGGGCCAAATTCACCTGTAAAAATATCCTTGAGGATAAACTCTTTTTGCAAGACAGAGTGACAAAATCAGTTTCCTAGCATACAATCAAAATCCAAGCAGTGGTACTTGACAAAGCTTTTCAACACAACAAAGCTTTCATTCTTGCAGGGCAGAACTCCAAAATTGGTATGCCCCAAATAAAAGCCACAGGCAGTATACACGCGCCGTTGTTTAACATGGGGTTGTTTGGTGTGCGCTCTATAAAATCGTGTTGGTACTAGTCCATCCTGAGACCTTTGTCCTAGCGATCCAATTAGATGAATACATGCTTCATGCTAAATCGACGGACCTTTTTCTTAACCCGAGATAGATGAGGAAAAAAATGAATGTTTTCCATATCTCAAAATTATCTTTGACAAAATCACATGCCATAATTCGATGCATAGTATTCTCCCAAAATCACTAACATCGACAAAGAGGAAAAGTGTTAGCATGGGTCCACAAGGTTTGGCCACTGTCCGGACTGTGGAGCATCTGCTTGGTTGTTTCCTTTAAAATCCTTAACCAGTATGTGGAAAGCTCCCTTTCTATTCCTGAATCTGGGCTGCAAACTTGCCCACAAGATCGAAAAGGCCAAGACAGTAAACAGGCCAAGTTGCAGAATACAACTGTGGATCGGAAGGACAGAAGTTCAATGTAAACTCTTCAAATAGTGCATCTAAGTTTTACATTTTCAGGCTACTTGTCAAAGTACAATGAAAGAAAGGCACTGCATTGCGAGTTAACACTGGATGCCCGGACCACGTAGGAGGTCATATAAAAAGGGTTTACATTTTCTACCTTATTTAAGACCTTCACAATCAAGTAGTGCATTATCAGTAATGTAAATAAATGGACTGGATCAACAATCACAACAATGGCGTTACATCTGCATTCTTGTAAGGTTAGGACAACAACTAGACTGTATAAAGCAGGTGTTGCAGAAGAGATGAGTTAATGCATTGGCAGAAAGAGGGACAACAAGTTGACAGATCACACACAAGGACATCTGTAAGACAGAAGGAAAAAAACTTGGCCTCCAGGGAGGCACCCAGGTCACACTGAATCAAACAGCTGTGTGGGGATTCCACCAATAAGAATGCTGATAATTTCAATAAGTGAGCTAGAAATCGCACAGTAAAAGTATCCCGACAAAGACAGCAGAGAAAGACCTGACTTGCTTCACTGATAAAGATAGGTGGACTATTTGGCATGTTGGTTGTCTCGTTGAAAAATTAAGACCAGAGGAGACAGATTTAGGAGATGCTGACCCACCTCTTGACCAAGTTGGATGTTAGCTGACACTGAAGTAACTGAGGCATCTAGGCAGGAACAGAAGAGGAAGACCTAGTAACTGCCACAGTACTGAAGGCTGTACTTCAGCCACAGGTACAAGAGATCAGGATGCAAGTGACACTGATGGAATCACCTTGCCCAACACTTCTTCTAAGAGCTTTGCTTGCTGTGGGGTGCGAAAACCTATTCCAGAATTGCAGAAGCCGAAAGGGTGAAAGTACAGCTACCAAACCATTTGGTGAAAAATAGGCAGGCAGCCAGTAAAACCCCTTCACCTCTTTGGAGACTTTCAGCCATAGGTCAAGAGCCAGGGGAGAGAGAGAGACTGCTTGAATTCAAAAGATGTTCTATGATTAGCATTAGTGCCTGCACCACCTCCTCGTCTGCTTGGAGCAAGCTGACGATGCAGCATTAAACTGTTTAGGAGATGGCAGCCTTTTTAATCCATCGTCAGCTCTTACGTTTAGGCTTTAAAGCATTTCTTCTAAATACACTCACTGAGCATTATGGGTATGACAGTCAAAGGATTGTCTCTTGAGGCTGTCATGTTTGCTTCGTAAGTGCTGCAATCGCATGGCATTGATGTCTGTAAAACAGCATGTGAAGAGATAGGTGTTACACCTCTTAATATTAGAAGGATAATTATTAATGATGGGAGTAATTGGTGAAGGCAGAGACATAACTGGTAATACCTGCAAAAAAGCTCCCAGGATCCAGTAGAAAGGACCAAAGAATACGAGTCAAGTGAATTACCCCGTACACCAAAGGTGCTTCTACTCCTGTAACAGCAGCAAGGGCACTAAGGTAAGACTGAAACACTTACCACCAAAGGGTTCTCCTTAGAGTTGGAAATCTTCAGTAAAATGACCTCCAGGCGCAAAAACATTGATTTATTTGCCTGGGCAATTTGCACAAAATACTGTAAACTTGTTATGAACATTTTTAAAAATGCTCCCCATCTTCTCTGCGAACACCTGAGCATAAATGACAACTTTGTTTTTTGAATGGTAGAGTAGTATTCTAAATTCAATTCTCACATTTCATCGTTTCGCATATACACAGCCACAATGATCAGATTTCAAGTGTGACACAAAAGGTGAGTGCTCACTACTTCTGGAAAGTAATTTTACGTTATATTATCTGCACACAATTCCCTTAATTATACTGTCAGTCTGTGTTCAACTGGCTGAGGCTACAAACAGTCCTTTTAAATAAATATACAGAATATATGTATGGTGTAGTTGAATAGTTCAAACAGAGATACAGGCCAAGGCATTGGTTCGAAGAGAAGTACACAAACAACTACTGAACGCCGATGCCTTTTCCAGTGTAGTCCAGCCTTGCTTCCAGAAATCTCTGTTTAGCCAATGTGGCACTCCAAGTTACAACATAGTAAACAGAGATTTTATCACAGCATTTTGTAGATGCAATCTTCTCACTTCAAGGTCAATTACTGGCCACATCTTCACTTGGTTCTGCAAAATCTGTGATGTGCCCATCGTGTAATCCTCGAGTTTTCCAGATCCGCACAGTTTGATCACTACAAAACAAGCGAAGATTAGAATCAACCAACCTGACAAAAACCCATGGCATTAATACAGAAATTTACATTTTCTCAAAAACTTAAATAAAAAACAGAATGCAACTAAGATATTACCAGACAGGAGTGCCCCAGACACTTAACCATCCACTCACACAACTTCGACAGCACAATGGCATAAGTGATTACTGACATGGTGGTCACCGGCCGTTCTCAAGCCAGTTATTGGTGCAAGAACCATACACGACTAGTTGCTTCAATAGGAGGAGGTAAGGAAAATGAACCAGTAGCTTTACAATGCTCAATAGCCAACAAAAACCATTCTGGCCATGCAGACTCTAGGCCACATATGAAACTGAATTAATGAGCATGTTTTTCTGCGTAGCTCGTTGGTTGAACTAACTACCAATGCATGTGGGGCAAAAAAAGAGATCTGATGCAAAATTGCAGAGCTACGAAACGGAAACGATTTTTTTTTTTATAATGCCTATCACACAGCTTTGCCTCGATATACTTTTATGCACAGGGCATGACGTTTACAATAATATGGTGTCGAATGATATGAATGATTTCAGTGTTTGCAGGGTGGATAGTATGATTTATCATTAAAATTGACTGAATAATCCATGCCTTCGGAGGGTCGTGTATGCATTTCCCATATTTTATGGCACACAACACTGAGTGACAAGAGGAAATGAGGAGGCTGCTTCAAGCTCTGTGATCAATGTGATGGATAGAGGTACGGTAACAATGCGCAGTGCTAGATAAATGGGAACTTCCCTGCCACAATTCAGTCTGAACTGGAAGAGGATGTGGTGTTTAGGGATATAGCAACACAACTTGCTTGTGAGAGAGCCTCACGGATGCCTTGGATCCAAATGGGGTTGTCAGAGTGGAGTCACTGGCTATGTAGAGTTGGATACCATGACAGAGGGTAGTAAGCGGATGTTTGATTGGGACTGGTCTGGATATATTAAAGAAAAACTACCTAAAGTCTCCTGGTTCATTCAGAAAGAGAACTCGTACTATCTCGGTGGACAATGGAGATAGATATGAGGGTATATTCTGTGTTTAACTAATGTGAAGTTGAAACATCTCTGGCCTGGCATTTGTTTCAAACGTAATTAATCAGTAGGTTACTAGGCATTTGTGGCCCATCGCCCTGATTTTTACAGATATAGAGAAACTGTCTAAAGTATTGGCTGCAAGGATGAACAGATACCATCCCTTCCTTCATACATAGGGACGTGGTTGGTTTTGTCCCTAAACAGTTATCCACTCACCATATAAGGCTACTTTCCTGCATCATCTGGCAAGCACAAAACTATAAAACCAAAAAGTTAGAATATCCTTAGACACAGAAAAAACTTTTGATAGCGTTGAAGCCTTATCTCTTCCGAGTTCTCCAGACTGCAGGCTTCTAGGAATGCTTTACAGCGGTGCTTCCCGAACGTTTTAGAACTATGATCTAATTTTTAGAACGACCCACCTGACTATAAAAGACATGAGGTGGGCGATTTTTTAATGTAACTAAAGAATCATGTGATAGCACACTGTCATTTACAGACAGCATATTATTATCCATTGAAATGGCCAATAACTTCGAATAGACATACAGCTTTACTGATAAAACTATATTACAGACAAATGATAATGTCTGGAAATCAGTTTTCATCGTGTGTGCATAACCAAGAAAAATGTCTTCACCCTATTAAATCTTTGTTTCTATCATACCCCAGAATTACAAAAAAGTGTGCTTCATGTTTTTTTTCCCCAACTGCTGAATGTGTACAGTTCATTTTTACAGGTATTTATATGTTGTTGTATGCTACAAATAAGTGTCATCTTACAGCATTTCCTTTCACATTCCTGGTACCCCAGCAAGATTGTCACATAACTCACTTTACTTTTTTTTTTTCTGTATGCAAAGTGAGAGAAGTTTCTAAACACCAATCATTGGGTTAAAAAAACAGCAATTTGTCAGAGACACAGCCTGCTATTTGCCTTCTGGCTTCTTCACCACTCCATTGACAACAGTTACCTGCAACGGCTTCAGATCGTATCAGTTCGCCATCACCAGAGGTACACGTCAGAGGTATCCACTATCAACCTTTTTTTTACATTTCACTTGCACTGTGCTTGTGAAATCTTTTGTTTTCAATATATATCTTAAAAGGGGCTTACAACCCGTCACCTTGCTTATCATTCATCCCTGTGCTTGCCACTTACTTTTCCTCAGTTTTTATTGGTTGCAGCAAACTGTTTCCTGTTGTTCCTTGTGCTGTTCCTCGTGTGCTTCTCTTATCAGTGTCCTGGTGCCAAAGTACTGTTTCCATCCGGTTTTGGGGCACTTTTTAAAAAATGTTTTGCATACACAGCATTTGTGCTGTGCTTGTCTACATAATCCCCCCCTGCACAAAGCTTGCCCTGTGCTTGTTTACATAATAATTTTCCCCCCTGGAAGCATGCATTTCAAGCGTGCTTGTCGGCTCAGTTTGTTTTTGTCCAACATCCTTCCCTTCACAGCGCTTGCGCTGTGCTTATTTACGTAATCATTTATAAACAAAATGAATCCACCCACAGGAAATTGATCATGGGTCATGGATAAATGTGTTTCCTACATGGGTGGGAAGCACATTGTTTCTTAAATACCTCTCACACTCCAAAAGGGCCCTTGGTGTCATGCTTCATCATAGGGGTCTTCGCGCCCCTCTACGGGATGCGGCGTACTACTAACCAGCGGATGCACGGGAGCACTGAAGTTACCACTATGTGTAGTGTAAGAGGGGGTGAGTGGTAGGGTCAGGAGTGAATGGTGAGTGAATGTTAAAAAATACACGGAGCCACGAGGGGGGACGATCTGGTGAGGTAGTATCCTGATATACAGTGCAATTAGCACCGGTCCCCATCGTTCAAAGGCTCATGTCGCCACTGGCTTCAGCATAGCAACTTGATATTAAGGAATGTCCTCGTTACATAAAAATTTGTGACCATGGTGTCATATTTTGCAACGTTTATTCATTACATCAACACATAGTCTTCTTCTTATACAGACGTCATTATACGATCATGTGAGTAGGGTAGGGAACTGTGTACCCATCCAGAAGAAGCAGCAGCACGCTTCGAAACATGTTAACGTACGCAGGAGGTCTTGTATATTAACACAACACACCTCCACCTCACAGTTTTTAACAATACCGGCACCGAGGTATATTAAAAAAAATGCCACTCCTGAGATGCTAGATATTTTTTTAACATTTACTCACCATTCACTCATGACCCTACCACTCACCCCCTCTTACACTACACATAGTGGTAACTTCAGTGCGCCCGCGCATCTGCTGGTTATTAGCAGACCGCGTCCCTTAGAGGGGCGCGAAGATCCCTATGATGAAGCATGACACCAAGGGCCCTTTTGGTGTGTGAGGGGTATTTAAGAAACACAATGTGCTTCCCACCCATGTAGGAAACACATGTATCCATGACCCATGATCAATTTCTTGTGAGTGGATTCATTTTGTTTATAAATAATTGTTAGGGGAGGCTGAATCCACCCCTGGTGTTCGTTGAGGACACTTTCTCTCCACTCCCTCCTTTGGTAAATATAGTGTTTACGTAATCATTCTTCCCCCGGCTGCATGCAAACATGAATGGATGTGGCACAGAGTTACGTGGCTTGGATAAACCACTGGTTATCCGTCCTAACATATCTCTGCTCTGAAAAACTACATGTCGAGGCAGCACTAATTTATAGCCTTGCTTCTGCCAGCTAAGCAAACATGGCATTGTTTCATCCTCCAAGAGTAAATAAGTGTGACTTTGAGTTGGGAAAGTATAATATCTAATATTCAGTTGGCAAATCACTACTCTGTTTGTGGTATGCTTCCTGTAAATAATATTTTCTTTTTATAAAATGTGCACAGTGCGAAAGCAGGCTACTTGCTGTGAAATGTGTATTCTCTGCTTGAAAGAGGGCTTGCTGGTGGACCACGTGTAAAAGTAGGAAAAATTACTTTGTAACACCCCAGGTTTAATATTCCGATGGGCTGTGAGAGATTGCATATATTGTACTTCCTGTGTTCGTGGTTTCTGACCCTTCAAAAATATGTAGTTCAGTTACTGATGGCTAATTCGCGAAATGTGGGTATCTGAGTTGCAATTCCAGGAGAACGGTTCACTTTCTGTATTAAAGGCTGGTATTGCAACTCAGTGGGGTTAGTGTGTCCCCTGCAGTGCTCTGTACATGTATTGAAGGTTCAATTCCCAAACTAGCCCTTACCCCCTGAGGTTGATTTATAAAGTATATGGAGTTGGGACATAGTAGCGCTGTTTATTTTGAGCAAGTGACTATGGTCAGAGTTTAGCATTATTTTAAATTCTGGTCATTTTGGGTATCAGATCTATCAGGAGGTGGTTGGGTGTAAGAAGCAAAATTATGTAATGTATGTTTTTAATGGTATTGCTTAAAAATTGATGACCCCTTTTCCCTAAGAGTCGTTTTCGATTCACAGATATGCTCTGTGCACTGTAGCCCCAATCAGATTCTGAAGCAGATTTATCATGAGTACACGGTACATGCGGATGTCATGGTTATCTGCAATTAGGCAGCAGGTTGCTTCAGATACTTAATTGAAGTCAAATGCGTTTTTGTAGCATTGTGGTCTGTGCCGTTGTTTTTATACAAGAAAAAAATCAGTGGTAAAGTAAAAAGAACATTTTAATCCATGTGGCCATTAGTTTCCAATTTATAGATATATCGTGTCTCTAACCAGCTTTAAGCACTGCTGTTCTGTGCCGTTGTTTTCATACTAGAAAAAAAAAATCAGTTGTGAAGTAAAAAAATATTTTAATCCATGTGCCCATTTGTTCTCAATTTATAGAAATATTGTGTCTCTGCACCGCTTTGACAGTGCAATTTCTGACCTAAAAATTCATTTGGCACATATGGAGATTTGGGTATGTTATAATCGTATGCCTTTCACTCATACATGATCTCATTGTGTCCAGACTTCATTATATCCAATTTCCGACTTATTGCTGCAGCTTTCATAGTGAGTTTTTCGCCAACAGATTCCTGTTGCAGGTTTGAATTTATTTCATATATGAGGTGCAAATCTTAATTAATTACAGTACATGATCATCACACTAAGGCCATTGGAATTGGAAAGATCCAAGGCAGAGTTTACTGTATTCCACATAGGAGGAAATGCAAATACTGTGTCTGTTTTTTGCATAATTAGCTGGTGTGTTATCCACGATAGTACATCAGTTACTGATGCTAAAATCGCTGCAGCTTTTATTCCAGGAAGTCTTCAAAACACACGACAGCGCATCCCGCCACCTTGCTTTACATTGGTTCCTTGGCACTTACTTTTCCTCAGTTTCTATTGGTTGTGGCATACTGGTTCCTGTTGTTCCTCGTGTGCTTCTCTTATCAGCGCTCCGTTGCCGAAGTTATGTTTCCATCTGCTGTTGGGGCACTTTTTTTTTTTTTTATGTGTTGTCTGTACAGCGCTTGCTTACATAATCTCCCCTGCCGACCAAACGTACTGTTGTGGCATTGTGTTAAGTGGGCATTAACTAAGCATGGATGTTAAGCCCCACCCCACCCCAAACCTTCATGGATACATCACAGAGAGCAGGCAGGGTGTCCTTCTCCCCTGTCCACACAAACACATATTTCCAAGCAGAACATGTGTGTTATGAGTCTCTGGCTTTTTTATAGATATCACTGACTTTGCTTTTCACAGATGCATGGCTTTCCAAACAACTCATCTCATAGCCTGGCAGACCCCAGTCTCTGCTTGCCACAGGTTATGTGTGCGAGACACTAACTTCAGACAGTCCCGTGCCCCAAAGGTCTAACATAACTATTGGAAATGCTTGGGAGGGGAGGGGGGTGAGCCATTAAAGTGTGAAGTGGGTGTCTCTTGCTCAGCTCTAGATTCTCTTGCACCCTCGAGCCCAAACTCTCATGTGGCTTTTTCTTCTGTAGAGATTGGGTGGAAAAGGGGATCCACAGCATGGGCCACTTACTGCAAAGGTATGGCATAAAATCTTTTGATGCTCTTTTGGAAGACTTTTGACTAGAGACATGCCAGCAATGAAGACACAGGAGACATGCCAGCAATGAAGACACCTACTACTAGGCAACTGTCTATGCTGAGATTCAAAGTTAATGGCTGATTCTCTACCCACCTCTGTAGTGTAGGACTACTGAAAACGATGGAGCTTGTTCATGGGGGTGATATCAGGTTCTAGAAGACATTGCTTGAAGAGATGCTTTCCTATCCCCTGCAATTATATCTACGGAATAAGTGACAAAACAAATTAGGAAAGGAATTCTCTGATGTGGACTGGCTTAAAATACTCAAATCACATGATGGCAGCCCTAGAGAAACAAAGCTCAAAATCAGCTTCCTCAAACTGTTGCATGCATGACTGGCAGTGGACCCTGCAAAGGCAACGTATAGCCAATATAACCGACTTGTCAGACAGACTGCTAGAGATCCGGGCATCAGGATGGGGGACATATTGCACCTATTGTGATCCTGACCCTTTCTCCAATTATTTTGGTAGCAAGTGAAAACCACTATGAACTTCACGAATGCCCTAACCCAACAACTATTGACAGGATTAATTTTCTGCATGAAACTATCAATGTTCCCGACTTGAAAAAGAACACAAGGAGAGGGATTGATACGGTTCTGGTGGTTGCCAAAATAACTTTACTTCGTTGGTGGTGACAACGCACTCCCCTTGCGCACAAAGAATGGCTGGCAGAAATATCAATAACAGCATCCTGTGAACGTATCATATATTGCCCGCTGGACCAAGTTCTTGTCTTTGATTGGATCTGGAGCTCTTTCACATCTCGGAGCTCGCCAAATTGAGTTCCAACTTGCAGACCATCAGGCTGTATAGTTTGCTGACTACACTTACCTATCTTCTAACACATTGCTAGGAGTTTTCCTGGAAAGAAAACTTCTTCTGGTCTATAATTCTGAATGTTGATTTGTGATGATATAGGTATTCACTATATATATCTCTTTTCAGAGCTGAGTATAAGCACAACTAAGTACTTTAATAGCTGATGGATATTCATTGGTAAACTTGTGGCTTTTAGTTGAAATATCAGGATTCTTCGGAATTCTTGCTTAAATGTAATTAATGTTTACAAAAACACTGATTTACACATTTTTGAATGCTTAAAAACTTCAAGAAAGAAGTGTTGACAAAAAAGCATACTCCAGCAATGTTTCATTTGGGAGGGGGAAAGCTTTAATTAGATCCACACCTTCTGCATCGGTGTAACCCAGCTGATAATGGTCCCTGGTGTCACTTTCCTACCCTCCACATTCATACTCAGCTTGTTTACTTTCATGTTGTGAGGATGCAGATTATTGTAGGACTTGGAATATCTCAGAAGGAAGGTGTCTCCGTCATTTTTGGAAGGAATAGCTTCTCTGGTTCATACAAAATGCCCTTCTCAAATGTGACTTTTTTTTTGCTTCTATGCAATCAATGCTCTCTGGGACTAGAAGAGACCTTGGGAGGTGGATGTGGCAGAATATGGTCAGTGTAGATAGTTCTACCATCTTGCCGAGGAGAGTGTTTTTTTCTATATCTTGTACAGCTCCTAAATTTTCCCTGTATCCTGCGGAGGTCACCTGTTGCTATCGACATCAGATTAAATCTATTTTTGACGTGCCAAGCAATAATGTGTTTAACTTTGATTCTCTTTTTGAACTTGCTACTACTCGAGGCCAATCTTCATGCCCTGTTTTCAGGGCTGTCTTTTGTGATCTTTTTCAGAAAATGGAGAGAAATGTGGCGACCACAGCGCTTTATTTAGCAGATGATAGGTGGTCTTTCTAGCAGGGAGTTTCTCAGCTCAACATACAGCAGGATAAGTTCCTCTGAAGGTTTGGCTAATATAATTCTCATCCACGTGAGTTATTATGGAAGAGAATGTTAACCCCCCCCCCCCCCACCTGCAACAGAACTGGTACGCTGCATTTGCCCTGCAGTTCTGCTGGAGCCCTGTATGCACCCAGTCTTGACCTGTGCCTACATGCCACTCTGATTTTGATTGTTGCCCCCCAAAACATCCGTTGTATGTCCCCAAGGTACCATCTTGCCAGTAAACAACTATTGACATGTTTTGTTTTCCTTTCCAGACCATACACTAAAAACAAGGTACATCTCCTGTAGAAAATGAAACGCAGCCTTGCGATATAGCGAGAACAAACAAAATCTTGGTGTCCATCTTGAAAGCATCCAAGACTATACATAGGCTGCATCCTGGTTCTGGTGCTTGAAGTTACAGGATCCTTCGAGGGTGTGGTTCATTGTCAGAGGATCAATCTTGATTCAAGTGTCCGGATCATTTGGTGATTGAGCGATCTGAGAATCACTGTAAAGCTTCCAGTGGTGGGGAAAGAATCTAAGGCCTTCTGATTTTGTAGTTCTCTTTGGTGTTACAACATCGGAGTTCAAGCTCATGGACATTTCAAGGTAAGAGAAATTTCGACAGTTTAAATAATTGTGACTGCTGTTAAACCAAGAGGTTGAAAGCAAAGATAAATATCCTGTTCGAAAGATAATTGGTGATAAGGTCCAGTGAGGAGTCAATCAATAAGGGACATAAAGCTTAGCCTTTTATGGAACAAGACTCACTCCAGTGAAAGTTGGTGTGAGAGACGTATCTCAGCAGTTTTAAGACAATAACTGGTGTGAAATAATCCTTAGACAAATACTACAAGACTTGCTGGACTGTCATCCTGGTCTTCCTTCCAAAGGAATGTGTGGCATACAGTTAATTAACGTAAAAGAAGGTATACAAATGTAAAGATTGTGAAAAAGGTATTAAGTTGTGCCATCCTCTTGTTCCAGATCTCCCTCCCCGCAGTACCCAACCTAATTCCTTCCCCTCATCTGGCCACTCCGAAACTCTGGTACACTTATATGCAGAGTCTCTGCTGCCTGCTGAAGGTGGGTTTTTGAGGGTACTGCACCTAAGGAACACCAACCGCGACAAGACACCCTTATACAATTATTTTCTCTGTCTCTTCCGCATCATCTTAAAATGTCTCTTCAAAAGGACCTTGAGAGACTTGGCATAGGTGCCTCAATAAGTGTGCTTCTCCTCTGTGTCACAGATTTTCTTGGTGCAATCAATCCAAACCTTAACACTATATAATGGAAAACTGCAGCATGTAAATCTATAACAGATATACTGCAAAAAATGTATTTAATAATCAACTTTATTAAAAGTTTTGCTGCAAGGCGTACACCATCACAAGAAAAGAAACATGTGCATGAGGTATTACAATGAGATAGGGCATCGGCCTGGCATGGTAACAATAGTTCAAATTGCTAAACCGTAGTAGCTACACTATTTACCCCACACCTGTACATGTTTTTGGGGGCAACCACGTGCAACAAAAATAGGCTTCTCCTGATGCACACACAAGGCCACCACTCTATGCCAACATGGATCGTGGGCAGCCTCCGCTGTTCCCACATGTGCGCTACATCACTCTTAGCTACCAAACAGGCCACCCCAAGGAAGATCCGTTCAGCTTGTGGGCCCCCCAACTCCTCCACAAGCCCCAACAGCACAATACGGGGAGTTAGATGTAGAGGGCATCCCAGGACGGCTGACAGTTCCCAACCCACCTCGTCCCAGAAGGACCACAAAAGCTGTACATTCCCACGCTACATGAAAAAAGTCTGCCGTTAGAAGTGTACATCTCGTGCATGCAGTTTGGGCAGTGGATGAAATGTGCTGCAAGTGCTGCGGAGTGAGGTAAGTTGCATGGAGATAATGGAATTAGGCCATTTCTCAATCACCAATTCCCAGGGTGCCATACATGCCTACCTTCACTCGTTCTCATACAGCTCCCCCACCCAAGAACGCCATCGCTGCTTAGTGCGCTCAATGCTGCCCGGGGCATGGATGACCAGTGAGCAGTAGAGCAAGGAAATGGCACCCTTCCCCAGGTGCCCCAGGAAGATTTTGGCCTTGAGTGGGTTGCATTCGGGCAGCGGGGTGTCGGGGAGGCTATGGGCTCGCAAGGCGAGTTGTGACTGAAGTAAATTGAAAAATTGCGAATTGGCCAGTGCATATTGATCCTTCAGATCCTGAAAAAACATTAGTGGTCCCTCTTATATACATCTCGCAAATAAGAGACTCAAATCAAACAATCTGGGTTTGTGAAGCGCTGCTACTCACCCGAAGGGTCTCAAGGCGCTGAAGGGGGGGCAGTTTCTGGATGTTTACAGTGATTCGTCGAAGAACCAGGTCTTGAGGTACTTCAAGAACTTGGGGAGTGTTGGTGTCTGTCTGAGGTGGAGAGGGAGGGAGTTCCATGCCTTGACTGCGAGGAGGGAGAAGGAGCTTCCTCCTGTTCTGATCTTCTTGATGGGTCGCGAGAGAGGGCCGGGGTGAGCGGAGGGATCTTTTGGGTGCGTGAAACGAGAGGCGGTGGTTCATATAGGTGGGCCCGGTGTTGTGTAGGGCCTTGTGGGTGAGAAGCTTGATGGTGACTCTCTTCTCGACGGGGGGCCAGTGCAGTGTCCGTAGGTGTTGGCTGATGTGACAGTGGCGCAGTAGGTTGAGGAGTAGTCTGGCGGTGGCGATTTGGATGTTCTGGAGTTTGCGAGTGAGGTTCTTGTTGATCCCGGCGTAGAGTGCATTGCCGTAGTCCAGTCTGATACTGATGAGGGTGTGGGGGATGGTTTTCCTGTGTTTGAGGGGAATCCAGTTGAAGGTCTTTTGAAGTAGGTGGAGGGTGTGGTAGCAGGAGGTGACAGCATTGATCTGGCGGTCCATTTTGAGTTTGGAGTCCAGGATGATTCGGAGGTTGCGTGCGTGGTCCATGGGGGGGAGGGCGGGGGGTGTAAGAGGGTACCCAAAAGCGGTGGGCCACCAGGTGTCGTTCCAGGCACCGTGGTGTGAGCCCATGAGGAGTACCTCAGTTTTCTCCATGTTGAGTTGTAGGCAGCTGTTCTCATCCACCTGGCGACTGCTTCCATTCCTTCTTAAAAGTTGTGTTCGGAGATGTTGGATTTGTTGGATAGGGAGAGGATGAGTTGAGTGTCGTCTGCGTACAATACGATGTTGAGTTCGTGTGATCGGATGATGGATGCGAGCATGGCATGTAGACATTAAACAGGGTGGGGCTGATGGAGGATCCTTGGGGGACTCCGCAGGTGGTCAGTGTGGGTTTTGAGAGGAATTGAGGGAGCCTGACCCGCTGCATTCTGTTGGACAAGAATGAGCGGATCCAGTCGAGGGCCTTGTTCCGGATTCCTGCGTCCTGGAGTCTGCGGGCTAGGGTGCGGTGTGAGACTATGTCAAAGGCAGCGGAGAAGTCCAGGAGGAAGAAGGCCACAGTCTCTCCTCTGTCTAGGAGGGAGCAGATGTCGCCTGTCATGGCGAGAAGGGCGGTTTCGGTCTGTGATTCTTCCTGGAGCCTGATCCCAGGGAGCAAAGCCTTCCAAGGTAGAGAGGTGATTGAGCAAAGTACTTCACGTGACAGAGGTGTCATCTCAGTGATCCGGAAATGCCAACGGGTAAGTCAGAAAGCTGCCCTCCAGAAGGTAATAAACACCTGTGTACAAAAGGGCAGTGTTGAAGGCAGATGCGCCCCATACAAGAGATCAACAAGACCATCGAGACTCTCTGAATGGATTTCTAGGCGATATGCTGGGTCAACCTAGCCCCCAGTGAACCACTCATTAATTGGAACCAGATGTGCTGCCAAATAATAAAGATAAATGACTGACAGTCCAAGACCGCCATCAAAAGGGGATCAGCATGCCAACTGGAAAGCTACCTTGTGTCTACCTCCTGCCCATACAAATTTTGTGATTTTTTTTAGGGCAAGGAGCGGAAATGTTTGCAAGCAATAGGATGGGGATTATTTTCTAAGACGTATAGTTAGTGTGGTAAACACACCATCTTGAATAGGGCGGTGCACCCCCAGGGATTTAGTGGGAAGGTGGCTAAACGGTTGAAATCTCGATTGAGCACTCGAGTAAATCCCTGAAAACTGAGAGCGCCTAGCTAGGTCTGGGAAGGGAACATGTGCAGTCCCAGATATTTAAAAGAAGCGCGTCTAGTGTGAATATTAGGCCATTCTAAAGACCTGATGCATCACCATGCAGACGAAGGAGTTGTAGACACCGGGGTCCCGTGAGCCGGGGGTCTGCATATAGTACAGTTTGGTCTGCAAAACCATTCACTCACCGCCAGCCGCATTTCTGGGAGTCACAGAGTATAAGACGCGCCAGGGGTTATATCGCAAGAGCGAATAACAATGGGGAAAGAGAACAGCCCTGGTGCATACCTCTTTGGATGAGAAAGGGAGGAGATAGAACCCCGTTCATCCGAACTTTGGCAGTAGGGTTGCAGTAAAGGAGGAGGACCATTCGACGGAATGCATCTCCCAACCCCGCCCACCACAGGACTCTTTCCAAAAAGTCCCAAGAGACCGTGTCAAAGGCCTTGGTGAAATCTACAAGCAAGAGGGCCAGCGTTCCATTTAGGTTCTGTAGCCGGGATAAGGCGGAGTGTAACCTCTGAATGAAGTGGTGTGTGCTTCGGACCGGCATAAATCCACACTGATCTGGATGAATAAGACAGGGTAGAGCATAAGCCAAGTGGGACGTCAGGGCCTTTGGATAGATCTTAACGCCAGCATTAATATGGGAAGTGGGGCGTTAAGTCGAGCATAGGTCTCTAGGAAGACCTTCCTTAGGAAGTACCACTATAGTGGCACAGTCCACCTCCGGGAGGAAGAAGCCCTGCTGTATCGCGGTTGTGTAGAAATTTAATAAATGGGGTGTCAGAATATCCCGGAATTATTTATACTATTCAATAGGGTAGCTGTCTGGTCCTGCCGTAGTCCCTGACTGCAGTGCCGACACTGCAGAGTCTATTTCCTCGACAGTGAGGGCCCAGTCCAACTCCCGGTGTTAAGGAGCTCGGAATGGATGGCAGCGGGATGCTATCTAAAATGGGATTCGTTACTTACAGCAGGGGACCGCCAGCACCACCTTATCAGATATGCCACGGGTCGCCAACCAATATAGCAATTTGCCCGACTTATCTCCAGACTCGTACACTCTTTGTGTGGAGGCCCTCCAGCATTGTTTCGCCTCCTTGAGAGAAATCTTTTGCAATTCAGGTTGGGCTAAAGCCAGGAGTCTACGAGTTTCATCTGTGTCACAACCATGTAGGTCAGCCTCCAAGCGCAGTATCTGACCCTCCAGGTCAGTAATCTGTTAATCGGTCTGACTCACAGAGGCGTACATAACCCTTCAGATGAACCCTAAAGGAAGGCTTACAAGATGCCCACAGCATAACCGCCGATGAAACAGAGCCCACATTAATTCTAAAAAAAGGTTTGTAGTTTTTCTTCCACAAAGGCGACACATGCAGGAGTCTTTAAGTGCCAGGCACTGGATATCCAAGCTGGGTGGAGAGTGCTGGGTTGAGTCTCCCATTCCACATCTTACCGCATGATCAGAGATGCAGTGCGGTAAGATGTGTATTGACTGAACAGGGAGAAGGTCCGCCGCCGGTCACCATAACAAATCAATGCACGACTCCGGATCATGAGCCGCTGAGTGATGCACGCAGGCTCACATAGTGGGATGCTAGGAATGCCAGACATCACAGAGACCAATAGAGTCACCCCAGGAAGACAAGCAAATCGAGTGAGCATGCCGGCTAGGGTAGGGGTCCGTTGAGGCGTTAAGTTGAGTGTCAGGAACTATTAAAGTCCCCACCAACAACAGTGAACCCCGATGGAAGGGTTAAGATAAAGGAACATAGCGAGTGGACAGTGGGTTTCAACAGAAGTAGGGGGACATGGGAGGATACAAAATTGTAGTGCCCGGCTTCCAGGCGGCCCTTGACTCCCACATAGCACCCCGGAGAATCTACATGATGTTTAACTGATGATTTATGCAGCAGTATGGCTACACCTCTGGAGCCTCGCGTAAACCCGGAGTGAAAAGCCTGTCACACCAAAAGCGTCCAAGAAAGGCGTATTGTGTGCCCAGTAGGTTAGTCTCCTATAATAAAACAACTGCTGCTTTGCACTGCTTAATGTACTGTAGTACTTTGGAGCGTTTGATCTGGTCTAGGAGGCCATAGATGTTTCAGGAGAGAACCGTTAGTTTAGGGGGGCCATGGGGGATTGTGAGAGATGTGAGTGGACCCTGCCAGAAACCATGGATAGTTCGTGGAATTAAAAGGAGCACAGTGTGCAAACATACATTAACAACTTGGTGTTTGCGGCTGACAACCTGAAAAGGAATAACATGGTTAGAACAACAATCCAAGCCCCTAGGGCCAACTGATTCCCTCTTCCACTTCCTCCCAACACCCCACACTTCTTCCCAGGAAGCATCTGTCGCCCTTAAACAAACTACCCTAAAAATAAAATGGGGGAAACATTTGTGGCCCCAAAGCGGCCAATGAGCAGGATCTGATTCCTGACAACATTCAAATAGCATTATAAAGGTGGGACAATAACCAGTAAGACCAAGGTGGCCAAGGCATTGAGAACCACAGAGGCACAATAGCAAAGCCAGTAGTAAAGCAGGCAATATATTTCTCAGCTAATACGAAGGGGAGCAATAATTAACTCCCCTATACCTCAGCCGCTTCTACCCATGACCACAGTACAGTATAAATAGAAATCAAAAGAGTCGTAGAGGGGAGATGATCATGGTGGTCAGTAGAGTTGAGAGAAAAAGCTCAGGAGATTATCAAAAGAGTGAAAAATCCTTGGATTGTTTCACAAGTTTTCGTCCGGGGCTAGCGATATTACTGGCTGTTCACCCTCTCCCAGAGCTGGGTTTGGCACTGTGGCCACCTCTTGCTGTCCAGCCCTGGGCTTACTGGAGTGAGAGCAACTTATTTTCTTCCGCCAACGGGGAAGCGTTCAAGCGCGTTCCCCAGGATCACTAGACTGGTGCAGTTCAGGTGATGCCCGTCTAAGCAGACACCGCTCGATGGCCCATTCCCAGGCTTATTATGGGGTATCGAGGAAAAGTGTGGTAGACTGGATAATAACTAGGGTGTGCTGGGAAAAGAAACATATAGCGAAGGTTGAGGGCATGGAGCTTCTGTTTCACCTTTTCAAAGGAGTGACAACGTTGCTGCACCGCTTTGGTGTAATAGGGAAAAATACAAGTTTGAGAAACAAAGTTCCGGCTGGGTGCAGGCTTCACGTAGGATAGTGTCCTGGTCCCTAAAGTTCAGCAAATTTAAGATCACTGGCCGGGAGGAGCCAGAAGCGGGGGTCTCAGCCCAATGAACAGTGGGCCCTCTTGATAACAACCAAATCCGAAAGTTTGCTTCCAGTGACCCAGGATCTGAACCATTCCTCCAATGCCCCAGCAAGGCCCTGCAGTTCCAGGTATGCAGGAAGGCCTAGAAGCAGGAGATATGCTGCAAATATTAAGTTACAACTAGGAGGCATAGATGACATGACTCTGGCATGGGTGGCATCCAGGAAAGGGCATTCTGGTGATTAAGTCATAAAATGGAATGGTAGTGGGTAACTAAGAGGGAATAACTAAGATGAGATAATGGTGCAAGGCATTCCCCATTTTTACCTCAGCTGTACTGACTGTATTTGGACTTACGCATTGGTTGTAGATTGCCTAAGAGTAGCTTCACAATGTAGACTACTTCATAATGTAAATTACTATCAACTGTATTGAGGGGAAGTGGTGAAGATGGGGGAAAGAGTTGTTGGGATTCTTTATGTCTCAACCTCAGATGGTTGAGTAAATTAAGTTTTTGTGGGCTGTGTGGAACATTAATAAAACAAGAACGACAACATTTAGTGAAAACGAAAATGTTTACATGACTTTTGGTAATAGTCAAACAAAAAAAGCATATTTTAGAGTTTGAAAAATCATATCAGAACACATATACTTACTCAGCTGCTGTGAAGATTTGAGTTGAGTTTGTGCAGATAGCATTTATGGGACTATCATGAGCCTTTAATTCCCCTATAGGCAAGAAGGAGTCCACATTCCAAAGTTTTAAAATGCCTCCTCTACAACCGCTCAGAAGAACTTGACTGTGTGGAACTTTTGCAAGTGCACATACCCAATCTCGATGTGCATTAGGAACTTGCTGAAATCAGGACAATAAAGATTGGTTACTTGGTGAATAAGTACATACAAAATACATCTTTTGTACATATTCTTGATGGGCCATACTCATACAAACATTTTGCAAGTTTTTAAAGGATTATTCAATTCATTCAACAGGAACTTTTCATTTAAATCACATTTTACAGCCTATGTTGTAAGCAGCCTACATCTTTGGACATTTATAGTGGCCATTAATTTGGCTAAAGTAGTAAGTCTGCTTCAGTCAATGATTATCAATTTTGTGTTATGCAATTTTGGTCTGAAAAACCTTCAGCCCAGTTTTGACACACTACTGAAGATGCAGGTTTGGTCCCATATACAAAGACCTCCTTGAGGATTGGGTGTAAGAACGAGTGATGTCAGTCAGCTGGATAATGGAAGCCGCTTTGAAGGTAGTTAGGACCTGAGATAATTAGAAGCCATTAAATGGGAGAATATGATTGGATTTAGAAACATATGTTGGGGGTAAAGAATACCACAATAGGCCTCCCAGTATCCTCAAATACCTATTGAATAATGCATTGGGTTGTAGTCCTAAAGGGAGCAGCATATGTTAGAACACCTAGCACGCTTTAACATAAAAGATGGAAAAAATATGGACAAGCCAAGTCCACAGGAGGCTAATTGGCAGCAGCACCTAAACGAATGACTGAGTGTTAGCTTTCAAAGTTGCTTACAGACCCAATAGGCCTGACATCTAATAATGAGAAATCCCCAAAGTAAAGCTTTATTTTGACAAAGGAAGACCATTTCAAAGACCTGCCAATGTGGCTTAACGGCAACAGCGGTGGACTTTGAAGCTGGGGAACAGGGTTCGAATCTCAGCAGGATCCTGTGATTCTGGGCAAATCACTTAATCTCCCCGTGCCTAACAAAACAAATGTGTCCATCTGTAACGCAACTGGTGCTCAAGTAAAGCGCTCTGGTACCTTCTGGTCAAGTTCGCGCTATGTAAAACTCCCAAAAAATAAATACATTGGAATGGAAATTACAAGAAAACCCTGCAAGACGAAAGAAACATAGCTTCATGTTGTTTTTCAAGTAACTGTTTGTACTTTATATGTCCGTGTACAAGTAACCATAAATCTACCTACTGCGGAAGCAGTGACAAAACTGGATTACATAAAGTTCTTTGAATAATTATAAGTCTTCAACTGCTTCTGTCAACACAGTATCATGTGTGCCAAGCAATCGGTTCCCTTTTCCACAAGTTCTGACAGTGCACTGCTAAGATAAGCTGCAGGGGAAACAGAGTCTACAATTAGATGCTTTTCTCCTTACCTAGGGGATTAGCCATGACTGAAATCAAGGTATCGCTGGCCTGGAACACCCAGAAACCTCTCCACTAGATTATTAGGGTTCAAATTGGACCTAGACATCAGAAGTCACTTGGGAAAATGAAAACCCTTATCTGAATTAAGAGACTGCAGAGACCTAGGGTTGAGGTTTGGACACCTCTTTGGAGTTTTTAATGAGGTGAAAATGCTACTAAATAAAAAAATGTTTTTCGTATGAACATGTTAATACTTAGAACTGCTATCATGAAATAACATGTATTCCCAGTCAGATAACAGGGAATTCATCAAGCAAGGAAAAATACCTGATCTGGAAAAAAATATTAAACTAATTTATGATGAACAGTTACATAAATTGTTCTTGACAGTACAGCAGGTGAGCATTTGGCACTTTTTTAAAAAGTTACCTTTTCAATTTGCACTGCTTTGTCAAAGCCTTTCTAAATTTACCACAAAGTGTGAATCAATGTTTGAGTCCCAGCTTGCGAAACTTATATCAGACGTTTATCAGTAAGATTCATATATAAAATTTAAAAAACAACCACAGTTAATCACATACCTGGACAAGGTCCTTTCGCGCTAGATCCCATTTTTTGATTCCATTGTCTCGTGATCCACTGAAAAGGTTGTCACCTATGATAGAAAGTGCCTCGATTCCATCATAATGTGGGGGTTCAAAACAGTGAGTGGGGCTTACAGATCCAAGTGCTCCCTCTGTGACATCGAACATCTGGAAGAACAAATCGCAAAATACCCATCATGATTTTTGCATTTAATCTTCGGGTAACACAGAAGCAAACATAAAAGGGGAGGCCCTGACTTGGTAGTTAATATTCACAAGGCTTAATGAGAGTTGAATGTCACAATCTTCAGAGGCCACTAATAAACAGGGAATATCCAACATAGAGGTCATTTCTGACCTTGTTTCAAAGGTTTGTTCCTCTGGGATCTGGAACAGTCATTAGCTCCTGCGCATTGTCCATTGCCTGGACTGTCCTTTTCTAAGGACATACCATTAACTCAAGCACTAATACATTCAAAATGCAAAACCTAGTTACCCCCCTTTTTAGGAATAGCTGCTGCTATTGCAATCAATCTTCCAAAATGAGGCCTCAGAAGTACTTTTCTTGCCGAATTCCCTTGGCTATTAGGTTTATCATTCCTCCTGGAATGCTTTTAATGCAATACATGAGGCACAGGAATGGGCTAGTCAAAAATGTAAACCTACGGTGAATCATCACACTGTTGTCACAATCATCAATTCCATATGCTATCAGTGCACAGCACAGGAATACCATTCCCACCATAGCACTTTCAACATAGTACCTCACTACCACCTAATTAAACAACATTACCTTCTCCACACTACCACAGAATTAGCCCATCATTGCCATACTACCACCTCCTCACTATTACCGCCCAGTCCTCTCTTGTACCTCCACAGCATTACTCTACCATCTTCAATACCTCAGAGCCCACCGCCAACAACCTAGCGCTGCAACAGTCCTAAACGTTTCTCACTACCTCCCACCATCATGAGACTACCACAGCAGAAAGTACAGTACCAATTCATAGCAATATACATTCACGCCACACCACTCTACTGCCACAGCAGAGACTTCAACCTCACACCAATGATGTACCACTGCATACAGCCACACTACCAAAAACATGATGTCCGTACAGCCACTTTTCACTAGATGACACCCCAACAAAACATCACTCCTGGGTACCCAACACCACCAACCTATAGCAGCCAACCAGCCCTACAACCTAATTACCACTCCCCAAAAATGCATCTCATAGCCCCACCATATTATATCATTGCACTGTGATCCCAACAGTGGGCTACCATCCAACCACATTATCACCCACAATCACCACAATGCCAAGCCTTGTAACTATGCTATTATTTTGCATCACTACAATACCACCACCACCAAGGCACTATCACATAACAACACAACATTATCAACTTAGACCCAAACAATGCATCCACTACTATTGCACTACCACATTTTACCATTACATTTCCAAGTCGAAGAAACCATTACCTCTACAATAGCTCCAACACCAATAACACCACACCATACTCCTCACACTGTATTAAACACATCATATTACTATAGCAGATTGCAGTACAATCACAAAACAGTACAGCATAACACTGCAAGCGAAAACACCAACACAAAAAAAACAGCAGCACTGCATAACAAGACTGAAATGCAATACTGAAAACATAGAACACAATAACACAAGGCAAGCACACAATAACACAAAACTGACAACATAACACACAAAACACAAGGTATCTACGCAACACACCAACACAACTACATACAATACAACACCAGTAACATAAGGCAAAAGCACAAAAAACACAATCACAATAAAAGCAGAGCACACCTTGACAACAGACATTACAAGAAACAAAACACAATAAATATAGAACACCACATTATAGTAGCAATAATACAAAAGCAGAAAACCCATGAGCAGAACAATAAAAAAAAATGCACTAAGCAAAACAATAGAAACTCAACATACCAACAAAACAAACGCACTATTACAAAAACACAGCAAAACAATTCAACACAAGAGCCGCACCACACATTACAACATACAAGACAATATCAAAACATTAAAGCGATAAGGCTATGAAATTGTATTTAAATTTGTTTTGCGTTTTTGTGTTGTGCTTTGTATTGTTGTGTTGCAGTTTTTTGTGTGGTGATATTGTGCTGTTTGTTACTTCCTTTTGGTGTGGCTTTGGCAGGGATTTGTTTTTCAACGATATTTTATTGAAATGTCACAAAGCCTTACTAGCACAACTTAGTCCAGTGCATAGTACAACATAGTGACCAGAAAAGTAAGTGAGCAGACCTTTGAAACCAGACATTTCACATTTTTATAATGAAACCCAAAAAGAGAGTGTGTGTGTGAAAGTGTGTGTGTGGGTGAGTGTGTGTGTGTGTGTGTGTCAGTCAAGCTCCACCCATCAAATCCACCATAAACTTTAGTGGTTCCTCCCACACTGTTCTCACAATTGAAATATGCATTAACATGCCACATCATCCCAAGGCCAAAAAGAAGACAAAATGAAAATATATCCTAAGCAAGCCTCTATAGCTCAGAGTAGTCCCCTCTTAACCCATAAATCCCAAGGAGCGTAGCAATCTTGGGCATCCCAGTCCCGAAGCAGCTGTTCTAAGATAGTCGACCAGAGGTTGCCACTTATCAAATTTGTACGCCATATCATGGAGTCCCCACGTTAACTTCTCAACAGCCATAACTTTCCAGCCCATTAATAAATCGTTGAGATCATGGGTGATTTCCATTTCTATGCAATAAGCTGTTTCGCCGCCAGAAGAATATTGAATATTAGTTGCCACTCACCCTTCGTCATCGCATCACATCCCTCAGGACAAAGGCACTTTTTAAAAGGGATAACAAACCACAGCTATGTGTCGGAAGAAGTGACAAGTCTATAACCTTTTTTTGTGTTTAGTAGGGATGGGCAATGTGAAAGAATAGGTTTGTTACATAAAGTTAATGTAATGGTGGTTTGTTCTTGGTGTATTTTTTAAATTGAGCTACACATCATTCTTTGAATTCATGTGGAGTTGAAATGTAATCGGTAAGAGCAGTAGGAGCTACTTACTACGAAAATAAAGTGGAATCCCATAGCATAATGGTGCCAAGCACAAACATAATGATGGCGAAGGTATAATGGAGACATCCATGGCAGGTTTGTGTGCATTGTTGTATACTGCTTAAACTGACATAATGGAGGTAATTCTCTACATGTTGTAGGCATTGTTTGTATGATGGTGCCCAGTCCAAGAGTAATGCCTGCACTGGCATACTACTGGTAATGCTTGACATTTCAATAATTAAGTCACTTCTGCCTCAATAAAAATAAAAAAAATTATTGTACATTTATATGGCGCAGCTTTTCACCCGTGAAGGTATCCAGGCGCTGTCCATAGGCACTGCTTAGATTAAGTGAGTTGCCAGAATCATGGGACGTTGAGCAGACGAGAGGCGACGCCACATCCTCAGCTGAGTCAGCAGCTCTGGCCACTGCGCCACATCCTCTCCCTTGTAACTTGCGTAGCCAGTCAGCATCCATACATGTGCTTATTTAATGATCCAGCCATGCATCAATCAAGCTATCCATCAATAGACTCACTCAATCAAACATTTACCCTCACTTCACCTTTAACCCTCCATCCTCCTTATCATTGCAATCAACTACTTCATTCATTCATCCAAGTGTTCATACATTCATCCACTCACAGACACAAACATGCCAAATAAGGAGAAAGTAATTCCACTAAGAAAACAGTCAGACTCATTGGCTTTACATATACTTGCTGTGCTAGACTGTCCAAGAACAGCTTAATTAAGCATTCAAGGTTTACCCCAGCAAGGTTTAGAATTCAGACACAATGACTTCCAAACTCAGTGTGGAGGTAGAGGTATCTTTTATTAAGGAGTCAATGAAAGTTTAAAAGTGTCTGTTGTGCTGTGTTAGGCATACCCTTTTATCTATTTCCCCACCACTTTGGTGCAAAGTTCGTTAGCTCAGAGTGTATTAGCCCAGGTTACTGAGATCTTGCTCAGAACAGAAACATCTACCACCCAGAATAGAAATGGTATTCACAACGCTCAAAAAGGGAAACATGCACACTGCTCAAAGGTAAAAATGACCAAAATCAAAGATCTATGTAGCCTCACTGTCAACTTTTAAACTGTACTGACTGCAATAATTAATTCCATTGACGTTTTCTGAAGAGGTAGCACTAATGTATCTCAATCCCAGTGATAAGACTTTTTTTTTACATTTTGGCACCCTGATATTTATTAATTAATGACTGGTGATTACTTTTGTATTGGATACCTGGAATAAATGTAAGCCTTTAACCGCCACCTTTGTTACCAAAAGATGAGGAAAGAATGATTTTAAGAAATATTTGGTTCGCCTCTCTGGTTTCCTTTATTAGCCTTTTGTGAGATCATGAAGTCAACCATAAGTCTCTTTGGTAGTTCTAGCGCGTCTGCCAGCCAGGTGTATTTCTAACAACTTGTCTACAGTTGTGGCATCTGTCTACAAGTGGGCTATGTGACACAAAAAATAATTTCTATTGGTGTTTGTGTCTCTTTCACATGCTTTAAAGAAACCCTTGAGGTCATTATGGGCAGGATTACTGTTTGAAATGAAATTGGCCCCTCATTTAGCACATTCACTTTTCAGATAGATAGGTTTGCTCCTGTGGAGGACCGACTCTGGACATGTATTACAAAACATTATGTCTGCCAAACTACACTAAGACATCATGGTCATTTCATAGTATTGTACATAATCATCCATAATGACGTGGTTACTTTTTTAAATTGAGAGATTAGTGGGTGCCATACTAGGATATGCAATCTGTTTGACATATATTCTCCGATAAAGTAAGTGGTGTTTTTTTAACTGAATGTGAAAGAGTAACATGGGATTTTATTGTTCTGGAAGATCTTCATTGAAGGCACATAGCTACAAGTGGACAGATTATTCAAAATTATTTTCAGTTTAATTTGAAATATCTTTCATTATTAAGAAACATGAATGGACACTTTGAGCAATCTCCTGAAAAGTCTAGAATTTACTATTTTGCCCTTTAGAAATGTACAGCTTCAGTTAGTTTGCATACAAATTGACAACTCATTAGACAAAAAAAAGCTAGAAGTATAAAGAACACATGTTATAAACGTGTCCTGTTTCAGAAAGCTTAGAAATTGCAATGTAAACTTCTTGTGGACATATCCTAAGTGAAAATATGTGTATATTAGTTTCAAATAGTAACCCAAGTACATAAAATCAAAGTATGCCATATTCATGTTGGAGCAGAATTTATTAGAAGAACATAATTTTGATTATTGTTGTTGATAGCCCCACAGGTTATGGAGACTACAAACAAGCATACATAAAATCAGTGATTGTATAAATGTGTTCATCCAACTAGGGTCTTATGCCTAAAATTATTGTTACATTTTAGATACATGCTTGTAATTTGTCAAAGTTAAAGGGAAAGCACATCTTAATGTAGGACTGTACTTAGCAGTGCAAGTATAAATAGAGAATTTGCTATATCGGTCTATTTAGAGAAGGAACAAGATTCAAGATCACTTAACAATAAAATGGAATCAGGGACGTAATATTCAGAAAATGCAAATTCCGACATTTCGCTCAAAGCAGTCTTAGAGAAAGCAAACTAAAATTTGAAATAAATCAGAACCATGTTTACCTGGCCGATGGGGCTTCATGTACACGCAAATGATTCCCTGAACATGAAAACCCTCTACATTATGCTATGGTAAATAAGAACGTTTACTGTGCGGAGTACAATTGTGTTGGTTCTCAAGAATAGCAGAAGAAATAATTGCCAGTGACATGATGTAAAGATTTATATGGCAAAATGATTAAAAAACAAACTAACAATAAACAAGAGTAATTTATATTCCAATAGTAATCAAATTTGAAACAATTATCTAGATGTAAATCATACATTTGTCACAACTACCTTCATAACGTTATAACATTCATAAAACAAAGAGGTTTAGAGGACCCTTAGCCCTAACTTACAGGGTCAGCCTCCCAAGGATGCGCATAGTATCATCACATAATGTTTTGCGGACGTTGACATGCCAAGGTAAACAACAAAGATATGCCCTTCTTGCTGTTTTCAGAGATACAAAGGGAACAAACACTGGACTGTCTTAACTTGGGTGATGGATGCAGTGAGACAGATATTGCTTATATGTGGTTCCTGGTCTAAAGGAGGTCCCCAGTTGGCAAGAATAAACGTTAAGTATTTTACAATACAAATATAAAATCTGGAGTGAGTGTGATGAAGTCAAGTGACATTTTAGGAAGCTGAAGTATCCAGTGGCAAAGAAAATCCCAAATGAAAATTTACATTTATGAGACATTGTAGTTGGTAGGATCCAACAGCAATGTGAAAATGATGGATTGGATAGGCTTCTGATGTGGAAAGAAGGCTCTTTAGAAAAACGAAAAAGCCAACTGGGATTTTTTTTTAATTGTATAGAAAAAAGGTGCGGACACTGATCCAACCCATTTTTGGCACATTTGAATGAAAATCCATTTGAAATAATTAGGCATACAGTGCCAAACCCGCGTGAACTGTATTATTGTGATAAATAGTCGTACATTTAGCCCTCAACAAACAGGTAAGTAATTGGCTGATATTGTGTACAAACTGCAATTCGTCACATCATAAATTTACAGCACATTTTGAGATTATTTTGTACTGAATCACCACCTTTTCAATTCAGATTTACAGGGTGGTGTTCATTCTGTTCTAATATTATATTAATTATATTTACATTTGTAATTGTGCATTACCTTCTGCTATATGCACTATGCTATGCTTTTATATTGTTTAAAACAAAACAATGGTATTAAACAATACATGTGAATTGTTTAGTTTTAACACATTATTGAGTAATGGTTAGAAGTAAACCTCATTGAGACAATATCATCTGCTTATCACCTCTACCTGATTTTGATTTTGAAATAGATCAGGGCAGAAATAGCTAATTTGACCTACCTTCATTTTGACCAGAGGTGGACAGTACCTATAATTGGTTGGTGCTATTCACAAGAAAAGACATTGGACTCACTGGCAAAAAAACAATTTGGACAAATGCCATTTGCAATTTTTGGGAAACAATGATGTGCCATATTTAGGAAAAAAGAAAATTACTAATGCTTAACACTATGTCAACTGTCATATTTTTCTGGAAATCCCAACTCCAAATTGGTCAAGGTATCTTTCACAAATATACAGTTATTGTTTAAATGAGAACGTGCCAAAAGAACAAGTCAATGCTCTTTCTGGTGAATACTCTTAACTGTGGATTCCTGACATTTAAAATACCCCATGCAACAGATTGAATTTAGGGAATTTTAAAGCACTGCCCACAGGCGCCCACAGGTGGCACCATATGGCTATATGGTGCCTCTGTACTCCCCAGAAATAATATAAGCATCAACGTCAGTTTCTTAATCCTTTTCCTTCCACACCTGGAGGCTCAGAACACTTAAAACAAATTGGAGATGACATGGCAAAATCTAACCTGGACCCTTACTGTGATGGTCAAGCATCCACTTTACGGAACAGACTGATGGGAGGGCAGTAAGAAATCTGCCTTTAGAATGAGTATCCACCAGAAAGAGTTTTACAGAAGATAAGCAACTTGTGCTTCAGATGGATAACTTCTAACAGCAGATTCCTCACTTTCGGAATAGATACTACAGCAGTACTTCCCAAAGTAGGAGGGTTAAAGAAGTGGACTGAGACCAGAAAGACATGCAGGACCCAGAGGACAAAATCACCCTCCCGACTACCCTGACTGTCAAAGCAGTAGTGTTAGAAATAGGGTTTCTGGTTGGTTAAGGTATGCATCCAAGCCAGGCAGAACCCACCACTCTAGTCAGGGTAAGCTAGATATAAACTGAGATAACCTGTGCTCGCCCTCTGGTAGCTTGGTACAGGGCAGGCAGTAGGCTGATCTAAAGATGCAAAGTATTTGTGCAATACACACAGTTACATAATGAATACACCACAAAAAGATAATACAGATTTATAAAAATAGCTTAGTATATTATAACCAACATAAGACCAAAATGCCAATAGTTTCTTTTCAATTTATTACAATAAATGCACAATGTAAACACAGTACTTAAACACACATTTGACTCATTTATATTATCTTATATCTCTTATACATTTGCTTCTCCTAAATTAGCAGGTTGACGGTCAGGCCCTAAAGACAAGAATGCTTGAATCAAACCCAGCTGTTCGCGATATCGTGCAGGTCGACTGTAGAGATCTCACGGTTCCGGTTTCTTTACAATAACCTCTCTTGAAGCAGCAAGGACGCGCTGGGATGTCGTAGTACAGACTCAGTGGTCTGCAGCCCAAAAGGGAGTCACTGATACAGCATGCTCTCTGCGATCCAGTCCCTCTCCTTGGGGCTGTCGCAGTCAGCAGGAGGCAGTAGTTCTGCTTCCGTGGGTGGAGCGCTCACACGTCTATGCAGATGCAGCTCTTACTGCCCAGGGCAACCCGGAGGGGTAATTCTGAGAGGATTTCCCTCGGCGCTCCAGCGTCCCTCACCCATACAACAAGCTCGGTATTGGTGAAAGTACCAGCAGTTCAGTAGGTCACACAAACACGCTGGAAGTTGGCACAGTGATCTGAATAGGTGCGGATCACTGATCAGCGTAGATGATCCTTGCGGGTCCACAAACAAAGCACTGGACCTTTGTAGAGTTAGCAATCAGATATGGCTGATCTCTGGCGAGTTTGGGCTGCTGGACTCACGAGTTGCAGACACACAGAGCCGAAGTAAGACAAAGTATTTTATGATCCTGAGACTTGACAGGGGGCATGCCAACAAACCCTTGGAGAGCACTTTGAATTTTAGCATTGAAAAAGGTACCAGGCCAGCACAACAAGGAAGGTAGCAAAGCGGCAGACCCTCCTACAGCAAAGCAATCAGTAGGCCAACACAGCAAAGCGGTTAGCAGAGTGGCAGTACCTCAAGGCAGCACAGCAGTCCTTCTGGCAATGTGCAAAGGTAGATCCAGCAGAATCTGGCTACAAGTCCAACAAAGTGTCTCTTTTTAGAGAGCCAGACCCAGTACTTATACCTAAAAGTGCCTTTGATGTAGGAGGTGACTTCAAAGGAGCTCTCTGAAGTGCACAAGGATCCCTTTCAACCCAGTCTGCCAGTTTATCTGTGGTCCTTTGCGTGTCCTACTAGACCTCTCCGCAGCCTTCAACACGTCTCACACCGCACGCTCGCAGCCAGACTTCATGACGCTGGGATAAGAGGAACTGCCCTCAACTGGATCCGATCCTTTCTCTACGGCAGAACCCAGAGGATCAGACTCCCTCCCTTTCTTTCTCTCCGAACCCACAGAGATCAACTGTGGGGTACCCCAAGGATCATCGCTCAGCCCCACGCTCTTCAACATCTACATGGCCCCCCTCGCCGCCATCGTCAGACAGCATGGGCTCAGCATAGTATCATACGCCGACGACACCAAACTCATCCTCTCCCTCACAGTGAACACCGAAGACACCAGACTCTGCTTCCAGAAAGGAATGAAGGAAGTCACAACCTGGATGAAGGACTGCTGCCTGAAGCTCGAATCGGAGAAAACGGAGGTCCTCAGCCTTGGACCCTCCAACTCCGCCTGGGACAACACCTGGTGACCCTCCGCCCTCAGGAGTCCACCCACCCCTACAGACAACACACAGAACCTCGGCATCATCCTTAACTCCTCCCTCGCCATGACCCGCCAGATCAACTCCATCGCCTCAACCAGTTTCAATTGCGTTCGCATCCTCCGAAAGACCTTCAAATGGATACCCCTGAAGCACTCGTAACCAGCAGACTGGACTACGGCAACGCCCTCTATGCCGGAATCAATAGAACCCTTCTACACAAGCTCCAAACCATCCAGAACGCCGCAGCTAGACTCGTCCTTGGGACCCAACGGCACGAACACATGACCCAACGGCAC
This sequence comes from Triturus cristatus, assembly GCF_964204655.1. Classification (NCBI taxonomy): domain Eukaryota; kingdom Metazoa; phylum Chordata; class Amphibia; order Caudata; family Salamandridae; genus Triturus; species Triturus cristatus. Next base: position 1,099,988,618 of record NC_140585.1, read on the forward strand.
GAACACATGACCCAACACCTACGAGACCTCCACTGGCTCCCCATCGAGAAGAGAGTAACCTTCAAGCTTCTCATCCACGCCTACAAATCCCTCCACATTGGACCCAAGTACTCCAACGAAAGAGTCTCCTTCCACGTACCAAAAAGAAACCTCCGCTCCGCCGATCTTGCCCAGAGACCCCCCCCACTTCCCCAGAAACAGAGAAGGCAGAAGAGCCTTCTCCTACATTGCAGCCAAGACGTTTGAACGAGCTCCCAGTTAACATCAGGCACTCCCCGACCCTGCACACCTTCAGGAAGAACCTCAAGACCTTGCTCTTCGACTGAACCGGAGCTGCTCCCCCCTCCCCCCAAGCGCCTTGAGACCCTCACGGGTGAGTAGCGCACTTTATAAAACCCTGATTGATTGATTGTGGATAGGCTACTGTCTATTGAAGTGTAAATGTCAGCCCTTACCATTCCTCCCTGCCCAGGAAGACCCATCAGAATGCAGAAGAGTGCTCAGAATACATATGAGCCTCACCTTCCTGTGTTTGTGGCGGTCTAAGCGGAATGCAAAAAGACAAGCTGTCACCCAACCCAGACGTGTAATGGAGACAAGCTGCAAAGGACACTGAGGTATAAGCACAGAGAAATGTCCACTCTCTAAATGTGCCATTTCTAAAACAGTATTGCTAAATCCAACTTCCCCAGGAAGAAGGATGGATCATTACCATTCCAAACATATAAAAAAATCTACTCTTTACAAGTGTTTTAAGGGGTTCCCAATGTTAGCCTATGAGAGGAGTAGGCCTCACAGTAGTGAGCAACGAAATAGGCTGTTTGTCACTACCAGTACATGTAAAATATAAAAGTACATGTCCTACCTTTTAGTTACATAGCACCTTTCCCTAAGGCCTACCGTAGAGGTGACATATGTAATAAAAGGGGAGTTTAAGGCTTGGCAAGTAGTTTTAAATACCAAGTTGAAGTGGCAGTAAACTGCACACACAGGGACTGCAGTGGCAGGCCTGAGACAGGTTTGAAAGGCTACGTGGGTGGTAGAATGAGTGCTGTAGGCCCACTGTGCCACTGGATTCAAGCTATCCTAGCTGATGGAAGAAAATCCAGCAATTGTGTGTCTTTTGCAGGCCCACTAGTAGCATTTCATTTACAGGCCTTGGATATATGGTATATCAAGTGTCTTACAAGTAAATCAAATATGCCAAACAGGTGTAAACTACTTATACCATGTTTAGAGGAGAGAGAACATGTACTTTAGCACTGGTCAGCAGTGGTAAAGTGCCCAGAGTCCTAAAGTCAACAAAACGAAGGTCAGATTAAGATGAAGAATTCAAAACGTTTAGGGTGACCCTTCAGAGATGGCCATTTTCCAATACGTAGTGTTTCATGAACATGTGCACCAACACCCATGTCACATCTTGGCATATGTAAAAAACTGGCACCCTTCCACCAATGGCATTACTGCAGCGTAAGCCCTCGTGGAATATGTTTGGAGGCCTCAAAGGGATTGTTTCTTGGCTAAAATTAAGCCGATTTTGATGCAGAGGACCATTTATCATGACATGGTCCTTTTCTGCACAGCCTTCCCTTTTCTTTACTCCAAAGAACCATCCACCAGATGATCTTTTGTGCAGTCAATGTATAAACTCAGAGTGCCTCTTGGTGTGCAGTCATTGTAGCCTTTCTTCCTCCTAAGAAGTTTCAAGAGATCCCAAAAAACATTGGCAGAGTAAGAGATTGGCAGTTCACTTACGCGGTGTGTAGAGCTGATGGCAATCAGGAAATATGTTTTAAACGTCAGTAGTCATAATGAGTAGCTGTGCATCAGCTCAAATGGCGCACAAATAAGAAATGCCATCACTAAGTTAAAGTCTCAATAGGCCATCAGCAATTACTTTGGGAGAAACATGTATTTCAGACCTTTGATAAAATGAATACCAACAGTGATTTAAATAGAGAGGGTTGATCAGGTAAACACGAAAAGTCCAATAGGGCTGACAGAAAACCCTAAATTTTGACTACTGCAAGGCCTTGCTGGGCCAACGATGTAACAAATTAATACACTGAAAGTTTAGCCTGCAGAGAGTCAGTCTGAGGAGTACCGCACCAGGCAACAAAATGTTTACAGCGCACAGCATAGATGGACTTTGTCAAAGGTCGCCGAGCTGATGATAACATCAAATGCTAGGGCCAGCAGATTACAGCATTTAACTGCAACTTTTCAATCTCCATGCATGGAGGTGTGGGTTGCAGAAACTCTGGTGCAGAACCTGTTGCTGAGACAGGACACTCTCCCTGAAGTGGTAGGGAGATTGGAGGGCAAATGCTCATGCTCAGGAGCTCGGGGTACACATACTCTCCTGGCCCAGTCAGGACTTATTAAGATGACTGGGACACAGCCATGATTTTCCTCAGAACTCGCAGCAGCAGAGGCTGTAACGTTTACTGGAGACCTGTCTCCCACAGCAGTCAGAATACATCTCTAAGAGAGTCTGCTAGAGGAAAATCCAGGGTGCAGTAATTTTCATACTGTGTTTGCTTGACGATAGCGAACAGATTTAACTAGGGCACTAATCAAAGATGTCCCTTGCCACCTCGAGACGGTGATACAACTTATGATATGCCAGCCGATGGCTGCTTAACTCGTCTGCAGTGACATTCAGAGATCAATCTAGACATTCGCTATCAAAAAGATACTCTACAGGTCTAGCCTCCTGGCACAGTATCTAGAACTCCACACTGCCATGGTTGCTGTAGTAGCACATAGTGATCGTGTTGTCTGTGAGGACCTGCACCAGCCTCCCCTTGATAGATGGCAGGAAGATTTTCAGTGCTTGAATGATTGCACAAGCTGGATCCCCACGGGCCGGTTTGTACCAGTCTGCCACCACAGAACATCCTGAGCAATTGTCTACAAGACTTGGATGGAGTCGGAAAGAGAGCCCTTCCTGATGCTAGGTAAACTGAAACCTGAGGTTTAACTGCAGGGCCTGCATATGTCTTATGGTATTCAAGGCAAGTGTATGCCAGAGGCTAGGAGTTCAAGAAGTCTCAGAGGAGTCCTCACCGAGAACCAGGATTGAGCACACAAGCTCAGGATCATATCCTGAATGACTTAGACTTGCTGCAGTGGTGGGAAAGCCTTGAAAGCCACTGTGACTAGGACAGACCCAATAAATGGAATCTTCTGTTGAGGCACAGGTGGGAATTCTGCTCATTGATGGAAAACCACAAAGGTGTCAGGAATTAGTCTCCCGTGAGAGGTGGTCTATGACTTACTGCAGTGAGGAGCTAGTCATCGAGCTAAGGGAACATATGCATCTCCAACTTCTGACAGAGTGGCGACCACCGCCATCCCTTTCATGAACACCCAGGGGGCTATGGTACAGCTGAAATGGAGAACAGCATAATGGAAATGTGCTGACACCATTGTGAATTGCAGAAAATGCCTGTGAAAATGTAGGATGTGTATAAGAAAATATGCATTATGTAAATACAGGGACTACCATTCAGTCTCCTGGGTCAACACTAGAAAGAATATGAGACAGTGTAAGCATCTTGAATTTGTCTTTCCTTATAAAGGCATTCAGTGGTTGGAGGTTCAGTGTAGACCTGGGGTCACAGTCCTTTGGTATAAGGAAGTAGCACAAACTGCACCCATCTCATCTCTCCAAATCCAGCACATGCTCAAAGGCAGCCAAGGCCAGTAGAAAGCTGACTTTTTGCCACAAAATAGAGGTATGGTCTTCAGTGAGTTGCTCTGATGTGGGGGGGAAAATGGGTTTGGGAGGAAATACAAGCCAGGGAATGATTTGCGAGATAGATATGATGGATCGTAAGCCAGGAAGTAAATGTCATATCCTGCCTCCTTCAAAATGAGTATAGTCCTGTGAGAGCAAGTTAAAGTGGCTTGGCAGCTGCTGCAGAAGAGGAGGAGTTAGGGGATAGCTGGTATGAGGCCACTGCTATGACCTCCTGCCCCGAGAGGACGCGGTCTGCTGTTACTTCACAGGTTGGGAGGGCTGGAGGTAGCCCTCTGGAATAATCCTAAACTTCCTGTATTGTTGTTGATACTGCTTGGAGGGAAAGAAAAGTCCAGAGGATCATTTTGTTGATCGATTGTCCTAAAATCGTTTAAGTGCCGAATCCGCATTCTCATCAAACAGTCTGGAACCATCAAAGGGTGTGTTCATCAAGGATGCTTGGACATCTTATAAAAAACAAGTTGATCTCATCCAGGCGTGCTTTCTATGCACTGTAAGGGTGTCAATAGGTCTGCCAGCACAGTCTGTAGTGTACAAATCAGCATGCAAAACTCACTTGGCTGTATTCTGGCCATGGCATATTGATATAGCCAGTGAGACTCAGCTTGGTACGCCAGATCCTGCCGGCCATGACCCATGAAGCATAGGTAGACCTGCCCAAAAGGCACACTGCAGTAAAGGATTTCAATGCTAAACTAGCAGAAGAGAACACTTTCTTTCTGAAGGCATCATGACGTTTCAACTCTCTACCAGGATAATTAGTCAGAAAGACAATAGGCGTGACTTTACTTATTGATGCCTGTACCACCATGCTTTAATGCTTCATGAACATTTTTTGAATCCTCTTGGGCCAGTCTAAGTGGCCCAGACACAGGTCGACTCAACTTAGGGACCCAACACAGCTTAGACCAGGTCTCCATAAAACTGTCTATGAGGGCTTCATTGAGTGGCAATAGTGGCTCAAAAGAAGTAGGATCTGATTAAAGGATCTCAGTTAATACATTTACCTTAATTTCAACAGTAGGTAACATTAAATCTAGTAGGTCCCTGTTCAGCTTTCTTGCACTTAAGATGCACTTCAATTTATGAGAAGACATCGAGCATGAATGTGAATTTGCACTGGATTGGTTTCCTGAATGAGACCGCAAGTGGCCTCACCACTTGGTGCAGCAATTATGCTTCAACCATGACCTATTCTGCTGTTCATCAATGTAGAGTTTCACCCTGCCCCCAGAAACATCTTCGGGTGCATGAGGCACCTTTATTACATGACTGGGTCATATTTAGAGCTCAAGCATCAAAGAAACATGTTGTGTGGGTCTGTGCCCAATGTTCACTTCCTACAGTCACAGGATGTCTTAAATCCTGTTGTTTTTGAGGGAGACAATCTCTGGCACGCAGTACGAGGTAAACTTTAAAGCTGTCAGAAAACCAACAAACCTGGGAGTAGAGCTCCAGATTCCTGTAGAAGGAACCTATGTCACTGTACAGGGTTCTTATATGCAACCCTGCTGTCTCTCTTCTGAGGCAATACATAGTGAGCCCTAAGCCACACGAAGGACAAGTTACTTCCCTTCTTTAACTCCTTATCTAGAAGAGGCATGATCTAGCTGCAGATTCCTAACATACGAGTTACTTACCTTCGGTAACAATGAATCTGGTAGAGACACAGTCTAGCCGCAGATTCCTTAACTTAGAATATCCCCAGGCGTCAGACTGGATCCGGCAATTTTTTTGCAGCAGTACCTCAGCGCGCCGGGGGATGGCACCACATGGCTCCGCCCTGACGTCGTCCGCAGACATGACGTCAGCGAAGCCATATAAGTCCCTCCCGGCGCGCTGACGTCAGTTTTCTTCGGAGAAACTTTCCCTGCGCCACAACGCGGAGCCACCACCAAAAACGGTGAGAGTATGGGAACAGTGTGTGAAAAAAATATGAAGGTCAGTGAAACAAAAAAGAAACGACTGGTGAAAAACAGCAGAATAAGGGACAGTGACAAGCACTGTACACTGAAATCAACTGAAGAGAAAGAGCCGAGCAGCGCTCTGAAAAACAGCCCCGCCAAAGCGAAGGCAATGCCGCCCCAAATCCCCCCACCCCCCTCCTCCCCAGGCAAACGATACATGAAAAGAATGCCAAGGCAGACAAGAGAAAGCCTGCAATCACATGATCTAACCGTGACAGGTAACAAGATCTGAACCATATAATGAAAGACGATCCGCCAAAGGTCGGCAACACGAGGCATGCCATATTCTCTGCAAGAGAACTACTGGACTGAGGCCCAGTTAAAGAGACCCCAAACCAATGGACTGTAGTAGAGTCAAAGACTAGAGACCCCAAAACAATGGAGAAGGTGGGAGGGAGGGACTAAGAACATTAGAAGGCCCCACACTGGAAGAACCAGGGTGTTGGAATGTAGAAGGAGACATGAACCCTCTGCCCTATTACGAGAATGGGAGAGAAGAACAAGGAAAACAGAAAGAACCATTCTCCCAAGGAGGGAGGATGAAGAAGTCACCCCGCAGAAAGAGGAAACCACCCAGGGGAGGCGAGAGCATAAAACCCAACCTGAAAAGGTCCTCGCAGAAGGGGGAGGATGGGTGGGCGTTAAGGAATCTGCGGCTAGACTGTGTCTCTACCAGATACATCGTTACCGAAGGTAAGTAACTCGTACATCTGATAGAGACATCTTGCCGCAGATTCCTTAACTTAGAATAGATACAAAAGCCATACCCCTGAGGAGGCGGGTCTGCGACTGAACCCCACCAAGTTCCAAAGGAACCCAGCCGTCAATAGGTTGACTAACACAGTGGGGGAGCTCTGCAAGGAGCGATAAACAATGGGAGGCAAAGGATGTAATGCCGCCGAGGGACGGAATGAAAGCCCATCAGTGTACACAGTGTAGAAGGGGAGCACAGAAGCAGAAGGGCAGTGTAGAACGAGAGAGTCCAAACTCCTACAAAGGAAAGGAAGTGAGCACAGGAACCAAGGGATCGTCAGGATCCGACGTGTCCGCAAAAGAGAAGGGCCTAGAGAAAGAACAAGTCCAAGCATACCAACCGAACAGGCATAACAGTGGAAGTAGCACTGTGTAAGCACACCAACGAGGACACCAGGGACAGCAGCGGCAGGATAATGACCATGCCCATTAAGAGCCAATGTCACTAGAGGCACCAGATGCGATAGTGTGCAATCACCCCTTCCCAAAGACATATTTGAAAGGGCAGACATCAAAAACATCCAATTATGTTACAAAAAGCACATACGGGAGACAGAAGTACCCAGGGTAGACCGTGTGTACCGCCAAAACCACACCAGGTAAAAAGAAAGGCACAAGGGAGTGCCGCAAGAATAGTCCAGATGCGAGAGATGCCCCGCCAGGTACATAACCCGTGGAAGGGAACCGTTAAGCGAACACAAAAAGAGAAGGATCGCACCTTTGAGAAGTTTAGGGCAAGTCCACGGACACCACAGCAAGGACCTAGCATGCGTGACTCCTGGCTGTGCGCAGACGCCAGACAGAGCAAACAGCCGGAAAAGACTCAGTCATGAGGATGAGTGGCATACAATAAACAAGAGTGCACCATAGGTATCAATAGCTATGTCGTAGCCAGAGCTATAAGCGACACCAGCCACCTGGCAGAGAGGAGCCACGGTCCCCCGCGAGACAGACTGGAAGGCTGAACAGTACAGGAAAGAACCAGTACGAAACGTACATAGAGTAGCATGAATTGTATAGAGTTGTACATACAAGATCACAGGAGACAGTTAAAGTCCTGAGAGCACCTCTACAGAGAGCAGCAGCGTGTAGCCCGAAGTAGAAGTATGCCAATATTCCTGCGCAGAAGGCAGCAAGGGAATAGGAAAACCCGTTCTGGGGAAGGACCCAGGAAGGCAGGGTACAAGGCTATGCACATTAGCGGCGCAAGTGGCTAAGATAGTACCGTGCAAGAACAAAGTACAAAAAGGCACTACCCACCATGTATAGAGGAGGGGAGAACCAGGCATCGCAGACTCGTAAGGAACGCTTCAGGCCTCCGTAACAGTGAACACACTAGGGAGCAACCACCAGACATACATAGAACATAGGAGAAGTGTGCTGTACCAGCCCTGCGCGTCATGGGATAGTGTCAGGGCACCGACCAAGGCAGTCCATAGGTAGGACATCAGCAGCGGCAGAACCATGCAGAAATGGAACTGCCAGTGGCGGGCGATAAAGACAGCCAACACAGTCAAGGAGGGGAAGCTGAAAGGACCCTCCTTGAAGATACACACGACGTAGAAGCCCAGAGACAGTGAGCATCTACAACTGCAAAGGAGTGCCACGGACGAACTGCAGACTCCAACGGATGGCCATATAGCGAAGCCAACCGGTGGGCCGCAAGAAAGAAAAAATGGAAGGTCCACAACAGCAGAAAAAGACCACAGCCACATCCGCAGGGCAAAGCCCTCAGAAAAAGACTCCACCGGAGCATATCAAACCTTATGTGTAAGGGAGGTAGCTACACAGTAGCCAACAAATACCCCACATAGGGTAAGCCTCAACCCCAGTTAGGGGCACCTCTTGAGCAGGGGCTCATAGACAGAGAATCAATAGAAACAGAAGGAGCTGATCAGCTGCACTAAAGGGAAGCAAAAACTGCAAAAAGCCACCTGGGTATTACAGCATGAACCCAAGGCCAAGAACAACACATGGAAGTAAAAGTCCGCCAAAGAAGCTGAAAAATAAAAAATGTATGGCAGGCTAGACAGGAGGCGGTCGACTACTGAGTCCGCATGACTGTCAATAAGGGATACGCTATCAAACGGCAAATCCCGTAGACTCTCACGAATATTTTCAGGGAAACCACCATCGCGCAGCCAGGCATGGCGACGCAAAGCAATGGACCTAGCCATCGCCCAACTAACAGAGTCAGTAGTGTCCATGACCGACCTAACGGTAAATTGTGCCATGTCCCAACCATGATGAAGGAGACGAGCCAGTTCAGTACAAGGACCCTCTGGTAGAGAGGGAAGAAGAACCTCGACCGAGTTCCAAAGGGAAAAAGTAGCCCGTGCAAACATGCAAGTGGTGTTTAAAGCACGGATACCCGAACTGGTAGATGCAAAAATGTGTTGGCCACAGGTCTCCAACCAACGAGACTCCCTAGTGAGAGGTAGTAATGGGAGAAGTGAGCGAAAGCCACCCGGACGACTCGGCCCTGGGCCCTAGGATGATGGGACAAGTAGACAGGGTCATCGGAGCTGGACGCTGCCCCGATGTGCAATGGCCCAATCCACAGGGTCATCTGAGGAGGGCCGTGCCCACGTGCCAAGAAGCGTGTCAAATAACTACTCAACAAAAGGCAGCAAGGGCTCCCCCTCCACCGCACCTTTGTGGAGGAGATCCAATAATGGATCTGAAGACCAGGAGAACGAGGGGGGCTGCAAGTGTAAAAGAGTTGCAGTACCACGAACAGCCTCACAAAGGCAGCACTAGCCTCTGTAGCCATTCTAGGAGGCGATAATAGGCCATCTGTAGGGTACGGTTGGAGGCTAACTCATCCACCGGGAAAGAGACGCCACAGTGGGATAAGCAGGGGGGCCACTGGCCAAGGGGCAGCGGAGCCAAAGGGCATGGAGTCACCCCTGGGTGTTCCGGGTCCACGTCCTCCTCAAACAGAGGAACAATAGGGACCGGCGCCAGCCCCGGCGCCGAGTCGGAGTCGCATCGACAATAAGCAAAGGTGACTTGGCCCTGTCTCGGACCAGCGTTGACTCACCCTCCACTGAAACCTGTGGAGAGGAAGGATGTCGACAAGGAGTCAATACCCGTGGTGCAGCAGTCGCCATCGGCGCAGGAAGCCGCAAAGTACTATGGGGAGACATGGCAGAAGGGGTCAACGTTTGACTGGGATTCTCCTCCGGCCCGTGTCCCAACGTCGCACCGACTCCGGAACCGGAGTCGAGGGACTCAGCCGGCGCCAAGGGCGAACCCGCCGACAAAGATCCGACCTGAGTCCCTACCTCCACTGTGAGGCCCTAAGGCGCGTCAGGGAGAGGAGGTGACCCAAGGATGGGAGTGCAAAGCCTTGAAATAGGATTCCATCTGGGCCCTAGTCGCACCAACACCCGGAAAGGGTGGGTATAAGGGGGTCGATTCCTGGAGGCTCGCGTCCGGCAAGGACCGGGAGCCATGAGCCCTGCTGTCACGGGGAAGTGAGGCTGACTACCTCCGTGACTTGTGCTTCCGCTTACCTGCGTTAAGCGAACGACGTCTGCGAGAATGACTCCGCGAACGGACTCCTACAGAAGCCTCAGCCTGAGATGAGGAGCGGCACCGAGGCGCCGAGCGGAACATGCGGGGGGCCAACAGCTTCATTCGGCACTCCCGCAGGGACTTCGGTCTCATCTGCTGGCATGCGTCGCACTCTTCAGTCGTGGTGCGCCCCTAAGCACCAAATGCAGATCGTGTGCGGATCGGTCACTGACATCTGCCGCATGCACGTCTCACATGCCTTAAAGCCCGAAGGCATCACACACTGTTCCAGGACGCCTGAAGGTGTCCAGAAGGCCTGGGAAACAGGCCAGAGGAACCGCTTACTCCCGGATCCACGCCGGGACGCGGAAAAGAAGGAAACTGACGTCCGCTCTGGTGGAATGAGCCCTTAAGCCTTCAGGAGGCTGCTTCTTGGCTACAGCATAGCAAATTTTGATGCAGATGGTCCTCTTCTGCACCGCACAACCTATCTTTGCCCCAATGTCCCCCATTAAGAGTTGGTCGTTCACACAGAGCACTTTTGCGGTCAAGGTAGAACGCCGCCGCTCTTTTTCAGTCCAGGTGATGGAGTTGCCCCTCTTCCTTAGAGGGATGTGGAGGAGCGTATAAAGTGGGCAAGGTGACATATTGCCCTACATGAAATTAAGTTACTACTTTCAGAAGGAATGAGGCCTAGAGCGAAGCACCAACTTGGCAGGAAATTTTGTGAGAAAGGGGGGCTTGGACGATAAAGCCTGCAGCTCACTCAACCACCTGGAAGATGTAATTGCCACTAAGAAGGCTGATTTGATGGTGAGCAGCCAGAGGGGGAAATTATGCAGGGGCTCAAAAGGAGCACCCTTTAGGAAATTGAGAGCCAAATTAAAGTCCCACTGAGGCATGATGAAAGGGACAGGTGAAAACATATGTAAAAGGCGTTTTAAAAATGTAGTACAATTGGTGATTTAAATAAAGAATGTTGGTCTGGCAGCCTCATAAAGCCAGACAAAGCTGCAAGATACCCTTTCAAGCTGCCCAGAGCAGAGCCCTGCTCGGCAAGGGGCAAAAAAAAAAGCAAAATATCAGAAAGGGAGACTGAAAGAGGGTAAATTAGACTTTTTGTACAATATATTACAAATCTGTTCCACTGGCATGCATATACAGTCTTAGTGGAGGGATGCCTGGTAGCCAGAATAACATTGCAGACTTCGGGAGGAAGGTAGAATGCTGTCAAGTGCAGCCACTCAATCTCAACGCAAGAAGGGATAGAGTTAACCGGTTTGAGTGGAGGACCCTCCCCTGCTGCAGCGACAGAAGATCCTTCCGAAGGGGCAGCTTGATTGGAGGATCAATGCTCATTTGCAGAAGCTTGGGATACCAGATTCTCTGTGCCCAGTCCGGAGCCACAAGGATGACTTGGGCCCGGTTGTTCCTGATCTTCATGAGAACTCTGGACAGGAGAGGTTTGGGCAGAAAGGCGTACAGCAGATCCAAGCTCCACTCGAGACTAAAAGCATCTCCGAGGGAGAGCCGCCTTGGAAACTCCAGCACGCAAAACTACTGACATTGCAAGTTCTCTGCAGAGACAAACAGATCTAACTATGGCTTTTCCCAGTGCTGAAAGATCTTGCGCCACCTCCGGCTGGAGACACCACTCCTGATCCACTAGGCATCGACGGGTGAGTACGTCCGCCCTGTTTTCAGGGAACCTGCCAGGTGTTGAACCACCAGGATTTTGTTAGGCTGGGTTGAGTGTGGGGAATTTCTCCTTTAGATTTTAGTGCCCTCACACACCCTTTCAGGTGTCCTGCTTCATCATAGGGCGTTGCTCCTCGTGGGGGTGGCGCTGCAGTCCCCCACGGGCCCCGCAAGAGGGCTCTTTGTCGGAGTTCTTTTTTCGGAGACGCCGCAGTTGTGCATGTGGGTGTGTGGGTGTGTCTATGAGGGATGTGAGTGGTGCGTTAAAATAGCTGGGTAGAAACCAAGACCTTTATTCGCGGCTCTATCCAGCATGAATTAAAAATAATCCTGGAGGTCCTCGAGAACAAATATAACGAGGGCAGATATAAAAAAATTATTCCGCAACTCTCAGGATATGTGAGTGAATGGGGGGGTGAGAATTCAAAAAAATAATAAGGTCAACATGTTTCGCGCATATGAATAGGTCCTTAAGGGATCCGATTGCGCTTCGTCAGGACCAAAGAAAATAAGTGGGTCAAGAAAGTAAATAAACAAATAAAGGTTCCAGAGAAAGTAGGGTACTAAGAACCAAATTTACCTTTATAGTTAAGGGAATTGCGTCGTAGCGCTTATAGGTGCTCCTTCTTAAAGGGAAACCTAAATCCAACCTGAAAAAATAAATAAATAAAAAGATGGACAAACACACATATATAAACAGATCAAGAAAATACAACATCTGTCATGTAGAAGTGCCAAAGAAATGCAGTAAGTTCATTATATAATGGCACGAGAAATAAACTTAATGCACATGCTTCTAATTTACACATGTAGGTTCTAGTAAAGTTATTCACCCAAGAAATTGCTTCAGGAGAATATAGCCGCTATCCACAGTGCACATATAAATTCGTCGAAATACTTAAATGTGCCCATGTGATGTGAAAAGACCGGAGTGCAGGTCTTTTTTACAGCGGCGATTAGAACAACGAAAAAGAAACACCCGGTGTGCGTATGGGTGTCAGTGGTATGTCATAGACATAAGTAAGAATATTTAACAAACATAATAAAGCTACTAAGGACGAAACAAGCCTACCCTCCGAGTTGAAAGGGAAGGGATCCGTCAGCGGTTCGGGTGCTGCGAGCATGAAACTAAGGGGAATCAAAAAGTATTCTCAGTCTACCTTGTCCAGGTCGTTTCTACGTCGAGCGTGTTGCCATGGTGGCGGAATACTCACAAGTGTTCAGTCGCCTGCAGGGTGGTAACCTACCCCTCCTCCGTAACACGCCGGAATGGTAGATAAGTGGTGGACACGGAGGGCTTATAAGTATTCTAAACAAACGTAAAAAAAGTGCACGGTCAATAGGATACGGAGAGTGACGGAATGACGTCGAGTGATGCTATAGGGTGACGAGCGGACGCTCTCCGCAGAGTAGTCATGGTAACGCGTTTTAAATCGGAAGCACCACGGATGCTTGGAGGTGACGTAGTGACGCTCTCTACTGGGTATCCAAGACAACGTGATCCGTCACGGACACGTCCGGAGGTACCGTGGTAGGTTGAAACAATGTGGGAGGAGCGTTGTCACGACGATCAGTTAGATCGTAACAGCGTTAGGCGAAAAGAGGGGTGAGAACGAAGGTTGCAAAAAGTGAAATCAGAATGTTGTAGCGCAGAAAATATAATGCGCGAAGGAGGTACGTTCATTCACTTATTAAACGAGAAAAAAGAAGAAAAAAGGCCAGAGTGCATTGGCCAAATGTCAGGCAGCGATCAAAAAGAAGAAAGGGGTGACAGTTGATGAGCAGCCGCAAAAGTATTGGACGTGTTGCTAGTTTGGCAGGTATAGCAGATGGAGAACGAAGGTTGCAAAAAGTGAAATCAGAATGTTGTAGCGCAGAAAATATAATGCGCGAAGGAGGTACGTTCATTCACTTAGTAAATGAGAAAAAAGAAGAAAAAAAAAAAAAAAAAAAAAAAAAAAAAAAAAAGGCCAGAGTGCATTGGCCAAATGTCAGGCAGCGATCAGAAAGAAGAAAGGGGTGACAGTTGATGAGCGGCCGCAAAAGTATTGGACGTGTTGCTAGTCTGGCAGGTATAGCAGATGGAAAACTCACAATGTGATGGTACAGTAGTGAGTCTCGTAACACGGTAGTGGTCTCTGATCACGAAGAACAGTATGCCAAGTCGGAACCTGGGTTGATTCAGCTCAGAAATCAGCAAGGGGTTCTCTGGGAATTATGTTAGTTCGGCCCACGGGATTTCATCATTTAAACCCGTAGAGTCACATCTCAGTTTATGGACCCACCGTTGTTCTTGTATAAACAAGGTCCGTTTATTCCAATGGGGATTAGAAACTATGATGGTCCATCGCAGACTTTCTGCTGGATGTCCAAGTTCAGAAAAATGAGTTAGTAATTTGGTATTGGTCTTCTTGCGTCTTATGGTGCTTTTGTGCTCCCCTATGCGTATCTTGACTGCTCGTGTGGTCATACCCACATACCTCTTGTTGCATGGGCAAACTATAGTGTAGACACAATTAGTAGTATTACAGTTTGTGTGTCTAGTTTGGCGCCAAGGTGTCGTTAGACCTAGGTCGATTTTTTTCGAGATCGCAGTTTCTGCACATGTTGAGCAAGAGCCACAGGGATAGTGTCCCACTACAGGTGGTAGAGACCACAGTGTGGATTGGTGTGTGGGTTGTGGTTTTGGTCTTGTATGTACCAGATGGTCTCTTAAGTTCTGCGTACGTTTGAATGCAAACAAAGGTGGGGGACCAGGTTCGAATGTTCCTGAGTTCAATATAGTCCAATGTCTCTTGATTGCCTTCTGGACAATGTTGGAGCCGGGGGTGAACGTGGTGACACAGGTGATTGTTTCCAAATCGGGTCTCTCTTTTATTTCCAAAAGGGCTGCTCTTGGGCTGTTTTTTGCTCTTTTGTGAGCTTGGCGAATAATGTTCTTAGGATAGTGTCGAACCTCCAAGTTGCGTTCGAGCAGAGCTGCTTGTGTCTCAAATTCCTTGGTAGTGTCACAATTCCTTCGTAAGCGTAAGAACTGACCTACCGGGAGGTTGTTCCTTAGAGCACGGGGATGGTGGCTCTCATAGATCAGAAGATTGTTCCTGTCTGTAGGTTTTCTGTAGTTAGTAGTGTGCAGACAGCCGTTCTCCAGTGAAATAAGAAGGTCCAAGAAGGGGATGCTGTGTTGAGATCTAGTGCTGGTGAATTTCAAATATGGGTTCAGAGTGTTGACCCAATCACAGAAAGCGATGCATTGTTCCTCATTTCCTTGCCAAAACAGGATCACATCGTCGATGTAGCGACGCCAAAGTAGAATGTGTTCATTGTAGGGGTTAGTTGCTCTTAGGATATGCCTATCTTCGAAATGTGCCATGTAAAGGCTACTGGAAAAGGGCCTGGGATTTGTCCCTACACCTAAAGAAGATCCCTTTCGGTTACATCAGGAACTTCAACAGTTCTTCAGAAAAATCAGACTGAAGGCCTTCTTTCAAGGAAAACCTGACAACCCCCCTACTGAGACAGGTTTGAAGAAACCTTCCAAATTCACTCCAACAGCAGCAATGACCCCACATGAGATCCTGACGTTTGAACAAGCTGTCCTTAAAGACATAGGAGCTCTGAACCCTAAACGATCCTATGACAACCTATCAAGAGACGAAAGAACAATTCTTCGAACTCTGACAGAAGACCACAATATAATTATCAAGCCAGCTGACAAGGGCGGGGCCATTGTTATTCAGGACCAAGATGCATATGACAGAGAATGTGACCGACAATTGGCTAACACCAGGTATTACGAATTGATCACGGTGGACCCAACAAAACGCCTTCAGACCCAGATCAAGAGCATGACCAATGAGGCAGTAACGGAAGGCTGGATTTCACCACAGGAAGGGAATTTCCTGACCACAGAGGAACCCCGTACTCCATACTTCTACACTCTACCTAAAATCCACAAGGGGCTCACCCCCCCACCTGGCCGGCCGATCGTATCCGGAATTAACTCTGTACTGGAACCTCTGAGTAAGTTCTGCGATTTCTATCTACGACCTTTGGTCAGTAAAACTCCGACCTACCTGAGGGACACTACCGAAGTCCTAAATCTGATAGAACTCTTCCCGGATGCGGACAAGATTGACTTCCTGGTGACCATGGACGTGGAAGCACTTTATACCAACATACCACAGGATGCCACTTTGGAAGTGCTGGAGAACACACTCCGGAACATTGAACCATGGCCCTACGAAACTCCAATTACATTCATCTGCGATTGTGCTTCCCTAGCTCTGAAAGAGAATTTCTTTGCTTTCAAATCACAACTGTACCACCAAATACAAGGTACGAGCATGGGAAGCACATTCGCGCCGAGCCTGGCATGCCTTTACATGGCACATTTCGAAGATAGGCATATCCTAAGAGCAACTAACCCCTACAATGAACACATTCTACTTTGGCGTCGCTACATCGACGATGTGATCCTGTTTTGGCAAGGAAATGAGGAACAATGCATCGCTTTCTGTGATTGGGTCAACACTCTGAACCCATATTTGAAATTCACCAGCACTAGATCTCAACACAGCATCCCCTTCTTGGACCTTCTTATTTCACTGGAGAACGGCTGTCTGCACACTACTAACTACAGAAAACCTACAGACAGGAACAATCTTCTGATCTATGAGAGCCACCATCCCCGTGCTCTAAGGAACAACCTCCCGGTAGGTCAGTTCTTACGCTTACGAAGGAATTGTGACACTACCAAGGAATTTGAGACACAAGCAGCTCTGCTCGAACGCAACTTGGAGGTTCGACACTATCCTAAGAACATTATTCGCCAAGCTCACAAAAGAGCAAAAAACAGCCCAAGAGCAGCCCTTTTGGAAATAAAAGAGAGACCCGATTTGGAAACAATCACCTGTGTCACCACGTTCACCCCCGGCTCCAACATTGTCCAGAAGGCAATCAAGAGACATTGGACTATATTGAACTCAGGAACATTCGAACCTGGTCCCCCACCTTTGTTTGCATTCAAACGTACGCAGAACTTAAGAGACCATCTGGTACATACAAGACCAAAACCACAACCCACACACCAATCCACACTGTGGTCTCTACCACCTGTAGTGGGACACTATCCCTGTGGCTCTTGCTCAACATGTGCAGAAACTGCGATCTCGAAAAAAATCGACCTAGGTCTAACGACACCTTGGCGCCAAACTAGACACACAAACTGTAATACTACTAATTGTGTCTACACTATAGTTTGCCCATGCAACAAGAGGTATGTGGGTATGACCACACGAGCAGTCAAGATACGCATAGGGGAGCACAAAAGCACCATAAGACGCAAGAAGACCAATACCAAATTACTAACTCATTTTTCTGAACTTGGACATCCAGCAGAAAGTCTGCGATGGACCATCATAGTTTCTAATCCCCATTGGAATAAACGGACCTTGTTTATACAAGAACAACGGTGGGTCCATAAACTGAGATGTGACTCTACGGGTTTAAATGATGAAATCCCGTGGGCCGAACTAACATAATTCCCAGAGAACCCCTTGCTGATTTCTGAGCTGAATCAACCCAGGTTCCGACTTGGCATACTGTTCTTCGTGATCAGAGACCACTACCGTGTTACGAGACTCACTACTGTACCATCACATTGTGAGTTTTCCATCTGCTATACCTGCCAGACTAGCAACACGTCCAATACTTTTGCGGCCGCTCATCAACTGTCACCCCTTTCTTCTTTCTGATCGCTGCCTGACATTTGGCCAATGCACTCTGGCCTTTTTTTTTTTTTTTTTTTTTTTTTTTTTCTTCTTTTTTCTCATTTACTAAGTGAATGAACGTACCTCCTTCGCGCATTATATTTTCTGCGCTACAACATTCTGATTTCACTTTTTGCAACCTTCGTTCTCCATCTGCTATACCTGCCAAACTAGCAACACGTCCAATACTTTTGCGGCTGCTCATCAACTGTCACCCCTTTCTTCTTTTTGATCGCTGCCTGACATTTGGCCAATGCACTCTGGCCTTTTTTCTTCTTTTTTCTCGTTTAATAAGTGAATGAACGTACCTCCTTCGCGCATTATATTTTCTGCGCTACAACATTCTGATTTCACTTTTTGCAACCTTCGTTCTCACCCCTCTTTTCGCCTAACGCTGTTACGATCTAACTGATCGTCGTGACAACGCTCCTCCCACATTGTTTCAACCTACCACGGTACCTCCGGACGTGTCCGTGACGGATCACGTTGTCTTGGATACCCAGTAGAGAGCGTCACTACGTCACCTCCAAGCATCCGTGGTGCTTCCGATTTAAAACGCGTTACCATGACTACTCTGCGGAGAGCGTCCGCTCGTCACCCTATAGCATCACTCGACGTCATTCCGTCACTCTCCGTATCCTATTGACCGTGCACTTTTTTTACGTTTGTTTAGAATACTTATAAGCCCTCCGTGTCCACCACTTATCTACCATTCCGGCGTGTTACGGAGGAGGGGTAGGTTACCACCCTGCAGGCGACTGAACACTTGTGAGTATTCCGCCACCATGGCAACACGCTCGACGTAGAAACGACCTGGACAAGGTAGACTGAGAATACTTTTTGATTCCCCTTAGTTTCATGCTCGCAGCACCCGAACCGCTGACGGATCCCTTCCCTTTCAACTCGGAGGGTAGGCTTGTTTCGTCCTTAGTAGCTTTATTATGTTTGTTAAATATTCTTACTTATGTCTATGACATACCACTGACACCCATACGCACACCGGGTGTTTCTTTTTCGTTGTTCTAATCGCCGCTGTAAAAAAGACCTGCACTCCGGTCTTTTCACATCACATGGGCACATTTAAGTATTTCGACGAATTTATATGTGCACTGTGGATAGCGGCTATATTCTCCTGAAGCAATTTCTTGGGTGAATAACTTTACTAGAACCTACATGTGTAAATTAGAAGCATGTGCATTAAGTTTATTTCTCGTGCCATTATATAATGAACTTACTGCATTTCTTTGGCACTTCTACATGACAGATGTTGTATTTTCTTGATCTGTTTATATATGTGTGTTTGTCCATCTTTTTATTTATTTATTTTTTCAGGTTGGATTTAGGTTTCCCTTTAAGAAGGAGCACCTATAAGCGCTACGACGCAATTCCCTTAACTATAAAGGTAAATTTGGTTCTTAGTACCCTACTTTCTCTGGAACCTTTATTTGTTTATTTACTTTCTTGACCCACTTATTTTCTTTGGTCCTGACGAAGCGCAATCGGATCCCTTAAGGACCTATTCATATGCGCGAAACATGTTGACCTTATTATTTTTTTGAATTCTCACCCCCCCATTCACTCACATATCCTGAGAGTTGCGGAATAATTTTTTTATATCTGCCCTCGTTATATTTGTTCTCGAGGACCTCCAGGATTATTTTTAATTCATGCTGGATAGAGCCGCGAATAAAGGTCTTGGTTTCTACCCAGCTATTTTAACGCACCACTCACATCCCTCATAGACACACCCACACACCCACATGCACAACTGCGGCGTCTCCGAAAAAAGAACTCCGACAAAGAGCCCTCTTGCGGGGCCCGTGGGGGACTGCAGCGCCACCCCCACGAGGAGCAACGCCCTATGATGAAGCAGGACACCTGAAAGGGTGTGTGAGGGCACTAAAATCTAAAGGAGAAATTCCCCACACTCAACCCAGCCTAACAAAATCCTTATAACACACATAGCATATCTCTCTCTATCCCCTTTCTTTAGGAACAGCTACCCCCTTTAAATTGAAACGTGACTCTGAGGGAGCATGGGTACTGGACCTATTTTCTAATTATGCTCCCGGTCCCCCCCTCTCCTTGTTGATAAGTTGAACCACCAGGGACATGCCCTGCTGTTCCAGCCATGTCCATTGACGCTGAGCCTCTTGATAAAGAGTCCACGAACCTATTGCGCCCTGTTTATTACAGGACCACATGGCGGTGGTGTTGCCTGTGAAAACCTGCACTAACCTTCCTTTGAAGGAGGGTAGAAAGGCTTTCAATACAAATCAGATCGCTCAGAGCTCCAACATGTTGATGTGGAGTTTGGATTCCGCCAGAGGCCAGTGTCCTGTGATCTACGCCTCTCCCAGAAATGACGCATGTGTCACTACTGTGAGAACGGACTGGAGAAGGGAGAGGGGTCTGCCTTTGACCCAATTGCGGTTCATTAGCCACTGCTGCAGGGCTTGTGCAATTCCCTCCGAGATCTGGATCATGTCGGAGAGATTTCCTTGATGCTGCGCCCACTGGAACTTTAGGTCCCACTCCAGAGCCTGCATGTGCCATCTGGCATGTGTCACTAGCAGGATGCAGAAGGCCATGAGGCCCAGCAGTCTCAGAGTCAGTTTCACCAAAATCCAGGAGAAAGGCTGAAACATCAGTATCATAGCCTGAAAATCCTGGACTTACTGTTAACGCATCCGATGAAAGTGAGCATCTGAGAGACAGTCAGGTGTGACTTTGGTAAGTTGATAGTGAACCCCAGCGAATGCAGGAGCTTTGCTGTAGTCTGGAAATGATAGATAACAGCCTGGGGCAAGCCCGCCTTCAGTAGCCAATCACTGAGAGGGGGGGGGGGGAAACTGGCACCCCTGATCTGCGCAGATGAGCTGAGACCATCGATGTCACTTTGGTGAACACCCAAGTTGAGCAGGTACGGGCAAAATGGAGCCCAGTGATCTGAAAATGCTCATGGCCTACCATAAACCACAGGTAATTGAGATGGGCAGGCAGGACAGGGATGTGGAAATAGGTGTCTTTCAAGTCCAACGCTACCATTCAGTCTCCCAGGTCCAGGCCAGATAAGACCTCCACAATTTTTCCTTTTTGAGGAAGCATTTGAGGGCTCATAGTTCTAGAATAGGACAAAGGCCCTTGTCCTTTCTCAAGACCAGAAAGGAGCAGGAGTAGCAACCACAGCCTACTTTTGACTCCGGGAACCATCTCTAAGCATGAGTTCACACTAGGCAGCTCTGGGCAACTAGCTTGCTTAATCTCCACAACGGCCCCCCCGCGGCGGGATGCCTGGCTTTCACCTTGGGGATGCCCAGTATGGATTATCTCACAGGGAAAAACCAGGACGGGTTCCCAATGCAAGCGCTGGGATGCCCAAGGGTAACCGTGCGCGATATAAAACTCCTAATAATAATAATAATAATAATAATAATAATGGTCCGACCTGACCTCTGGTCACCCGACCCACATAGGCGAAACAAACTGTGACTTTGGCTGCATAGGGGTTGCTGAACTTGTGCAGCTCAGTGGCTGGGGTACAGCTGGCATGGCTAAAAGCCCTTTTCATTGCCACAAAAGGCAGACTAGGGACATGTGGCCACTGAGAGGCCCAATGATTTGGCCACAGCCTATGAGTCCTTAAAGCACTCCAGCGCAGTGTCTGCCTAGTCTCTGAAGAGACAGGTGCCATCAAAGGGCATGTTCATGAGCAACGCCTAGACATCCCCCGAAAAGCGAGATGTTCTTAGCCAGGCATGGCGTCTCACATCCAACGTCAATTAAATCGATCTGCCCAGTGAGTTGGTCATGTCTAGACCACATTGAATGCAAACTTTGCTGCATCGGTCCCATCTGATATTGCTTGGGAAAGGTTGGCCCGAACCGCCTCTGGGACCTGTGGCAGCTCTTGTGCAACGTTTCCCACAGAGAATGGGAATAATGGGCCAATAAGCATGCAGTGTAACCTCTCAAAATATATAATATGGAAATACTGTCAATGTGACTCAAAAAAGTAAAAATAATTATGCTTCATACTATTTAACTTTCAACAACTGCAGAGCGATTAACATTTAATATAGATGATGTACTTAATCCATCACTGTTACAGCCCAGTGATACTTAATCGTTAAACTGTTTGGGGGTGGTAGAATAAAGTTAAAAGAATAAATAAACCATGAAATTCTTGGCAATTTCGCGTATAAAATAAAGCTTGAGGGACTTTTGCCAGTATGCACTAGCCTAACAGCAAAAGGCCAATAGATATTTGGGGTTTGAGAGGGTAATATATTCAATGTGGTAGACTCCTGTCACAGCATCAACTCCGCTAACCTAGTTTTAGCCATTTTGTGTTTTATTTTTACCTTACATCAATGCGGTTAGGGAAAGTTTTACCAACTTGAAATACAGGTACTGGTCTTTCAGATAATTTTCTTTTTACAGGACACAGATAAGCGAGATAATAAACTAACAATAACATTTATAAGTCTGATCTTTCTAGATATTATAAGTTTGGGGGCCAACATGTAGTCCTCCAAATTGATTTTCGACTTCCATACTGAAAATAATTTGTTTGTTATTACATGTTAAAAGAGTGGATGATGTTATGCATGTACAACACCCTTTGGTCGAAATGCAGACTAAAGCAAGGTTGCGGTGTTCTAGTGCGAAGATAAATGGAATTCTGTATATGTTACTTCTTTGTGAGGAATTCAGACACTCATTGAAACCATAAAGCGAGAAAACCAAAGTGATATTTCAGGTACATAGGCACAAATAAATATTTTAATTCTAAACAAGTTACTTAGAGAATAAGTTGCAGAAAGCCAGTAAACACTGTGAAACTTGAGAGAGAGAGATCAATTAGGTACTTATGCCTAAAGGTCCTGCCCATAACTGATAATAAAGAAAACCTGAATAACGAAAACTAAAAAAAAAGAATCGATGCTTTTAAAAAACAATTACCTTGATATAGTGATCCTTGGATCCAGTGATAATGAGATCTTGTCCATTGGAAATTCGATCCACGGTAAGACACATAACTGGGCCTTGATGACCAGACAGCTTTCCAGTTGACTGAAGCCTTTTTTTTTTTTAAACAATGAATAAAATAAAGAATTTTTACTTTTTGGTGTTTGCCGAAAACAGTTCACTTTCATATACATTCAATGTTGTTGCACAACTCGTTCTTTAAATATCAGTAGCACTAAAATTCTCCATTCAAGTGGATGACAGAACTCTTACTTGAAGATCAAAACATGCATCAACATCAATGCTGACTCACTTCATCAGATCCTCATTCAGATTTACCCCATTAACATGAGCTGACAACCCATGCTCAGACTGATATGTTAAGAAATATTGTTTAGTGATTGCATTACTACAGTGCTAAATTACAAAACCAATCATCTCTAAGTGCTGCTAGTGGCATGATGTTTTGTCTTCGAGATCCCTGAAGCAAAGAACAATTTACTTACCTTAAGCAAAGCATTATCTGGTAGAAACAATATCTAGCTGCAGATTCTTTACCTTTGAATTCCCCAGGCGTCAGACTGGATCTGGAAACTTTTGCTCGAGCAATACCCCTTGTGCACGCCGTTGGGTGGCTCCATTCGTCTCTGCATAACGTCGTCAGCACCATTGGCGTCGGTTATGATGTTGCGGTCACCTATATAGGTGCCACCCCGGCGTGCGCACATCAGTACCTTTCATTTTTCCACGCCAGATGCGCAGTGCCATGAAGTGACTGACAGAAACGTGCCAATTCTAGGGCCCTGAAAAAGGGAGTAACCCTAGCCCTAACAAAATCAGTCCGCAAATCTGGGAGGCATGGGAGGGTCTGTAAGGAACCTGCAGCTAGATATTGTCTCCAACAGATAATTTGTTTTAAAGGTAAGTAACTTGTTAATCTGATAGAGACTTCTAGTTGCAGATTCCTTACCTATGACTTAGATACCCAAGCCATACCCTCCTGGCAGTGGGCTGCGGACCACTTCCTCACACTAGAAAGTCCTGCAGGACCGAAGGGGCAGGAGTCAAACTGACTGTCCAGGCAGTAGTGCTTGGCAAACGTGTGCAAAGATTCCCACATTGCTGCCTGATAGATGTCCAGGACTGGGACACACAGTGCCAAGGCCGTGGTCGCAGCCTTGGTGGAATAGGCTCTTAATCCCACAGGTAGGCTGCTTCTCAGCCAGGGCATAGCAGATTTTAATGCAGAGAATGACCCTGCGAGAAATGTTCCTTTTCTGCACAGCCGACCCTTCTTAGCTTCCACTAAGTCTAACACCGCATAGAGTTGGTCATCCACCCGGAACTCATTTGTGCGGTCAAGGTAGAACGACAAAGCTTTTTGAGTCCAGGTGGTGGAGACGCTCCTCTTCCTTCGAGGGATGCGGGGGAGCAAAGAAGGTGGGCAGCATGATAGATTGGCCCAGAAGGAATGGAGTCACCGCCTACGGAAAGAATGAAGCACCACTTTATCTGGAAAAGACATCCTGTAGGGAGGCGTTCAAGATAGAGCCTACAACTCACTCACCCTCAAGGCTGTGTTCTGGACCCCACGCTATTTTCCCTATATATCAACCTAGTAGTTGACTTTCTAGCCGGTTCTCCCCACTGCTGAAAGAGACCATGCGCCACCTCCGAATCCAGATGCCATTTGTGATCCCCTAGGTATTGACAGCTGAGTTTGTCTGCCCTGGCATTCAGAGAACCTGCCAGGTGTTGAACCACCAGGGTTATGCCCTGCTGTTCCAGCCATGTCCAGAGATGCAGGGCCTCTCGACAAAGGGTCCATGACTTCACCCCGCTCTGCTTGTTACAGTACCACATGGCCGTGGTATTGTGAACACCTGCACTAACTTACCCTTGACAGAGGGAAGAAATGCTTTCAATGCCAACCGAATTGCTCGAAGCTTCACCAATTGATGTGGAGCCTTGGCTCCGCCGAAGACCAGTGTCCTCTGATTTCCACCTCTCTCAGATGGCTGCCCGATCCCAGATGTGACGCATCTCTCACAACTGTAAGATCTGGTTGGGGAAGAGAGAGGGGTCTGCTGTTGACCACTGCAGATCTCATGCAATTCCCTCTGAGATATGTACCAAGTTGGTGAGATTTCCCTTATGCTGCACCCACTGGAACTTCAGGTCCCACTGCAGAACCTGCATTTGCCACCTGGCATGCTTTACTAACAGGATGCAGACGGCCATGAGGTTTAACAGCCTCGGAGTCGGTCTCACTGATATCCAGGATAGAGGGCGATAAAATCGGAGTCCTAACCTGAATATCCTCGACTCACCGCTCGGGAGCATAGGCCCAAAACAGCACTGTATCCAGAAGAGCTCTGGTGAAAGGGAGCATCTGATAATGAGTCAGGTGTGGCTTCAGCACGTTTTTAGAGAACCCCCAGCGAATGCAGGAGGTTCGCCGTAGTCTGAAGGTGGGAGGAGATAGCCTGGGGTGAGGATGCCTTTAACGGCCACTAAAGGTAGGGGAAGACTGTCACCCCTAACCTGCGCAGCTAAGCTGCGAACACGGCCATCACCTTGGTGAACGCCCAAGGGGCACTAGTAAGGCCAAAGGGGAGCATGGTTAACTGAAAGTACTCGTGACCTACCTTGAACCGCAGCTAACGCCTGTGGTCCGGCAGGATGGGAATGTGAAAATACGCATCCTGCAGGTCCAAACCTACCACCCAGTCTTCTTGGTCTAGGGCAGACTAGACTTGAGCTAAAGTAAGTATCTTGAACTTCTCCTTCTTGAGGCAGAGTTCGACGGTCCGAAGATCTAAAATGGGCCATAGCCCCTTGTTGTTCTTTGGAATCAGAAAGGGATGTATGTCTTTACATTGCATACTAATACCACGCGTGCCGTTACAACGCGGGTATTACTACGCGATGTCAATGACAACGATATGCCATTACATCGCAAACTTTTTACCACGAGTATGCTTCTACCACGCATGTCATTACAACACAAAGGCATGCGTGGTAAAGCTATACTCGTGGTAAAGGTTTTCAAGGTAAGTGACTCTACACTACCCCTGCACAACCCTCTCTCGACCCCCAGTCCTCTCCCTACAATTACACTACACTACCGTGCACAACCCCCCAACACTACCCTAAAACACTACACAAACACTAAAACACTACCCTAAACCCTAAAACACTACACTACAACACTACCCTAAACCCTAAAACACTACACTACTCAAACACTACAGCACTACCCTAAAACACTACATTACACAAACTCTACAACAGTACCCTAAACCCTAAAACACTACACAAACACTACAACACTACCCTAAACCCCAAAACACTACACAAACACTACAACACTACCATAAACCCTAAAACACTACACTACCCTAAACCCTAAAACACTACACAAACATTACAACACTACCCTAAACCCTAATGCACTACCCTACACAAACACTACTACACTACCCTAAACCCTAAAACACTACAACACTTCCCTAAACCCTAATACACTACACTAAACAAACACTACAACACTACACTAAACCCTAAAACACTAACACAACCCTAAAACACTACACTAAAACGTAAAAAAAAAAAAAACACACAACACAAACATTACAAAACTAGTTTTACACTAGCCTAAACCCTAAAAAAGTAACCCCCACCCCAAGCGCAAACCCCCTTACTTCTCTCCTCTCCAGCGTCGCCGTCTCTGCTCCCGGTTCCTGCTTCCTCCTTCCTGCTTTGAGGGGCGGTGCACGTCGTTGTGAGGAAACAGCCTCAGATTCCTCACAACAACTTGGATAGCTGCCATTACTCATTACTTCGCATGCGTTGTAAAAGCGCATGCGATGTAATAGTATGCGTGGTTTTTACCACGCGTTGTAACGCATGCGATGTAATGGCTACGCGTGGTAAAAACCGCGTTGTAATGGCTGTTCCCCATCAGAAATTGCGGGAATAACAGCCATTGTCTACTTCTGAAACTGGGACTCTCTCTATAGCTCCCTTGGTCAGGAGAGGTGGAACGTAATCTTGGAGCAATTTTAAATGATCCTCCACCA
Organism: Triturus cristatus; assembly: GCF_964204655.1. NCBI lineage: Eukaryota > Metazoa > Chordata > Amphibia > Caudata > Salamandridae > Triturus > Triturus cristatus. The sequence goes on from NC_140585.1 coordinate 1,100,015,145, forward strand.
GCCATTCCTGATTTGGCAGAATGGGAGGAGGAAAGGAAAGGCAGAGAATAGCCCTCCTGAATGATCTGCAAGACCCACTTGTCCAATGCTAAACCCTCATAAACCATTCAAAGGATGTCTTACTCTAAATAACATTGCCCTAGAGAGGGTGAGTAGTTTTGAATATTTGGGCGTTAAACTGGCAGAAGGTATGTCCTGGAAGCAACATCCAACCAAGGCCTAAAGTTTAGGCAGATAGTTCGGACCCCGAGGAAGGAACACTCTTGCTCGCACACGAAACCGGTTGCACCAGACCTAAAGATCTGGCCACGAGGTGTAGAAGAGAGGCCCAAGGATCTGGCCATAGCACGAGAGTCCTTCAACGGCTTTAGGGCCAAGTCTGCGATAAAGATGGGGCTGGAGCCACTGGTGGGTGCTGACAGCCCGAAGGCACTCACTTCGGGCTCGACGCCAGGAAAGGTCGCAATGGCATGACCGGCGCCGTCCTGGACCAGGGATCGGACCCACGAGGCCGTGGCCGGAGACAACAGTGTTGAATCCAATGGGGTCCCTTCCGACCCCGCAGGGCCCAAAGGCTGACCAAAGGTGTTGGCCCGCTCAAACACGTGGTGCATGGCCTCGCAGAAATCTTTAATTTGAGCAGGGTCACTGTGGCTCCCGGAAAGGAAGGGAGGCGCAAAGTAGGACCTGGCACGGTCTACGCAGAACCGTGCCTGGAGTGTTGGTGCTCCTTACCTCGTTTGTAGATGGACGAAAGTCGAGGCGAAGATGAAGTCCGCTTGGACTTCTTGTGCCTCTTTTCTCCAATGACCACGAGTAGGGAAGAGAGGACTTGGGGCTCCACTTCTCTTCTTCGATCAGGACCGGGATCTCCATGGAGTCTTGCTGGACGGTGTCGAATGCTGTGCCACAAGGAGCGTCATAGCCCGCAGGAACCATGACCCGACAGTCCGAGCACGACTTTGAGTCATGGCCGCACTTTAGACACTAAAGTCAGACAAGGTGGGGATCAGTTACCGACATGGTGCGGTGACAGGCGCCACACAGTTTAAACTCTGTCTTCCTCGAAGACATCCTCGCACACGAACAAAAAACAAAGTTGGCAAAAAGTCGAAAAAGGCATGTCAAAAAGCGACAGAGGGGTAGCTCTTCCCGGATCTGTGCTTAACTAGCATGGAAAGAAAAGAATGGACGTCCACGCGCCTGGGGGCGCCTATATAGGTGACCGTGATGTCATATCCAACACCAATGACGCCGCCGACGTCACACAGAGCCGAATGGAGCCACCAGACGGTGCCCGCAAGGGGTATTGCTCAAGCAAATGTTTCCAGATCCAGCCTGACGCCTGGGGAATTTAAAGGTAAGGAATCTGCAGCTAGATGTCTCTATCAGATATAGCGTCACAGTAAACTGTGCGTCCTTTTCAATGCAATCACTCTACAAAACAGCAGTCAACGAAGTGCAAAAATGAGTTGCCACGCGCAATTAAGACCTACCACAAAAGGGGCTATTCACCTCAGCAGTGCCTATTCAGGTATAGCTTTAATAATGTGCTTATGGGGCTCATATGGTCACTATGGATTCCAAGAAATGTCAAAGCTTTACTTCAAAAGAATAATCTTTTCCGTACATTCCGGCAATTTCTTTTACTGATTACACACATTTAAAAAAAAAATAATAATAATAGCAACAGCCTACACCTTTCATAAAAATCACTTCTTCAGGGCAGTAAACGTCACAGGCATAAGTGGGAAAAAATATGTGAACAACTTATAATTGCAGCCACAAGATCTAACTTGCCTGGCATAATGGGAGATAAAAGAAATATTGATGACATTCACTGACTAAGTATTACATCATTCATAAATACTTGACCAGTGCTAGAATTTAGATGTATTCAACCTATATATAAAAGGTTTGCAATATGAAAAAGAACAGGACTGCTGAGTTTCAAGCATAAACACCATTCTGTTTTAATACACTGAATAAGAGCTCCCACGTTAGCTTTTTTTTTTTTTTTAACACAAATGTTATTATACAACTCGTATCATTATGAATTCCAAACATTAAGTTGTCAGTGATTTCTAATCTAATATACAACTCATTCAGTTACAGGGTGATTTGCATTTGATGTCATTATTATTGTTATGTCTTTGTTCACAAAGACATACCCCTGAATTCATTAGAAATCAGACTGCAAAGATTTCTGCAAAACCCTTTTTTTGAGAAATCGAAAAGAAGAAACTTTTACCTTAGAGAATAATTTAGCAAGGTCAAACTGGCAGTTGAGAAAACGTCCCTAACTCGTCAATCTTTTTGGATTCCGTATCCGGAGAAGCAGTAGGTAGTAGTCTTCACTTTGCTCCCTTTAACCTCAATGACGCTGCTCTCCCGAGTAGATGTTGCGTCAGAAAGAATGAATTCACAGGAACAGACCTGTGGCACCGAGCAATCAGGCTGCTCGTAGGTAGAGCTGAACACAGTTTGGTCTAGGCAGCCATAAGAGCCTTATTCATAGCCTCATTAAATAGCATTAATGGACTAGTAGTTGACTCCTCAGCTTGCAGTCAGTAAGGTCTCTATGTCCTTCATTAGGGATAGCTGTAAATCCATTTACCATGCATACCGCCAATGCAACGGAGATGCAATCTTTAGCAGGGTAGCACATGGGCAAATCCAAATCAGGTTTAGGAGAAGTGTCCTAGACACTTGCATTCTGGTGGTTGAGGGCCTCTTCGTTACATGAAACCTGTTCAAGCCCCTACACGGCATCAGTCAGAAAGGAAAATGGCTTGCAACCTGTGACAGAGCTGACACTGAGACAAGAGGAAAGTAGTGTACTCGTCCCAAGCTACAGGTCCACTTTAGTTGATTTTTAGGGTGACATAAGTTGAGATCAGGCTGAAGTAGACCCTGGATCAGACATTGAAATAAGGGCAGAGTTCAAAACTTGTACCACTGTAGCAAAGGTTAGCGCCAAGTTGGGCAATAGTGGCGGGGCCTAAGGCAAAGATGTTGACGCGTATCCTGCCGTCGGCTGAGGGCAAAACTGAGGCTGAACTGGGCCCGTTGGAGCCAGGGTTGGGCCCTGCTGGCAGAATTCCAATTATAGGCCCAAGTGGGCCAATTGGCTCATATCCACCTGGAGAAACAGCAGCAGCGCACTTTTTGAAAATGTCAATCAGTGTCCGTTGTACTTGGCCATCTTTGCAGGATCACCCCAACATTTTTGCTTTCACTCTCCTGTTTTCTCAACGCGTTTTTGTTGGCTTTTAGGACCCAGCACAACTTACCACTGCTAATCAGTGCTAAAGTGCTTGTGCTCTCTCCTCGGAACATAATAAAATTGGCTACACCCAACTGGCACATTTAATTTACTTGTAAGTCCCTGGTAAAGTAGTATGCTACTAATGGGCCTGCAGCACTTATTGTGCCACCCACTTGAGTAACTCTTTTCAACGTGCGTCAGGCCTGCCACAGCATCATGTATGTTCAGCTTTAAACTTTTTTTGTATTTTGACAATAACCTTTTTTGTATTTTGATTGTATACAGTTGTTTTCTATGTTATTTTTGGACCAATTGTTTTTAAAGATATATCTGGTTCAATGGATGATAAACTAGATTAACAAATGTTGCTAGAATTTTAGGTGTATTTGATTAAATATTTATGAGATCCTAAATATTGTGGTTGGAACTTAATTGTTTTTTTTTTTTTTTACATCAAATTTATACCTGTTTTCCTGGTGCTGATGATAAAGTAGCCACAAGCGAAAGTTTGGATTCTAACAATAAATCCAGGGGAAAAAGTTTGTATTGGTGCAGTTTTAAATTGCCATTTCAACCTGGCAAAATATACCTTTTTTCAGGACTAAACCTTCCTTTTTTATTACATACATCATCCTTAAGGTAAACCCTACACAACCCACAGGGCAGGATGCAGTGTATTTAAAAAGTGAGACGTACTTTTAACTTTTACATGGCCTGGTAGTGAAAAACACTTAAATTCGTTTTTAACTACTGTAAGGCTTACTTCTCCCGTAGGATAATATTGAGTAACGTTATTGTTTGGATTAGAAGAGGCCGGTACACAATAATAGCACGATGAGGGCTGCTGTCGTTTTGCACACAAGTTACATCCCAGTTTCTTTAAGACTGGATGTAATTGGTTTAATCACTGGATTGTTTTGGATATGTGAAACACATACTATGGTCATCAGCTTTCGTGTCATATATGCCTCTGACGAAGGGAGGTTAGCCCCGAAATGCATTGGGCTGTTTGAGTTTTGTTCAATGGTATGAAAATTCAATTGATAGTTGTTCAACAAGGTTGATATCTACAGAAATGAATGTAATAACTTGTAATAACTCAAGATTTTCTTGATTGAAAATATTCAGATTTGCATTACAAATAATGTGAGAAATGCTAAAGTATTTTATTGTGAATTTGTGTTAAAGATATGTATATACTTTATGTAGTGTGCACCTCTGTCCAGGTAGTCAGTTGGCTGCTGGCCCCAGTTTTTCTACGTTTAGAAAGTTGCCATTCTCTTGTCCTAAACATTTGGTGCCTGTATCCTGGGTCACATGACTAGGTGTAGCTGGCAGTTGGTCTTTGTGTATTTCACTCAGACATTGAGAGAAAAGGGGGAATATGTGTTGGCAGGATGGGTCAACTCTGATTTGATGCGTGGGAGGAGCAGTCACCCACCACACTTGCACATCACAAAGACTGCCTCAGCACACTAACAAAGGGTTTCACACCAGTCTATTGTGCCCCCAGATAAGCTAGGGCCAGGGAAAGAAGATAGGAAATCCAGACTCCTCTGTTGGGGAAGGGCTCTAGAAGCTTCTTTTACTTCAAAGTTGGTACCAGGTATAAATATTGAACCCTCAGACCGAACTCTTCAGTACACTTCTGGACCTGTGGAAGACTCAGAAGAAGGACTGCTGTGCTGCAAGAAGGATTCCTTTGCCACCCTGCTGTTCTGCTGCCCGAGTGGGAAGGACTGGACCTGCACCTTGAACCCAGGACCACCACAGCGACTTCAATGACTAGTTGGCTTGCCTCCTGTTGAGAGACTCGGACAGAAAAGGTTCCTCCATCTTGAACTCTGCAACTAGAATCTTCCTATTATGATTCCTAACCCCCCAAGTGGTGCCCCTCTAGTCTTGGAGCCTTGTGGTGGGGATAAAGGTGCTCTGCTAGCGCAGCTGTTGTCTCATCAGAACAGACCAGCTCTTCGCAAAGCAGCATCGGAAGTGATGCAAAGTGACGCATCCTCAACGCAGACCTTGCAGCTTATCAGAACTGATGCAGCTTCGATGCAAGCCCGCATTTCAGTCCTTGCAGGTCATCAGAACTGGCGAAGTGCGACGCATCCTCGACGCAAGCCCGCATTACAGCCCTCGCGGCTCACAAGAACTGCTGATACACAACAAATCCTCGACTCAAGCCTGCAATCGGAACCATACTTGTGCAACGCATCTTCGACGCGGACACTTCATGGCTTCTTGGCGCAACACTCTGCAAACAGGATTTAAGATACATTTTTCAGATGGACTAACTTGGTCACTGTATCCGGCCCGCGCTTCAAAATATATTTTGGGGAAAGAAGAGTACCATATAGGAGATTTGGATATTTTTGATACAAATACCGTATGTCGCCCGCATGATACAACAATTGAAGCCTTGAAAAAGTTTCTAAAGAAACGAAACACGTGTCGGCTGCCGGTTCAACGCTCAAAAGGAAGATTGCCACACCAAGCTGTCTATTCCCAATCACACGGTTATTGTGTTTCAAATCTGAATGTTGTGATTTAAGATTTTTGTGATATGTTCATATTAAATCAATACAGCAAGAACGCAATTGATGTCCTGCCGGTACATTAAATGGATCTTTGCTAAATAACTATATGAATTGATGTAACAATTGAATTAGAGTGCCGAGATTTATATCTATATTTTGCAATATTATATGGTGTAGTTTAGAGACCTCACGGTGTAATAGATTCACTACCTCTCCTGTGGCCATCAACAGTAGACAGTCACTGAAAAACTTTGGGCAACAAAGTGACTACTTACTATACTTGCGATTTATGCCAAAATTACATTAAATTCAACCTGACCATCACGTCATCAAGTCTGGTCTAATGCAACTTTTTTAAAATACCTTTAAGTATCAAATTTAGTAGTCCTATTCAGAAGACTGCACTTCTGAATTGTCAGTGTCTAACTCTCGGTACTCAGCAATGGGGCTACTAGCCTTTCTATAGTAAAAACAAGAATGTGAGGTTTTTATAGTGAGGACATACAAAGTTAAAGAACACATATCTAGCTTTTTAATATAATGCACAATGCCTTAGGAGCTAAGTAGGCCTGTCTTAGGGCGGCTTCAAATATTAAGAAGGAAGATTTGAGCTTTGCCAATACTTTATATGGCAAACTTGAGCTAGCACTGCAAAACTGCTCTGACAGCAAGCAATGGTGGGTTGGAAGTCATACTTTGCTTTGTCTCATTCGTGGTAGCACAATACGTGCTGCAGCCCATGAGAGACACTTTAAATTATAGGGCCTTGGTGCCCCTGGTTACATATTCTAGGGAATTAGAAGTAAATTAACTTATGGCAATTGTCGGTGAACCAATCAGACATATACCTTTTAATGGTAAGAGCACTGGCACTGGGTTCTTTTTAGCAGGACTCAGTGCACCTTCAGAGTCAAACAGAAACCGCATTTGTCCAAAAACTAGGGGGTGATCATGCAAAAAGAGGCATTCCCTTACAGTGTTCAAGACTGATACTGGTTTAATCAGGTCAACAATATTCATTAAACCTCTACAAATGTTTAACATCTTACTCTTTTTTCACTCAGAATAAGGTTGGATTATTTAGGGACTCCACCATTAACACTACATAGAAGAGAAGGATTAGATATAGATGTAACATTCCCTTAATCACCGAAAACTACTACTTAGACTGTAGAGTTAGTAGCTTATTCAGGTCTCCTAAACATATCAAAGCATGGAAAATATATCACATTGTTTGCCACTGCCTATCGTACACCAAAAGAAGTAAAGTCTACCGGTTTGCGGGGGTGGTTAGGCGGATAGGCTAAGCTAGATCTCTTCTTTGGATTTAACACAGTGAACTAATGTGCCTCTGATTACCTCCAAATCGGAAAATCAGGTTATATATTTAAATGGGTATTAGGGCATATATTCCATTCTGAAATAGTAATACTTGTTCCACTCATTACAATATTCACTGCTTCATTTCCATGCAGAGTTGCTTTTTGAGGGCCCAAGGGAGGAGAGAAAATCTGGAATTTTGCACTTCTGCATAATCGTTAGACACCCTTGAAATGGTGATGAAGTTAATCATTACAATTTCATTACAATGACCGTAACAAAAGTGCTTTATCATTCACAATTATGACAAAGACCCAATACTGCTGCTTCATTTCCGACAAACTACTGCGCATCAAAAGGATCATAAAACATTTTATATATTAAAGATTATGCTCAGCCCAAATCCTAATCGTACTGTTAAAAAACACTCAGCACCCATATTATAATCAATTAAAAGCAGTTCAACGCATGTGCATATCACATCAAGCATCCCATGCACAGTTCACTGTTCAGAGAAGGTTATGAGATGAATCCATATCTTGATGGAGACCAACATCTTGGCTCATTTCTCCTGAAGCAGGTGAAAACATATTTGTAAAAGAAAGGTCTCAACTGAAATATGGCTTCAAAAATTACACAGTCATTGCATAACCTTTATTTCAGAGCCTAACGAATACAAGCCAGTGAAAACAGAAAAATGAGAAGCTGAGTGCCAGTGTAACTGGAGAGCACCCACAGTCTTAGGACAGATGCAACAACACCAATATATAGTATCTGCTTACCTAAATGGGATGGAGTTGTCCAGTGATATGGGCATATGGAGTTCACATACATCTAGTTTTATCATTTAAATTACAATTGAGAATGCATAAAGTGTGTGTGCGTTTTGCAAGAGCCGTGGGGATTGCATTAAGTGAGCAGGAATGAGGTGCAGTGAGATGAGGCTTACAGAGGTAGAAGAGAGGCCTTGGACTCACTGACCAGAACTGAGACTACTAGCAAAAATGAGTTGAGTGCAAGCGTCCGAGACATTCTAGACAAAGCGTGAAGTGCTGCACGAGTAAATTGAGGTAACAGAAACAGCCGAAGCAAAAGCATGTGTTGCAGCATGTCAGCCTGTTACTCATTGCGCACCCACACAGTGTGTCTGTGTATGGTGCTATGTTTAACTGCACAAACCAATCCTAAATCACCAGCGCTGTTTTCATGTTACATCCACCTTTTAAAGGTTGACTCTAATTGTAGTCTCCTCTAGCGGATAGTCGCTCCCTGCTAGCTTTTTGCACTTGCTGTCAATTTTGTATGCTCAGTTGTATGCTGATATGTTTTTGACCCGTAGAACTTGGTATATTCCCAAGGATAGCCTGCCGGTTTAGTAAAAAAGTGACAAGTTTAAACAGAAATTTTTTGCAAGGAACATACTCAGTTTGTCCACCTCAAGCCTTCCCTATTAATGTAACTCACATCAGCGATGTTAATTATAATGTATAGGAAACACAACAAGATGATGAACGGAGTGCTGAAACTTTTCAACCACTAATCACAAGCCACAGATCTGGGTTTAATCCATCGTTCTTTTGCTCACGATGCCACTCCAGTTTGGACCCAGCCATTTGCAAATCAGTCTTGACTCTGCTCCTGCTCTTTGTGCATTTGTCGTCCTAAGTGGGGAGGGTATGCCCAGACGTGGGTCCCTTGCTTGCTACGCCACCAGATTCAAGCTAGCCTGGCTGATGAGGGGTGAAACCCCGCAACATCCCAGGATGCTTCTATCTGGTCCAGGGAGGACTTGGTCCGGCAGTTCGGGCTAGGCTGTTCCCACGGGGAACAGGGTCAAGACTGATTTGCATATGGCTGGGTCTAAACTGGAATGGCGTGGCATGCAAAAACACAATGGATTTAACCCAGATCTGTGCCTGGGGGTGAATGTTTTATTGGTTCCCATTCCCATCCATCATCTGGTTTTTTTTGCATTAATTATAATCATCACAAAAGCACACCAGGCAGTATTTTTGTTTAAGGAAAACTGCTGCAAGTTTATTAGGCTTTATGACACTGTGTTAAACTTTGATAGCTGACACCCATCCCAAATACCAAGCTAGAGCCACTGGGAAGTACAGTTCTTCCGTACTACATTTACACGTGGTGCTAGAAATTTTGCAAATAGGGCTGAGGGCCTGTACACCTCTTGAGTTGCTGCTCCTGTGCAGCACAAGGCGATTAAAAGTCATCCCCAGTTGTCAGGACACCAACTATGCTTTATTCGATGGTGGTAGGGGCTAATACCCTGCCAATGATCACCCTTCTAGATGAAGTTCAACTGCTTTCCTATGTCTTAAAGGTGAAGACCAGACTTGGGGTGGGAATCAATGAAAACAGGGCTCCCCTTGGAAAGTCAATGAAACCCTCGTTAGGGATGGGCTTGCTTATTCTTCCTGAACACTGCAGGTTTGGCAAATGGGAAGTATGAAGAGTGGGGCTAGAGTTTCTACTGCTCATGTGAGGAAGTTTCTAAATAGGGCCTTTCCTCTGTGTGTTTTATAAGTGTTACAGGAAGGCTGACTGTCAGATAGATGCAGGATCTCACATTGTGCCTCTGTTCTGAGTGCTCCAGGTTAGATGCAGCCCCAGGACTACACTCCTGAGAAGCATTACTTCACATAAATCCATTAAAACAGACACTGATCTCCTTATCTTACCCTGATTATCAGAGGGAAAGGAAAGGTGCATCTCTAGCACAAACACTTAAAATACAACATTCCTATTTATGTTTCCTTCCGTCTGATTTTATGGGAAAATTAAACCATAATTATTTTAATACAATTTACCCGCGGATGATTGTGGTATGTATGCACAGTGGCGTTCTCATGACCTACAGTCATACTGCAACACATGCAACTAATGCTATTTCTTTCTACAGTACTGTATGCTTCCACAACATTCCTAAAAGCCCTGCATGAAAGCTAACTTTGACTTAAAACGTCCAAGTTGAGACTCTCCCTTTTCTTTCAAATAACTCTCTCCTTCCCGGTTATCCTCTGCATGCATCTGCTCTCCGAAGGCCTACTCTAAATCACATGCATATTTGCTCTAATCCTTACTATTGTATCTGTGCAAATTTCCCACACCTTATTTCAAAGATCACAACCTCACCTTTGAAAGTCATACCCTGCACCCTAATAATACTTCATCTCCTATAGCTCATCTATTAATACCAACAAACAATACATGAAATGCCTATATCCTACCTACCACTAAAGATTACAATTAATACCTACTAATGTAAGCTACTACATGGAAATTGGGGTAAACGTATGGAATGGTTCCTGTACAGCAAAAGACTAGTCCCAATCAATAACAAACAATATCTACCCAAAAACAATTAAAAACAAACCCTTGGGCCTGGAGCTGTGCATTGCTCAGCATAAAAGCACAACAATGCCTCGCCAGGGACAGTAAGTGCTATATAGTGTAAATAAAATAGAATATATAACCCACACTAAAACTAATACCATAACACTAAGCAGTCAGACAGTCGGTTGTAGTTCATTCAAGTTACTTAATAATTCCCCCTTACTGCTTGACAGCCTTACACTCACATAAGACAAAACTGCTAAGGGTCATATCCATCACCGAGTACTATACAAGTCCACAACAATAAACCACTCATCACCAACTGAACAGGCACAGAATAACTGAAGAGATCTGCCACATGCCACTGACCAAAGCAGGACTCTAATTCACTCCAAAACTGCAGGTCCCCACTGGCTGCATACTTTCTCCACCAGCAGTATACCATGACCACTTCTTGGCAGCATTTCACAATAAAAATCAGATTTGGGATGAGATTAAAAAAGTCCATCCCAACAGATAGCTCCATCACTTCTCCCTTTACCCTGTGCCTTCTCTGGACCATAAACTTTAAATAACATATCTCAGAACGCACAACCCAGTACAGTAACCAGCTAAATGGAATATCAACATAAGGAATAGCCAAAAGGATCCTGTAGAGCTGCTCAAAGTTGCCAACTTACTGAAAATCATAAACTGAGTGCCTATCTCTAACACTCCTTCATACATCACACTAACAGCTGCGTCCCATAGCACGATAAACCCCCCTCGGTGGTCCTCAAGCATAGTATGAATACTCTTCCCACACAGGATTAAAACAAAGATAGGATACTTTCAACCAAACACCCTGCACAGTGTAGCATGGTCCAATGTAGGCAAGCACTTCTGCTCCCCACATAGGGGTAGTAAGCATTATATAAATGTTGCAATGCTATATGATAAAGGTATCCCCTCTTTACCATTAACTTATACCAAGATTATGTGTGTTAAGGGCCAGCTGATTACACTTTTGTCCAAAGTCTTGGACCATCACAGCCTTTTCTCAAGCACAACAATAAGGTGATCAGGTCAAAGTCTTACAAAATCATGCTAAACGAAGAAAGGAGCAGCATAACCTGGAAGGATGGTGTAAGAAACCCCACATTCCTCAGATGACCCTAGGCGTTTTGCTGAGGTCCTCAGTCTACTGAACAGGAAAAGCCTAAATAAATTTTCTGTAAAATGAATAACAATTCAACTGATCACCGTACTATCACTTGAATGTCCTGAATATTGAAAACCAGTGCACTACATTTTTGCTATAGGAGTACTGTTAGACCTGGCACCATTGGCGTGGGTCTCCCTTCCATTTTTGCTGTTGTCTCATATGTTTTTGCTGGTGTTAGATGCTTTGGGCACTGTGCCACTGCTGTCCAGTGCCACAGTGCAAGTGCTCCCTATTGTAAATGAATGTATTGATTAGTGATTCCATGATTGACTGATTTGGTTTACTTGTCAGACCTTAGTATAGTGCACTGAGTGTGCCCAGGGCTTGTAAATCCAAATGCTGTTGGTGGCCTGCAGCACTGGTTGTTCCACCCACAGAAACGGCCTTGTAAAATGTGTCTAAGGTCTGCCATTGCAGAGCCTGCGTGCAGTCTGGTACTGTCATGCTGACTAGGCAAGTGCACCCACTTGCCAGTCCCTAAACCTTCCCTTTTCTTCATATCAGACACCCCTAAGGTAGGCCCAAGGGCAGGGTGCATTGTAAGTATAATGTTGGACATGCCCTGGTGTGTGTGGCATGTCCTAATAGTGAATTACAGCCATTTTCGTTTTCACTATTGCAAGGCTACCTGTTCTCCATAGGCCAGAATGGGCAGTTTGGTTATTACATCTTATAATCCTAAACTGACTCAGGGAACATGGTAGAAATTCGAATTTAGAATGCCTGAACTCAGAATGATAAAATACATCTTTTAGTGAAGTTGGTTTTAACATTCTGTGTTTGAAAATACCACTTTTAGAAAGTAGGTATTTTCTAGTCTAACCATTCAGACCTGCCATTCAGACCTGCCTCTGCTAGGCTGTGGGTATTCCTTTGTCTGGAGTTTGAGTGACAGGACTGGGGAATTCCAGGAGACAGGGTGAGGTGTCCCAGTGGTGAATAGAGAGATCTGCATCCAGATGGGTGGGAAGAATTGCACCTGGGACCTGAATAGGGCTGTGCCTGCCTTCCACAATGCTGGCTCCACCTCCTGGGGAGCGGCTGATGTCTCTGCCCTGCACAGTGAATGAAGAGAAGGAATCCTATCAACAAAGTGCTCCAGGACTGTACTTGCCTTCCACAATGCTGGCTCCACCTCCTGTGGGGCGTCTGATGTTTCTGCCCTGCACTGTGAAAGGAAAGGAGAAGTCTGGTAAACCGAGTGCTCAGGAACTGGTTTGGACTGGGCAAAGGCCCTTCTCCCCTCAGAGAACAAAGGATTTTTGGGTATAAGTAGTGGGACCCTGATCCCAAGAATTTAGATCACTTTTGGAACAAGAAGAAACCTTTACTGAGGAGCGGAACCTGAAGAAACTGAGGAGAGACTATCCCTAAGCTGAAGTGCTGCTTGGGGGATTGGCCTGCAGTGGTTTGTCTGACTGCCAAAGGAAGGAGAAGCGTCTTTGTGTGCTTATTTCACCTTGTAAGGATCTCCAAGGGCTTGGAACAGAGCTTGCCTCCTGCTGAAGTCTCAGGGATAACAGACTTCAACCCCCAGCCCCCCAGAGTTCTTTGGAAGTGCCTGCTGCTGTTTTGGGCCTTCTGAGGGACTGCGTGTCGCAAGGAGCTGGAAGCGCGAGTCAACGAAGTCGAAGCGTGTCGCCGTCGCTGCTGCTGTCGCACTTCTGAACAAGGGTGTCGCCGCTGGAGTTGTCGCACTGCAGTGCATCGAGAGAAGCGTCTCGCAACGAAGAGGAAGCGTGTCGCCGTCGCTGCTGCCTGCCGTCGCACTTCTGAACAAGGGTGCTGCCGCTGTAGTTGTCGCACTGCTCCGCATCGAGAGAAGAGTCTTGCAACGAGGAAGAAGCGTGTCGCCGTCGCTGCCGTCACACTTCTGAACAAGGGTGTCGCCGCTGGAACTGTTGCATTGCACCGCATCGGAGAAAGCGCCTCGCATCCCCGAGAAGCGCGCCGCCGTCGGAGCTGCTGTCGTCGCATTTCTGAACAAGGATGTCGCCGCTGTAGTTGTCGCATCGTGCGGAAGCTTCACGCATCGTGGGAGAAGTGTGTCACAATTGGAGCTGTTGCCGTCGCACTTCTGAACAAGGGTGTCGCCGCTGCAGTCCACGCATCGAACCGAGAACTTCTCGCATCCCCAGAGAAGTGTGCCGCATCTGGAAGATCTTCACGTCTTTATTTCTTTGCACCAGAACTTTGTCGCATTTCCATCGCTGCGACATTGCTTGTCGTGGAAGCGCAACGCATCGTAAGGTACATTGACTCAAAGTGTCGCATCTTAAGAACTGAACTGAACTAAGCTAAAACTACCATCTTAAAGTAATAGTATTGTGTATTTTTGTCGTTTATGGTCTTGTGGTAAATCTATATAAAGCATACTTATTTTTGATATAAAACCTGTGTGGTGTCCATTTGTAGTGTTGTCACTGGATTACTGTATGTGGTCACAAATGCTTTACACACTGCATCTGAGATAAGCCTGTCTGCTCGTGACAAGCTACCAAGGGGGAGAGCAGGGGTTATTTTAGGAGTGTACCCCCTTACCCGGGCTAGAGGCAAGGGTCCCTACTTGTCACAAGTACCTACCTGTGCCAACTAGAGACCCCCAAATCTAACAAGTGCCTATTAGGATATGTCTGTTCTAGAGTTAATAGAGAATATATGGCTTAACGTCCTCAGTTGACATGGTCTCATTAAAAGGAGCAGCCAGCCAGCACGAATGGTGAGGCAATAAAGCAGCAGTCTATATACTAAATTGAATATCCATTTTAAATTCTACAAGGTAACGGGTATAGATAGGATTACTAAGAATTATACATTTGGCCTGAAAACACCCACATCCAAAAGCAGAACTGGGATATGTAATTTAGAGCTAAAGTGGTAAGAGGGTGAGGGCAAAGCGCTACATTGTGTTAACTTTGTGAGTGGTAATGGCCTGAAATATGTAACTGAGTCTGGGAAAAAAACTGATTACTGGAAGCAAATGGGTTCTGCTGAGTATCCTCTGCCTTCCTCACCTCAACAGACTGCCAACATTATGGGGGATCCAGGGGTAGGAGATTGCTGGATTCTCCCGGGACATTCCAAAATGCATTTATAGGCTACTCAAGCTTTTCCACTTGTCCAGTGGAGGACTTGCAGGTTCTTCTACTTGTGATATCAGTTCTACAAAGAATGATTTATAGGCCAGAAAAAACCTCTAGGGAGAAGCTGCTTTTGAACCTCGGATGTAAATAAGCCTTTTCACCGACTGAAACCTTCTGTTAAAAATGGTATGAGATACAATTGTCAATGCTTGACTTTTAAAATAAGATCCACCCCTGCAAACTGCTGGGTAAAGTGCACACAACACCTGTTCACATATATCTGCACATTTGTAGAGGCTAGGAGAGAGACTAACCCAACCTGGCATATGCACTGTGACAGCACTGTGGAAGACCAGACCTAGAATACATTATTTATGGCATTAAAGCACAAGTTACTACTTGTGTAACGATATCTCTGTACGAGACATTAGTTAGTGATAGATTCCTTACCTTAGAATATCCCAAGGCCTCAGACTTGATCTGGAAAGTTTCCTGTAGCAGTACCTCTGCGCGTCAGTAGGTGGCGTTGTGCGGCTCCGCGTCCGTCACTGGCGTCGTAAGCGCCGAGATGACGTCACAGAGACTACTTAGGCGCCACTCATGCGCGCTGAAGTCATTTCTGTACACTACTTTCCGTGCCAGGAACGCAGAGCCATGCAAGAAACTGACTACTGGTGCCAAGAAACTAGGGCCCTGAAAGGGATGACCTTAACCCTAGAAATCAGTTCGCAGAACGGGGAGGATGGCTGCGGCGGTAAGGCATCTATCACTAACTAATGTCTCTTACAGATATATTGTTAAACAAGCAGTAACTTCTGCATCTGAAAGAGACACGTTAGTGATAGATTCCTTACCTTAGAATAGATACCCCAGCAATACCAACCCCGGAGGTAGGTCTGCGAAAAGATTACACCAGAAAGTCACGGAGAACAGAACGGCCAAAAAAGCTGTCCCTATGGACCTGACTGTCAAGGCAGTAATGCTTGGTAAACGTGTGCAGCGAAGCCCACGTAGCTGCCTGACAAATGTCCTGCAAGGGGACGCTGCGTCCCAAGGCAGTAGTGGCTGCAGTTCCCCTGGTCGAATGGGCACGCAACCTCACAGGAGGCTCCTTCGTAGCCAAGGAGTAACATGCTTTGATGCACAGAACAACCCACAGCGAGATGGTCTGTTTATGCACAGCCCGACCTTTTTTGGCGCCTACGCTGCCAACAAAGAGCTGGTCATCCACCCCGAACTGCTGCGTACGCTGTGAGCGCATGTTTTTGGTCCAGACGGTGGAGCCTCTCCTCCTCTCTTGAAGGATGCGGAGGCGGAATAAAGTTGGGCAAAGTGATTGTCTGCCCGATGTGGAAGGGTGTGACAACCTTTGGCAAGAAAGAAGGACGGGCCCTCAAAACCACCTTGTCCGGATGAACCGAAAGGAAAGGAGGCTTGGAAGAAAGAGCCTGGAGCTCACTCACTCGTCTGGCAGAGGTGATAGCTACCAGGAAAGCCGTCTTGAGAGTGAGAAGACGCTAAAGGACAGTTATGAAGGGGCTCGAAGGGAGCGCACATCAGATAGGTCAAGACAAGGTTCAAGTCCCATTGAGGCATTATGAACGGCACAGGAGGAAAAGTATGTGTAATGCCTTTCAGAAAACGGTTAACAACTGGGGACTTAAAAAGACCAGGCTGATCTGGAAGCCGTAAAAAGGCAGAGAAGCCGAAAGATAACCTTTGATAGTGCCCAGAGCAGAGCCCTGCTGGGCCAAAGAAAGAAGGAAGAGAAGGACTTCAGAAAGAGGGGCATAAAGGGGATCCACAGCCTTCACTGTGCACCATGCCACAAACTTGTCCCACCTGCAGGCGTATACCGTTTTAGTGGAGGGACGCCTGGCTGCCAGAATGACATCACAGACTTCGGGAGGAAGATCAAAAGCTGTCAACTGTCGCCGCTCAATCTCCACGCATGGAGGTGGAGGCTGGACAGGTTCGGGTGGAGGACTATCCCCTGCTGCTGCGACAGAAGATCCTCCCGAAGAGGCAGACGGATCGGGGGATCGACGGCCATGCTGAGTAGCTCGGGATACCAGTATCTTCGTGCCCAATCCGGAGCCACAAGGATGACTTGGGCCCGGTCGCACTGAATCTTCTTCGGCACTCTGGGCAGAAGTGGTATAGGCGGAAAGGCGTACAACAGAACACAACTCCACTCACGTCGAAAAGCGTCTTCGAGCGAGTGCCGCCTTGGAAATTCCAACGCGCAGAACTGCTGACATTGCGCATTCTCTTCGGTGGCGAATAGATCTAAGCAAGGTTCTCCCCAGTGCTGCAAGAGACCTTGCGCCACCTCCGAGTGAAGATGCCATTCGTGATCCATCAAGCACCGGCGGCTGAGTTTGTCCACCCTGGCGTTCAGAGAACCTGCCAGGTGTTGAACCACCAAGGTAATGCCTTGATGTTCCAGCCACATCCAGCAACGTAGAGCCTCCTGACAGGGTCCACAACCCCACCCAGTCCTGCTTGTTGCAGCACCACATGGCGGTGGTGTTGTCCATTAACACCTGCACTACTCTCCCCTTGACAGAGGGAAGGAATGCTTTCAGTGCAAGTAGGATCGCCCTGAGCTCCAAAAGGTTGATATGGAGCTTGGACTCTGACGGAGACCAGAGGCCTCTGATCTCCGCTTCTCCCATGTGGCCGCCTCATCCTAGGAGGGACGCGTCTGTCATGACTGTGTGCTCCGGTTGGGGAAGGGAGAGGGATCTGCTGCTGACCCAACGCTGGTTCGTGAGCCACCACTGCAAGTCCTGTGCAGTGCCCTCCGAGATCTGGATGTAGTCGGACAGGATTCCCCGATGCTGCGTCCACTAGAACTTCAGGTCCCACTGCAGAGCCCGCATATGCCATCTGGCATGATAGATCAGCAGGATGCAGGAGGCCATGAGGCCCAGCAGCCTCAGGGTCTTCCTGACCGAAACCCAGGACCAGGGTCGAAAGATCATAGCCTGAATGTCCCAGACTCGCTGTTCGGGAGGATAAACCTGAAACTGTGCAGTATCCAGAACCGCTCCGATGAAGAGGAGCTTCTGAGAGGGAATCCGGTGCGACTTCGGCACGTTGATGGAAAACCCCAGCAAGTGCAGGAGGTCGGCCGTAGTCTGGAGGTGGGAGACTACTACCTGTGACGAGTCCGCCTTCAAGAGCCAGTCGTCGAGATAGGGGAAGACTGAAACCCCTGACCTGTTCAGATGAGCTGCGACCACTGCCATCACTTTTGTGAACACCCGAGGGGCGCTGGTAGGGCCGAAAGGGAGTACAGTGAACTGAAAGTGCTTGTGGCCCACCGTGAACCTTAGATAACGCCGGTGGGCAGGCAGGATGGGGATATGAAAATAAGCATCCTGCAAGTCCTACGCTACCAGTCAGTCTTGAGGGTCTAGGGCAGACAAGACCTGAGCAAGCGTGAGCATCTTGAACTTCTCCTTCCGGAGGAAGCGATTGACGTTCGAGGTCCAAGATAGGACGCAAGCTCTTCTTTGGAACCAGGAAGTAGTGGGAGTAACAACCATGACCTACTTCTGGCATCGGAACGCGCTCGATGGCCCCCTTGGCCAAGAGGGCCGAACTTCCTGCTGGAGAAGTGCCAAGTGATCCCCCGACATGCCGTGGTACTGAGGTGGCATGGCTGGAGGAGTAGACTCGAAGGGGAGGGAGTAGCCCCTTCGGACTATTTGCAGAACCCACCTGTCCGAAGTGATGGTGCGCCAGTGGTGGAGGTGATGGCGAATCCTGCCACCCATTGGCGTCTGGTGGGTCTGAGACACAGGACTAGAAAGGATTTGAGTTGGCGGCGGCAGGAGCAGTGGTGGATTGACCTGCTTGCTGTCCTCGGGAACCACCACGTCGGGTCCCACATCCGCGGCTGCGCTGAGACCGCACAGGCCAGCGGGTCTGAAAGGAACGCGATTGAGCGCCTCAACACTGACCTCGAAACGAGCGAAAAGCGGAGCTGAGGGAGTGTGCATGGTGGCGAGACCCAAGGACTGAGCCGTAGTCCAAGAGTCCTTAAAGCGTTCCAGTGTGCTATCTGCCTGGTCACCAAAGAGACGTATGCCATCAAAGGGCATGTCCAACAAAGTGTTCTGAACATCCCCGGAGAAGCCAGTTGTTCTGAGCCAAGCGTAACAGCAGAGCGCCACCATTGAGGAAAGTGCCCTGCCGAGTGAATCGGCCGTGTAAAGTCCACATCGGATAGTGAATTTAGCAGCATCTCTCCCCTCGGTAATGGCCTGGGAGAGCACCGCCCGAGCTTCCACAGGGCACCGAGGCAGCACTTGTGCCACCGTGTCCCACACACAATGTGAATAGCGGCCCAACAGGCACGCATTATTCACCGCCCGCAACCCTGAACTGGCAGAAGTGAAAATCTTCTTCCCGAACTGCTCCAGATTCTTAGATTCCTTGACTGGAGGGGCAGAAGGGAATGCGCTCAGCGAGGCAGAAGCCTGGACAACCAGACTCTGAGGCGTCGGGTGTTGTGTGAGAAAGCTGGGGGCGCCGGGCGATGGCGGCGCGCCACACCCTTATCCACAGGTGCCCCTGTGTTGGGTTTGTTCCAGGTGCTCAACAGGACGTTGGTAAGTGCGTCGTTGAAAGGCAGTAGCGGCTCCGCGGAGCAGAATGCTGGTTGCAGTACCTCAGTGAGGAGATTGGTCTTATTAGTCACAGAAGGGAGCTCGAGGTTAAGAGCCTGAGCCGCCCTACGCAACATCACAGAAAAAGTCCCAACCTCCTCCGTAGCCACGGACGAGGGGGACAGCGTACCAGGGTGTGGAGAGAAATCCAGATCCACCGAACCCTCCATGTCGCCTTCCCATTCAGGCTCATCCTCGCATTGAGCTGCAAGAGGGTCTTCAGACCCCTTCCAGTACTCCCCTTCATGCACCGGTTGTTGAAGAGGCCGGTAAGGACGAGGTGCCTGGGGAAATGGGACAAACTCCCCACCAAGAAATGGAATCGGGGGGGGTAAGAGACCAACCCTGGTTTGGCGCCGTCTGCCGGAGGGTATGGTGCCGGCGTAGCAGAGGCCAAAGGCGGCGGCACGGGGCAGACTCACCCAACGGGTCCGCAGGGCCGGAAGGCACTCCGTAGGCACCCAATGGGCCAAACAAACGGCTCACTGCCGAAAGGAAGGCCTGGACCTCGTCTGAAGTCGCGTGCGGGCCTGGAAAGGGCAGGCAGGCCGCAGGCAACAACGAAGGCTCCATCGGAGCCGCGGGGGAGTAACCGCCCACCCCCTCCACCACGTCCCGCGACCGGTGAGGAGTAGACGAAGAGCGACATCGCTTCTCCGACTTTTTATGGCACCGTGACTTACAGGTCCCTCGACCTCCCACGGGAGCAGTACCTCAATCGGCGTGGAACTGATTGCCGGACCTCTAACAACTTTCAGGAACGCTCCCGCAAAGCTTTCGGCGCCATGGCCCGACAATCGGGGCACGCCTCGGGGTCATGGGCGTGCCCCAAGCAGAAGAGACATACGTCGTTCAGGTCCACTACCGACATGTTTCGATGGCAGGCCCTACAGGACTTAAACCCGGGCATCCCTACTGCACCAGGAGTCAAGTACAAGTTCTCAGAAACCAAGTTAAAACTTTTAACTAGGGGTACCGCTTTCTCTCGGATCTACCCTGCTGGCGTGAAAAAGAAAGAACTGACGTCAGCGTGCATGGGCGCGTCTAAGTAGCTCCGACGTCATCTCTGCGGCTATGACGCCAGCGACTTACGCAGAGCCGTACGACAACGCCTACCGACGCGCAGGGGTACTGCTGACGAAAACTTTCCGGATCCAGTCTGACACCTGGGGATATTTTAAGGTAAGGAATCTATCACTAACGTGTCTCTTTTAGATACACAACTGCGGATACAAAAAGAAATCTTCCCTTCATTTAAATTTGAAGTGTAAAATCAATAATGTTCTTTTGATCGGCATGAGGTGGGAAACAAAATGATGCATTTTTTTCTTGTCAGTTCTTGGGTCACAAAAGCAAAACTACAGCCGTTTTACTCTATTTGCACTTGTTTATACATTTATAAAACTGGAAACACTTTCCTGACACAGAGTTAATGGAATTCATGAGTGAAGTACACTGCTTGGTCGGTTAATTACTCTGCTGGCAGTTCAAAGGTCCTATTGTCATCTCCTGGTAGCTGCTAATTGCTACATCTCCCTGACAACGACTGGTACGTGGGGTCTACCTGCCCTCCTTTTTTCATATGTGTAAGCATACAGTCACTACTGTTGAGTTTCTTTGAAGTTAAGAGGGAAGAACCCAGACCTGAGTGGACAGAGGTTACATTTTGATTCTTCTCAAATTGTTGTGCAATGGGTAGTAGAGACAGTGAAGTTGGCCCCTGGAAATGCCAGTTAGCGGTGAAAGGGCATCTCTGTATTGCTGGGATGCGCTCACCTTCTAGAACTCTTACTAACATTTTAAACCCTTGCAAAGGGAAGAAAAGTTGAGAAGAACAGAAACAACAGAAGAAGGGAGACTGACCAGTTTGCTGATGTACCCATGTATGGAGGACCCAAGTCCGGACTTGCGTCCTCGGACTTTTGTTGGACTCAATCTCTACAACTAATGGCCTTAGTTCCCGACCTCTTTCTCAATGGCAGTATGGAGTGGACTCGCAGGGGCAAATTAAATAATTGGGGGTCCCCTTGTACATCTGTAGACACATCCTGTTTGTGGATTCCCACAAAATGGGTACAACAGGCTGCTTTGCTGGACAAACAGGCAACCTGCAAGGAGGTGGCTAAAGGCATGGAAGCTTGAGGTGTGCATGCATGGAGTTTAGCCTGCCTCGAGGACTGTGTGGTGCTGCTGTCAGGAAGACCACAAGTCAGAAAGCTGTCAAGACTAGACGGAAGGGCAAGTTCAGGCACCTAGAACTAGCTGATTTTAAAAATGAGGAAGCAGCAGTTCCAGGAATTACATAAAGAAATGAAGAACTGCCTACCACAATTTTTAGGGTCAGGAGGCTCAGCAACAGACCTCCACCTGGAGCTTTGGCAAATAAGAGACATCTCTCTTGGCCCATCAGGGCCTGAGATAGTCATTAGAGCCCTGCCACACTTGTACAGCATTATTCTGGACTTGCATGCACCTGCTTTCGATGAGTAATCCCGGAGAGTTATTCCTAATATTCCATAAGAAAAATGAGAAGAGATGGGGGTCTAGAAACATAACAATGCTCTTTTCAGAATACCCCTCATAAAGAAGAATTTAGACCGTGCGCCTAGGGATGAGAGGAGCAGGCTGCTTCATCCCCTGTGAAGTCCCAGGACCTCATCACCATGGTCCTGTGCGTGGGTATCCCATGGGCCCGACAAGAATGAGGTAACCGCACGTCTCGCTCCCTGCACTACGGAGCAGCACCAGGAAGGAAGTGATGTCATCAAAAGAAGAGGGAGCTGGTGGCATGCTAGGCCAGCACCCAGGTACTCTGAATACCTGTGTCAATCCCAGCCAGACGGTGGGCACAGCAGACAGTGTGAAAGAAATGTATAAGAGCTGGACCAGTGGCCGTATTAGAGGCGGTATAGGCAAAAGCCACCATAGGGCATCTACAAACGCATTTTGCTGGTTCTCGTGGGTTGCCAAGAGCAGCAAAGACCTCAAAAAATACCCACACGTGCAGGAGAGAATTAGCACCCTAAATCTACCTGGATGTTGAATCCGTAATCCTGTGAGACAGTAAAGTTGCATTCAGACGCTAATAGGCAGAACATCTGCTGTTCCCTGGCAGTGCATGAGTCCCACTGAAATTTGGGTCTCGGGGGTTACAGTGCAACCTAGGTCAACAGTGGAAATATGGTGAAATATATTTATATTTGTGTATAAAATACTGAAAAGTTTGGGCACCATGTAATGTCCGTTTTCTCATTGTTGAGTGCATTGTAAACACTATGGGCCTTATTACGATGTTGGGAAGACATCGTAATAAGGAAGTATCGGTATGGGAACCGCCCGACCGTGGGTTGGCAGTTCCACATACCTAATTACAGTGTGACGTACATGGTGCGGTGGCAAACTCCTATTTCCCTATGGGAGCTGGTGCTACAGTCGACACAGTGCACCGATTCAGAAAGGGGGCACCATAAGTGCTCCCTCAGCCCACAACCGGAGGCCACAGGTTGAACGGGGCCCTGCTAAGTGCCCCCAATGTCGCTTTCTGACAGGCTTTCCACAGAAATCGTACTCCCAACGGGGGAAACACTTCCATTTGGATTACGTGCCGGTCTCTGACTGTTGAAATCCAGCCAGAATGACCGTCCGGTTTCAGTTTCAACTTCCTGTATTGCAATGCGGCGGTCGAAACTGAAACCGCGATGAGGGTCAGAGGCTTGCCAACCCTGATCATAATAGGGCCCTGTGTGACAATACCCGTAGTCCAGATCTTTATTTATATTTCCATACTAAATGATTTGCTAGTGAAACATCCGCAATTTTAGGGGTTAGAGTCTGCTAGTGTAGAAACTGATAAAAGTGCCTCACACCTACAGGTTCTAGTCTGAGTTTAGGGGGTTACTGTATCACTATGAGGTTCCTTTAATGGGCACCCCATGCAGTTTGTAATGCCCTTTAGATGGTGTTTTTAATTATTTTTTTTATAAAGAACAATTTGGTGATACATGCTATACATACACAACCCTGTGCCACAGTATCCATGAATTCCTCTTATACACTCTCATACACTCTTTATACCCTTTACAGGTTCATGACCCCTAAACTGAAAGCTTCTGATTACATGTGCAGGCTGACAAGTATTAGTATGTCACTTTGCTTTCCATGTCATTCCTTCCAGGATACAAGAATGGGAAACCGCCTTAATAACGAAGCCTTTACAACAACTGACCTGAACAAAGAATCCCAAACAGCGACCTTTCTCTGAACCACAACATCATTAACTTCGACTTACACGAACAACGGCTTCCCTAAACCATGAATTAAACGACCTCCTAACTGGTCAATAGATGGCACTATTACAATGACAAGTTATATATAGCAATGACAAGCCGTGATTTGAGCCAGCAGGAAGGAGAGAGAGAGAATAGTGGCCTTGCGACAAGGAGGAAGAGTTGGACCGGTAAGAGCTAGGCTGTTTCCCGTATTTTGTGTTCAGTAAGGGTTGCCCAATTAAGATTGGCTTACACAGTATTTATCTCACAAAAATAAAAGTTTAAATGTGTTCTGCAGGAAATGTTAATAACATTGACGTTTTGGCTAATGTTGTCATTAACTAAATGATTAAATACAAGTTCCTTGTGGCCTACTGTTTATGTTCTGCCTCTTTAGAACATGTTTCCGGCCTCACAAACATGGTCTAAAAGGATGTCAAGTAGAGGACACAGGTCATCTAAATAGGACACGTTACACGTCAGTGTTTTCAATGATGAAAATGGCTCTGCACCAAAGTAGAGCAGCACAACGTGTTTATTGATTAATACCACGACTGACATGGTGAACCTTCGAAGGCGACTTAGAGAAATGAGCAGACCCTTTATACCAGTACTCTATTGTCTGAAGAGACCCCAGTCCACCATTTTTATCATCCGGAGCTCGGTCACTCCCCTATTTCTCTGAGCCTGCCTATAAGCCTCAACCCAGTACCTTTCATCTCTCCTCTGTAAACCCCCTGCCCCTCATGCTGTGTCTCCACTTACCCTTCGCCCTCTTCCTCTGTAGTTCACAATATAGACTACCCCCATCGTGTTCAGGGCTCTGCTGGTTTCGTACAATTTAAGCTGCACGCATACAAGCTTTTGCCTTTCTATCACCACTTTGCATGTTATCTTCACAGATGTGCGCTCAGTCAAGGGGCAGTTTGCTGAATAGCCTTTATTCACACAATAAAAAAAAAAGAGCTTGTGTAACCAGGAAATAGCCATAATATAAAATACATGTTTAAATTAATTACATGTTTTTATTCCGTGTTACTAACATGCGTTTTATAACAGAGCAGGATGGTACATTCTCAGGAAATGAGCCAATTGAAATTTATTTTCGTTGTTTAGGAAGTCGTTGTTAAGAATGTAGTGGTTTGGAAATGCTCGTGGTTTAGCATTCGTGGTTTAGGAATTCGTTGGTAAAGTAGTAGTTGTTAAATCATATATCCTACAAGAACATTACCCTTTCCCATCTCGTCTTTAAGAAAAGAGTCCTAAGGCCTTCCATTAGGCTGGCAGTTTCCATGTGGGGGAGCCTAACAAGTTGTGGCTCAGCATCGCTCCCCACTGCGCCTCAAGCTGTAGGGGAGTGTGGTTAAAGGTTCCTAATAAGCTTCTCCATTCAGTGTGGACCCTCATCTCTGGTACCATTGCCTTAAGTTGGGAGGGGCGACCTTTTCACAAAGCTGTGCCATGAGTATCTTAGCTGATCCTCAACATCGGGAAGTAACATTCTACCTTGATTATATGAGCAAAGTTAGCCGGCTGCAGGCCTAACAGCATTGTTTGAGTATCAAAGGGTAATGGCTAGCCTAAAATAGTTTCGCTTGAGGCATTGCCACCATATATAGAGATGTGGTTCCAATTGATTCACATTGGCCCAGCAAAGGCACAAGGCCCCGGGATACATCTTGTATATTTTCACCAGTGTATAATGACAACCATATATTAGCTTGTAACGTATCCCTTCGTTATGCTCACTAATGGAGCTCTTATGTATATCATGTATGAGTAAGCCCCACTACGTTTGTTAAATTCGAACATTAAGGTATCTGTCCCATGTCTATATTTAAGTCCATTGTTGTGACTTTATAGCTTCCATAAGTAATTTGTAAGAACTTGGGATGATACCCTTCATGAAGAGGAACTGGCCAGTCACCTTTTCAAATGGGGTCTAATTGTTAATGGCTGCAGCTTTTTTGTGTCAGGTTGTAACACCCAGTGTCTTAACAGCATGGCACTCAACCTCTCTGTTTCCTGTAGTCTATGTGCTTTTTTATCTACACTAAATGAATGACAATTACTCCTCCATGGAAATAGATCTGCAATCGCGCAGCAGCTCGGTCTCTCAAGCTATAAAATGCCACCAAGACCCCTCGCCACCCGACCCCTCTCGCCTCCCAGGTAAAGATAGGCCTATAGTGTTACGGTATATAAGGGATAGGAAACAAAGTAAGTACAAGTTTCTCTGTCACAATATGCCAAACTGAGAGGGTAGGACTCACTGAGACAGACAAATAGGTGTTAGGTGCTCTGTTGTGCAAACAGATCAGATACCATATGATCGGCACACAATCACATGATCCATAAAGACCCAGATCTTATTTATAATTACTAATAATTGTATGTACAGTACTTAGCTTTGCATGTGTTAAAACACTTTTCCTTTTTAAAAGAAAGGGCAATCACTGCTGCGGAGTTTCTAGCCCACAGCACCATCCTGAGTCAGCCTTGGACTGCTTTGCCTCACTACCATGAGTCTTGACCCTCTCATTGAGGATCCCTAGAACAGGAGCCGCAGGGCACAATAAGTGAAAGATGCCAGCCAGGATTCTCCCAACAAACTAAAGAAAAATGGTGTAAACTTCAGATCAAAAACTCTGATGCTTTGCGGCAGGACTCGTTATATGTACTAGGCCTAACTGCTCATCAACACTTTGAAAGAGACAAAAAGCAATACTACAAATCCCCTGATAGATATTCAGAAGCCTGGTATGTGTTCAAAAGGACACCTTCCAGCATACTGTAATTATAATATTAAGTATTCTACAAGAGTTACGTTTTGTGTAATTTTGGTTCCTATATATAAATGAATGCAAATAGCTTTACCTTTTGTTAGTTTTGTTCAGCAGTTTCCTTTGTACACATATAAAAACATGTTACACTAATTCACTTTAAAGCTAAGGCAATTTTTTAATTTTTTTTATCTCTAGGGCTTACCTCTTGAGGTCCCACATTCGTACACAATTGCCAGTCGCTGCATAGAGAAAAGTGCCTGTTGAGTTTAGTGCGACTTGATTTATCTGGGTCTCTCCATTAGGGATTGTTACAGTTCTGTTCTGGCTTCCGGCACAAGCATCACCCGCCATCACTTGGCCTGATGAACTAAACATTCAAATTATAAGACATAATTTTAGTGCACACTATAACTAACCTAAATACTTGCACGTAAAAGAGCAGTTTCTTGCGGCAAAGAAGGAAAAAAAGTAATCAAAGAGAGTGACCCTTGGTGAGTAGCCTTAGGCTACACACATACTGACAAATTGATCAAATTTGTTAACACATTAAGCGTCAAAGAGTAACTTCCACTGACAACAAATCTGATATTATACACCTTTTTGTGAATTTGTGCCACAATTAGGTTACCAACATTTAATAGGGCTTCACGAAACAGCACTAGTGCAGTTTTACAGCTGCACTCCTTAGTCTAAAAACAATTATGCTGCAGAAAAATTATTTTTTAGTACTTGCATTCCCACACAACAAAGATACTTACGTCAATGTTCGAATACACTTTGCAGACTCCCGGATATCCCACACCTTAATATAAGATGTTGATATGGTGAACACCAAGCTGGTATAATTGCAATATTTCAGAGACACCACATTGTTTGGATGACCACCTAGAGACATGATTTCTTGGCCGGTTACCAGATTCCAGACTTTACATGTGCGATCTAAAAAAAAAAAGACATATGGTAAAATAAAGATTGGGTCCACGTTCATACATAATTTATCAACATTAACGGCATAACATTAAAACCAGTCAGCAATGCTTATTGAATAAGTCACATGAGTAAATTATTCATCATGTGGTAAATGCTCTTCTCTCTCTGCCTTGGAGACTCTTTATTCCACTTTCTCTGTGTTGTACCATGTATGTGAACACAACAAAACATGCAGACACAGGTGTGTTCCTTGTCTGCATCAAACTGACCAGAATGCAAATAACCAAGCACAAATTTTCACTCACACATTAAATTAAATATTACACTCTCCATTTAAGGCAAAAATCTGACTTTAGCAAGACAACGTCCGCCTAATGTAGAGCATGTCATTATTTGTCATACACCAAGACTCTGCTGTGGGGGAGGTTTGCACATATGGAAGGGCAATTCTGCTTACATAGATAGTTACAGATAAATAACTTCCAGTTAATAAGATTGGAAGACTTGAAGGTTGCGCTTAGGTAAACTGGATCAATGCTGATGCTTACCACAATTGCACATATGATACTGCATTCAAATCAAAACAATAATATTTGCACAACGTATGAACCGATTTCTATGTGGCCTACTTAGATATGTCATTGCGACATCTTTCCCAACAGTGAATTAATTTATTTCATGTATAAAGCAACTGCTCACCTGAAGGCTTCATGTCTTTAGGAAAACTGAACCCAAGGGAGCAAACACAAATAACTGACCATAAAACTTGATTAGACACGGTGTCAAAAATAGGTTTAGGATTCCTCTGAAAATCCTTTTTGCCTTTCTCTTAGTATAGCCGTATACAGGACACCAGCCACATAGTTACTATTCACTTTAAGACCCAGCTAATCTGGAAATGGAAGCAGAAGCTACAAAAAGCTGTCAAGTTCTATCAGCACAATATTCGAAATCCATATTTATATCTAAAGCGGGTAGTAGAAGTAAAATACTTTATTTGGTTATCCAAAAACATCAAAGTATACATAAAAACAGTGCAAATGCATATATGACGGAAATCTAAAAACAATTACAGTACATGAAAATTCATAATTTTAGAGACTATTGTACAGTCATGATACTCATAATAGGTGCACATTAGTTTCCGAAGATAAAATCTATTAAAAATGCAATATAAAAAGTGCCATAATCAGGAAGTGACAGTGCTACATGCATCATAAAGGTGGGTGCAGGAATGCAGAGTATGTGCCACATTCTAAGCTCCAACAAGTTATGCATAAATTAAATAAACAGTACATAAAATCCAAAGTATTGATCATACGCATTAGTAATCATAAAGCCGTTTGTGCTAAGATTTTACTGTGTTTGTACCAAATATTTAACATTAAATGGCTGAATGCAAACACAAATAAGGGTGAAGTATTACTTTTTAGAATTCTCTGGGCTACTAAATATCTGGTTATCCTCAGTTTCAGACAGAAATCTAAAATACATTCCCAATTTAGTGGGCACTGCTTGATTTTATTTAAGGTACTCAGACAAGTCAGCCATATATATGGAGAATAGAAGGGGAGCCAAAACACAGCCTTGTTTGAGTCCGTTCTTGGTCTGTATTTTCGAGGATAGTATGTTCTCTGTAGTAAGTCGTATTTGTAGCATGTATCAGAATGTAGCTCAATTAAGAGGTGCAGGAGGGTAGGATCAATTTTCCATTTTCTAAGCATATTCCACAGTAAACGGCGATTTACCTTGTCGAACGTTGCGGAATCATCCACAAAACACACAAAGAGCTGTGTTATTCTTGAATGCCTCTTTTGTAAGCAGATATAGCGCAGAAATATTATCAATTGTAGAGCATATTGGGTGAAAACCTGTTTTAGTTAAGAGTATTAGGCCTGATCCATAACCCACTTCTCTCAATAATTTATCAAGTATTATTTTGCAAATAGTTTCCCCTCAAAATCCAGGAGAGCAATTAACCGATAATTTTTCAGATTGTGCTTTGAGTTTTTCTTATTAATAGGCTGTACTAAAGCTCCTTTCCATGCTGGGGGGGATCCCTCAGGTAGCGATAATCTTTTAAATTGGATGACACAGAAGATTGCTCTAAAACGGGACATTAAGTTTCATTAAGTCAATCGGAATACCATTTGGCCCTGCACTAACAAAGACCTTTCGTTGAAGTCTCCCTACTTCAAAGGCTAAAAGGGTCAGAAGTACAAGACCTCTGACACCATATACTCAGAACACTTCTGGAACTGAGGACTTTCTAGCCCAAAGAAGAGCTGTTGTGATGCTAAGAGGGACTGCCACTTTAATGCTTGCTTTGCTGTGTTAGCCTGCTGCTTCTTACCTGGGAGTGTGAGGACTGGACTTGACTCTCTACATCCTGCATCTCTGAAGGTTCTCCAAGGGCTTGTTGGGTTTCCTTCCTGTTTCTTAAGTCTCAGGGATATCAAAGATTTCACCCGCATCTTGCTACCAGTACCTGGGCTCCTCTGCTGTGAGTCATGCTCTGGTGCTAAATGCAGTCCTGGGCCCTTGGAAGTTAGTGTTTAGTACTACAACAAAAGAAACCAGCGCATCAACACTGAAGCGTTGATCTGAACAGGTACATTTCTCTGCGATATCGACGCATCACCGCTGCCTGCAAAAAATCCGTGGACACCGGTCGGCGACTGTGTGACACAACGACCTCGACTTACTACGCAGCCTCGACTTTGACAACGCAGCGCCGTTGAGTCACTCCTGCTACATGAGTCTCGAACACTTCATCGCTGGCGTCTGCAACGCACCGTCCCTGACACATTCCCAGCCCCAAGTGGCTTCGTGCCAACGCATTGCCTACAGCCCAATGGTTCGACTTAGATGCATCGGCCGATGTACAGCGCACCCAGATACCCCAGTTGGAGCTATTGATTGCATTTTGATTTAATCTTCCAAAATTCATATCTTGACTTGTGTATGTTGGATCGTTATCATTTTGGTCCTGTTCTACTCATATAAATATTGGCTATTGTTCTAAATTGGAGTAGAGTACTTTTGTGTTGTTTTCACTGTGTTACTGTGTGTGTTTGTGCATAAATACTTTACACATTGCCTCTTTAGTTTAGCCTGACTGCTTTGTGCCAGGCTACCAGAGGGTGAGCACAGGGAGACTTTTAGTGTGCACTACACTTACCCTGACTAGGATTGTGGTTCCTACTTGGACAGGGTGCATACCTCTGCCAACCAGAAATACAATTTCTAACAAGGATGAAGACTGATTTGCATATTGCAGAGTCCAAACTGAGGTGGCATGGTGTGCAAAATAACAATGGACTGGGATGTGGCCCGAGTAAATACCAGCGGCAGAGATTAATTCAAGCATTCTATCCATCACTTTATGTATGCTTTAGTGGAACAGAAGGAAATGTCATGAACCCAGAGGACTGGAGTGGTAGTCTGGACAGATTTCAGTAAGTGCCCAGGAAGGGATACAAGAGGACACAGCCTCAGGGCATCCCCTTGCAGATAGAGGTCTAACTGAAGACCCCTGCAGCTCCATGAAACCAGGGCAGGTCAGTGGGAGCCAGGGCCATCTCGAAAATTTGCAGCATGGCCAAAATGGGAAATCCAGGGATGCTGGAACTAAATGAGGGACCAACTCTGAGTCATAAGAGGCAGGACCCTTTGAATGATGTTGCGTAACTCGACAGTGGCAAGATAGGGTTTACTCACACTTGGCTTTCTTTTTTTTTTTTGTTGAAAATTTTTTTATTGTGCAGAAAGAAGGTTACAAGCACGGGCCTACAACCACCTGGGCCGGCCGCTAGTAGGTAAAAGTTCAAACAGTGCAAACACAATGACTGGCCCACCGGGGCTCCGCACCCTACAGAAGATCAGACTGCACATAAAGGAAATCAGGATACACCCTTTTAACATAAATAACAACTTAAAACAAAAGCGAGGCAAGAAAACATGAGATGGGCGTTGGGCCACAGCAGGGGCACTTCCATATCCGACCACCCGATGGCAGTCAAGAAGAAGGGGAACAAAGAGGTAGGGGTGGGGAGGAGAAACGGGAATACCAAAACTATACTCAGATGTGCCAGATAATTAAGGAACCATCAAGGATCAGGGGGACAAGGCTACCTCAGACGTTTCCACCAGGGGGGGAGCACAAATACTTCCACGATACACATTCCACTGCCCCCAAATTCTGCTCCAAGCCCCGGGTTTACCACGAGCCACATACACAGTCTTTTCCCTGAACATGCACCAGTCCATGTTCTCCTTCCAGACAGACACGGTGGGGGGCCGCTGCGAACCCCAAAGCTGCGCTATGTCCCTCTTTGCTATCATGTTCCCCAGGGCCGCCCACCGAGTCTGGGCCGCGTTATAATCATTGGGCTCCCACACATTCAGAACACAACGACGCACCTCCGGCAACAGCGAGACCCCGGTGACTCGGCTCATAACCTCATGCACCTGACGCCAGTATTTCACCACCTCGCGGCACTCCCACAGGATGTGGAGAAAGGTGGCACTGTGCCCACAGCCACGCTTACAGAGCCCGTCCTCAGAAAACCCCATCGAGACCAATCGGGGACCCGTCACGTAAACGCGATGGAGGATCTTAAGCTGGACCAAACGGAGACGGGCCGGGATGGCAACCTCCTTAGGAGATGACAGCGCGGACTGCCAGTCCTCGTCGTCCAACTCAACCCCATCCCCCGTCCATGCCTCCCGTAGACGCACCAAGAGGTCAGCCCGATTATTGATCAATTTTTTATAGATCAAAGAGATAGTACTATCGGGAACGTGACCGTCGAGTATGCGGTCC
Source organism: Triturus cristatus (assembly GCF_964204655.1). NCBI lineage: Eukaryota > Metazoa > Chordata > Amphibia > Caudata > Salamandridae > Triturus > Triturus cristatus. The sequence continues at coordinate 1,100,047,402 of NC_140585.1, forward strand.
TCGAGGGGCGAAGAAACAGGGACCGTGGACCCTTCCCCAAAAACCGAGAGCAGGGCATGCCGAACCTGAGCGTAGCGGAAAAACTCCCTCTCACTAAGCTCATACTCGCTCCGGAGCGCCGCGAAGGTCTTGACCGCGCCTTTAACCCACAGATCCCCCACTCTGCTAATGCCGATCGTGTCCCAGTGCTCAAAGCCTTTCGTCGTCCAGAGGCTCCCCAGGCGGTCTGAGGCAAACAAGGGAGTAGCACACGTTAAACGCTCACTCCAGCCCAAAGCTACATTCGCCGCCTTCCACACCCGTAACACTTGGCTTTCTTAAGCTTATGGTGCATTTTTGATTTTGACGTACCAGAAAGTTTCGAACAGGACTTCTCAAGGGACTGACCTGGTGACAGACTATGGCCACATAACATGGAGCGATAGGAGGACCTCTGCTTCAAACATGATCTTTTCTTATGACCAGTGACTTAAGGCTTCACCTCGCACCCCCCGATAGCCTTTGGTGCATGAGTGCACACTAATACCATGACTGAGTTGCAACCAGAGTCTAAGAACCTTAGGCACATGCTGTGTGGGTCCATGAGCACCATTTCTTTTCTGTAGTTGTGGCATGAGTTGAATCTTGTTATTTGTTAGGGAAGACCTCATCCCTGGTATACTGTCTGGATATTTTGGTGTCTATGGAAAACTGAAAAAGTTGAGAGCAGAGCTCGAAATCCAAGGGTGTGCAAATAACACAACTGACATCAGAGGACAGGCGTGTACTTATATAACACTCCACTCCATCACTTCTAGAATGGTATAAAGTCACAGCAGAGCCACACAATGCCATCTATCGGCGTGCAGGGAGCATTGCTGAAACAAACTCTGGATCCACTCTGGCATCTGTAAATATTCTGAAGATGAAGAATCCAAGCTTAGATGTGTCCTTCTGAAATACGATCCTTTTACTCAATGTAAGGAGGCCTTCAGATCGAAACACAGAGCACCGAGCTCTAAAAAACTGCTACAAAAAGCTGCTTTTAAGTGAGACTAATGTCCTCTTGTTTCAAGTTTTCAAAGATGGGCTCTCCCTCATTTAACCCCTTCAGCGCGGCGCGGATTTCCGCGCCGCGCTGAAGGTTCTGTGCGCGGGCGGGGCCATGACTGAGCGGTTCCGTCATGCGCACAGCGCAACCGACGTGCATGACGGAACCGCTCCGTCATGCGCGTCGAAGGGGTTAAGAGCATCTGTAGTCAGGAAAGCTTTGTTTGCCACTACTTCAGCGAGTATTTGAGCTAGTGTGTAAGGTGAGCCCCGTTTTCCTAGCTTCCCATTACCAATAGCCACTGGGCATTCATTTTTAGATAGTTTGAATGTGAAGGCGATAGTTCAGGATCAAAGGAAAATAGGATGATGTGCATCTCGGCAAGAATTTCCCTTTATTTTCTCTGTAAGTAGAGGTCATTCAGGTAAATGAAGCAAACCAGGCACAAAAGGTTTTGTCTGTGTCTACTAATTGTGTTACTAGGAATAGTTCTGCAGAAATTTGTGCTCACAGAACCCTGTGAAGATCTTAAGAATGTTGATGAATTCGTTACACCACATGCAAAGCCTATTGGTTTCTGGAATATACTTAGTCTTTGATACAGCCAACAGGCTCTGGCAGAGAAGCCTCAGCCAGCCATTGCAGCCCTAGATATGGTGAGCCTCTTCTGGTTGTATGCACTCAATTAATATTTGTGTTGCTGACTTGAAACAGCAAAGAATAATATATATATATATATATATATATATATATTTTTCTATTTTTTTTATTGGTAGTAAGCATGGGATGATCAATATACAGACATCATATTACAAGCATCAATGCGGTATGTTGTTGCCCATCTGTAAACAGTAGCTTGGTGCTGTTCCAAGCTCACAGAGCGCAAGCTGTAGGGAGCGCCACAAAGGAATTAAATTTACAATGTAACCTAGGCCATATTGCTAGTACAGTATTCTAGGGTCCCTTAATATCCCACTAACACAATTGTCTATTTGCAATTGTGCCCTGTAATCACATTACTACTTTTTTTTATTTACATTTTTCTGAGACGGAAACTAAACAAAAACCCCCAACAAACTTCTATTGCTATTTGACAGCTCCTGGCGGAATGGGCGACTGTCCCCGGGTTGCAGTAGTGTGTCTTTCTTCAGTATGTAGGCAAGGCTTTAGTGTGGCACAGCATCTCGTGTCCCTCACCCCATGCCCAATAATGGGAACATCTGTGCGGGGGGATCATGGGCTCGTTTGGGGGGTTACGCTCTCAAGGTGGACTGGCGGTGAGGACCCAGCTTATCTGTGGGGGCATCCAGGCAGGAGCCCGAGGGCTTATTGAATCAGGGCATGGGCGTATATGTTTCACTAGGGTACCGTCCCTACACGGGAAAAAGATTATTATTATTTTGGGAATCCTTACTGTTTACCATGAATCGAAGGTATCATTAGTGTTTAGGGGTTGATGGAGATGTGAGGGTAGGTGGTTTAGAGATCTATCAATGTCAAGAAATCTCACAACATACAAATCTTGAAGAATATCCTGCATTTAATTTTACCAAAACTGTGCCTTTTTGTTTATTTCATAAAGACTCCATCTGCATGGCCTCCTGTACAAGAAAAAGCTTTCAATAACATCCCTGACCTCAATTAGATTTAGACTCTTTCTGAAATATTCACCTTAAAAGTAAAAGTATTTTTAAGAACTGTTCTTGCAGTTCTGCAAACCTTTTGGTGGCTATCCCAATTCCAGGGCAAAGGCGATGTTCTGCTAAGAATTTCAAATACAAAGCCTTAACCTTCTATGTCCAGAACCCAACTGACAATGACAATGTCCAGCCACGCTACAAGGATGAGTTAGATTATTCACCCTACTTGTTGCCTGAGAAGGGAGAAGGAAGATAGACATTTTCTTTTGGGTTGGCACCTATATTGCCAGAGGCTCCTCCACGTTTCTATCTGGGCGGGTAGTTATTTAATGGTTCATCCTTTGCTGCTGTTGGGAAAATTCAAACAAATCATAACTGCTGTAAGAATTGCAGGAGCAGAAAATGTTCATAGCACTTCCAAAAGAATGACACCTAAAATATTCTCTCAGCATACATATACCCGGGATTCATCGGGGTTGATTATTTATTTATCCTTTCCAGCAAAATTATAAGCTATAATCATTTATTTCTTGTCTCTTCACAGAAAATGTGGGAGCATTCTCCAGTTCCTGTATCTCTCCCTATTTCCCCACAAGAAGAGATTAACTGTCCAGTATCCTAAGGAGTCTTCTCTTGGTAGGTGCTTTCCCCATAAAGCTTTCAGAGTTCTTAGGTGCAACCTCCATCTGACACCTTAGTGTCGGCTGTGCACAGGGAATACTCCTAATCAGTTGCCTTTAATTCTGCCACTGGCACTGTGAAAGCCTGAAATGGTGGAGAGGGGCATTCAGTGGTCTACCCTATACATGCTCTTCCCAACTTCCCCCAGTATTCCCTACCTCCCACTGACCCTCCTCCCTGCCCCAATAAAACTCAAGCCCTGCCCCACGTCATTAGAGTAGCAAGGCAGTTGGCATTTTGTGGAGAAAGTAACCCTGTCTCATACAAGCCTGCTTCCCTTCGAGCCCTCACAGTGAGCCACATCTGGGTGGCCAAAGTCTCACCCATGTGGAATAATCTGTCACAATCTTTGTACGGGCCAACATGCTGCTGGAGCAGCTATTCAGTAAGTTTAAGTCTCTTGTGGATTCAGATACAGCTACCAGCAGTTGAGAAATGCACCATGTCAGTTAACCCCCCACCCAACCATTTGTGGCCAACCTACTATCCCCGGGTGTCATCACTAGATTTCAAGACACTCTAGGGAGACACTTCTCTTTGTAAAGAACACGTTACTTACCTTCTGTAACAATATATCTGTAAGAGACATTAGTTAGTGATAGATTCCTTACCTTAGAATTACCCCCAGGCGTCAGACTGGATCCGGAAAGTTTTCATCAGCAGTACCCCTGCGCGTCGGAGGGTGGTGTTGTGCGGCTCCGCGTCCGTTGTAGGCATCATGATCACCGGGGTGATGCCGCGGCAGCTACTTAGACGCCGCCCTTGCACACTGACGTCAGTTCTGTACACTACTTTCCGCGCCAGGAACGCAGAGCCATGCAAAAAACTGACCACTGGTGCATTGAAACTAGGGCCCTGAAAGGGATGACCTTAACCCTAGAAATCAGTTCGCAGAACAGGGAGGATGGGTGGGGCGGTAAGGAATCTATCACTAACTAATGTCTCTTACAGATATATCGTTACCGAAGGTAAGTAACTTGTTCATCTGAAAGAGAAACATTAGTGATAGATTCCTTACCTTAGAATAGATACCCCAGCAATACCAACCACGGTGGTGGGTCTGCGAACCACGATCACACCAGAAAGTCACGGAGAACAGAACGGCCAAAGAAGCCGTCTCTCCAGACTTGACTGTCAAGGCAATAATGCTTAGTAAAAGTGTGCAGCGAGGCCCATGTGGCTGCCTGACAGATGTCTTGCAGGGGGACACCACGTACCAATGCAGTACTAGCTGCTGTCGCCCTGGTAGAAAGGGTGCGCAATCCCACCGGAGGTTCCTTTTTAGCCAGAGAATAACAGGCTTTGACACACAAGACAACCCAGCGGGAGATAGTTCTCCTGTGTACAGCCCGGCCTTTCTTGGCGCCTACGTAGCCAACAAAGAGCTGGTCATCCACCCGGAACTGTTGTGTGTGATTCAAGTAAAATGAGAGCGCACGGTTTGGGTCCAGACGGTGGAAGGGTGCGGAAAGAAAGTGGGCAAGGTGATAGTTTGCCCTATGTGGAAGGAGTAATCACCTATGGCAAGAAGAAAGGACGAGTGTGGAGCACAATCTTGTCCGGATGAACCAACAGAAAAGGAGGTTTACAGGAAAGAGCCTGGAGCTCACTCACGCGCCTAGCGGAGGTGATGGCAACCAACAAAGCAGTCTTCAAAGTTAGCAAACGAAGAGGACAGTTGTGAAGCGTCTCAAAAGGAGCGCCCATTAAATAAGTAAGAACCGGATTCAAGTCCCACTGTGGCATCACAAACGGAATAGGAGGGAAAAGGTGAGTAATGGCTTTGAAAAATCTATTTACGACAGGGGACTTGAAAAGAGACAGCTGATCAGGGAGCCTGAGAAAAGCCGAAATTGCAGAAAGATAGACCTTAATAGTGCCCAGAGCAGAGCCCTGCCGGGCCAAAGAAAGAAACAGACGGACTTCTGAAAGAGGGGCAGAAAGGGGATCCACAGCCTTAGCTGTACACCATGCCACAAATTTGTTCCACCTGCAGGCGTATACCTATTTAGTGGAGGGGCACCTGGCTGCCAGAATAATATCGCAGACTTCAGGAGGCAAGTCAAATGGAATCAACTGTCGCTGCTCAATTTCCACGCATGGAGGTGGAGGCTGAACAGGTTCGGGAGGAGGACCGTCCCCTGCTGCTGCGACAGAAGTTCCTCCCGAAGAGGCAGTCGGATAAGGGGATCCACGCTCATACTGAGTAGCTCGGGATACCAAACTCTTCAAGCCCAGTCCGGGGCCACAAGAATGACTTGGGCCCGGTGGCGCCTGATCTTCTTCAGCACTCTGGGTGGAAGTGGTATAGGCGGAAAGGCGTACAATAGACCGTAACTCCACTTGTGACGAAAAGCATACGCCGAGAGAGTGCCGCCTTGGAAATGCCAACGCGCAGAACTGCTGATATTGCGCGTTCTCTTCAGTGGCGAATAGATCTAACCAAGGCTCTCCTCACTGTTGAAAGAGACCTAGCGCCACCTCTGAGTGAAGACAGCATTCGTGATCCATCATGCACCTGCGGCTGAGTTTGCCCGCACTGGCGTTCAAAGAACCTGCCAAGTGTTGAACCACCAAGGAAATGCCTTGATGTTCCAGCCATGTCCAGAGACGCAGAGCCTCCTGACACAGGGCCCACGACCACACCCCGCCTTGCTTGTTGCAGTACCACATTGCGGTGGTGTTGTCCGTGAGTACCTGCACTACTCTCCCCTTGACAGAGGGAAGGAATGCCTTCAGTGCAAGTAGGATCGCCCGGAGCTCCAGAAGGTTGGACTCCGCCGGAGACCAGAGGCTCTGATCTCCACCTCTTCCATGTGTCCGCCCCATCCCAGGATGGACGCATCCGTCACCACTGTGTGCTCCAGTTGGGGAAGGGAGTGTGATCTGCCACTGACCCAATGCTGATTCGTGAGCCACCACTACAACTGCTGTGCAGTGCCCTCTGAGATCTGGACGTACTCAGACAGGTCCCCTTGATGCTGCGCCCACTGGAACTTCAGGTCCCACTGCAGAGCCCGCATAGGCCATCTGGTATGATTGGTCAGCAGGATGCATGAGGCCATGAGGCCCAGCAGCTTCAAGGTCATCCTGACCGAAACCCAGGACAAGGGCCGAAAGATCTGAATCATAGCCCAAATGTCTCGGACTCACTGTTCGGGAGGATAAACCCGAAACTGCCCCGTGTCCAGAACCGCTCCAATAAAGAGGAGCTTCTGAGAGAGAATCAGGTGCAACTTCGGCACATTGATTGAGAACCCCATCAAGTGCAGGAGGTCGGCCGTCGTCTGGAGGTGGGAGACGACTGCCTGGGGTGAGCCTGCCTTCAACGGCCAGTCATCTAGATAGGGGAAGACTGAAACCCCTGACCTGGGCAGATGAGCTGCGACCACCGCCATCACTTTTGTGAACTTCAAGGGGTGCTGGTAAGGCCAAAAGGGAGCATAGTGAACTGAAAGTGCTCGTGGCCTACCGTGAACCGCAGGTAACACCGGTGGGCCGGCAGGACGGGGATATGAAAATAAGCGTCCTGCAAGTCCAACACTACCATCCAGTCTTGCGGGTCTAGGGCAGACAAGACCTGAGCAACTTTGAGCATCTTGAACTTCTTCTGGAGGAAGCGATTGACGTTCCGAGGGTCTAAGATAGGACGCAGGCCCTTGTCCTTCTTTGGAACCAAGAAGTAGTGGGAGTAACAACCTCGACTTACCTCTGGCGTCGGAACGCGCTCGATGGCCCCCTTGGCCAAGAGGGCTGCAACTTCCTGCTGGAGAAGTGCCAAGTGATCCCCCGACATGCGGTGGTACTGAGGTGGCATGGCTGGAGGGGTAGACTCGAAGAGGAGGGAGTAGCCCCTTCGGACTATCTGTAAAACCCACCTGTCCCAAGTGATGGTGCACCAGTGGGGGAGGTGATGGCGAATCCCGCCGCCCACTGGCTTTTGGTGGGCCTGAAACACCAAACTATGAAGGTTTGGAGGTAGTGGTGGCAGGGGAGGTGGTGGACTGATCCGCCCGATGGCCCAGTGACCCACCTCGGTGGGTCCCACGTCTGCGGCTGCGCTGAGACTGTTGCTGTACAGGCCTGTGGCTTTGAAACAAACGTGTTTGGGCGCCACTTCCTTGGCCACGAAAGGAGCGAAAAGCAGAAGCTGAAGGAGTGTGCATGGCCAAAAGGCCCAGGGACTTGGCCGTAGCCCGCGAGTCCTTAAAACGCTCCAAGGCACTGTCTGCCTTGTCGCCAAAAAGGCGAGTGCCATCAAAAGGCATGTCCATCAGAGTATTCTGGACATCCCCAGAAAAGCCAGTTGTCCACAGCCAAACGTGACAGCGTAGCACCACAGTCATGGAAATCGCTCTGCCCAGCGAGTCGGTGGTGTCAAGGCCACAACGAATCGTGAACTTGGCTGCGTCTCTCCCCCTCAGCAATAGCTTGGGAAAGCACCGTCCGGGCCTCCTCCGGACACTGAGGTAGCACCTGCACCATCGTTTCCCACACAGAGTGGGAATAACGGCCCAAGAGGCATGCAGTGTTCACAGAAAGCAACCCTGAACTGGTGGAAGAGAAAATCTTCTTCCCAAACTGCTCCAGTTCCTTGGATTCCCAGTCCGGAGGGGAATGCGCTCGGGGATGCAGAGGCTTGGACAACCAAGCTCTCAGGGGTAGGGTGTTGGGAGAGGAAAATGGGGTCGCCCGGGTCCGGGCAATGGAGTCGGGCCACGTTCCTATCTTTTGGGCCTGGACCAGGTGCCCAAAAAACGTCTGAAAGTGTGTCATTGAAGGGCAGCAGCGGCTCCGTAGAAGAAGCCGCCGGCCGAAGCACGTCTGTCTGCCCTACGCAACACCACTGAATAAGTACCACCCTCCTCCGTAGCCACAGTAGAAGGAGACCGTGCGCCAGGTTCTGCAGAAAAATCCAGTCCACCTGCGTCCTCTTCCCAGTCCGGGTCTAACTTACATTGGGCTGCAAGAGGGTCTTCAGACGCCTCCCAGTCCTTCCCGTCCTCCGTAACCTGCTGGGCAGGTGGAAAAGAAGGGATAGAAATTCCCCATCGGCCTGCACCGCCTCCATGTCGGGGTGGAAGCTGGGGATGGCATCGGCCGGGGAGCCGGCCGACGCCGTAGACATCGATGCCGGTGGAGGTCGTACGAGGCCAGCCAACATCGGCTTGGATCCATGCATGGATCCATGGGGGTTTTGCGGCGCCGAAGCCGTCGACGACGACATCAGGGCCGGAGCCATAGACGAAGAAGGGCGAGGACCCCCAGCCGGAACCCGCAGGGCCCGAATGCGCGCCGGCGGGGCCAGACGGGCCAAAGAGGCGGGCCATGGCTGACAAAAATTCCTGCAGCTGGGCCGGAGTCGCCGACGGACCCGGGAAGGGCGGGTAGGCCGTTGGCAACTGCGTAGGCTCCGCCAGAGCCGCTGGGATGGCACCACCCAAACCCTCAGCCATGTCGCGAGACAGGCTAGGGGAAGGCGAAGAGTGACGTCGCTTCTTCGACTTCTTGTGCTTTGCCTTACCTGACCCAGAGTTCAAAGACTTCGTCGAACGATGGTGGCGGCTCCGCGACCGGTCCCTTGACCTTCCACGGGACCAGGACCTTGAACGGCGTGGAGCAGACTCCCGGGCCTCAAGCAACTTTCGGGACCACTCCGGCAAAGTTTTCAGAGCCTTGGCCCGGCAGATGGGCACGACGCGGGGTCGTGGTCGCGCCCCAGGCAGTAGAGACACTCACGGTGCGGGTCCATCACAGACATCGTGCGGGGACAAGCCTCGCAGGACTTGAAACCGGGCATCCCTATACACCAGTAGTCAAAGACTCAAAAGAACAGAGACAAAAAGTCCCCCAAAATTGACTGGGGGTACCGCTCTCTCCGGATCTGCGCTTGCTGGAGCGAAAAAAAAAAAAAGAACTGACGTCAGCGTGCCGCGACGTCATCCCGGCAATCATGACGCCTACGACGGACGCGGAGCAGCACGACGCGACCTTCCGACACGCAGGGGTAGTGCTGCCGAAAACTTTCCGGATCCAGTCTGACGCCTGGGGGTAATTCTAAGGTAAGAAATCATTCACTAACGTGTCTCTTTCAGATTCCTATGTACTGTGAGACCCCATACTATACCCATCGACAGTGTTATACTGTGAGCTCCCTCTTCCTCCATAGGAGTGTCTCCTGTATGATTTGTGATGTTGCAGAGATTAAAGTGACTTGGTCATCTCGGTGTCTGTTTTGATTGCCTGTAAGGGTTCATCCACATTCTTACCAAATAAAGGAATACTAAACCATGGCATATCCAAATGCTTGCCTGTACCTCAGCCCTAAAAGAGGTTCTTTTGAATCACTGATAATGCCTTCAGGTGACACACATCACCAAACATCTGAATTTGGTTCTCCCCGCATCCAAAGTTATGCTTATCGCTGTTGGGAATAATTGACCTTCCTTATTGATGGATTTGCTCTTTTCTTTTTGATCATGTAGTAGCTTTTTCTCTGCATTTGGCAAAGTTGTTCCTCTATTGCCTGACACAGGATTGTATTTGCAATTCTGTTGGCAGTAGCAGCAAAGAATCCTTGCTTGCATATCACATTAATTTTCCCTTTTCCTCGAGTGGTGGGGTGTTGATGGGTGAGACTGGGTTGCTAGACCTGCATTGGAGAGACATCAAACTACCTTGATCTGTTTTTAGGTGGCGCAGTTAGCAAGCAGGAGAATTTTCAAGATCTTTTTATTTCTTGTCAAGCCTCTCAAGCCTAAAGGAGATGATTTTTTTTTTTTATGAGCAAGAGGCCTTTCTACTAATCACAGTCGAGTTTGGGAATTGACTTGAGCGATGCAGGAGCTTGATCTCTGGAGGTGAACAGGAAGCTGGATTTTTCCATGGGTGGGAGCGGCAGCTTCAATGTGCGCAATGTTCTTCCAATAAGACTGTAGACTTTTCAGATATTATCTTGGGAGATTAACTCATTTTGAGATGCGGCTAACAGTTTCATAATTCAAAGATAAAGCTTATTCCTACTGAAGTATGTTTGTTTGTTATTCTGTAGACATCACCATCCTCCTCTTTATGCAAGAAAGAGGCACTGTAAATGACTGTAAAGAGACAACGGTTAAGGTTGGGCATCCGTGGAGGTGGGCACAGTGACTGAAGCACCAAGGGTTGCACAAATCCGTAGAGGAAGTCTCTGGCATCCATTTTGATAAGTCTGAAAATTCAGCATGGACTTATACCATGGGAAGCAACATAGGATGCTGTGGTTATAAAAGTGGACATGCAAAAAAGTGCGGACATTCTACAAGATCGATAGAAAAGAATGAATGTTCTTTGTATCTTGTGATGTAAAGTGTGCTTTTCTGGAAGAAAACATTCTCTACAGGCCCGTCAATCAACCTACTCTTCGTTTTTTGTCCACTTAAGTACAATAAATATTTTCAGGTCATGTTGGTCACACACTCCAATGGAATCATCAGCACTGGAAAATTGGCCAACTCTTGCTGCTTCCTCCTCTTCCTCTTCAGGATGTGGATGTAAAAAGAGTCCTTCAGCCAGTCATAATACTCACTGATGGAATTTGCCTATCTTAAATGGCCTGACTAGTTGTTGAAAACCTCATCAACAAAGCAGTCACTGATAATACAGTCATAGTCTATGGAGCCTCAGATAATGATTTTGCAGTCGTCTATGTGACCTTCGATGATGTAACTGTAATCGACATGAAAGCTGGATACAATGTGGCCTTTTGCATACATGAGATATTGGGGGGGGGGGGGGGGGGGTATTAAAGATGTCTTTGCAGAAGCTTTCTAAGTCTTCTTAGATAAAGGTTTTGAAGGCAGTATTGTATTTTAGGTGGTCATAGCTCCTCAATTTGGAAGCCAGCAGAAGTGGATGAAGGCATGTTTACAAGTACATCTCTCCATCCTGGCAGCAAATCAGTGCTAAAGTGCTTGTGCTCTCTCCCTAAAATCTGGTAAAATTGTCTTACGCCTGATTGGCAAATTTAATTTACTTATAGGTATATGGTACTATATTTACCCAGGGCCTGTGAATTAAAATGCTACTAGTGGGCCTGCAGCACACCTAGTGCCACACAAAACAATAACACTTTAAAGCATGTCTCGGGCCTGCCATTGCTGCCTATAGCGCAGTTTTAAAACTAACTAAGGTAGGCCCTAGTTAACCCATAGGGCAGGGTGCATTGTATTTAAAAGTATGACGTGTTTTTAAATTTTACATGACCAGGTAGTGATACATTTTTTTTATTTCTTTTTCACTACTGTGATAGCATTGGGTTATCTTATTACATTTATTAAGTGCTACCTTTTGATTAGGAACAGGTAAAAATATCATATTTGGACCAAAATGAATTGCATTTTGAAATTCTCTTTAACAGTAATGTTGAATTTTAAGTCACAATTCTAAAAATGTCACCTTTAGAAAGTTGACATTTCCTTCTTATAACCATTAGGTGACTGATGCCACGGTGTCCTGTGTCAGATGAATAGCTTAGCTGTTGGGCTTTGTGTATTCTCCCAGACAGTGAGCCAAAATGTGACTTGATGTTGGCAGGATGGGCCAACCTGCCAGGATGGTTGGGGCAGAGTTGTTTCCTGCCCCACTTACACCTCAATGAGCTGCCACCAGCACACACACAAACAAACTTGACACTAGTCTTGTCACCACAGACTTCTTGGAAACTTTGCAGGGAGAGGACGGAACTTTCCATAACCAAAATTGAGGGTAGCCTAGAGATTTCCCCACATCAAAGGCTGGTACCTGGTATAAATATTGGACTCTAAGACCAACTCTTCAATACACTACTGGACCTGTAGAAGACTTCGGAAGGACTGCCCTGGACCCCCAGAGGACTGATCTGCTGCGGCCAGCCCTGCTGCAGGAACTCAGGACTACCAGAGTGACTCCAATGGCCAGTTCTCCGGCAACTTGTATGAGCTACAGGGACAAAACAAGCTCCAGAGGCCTTGAACCCTACCCCTGCCCTCTGCTGAAGTGAGTCATAACCCCTCAAGAGGTGCATTACCAGTCGGCGTTCTTCTCCACAGCAGCAAATCCTGTGCAGTGGGACCTCTCATCAGTAGTATCTGGCCTCGTAGAGCCCTCTTCGGCTACAAGTTAAAGCTTCGTCCCCCTGGAGATTTTCGGCTTCCAAAAAGATGTCTACGTCCTAATGTAAAAATCTTCACCAGCTCGACGACAAGCTCCATAACGACAACAATGACCTCCTTGGCATGAGAATGGAGCTTCTCCCGCTCTGAGCTTTTTCCTGCCATCGTATATGGCTTGACCTAGACTTCCTCCAGCTCTTGACGACTCCTCAGCCACAGCCTGCTGCCTTACCCAGCTAAACTTTACCTTACCCTGGTCTTTTTCCTCAAAATTACTTCTAAGTCCAAAGGTAGGCCGAGAACAGGCCTGATCCAGTTTATGCCTCCAACGTGTGCTTCATCGTGGTCAGCCTTAACTCTTGACTTTGCCCCAGTCTCGCACGACCAAATAACTGCGGTTGTTGCTTTGATCTTTTAGGCGTTATTTATCACTACAAACTTTAAAAAAATTGTAACTCCAGTTGAACCAATTGGATTTAATGTCATTTTATTTATTACATTTTTCTCAAGTTTTGTAGGTCTCGCCTACACAGCGCGCATGGGCTTCTTAGGAAAAAGACCTTTTGAAATCGATTCAGTTTTGCAGTCAAAAACGTTCATGCATTGCTTTGAATGGCAACACGTGCACGTTTGGCGATTCTCTTGCAGGAGCGAGCTTTCAGACCATCTGTTTGCAATTAACAGATGGTTCCTGCGCTCCCGCAAGGGAAACAGGCGCAGGCCCACTCCTCTCTCCCCTCCCCCTGCTGCCTCTCGTCAAACATTTTTTGTTTTTTACTTTGAGCACGAGGCGCGCGCGCTTGTTTTAGAACTAAGCAGGCAGAGGAAGGAATGAGTCTCCGTTAGCTAAACCTGCTGTATTGTGATTGTGCTGTACAATTTTTTGTGTACTGCTCGGTGCCATTGGTCTGCCGTTAAAGCATTTGGAGTTACAAATTGGGACCCGGATATGCTGGGCAAAGGAGGAGTAAAGGAGTATGCATGACCAAAGTCAGAATGGCCGCTGGTATAAATCTGAGTGGGGGCCGCAGTAAGGGGGGAGGGGGGGGGGTGCGTCGGGTAATGTTTAGTCCCCGCGATCGCGGATCGAAGATGCTGGCTGGCTTGGGGCCAACATCTGGTTAGTCATGGTCTCGTGCTGGGGGACTTAGACATGGCGGTGGCTAATGGCGAAATCATCGGCTCCCCATGCCCTCACCCAGACCAGCCCAACGGCTCGTGAGCCAGATCTCCATCATGAGGCGGTGAAATCGACACTGTATACAACGCAATCCTACCTGAGCAGTCCTGGCCCCCGCAAGGGTGAGGTTTGGTACCAGACAGCCTGCCTCGTATGGGACTTCGGAAGGAGATCCATGAATCACTCAAAAACACAGGGCTCTTTGTCCGCCCTTCCTGAGGAAAGACTTCTCTAGAAAGGTTTTGGATGGCAGAGGATTCCTATATAACTCTTTCCCCCCCCCCCCCTTCAGTGAGAAGCATGACTCGAGGGCTGGTGCCTAGGCGAGTCAGTGCAAACGCAGGTAAGCGAACAGGGCCTCAGCCCACTTCTCTTTCCTTCAATAACCAGTACCTCTTTTGTGGCGGCCCTGGCCAGTGGGCCCCACTCACATTTAATTTAGGGGACCGGGACTTATCTAGAGTCATATTTTGAAAAACTCAAAGTCACGGAACTGACAAATATGACTTTTTGCAGAGGCAGTTCTCCCGCTGACCGTTTCCTTGGACAGCCTGCTGTAATTGTTTCAGGCAATGCTTTTCAGAAATGAAAAACAAAGCCTGCAGTAAATGGAGCCGGGTGGCAAGGTCACGGATGTAGTCACGCGATCGACAGTATTACTGCCTCCGCTAAACCTCTGACTATAAAGGTATGAATTAGTAATGTCTTCTTCATTTAAATAACATCAAGAAACTCTTTACGTTCATGTTATGATTTTTTAAACTTTTTTTTTTTAAGATGTCAGCTTCCCAAAAGCTAGCATACTTTCCTTAGTCAGCAAACAGGTACATCACTGCAGTGGCAGGACAAGATTCCCTAATACTCTAATTAATGGGGTGTAGCTATGAGTGCAGCAGGTGCAGTGGCACTGTAATGAGGGGAGCGTGTGGCTCATTGCACCTTAATTGTGTCCGCACTTTACTACCCAACAGGGACCAATGTTCCTATTTTACATTTTTTTATATTCTCGTCGAGAACCTCCTGAAACCCTTCTTGAAGAAGGGGGACTTTCTTGCAACTCGGGTCAGGTTTTATACCCTGATACAAAAAACAATGGTCCTAAACCAATTATTGACACACCAGAGCAAAAGGCTCTCACTTAGTTATATCATTCACTCAGTAACGAGCTAAATAGGAAAATGATTTTTTTGATAGCTCACAGTATTAAATATAACATTCCAACATAAAGAAGACAACATCCAAAATCTAAATCACCATACATTTATTTTCATTTAAGGCAATTTAAGTTTCTGTAATATGTAACACAAGGTTGCTCCAGAGGGAACGTGCATGAAGCAAGGGTGCTGAAGGGTGAATAAGTGAGTGAGGGAGAAAGTTGTAGAACGTAGTGACAAAAATATTTTTTTAATTCACAAGGGGATTGGTTGTAAATCACCGTCCAAGAAGAGCCTGGTCATGTTCACAAATTATAAAGATACATTTATGTATTTAGAACACAGAAACCAATTAAGGTTGCCCCTCTGGTCCTGATGAAGACCCGCACGGCCAAAGCTCAAACTACCCTTAAGGCCATCTAGACGGGTCGAAACGTCGACGCCCCCTTCAATCGCCTGGGACACGCAACTTTCTTACGTACTATACCATTAATTGGTTTCTGTGTTCTAAATACATAAATGTATCTTTATAATTTGTGAACGTGACCAGGCTCTTCTTGGACAGTGATTTACAACCGATCCCCTTGTGAATTTAAAAAATCTTTTTGTCACTATGTTCTCAGGAGCAACCTTGTGTTTCATATTAGTTACCCCTGACCCTACTAATAGCTATCCCATGTTGTACCTATCAAACCTACTTGCAGTACTACAAGCTCAAACAATCTGGCTTAGGTAAAAAAGTCATAAGCAATCTGTTTAATTCTCATTTAGCATTTAAATCTCTCAACAACATGCCAGCAAGCCTCGGTCAGGGTCCTATCATTACAACATTGAGCAAACTTAATGACCAGGCTCCGCCTGTTGGCCTCGTGTAATGGTGCTACTCCAATGCATGTCCACTAGGATGCATGTCCCCTTACCTCTCTCTCTCCCCCTCTCTTGCTCTCTTTCTCCACCTCTCTCTCTTTCTCACTCTTTCCCTTTCTATCTCTCTCTCCCGCCCCCTGCTGGCAACTGTACGTTCATGCTGCCACTGCTGGTTAATCAGACGTCGCTGGTTGCCCTCAGAGTTCACATCTCTTGGTGATTGCGTTTCCTTATTTTGTCATTATGAATAGATTTTTTTTCTCGATGGAACGGTTTAATTACAGATTGTGTATGAACATGGTTAGAATGTGCTTGTTTGTTTGTAAGTCTGGCCCGTTGATGAGCTGCGCGTCAGGTCGCTAAAGGCATCGCGAGTGCACATCAAATGCGGAGTCTGCATCCTATGGCATAGACCCAGTGGGTACCTGCTTGAATACCACTATGATCGTAGGGGTTACTTCGGTGTCTGACTCTGTAGTCAGTTTAGGTGCGCCATGTCTCCGGCAGCACTGTGTGTAACGGCGTTGTTTACTATGGCAACGATCGGCCATTTATACCACATGCGCGTGCTCTGCCCAGCCGCTACAAGCTAACAAGCATTGGCATAGCCAATAGGTCTCGCCTTTGGGACCTTATAAGTATTTAGTAATGCAGCACAATATTCTTACTGCAACAACATTAAATGTTGCATGGCTAAACACTTATAAGGTCCCAAAGGCGAGACCTATTGGCTATGCCAATGCTTGTTTCAATTGGTGTGGGATTTTTCTTGTGTTGCGCTTTCACATTATTACTGTTTGTGTGCTGCATAAATACTTTACACAGTGCCACTAAGTTACCCACTAAGTTAACCCTGACTGCATTTGTGCCAAGCTACAAGAGGGTTAAGCACACGTTAATTTTGTGACTTTTGTGGTTTACCCTGACAAGGAATATGGTTGTTACCTGAGTGAGTCCTCAACCGCACCCAACATATAACTCAATTTCTTACATTAGTATTAAGTAATGGGATCCAGAATTGTATAACAAAAAAAATCCCTAGAAATAATCTGACAAACTTTGATTTATTTCTAAATTCTCCTTGGTTTTTGATTTGGCTATTGTTTCCTTTTCCCAAATGTAAATCATGCCTCACATCCTTTTTACTACAATGGAGATGAGCTGATCAATGATGAAAAACTCAGCAAGGGAGAGCTACAGAGACTTTGCAAGGGGAGGGGGCTGAATGTGGGGGGGGAAATCCACCAAGGTAGACCACCAGGTTGGCCTTAGAGGCACTGAGGAAGGCAAGAGGTTGCAGGCCAACCCAGAGACGCAAAAAGAGGATGGCCTTGAAGAGGAAGTGGACATAGAGGAGGAGGACCTGGCCACAGGCCCTGAGCTGCAGCACCCCGATGAGGGGCACACCTTGCTCACAGGAGCTTGTGAGATAGCTCATGCTCAGTTCTAACTTTAAAGAGTTGTATCAACACCTAATTGACAGCAAATTCACTTCACCTAGGGAGCTTGCCTCAAAGTCAGCTCTAGTGTCTAAAAAGGTATTGCAGGGGGGTCCCAAAACTGTTCAGGGTCCTGAACAGAAGAAAGGGGAGGGGACAAAAATAAAAAAGCAGAGTGTTCTCCAAAGGTACCCTGAACAGTTCTCAATGGAAGGATATCCAATCCCAACGTGACCTCAAGAATAGTTGATTCCCTGAAAAGAAGCCAGGGAAAGTTAACCTCAAACGTTATGAGTGTTATACATATGGGCACAACAAGTAAGATGCCAAAGGACTCAAGATGGCGAGACACCAGGGTTGGTTACAGCTGTGCTTGGGAAGAAGGTTGTTCCAGTTAGCATGGGGAGTAGTAAATTAGTCACCCTAGTGTCTCTGGGTGACAAGGAGATGGTGCCAAAAGCCCATTTTCCTACTACTACTTCCAAGTACATACCGTGGGTCACCATCAATAGGCAGCGGGTTGGGCTCTGAGGCACACAAGAGACAACATGACTACTCTCAGGCTTCATCTGAGTTGGTAATTCCCATTGCATTTGACCAGGGTGTGGTACCAGACAACTGTGAGAGTCATTACCGTGTGGCTTAGGTTACCTTTTAGTAGGGAGGGAAGGTCTCAGGTTCTCCGAGGGTCGATGGTAGTCCTGCCATGCCTGGAGATGGTGGGGTTGCCTGAGTAGGCATCAGTGGAAGGGGTCAACCTCTCCCCTATCCCCACCCCAGAACAGCAGAGGGAGACTGTCAGTACTTGCTGGGGCAGTTTGCCTCTTTATTCTCACTGACAGATGGGCTCATTCAGCTGTGGACCCATGATATTGACACTGGGGCAGCATGCCTTTGAAGAATAACATTTAAAGGCTGTCTGACAAGGTGAGAGCTAGCATCAAGGAGAAATTATCCTAGATGCTTGAGGTGGGAGTGACTGAGAATTCCAATAACCCTTGGTTCAACCCAGTGGTGCTGGTACCCCAATCTGCCACACTGGGCACTTACCCACAACTGTGGTTCTGTGAGGACTATAGAGGGCCCAATTCAGTTACAAACACTGATGCTCACTCAATCCCCTGAGCTGATAAGCTCATAGATTAGTTTGGAGCTGGAAAGTTCCTTAGTACTTTTGAACTGACTTCTGGGAACTGACCGATTGCCCTAACCAAGGGGGCTGAGGAGAGGACTGTATTCTGTCCCCCAAAGATCCACTTCCAATTTAGAGTGATACCCTTAGGGTGAAAGAATACCCCTGCCACCTTCCAGAGGGTGGTTAAAAGAGTCCTGGCAGGGATGTAGGCATATAGTGCTGCCTACTTAGATGACATTGCAGTCTTAAGTTCCAGCTGGGAGGACAACCTGTTCCACCTCCTGGCGGTGCTTCAGGTTCTGCAGCCGGCAGGCCTGACTTTCAAGATCAGCAAGTGCCAGACAGAATAAGGAATCGTGGCTATCTGGGACACCATGTGGGTGGGGGCAAGGTACAGCCCCTCTGACGTAGGATTCAGACCATCATAGTTTGGGAAGCCCACAAGACTCAGACTGAGGTGATGGCCTTCATAGGTCTCATTGGATATTACATAAGGTTTGTCAAGGACAAACACACCATTGTTGCTCCCTTGACTGAGCTAACGTCAAAGAAGCAAATCAAAGGTCATCTGAACCAAGGACTGCCAGAAAGCCTTTGACACTATGAAGGAGGCCAAGGGTAGAGCACAAGTACTCAAGGCCTCTCACTTCTCTAAGGAGCTTATAGTATAGACAAACGCTTCAGAGCATGGCATAGGGGCTGAGCTATCATCGCTAAATAAGGAAGGCCTACCTGTAGCCTTCATTAGCAGGAGGCTACTGCAGTTGGAACAATGGTGGAATGCAATTGAGAGGGACGCCTTTGCAGCAATGGGCAATGAAGAAGTTGAGACAATACCTGTTTGGGACTCACTTCCGGGTAAAGCAAACCACAGACCGCTCAGATGATTAATGCAGTCGAAGAGTGAGAATCCCAAACTGTATGGAATTTATGGTGCAACACAGTCCTGGGACTGACCACTCCAATGCTGATGGTGTTTCCAGGTTCTTCCACCTTAGTTATGAGAACTCCCATCAGGGAGGGTTGTTCTCCCTACTCTCAGCTCGGGGGGGTTGTTGGCATTAGAACTCTGTGCACTTTACCACAACTAACCAGTGTTAAAATGCTTGAGCGCTCTCCATAAAACCTGGTACAATTGGCTTACACCTAATGGGTACATTTAATTTACTTACAAGTCCCTATATATGGTACCTAGGGCCAGTGAATTAAATGCTACTAGTGGGTCTGCAGCACCAATTGAGCCACCCACAACAGTGACCCTTTAAAACATCTTGGGCAAGATGTACGACCATTAGAGATTGCGACTCACATTTTGCGAATGTTGGCAATTGGCAAATTGTGAGTCGCAATCTTTAATGTACAACAGTGTCTGAGACACTGTTTGCGATTTCAAAGTAAGTTGCAAGGTACCGGACTCATTAATATTAATGAGAAAGGTCACAATTAGCGATCATTGGGAATGGCCGGCACGCACAGTCTATGGCTGTTTTTTAAATAAAGCTGTTTTTTTTGGGAAATGCATAAAAAACTAGCTTACCATCTACTTGAAGTAGGTGTAAACTGCATTCCGGTCGCAAAACAATCGTACACACCCTTGGCATGCCCATTCCTAATAACGACTCGCAAAATAGGGTTGATATATGTTACAACCCTTTTTAGTGGTTGCAAACAGGCCAAATCTCTTGTTGCAACCACACAAAACGGTCATATATGTGGCCCCTCAAGCCTGCCACTGCAGTTTATAGTGCTCTTTTAAAACTGTTAATTCAACCCGGATAAATAAACCTTTAGCCAGGCCTAAACCTTCCTTTTTAATACATACACGTCACCCCTAAGGGAGGCTCTAGACACACCATAGGGCAGGGTGCATTGTATTTAAAACGCAGGGCATGTGTTTTTACGTTTTACATGTCCTGGTAGCAAAAACTCCTAAATTTGTTTTTCACTACTGTAAGGCCTACCTCCGTAGGATAACATCGCGTTACTTTATAAAACATTTTTTTTAAGTGTTAGCTTTTGACGGGGAACATGTAGAAAATTTCATATTTAGATTAAAATTAACTGTAGTTTTAAATTCTTTTTAATGGTCAAGTTGGATTATAGGTCACAAATCTGAAAATACTACTTTTAGAAAGTTGTCATTTTATTGTCCTAACTATTTGGTGCCTCCTGACAGTGTCACATAACTACGAATAGCTCACCTGTTGGGATTTGTGTGAACCCCTTTCCCCCACTACCCCCATGACAGTGAAACAAAAGGTGAAGAGGTGTTGGCAGGATGGCTGGGATTGGAGTTGTTCCCTGCCCCCGTTTACACTTGGAAGAGTTGCTTCCAGCACAAGCACACACATTTCTTGAAGTCTTGGCAGGGGAAAAAAGGAACTTTCCAGAACCGGATGTGGGGGTAGGCTATAAGATCCCCCAACTTCAAAGGTTGGCATCAGGTATAAATTTTGGACCATGAGGCCAACTCTTCAGTACGCTCCTGGACCTGCGGGAGGACACTCAGAAGGTCTGCCTTGCACTTCAAAAGAATACCTTGCTGCTTTAGGCCTACATTGTTCCCCAGAGGACTGCCCTGCTGCTACCAGAGGACTGTCCAGCTGCCCGAGGCCTGCTTTGCAACATGAACTCAGGACTACCAAGCGGCAACAAGGGCTAGTTGGTAGACCTACTGTGTGAGCAAAATGGACATAACAAGCTCCAGAGACTTTGAACCATGCACCTGGTCCAGTAGCGGTCCGTGGAGGGAGTTCGGTGGGGCAGAGAGGCGGGACGGGGGAGGGGCAGGGTGGGGAAATGTAAACACCGGAATATGGATGAACGGAGGTAAGTACACATGTAAATAAATAAAACTAATTTCGTTGAGTGCGCTGCATCGCATTTTGCGATGCAGCGCGCGCAAAGGAATTCGTTTTACTTATTTAAATGTGTACTTACCTCCGTTCATCCATATTCCGGTGTTTACATTTCCCCACCCTGCCCCTCCCCCGCCTCTCTGCCCCACCAAACTCCCTCCACGGACCGCTACTGACCTGGTCTCTACTGGAGTGAGGAGTCCTAACTCTTTAAGTGGTGCCTCTCTAGTCCTGGACTCTTGGGAATGGTGTTAGAGGTACTGCTCCTGCCTAACCCTAAACGTTGAGACTTAAAAAAATGTTCACTGATAAGTGCCAGAGGAACCGACAGAAGACAGGGCGGGACCCTACGTGCTAGCAAATCTGCCCAAGATGCATTGCCGGTTGGCCTCACTTTGCAGTAGCTCCAGCTATGTTATTCTCTGCAGCAGCAAATACTGGCTTTCAACAACAGCATCTGCCCTCCTGGAGCCCTCTTTAGCTACAGCTTGCAGCTTTGTCTCACTGGTGGAATTTGACCTCCAAAAAGTTGTCCAAGTCCAAAGGTAAAAATCTTCAGAGGCTCGACAGCAACAGGCTTCCCATTGACAACGGCAACCTCCTCAACCTGAGAATCCAGCTTCCCCCACTCAGATTTTTCCCACCATTTAATGCCTTCACCAAGACTTTTTTCAGTGCTCCCCGGCAACGACGACTCTGCCTTGGCCTAGCTTGCTCTCTTGCCCAGCTGAACTCTAACTTCTGCTGGACTTTTCTAAAAAAATGTCTTCTAAGTCTGAAGGTAAGTGGAGATTGTTTCCAATCCACCTCAAGTATTCAACCTGCACTCCCTCCAGGTCAGCCTTCGCTTTTGACTTTGCCGCGGTTATGAATGACCTGATACCCACAGTTTGCACTTTGACCTTTTAGGTGCTATTCTTCACTAAAAACTTTAAAAGTTCCTAACTCCGGTTTTACTGATTGTATTTAATTTGTTTTGGTGTAATTTCATTGATAACATCATTTACAAGTTTTCTTGTGTAGCGTTTTCACTTTATGGTTTCTGTGCTGCATAAATACTTTACACAGTTTTTTTTACAAAGTTTTATACAGCGCAAACTTGACCCAAATCGGGTATCAGAGCGCTTTACATAGCACCAGTTGCGTTACATGAGGACACATTCATTTTTATTAGGCATGGGGAGATTAAGTGATTTGCCCAGAATCACAGGATGTTCAGCGTCATTGCCGAGACTCAAACACAGGTCCACAGATTTGAGGTCGACCGCCCTAGCCGTTAGGCCAACTCCTCTCTTAAGTTAAGTTTGACTGCTTGTGTCAAGCTGCCATAGGGTTAGGCAATGGTTAGTTTAGTGACTTTTGTTGTTCACCATAGCAAGGATTGTGGTTGTTGCCTGAGTGGGACTTCCACTTCCTACCTCAACCAATAACCCAATGTCTTACAGCACTACTAAAAACACCTAAAAAACACCTAATCATCACAGCTGAGCTAATGAGTATTCATTCCTTTCACAGAGGTGTGGTAAAAATTCTTAAGCTGTGGAAACCCCTGTGGAGACTACAGCTCAAAACCTTTGAGTCTCATTGGTTCGAGTTGCAACTGATTATTGAAATTACAAAATAGCATAAAAAAGTGGTTAATACCTCTTCTATTACACCTTGCTAATAAGGATTCTAGACCTGGCAAGTGGAATAATTCAATGCATGTGAATCTATGAAAAGGCCAATGCCTGAAAATAACCACAGAAAATAACCACAGAGTTTGTGCAAATACTGATGGTTTTCCTAGAACCTGGATTGGGCTACATAATGAAGAGGCATACAGTTGTGGGCATATCTCAAGACAACGTTGTTTTAGATCAAGAATGTCATTGCAACATAGTGCAGCAATCTGAAGGTACTACTGACTTGATGCTCAGAGTAATTCAGAAAGGGAATACTACAGTTCTTGTAAAGGTTACATTCTAGAAACATGGACTCCAAACCCACTATTGACTTGGATCACTTTAAAGAATTAGGAAAATATATTAAGTGAATTTCCCCAAAGGCACCTTGAAATAGAAGCACATTTTTATTTGGCTTTAGCAATCTTTAGAGCGGAAAAAAACCTGACCTTTTGATCCAGTGAAGAGAAGATCATCTGTTGCATCCACGCACAGCACAGCCTTGCTGTGCCCTTCAGCAATATGGATGCACTGGAGGCCAGACATCTTGTTACATTTTGAAGATGAAAATGGGGTGATTATACCTCTGGGAAAAGAAAGCAGAGAATGTTAAAATTATGCACTTTAAGTACCAATGTTCAGAGTGAAATCATTACTGAAAAGAATTATGTGCTAGGTATAGAGGCCAATGGTTGGTGCCATGAGGAATGTTTCACAAGTGCTTGGAAGACTAGATAGACTAGATGTAATTATATATCCCTCGAGAGTATGGATGACAATAGCCAGTAACTGTGATAAGGTGTTTACTCTGTATTGTGCTACCTGTGACAAATATCTATCCTGATATGTCAATACAAACATGATGATTATGTGAAGCTTGTTTTCATGTCTAATAAAAAGATTAAAAAAAAAAAAAAAGAATTATGTGATATAGATCAAAATCAATTAATATAAACTTTGACAGGACGGTTTCAGACGTTTTCTCACTAATGTTTCTATATTCATGTTTACTTTGCTGCTATGCAAATCATGCAACGCTGGATGGCCACTCATAGAAATCAAGGGCATTCATCCAACTAATTAAACATTCTAATCTGAAGTAGCAATAATTAATCTTCATTAACGACGCCAAGAGCAGCATCAATAGGTGGATGTTATACGTAGTCTGATACAAAGAGAAATGTAATGTTTATATTATTTGGTTTATTCGTCGTGCACAAACCTGACCCAGAATGATGGAAGTGCACTAGACATAGGAACAGATAAGTGACCCAAGTGTAGCTGTACAAAGTGCATGTAAGAATGTGTACAAAGTAGGGGTGCATTTTTATCAGGGTGTGGTGAGAGAGAGGCGATAGGTCTGTGGGTGGAAGTGGAGAGGAGGGTACTGTGATTTCTTCTGAAGACATTTCACATAAGAGGAGAAGATTTGATTGTAGGTCTGTTCTGTTGTCATACTTTGGATGTATAGTCCATCGGCAGATCGTTCTGATGTCATCGATGGGGTTGAGCTTTCGGATCAGCGTTCAATGTCACTACTTTTATTAGTTTTTTCTTGGGGCCAACTACTGACTGCCTTATTCAATCCTTCACTTTATTGGGTTGACATATTCCGGTTAATAAATGGAGACTGCAAACATGAATAGTTGTTTCTTCAATCAGCAAAGATAATCTATAGTATTAGGACTTGACATACAGATATCATAACTCCTTGGGTAATGCGAGTAAGTGAATTATTCATTGGAGTGGATGGTTTTCCACCAAAAGTAATAAACTCACTATTTGTTAGGTCCAGTTAAAGGATTCCCAGAAATTTAAACCTGAGCTCAACCCCTAGTACAAATGGCACAGATACGACAGGCTCGGTATAAAGCATTTAGAAGAACAAAATCAGTTAAAAAGTCAAACACAACACTATAATAGAGAAGAATGCAATAAACCAAATTACAGAAAACAAATAAGGGGAACTGGAGATCTGAACCAGGCGATATTTGGACCACAATTGAGTTAGGGTCAGATACACTGATCTCTCTAGAAGCTGGAAGTTGGGAAATTCAAAAAACCTTTTAAGACACATTATAAAAATAGACTGTAGTTTTTCTGCGGAAAAACTCTTCTCGGTGCAAAACAAATCCTAAATTCAATCCGATGCCGTGGAACTGCTGGTCGGACACTTTCACGGTCAGTTCCCTTTGAAGCCCTGAAGCAAACGTTTTGCAAAAATTCCAAAACTTCGTTTGGTGCCCAAATAACCACAGTATTTCACTTCCAAGGCACCCAGGACCTATGGGGTAGCACTTAGAGACTCTCAGGGTGTCAAGCAGAGGGCAAAAGCAAAGTTGAGTCGAGTTCCAGTTGCCACTGGTCAGCAGAAATTCTTCGCAGGAACCTTCCATTCAAATTTGTTATGTTCCTGGAGCCACCCAAGGCACCAGCCTTATGAACCTTGGAGATCTTTCTATCCTTGGATTTCAGGTGGAAATGGGTCCAACTGTCTCAAGTCTTTCTCATATGTCACAGATGCCAAGTGCAGCAGGTTCAGTCAGCCTGGTATTCTTTCGTAAGTCCAGCAGTGTACTGAGGGAAGGCTGGATCACCAGCCTGTGGGTTGGGGGTCACACTAAGACACTCCTAGTTCTTCTCTGACCAATTAAGTAAAGGTTGCCATGCCCTAACCTATCTACTGTTGCCGAGGTTCCTTTTTGCCTTACGGCAGAGAGGCCCAAAATGCCATGCGCCAGGGCATTTTTAAGAGGGCGAAAATCTTTGGACACACTAAACATGTCCTCCCATATCCAACACTAGAATCCAGTTTGAAGCAGGCACTGTACCCACAACAAACCTAGAGTCTAATAGGACCAAAGCAGGGTTCTTTGGCAACCAGAGAAGGGATCCACAAAAAGTGTCTTAACATCCTGTTTCTCCCTCTTACTTGCACTCCAAATGTTACATGTGGCTCAACAGACCTGTCGAGCAGGATTTGACAACATGGTGTCAACATGAGGGGCACAGCCCCCCACTTTGAATATTCTATGGAGTTCAATGAGTAATCTCTGCCCATTCGGGTCAGCCTATTTTTTGTTTCTGGGTGGCATTTCTCATCTTTATCATGCCTATTCCCAGGCTTGAGAACTGGTTGGGAGTTGGCAGCGGCTTACGCTAATCAGCCTTCTGACAGTTCAGACAGGTGAAGGGTAACTTTATAAAAGTTACTATTACTTAATATTTATTACAGAACAACTATTATACATAGCAGTTTAATGATTTTTCTTGCTTGTACCATTCCCAAGATACACTGTTATTATTTTAATCTGTACTCTGGGTTACTACATTGGACAGATAGGCTTGACACCGTGAAAATAGCTTTTAGGGCCTTGTCATTGCAAGGGTATGGTTACATTAATTTTCTATGTGTCTCACCTTTGAATACCATAGACAACCTCGTGGCTACAAAGCCTTATTAGGGGTGATTTACTAATATTTAAAAGGGTGGTTTTTGCCTGTCAGGAAGGGTTATTTTAACATGTCACATTGCAGGTTTAAATTGGAGACTGAGGCCATGTTTTCCTTTGACACACTAGTGGATGGCACAGTAAGTGCTGCCGACCATAAGTGAGGTTTAACTTTTCATGCCATGAGTGTATTTCCACACCACATACTATGGCATAATAAAAATGTTAATGTTTCGAAAAAGGAGTTAGACAATTGTGCTAAGCTTTAGTGGACAGAGCACCTGTACAGGGATCTGGTTAGCAGTGTCCCAGTGAATTAAAAACAGAACGGCAACATTAGTCCAGAAAAAAAGGGGATTTTCACATCAAAAAGGGCACATTCCTACAGAAAAAAAGCGGCCTCTATTATAGAATCACTTCTTCAATAGAGCCCGAAGTCTGTCTTTAACAATTCTTTACAACCTGTGTAGTGAAACCGAAGGAAGGCAGCACTGGCAATCAGTAAGGAGTTACCTGACAGAGAAAATCCATGTCTAATACTCTCTTGAGCCAATTCACGGTCACCAGTCTCATCTTTGCACAAAAGTTTACAAAACAGATCAGAATCATGCACATAATCAGATATGATGGGAAGGCATGAACTAGCAACATTATATTTTCATAAGAACTTTCCCTTGAAAACTCCATTGAGCAAGACACATTGTGATTTGCAGATTCCTTACCATTAAATCCCACAAAACTGGAAAACTACTTCTGGATCATCATCTAACAAAGTCTCTAGGCAACAGAGAGCATTCAAATATACATTTTGTTTCCCAGCAAACGACCAACATGGAATGTAGTGCTTTTCGGAATTAGATATTATCACATTCCGATATTCCGTGAGATCAATCCATCTGGCCAATGAAGAATATGTCGCCAGAAAAGTCTGGCTGTTTAAGAGCACAATCCTGCCTCTCATAAGATTGACTTGTAGACAATTTCCCAAATTCTGTCAAAAACATTTCTTTAGCACAGTAATGCGTTTTGAATTTCCTGATGTTGGGACAATCAAAATATTAAGTGGTCACTACAAAGACTAAATCATTTTGTCTGAAGCACCAACAGACTAAGGAGGTTTTCAGAACTAAATTAACAGTAACTGAAATGTTTAAAGTACCTTGACAAGCATAAACAGCATATTATTTTATATACTGAAGGCCTGGGATGGGCGGGTGGAAAAATGGTTTTTTTGAGATATGTCTATTACCACACCAATGAACTGAATTGGTTTTATCAGCAAAAGGTTTGATGTTGGAAGATTGAAAGAAAAACCTCATGAGTGAAGAAGAGTCATGGGGTCAGACGATCCCATCACCTCTTTGCAAAATCACAGGATTGGCAACCTCAAAATATTTTTTGCTGCTCACTACACCCTCTTTTGCCATTCAGAGAATGCTTTCCAAATCACAAAAATGGGGTTACAGACTTATTTCGAACTAATTAAGAGAGGGCTTGAAAGGAGAGTTCCATTCTAATTTCAAATTACAATGAGATGCATCAATGGTTTTCCAATGAGATGCATCAATGGTTTGTAACTCGAAATGTTGGTGCAAGCCACTTAAAAGTTATTGCTTCCTCAAAGAATATGATAACCTATTTGTTGTTGTTGAACAGCTTCCACTTTGGAAACTGCGTTGGAGAGCTTCCCCACTGAGAATAATGCCAGGTGGGCTGAGGAGGCACAAGCAGTCAGTTCCATGGGATCACTCCTTTCTCATCAATGTCTTCCTAAAAGGGAAACATTTCTTTTTAAAAGGAGGACTGGTTCTTGTAAAGATCACTGGCTGCTAAAAAAAAAAGAAAATACCTTTCTATTTGCAATCTGACAACATCCCTGTTTTTGTAGCCAATCACATAGGATTACAAATGGAGATCTGCCTAATTAATGGCAGGTCTTTCAACGATCTCCTGCGAGTGGAGATTTTGCGATGCAACCTAATAATACACAGATCACATCACAAAATTACGGTCACAAAATGTTAGTGTACAGTACACAAACATTATTTGTGATCTGATTGTACATCAGTCACATGGTCTTAGGAAGAATGTATAGAATCTTTCTGAGAGACATCATCGAGAACCACTTCTCCAGGCAATGGAATACATGCACTTCCTACATCCTTAAATGTGCTACTACAGCCATTGGAACAAACTGACACCAAACCAAAACAGGTCTTGGAATAAGGGTGTCTGACTTTCATAAAAAATCACAGAAGTACATTCTGAGTACTAAATAAAAGTAAGGATGAAAATAAGCATTGTGGATGTCCACGGGGCACTTTTTTCCATTCCACTGAATGGATAGTAAAGTTACTTCCTTCAGCATTTGACTTCCCAAGGCTACAGAAGTCTAGCAGTTAAGGCTCAATTGTAACATTTATCACTTACTACAATAAGTAGAAGGAGATAGGTGTTAAAATCGCGGAGACAGCATGTCACAGTAAATAAAAAAAGAAAATAAAGTACATAACAGAACCAGTAGGCTCTAGATTAGAGGAAGTATCTTCAATATTCCTTTTGTCTACATGTGATCTTTCAACAAAATTGGTTGAAGCATCACACATAAATACATTCAGACAGAGTTATGATCACAGCTGCTCCCCTCTGTGCTATAGCCTGACATTTCTGTTACACTTTTTATTCATTACGTAGGGAGGTAATACCAGGATAGGCCTTTTAATCTTTTAAGTGCAACCGCTGGCCAATTACCCCCAATCCACCTGACACTAGGGATTTTGCCTTTGTGGCTAAAAAAAGTGGTGGGGGTGTTGCACTCTGGCACTGGCCTCACCCCCAACCCCCTAAAAGGAATAAACAAGTCATTTTGTTACACAAGGGAAGATAGGAGATTTGCCCCAATGTGCCCCTGTATGGAAGGAATATATATTTTTTTATAAAATATTGGGGAGAGTCTGGCTCATCCTAACTTCTGCACCACCCTCGCCACTAAAGCCTCAACAGTCCTTCTGCTCCCCTGCAGACTAAAAAATCCCATCCCAATGGCAAACAAAAGGAAACTTGATTCCTTTTTTATTTTTTTTAAGTTTTTTTTTTTATTTTCTCAATTCAGCAGCACAATTCATTATTATTTACAGACCATTATTTGTAACGAATAAATAAACAAAACCCATATATAGACACAGAATAAAAAACAGTATAGTCAGATCACAAAGAGCATTATTAAATACATCATATCGTGTCATTACTGTATCCAAGTTCTGATCGGTTCCCAAATCGCCGCCCCCAGCTTTTTCTTTGTGATCCCTTTCAGTTTGTATAATGCCCATTCCATATTATATATAGCAATAAGTTTTGCTCTCCAGCTTGTGAAGACTGGTGGCTCAGAATCCAGCCACTGTGATGTTATGCAAGACCGCAAAACTGACATACAAATAAATTTAAATCCTCTATCCGATATCGTCTGCCTCCCCATATCTGTACTGAATTCTATTCCAAACAAAACCAGAGAGGCTGTGATAGATATTGGTATTCCCAGAGATTGTAACAAGAACCGTTCGATATCCAGCAAGAGTGGCTGTAAGGCAGGGCAAGAGTAAAACATATGTAATGAGTCTGCTGCATAGAGTCCACACCTTGAACAATTAGTCCCCTTACCAGCCTTCCATTTTGCTATTCTACCTGGCGTATAATATAAGTTAAACGTGGCCATATATGATTGACTTCTAAGACTACCAGAAAGCAAAATAGAGCTAGCCGTTCGCATTACTAATTGTAAATCCAAATTAACTATCGACAATTTCTCCTCCCATATTGCCTCCTGTCTTCCTAAGTCGTCAGTTTGTATTAACATAAGCTCTGCATATAATTGACCTATTTTGCATTTGCCTTTTATTAGATCCAAGAAATGGATTTGTAATGGGTAACATTTTCCCCCCACAATTGCGGCCTGTAAAGCACTTCTTAGTTGCAGATACTTAAAAAAATCCGCCTTTCCGACCCCAAATCACCAACTAACGTAATACCCAGATGCGACCACCTACGCATAACAGAGTCCTGAAACACCACATAGGATAAGACTGACGAATCTAGCGGTGTATACCATGTAATACAAGGAATAGAGAACAATTTGCAAAATCTCTTCCAAACTACATAGGCCGCCTGAATGATTTTAAACCTAGTCTTTTTGTAGTAGCTTGGCTCTAATACTTTTAAAAGTAACCCTTGAGCTGACTTTCCCAAGCACCACTCATAAATAGATGGGGAGAAAGCAGAGTCCAACACCGTCATCCTACCCCAAATCAAGACACCCATTAATTGAAACAGT
This sequence comes from Triturus cristatus, assembly GCF_964204655.1. Lineage (NCBI taxonomy): Eukaryota > Metazoa > Chordata > Amphibia > Caudata > Salamandridae > Triturus > Triturus cristatus. Next base: position 1,100,077,960 of record NC_140585.1, read on the forward strand.
GTGACTGAATAATACAAATAAAAATGTGGGATAGCCAGACCTCCACGTTCAAATGGCAAGTAAAGCCATTTAATTGCCCTTCTAGAGCGGTGGTATCCCCAAAGAAATCGTGAACACATCCGTTCTATTCTGTCAAATAGTTCTTTTGGAAAGAGGATAGGGATAGCCCTAAACAAATACAACAATTTAGGAAAGATGGACATTTTCAAAACATTAGCCCTTCCATATAGGGAGAGATGCAGCCGATTAATTCTCTCCAAGATTTTATCTGAGGAAGCAAGTATCGACTCTACATTAATGCCCGGAATGTTTTGAATATGCGATGAAACAATTACACCCAAATACATAGCTTCTGTGGCCACGCCCACCCCTAAGTCCACTGGATACCCAGCTTCTGAGTGTAGTACTTGAGTCTTCCCCAAGTTCAGTTTATAACCGGATACTATTCCAAAATCTCCAGTGATAGTCTCGATCCTAGACATAGCACTGCTCATATCTGATGACAATACAGCAAGATCGTCAGCATATGCTAGAACTTTAACTGAGTATAGGCCTGAAATTACTGGTAAGATAGCCGGGTCTGACTCTAGCCTTGCAATGAGAGGATCAATAAACAGAGCAAACAGGAGCGGTGAGCAGGGGCAGCCCTGACGAGTTCCTCTACTGATCGAAAAAGTCTGTGTCTCCTCCCCTCCTAATCGAACCCTTGCTCTCGGAGTTAAATACATTGACTGTATTGCTCTTATATATCTGCTAGGAAACTACTTCCATCTCATTATGGCCCATAGAAACTCCCAAGAGACCCTGTCGAATGCTTTTTCAGCATCCAACAGGGCCACCCCCACGGAGGCATTTGTTGCCTGAGCCCAATCAAATATCGTAATAAGTCGCCTAACATGATCCGTGGTCCCCCTCCCAGCTATAAACCCATGTTGTTGTAATGAAACCAGAGGGCTAATCACGTCTCCCAGTCTCGTTGCCAAACACTTCGAATAGATCTTATTATCGGCATTAATTAACGAGATCGGTCTATACGAGGAGAGCTCCTGAGGATCCTTTCCCTTTTTTTTAAAAACTACTATTATAGTTTCCGACCAGGAGGCCGGAGGAATCCCAACAAATGCTGATTGAAAGACTAAAGTCATTATCCTCTCTAGTTCCCTCTTAAATTTTACATAAAACTCCAGAGGGATCGAATCTGATCCCATAGCCTTCCCTACTGCTAATGACCTCATTGCCTTTTCAATCTCTTCTGCAGACAGCTCCTCCGTTAAGGCCCTTTTATCCTGTTCCTTTACCCCCACACAGGCCAGTCCTGCTAAATACCTCTCGGCACTTGCGACTGATTCGGATGTATATAATTTTTCATAGTATTTTTTAAAAGCATCCTGGACCAGGGAAGGAATCTCCACCGTATTTCCCTCAAGATCCTTAATCTTGTCAATCCTAGAGTCTACCTCCCTTTGACGCAATCTATTGGCAAGCACCTTACCCACCTTTTCCCCGTACTCATAAAACTCTCTCCTATGTATTTGATAGCTAGCAGCCGCCACATTTGCATATCCCTGATAGATTTTTGCCCAACAGGCTGCCAACTCTACTTGAACCTCCTTTACCCCCCCACCGGTCTTTATCTCTTGCACCAGTTTTTGCTCCAGCCGAGAAAGAGTCCCTAAGTCGTCTAAAACCTTTAGGCGCTCCATCTTGCGCTTCCTTGCAGCAAATCTTAAAGTCTCCCCTCTTATCCCTGCCTTCAGTGCATCCCATACAATATCTATCCTTGCCGTCCCTATATTCGTCTGTACAAATTCGGGGATCCATTTTGCCATCCAACTACAATAATCCTCGCTAAGCAGGAGCTTTCTATCAAATGTCCATTTTTTAGACCTGACCATTAAGCCCGAGAATTCGAACTCCAAGACTACCGGGTTGTGATCTGATATAATTTTGGGAAGGATCCTAATTGAAGCCCTCGATAAAACATCGCCTGAAACCAAAAAGTAATCAAGCCTCCTTTGGGTGGTTTTTTTTTTTTTTACTTATGAGCCAGGAGAATGTGGCTAACTCCCAATATCGTTCCACTTGCAATAGTGATTGGCGGCACTTGTTGGGCTTGGGTAGGCTCCCACCTTGGAAAATCTACCAGGCAATTCTGAAAACTAGACACCCAGGGGAATCCAAAGTGGTGTGCTTCAAGTGGATCCCACAGTCTTTTCTTACCCACAATGCCCTACAAACCACAAACTGTTTGCGAGGAAAACGTCTGGAATCTGCGGGGAGCCACAAATTTCCTACCACCCAGCATTCCCCCAAGTCTTCTGATGACAATGGTACCTTACTTGTGTGGGTGGTCCAAGACACCTTGGCCTAAAAGGCCCTTAAGCACTATGTGGAGATATCAGCAATAGGGTTAGCTGCAGATCAAACCAGATCAAAGGGAGCCCTTGCGAGGGGACTCCCATTGGCCTTGGTTTGATCCATTCCTGTCGAGGGCACTAGTCCCAGCCACACAAGTGGTACAGCATTTTCATCGGCACAAGTTGGTTAACGCTGGGTGGAAGGAGTTTTGTGGATTACAGAAGTTTCCATCACAGAAATTTAAAGAGAATGTGGGATTTCATGCACAGTTTGAGGTGTGCATGTCATTGTGAGTAAGAAAACCTCATGGGATCCACACAAGGCGCACCACCCTAGAAATCCCTGGTTGTCTAGTTTTAAAAAATGTCTGTGGTTTGTAGATTGTGTTGTGGATTACCCACACAGGTGGGGTACAGTTCTTTTCGGGGGACAAGTGGGAACTCAGAGTGATAGGAAATATGTTGCTCCCTGCAGATTCCAGAACTTTCTGTCACAGAAATGTAAGTTTGAGGTTTGCAAGGGCGTCCACGTACAATTATCTAGTGAGAGCCACGCAAGTCACCCCACTCTGGATTCTCCCAGTAGTCTAGTGTTCAGAAATGTGCAAGTTTGGGGGTTTCCCTAGGTGCCAACTGAGTTTGGGCTCAAAATCCACAGCTACCCACTTTGCAAAAAAAGCATCCACTTTCAGTGGAAAATTGTGGTGTGCCCGTGTTGTGGTTTGGGCCATTTCATGTCTTGGGCACTAGGCCTACCCACACAGGTGAGGTAACATTTTAATAGGCACAAATATCAATTTTTCACTCTACATATTTCACCATGTGAACTGGTCTATACCCGGTGCCCAATGAGAAGCCATTGTACGGTGCAGCTCAGTTGTTGGCTCTGGGTACCTTGGGTTCTTGGAGAACCTACGAACTCTACATATCCCCACAACCAGAAGGGTCTAGTGGATGTAATGGCATATTGCTTTTGTAAATTGGAAATTGTGACAAAAAGTTATGGATGAAAACGTTGTCACAAATGACTGTTTTTTCCTACTCATTTTCAGTATTTCTTAATTTAGTTAGTTAGTTTCATGGGGAAAACCTTAAGTGACTCGAAATTGTGTCCACTTTTTAGAAATCTATAGCTTTTCCGGATCTCCTATGGGATTTATGCTGGTTTCCACCCCAAACTGGAAGTTGAGAGCGCAAAAAATAGGAAAAATGGGCTACCTCTTTGAAAAATGCCAAAACTGTGGTAAAAAAAAAATCAGTTGGTCACTTTTATCCATAGCACTTTTTCCCCATTTTCTCAAAAAGCTCAAAATGTAGCTATATTTCCCCCTTCTTCTCTGTCCCCTCTAAGGGAATCCACAAAACCTAGATACTTTTAGAAACCCTAAGATGTTGGAATAAAAGGACACAAATTGGCATTGATACCTAATGTGGGGAAAAAAGTTATGGAGCCCTCAGGGCAAACTATCCTACATATAGCCAAAAGAGGGCTCAGAACTGGGTGAGGAAGCGTGGAGGAGGCCTAGTAATTAAAGGTTTAATCCTCCTACTCCCTTGTCCACCTTTGTGTTAACACAGTAAAAGAAATACCATTGAAAATAATGTCTAGTGAAAACGAGACAGAGCTAACCTCTTCTGGGGTTAAAGTTAAGCTCCAAACCATTAATATGGGACAAAAGCCCTACATTTTAAATAACATAGGAGCTTAAATAAAGTTGGGGCTTATGTCCAATTTTATCCTGAGGAGATGCTGTTTGTGTTCTTTCAGTCATCGGAGGTCTTTGTGGGATTCTCGATCAAAAAGACAAACAAGTTTGACAAAGGAATACAATCTAGCAAGTTTGCTAGGTCTGACACTTTTTATTAATGCCCTCTGGCATGGTTAGAGCTCCTTAACAATGGCTACTAGCACCTGGTTTACCAGTGGACAACTTAGTGGTCTAAAACCCTGCTGCAATTATTTGTACCCACCATCAAAACAAAGACTCCACCCAAGTGAGGTAAAAGGAGTTCTAGGGTGTCAAGAGACTAGGTGCCCAGTTCTGGAGGCTCACACTTAAGCACTAATAGGTATCTATTAAGGGGACTGTCCAGTTGAGACATTTTAAAGATCCAACTGGTCCCACGATTTTGGATGTGGATTAGATGTGGTAGTGAGTCAGACTCCACTATGGCATTCCAAAAGTTACCACACAGTATCTTGAGAATGGACAGCCACAGGCCAGATTTCCCAGTGTGGAAGATCCCTATGGGAGTATGGTGCCCACACAGAACTAACTAGAACCTGGGCTGTAGAGTCCAATAACAGTTTTAAACTGATATCACCAGAACCACAAGGCTAGAATGATCAATCAGACTTCCGAGAACCAGGACTAAAACATGATTCAAACAGCAGTCATGTGAAAGGAAGACCATCGTGTTCCACTGGGGTGGGGCAGAGCACCCTTAGCTCAAAGGGTACTTCAAGGATGATGGAGTAATAGCAGTGATGAAGAAAGAAAGCACGTCTTAGGCTCCAGTCTGGTCAATGCATGTTCTGTGTCCTTTAAATTATCTGCAAGCCAGCTGGCTGAAGAAATCTAATGGCTTCAGGGAAGTATTGGTTTCCTGAGGACCATCCTTGATTTATCAGCCATGTTGGCCCTGCCCAGATCTTACAAGTGGTAGCTCCTCTTCTCCCAAACTTTTCACTCCAGCAATCACGGATTGGACCCCAGCCTATGGAAGAGAAAGCACCAACAAATGTTCTGCTCCTGGCAAAAAGCCTATCCTACTTAGATGTGCAGATGCTCCTTGTCCAGACAAGATACCAATCCTATGGCCCAACGGGTAATTGTTTATCCCAATTTGGAGGCACCCTCATTATAACGAGGAAAATGTAACACGTTTTCAAAGACAGCCCTGCAAAAAAGCTACTTTTAAATTCATTCAAGCTTGCATTTACTTCTACGTCTCAACCCCTGCTGCGATTCAACACCCAGGCACCATCTATAGTCAGATTATGAGCACATACTACTGATACTTTCACAACAACTCACCAGTAGGGTAGGTTGTTAGTATGTAAATCTTTAAAAGATACCAATGCAGGAGTTTCCAGTCTACAGTCAAGTAACTGACCTCTTTTCCAGAAATGAATCATTAATAGATGGACATCCTTTATAGAATACCAAGCAGTAAACACCTGAAAGGAGGAACCTGTTATTTATCCTCATCGGAGCAGGTTCTTCACTACAGTAAAGTCAACTTAATCTGCATGAAAGCAGAACCTCCAAATCCCATATCGGGGACAAGGGTCAGGCTGGTGGGAACTGTAAAAGTAGACCTTACATGTAATTTCCGACCACATATGGCTTTCTGCAGTGCAAGATCCTATTCTAGTGTATTCAAATGAACGCGTGCTGGGGTCTGCCTTGACCCAACCAAACAAGCACAACAATATTCCACAGTTTCAAGTGCATTACCAGCGAAGCTCTCTCAGAGATCAAGAGAAAGGAAACCTCTGCATTTTGCAGCCTGGCACCCTATAATCAGGGTATAACGAGGACATGCAGTTCAAGTGTGGCCAATGTACAAGATGCTTCTTTGCCCACACCGATCAATGCCTTGACCAAAGTACGTTTTCCTGTTTTTTATCTCCGTGAAATGAAATTCCATTACTCTTAGTGCACAGCTGTCTTGGGGCAGCTCTCAGCAATGCTCTTGTGTAGTAAGGAGAATCCAAACGCAGTTTGGTAGGTGAAAATGTTGACAAAAGCTAGAACTCTAAGAGGACTCCCATGCACCTACAGCATGGTAAGAATCTAATCAGAGATAGTTCCTAATGTGGCATCATTAAAGGGTGAAGGATTAGAGTAAGCTCAAAAGAAAGTAAAATCGCCTCTTGGCAGTACACTAAGATTAATAGTTCCATGATTTTGAGGTTTGGGAACAATGGAAAAAAACATGTAAATCTTTGGAAGATCCAAGGCTGGATAGCACCCGATTACTAAGATTTAGAGAAATTTGCAGAGGGGAGCTCGAAGATAATTTCCAGTGATATTATATCCTAATTTAAGCCCCAAACTTTATTCCCAAAATCATTCAATTAATAAAATCCTGGGATACAGTCCCCATCAACATTACAAAGCATACATCTAAACTAATGCTGGTAAAAAGTCTGATTGATACAACTTCCCTTGGTTTTGCATCTTTTGGACATTCAGAAACATATACTGAAATAGCTACTAATATGTGCTGCCTCAAACAGCACTAGACAATGATGTAAAAATGTGAAAGAAACAAGAGTATTACAAAGGAGATCGATTCTCCCATCAAGAAGCATCAGAATGACCAGCCTAATGTATTTATGTTCCCAAATTTCTCCCTCTTTTAGTACCAAAGACCTAAAGGCACATGGATGAGGGGTACAAAATGACTGAAATCACACACATCTCCAATTTGCATCAGGATATGCGGAAGGAACACGTTACTTACCTGTAACTGCGATTATCCAGTATTGGTATCTTTCATAGATTCACATGCCTGAATCATTCCCCGTCGTCGGGACTCCCATCCCACGACGGGGAATGATTCAGGCATGTGAATCTATGAAAGATACCCTAATACTGGATAACCACAGTATCACCAGTGACATCGGTGTGTTCCCTGGCACACAAGGAGTGCAATGATTTTACGGCAGCATGAATTGTCTCATCAATCGGGGAATTTGTAAAAGATTTCATTAAGGATTTGAAGCTTTTAAACATTATATATCTATATGTGCTACATAAACTCTAAATAAGGAATGCTATACATTTATTTTTTACAAAGTTTATATACATGCATTAACTTCTTTAGATGTGCATGCATTCTATTTTAACACATTTTAAAAGCATATAAAACATTTTTCCCATCTCCAACATCATACCTCGAACCCCAAAAAACACGAAAGGCACAAAAATAAAGGTTGGATTCAACAGTAAGTGCATACATAAATATGTAATATTGACTACTAATACCCTTGCTGTTTAGCATGCGTACATACAAAAAAGGTTAGGACAGCTGTAGCATAGGTCTACTTCTGTAACAGCCAAATTGTGCAGCAACAAGCAAAACTATACACCCATAAAAGATAGGAAAGACGGATAAAAGAGAAAGGTAAAGTACCTGTGTACCTCCGATAAGGAGGAATCACTTTCGTCAGACCTAAAGCAAACAGTGGTGGTGGTATGAAAGAGAAAAGACAGGTATCAGAAATGTTAAGAATCAGACTAAGAAGAAAAATAAAAGAATGCTTCAAGTAAGAAACATAGTAGAAGTCATAGCAAAAAAGAATTATCCAGGCCATATTAACTAACTTCTGCTATGTCAACCCTTAATTAAAAGCGTAATGATTGACAGATGCAAAAAAAGTCTTATTAACAATGGGGCACATTAGTGACAAACCTAAAGATACAGATTGAGAGTAAGCTACTTTATATGCTAGACGGCATGGGAAAGGCCAGAAGATTCAACTAGGTTCAGACTAGAGGGATACAGGAGCGCAAAGAAAATTATGATGAAATCAAAAGAATATCCAACGAGGCAAAGCGTGACTCCAAATTAGTGCACCCAAACAATAATTTGGCTTGCAATGTTTGTTAGTATGGTAGAGAATGAGTAGGCAAAATGTGGGAAAGAATACTTTAACAGACTACAACGATATCAGAAAAAAAACACAATTGAATTACTTACAACATGAAAGTTAATATGTACAGAGTACAAAACAGGAAAATACATTTACTTGGAGGCAAGTGAAAAGTTGATACTGGACATTTTCTTGCATGGTAATTCTCATCGAAAAAACAAATATCTATCACCAATCTTTCAATAATCCCAGTAGGGAAAATTGGGAAATTTCCCTCTCTATTTTCCAGATGGAGTGATATTTGCATCTGACTTTTGTTTTTCTAATGAAGTTCTAAGATGGTCATATTACCACCAGAAATGTAATTTTACAGAGGAAAAATATGCTAACTGTTTTTAAACAACACAATTCTTTACAATATTTTCAGCAAGCCCAAATTCTAATAACACCATAATATTTTTAACATATAAAGCAACAATTCCAAACAAGTTGCATGATTTTATATAGTTGGCAAGGTTTGATAACGATATAAAAGTTGTCTGGAATATTCATAAACCATTAAGAAGTTCTAGATGCTAGCATTTATGCTATGGTATTTTACATCTCTTTTATTATTTTTATCTTATTTTATAGCAAACACATGAATATCTAAATTGTGCCTGTGTTTGATTCTTTAAGGTTGGGCTCCTCCAATTAAAAAGGTTTTCTATATGCAGGGGTGAAGGGAAGGCCCTTATGATAGGGAAGAGAAAGCTGGATCAGAAGGAGCAGATTACTAAAGATTAGGTGTGTGCAGGTCTTGTGTGATGTGTTCGAACGTGAGTCTCCTAAAGTTGTTGGAGGATAGGTGAGGCCGGAAGTGTCTGTTATGTATGTAAATAGGCGATTGCAGATTTTGAATTATGTTCTGACTCAAACTGAGAGGTAGCTAGTGAAGGTTTCCCAGGATTGATTATAAGGTCTTTTCCTTCAGGTTGCCAGTGATTCTGAAGATTGAATGCTTGATCTATGGAAGCTAGCGAGTTGACATTTAGAAATATATAGGTCATAATCCTCAAACAAATAGAAGCACACAAGGATTTATGTCCAAATTGTTGAGCTGGCTTAAATGAATGAAGACTTGTTTAACAAGTTGACCGAGTAGCTCAAGCTTCTGCCATTTTTACCCACATCTACAAAGGGGTCAGAAGGGATGGAGAACGCATGCAGAGAAGGACGATGTAAAAAGAGACTATGAGCCCTTTAGTTATAGAAACACTGGGCCTTTTTACGATGGCGGTCGGTCCGTCCGACAATGAGTTGGTGAGATCACCAACACAGCGGCCGGAAGTGCCTTTTACCACTATGGCATGTACTGCGGCCCAGGAGATGGGCTGCAGCACAAGCCGCAGTGGTAAAAAGCACTTTGTGCACATCCATGCACCGTGTGCCAGGCACCATGTGGTGCCTGGCACACGGTGCATGGATGTGTGGGGGGCACTACATGTGCCCCGCAGGCAACTTAGCAGTGGCAGACGGGGGGCCCGAGAAAGTCAGTTTCTCTCTGCCTCTTGAAAAGGCAGTCCGGAAAGGGACATCTTAATCCCTACGGCAGTGCATGTGCAGGCACAGACTCTACTGCATGGATAGGATTTTGACCGCCACCCCAAAAGGATCTTGGATCCTGTCGGAGATGGCAGCGGTCCCCCCCACCACCGCCCGTCCAACCTCTGCGCTACGACTGCTGGTATTGTAATTCGGCAGTCGGACCGATGGCCTGGATGCCGAGCGGACCACCCCCTACGGCTTATTGGTGGCGGTCCTCCTGACTCGTAATGAGGCCCAAAATGTCAAGTCACTCCTCATTCACTCCTCCAGGCTTTTCAGGCTGTTGGAAACAGAACTAAAGAGCAGCTGAATATTGCTAATGAAAAAAAGGATATATATGTGCAAATTAACTGACATGTTAAAGAGCAGAGGTGTAACATGAGGCTATTTCAGAGAAAACTGGGATATGGTTCTTTTCTCTCAATAAGCAATCATTTCTAACATTGCAGGAAGACGTTGGAAGCTCAAACGGTTGCTCAAACTTATTAATGGGGGTGTTTTGCAATAATGGCCATTGATGTAGACAGACCCAGAAATTATAACCGCTAGCAATGTGTCGTTTTCTGAGATTTCTAGGATGATATCTCAAGTTAGGACTAGGATCGTTATCTAGATATTTCAGGCTCAGAACCCTAAGAAACTTCTCTCAAACTCTGGCTGTATTCTATGCCTTCCACTATAGCCCCAGATACATAAGCCATTCCCATCATTCTACATAATAATGTGTAAAAGAAACACATAAGATTCCACTGTACTCCTAAAAATCCCCTTTATATTGTGCAACTGACAACAAAGCTCTTCAAACCATAACAGTGCAGTGATAATTTCTATCTTTCAGAAGCTGCCATATGACCTTTTTGAAACTCGCCATCTATCCAGTCTACTTACCAAGTGCTGACTATAGCTCCCCAAACAAATTTAACTGTTTACTGTGGCCCTCAAACATCACTGGCAACAGCTTCAAACTGCCTATCAACACTTTTACCACTACAAAATAAACAGCGGTCTCAAACAAAACAGAGTATGGCATACAAAACAGACTGCGGCATTGCAGTAAATTGGTCCAACTCAAAAAGGTTATCTTCTCAAAGAACACCAGAAAAACCCTAAAACATCTAACCAAACCATCAAGACACTGCTTAGTTCCACTACGTCAAACCAATTCTTTAGACCCCAAAAATAATACACAACATAACAAGTTCTTCACCAAAAAACTACACAACATCACAAAAAATGAAAAACTTCCTTGCCGTTGTCCACACCTCTAGGCTGTACTAAATCCTCCCACCATACACTTGAATTCACGGCTGATGCACCAATTGAAGAGGATTACCTTTTATAGGTGGTGGAAGGAGGCAGTGAATTCATGGGTAAAGCTCGAAGATGTTGGTAGAGCCTCGGAACAGCTGCACAGTTACGAAATGTGACCACAATAAGTTGGACAATCTGGTGAGGACCCTAATCTAGTACTCGGCTAAGAGTAGAGGTAGTGCGATATGTAAAATTTAAATGCAACGTAAAACTGAGTTATAAAGTACTCAGTTACCCAGAAATGGTGTTCTGGCGCTGAAATACGAGGAGGAAAATTACATCCTGAGACAGACACAATGGTAATGTAAATCTAAAAGTTAAACAGCACGATAAAGCAGTGCTCTACAATAATTTTTTACAATAACTCATGAGTGGAAGCTCTGCCTAATGAAGTAATTTTTGATGCAGGTTTGTTGAGCATACATTGCAGGTCTAGCACCTTTAGGTGGCACCCCATGGAGATTATTAAGATTTTTAGAGCATCACAGGACAATGGGTGTCTGTTTACGTGTGTTATTAGTCAGTTTCTAATGCACAGAAACATACAGTCCCACTGAGCAATGTGTAAAAGACACAATGACCACTTTGTTTTAGCAGGGCAGTAACACAAATGTCTCTAAGTCCCATGAGTGTGTAACAATAGGAGTGGGCAGAGGGTATGTTGTAAAAGGGAACATCGACCATCAAGAATAGAAGCAGAACTTAGAATACTCCAGTGATTCAAAGACTGCTACATACGGCAACCTGTTTTGGAGATATATACAATCCTTGCTAAATTATTACATTACCAGAATGCCCACAGCCTACAGCACTACAGAAACCGCAGCAATCACATGTACGTGATGCTCAATGCCAAGAAGTGCCTGCATCTGGTTATTTATCCCACAGAACAAAGACGCATTATCATCACAAAATCCAGTAGATTCTTGAGCTCAAACCCTTGACCTATTCGCTGAACAATAGCAGCTGGCCTACATATAAATAATCACTTTTAAATTGATAATTCCCAGTAAAAAAAAAAAAAAAAAATGGAAATAGGAATGGTCTTTCCCTTCAACCAATTTTGAAGCTTTGAAGGCTCCCCCAAATAGTAAGTTATGATTAATCTAAATAATATTCTGTGGCAACAATGTGGAATTAATCATATTTTGCATTAAATTAACAAGCATAGGTTATATGCAGTTAGTTTCTGGCAGTATTATATAGGACCATTGTGTAGGCCTGCTTTGGACACTGTCTTTGGCAACAGGCACACTGAAGAAGAATTCTGTTAGAATGGGTTCATGAAAACAAACCTTAATAATTATATAAAGCAAATCCATGTGTTTTTCTGTTATTCATTGCTGCATTGCATGGTAAAACTGTAACTAAAACAACGAATTGTTTTTTTTTAATCGAATACTCATAAAAATGCTACAAAAGAAATACATGCATTAAGATTTCAGTTAGGATGTTAGTATCAGTTAAAGAGCTGTATGTTAAGGAAACGTTTCCATATGTCGTGAACATGTTCAGAAATGATTCTTCAGTATATGTATGTCCCAGGTTTTACAGACCGGGCATTAAAGATTAGTTTGAGGTTAATTTCTTTATAATATTATCAGAGAGATTGCATCCTACACTGAGGAAAGGTGTGTGCTCCTCCACTGCCCAGGAGTGGAGAAAAGCATTCCCTGTCACTTACTTATCCTGCTGAACTGCTGGGGCTGCCTGAGAAACAGTGAGTCGACTAAAAACATTCTTTTCATTACGGGGCCGGCTTGGCGGCGAGGAAGGAGGTGACAGACTAGCCTCTGAGGTTCCAGAATCTGAGCTACAAGAAAAAAAGAACATGGAAGACGCGGCTTTAAAGGTTATGGATAGTTAGATAGGTTAAATGAAGCATGCCACACACATTTGCCCGCTTTGAGATTACCCCCGTTACCACCTCCCAAACAGCTGCATTGCATGTGCATTCCAATGAATTATAGACTGAGGGGCTAGAACATAACCAGGCAAACATGAAAAGAGCTCTAAATGTAAACTAAAGGCCGCCTCTAACAATGATGGTGTGCTGTGCAAAAACATTTGTAAGGAAAAATAAGCAAAATACAAATCAAGTGACTGATGTTTTCAATGACGCATGACAGTACTTACCATAAACTACACTTGTTTATTCACGGAGTATTCTACTTGAGTATTAAATCTTCATTAAATAAACATTTTGATTTTCACAAGCCATTTATTTTCAAGTGAATAATTTGAGAAAGATATTCTACAGGCTGAAATGCGGCACATTGTTTTATGTGAATAAACACCAAAGTGCTGGGGAGAATTAAAGGGGTAAAGAAGTACTTACAGCTTCTGTTCCTTGCCTTTAGGCTTTTCTCCTTTCTCATATGTTTTCCTTCTTGCTAGGGGCGACTGATCTGGTACTTTCTTTTCATTTATTGAATGCTGTCTGGAACTAAATAGAAAAAAATACTTACTTGACTGCTCAGCAGATAAACAATATTTGTTTTCAATATTTATAACAAAATGTTACATTTGTAGCAAAATAAGTTTCCTCTGAAAAATCATTAGCCTTTAAATGTAACTGTCATCAGCATTTAACACTGTACATGTGAGGTCAAACTGTCATGTGGGAAAATGCTGTGCATCTCTTACTAGGCTGCTGCACTGGTGCCACAAGCTACAAAATGCATATGACAAAATTATAAGCAAAAATGACACAGCCTCACCTGTGTTGCTCACTACTAGAAATTTAAGACACAATATAATTCATGTCAGGTCTCACAGTGTTACCTGTCACCCAAAGCAAAACTACTGCAAAGAAAACATGCAAAGTTGCACAACACCTCATCGTCACACAAGGCAACGCAAGAATATGGCCGCCCATCTTTGGTCGGAAGGATGCTCTTATATACCCATGTAAAAATTGGACACGTACTGTACCATGGTGATCTTGTGTAACCGTTTTTGAGAAGCTACTTGTGAAACTGGTTATGTAACCAGTTCCCATTTAAAATGCTCTATCACCTGCTACATCTTATGTGGGTTATATTAAGCTGTGAATACAGAAGCAATTTGTAAGATACGGTGATTCTCTACAAGCGCCAAAACATTTTGCTGCATCTTAAACTCAGCTGTATTTGGAGATTGCCGGATTCGGCTGTTCGAGCACATGTAAAACAATTACAATGATACTGCACTGTATATGAAATGCACGAGTGAATGTTACATGTTTAACATTAAAAATCATTTAGCTTATAGAATCCTGAATGCTAAGAGAACAATACTGAATGATATGACTTTTTAGCAAGCCGCTGTCAAGCTGCATCAAGGCAGGAGCCGCATTTTATGTATTTTAGCACTGCAGAATGCTCAGATGAAATCAAGCCACACATCACTATCAGCAGAGAGGTTTAAGCTACTGTAATATAGAGTCAGTGATCGGTTAACTCAGCAGATACAAAGATAATGAAGTCTCAAGCCATAACTAATAGCTAGCAGTTATGTTACACTGGACTAAAACGAGAGAAAAGTACCAGTCAACTGTTTTAGTCTTAGAAACATGGTAAATGTTTGGTCTTATGCTGCATCACATGGAAAAGAAGCAGCACATTCCAACACTTTGTTGTTTTTTCTTATAACTGCTTGATACTCCTTTTGCGTTGTGTACCTACTGTATGTACTTTGTGTTAATAAGGACAACCTCTTAAAGGCAGATGCCATTCTTGTACCCTACCGTAGTTTGGATACACTTTACATTAAGTAATATCTTCACTCATGCCTCCTGTATCTAGCACTAATAACATAGTGGATCAATGCAGCTGAACACTTTCAACTGAATTTGCAATTTGATCTCACTCTATAGCAAGCATTAATCACGTAGTTCTGAGGTTTGACTACCTGAGAAACAACTCTTGAAATAAGATGCTAAACAATATATAAACTTAAATACAAAGAACACATTTGGACATGCATTTTGCCTTCACAATGTGACAAATTGGACGAATATGGGAGCAACAAGCTAAGATGGCAGTGTTTTCCTAAAGCTCCCGTAGGCACCCACCCTGAAATTCCTGAGACTCAATTCAGCAAGGCAGCGAAAATGCATGAATATGCTGTGCTACAGCTGGCGGAAGTATGTAGATGACCCATGTAGCAGTTACACAAATTGTGATGAAGACGTTCCCTTGCCCATGAAGACTATGGGATGCAAGAGAGCATGTAGCTTGACAGATGTGGCACAGAACGTATTTGAGTCAAATACTAGTCTCACGCTGTCTGGTGCTACAAACCACGATTTACTGCTTTGCTGTGGCCCATGTTTCCCACCTCATTGCCACTCAGCTCTCTTTGCCCTGAAAATTGCAGACCGAGGCGCAGGTCTGTAGAACTAATGGTTCAGACTGTGAGCAATAACTACAGAGGAGGATCTGTTGTAGTAAAAGAGCTAAAACATAGGACTTTAAGGGAATTATAAATGCTTACAGTATGTGTTACTTAACCAGGTTATATAATTAAATCACGTTATAGTCATTTGGGAGACATCATTTGCTTGAGGTAAGGCAGCTCAAGCCTCAAACTTGTTTCATAATCCCTAGGCTAGATATGATGTATCACTGTGCACTAACATTATTTTATCCACCAGAACATCTACCAAAGATACCAGGCACTTCAATGAACGCAAGGGAAAATGCCAGAAGAGGAGTCAATGAGAACAATGGGTCAACTTCATAAGTTTGTAATTATGGGCATTACTGTAAAGTCTGCAATGCATTCTACCACAGTGGCATTTATATAATAGCTTTGTAAAATTGGGCTTAACTATGCAGTCAGATTTGTGTTTTTTACATTAGTAAGCCTAGAGGAGGATTGCTATTCCTTGGAGATACTGTGTACAGTTTATAGCCATTATATTTTTTTTATATTTTTTTAATTAAGCCAATTAAATGATTTACAGAATGGCATATCCAGCACAGACAAAATGAAATGGAGATCATGAAACAGGGTAAAGCAGGCAACATTTCTAACTAAAGGTCGTCGTTGAGAACTGAACATTAATATCCAACAGGAATCCACACTGCTGATGCAGAGGAAACGGTGTTAGGCAGGATAACCATTTAGATATTCATACCAAACAAAGATATTTTACAGAGAAACTGCTGTTACCTAAATACCAGCAGTCTAAAATATTAAATAACATTTTAAATTATTTCTTGTAGATTGACCCCTTTTTACAGCCCATTCCTTGTTAAAAAGAGCATGTCTATTTGTTTACTAACCTTCGGGAACGATCTTTCTTGTGGACCCTATCTAACCACAAATTCGTCACCTATAGAATACTCTCTAGGTGCCACAATGGATCCAGAAACTTTTAAGGAATTATTCTGCGAACTGCTAGGTGGTGGTGTGTGGCTCCGCACTGGCTTCATGCCTCACTGAATATGGCAGAACGAAGCCGCAAATAAATGTGCCACCCCTGCGCACTGATGTCAGTTTCTTGCTTGACTCCAGTGTGCAGATTCCCAATACAGGACCTTTTTAAATGGTAAAAAGAGGCCACCCCACAGAACGGGGAGGTGAGAGGGCAGTGAGGAATCTGCAGTTAGATATGAGGATCCACCAGAAAGAGCTTCTCAAATGCAATTAACTTGTTCTTCTAATGGCAACTTCTAACCGCAGACTTCGCTTTTTAGAATAGATACCACAGCAGTACCTCCCCAAGGTGGTGGGTGTGTGCAGTTGACTCAGATCAAAACATCCTGCAGGACCGAACAGCAAAATGTTCTTCACATCGGACCTGGTACTAAAAGGCAGTTGTGCTTCGTGAACATGTCTACTGACGCCCATGTTGCAACCTGGCAGACGTGAAGCACATGCACTCCGCATGTCAATGCAGTGGTAGAAGTCTTAGCCCTAGTGTAGGGGGCACTCAGTCTTTCTACAGGCTTCTTTTTGGCTGCTCTTTAGCATATCTTAATAAAGGTTATCCACCTCAAAAGTCCTCTTCCACACAGCTATCCTTTTTTTGCTGCAGAGAATCTCACAAATAGCTGATCGTCCACCCGATGTTGGGGTCCAACCAATAGAACCTCCCCTACTCTTTTGAGGGGTGAGGTGGGGGTAAAGAATGCAAGGAGAATCATGGGCTGCCTGACATGGAAAGGAGCCTTTCGGTAAGAAGGTCAGGCATGTCTGCAACACCAGTTTGTCCAGAAACACATTAGTTTAGGGCATTTGTACCGATACTGCCTGAAGTTCACTCATGCGATGAGCTCAAAGGATCGACATGAAGAAGACTTTAAGGTGAGAAAATGGAAAGGCACTGGCCTGAAGGCAGTACACATGAGAAATAGCAAGACCAAGTTAAGGTGCCCCTGTGGCATCACATATGGTTGCTAGAAAAGACGTATGTAACAGATTTAATAAACTGCATCAAAATAGGTGATTTAAAAAAGGATGGTTAGTCCAGCAAACACAAAAAAGCAGAAAGGGCCAACACAAAACCTGGTACCAAACTCTCCTTGCCCTATTAGGAGCCACTAGGATGACTTGTGCCGGACGTTCCTGATCTTTTTTAGAAATCAGGGCAAGAAAGGCACTCCGGTCGAAATGCACCTCCAAGAGAGAGTATATGCTGGAACTTCAATGCACACGTTTTGATACTGTGCACACTCAAAGGTGGTGAAATGATCTAGCCTGCCCACCCTCCCCCCCCCCCCCAAAACCGTTGGAAGAGGCTCTGCAACACCTCAGGATGCAGACGCCTTTCGTAACAAACCAGATAAGCATGTACGCCCTGTCATACAAGCATCCCATCAGGTGGCTCACAATCAGGGAAATGCCCTCTGCACCAGCCAACTCCAGTGGAGCAGATCCTCTTGGCAAGGGACCCAGGACCCAATGCCACCTTGCTTGTTGTATTACCAAATGGCTGTGGTGTTCTCCGTGAGGACCTCTACTAGACTCCTCTTGATGGACAAGGCCTTCAGTGCCAGATGAATGGCACACAACTCCAACAGATCAATGTGAAGTTGAGTTTCTGCTGGAGACCGGAGTCCCTTGATCTTGAAGGCCGCCAGATAACCTCCTCAACGCAGCAATGACGCATCCAGCACCACTGTCAGTTCAGAGTTGAGAAGGGAGAGGGTCTTCGGCTGGCCCAACTGTGGCCAAGAAGCCACCACAGCAGATCATGTGCAGTCATCTCTGAAACCTGGATAGCATCGGACAGGTTTACCTGGTGTGGGGCCCACTGGGACTTCACATCCCACTGCAGAGCCGACACATGCCACCTGGCGTAGTCTACAAGAAGGATGCTGGAAGATAACAGGCCAAGAAGCCTCAGAGCTGTTCTCACTGAGATCCAGGACAGAGGCTGAAACCTCAGGATCATAGTCCAAACGTCTTCGACTCATTGTGAAGGAGGAAAGCCCTTAACTATACAGTTATTAGGACATTTTAAATTAAAGGAAGCCTCTGTGAAGGAGTCAGGTGCAACTTTGGCTCACTGATCGTAAAGCCTAATGAAGTCAAGAGGTTTTCCGTGTTCTGGAGGTGGTCTGCTAATTACTGAGGACAGCCTGTCTTGAACAGCCAGTCATCTAGGCATACGAAGATTGGTATCACTGACCTCCAAAGATGGTCGATGACCACTACCATTACTTTTGTGAAAACACCCAAGGGGGAAATGGTGCATGCGGACAGTAGCATGGCAAACTGAAAATGCTCCTGGCTTACCTTGAAGTGCAGGTAAATTCTGTGGGACTGCAGGATGGGTAGATGAAAATAAAAGTCCTGCATGTCCAAGGCAACCATCTTGTCACCGAGATCCAGGGAAGACAGCACTTGGGCTAGCATGAGCATTTTGAATTTATTTCTTCAATAAGAAGCCATTCAGAGAACAAAGATCTAAGGTAGGCAGAATTCCAGAATCCTTCTTCAGGTTGAAAAGATAGCACGTACCAACCCATTCCTCTTTTTGAGTTCGGCACCCTCTTAATGGCTCTTTTGGAGAGCAAAACTTACACTTCTTGCAAAAGAATACACACGAGATTCGTTCTGATGGGGGTGGAAGAGTAGTCAGAGCAGAAATGAAGGGTAGGTTACAGCTATACTGAAATAAATGAGTATTTATCTGTCAGGGATGATGGATCACCACCCTGAGAGAAAATGCGCAGATTTTGCCTCTCACCAAGTGGTTGTGCACCACTAAATGCATGCTAAAATGATTTGGCGGCTTTTGCACAGGGGAACGAGACTTGGAAAACTGGTGCCCTTGGTGTCCTACACCTTGTCTGCCTGAAAGGGCTGGAGCTATTACAGCGCAGGCAGGGGAGACGGACACTGCCTGTAGACCAGCCCCCTAGAATAGCCTCTGAACTTTCAGAACTGTTAGGCAGAGGTCAAGAGAACCAGAGAGGGTGCTGTGGTCCTACTTTTCTTAAAGCATTCTAAAGCACAGTAGGCTTTTTCACCAAACATGCATGAGCATCGAAAGGCATGTCCATGGAGGAGGTCTGTATGTCTCTAGAGAGTCCTGTGGAGCGCATCGATGCATAGCAGGGGCACCATACTAGTGGCAACCACCCTTTCCAGACAATCAGTAGCATCAAGGTCAGCATGAATCACAAATTTGGTTGAATCTTCACTGAGCTGAATCATTTGAACCAGTGGCACCATAAGGTCTCCTGGGAGCGCTGGCAAGATCTCACTGGCCATGTCCCAGAGCATATACCGACATGACATAAACAAACTGTGATGACTCACCGCAATGCCAGTCTGGCAGAAGAGGACATTTGTTTTACTAACACCTCAGCCCTCTTAGACTCTCTAGGAGAGTTGGTGGGAATGAGTAAGGCTAACTTGCAGTCCCTGCAGCAATAAGGTTGGCAGAATAATCAAGAAAAATTGGACATTGCTCTGCACTTTCACACATTTTTCTGAACCTCCTTTACTATCCTACAAAAGAGGAAATAATCTATCAGACAAATTGGTCCATGCCATTACATGCCCGTCTAGAGAGAAGAATGACCAGTCAGTTACATCATTATGGGGTCTTCCACCAATCATAGGTCACTTTAAGTGCCAGAATTCTAATGTCTGTGACCTTACCAATAACACGAAGGTTTTTGTTACCACATAACATACTTACCAACTTAAGCATTTTTCCAACTGTCGCACCAAAAATGTTATCTATGCGATTCGGTGCCCATGTAATTTACTTTACATAGGCCAGACGACACAAATGGTGAAAGATCGCATCTCCCAACATAAGAGTCGTATTAGATGCAATGTCACTACTGCACCACTGGTAACACATTACAAAGACAACAATCACTCGGTAACAGACATGCTCTGGCAGGTCATTGACCGACCACAACTACCCATTCGTGGTGGTAATCTTCAACTCCTGATGAATAAATGGGAGTTTAGGTGGATCACACGCAGTAACTCTGTAGCCCAAGGCCTAAATTCCCTTGATGAGTGGAATACCGTTATCACTATAACATAGAACTGCCTATCCCTACTTCTCTAAGCTATGTCCAGGTTTCTATTCTGTATGGACATTATCTCTGATCGTCATTATGTTCCAGAGCTTTAAATTACTGTATCTTTATTGTATATATTCCTTTCCGAATGTCTGTTCCTTAACTTATGGAATGTAATTTTTTATTTTTACTGTTTCATTTGAGTAATTGACATGCCCCAATTCATGCAACTTGTTTGAGCCAAATGTTTTCCTACTCAGGATGCTATTGATTACCTATCCCTTAACTTTACATTATGTTTGCCCTGTTAATTTACAATCGTTCAATATATTTGGATTTTTCCACCATGTTGTGTATTTATTAGTCCATGCCAAGTTGTTACTCGCTTTGTTATCTTTAATCGGCCTCCTTGAATGCAATTATATGATTCTTGAATGGAATTATATGATTCTTGATTACCTTGAATGTTTTGTAATACACGTGTATGTTCCACTCATATTCGGTGCCTTTGAAACGGCGTTTTACTTTCCGCCGTTTTTTCTAGCTCCTACTGTCCCCTTCTTACAACTCTCCAACTTCCCCCTGGGGCACCTTACAATGGCTCCCGCTTTCTAGTTGTCCTTGTAGTTCACGTACGGCAAGCATCGTTACGTGATCTTGCCGACGTTTATTTCCGGGTACGATCCTTCCTTGTACTCGTGAGACGCTTTACTCGTCCCCGACCTCGTTTGGATTTATTCCGGCTCCCGTTGCCTCTGACAGACTATACACCCATCGGACTCAACCCGCCGCCACCCTCGCCCAATTTACCGGTAAGATAACAGCCCTCCCTCCACCCACCAACGAGCTTTGAATCTTGATCATTGCCCCTTTTTCTGATTTGCTTGTTTTCCCTTCTAGAGCATTGCCCTTTAATTTACTTGTCCACGACCTCGTTGGATTCTTTGCGCCCCCTTTGCCTCTTATTGAAAGCATATACTCATTGGATTTAACCCGCCGCCACCCGCCAAACTTACCGGTAAACTAATCACCCTTCCTCCATTCACTAACTATCTCTGAACTTTGATCATTACCTTTCCTTGATTTCATTGGCTTCCCTTTCAGATTGTTGCCCTTAATTGCACTTGCCCGCTGTTCCCTCCTCACCGGACTTGCCATTCCTGGTAAGTCCTTGCAACCGTTTTTCTAACCCTTGCACTCCACTTAAATCCTTACCTAACCATTCTTTTCCCTTTTACTCAGACTTCCACTCGCGCTGGATTACTGCCTCACGTTATTCCGCCTCTGACTGCCAGATGTACAGGATTCATTTTCCTTCCTCCCCCTCATTGAATACCTACAGGAACCATTGTCCTTCTACCTTCTTCTCCGGTTTCTTTCATTTCTGGCCGGTTACTACTGTATTAATTTACCCTCTTTTTCTTCTTAGAGCACTTTAAATTGAATTATGTAACCATCGACCTGATGATGACCTCAAGTTAGAAAGGTCGAAATGCCGTTGACTCTACAACGCCAATTGCGGCATTTCTATAGGTCTCCACAAACAATGGATTCATGTTTTGTGATTTTAAATACCTTGTTTGACCTTCACTGATGACCTTATTATTTCTTTGCACCTCCGACGTTGTTTCTTAATCACTTGAGTCACTGTGCCATTTATTCATCACAACACTTTTCAGTGCACAACTGACTGTTATGGTTACTGCAATTTAGTTGTAATTCTGTGCTTCTATATGCAAATAACAATCTTTTCACCTTGTTTTCTTCCCTGTGCTATGTGATTGATACACTGTTTAATCAGTCCCCCCCGCTTGGTTTATCTGTTGAGACGTTGTTTCCACTGTTTTAACATTGAGAGTGGCAGGATGTGGTTGAGTCTTGCTGCGCCTTCTTGGGTTTATGTTTGGGCTTATCGGAGGACTCCGACCACAAAGCTGACCTCTTGCAGGAACAACCTTGGGAATGGAAGCAGGACTTGGAGAAAGATTGACACTTACACAAGGCCCGCAACTACTTCTTGTATTTGGCAATGTACAGCTTTGCTTCCCTATCCCAGATCAGCTGCATAAGCGTGCACTCCTCGTGTCCTGAGCCCAAGCACCAGAGACACACCTCATGTAGGTCCGTGACAATATCTGTTTCCGTCAATCTCGCCATAGTTTGAACCCTGTAGTTGTAGGAGGGGACATCATTCCCTAGCACGCTGAATTTTATTAAGAAGGCAGTGAGAAGACCGGTGAAATTAGAAGCGGAGCTCTGGATTCTTGGTCCATTCTTTGGTCCATTTTTGGTCCTTCGGATTCCCATCCGAAGGACCAAAAAAGAAGAAAACTGATGTCAGGGTGCAGGTATGACATTTATATGCTTTGCCACTCCATCATGTCTAGGGTAGTACTGAAATTGTGCAGCGCCCTACATGGCAACCCAGCGGCATGAAGCATTGCTAAAAGGTTTCTAGGTCCAGTCTGATATCTGCAGAATATTCCTACGGTGAGGGATCTGCAGCTAGAATTATCCATCAACAATATTTCTGCTAAATTTCAGTTATATTAAAGTAGTAACTTACGCTATCACTTAATCTGAGTGGTACTATTACCGTTAATGGTAAAAAGAAATTCAGACTATTTTGTATCCTTTCTTAATAGCTATTCACAATGTGAGTGGCAACTAGGCCTGGGCAAAATGCCCATTACAGGGGTTCAGTTTTGAGCCAGTGGCATTACGCTTGTTAAACAAAATTCTACTAACATGCCATGTTGTGCAATTCCACACCATTCGCGTCAGAGTGCACAAGAAAGACGCAATTTACCAGAACTCGTTTTCTGTTTGGGGAGCTTGTGTATATTCTGCTATTTTTTTAAAATGCAAAATGGGTTAAACATGGATGTAAGAACACACACTAGAAGTGTCTGTAGTAAATTTTTCATTCCACATAATTGAGTAATTTTTCAAAATTTTTCCGAAAGTTTGAGGAACCAAATTAGCAAAATCCTACTGGCAACATACACAAAAGGCACATTTTTTAGTTTTGCAAGGCCAAACTTACACGCTTCCAATTTTAGATGGCAAACTGGAAGGTAGAGCTGCAAGCTCCTTTTCTCTAGCTGAAATATCTGCTGCCTCATTGTGCAGTCTGGTTTCCTGAACTTCCTCAACGGATGCAAGATGGCCAGGTGAAATAGTATCCCCTGCACCAATATCTGTGGCTGAATCGTTATTATCGGCATAAAGCAACTCCATCTGTGTAGTAGTCCGCCTGCGTGCCTGCATACAAATCAGAAAACATAAATTATTTTCAAAAGGAGAAGCTTTTACCTCTTGTGATATACATTCATCATCATGTTCATCTTCAGTTTATTAGAATCATTGATTCTTTAAACATAAATAGAATTACATTAACATTAGAATTATTATATTGTTATGCATTGCTTCAGTAGGAAGCCTCTATCATTCATATCAAATTCTAAATCTGGTAACTCACAGCTATGAAGTAGCCACCATTGATAACAAAACTTGTGACCCACTATTGCTATGTCATAAAGGTCTTCCAGGCCAGGCTTTCGGTGCTCTCTAAACGCTTGTCAGTGCAGTGCTTCTTATTTACTTTCTCTGAAAGCAGAAAGCAAAACTGCAGGAGGGGGTAGGAAGGTGGTGGGGGGTTGTTACAGATTGTAGGTAAGTTGTTTTCACATCTGGGTCCGGGAGGAGAGGCCATGTTATGTATAACTCCCCCATTACTTCTCTACCCTGAGAAGCAGATGAAAACAGAAGTTAATGATGTTATAGGCCATACATAACAAAATTATAAATGGGTAAAAAGTTAATTTGGGAAACAGAGCATAATTAAAGCTGCAGTATAAAAAAAACAAAAGCAAAACTTGGCTTTTCCATACTTTGCCTTTTTTTCTAGGATGAACAGTGATAAGCAGAAAGGAAATATTTATGGCAACAACTTTTGGTATTTATAGAAAGAAAAGTGTTGTAGCCTATTAATATAATAGGATTTTCCACAGACTTGTTATAAAAAAAACAAGTTTAATTGTAGGTTCAACGAGCCACCGCACAACACATCCAGTGCTGACAAGATCCCAACTGTCTTCTGTCCGAACCCCTTGACATCAGCCCATTATGACTACATACAGAACGTTTACTCACCTAACAAGCATTGCT
Organism: Triturus cristatus; assembly: GCF_964204655.1. NCBI lineage: Eukaryota > Metazoa > Chordata > Amphibia > Caudata > Salamandridae > Triturus > Triturus cristatus. The sequence continues at coordinate 1,100,102,469 of NC_140585.1, forward strand.
AGGCATAACATATTACCTCTTTTTGAAAACAAAACACAAAAATACACACAACACGATATGAAAGAAAATACAATAAAACACAACTAATATCGTACATATAACTAAATATCTATTCCAGAGATCATTTTTAACATCACCGCAATTTCCACGGGAGTTGCTTGACACGCGTGGATCTTCTGGGCCCCATACACAACTCACTGCTACCCCCAGAAGAATTAGAATCAAATGAAGAAGAAGCACCACCAGCGGATTGGACCTTGACAACTTTGCTCAAGTTCCACCAGTGACCTCCTTCAACCATCACTGCACCCCCACACACTCTCTCCACGCGAACTGGTTCACCAAAATTCTTTCCACCCTTGCTGACAAACCTTGTGCTTTTAATTCGAACAAGATCACCAGGATTAAGCTCAACCAACTTGACTGAATTCTTGATATTATATCTGTCAGACATCTTCTTCTGAGCATCCTTCACACGCAACTCCAAAGCATCCTTATCAACATTAGAAGACACCTTGCCGGCCACAGTCCTCAACAGCCAAGCAGGATATAACACAGAAGTAGGAATCCTCCCCTTCAAAGACACAAAAGGAGCAATTTTGGTAAGAGAATGAGGTGTCGTGCGATAGAACCACAACATAGATCTCACCGCACCTTCAATGTCGAGACAGTTTTGCTTTGCCCATTTGATACAATCACCAACGACCCTGTTCATTCTTTCCACCAAACCATTGGTCTGTGGATGCCCAACTGAACTTTTTAAATGTTTTACCCCTGATTCCTTCAGAAAATTTTCCATGTCCTGGCTTACAAATTGCACACCATTGTCTGACACAATGACTTCGGGAAAACCCTCCCTCATGAAAATTTCTTTGAGGAACAAAATAGCATTATTGGCAGTAGGAGCCGCACAAAACTTTACCTCCGGCCATTTGCTATGGAAATCCATTAACACAAAGGCAAAACGAAGATTGTACGGAAGGAAATTGAAGGGACCAACTAGATCTATTCCCACTTTCGACCACGGTCTCATGGGATAATCAATCGGTTGTAGAGGAGGTGTAACAACCCTCAATTTCTTTTCCGCACCACTACACACACCACACAACTTCACACTTTCTTCAATATCTTTATCCATCGAAGGCCACCAATAATGCAATCTAAGGCGCCTTTTGGTCATGGTCGCCCCCAGATGGCCATCATGCGCACAATCAATGAGCTTAGAACGAATACCTGAAGGGGGAACACACCTGCCATCTCTCATAATCACACCATCTTCAATAGACAGCTCATCAGAAATTTTCCAAAAAGGTTGAATCTCCTGGCTTACACACCTTTCACGTGGCCAACCCTTAACAATGAACTCTTTCACTCTTTCCAAGCACTGATCAGCTTTCACAGCCACATTCCATTCCACCTCACTACAAGCCTTGTTATCCACTGCATCTACCACAGCGATAAAACAATCCTCTTTGTCCTCCTCCAGGTCTAACGGGTCATCATCACTCAGCGGCAGTCTAGACAACATGTCTGCCCTGACATTCTGTTTTCCCGGTATATGCTTGGTGACAAAATTATACTGTAACAGCTTCGTGGTCAAGCGCGCAATTCTGGGTGTTGCATACTTTACTCGCCCCCCCCCTAAAATGTAAACCAACGGTTTATGGTCAGTGTGAATCTGGAATTTTCTTCCCCAAACATACGTCCTAAACTTTTCACACGCCCAAAAGCATGCCAATAATTCCTTCTCGATAACTGAATAATTGACCTCAGCATCTCTCAAAAGCCTGGACGCATAACTGATGGTGACCTCTTCATTACCCACAACTTGCGTAAGAACTGCACCCAAACCATAGTTGCTGGCATCCACCGTGATGATGCAGGGTATCATCGGGTCATAGGCCCTTAAGGACTTCGCATTCGTCATTTCAGCCTTGACAAACTCGAAAGTTTCTTGACACAACTCATCCCACACAAACATGACATTAGATCTCAACATATTGGAAAGCGCTTTCATTTTACTGGCATAACCTGGGATAAAGCGCGAATAGAATTCACACAAACCCAAGAACGAACGCAACTCTTCCTTATTCTTGGGACAAGGACACTCCACAACAGCCTTTACCAACCCAGGCCTCGGACTCACACCCACACCAGAGACCAAGTGTCCTAAGAACTCTATCTCCTTCTTCCAGAATTCGCATTTGCTTTTCTTAACCACAATCCCATCCTCGTCGCCAAAAATATGTTGTAGCCTATTAATATAATAGGATTTTCCACAGACTTGTTATAAAAAAAACAAGTTTAATTGTAGGTTCAACGAGCCACCGCACAACACATCCAGTGCTGACAAGATCCCAACTGTCTTCTGTCCGAACCCCTTGACATCAGCCCATTATGACTACATACAGAACGTTTACTCACCTAACAAGCATTGCTAGGCATAACAAAAAGAATCTCTCTACAACTTAAAATATATATATATATCTTGAACTAAACTGATTCTAATATCTTTTTACAACACACATCTGCTTTGCAGTGTGCTTAATTCTGCTGTCGAAATTCTACTGATTCTTAATGTTTGTGAACATGCTATTCTCAATCATAGGAAGCTAGGAGTTCCATGACCATATAACACATCTGTAAATGAAGTCCTTGGTGATTTTCAATATCTTTATAAAGTAAGGTGTGGGAGACTTCAGCCTATATACTACAGATACAATTGCTTGTTTTATCAGATCCTTTGCGTGTACTCCAAACCGAAGTACAACTGTTGAGCTGCAGCATACGCAGACTAAATGTTATCAACAACAAATAATATGGATATATTTCAATACCATCGTTTTTCCAGGCCCACAAATATTTAAATAGCCTTGTCCCTTCAAATACCGTGTTTATGGTACATTCTAGTTTTAACTTCTAGTACTTTTTTTTTACTTCCTAATTGTTTTTCTTCCTATAGTCTAGCCAAAATGTTTGGACCCCAAGACTATGGTAGGTGTTCTACCCAAGGAAAATGTATTGTTCTACTCAATTTCATAAGGTCCATCAACATAAGCCTAATTAGAAACACACTAATATATATATATACGCAAATACACACACATTTATATATATCTGTGCCCTACTCCTTTCAACCCAGGAATGACGCCATGTGTGGAGACAAAAAATCTCTTTTATTCGGCCTCAGTCGAACGCATTTCGGAGCGTTCTGCTCCTTGCTCATCGACAATAACGTTTTGAATGCGGCCATGTTTTAAACGTACTGCTTACGATTTCTACGTGTCACGTGTAAAACTACAAGATAAAAAGTGAACACAGACTTTTTTGTTACTTCACAACTCAGCATGATTAAACACCAATATTCATCTTAATTTCTCAAATCATTTATTCCCTACATATAATACATTTATGACAATTTTCATTATAATTTTATGAAAGTTTTTCTATAAAATTACGACTTTGCAAAGTTTACAGTGTTTGCAAATTACAACCATAGAATTGATATCAGTTGCATAGTGCCCTTACTAAAACATGAAAACCAATTGTTTTCAAATTCCAAATCTATTGCTGTACAGCCCAAATGGGCAAGAACACTGCAATTTCAATTCATGTGTCAATACTGAGCCCATGTGAGCTATCTATTCCACCCAACAATTAATACAAAGAGAACTTTATGTACACATCTCGCCCCAGTGGGCTACTAGGAGTTTTGACTCTTATCGGTCTCGGTCTGATTGTAAACAACCCCTATTTCCCCTACTGAAAATAAAGAGAATTAAAACCTTATCTTCTTTTCATTCTGCAACATATATGAGACAAAAGTTAATGTTACAATATTTGCAAGTGAGTGTACAGGTCTTCTTCTGCGTTCAAGCCTTCTGGGTGTTTGCAGTTCAATTTTATTACATACCGTGACTCTAATCTTCTAAGTTTCTTTTCCCTGTGTCCGCCCCGTTTTGTCTGCTGCTACTGCATCTATCACAGAGTATGTGAGACCTTTGCTATCCGTGTTATGGAATTTTTCGAAATGGCACGCAATTGGATACGTGCGATCACCATTCTTCATTGCCTGTAAATGCTGCAAAATTCTTTTATGGACTTCTAGGATAGTGCTGCCTACCTACCTCAGGCCAAAGGAAACTGAAGCACGTAGACAGCAAACTCCGTTTTACAAGTAAATTCACCTTTGATGTTTTTCATTACTCTCGACAATCCTGGTCTATATTGGGTAGTGTTAATTCCATAAAGACATGCCATACATTTAGGACATTTCCGAAACCCTTGTTTTCTACTTAGCCAGGTTTCCTTAGATTGCTGTTGTCTCAGGGTGTTTCTCCCCAAAATCTGCTTAAACGATTTTGATTGTCTAAAGGTCATTTGCGGTCTCCGTGGCACCACTTTACCCAGTATAGGATCGTTCTTGATTACGTGCCAATGTTTAAGATACCTCTTAATCTATCTTGTTGGACACTGTACTTAGTTATTAGACAACACTGATTGCCTGAGGCTTCTGCTCTTTTTTTCTTCTTTTCTTTTTTATCAAAAAGGATTTCCTCTCTTTTTCTCTTTGCCACTTTCCTCATTTATCCATTTATTTGGGTACCCTCTACTTTGAAATCTATGTTTAAGACGGGTAAATTCTATCTTAGTTTCCTCATCACTGCAGTTACGTTTAGTTCTTATGGATTCTCCAAACGGTATGCTTCTTTTTAAGTTGATAGGATGGAAACTTGTTGCATGAAGCAACGTATTACCAGCGAGTTTCCTGTATAGTTTCGTTACTATCCTACCTTCTTTGATGTACACTGTAAGGTCAAGAAAGTTGACACTGTGTTTGTGGATATCACTAGTGAAACTTAGATTAAGCTCATTCTGTTGGATCTTACTGATAAAGGTTTTTGCTTGCTGCTCTGAGCCTTTCCATACCAGGAATAGGTCGTCAATATAACTACTCCAATGCAGAATGTGTTCTTCCCATGCTACCTGATACTGCGTCCGGGTCACTTGCTCCTCCTACCAGCCCATATTCAGATTTGCATAAGTGGGGCGAAGCAGGTGCCCATAGCAGTACTGCATACCTGAAGGTAAAGAATTTCATTGAATAGGAAGAAATTGCTTGTTAGACACACTTCCACCATCCTCAAGACCATTTCAGTATGTGCCCACAATCTTATTGGTCTAGCTCCAAAGAAAAGCTTAATTGCTCTAAGCCATCAATATGTCTGATGCTTGTGTATAATGTGGACACATCAATTGTGATCAAGAAATGACCATCTTCCCAGGGATGATCGTAAATTCTCCTCAGAAAATCTCCTGAGTCTTGGATATATGAGGGGAGTGACTGCACCAAATTACATAGAAACAAATCCACGTATTTTGAAGTATTCTCATATGCGCTGCCTATAGCTGATATATTAGGGCACCCTGGGGGATTTACTGTGTGTTTGTGTATTTTTGGGATTAGATAAAATATAGGTATCCCCGGTTGATCAATTTTTAAAAACACAAATTCATCATGATTAAGGAGGCCTTGATCATACCAGCTCTTTAACTCAGTGTTATAATTGTGATGACTTAAGACCATATCTTTTTTTTGTTACCTTGATATAACACATTTTGTTATTTAGTTGTTTGTATGCCTCAGTTAAATATTTCTGTTTGTCCCCAAAGGACAACATTGCCCTTCTCACTATGCAGTTCTCATTCTCACTCAATTTCTTGGTTAATGCATAGTAGGCCTTTTGTCTCTGCGTGTTTAGTGAATTTTTATTCTTATTTTTCTAAGGGAGAGAGCAAAGGAAGATATATATATATATATATATATATAGAAACAAAGTCCTGAATTCCCCAGTAGGAAAAGGGAACTGCAAACAGGTAAGGACCTCTTCACCACGCACAATGCTGACGTCCAAAGTAAAAACAGCAAACGATTCCAGATTTTTCAATTCTGACGTTTTATTACATTGTCAGACAAGTGTCCGCCTCAGACGCGTTTCGATCGCCTCCGCGATCTTGATCACCTGACGCGCTGGTGCCGGACCATCCAATTTAAAATAAGATTCACCCAATCACAATGCTCAGTGTTAATAGACATAACAGAAATACTGCAACATAGAGTGTGTATACTTAAAGAGATGCCGAAAATCAGTCGGAAACAAAAGTAACCGGGTTGATGGAACAAATTGATACATAAAATGCAACAAAACAATTCATAGCAAATGAAATACACGGCTAGTGCCCCTAAATGCTAGAATGCTAATTCTCAAACCCTAACCACGGCTCGCATGTTTTTCGAAAGAAATGGCAACAATACTTCATTTTTTTGTCCATAGAAAACACACTCTCAATAACTAAAGTTAAAGGAAAAAACTATTTTTTACAAAAACTAAAAATTAAAAAGCATAAATAGGGATGAAAAAAATTAATAAATAAAAAAAAAGGAGGAAAAACAAAGAAGCTAGAGCAGAAAGCATTAGAGTGAATACTCATACTGTAAAAGACTGCCAGTCACAGAAAAATCGCTAAATTGAAGTTGTAAGTGCTATTAGATTGACCGCATTCAGAGTAAAAATAAACAACCCCAAAAGAAACATATTTTACAGAAAGTTATGCAAATCCTCACTCGTGTTCATCCCATTTGGCATCTTGGTATCTAATAATAGGATGAAGGAGGATTCTAGCTGGCGTAATTGTTTTTCTCTGTTGCCCCCCCGAATTGAAGGTGGTACCGCCCCAATCACAAAATAAGTCAGGTCACTGACCTTATTGGCATGGATGGCTTTAAAATGTCGTGCAACGGGATATGTGGGGTCCGAGTTTACAATCGCACGAAGATGTTGTAAGATGCGATTGAAAACCGGTAGTTTAGTGCTCCCCACATACCTTAAGTGACAGGTACACTCTAACACGTAAACCGCAAAATCAGTGCGGCACGTGAAATGTTGTTTTATTTGTACCGGAACAATGCTAAATGCAGTGCAATATTCAGAAACATTAATTCCGAATTTGCACGCACGGCATGAAGCACATTTGAAAAAGCCAAAACGTGTTAGCCACGTGATCTTTTCTGTGACTTCAGGATTGGATTTAACTAACGCATCCCTCATTGAGGGTGCTCTCCTGAAAATGATGTCGGGTAGATTTGGCAGTAGAAATTTCAGAGTCATGTCGGTTAAAACAATAGGCCAGTGTTTGTAAATGATATGTCGCAAGCTTTTGTGCTGTTTACAAAACGTTGTAATTAGTCTGATGGGTTGAATGACCTCCATGTCCACCCCCGAACTTGGACAAATAATTTGAGGCTTACCGGCACTGAGACAGATTTCCCGAGAGCAAAGATTGGCTTTCTCAAGGGCTTTCTTAAGATTGTCTGGTTTATATCCACTCGCCTTCACTCTTCCCTTGGTTGGAAAACAAACGAGCGCAGACCCAGTCTTATTCGTGCAGTTATTTATTAGCCATTCTCCGCCATTACGCGTTTCGGGCGATCCCGCCCTTGATCACATGACAACACTTTGGCTGATGACCGCTCTTTTTAAAGTGCAAGTGCTAGTGCATCAATTAATGGACATAGAAAACATACATTTCCTTCAACGTTACAGGTATATACCCCGCCAAACTTAATAACCACATAATGTCAATGTGTTATCCTGATAGTATTTTTCACATCATATGAGATAACTCATAGGTATTACCATAACTTGATAATCGCATAAATGCATGAAATTTGCTTCACAATATGTCCAATACAAATTATTATAAAAAAATTAACAGTGCCCTCACCTCAACAATTTAAAGTGCAATATAACCTATTATTTAAAGACTAAATTCATTCAAAGAAAACTAGTTGATGACCTTGGAAGATTGCAATTTTTTATTCTGACCTGATTCTGGCATAATGCTGATCCAAAAACCAGATCTAAACAGAAAGCAAAGTTGTATCAATAAATATAAAGTGCATTAAAGGTTTTGGATGATACGTACGAATGTTTATATTGAACTATTTCTAGGAGATCCAACAGAAACCGTAAATCACTTAGTAGAAGCATATAATATACTTTCTATTTAATTTCTAAAAACATTCCTAAAAACTAATTTTATATTCAATAAATAGCCATATATATCATCCTAAAATATTACCTAAAATATTCATGTCCAAAAACAAACTATGGTGATGAAGACTCCCACCAAACCATCCAAGGAGGACCAAAGTGAAACAAAGAAGCAAAACCACATATATATAATCAATTCGTCCCTGTGGACTGTCATTTACAGCGTGAGACTTAAATAAACATATCCCCTCCATCACACTTTCTATATATCAACTTACATCCTATTATGAGCATATTTCAAACTTCACAAAAACGTGTAAAGGTCTTCACTGTTATTAAGCCCCATCGGGTGTTTAGAATCCAGCCGTAAAATGTATGTTGTTTCTAATTTCCTTAGCTTGGATTCCCTATCCCCTCCTCTTTTTTGTGGGGTGACTGTATCGATAACATAATACTGCAAGAATCTTGGATCAGTGTTGTGAGTACTTTTAAAGTGTCTAGCGACCGGGTAACTTTCATCATTATTGTTGATCGCTCTCAGGTGTTGCAGAATTCTTTTATGCACCGGTAATTTCGTGCTCCCTACATACCTCAAGTTACATCTACAGGTGAGCACAGACGGCAAATTCGGTCTTACATGTGAGATAATGTTGAATATCACACGATTTAGAACCAAATGCTGGAACATAGTTCTTAGTATTAGTTGCATATTTACATGCTTTACAGGATGCACATTTAAAGAATCCTTTTCTCATTGTTGACCAGGAGCCTTTGTTACCTGTTTCCAAGTTACTTCTGACTAGAGCCATGCCCATACTATTAGTCTTTCGGAAGGCAACTGAAGGACTACTTGATAATAGTTCTCCAATTATAGGGTCATCCTTCACAATAGGCCAGCTTTTTCTTACAATATTCCTGATCTGTTTCTCCTGCCGTGAAAATCCTAAAATCAAACGAATAGGTTCCTGCTCTTTTTTCGAGTCTAATACAGTCTCTTTCTTTTTTAACAAATCCTGTCTTGCCAATGATCTAGATTTAATGATGGCAGACTCTATGATCTCTGTATTATAACCTCTATTTAGGAATCTCGCCCGGCTTTCGCCTTGTTTGATGGTACATTCATTATCCTCACTACATACGCGTCTGATCCTGAGCATCTCCCCGTGGGGGATGCTCTTAATCAGATGTGGAGGATGGGCACTCGAGGCGTGTAATAATCTATTGCCCGCTGTGGGTTTCCTATAGAGGGTAGTGGAGATCTTGTTGTTGATTATCTTGATTTCCACGTCAAGAAATGTGACCTTTTCCTTGCTAATGTGTGAAGTGAATTTTAAGTTGAGTGTATTGTCATTCAACAATGTAATGAAGTCAGTGGCGCTTTCAACATCACCCTCCCACACTATAAAAAGGTCATCAATATAGCGGAGCCAGGAGATTACCTTCTCATTAAATACTCGTTCATGTTGTTGCATGAGGACCAGCTCCTCCCACCAGCCCATAAATAAACAGGCATAGCTGGGAGAGAAGTTGGCCCCCATAGCAACTCCCTGTATCTGTTGGTACATAATACCATTGAATAAGAACAGATTATTTTCAAGGCAAAATAGAAGCATTTTTACCAACATCTTATTGTGCAGAAAGAATTCAATTGGTCTATTCATCAAGAAAGATTCTATAGCTTTGATACCATCATTGTTTCTAATGCAGGTATAAAGTGAAGACACATCTAGTGCAATCATTAAATAAGAAGGTTTCCACCTAATATGTTGCACTTTCCTTAAAAAGTCACTTGTGTCCTGTACAAATGATTTCAAACTTTTCACAAAGTCCTGCAGAAAGAAATCTATGTATCTTGACAAGTTTTCCAAAATGCCATCACCCGCAGAAATAATAGGACGTCCCGGGGGTTTCTTCATATCTTTATGCAATTTTGGTATAAAATAGATAACGGGGATGGTGGCATTTTCCTTTTTAAGATATTTGAATTCATCCCAACTGAGTAAACCCGTACTTCTCCATGCCACAAGCTGGGAAAAGAGCGTCTCTTGTGTGGTTTTGAATTTGGTCGGTGCTACTTTTTTATAGCATTCTATGTTATTTAATTGGCTGTGTGCCTCTTCAAGATACTCCTTCAGTGGCCACAGCACCAAATTACCTCCTTTGTCTGAATTGCGTATGATGATCTCCTGATTTTCTTTTAATTTTTTGATGAGTTGCCAATATTTTCTCTCATGGTTGGCAAACTTCTTTTTACTTATTTCATTGGTTGCAATGTTGAGCCTTTTGATTTGCGCCACTATCTGTTCGTTGAAAACGTCTATAGAATCTCTCGCCATGACCGGTACAAATTTAGACTTGGGGCGGAACGGAGTCCAGGGTTTTATATCCGTCCCAGGGATCTGTGACGTTTGCGTATTAGTTGACACATTTTCACCTTGAGCTTGTCCATTCACAATGTTGTCACCTCTTCCCAAACTATATATATAGTTTCAAATCATTCAAGAACTAACCCAGTAGGTTAGAGGGCTATCACACATCCCTCTCTAACCTGACCTATACTGGTTCAGATTAAGTCATATTGCTATTGCCCTTGTTTGTAACACATGCATTGTTTCTGTCTGCATTATTTGTCGCATCTTTACTAATCCGGGGTACATGCCTTCTTTTTTTATTGTTCAAGTTTTGTTGCATTCAATTTTTTAAAATCAATAAAAATGAAATGAGTGGCTGTTTTATTAAAAACTATATAATTCGTCAGTGCGGCAAACTGCATAAAGCATAGATGAATGGGACCAATTCCACTATACAAGTGAACCTGGCAGTCTCTCAGGATGCCCTACACACCAATCCAGTCTTTCAAGAAAGCATTCATTAGTTTAGTCAATGTTGGCCTCTTACCAAAAGATCTTCCAGAAAAACACCCACTTGCACAGGACCAGTTTTATATCACTTTTTTAACCTTAGAACGTTTTCAACTTCTTGTAAGATAAATGGCAGAATTATGTAGAGTGCAACTACAGTACTTCAATTTTTATAGGACACTGCAGCAGCACAATTCTTACTGATATTATGTACAATGAGTGATGCATCCTTTCACTGTCGAGTATGGTACTTTTAAATGTTGGCAGTAGGTCACTGCCCGTTTCAGCAAAAAACTCCTACATTTTATTTTTTTGTTTTTGTTATTGGCTGCTTATTAATCTCACCAACATGTGCATCAGCATTGCCCTGAACGCGTTTGGGCGCCTCTACCCTGACCTTGAAAGGAGCGAAAAGCAGACCCCAAGGGAGTGCGTCTGGTGGCAAGGCCCAAGAACTGGGCCGTAGCCCAGGAGTCCTTAAAGCGTTCCAATGCGCTATCCGCTTTGTCACCAAAGAAGCGCGTGCCATCAAAGGGCATGTCCAACAAAGTGTTCTGGACATCCCCCGAGAAGCTAGTTGTCCTGAGCCAGGCTCAACGGCGGAGCGTCACCGTAGTGGAAATTGTCCTGCCGAGGGAGTCGGCGGTGTCAAGACCACAACGGATAGTGAATTTCACAGCATCTCTCCCCTCGGTAATGGTTTGGGAGAGCACCGGGCGTCTGCCGGACACGGAGGCAGCACTTGTGCCACTGTGTCCCACACAGAGTGTGAATAGCAGCCAAAAAGGCATGCAGTATTGACCACCCGCAACCCTGAACTGGCAGAGGTGAAAATCTTTTTCCCAAACTGCTCCAGTTTTTGGGATTCCTTGTCTGGAGGAGCGGAAGGGAATGCGCTTGGAGAGGCAGAGGCCTGGACAACCAGACTCTCAGTCGTCGGGTGTTGTGTGAGAAAACAGGGGTCACCCGGGGCCGGGCAATGGCGTCCTGCATTAGGTTTGTTCCAGGTGCTTAACAGAATGTCTGTAAGTGCATCGTTAAAGGGCGGTAGCGGCTCCGCTGAGGAGTTCGCCGGCTGCAGCACCTCAGTCAGGAGATTGGTCCTGATAGGCACTGACGGGAGCTCGGGGTTAAGAGCCTCAGCCGCCCTACGCAACACCACAGGAAAGGACCCAACCTCCTCCCTATCTACGGAAGAAGAGGACAGCGTACCAGGGTGTGGCGAGAAATCCAGATCACCAGGACTCTCCATATAGCCCTCCCAGTCCCCACCAGCTGCTTAAGAGGCTGGTAAGGACGAGGAGCCCGGGGAAAGGGAATAAATTCCCCTCCTGAATAGGAATCGGGAGGATAATAGACCAACCCAGGCTCAACGTAGTCCAGGCCCGGGGGCAATGGCGTCGTGTCCGGTGTCGGCCGGAGGCAGCGCCGAGGCCGGAGCCAACGGCGCCGCAGGATATCTGGCCGTCATAGCCGGGGCCAAAGCCGGCGGCACGGGGGCAGAACCACCCAACGGGTCCACAGGGCCCTTAGGCGCTCCGGAGGGACCCAATGGGGCAAATAAACAGCCCATGGCCGACAGGAAACCCTGTATTTCTTCCGAAGTCGCGCCCGGCCCCGGGAAGGGCGGGTAGGCCGCAGGCAACAACAGAGGCTCCATCGGAGACAAGGGGGAGTGACCCCTTCACCGTGTCCCGCGACCGATGAGGGATAGACTAAGAGCGACGCCGCTTCTTCGACTTTTTATGGCGCCTCGACTTACCTGTCCTCGATTCCGACGAACGATGGTGTCGGCTCCGCGCCCGGTCCCTCGACCTCCCACAGAAGCGGGACCTTGAGTGGAGCAGAACCGATTGCCGGGCCTCCATCAACTTAGGGAACGCTACCGCAAGGCCTTCGGTGCCATTGCCCGACAATCGGGGCACGTCTCGGGGTTATGGGCGTGCCCCAAGCAGAAGAGACACATCATGCGGGTCCGCCACTGACATGTTCCGACGGCAGTCCCTACAGCACCAGAAGTCGATTTCTCGACAAAACAAGACTCAGAGACCAAGTCAAATATTAACTAGGAGTACCGCTCTCTCTCGGATCTGCGCTTGCTGGCGCTGAAAAAGAAAGAGCTGACATCAGCGCTTGAGGGCGCGTCTAAGTAGCTCCAGCGATGTCATCTCGGCGCCAACGACGCACGCGGAGCCGCACGACTACGCCTACCGACGCGCAGGGGTACTGCTGACAAAAACTTTCCGGATCCAGTCTGACGCCTGGGGGTAATTCTAAGGTAAGGAATCTATCACTACGTGTTTCTTCCAGATTCTTTGTCAGAAGTCCTGTAGCTGAAAGATGTTCAGCTTAACAATCGGAGTGATACAATGAGTTAGGCTTTACTTTTGCAAGATCTTTTACATAGGTTTATAACTTCAGCCTGAATGTTCAATACTAGAAAGTCATACATTACAGAGCATCCTGCCTGGCTAGAACTTAAACAAGTTTTCTGGTTCAAGAAAAATGAAGTGTATAACTGAGGGAATTAAAATGCCTTTGCATTGATAGCACCCACTTAACTCCATCATCTATTACTTTCCAATTGCTTAACTACATCCCCAGGTAGAATATCTTCATATTCATTTTTTTTTTCCACCATTAACCTTTCAACTGGAGATATTGGATCAGAGATCGTGGTCAATTTCTGGGTGCCCTCCTATTTTTAAAGAAATTATCTAATTCTGACAAACATCCAAAATGAAGGAAGTCAGCCTAACAAAATCAGACTGACAAAACTTAATTTTGGAGAAATTTACAAATAATGAAATACCTTTTCCACAAAGATATCGTTTTAGATAACGGGGTCGCATAGATGGGGTGGTGGGAGGTTGTTAGGAGGGATAAGGTGGAAAAGAAAAGCAGGTTTTAAGTAGGATGGGTTGGGGTATTGAAGACAGAAGAGAGGGTGAATTGGAAAAGGAAGCAAGGGGCACACCCCTTCTCTTAATATGCAAAAAATTAACAGACGGCTGGGTGAGGGAAAACGGGGGGACAAGCTACCCCCTAACAGACTCAAAACTAAAACTAGCCTGAAGAAACAAATATTTCTTCATGAATTACTATCACCAGGTTGGTTCTGTCAGTCTGGTGAAAAGTATTCATAAAGAAAAAGTCAAATGGTTCTCATCAGAATCATTTTCTTTATCTTCATGTTTTGTCAGATTTGCTTGATGCATACTGTGGAATGTGTATCTTGCTGGTACGTTAGATTTTGTTCTCCCATTTATAATCCTGAAGGGATTGGCCTTTGTTGGAACCAGCACTTTCTGATTGGCTGAAGCGATGCCCCCTGCCAGGCAGAACCTACAGCTCCCATCAAGGGCGGGTGATTACACTGGTTTTATTACCTGAGCTCACCCTTGGGTAGCTTGGCACTGAGCAGACAGGCTTATCTCAGAAGCAATGTGTAAAGCAAGGGCACAGCAGTCAGACGTGATAAATATACTGTGCGTCACAAAAGAGACTTCACACAGTATGTATGTAAACAACGTTTATTTTCAACACACATTCAATCATTATAACATGAACATCATATACATTTGGGCATAAAACACATTTGGAAATACTACTAGCAGTATTAGGCCCACTTGTATTGTTATGATATCAATACTATGCGGATTGTGGACAATTCCTAACCTAACTCCTCCCCCCTGAAACACAGAGATAACCAGCCCTGTCTCCCGGATACTAGGCCGCATGTGGCCGAAGTCACACTTCGTTTGGGTCCTCAGGAAGCAGGTGGGGATATGTATCAAGTTTTAATTAGGATGTCAACGTAAACAAGGGTAGTTTAGTAGCCATTCAGGAAGTTCACCCTCAGGTCTCAAACACAATGGAGTCACGCAGTCTCTTGACCCACTTCCGAACTGTCTCGGATATGTTCTTTCAATCCAGTCAATCAGTCAAGGGAGTAACATAAGAGCCACTCGGTAGGAGGCACCCCAATTGGTACACGATGATCCAGACCGTGCTCAGGCAATCCGGGCACAGAGTCTGGTGCGAGTTGGTATGAGTCGTACCAGACACTTCAGGTCTCAAACATTAAGAGTTGCAAATTCCGTACCTCCCTGCAAATTATGCACAATGACTGGGGTACGTTGAGATGGGTTGCACAAGGCGAAGAGTTGCAAATCCTGTACCTACCTGGAAATGAGGCACAACGTGCACGATGATACGGGTTGCACCAAACTAGCCCAGTTACACACACAGGTACAAGTTCAGCAGAGCCACATGAGGTAGAATGAGGCACTACTATGGGTACACCCCCACCTCTGAGGGTCGCACTCTGTGAATCAGACACCGCACGCAATGAGCATGCAGTTGGCGTGACGCAGGAGAGAGATGCGACACAAAAGACAAAATGGGCCAAGCGCAGTCGCACAACCGGTGAACGCACTCACTGCCAACTAGATGCTCATGAGTGACAGGGTCCCTGCGGTACAGAAACCACACGCCTTGGATCCGGGCAAGATTTTCTGGGGATCTGCGCTAGACAATCCGGTCTCCAGACACAAGTCTTAGTTCCACGCTCACACCAAGCTACCCATTGGGATTCAGTAGCCAATGTTAACACTTGAGAGGGCACCGCTCTCCAGATGTTACAGGTAGATAGTGTAGGTCCCTCGCGGGAGATCTTTGATGTCCTTGAGCTCTCCGGGAGAACAGGAGGCCTGCAGAAGGGCTCTTGGAGAACACACTTCTGTCTTCGGCCCAGGCCAGCCACTATTCAGAAGGGCACGCAGTCCCCTTCAATTGCACAACAGAGTCCTCTGGCAGTTGGCACCACGCAGTCCGGGTTCTCCTGTCCTGCGTTCCCACAACCATATCTCACACCCTTTGAAGGATGGCACCAGCAGTTGTGTGTCTTAGGGGTGGTTTACGGGGCTTCCCTTTGAGCCACAGATGTATCCCCTAAATTGTAGGCCTGTCTGCCAAGGGGTCGTGGAATGCAGATCTTAATCTTTAGTGGGACCATGATCTGGCCCCTAGAGGCTAAGTGTCAAAACCTAAATCTCCAATGTATCCCATCTGGCCCTAAAATGGCAGAGGTCAGTTGTTCTAGTGGTATGCCCATGATGGCAGGTGAGCGCATCTTCTCTCTGAAGTACAGTGGAAAGGTGCCCAAATTCCTAATGTCATGCGGAGAAAGTTGGCAAAGACTAGGAGAAAAAAGAGAAACGTTTTGGGGTAAATTCCCCTAAGAAGGACCATGTCCAACAGCCTTCAACATGTGTCTCAGTGTTTCTCCTTTCTATTTTCCATCTGTAGGGGCCAATTAATATCCAGGACCCCTCAGTTCTCATGTAGTATTATTAGTACTTCATCATCAAATTCAGACTCTGCTATGATTGCATCACAATTATATTAATAATGCACGTCCAATTTGGGTAATGCAAGATTTATTAGTGGTTCTTCCACATATCAGACTGATGCAATTGGTATATGGGTAAGGCATTTGTAACCATCTTGTTTTTTAGGTTCACTCTTTACTGAAATATAAACGCTAGCATAATGCAAATTAACAATGCAAACAAGATGAAGCATGGATAAATTAGTCAAAATATATCAGTGAATCTCTTTGGAGCAGTTGCAAGCATCGGCGATTCAATTGGTCAAAAAGCCACCTCCTGTTGAGTCCAGTCCTCTCTGTCCAGTCTGCCTTTTTCCAACTCTCATCAGAATGACGAGAGGACAGTTTAGCAATACTACATTTAAACCTTCAACGGAAAGGGGTGAGGATATGGTTTACAAGATAGTGTCCAGCTGCTCCACGTACTCAGATGGCAACCTAAGGTATTCCATTCAATGAAAGTGCTATAAAGCTTCTCAATCACCATTAATAAAATGTCATCACAGGACTGCAACAGAGAAAATAAGACCCTCCTCAGAAAGTCAGTGATGAAGGGTGACAGCCAACTTCCAGGAGACCTGAAAGATGCACAAGTAGAAGCTCCAGTGATGTCACAAGATGTTACCCCAAAACCGGTCCCAGGATGCTTGATTCCGGTCCAGGGAAGACCTGGCTTGGCAGTTCAGGCTGGCCTGTTCCCATGAGGCACAGGGTCAAGACTGATTTGCATATAGCTGGGTCTGAACTGAGGTGGCTAAGTGAGCTAAAGAACGATGATGGATTCAACCCAGATCTGTGACTGGGGGTGAGTGTCTGAAAAGTTTCAAACTCTGCCCAACATCTCCTTGTGTTGGCACAAGAGAAGAATATTCATGTTGGTGGAAATACAGCAGTGGTGCAATTTTGTTTAATGCCAAAGCCCCAATAATGAAAACTCACAATCAGTGTAACCCACCAAGTGAGAATTAGCTGCTAATATGCAAGGAGGTGTCTGGAGACCTGGGCAAATCATTCAAGACATCTTTATACATCCTTGCCCAGCAGGAGGAAAGGTGGCAGTGGTAGCCGGCCAAAGTGAAGTATAGATCAAGAAAGTCACAGAGCACAAAAAGACACATTGAAGTGCAAACCTAAAAGAGAAAAGAATTAGTTCAATTATTCTTTCTACGGCACACATGAAGGTGGATTCCTGGTGAGAAACGGCCATTGGACAAGAGCTGGAGGGGTCTTATGTCTTAGAGGAAGGGGGGAGTTGGGGCGCCCAGATACTAGGACAACTCTAAGCCTATAGGGAAGTAAGTGAAGGGGAATTCTAAAATTGAGGAGGCAGAGGTTAGAGCACCTCCACAGGCCGTACAGTAGGAAGCAAGGATGGCTCGGCGAGGTCGAAGACAATACTCCTCAGGCCTAGGCAAGGGCATGGGAGAAAATGCATCTCAGCTTCCATTCTACACCAAGAGGCTAAAACAACACTCCTTCACCCCCATGGGGAAGGCACAGGGGGAGGAATTCTGCAATACAACCCTTCTCGATTCTTGTGCATGGCCAACGGAGTATGCCTCTCGTAACAGTTATGCAGGTAGTACTGGGTGAGACGTGTGAGATTTGGAAATTTAGGCATCTAAGACCAGCTTGCTTCATAAGCCACATCCCCCCACCCCCACTGTAATGCCCCTCCCCCTAGTTTACAATGTCATTCAGATACTTGAAAGAGGTGGCAGGTTTGAGTGCTAGGCCTGCTGGGCAAAATAGCTCGAGTAGTATAGTAGTGGACATCAACAGAAGATAAGAGATTTAGTGCAGTCTTAACATTAATGGAAATCTAGTGATCTAAAATGTGCACAGTTCTAATTTGTGAACAGAAAAGAGGTATTGTTGGTGTGCATGCATAAATCAAGACATGAGAGTAAGAGAGTAGAGATTATGGAGGGTTTGGATGTAAATATGGGGGTTTGAATCTAAGAGACTATAAGGACTTACTATACATTGAGGGTGTCTTTCTATTTTTAGGAAATTACTTACCTGCGTCCCTACCTTAATCGACCCTTTGATTACTCATTTATTGTTTTGATTAGGGACCATATGCATCCTATGTACCTTGCTGTGATGCCTTGGGTAAGTGGTGAAATAGGAGTTGGCATATATGCAGGATACTCCATACATATCATGTAGAGGGGACAAGGTTATTGGATCTATTTTGTGTATATTATTAAATGAACTACTGTCATGTTGCTCAACCCCCGAGATGTGATACGGCTGGCTGTCCTTGATCTGAAGGCAGTATTTGTGGAGGTGAGACTTACTGAAGCTAATCTTCAAGCAGAACACAAAGCATGGTACTAAGTGCAACCTTGATATCAAAGCTTGATTTCTTGCAGTTATAATACGTTCTGCATATAATTGAGTAACCAGATTTTGCACTTTGTACAGGATTAGGAAGGATGTATATTGTATGAACTATGCAAATGTTCTATGCAACAAAATAAGACCTAAGTACTCCACATACACATGAGAGAGTGCTTCGGCATTATTTGTCTCTTTGCAGATTGACACACAACGTGTGTTGGTTATTATTCTGATGTTTTTATTTTAGTTCATTCCACACCACACTCCCCTGGGTTATTCTTCTAGCCAATGTGTGACTACATATTGTGTTGGGGACTGAATGATCATGGGTAATTGTGGGTTTGTGTTGCCGCCCCAATTCTTTAGTGAAAAGAAGAACACATTCAAGAACCATCACGAGAGAACTCAATGCTAAGCTGGCAGAGGACAAACCCCTCTTGCAATGTTTCAATGCACTTCAACTCCCTGTAAAGCACAGTAGTAGGGAAGGCATTTGGTTTCATTTGCTGCACGAAGTCGTAAACAAAAAGGATTTTACGTGAAAAAGGCTGGGTCCCAGGAGCAGGCGACTTACTATGGGGTGACTGGTGGTGTTGAACACAGTTGTGAATATGCTGCTGCCAAAGCCACCCTCAAGGATTTCCTGAAAGGCAGAAAACTTTCTAAAGTGGAAGGCTTTGGGTTCAAACATTCTACAGGCAATCTATCTCTGGTCTCCACAATGGGTAACTGCATTTCCAGCACTTCTATGGATCACCAACACAAAAGAGGAGTTTCTTCTGTCAGGGGCCCCAATGGGGTGTCCAACACAGTTTCAGGGAAAGTATCGAAGGTTACTGGCATTCTGGAGGTGCAGCATCACTATACTGAGGAGGTAGCAAGTTGTTCATCTCCACCTCATCATGCTGAACATCTCAAAGACCTTTAATTGCATCCAAATTAAACCTAAAAATGTTCTCAAGCTGTCAGTTGTTGTGACATTTAGGCAAGGATGCAGAATCCTCCCACATCCAAGTACTGTTGCTTGATAATCTCATAGCGAGACACTGATTGAGAACTAGTCAAACTCATCTCCGTTCTGACACCGGCATCAAGGTCTTAATGGGAACCAATATCTTTGGAGCAGTGGCCGATGCCGAACCCGCTGGAACCAGCGTGGCCTTCAGCAAAGGTGTGGGAGAGTTGCCTAGTGCCTACTGGGTACCAGGCAGAGGCCTAGCAGCATCAATTTGGAGTGGGCCAGGGCTAGCCAGTGGAAGGTCAACTGATGAGCCTCACTATTCAATGTAGCCAGAAGGCACCCTATAAGGATAAAGGTTGTGCACTAATAATCTCATAGCAAGACAAAGGTTGAAGTCTTGTCAAACTCGTCCCAGATTAGACACCATCATCAGGGTCTTATTGGGAACCAGCACGCCTGGAACAGAGGACAGCATTGAGCCTGCCTGAACTAGCTTGGCCTTCAGAAAAGGTGAGGAGCATGACCTGGCGTTTGCTGAGAGTCAAGCAGAGGCCTAACAGGATCACTTGGTGCAGGGCCAGGAGTTGGTGGTGCAAATCTGACTGGGGAGCCTGACAGATCCATGTAGCCTGAAAGCACCACTAAGGGATATGGAATTGTCTGAAAGCTGCAAGCAAGCCTCCTTGAGGGCGTTGATTTGCTGTGCAATCATAAATGGCTCGCATTGGCTCTAGCTATGGAATGGGGTTGGACAACTGGCGCGGAATGGGCCCTTGAAGTGGCAAATGTGCTATCTCTACATAGAGCAGGAATGGTGGGGCAATGCCCCCACCTTGCCTTCTTGTGCTGAAACATGTCTTTTAAATTTGCCCCGGACATACTCTACTTGAGGACAGCGACCTAGATCAGGACCGAATCTGAGACTTGGAGCATGGCTACTTTTATTTTTGTGCTCTGTTACATACAACTCAGCTTCCCGCTAGATGATGGCCTTTGGGTGCATCAGGAAGCATCTGTCACATTACTTTGAATCAGGTCTGGATCCAAGACACCTGAGGAAACTTTGTGCGGGTACTTAACAAACATTTATTTCATGCAGGTGTGGCATGGTTTGAAGAAGACAGGTTTAGGGAATCAGTAAGCCATGAACAAAACTTTGGAAGCGAAGCTCAAAATCCACTTAAAAGGGCACAGAAAATGGAACAGACGTCAGCGTGAAGGGGTGATGCCTGTATATGGTTCTGTGCTGCCGCTGCTGGGGGTGGTACAAGGCTACAGCGAGTCAAATGGTGCCCCTATCGGTGGACAGGAGCTAATGAAGGAAAAAGTACAAAATCTAGTCTGACACCTAGGGAAATTCAAAAGGTGAGGAACTTGGGTTAGAAACACAATCAGAGACAGCTTTACATGTTTTTATACAATTCAACATTTGCACCATCTAGACCAATTGTTCTTGCCTTTCTAATGCCAAATTCAGTTTCAAACCTCCTGAGTAATAACTGGTGATTTGTTAATTTTAGAATTATTACAGTATTTCATCATATATCTCACTTATTTTGGCATCTGCACTCTGCTTCTCAAAAATCCTTCAGGGACACACATCAAAGGCTATTGGATAATTGTTTTTTTTATGTGATAGTATTAGCTAGAAGTTTAATTCCATACTGTTTCCTGCCCTATAGGTTGAGAGTACCATTATTTTACCACGTTATTTCATGTTTCTTTTTGTGACACTTCTGGGGATCCTGGATGATATATAGGGGGCAAACAAACGGAACACACACTAGTAGGCCTAGCCACACTTCTGACAAAAAGAGACATAGCAAGTAACTGGACACAAACTACTGCCCAAACTCTTAGAGTGGCAGAGGGTGATGGGCTGGTGTGCCAAGATGGATGAGCCAAAATACAGAGCTAGTGGATGTCCACGTACACATGCGAAGATTTGGGGTGCGTGGGACTACTTGGGGCTGACGGGGAGTTCAGGAACTTATGAAGGGTTAGTTCTGTTCTTTATTCAGTGGTGTACTATGCTCTTCCGCGGTGGACTATGTTGGGTTTGGGTCCTTTACCATGCCATAAAATTCAATAAAGTGTGTTATTAAAAATACATTGCAAAGAGTGGGTTTTGGCTCTGACCAAAGAAGTAAATATTCTCTATTAATTCAAGATATTGTCTGTTTGATGTATCATTCCTCGTTATGTAGAGTTATTGCATTGCAATACATGGACTACTTCACACCTTAACCCCTTCAGTGCCACGCCCTTTCCCCCTCCTGTGCCGGGCGTTGCACTAGTGGGTGGGGTTCATGACGAGATAGTCTCGTCATGGGCACAGCGCAACTGTGCTCCATGACGAGACTATCTCGTCATGGGCACTGAAGAGGTTAAAAGTACACCGAATCATCACACATTAAATTCATTAAAAAATATATATATTTTTTTAATTCGAAAAAACACCAATCGTGCCACCATGATAAAGGAAGAACAGGAACATCAACATAAATAATGTTAACCCCCCGTCCAACCCGCCTCCCCTTCCCAGTCATCAATCAGCCATTGAGAAATAGAAGAGTCAATAGTGGTATTCTGTAACTGGTGTCACCAAAACCCTCACTATGACACCTGGAGCAGCCAATGTGTCCTGACTGTCCTGCTTCAGTCCCCATTATTTCCAGCAAGCAAAACTGGATACATCAGCCCACACCTTATAAAAGTTTCGGGGGCAACTCCTACTAGCATATGTGACTTTTTCAGCTTTTTGTGTGTCCATGCCCCGTCTCCATTCCTGTAGTGTCGGGCTTTCACTTGCCCCCTCAGTATCGGGCAACATCCTGCTTTGCTATCACTAGGCCTAGTCCACACGATAGAAGCTTGGCCTGTAGAAGGTCTACATCATTTAGAACCCCCAGGAGAATGAACCTTGGCTCCATCGGAATCTGTTCTTCAAGGATGTCACTTAGTTCCCGGACAATTGCCCTCCAGTATTCATGAATGAGTGGGCACCCTCAGAGCGTAGAGAAGAATGATCAGTCTTCTTCCTTACATCGTAAGAAATTTGGAGTCAACGCCCAACCCATACTATGTAGTTCCCATCTGTCATCATAAACTCTGTGGAGAATTTAAAATTGTATCAGTCGTAGATGGGACTTTATTGCCACCTCCCTCGGGTGCATCAGCGCTGCCCCACAATCTATATCCTCTATGTCTCCCACCTCACTCGTCCAGGTCTCCCGCATATTCTGAGATACCATTCCCAGGTATTCCTTCAGTCTGCCAAGTATGCAGTATCTGTGCATATTTCATACTTTTCCCCTACTGCACCCGTACAAGTCTGAAGGTGGAATGGTTTTAATGTTAATTAAATGGGCAGCCCAATAGCAGGCTTCCAGGTCGGGGATAGCCAATCCGTTTTCAAGACAGCTGCACACCCCATCAATGTCCCACATCATCTCGGAAGGTTTTCACCACTCTCCCTAGATTTCTGCATAGGCAGAGCTCCCCCTCTGGCGCGTCAGGAAGATCCCCAAGTTGTTAAAGCCGTCTTTTGCGTCAGACGGCGTGGGAGTAAGTGTCTAGCTGTCCAAGTGGAAGATAGATCACCGACTTATCCAAGCTAATCCAGTAGCTGGAGTAGGTCCCATATGCCTAAAATAACTGGAAAATTAGCAGGAGTGTCATGTTCAGCTTAGTAATATAGAGGAGGACGTCATCCGCATAGAGTTAGATCTTTTCCTCTTCTTCCTCCGACATGGAGATTTTAAAACCACTCACCGCTGGGTGGGTCCTTATAAGACTATTGTGAAAGCACAGAAAAGCGGGGACAGATGAGGATCTCTGTCTGGTCCCACTTCCGATGGGGAAGGTCGAAGACATCTTCCCATTCACCCTCACTGCTGCGTTCGGGGTCTGGTAAAGCACCCCACCCACTTCCTCTGCTGGGGAACGAATCTGAACTTCTCCAGTGTTTGTTCCAGGAAGGACCAATGCACTGCATCAAATGTATTTACTACGTCTAAAGCAATAAAGACGTGCGGATCTGGTTGGTCTCGTACTTCGTTCATCCAATTAAGCAACATCCACAAATTGTATCACATTGATCTGCCTTCCATGAAGCCCGACTAATCCCTATGTATCAGGGATGTTGTAACTTGTACAAGCCTCAAGAAAAAATACTTTTAATTCTTAATTTGACACATTCATTATAAACAGAAAGTAATCCCATTTTATTTAACTTTTTCATGCAGCAGGCCTTGAATTTTATCCTTGAATTGTGTGTATATTCATATATATAGATGTTTACAAACACAAATGCGTGCAAAAGGGCACACCATTGAGCTGCTTAAAACAAAACAAGTATTGGCATGTGTGAATGCATGAAAACATAGGCATATGCAAATACACTTTAAATGCATTAGCACATGAAAGCCAGATCGATTGGTTTTGCCAATACTTGTTTAATTTCAGTGCATAAGGCGGAAACTGTAGCAATAGTAGTATAAGAGGAAGGCCTGGGACAAGAAGGTTTATATTTTCTGCCTCCTCACCAGCTGCATTTATTGATAATCTATGTCTGTAGCAGATTCTGCTGTGAACATGGCACAATGATCCAAAATAGTTTTTGCCCTTACATTCTGGGGACCAAAAATGTATTTGGAAAAAAATTCACTGTAAAACTGATAATTCCAGTGAAAACAAACATAAAAAGAACACTGAAGAGGACCGCATGGGGGATGTCATCCTCTACTGTGCAAGTGCTAGCAAAGAGGTTAACAAAAGACCACCGTATTCCTTTACCCTTCCACACATCAACAACCCATTTTGGAAATGTATATAGTGGGCTTGTTAAGTTGGAACAATGCACGCATATGGAACCAAGCTACCTTTTCCATGAAACAGGCACTCCTAAAGGAACACAAATATTTTAAAGGACTATGTCAAAATGATTATCTAAGTTTCCTGTTCTGTAGTAGACTATCCAGTAAACGAAAAGGAAGGCATTTTAGTTCCAAGGTTTTAAAAACACTGCATGAGGTGACAAAGCTCAGTCTCCGTTAAGCCAATATTTTGCAGTTTCACTATTGTCTAGTGTCTCATATATGTATGTATGTATGTATGTATGTGTCATCATCAAACAGTCTTTATTTCGACTTCGTGTCATAAAAGACAATTTTAAAAACAAAGCTCACCATCATTTACAAAAAGCACATTTAAAAAACAATTCATCATCAAGTGTTTCCAGTTTAGGCTACACATCTAGATAGTGTATAAAAATCATGATACTAAAGCTAGGAGCAACATGATTAGATTTACTGCATGTGTGGCATTCCTAGTCGACCAGATAAAAAAATAAATATCTATCTTTCATAAAAACAAGCTAAAAAGAATACAGAAATTCCACCATTATACTGGGTTTCTTTTAGGGCGGCTGGAGGGCTTTCAGTTTCCCAGCTCTAATTAGCCACATCCGTTTCAGAAATTTAGCTAGGGCTATCACTATTATTTCAGAACTATCAGTTTGAAATATTCTCAGTGCAGTGATCCCCGTCCTAATACCCTTTTGAATACAGACTGCTCTTATCCATCTTAGGCGGGGGGCCTTATATTCTGGGCATATAAACAGAATATGTGCTATGGTTTCGGGGTGGATTTTACAAAAAGGGCACATTTGATCATTTTTACTGGAAACCCAGTTACAGGTGACCGTGTTCAGTGGAAGAGTGCCTACCCTGAACTGGTGATATAATTTCCTATCAAGAGGCGATGTGATCAAATCCCAGTACAACTCATACCCAATAGAATGTTTCAGCTCCAGAAAAACCTTGGTATGTGATGGATCAGTGTGTGACTGGAACTCCACCTGGGATATATGTGACCAGTAAGCCTCTTTCAACTCTTGTTTAGTAGGAAATGATGTCCCCTGTGGATTATCCCAAAGATCCTCCATTCCTAAGGACTTTAAAAGAATTTTTACCTTTCTGAACCAAGGAATTCTTTCCCCAGTATCCATATTACGCGTCTCCAAAAGTGCTAACGCATAGTGATTCAATTCAGGGGTAACCCACAGTCTTCTCCAGTAGGCAACTGGTCTGAATCTACATATATTTTCTAGACTCTGACACCCCAGATCCATGCGAAGAGGTATTAGTGGTGTAGATTGTGGGAGGCCTGTTATACTGCGAAGAAACCTATTGTGTGCTTTTTGCAAGCCTGCTATTTCAGACGACCCCCACAATTCAGCTCCATACAACATGGAAGATCTTACTCTCGAGTCATAGATTTTTAATACTGGGGCTATGGGTTTGGTGGCTGATAGCTTAAATTCTCTTAACAAAGCGCCAGAAAGTTGCGCATGCTTGGAGATTAAATGGGCCACATGTGGCTTCCACTGTAACCTGGAGCCCAATGTGATACCCAAATAGTTAAAACTGTCAGTCTGCTCTAGTTGTTCCCCATTCATTAAAACTCTACCCCTGATGTTCCGATGCCTATGCATTGTCATAAATTTAGTTTTGGAGACATTAACAGAGAGGCCATAGTCATAACAAAATTTTTCAAAGCAGTCTATTGCCTTCTGTAGCCCTTCCTGTGTCTTAGATAGTAGGAGGGTATCATCTGCAAACATTAGAAGGGGGACGGGGATGCCATTCTGTTTGGGTGGATCAGTTATAGAGTCCCTATAATAATCAATAACTCTATTTATATACAGTGTGAATAGTGTGGGTGCCAGCACACAACCTTGCCGAACACCCCTATCCGTTGGGAAGCTGTCAGTCACCTGACTCTGATTACCCCACCTGACCTGCGCATAATTGTTTTCATGTAATGTAATCAAAATTGCAAGTAGTTCAGGTGGGATGCCCTGGTCATGGAGCGCTCTCCACAGCCTATCTCTCGGAACTAAGTCAAATGCAGCCTTTAAATCGACAAAGGCTGCATATAGTGTACCTCCCCCCAGAACCACCCATTTCCAGTATATTGTGGAAAATCTAAAAACTTGGTCCACCGTGCTGGTCAGGGGTCGAAAACCAGCCTGTAAAGTGGACATAACTCCCGATTCCTCAATCCAGGTCTGGACCCTGAGAAGTACCATTCTAGCCACAACTTTCTGGATGCAGGCTATTAGGCTAATTGGCCTGTAGTTTCCCGGGTCAGCTCGGTCACCCTTCTTAAAAATTGGTATGATTTCAGCTTCCCGCCATATATCTGGCACCGTGGTGCCTTTAGCCAGAGTGTTCGCCAGTAGTTCGATGTAAGGGACCCAGACTGATCTGCTATGCAAGAACAAGTCTGCAGGAATTTTATCTAGGCCCGGGGCCCTGCCTTTAGGGATTAAATTGAGGGCACATTCAACATCCTTTTTGGTGAACACTAGCGTAGTAACTGGCAAAGGAGGACTGAGAGAAGCTAGGGCGGGTGGCGGGACATTGTTTACATTGGCAAACTGGGACTTGAAGTGCTTTACCCATTGTTCTGGTGGGACATGATTGACCGGGGCTGGTTTTTGGTTCCCCATGCCCCACCTCACAAGATGCCAGAAGTCCGTCGAGTCTCTGGACTGACTGGCTACCAATAGCTCCTCCCAGTATTTTGTGTCCCAGGTTTTTTTCGCCACATTTTGTGTCTTTTTGTAGTGAATCCTTGCCGCCCTTATAACTTCCCTATCGGTGGATCGCACTGCATCAGCTAAAGATTTATAAGCGATCCTACAATTTTTATCATACCATGATTCCTGTTTTCTTTTCCCCTTACCAGGGTGCTTTTTCCTGGAAATATTAAAAAAAGTACTACGTTTAAAAAAAAGGGTCGAATGAATATGGATTACCCTACTGCAGCAATCCTCAAAATCCAACTGCCCCAGCATTTCGTTTGTTGCTTATTTTACCATGTCATTCATTATATTGATAGATTCGGGCTTACCCAGACACTCGGCCCATCTAACCCGCCGGGTATCATTTGTCATGGTGATGTCATCTATCAAGTCAACTTGTGATGACCCCTGCCCTTTGTATAGCTGCAACTCAAGACTTAAAGGATTATGGTCACTTTCGATACGCTGTATAACTATCATATCAAATATGGCGGACCAAAATTCGAGATTGACCAAGATATAGTCAATTCTACTGGTGCACAATCCATTGTTGAAAGTTGGATTGCCCTGCTTGTCACCTCGTGTCCTACCGTTCACTGCTCTCAGCCCATTCTCTAAACTAAAAGTCTTAAGTTGTAGGGCTGCCTGGGTCCACCGTTTGATAGGGGTTAGATTGAGGGTGGGGATTTGCCAGCAGATATCCTCTGCCTCCGTGAGCTCGAGGTCTGTTTGATCCAGGGGCTCATAGGAGCAGTTGAAATCACCGCAGATTAGCAAATTGGCCCGTCCCCTCCAAATGCTAACATAGTGTCCCAGTGCCATCACAACTTCTGAAGGTTTCCCTCCTGGCTTTCCTCTGGCATACACATTAAAAATAATAAGTTCTCCGAACGATGGAGATTTTAGCTTAACCGCCAGAATATCCCTTGAATTAATTTCAAGTTGTGAAATTGTAAAGCCATCATCCTGTTTTACCCAGGTGGTCAGTCCCCCCTTGGGTCTCCCTCTATTTGTTTTGGTTGCGGCTATTGCAAAGTGGAGATACCCTGATCTATATTGGGGCTCTAAAGCCCATGTTTCTTGCATATTAACTATCATAAAGTTATCAATAAAAGTAGCCCAATCTCTGGAAGACAACTTGTTTTTTAGACCTGCCACGTTCCACGAGACCAGAAACTGGGTCTCCGCATTACAGGTTGTGATATTTTGAGCAGTTGCAGAAACTCCTGTACCATTAGTATCCAACTTTCCACCAGACTCTATTCCGCTACCCTCCACCGGGCGGTCGATATCAATTGATTTCCCTGAAAGGTTACTAGGTATGGAAGAGCCTGTGGCCCCCGCATGAATCTCATAATTATTTAGACCATAATTAGATGTATCATTTGTACAGTCACCTTGATTAGTTATTTGTGTACTGCGCTCAGGGTTAATTGGGACGTTAATGGTAACACCGGTCAAATTAAGATCTCTATCGGGTATATTTAGGTCAGTGGGAGAAATCCTATCCAAGGCCTCAACCATACCCACTGACTCCTCCCCGGGTAGCTGTAGACTTTAATCACAAGCATCCAGACCACTGAAGATGTCAAACCGGTTAGACACTTCCAGTGGAGT
Source organism: Triturus cristatus (assembly GCF_964204655.1). Lineage (NCBI taxonomy): Eukaryota > Metazoa > Chordata > Amphibia > Caudata > Salamandridae > Triturus > Triturus cristatus. The sequence continues at coordinate 1,100,131,291 of NC_140585.1, forward strand.
GAAAAGTGCCGGATAGTCCAAGCTCCTATGTACAGGGAAACCTGGCCTAGTAGGTACCATATTCCACCCAGAGAATTCTGAAGTTTTGACTGGGTTCCTGATATTCATCGTGTTGGGGAATTTAATACTAGATAATGTATAACCCCTAGTCTGATGGGTTGAAAATACTACAGATCGTGGGTAGAAATAAGTCAGAGGACGTGGAATAATGCTACTATCTGAGTTGACCCCTGGCCAATTCAAGATATAGCGTACTGCATTTTGGTCTCTGAAATTAATCACTACCACATCCCCCCCAGTATCTTTGGGTCTACCCCCCAACCACTGGAGCCGGCGTACATAGATTATTTCGCCATCTATATTACTGGCGATTGGCCTATGTAGTGCCAGCCAGTGTGTTATTTTATTCTTTAGTTGGGAGAAACCCTCTTTCTTATTCACTGGGAGCTCAGGAACCCCCGTTAGAATCACAACATAAGGAACAGCCTCAGGCGGAAGATCCGGTAGGGGTCCCCTAGACTGATTCCCCCGGGTCTGCCACAAGCCTCCCTCCTCATGTCTCTGTGGCCCATTCAGACAGTTACCCATATCACTAGTAATATTATTTGCAGAGATTATAGGATGACAGTTAGTATTAGCTGATGTATTACGCACAGGAGCATTTGTCTGATTGGTGGTAAGATTGCTCGCAGTGAAATTGGGGGCTGAAACTGGCCCTCTAAATAAATTGCTACTAGAGGACGGGACATCTAATGATGGATTAGTTAGAACTGTGTTTACAGCTGGCCCATTTTCAGTCAATAGTGGTCGAGATTTATCAGTAGAATTACCCCCAGAGGGGAGGACTGGGGCCTGATTGAGCTCCGAGTGATTTTTTAATTGTGTAGGACTAGACTTCCTATCCAGGTCTGCTTCAATTTTCCCTAGTCGATTCTCTATTTTTTCTAATCTTTCCACTATTGCGAGGGTGTAAGAGCGCAATATCAGCTCGAAATTGTCCAAAAGATTGCTAGTGAGTTTAATGTTAGACCCATTGTCTTTAGGGCCATGTTCAGTATTGTATTCCCCCTCTATATGTGCAGAGGTCGACGATGGTATAGGAATAATGTCCAATCCGGTCACATCCTTAGAGATTACAGCGGATATGATCTTAGAACTGGGGGGGGGGGGATAGCCTTCTTCCCAAAATCGGTGTGGCTCATCCTCTGTTTTGTAGATTCCATCCCTTTGCGTCTCCTCTTAGTAGGTGGTGGAACATGCTTAGCAGGTTGTACAACTTTCTTAGTTTTTTGTCTATTAGACTTGTGGGGAGTAGGTGTCACTATTGTCGAAATTCCTGGAGAGCTGAGTAGATCAAGTGACGGATTAATAATATCAGTTCCAGTGGGAAGAGTACTGGGTACTACACAATCTCTCAGCAAGAGTGGAACACCTTCTGAACTTAGGGTATCATCAGCAGGGGCTGATACAGGGGTATAGTCGTTTGGAAGAGTGGCTATGGAATTAGGCTCGAGCAGTGCCCTATTTTTGATGTTTTCAATAGAGCGTCTACGCTCAAGTCTGCGCTCTGCTAGAGAAGACTCTGTTATACCTGCAGATGGAGCCTTGATAAGATAATTGTCCAAAGTGCCATTCATTATAGTTCCCAGTCTGTCAGCCACCGTAGAAATCGGGCTCGGCACACAGGTGGTCATAATAATAACTGCGGCGGGTAAATGAATTACGACAATAGAAAGTATGTGCAACTTAGAGTGAGACGTATTCCTATGTCATTCCGTCTGACCGGAGTGCTGTGCCCGGGCCGGTCTCGTCGGTCCACGGAGGGCCACAGAGGGCCCGCCCTTTGCCCAGGCTTAGCCCGCGCGCGGTCCCGCGACGCGGGGGCTGCTGGTCAGTTTTATGCGCCTCCTGGCGCCAAAATCTTCTTCGGCGGCTCTCCTGCCGCAAGAGGTGCTGGGGAGTGTAGTTTCCGGTCTCCGCTCTGCGGCCGCGAACGATGAGGACACGGCGGCGGGAGACCGGAGCTAGCGGGATGCAATGCCAGCAATGCCAGCGCAGGGAGTGCAGTCGTGAAGGCAAATTACTGGTGGGCTGTAGAAAACAAAGAAACCCACTCTGCCGGGGCTGCTGGTCAGTTTTATGCGCCTCCTGGCGCCAAAATCTTCTTCGGCGGCTCTCCTGCCGCAAGAGGTGCTGGGGAGTGTAGTTTCCGGTCTCCGCTCCGCGGCCGCGAACGATGAGGACACGGCGGCGGGAGACCGGAGCTAGCGGGATGCAATGCCAGCAATGCCAGCGCAGGGAGTGCAGTCGTGAAGGCAAATTACTGGTGGGCTAAAGAAAACAAAGCAAGTCTATTCAACTCAAACTGTCAAAATACCGGGGGCGTCTCTCGGTCACTAAAGGCGTTAAATAAGGTCACAGGTGAGGTCATACCTGCGAGGGAAGCGGGATGCTCCGGTTACTTCTGTAACCCAATGTCACCGGCGCCCCTCCCGGCCGCGCGCGCACCCAGCTGCAATTCAAACCTCAGCGCCGCGAGATACAATTGGCTGACAACTAGGAAGAACACATGGGAGATGTATGTGTCTTGTAAAGCGCACTGCTGCCCTGAGGCGTCCTGGCGCTGTAGACCGCTGGGGAACCCGTCCTGGCTATCCCTGTGAGATGGTCCCTCCAGGGTATCTCCAAGGTGAAACCAGGCATCCCCAGCAAATGTGGGGGGCCGTTATGGAGATGAGGCAAGCTAATGCCCAGAGTTGCCGAGTGTGTTCCTGGTTAGAGTAGGTACCGAGGCGAGAATTATCGAGTCCGTTTTGACCCTGGTCCACGACCCTGCCGCGTCGGAAATTGAACCCTGGTCCCTGGCCGATTCTCTGCTTACGGATCTGCCGCCTCTAACCAGTGAGCCACACCTCTCCACATATATCATATATCAATGGTTCTCTGACATCCAACAAACAAAACCCTCTTTCTGACAGAATTACAGCACTCTCCCGATTTTGGGACTTTTGATTTTTTTTTCACGTATCCAGTATTCTAACCCAATGTGGTAAGATCCCAGTTTTCGATTACATCCTCTCATCTCCTCTATATAAATATAACATACACATTCAAGATATATGAAAAGAAAGGACTACTGTAGTCTCTTCATGGATGTAAAACACACGTTCTCTTACTTTTCTATTCACTCAATAATGATGGTGTAACACTATGCTTCTATTACTTCATATAAGACATTTTAACTCTGGTGCCATATAATTTGACAGAGCGAAGACTATTCTGTGACCCTAAATGTTGTCATGGTATCTGCCATACCTATTCCACGTGTGTTTGTCTGTCTGAGCACTGCCTATGAACTTAGCTTGTCCTGCTGCCATCTATGTTTTGTGTGAAAATATATTGCATAGTTATTGCTGCCTGGGCTGTACCTGCCTTGTGTGTAATAATGGTTGTGCTACAGTGGCCTGTACTGTACTACTATGTGTGAGGAGAACAACTATACTTGCAGACTTTGGATCTTTCCAGCTTTATCTCAGAGGAGTTACTAAAACTGGTCACTAACAGCAAACCTAATTCCTCAGCCTCCGTTGCAGGGTCCAGAGGATATTTTGATTGCTTTGGTTGGAAAATCTCTAAAGGAAATATCACAGGTCTACGGTAACTGCAGCTCTCGTAATTTTCAATGGGGCCAGTAACGGAGTTTCCGCCCAATAAGGAATTACGACCCTCCTATAATAAGGGGTCAAGTGTTAAAAATTGATCTTTCATAACTAGTATTATACCGACTGGGTTTCAAATGCTGGTTAACTGTGAACGCTGCACTTAACAAATAGTCCTTGTAAGACAACAAACTGCTGTTTAGTCATTCGATAATTGTCAAACCTCAAAATATTAGGACATGGAAATTGTTTAGGAGACGTGTGACTTTCTATTAAATGGACATCGTGGCAAAAACAATGTACAAGGCAGCACATATTGGCATAAATGACAATCCCTAACAGCACTGGGCAGGCAAGATGGCATAACCCTCAACGCTACTTTATCCCTCAAAAACATACGAAAAGTCAGCAGACAATTGACAGTAAAAAGTTCTTTCTTTTAACTGAAGGTAAATACGCCAAAAATATTGTTTGGGATATATTTCGTATGAAATGGGTAGGAGCATTAGTAGAGCCATCATCATATTCTAATCCCGCTGTACAGGCATTTAAGGAGCTGACACATTTACTCTGCAGGCAGTTAAAAAATTAAGAGACCAACTGGATCTCAAAGAATTATGGTTTGCAAAAAATGTGCTTTTGCACCCACTCTTATATTACAAGACATTAGAACAGGCCATTACAAGAAAATCTCCTTTAAGAAACAAAATATGTACTAATAAACCGTTCAAATCTGGATGCGAAGGTCTAGCTTCTTAAAGAACAAGCAGTGACAAAGTCCAAAGGTCTGCCATTGGCTGCCATACCTTTGACTTTATCAGTGATGAACAAGTTACAAGTTACAAGTTACCTTCGGTAACGATGTATCTGGAACACAGTCTAGCCGCAGATGTCTTAACTTTAGAATGTTCCCAGGCGTAAGCCTGGATCCGGAGATTTTTTAGCAGTACCTCTGTGCCGGGGTACGGCGTCACATGACTCCGTCCTGACGTCGCCCACGCATAAGACGTCAAGGGAGCCATACAAGTCCCTCCATGCATGCGGACGTCAGTTTTCTACTGTGAAACTTTTTTGCGCCACAACGCGAGTCACTACAAAAACTGTGAGAGAGTGGGAACAGCGCACCACAAAAGATCAAAAACCTTTGAAACAACAATGACAAGAAACATAGAATGATGAGAAACATCACCATGAAAGTTAGAAAAAGAGTACTTTATACTGTAAGGGACTGAAGGGAGAGAACAGAGTACCCGCCCCTAGAAACAGTCTTGCAGAAGCGAAGAGCCATGCTCTCCAATGAGGCAAAACGGCATTGGAAATCAATGTCATGACAAACGATAAGCAGTCTGCAACCACAGGATGAAACTGTAAAGGGCAACAAGACTTGAACAATATGACTCATGGTAATTGACCACAATTTTGGAACAACAGAAAAAGTGCAACTATACAACCTATAAACGACCTATTGACTGTAGCATAGTCAAATAGACCCCCAAATCAATAGACTGTAGCATAGACAAAGAGACCCAAGAGTAACGGTTAACAATAGATGAGGGTGGAAAGGAGGGTAGAAGAACATGATTATCCCCCCACAATGGAAGAACCAGGGTGGAGGAGCGTGGAAGGGCATAAAACCCCACCACCCAATTGTGAGAAAGGATGGAGAAGCAACAGATAAAACAGAAGGAGACATCCTGCCCCGGAGGGAGGTGAAGTAGACCACCCCGCAGGAAGACGAAGACCACCTGTAAGGAGCCAAGTGGGTAGAAACCAACCTGAAAAGGTCCTCGCAGTGCGGGGAGGATGGGTGGGCGTTAAGGAATCTGCGGCTAGACTGTGTCTCTACCAGATACATAGTTACCGAAGGTAAGTAACTCGTTCATCTGATAGAGACATCTAGCCGCTGATTCCTTAACTTTAGAATAGATACCAAAGCTATACCCCATTGGAGGAAGGTCTGAGACTCAAACCCGCCAAGTTCCAAAGTGAACTAATCCGTCAATAACGGACGGAAACACGGTGGGGACAAGAAAGCCAGCGTGGCTGACACCAGACCCATTAAGCTCTTTAAAGGAGCAATAACAAGGGGAGGCAAAGGCACCACAATCCGTCAGAGGATGGAACAAGACCTCTCTCGTCCAGATAGGGACGAAAGGAAATCACAGACCAAGCTGGTCAGTGCACAATGGAAGAAAATCCATAAACTTCTGCAAAAAGAAGTTAAACCAAGCACAGGATCCTCAGGATCTGCAAAAGACAAAGGGCCATATGTAGGTAGCCTAATACCTGTCGGTAACGGCCGATTTTCGGTAAATATACCGTTACCGACCGGTATTTAGGCTTTTGCTATGTAGGGGGAACATTTCAGGATTCGGTAATTTACCGAATCGGTAAAATTACCGAATCGGTAATTTATGTAGGTGACACTCAAATGAGCGATGTGTAGGGAAAATAATTCGGTATTTAGCACCAAATATATGTTGGTGCTAAATACCGAATTCATTGCAAAAAGCAATATTTTGCTGGACTAACAGTGCCATGTGGCAGACATACATGCCCTTAGGGCATGTATGTGCGCCACATGTGCACACATGCAGGAATCAGGGGTGCAACGGGGTGTCAATGTGACACCCTGCCACCCTTGAATGTGCTCCCCCCATTACCGAATCGGTATTTACCGATTCGGTAATGAGGCATACCTTCCCATTGATTCAATCAATGGGAAGGTATGCCTCATTACCGAATCGGTAAATACCGATTCGGTAATTACCGAATTTCTCCGATTCGGTAATATTTACCGAATGATTACCTACATACGAGTTACCACTTCTTAAATACCGAATCGGTAAAGTTCGGTATTTAAGAAGTGGTAACTTGTATGCTACCTACATATGGCCTTGTCACCGTGAAGAGATTTACAGAACCATGACTACCAAGTGATATATGTATGTGGATCACAGGGATACTCATAAGCAGAAAGTGTATACCGAGAGAACTACACCACACATATGCGAAAGCACAATGAAATGTAACATCAACAGCACATATGAGTCAGCAGAGAGAGACGGGCGCATGCCCAGGTAGTCAACCAGCCAACCGTACCCAAAGGTACAAAGGAGAAAGGATACCGTTAAAAGCCGGGCACACACATAAGGCTCACTCCCATGAGAGAGAGAGAAAGAGAAAGAGAGAGGGAGAGAGAAAGAGAAACGGAATCTGGGGCAAAAACCCCAGATACTACAGCATGGAAAAACCTAGTATGCTTGTCCTCTCGCTGTGTATATCACAAGACATATATACATATAGACATATATATGAAAACCTTTCGAAAAATGAAAGGAAAGGGGATCTCAAAGAGCATGCCCTAGATAATAGGAGGCCGCACAATAGGTATCAACAGCTCTGATGCGAAGCATATCAGGACATAATGTCAAGACACTCCTTAAAAAGCGACATCATTCTCCCTGTCGGGGAGGGAAACCTAGTCTTCCGCGTGAGAGGCGGGAATACTGACCATTACACTAACGAGGAATGAGTTAGTAATACACATACACAGTGTCTGCATAATGTATATATAGCCATATACGGATACTGCATAAGGACAACGAGTATCCAGAAGAAGAATACTTCCACCAATAACATCAGCAGAGGCCAGAAGCGGAAGTACCTGAGACCTTGCGCGGCAATGAGCAGAGGGACTTGAGCCCCTGCCTGGGAAGTGCATAGAGAAATAGGGCACCAGGCAACGTGCAGCCTAGACGTCGATGACCACCTAAGACTTGTCTGCCCGGCGTCGGGCCGGTGTCTACTCGACCTCCACCAAGGTGGGGAACTGCGGAGCGGAACGCCATCGACTCGGAGTCAAGCTCCGCGCTGCAGCGCATCCAGCGTTGGTACAGAGAGCCTCACAGGGCTGTGCAGAGACAGGAAGGCCTGACGTCAGACTGGGATGCCCCTCGGGCCGTGCCCCAACGTCGCAGCGACTCCAGTACCGGAGTCAGGGTTCTTGATCATCGCCGAGGGCGAACCCGCTGGCGAAGTCCCGACCTGAGTCCCTACCCCTTCTGTGGGGCCCGAAGGAGCACCAGGGAGAGGGGGTGACCCAAAGGCGGCCAGTAAAGCCAGCCAATACGCTTCCATCTGGGTCCTAGTCGACCCAGCACCAGGAAATGGAGGATAGGTGGGGGTCGACTCCTGGGGGCCCGGGTCCAGTGAAGACCGAGAGCACCGGACGTCACGTCTATGTGAGGTCAACGACCTCCGTGACTTCTTCTTGTGCTTACCCGCGTCAGACGAGCGATGTCCGCGGGAATGACTCAGTGACCTGTCCCAAACAGGAGCCTTTGCGTGACCGGCGGCGCGAGAACTCCGAACAGGATATCCGGACGGACAACAACTTCATCCGACGGGGAAGGTGTCAGACTCATCAATCTTAGATTTAAAGAAATACTGGCCGAGAGAAAAAACATTTTTGGTCTCAAAAACCACACGTTTCACTTCGATAGTAATACCTGGCATTTAATCCAACTACTTTGTATGAATGATTTCTTTTTGAAAGGACAGAATGCAGTCAGTAGTGGGCGGGAAGAAAACGTGACTGACAAGAACAGGCCAATGGATACATGTGTCTCAAAGCAGCTAGGTAAGTAGACTAAACATATAATTTTTGTAACATTAAAAGGTCTTAGCTAACACAGACCTAAAAAAAGAGTAAGGGATACACTTAAAATGCATAAACCTTTTAGCCACCAAAATTCTAATCATGCGAATTCTCTGAACTCTTTGACTACTGTTCCATTACAAGAAGGGGTGGGAAAAGCTTACACAAGATTTAATATTCGGGCGATCAGGATCACATCTTCAAAACCCTTTTTTTCACAGGTTCCCTAGCAAAAACACACATGGTTTTCTAGAAAGACAGATTTTTGTGATCTTGCTGTGGCAAAGAATTTCAAAATTCCAATGAATTATATATACTTTATTGAAATAGATGATGATTTTGTCAATAAGTGATCAATAAGCTCCAGAATATATGAGCTTCAGTTACAGTCATAACTACTAGGGCATGGCAAGTATCACAAGGCAGGCCATCTTCTTGATGAGATCTTTACAGATAATATACAACTTCTCTGGCAAATCTCTTTTCTTTTGATCTGGTCTGACACCGGGAAGTTATGTTCGAGTTCAAAGTTCCCTTTAATAAAGCAAATTCTTTCACTCCTTCTGAACTAAATCTACGCTGACCCTGGCACAAAATCAGTGCCTAACAGCTAACTGAAAAACGTATTCAGGCAATTCCCACGATTTCAGAAGATCTTGATCTAGCCACCAATAACTAGCATCATTGGCTAAAGGCAGCCATAGATCAGCTTACGCCAACGAGAAGCGGAAAAAACTGTAAATCAGCCCAGTCGGAGCCCTGATTTAATGAGAAAGTCAGACTTCAAAAACAAAAATATCGATTACTTGAAAGAAAATGGAGATTAGACTTCAAGCCAAGTGATAAAGAACGATATACGGCATCTATACAGATTTATAAAACACTGATCCATGCTGAAAAATCTAAATGTTTTATTGCCAAAATAGAAGCCTCAAAGAATTCCTCCAACGAATTGTTTACCACTGTAAAAAAAACTGTCCAAGCTACCCAAGGGAAAAAACCTATCGACCAGCCAACAGTTTTGTGACACCCTGGCAGATGCGTTGCAGGCCACGCTCATAACTGTATACGACTCCTTCTCTGTCTCCAGTACTACAGCCACCACATGACAGGAAATAGCATCACCCCAAAGAATGGATCAAATACTTTGCCAGGAAAGTCTATGCTGACTACCTCCCTAAGCTTCTCAGAGGATAACTCACTTAAGGGCCATGATAAGGGACCAACTTACACCTCGTCCAGTCTTCCATCCCTAACTGAGGACCAAATCTCATCACTTGATAAACAAGTTAAATCAGGGTCACAATGGGATCCTTCTCCTCCAAGGATTTTACATATGGCACAGGAAGCAATAACCAGTTGCCTTACGCCGTTATTTAATGAAATCCTTCGCTCAGTCTATTTTCCTACAGACTGGAAAAAAGCTTCAATCACCCCACTCCTGAAAAAAGCCAATCTAGATGCCAACGACCAGAACAATTATAGGCCGATATCACGCCTACCATTTCTAACTAAAGTAGTGGAGAAGGCCATAAATCAAGAACTTACATCCGTCATCTGCACGAATCACATCCTTGACTCCTCCCAGTTTGGGTTCCGTGCTCAGCATAGTATGGAGCTAGCCTAAATTACAGCTACGGAAGAATTGAGGCAGACACTAGATCAGGGAGGGAATGCAGCCCTCATCATATTGGATCTGTTGGCAGCATTTGATATGGTCAATGACCCTCTAGCTTCCATGGGAATAAAGCCCTTGCTCTGCTAAACTCATTCCTTGCATATCGTACTTGGGAGATTTTCTATTACCACCCTTCTCCTTGCCATGGGGGTACCGCAGGGGTCCTCCATGAGTCCCACTCTTTTAAATCTGTATGTCATCCCCTTGCTGACCTCCTTAGATCCTATGGATTCTCTTTAGTAACATGCGCGAACGATACTCAAATCGTTTTGTCATTAACAGGCAATCCAGATGCCACAGCAGCACAACTCCATAAAAGTATGCTACACCTTGGATCCTGGATGTGGGACAACTGTTTAAAGCTTGACTGACCAAAAACGGAAATCCTACTCTTTGGTAATAACCCATCTTTCTGGTCCACTAAGTGGTGGCCATCTGAACTTGGACCTCTCCTGATTCCTAGCGTCAAAGCAAACAATATTGGTATAATCTTTGACACAAAACGAACTTTTGATGGACAGATTAATCATACAACCTCCTCATGTTACTTTATTCTAAAAGTTCTAAGGAAGATCCTACCATATATGGGGTGATTAGGCCTAATACAGAGGTATCATACTTGAACCGACCACTGGTGAGCCTTGGTTTCTGGATGAGGAGATCCGCTCCTTCACCATCAAAACGTAATAGAAACTGCATGTTCTTGAAAGTGGTTTTGGAGGAACTGTGAACAGAGACTATGGTAGCTGAGCTGTCATGGTTTGGCCGGAGATATTGGCTACCAAACCATGATTACTTCAGTGTTCTTGTTATTAAAAAAGACAATAGTATGCGTTATAAAAAGTTATGTCACTAACATTATTAAAAAAAAAGTATTATGAAATAATTAATGATGTTAATCTATAGAAGATTTAATTGTAGAGAAATGAAAACCCTGAATAATTCTACTTTTAGATTTTTAAGTTTAAGTATGTTGGGCCCATTTATCATACAAAAATACCACATGATTAAAGTACCTTTCAGTATGATTATTCAGAGCATGTTTGTCTTGCACTAACTGATATGCTGGCTATTTCACGCTGAATCAAAGTCAGCATACTTAACAGAGGTAGCCCATCAACCCTATAGCATTTAACTCTACAATAACCAGGGTTGTTACAGTCACCTAAACAACCTCAAAATGTATTTTTGTTCACCGACATACAGTATAACTTTAGAAACAAATGTGTATGTCTTGTGGGGAACAAGTTATCAACTGGGTTAACTTAAAAGGGTGGAATGTGGCAACACTACTTTGATTGCATGCATGGAATAAATTCAAGCTATCATCTTATCTTACCTTATTTTTGGGTTTTACTTCCCCACAGAGTTTCATGAGATCTGAAGATAAAGAACTAAACAACAAAAAAGAAAATGAAGATCAATTAATTCCAATGTGTTGTGTAATCATTTAATAGTCAATGTCCAGTAAGTATTTTCTTTCTACAGAGTTCGCCACAAATGAATTATGAGAATTTATTATGTAGACAAACAAAGACTTCTTTCTCCATGTAGATGATACTAACCTGTGGAAAAATCAATAAAATGCTATTGTTAAAGGATGAGAGGACAAGCTCAGGCAACCAAATCATTTTCTCTACCAATACTGCTGTTGAAGATGGATTGTAATACAGTACTCTGCTTCAGCACTCTTTGTTTCTACAAATCTTTTTATCCACTGTCGATGACGACCTCTTGGCAAGAACTCACTTATACTGTCAGGCTCTGTCTCTCTCGCTGCCAAACTGAAAGGCCATGTATCTAGCCCTCTGCCAACTACACTGCATCTTTTACTGGGATCTACCTGCTTTGAAGGGAAACCTTCACTGGCAGAGACAAGAATTCTGTTTAATTCACCTTCACCAACAACTCATGAGGCAACTGATCTACACCACCTAAAGCAACCTTCAATGTGATACAAATTAGTTTCAAATCAGGGACAGCTTAAATGTGTTATAAGTATAAGCCCTAAGTAAATATCAGGACTGGGGCAAAAATACATTCTGAGAAGTAAACACCTTTTGAAATGTTTAAGTAATACCAAAGTGCACCTTTAAAATCTAATATTTGTAGTGCCCATTCAGTTACAAAGGAACGGTTGTCTGAATAGAATGTTAAATTATTATTCCAATACCATATTCAGAAGCTACTTCAGATGAGAAAGATGACTGTGTTAACTGAACCACTTGATCCTAGTTAAAAAAACACATAGCTGATCATTCAATAAAGTCTGGATTTCATTCACTCAGCTATCTGAAGCCATAACAATTAAGAGACTGATTTTCAACACGGAGATCAGATTGCACCCCTAGGCCTGAGTTTAAAAAGAACCTCTAAACATCCCCAGTCCCCAGAATTGGACACAAGATGGCACCAGGGAAAAAAGGTGAACTAGAATCACAAACAGGTAAAGTTTCGAAGAAGATGATCCTCAAAAGGGATATTGAGAGCATGCCCTTGTTCAGACTATACAATTAAGTACTATATCTTCTCAAATGGTAGCAGTTAAGATTGCGATTGATGGCTAAATACCAGATTCACACACAGTCCCTTAAAGGGAAACGAGCCTTGAAAAGAAAATCCACTTCTCCTCTAGTTTCTACATTCAATCACCAGGCCAGTTTTGAAGTCCATTCTGTTGAATTCTAGGTGCCAATCAGTTAAGTTGAAGTAGGCTAGGCTGTTTTGAAGAATCCTGCCTTTGCTCCTCAATTAAATTTCCAGTTTCAACAGCCTGAAATGTGAAACGTTGGAAAGATGCAGAACCTCTGAATACAGGATATGCCATGCCACCTCAATCACATCGTTAAGGCATTGTCTTTGTTTATTCACACTGCTGCTCTTTGCTGCAGAATTGGAGAAACATTGCATCAACAACTCAGTCCTTAGTGACCCCCTCATGTGGAAGCCTTCATGTGAACTCTGCATCTTGTATGTCCTTTTGTTTAGAACAGGTTGATTTATGAAGTTTCCCATATTGCAAAACAGACTTACTTGGTGGAATTCACACTGTTCTTTCAAGTGCTGTCACCTTACAAGGGGAGCCTTTTCATTCAGAATTTCCAGACTCTGCAACGCAGAGAGTTTCCCTTAGTGAATTACATATGACACTGGTATCCTTCTAAAGAGTAGAGGACTGTGTAGGTCTTTTGTTTCCTTATGAGATCGGCAAATCATAATGCCTGGAGTGGAGTGCCAGCCAAATTGTTCTTAGAGCCAAAACATTATTTAAAGTGATTACTTGGAAGATCACAAATCCTGGGCTGACAAATCTTGGATATCAACCCCTGACCCTTTTAGAGACACTTGCTACCACAGTATCTTGGCAAAGTGAAACCGCCATGAGTCAACTCATCATCTTACCTTTATTTTCTATGCTTATGATTGGATGTGCTCGGTCTTAAGTTTATGGACCCCATTGCATCATGATCGACATCTACTACATTTTCAGACTCTGCAAGGGCAGTGCTCTAAGATGGACAATGGTGATGAAAAATATGCAGACGTGCATGAGCATCCTTCATGAGAAGGCAGCAGATCTGATGCTATAAAGGCAAGCAACTCCGCTTTGATTGAGAAGGCATCCTAGTGCAGGCGTCACTTGTCACCTTCACATCAAAGGCTTGCAATCTAGAATTGTGGGGAACGTTACCACCATTACTTTCAAAGTTCTGGTGATTTGTGATGTAGAGGAGTCTATTAACAACCAATCAATTAGCTATAGATATATGTTAAACCCCTAATGCAGCAATTGAATTGTCACATGTATTTGGCGTTTTAGTAACAATCATTCGGTTTACCTAACATCAAAGGGAATCCTTTTAATTTTATGCCTTTGGAAATCATTAATCTGCACAAGTGATTCAAAAGTGGAAATAGGAATTCTACAGGTCTAAGTGGAGCATAAAGTATCCATGCTGCATGTCTGTGGTCATTTACATGGGACATTTAGGAAGAATCTGGGTAGGGTTTGCCTCAAAGGATTTGTTTTTCAGAAATTCAGTCCCGACTAGCAGGACTGAAAAGGTAAATTGCTGAAGGCCACAAACAATACTGCTAAAGACATTCAAGTTAACCTCATAGCTCTTAACACTATTATTTAAAAGAAAACTGCAATTGGCAAAATCAAGAGCCATTGATCCAAATCAACAGACATGCATTGGGAGAGCTTGGTTACCCCGTAGACCTATATAACACCATACACTTCAAAAGACTACTGGCCCATACAGCCACATTAAACAGAGCATGGAAGAATACCACCCAAAAATGGTGCAAGGGTAAATTAAATGGGTTAATCCCCCTGTGGGTGTGCAAAGGACAGAATGAATTTTGGAGCCTTCACAGGTTCCATAGTTCGGACATGCTTGGGATATCCACTCTGCAGGACATGTGGAGGTCAAGGGGCCTAAAACCCTTTAACCAACCTGCAGTCGAGTATGGTATAGCAGACTTTGCAATAAATCAATACCTGCACTTACAGCATACGCTACGAGTACACATAAAGGGAGAAGTTGTGATTCCGGATGGAACTCTCCTGGATTACATGATTTTGAGTAAGGTACGGGGAGAAAGGCAGTCTAAAATATAGGACCCTAAGCTACAATACCACAGGAGAGCAAAGTAGCCTGATAGGCAAATGGGATTTAGGGCTTTGAGCTATGGAGGACTTTGGTGGGTATGGAGACACTGAGTGGGACAAGGAACTGTGGGTGGCTCAGACAGGTACACATTAAAATACAACATAGTAAGCACACACTAAACTGAAGTTAATGGAGAAAACAGAACTGATGTTAACTCTTGTCTTAGAGGTTGCAGACAAGTAGGCATTTTCTTTCACATCATATGGCTTTCGATTAGATGGATTCCGTAAAGGGGTAAATGGCTGTATCAACCACATACTAGAAGGAAAGCATCCTTCAGAGGCTAAACTCATGCTTTTGAGTATTTGGAGTGGTGATCCCACAACAAGGCACTGTAAGACACTATATAACTGAGGTATAATTATTGTCTGAATTGATTTAGCAAGACTATGGGGGAAGGCCTGAGGACCCAAATCTCGAAAAGTGGCACCAAGGACTATTGAAAGCAGGCTAAGAAATTAGTACAGGAGGGTAGAAAAAAATCCATGAAATATGAAAAGATATGGTGACCACAGATGAGATGGGGGTGACAGTGCTAATGGACAATCAGTGACACCACACCCAGAGGAGCGCGGGGGGGCGAAATTGACCATAAAATGCTGCCCGATACCCACCAAATGGTATACCTGTGCTTACTGTCAACGTTGGGATGCATATTACTTGATGTCCCGAGACTGAAGACCTAGCTACCTAGTGCCACAAACTGAACATCTAGTCTAACTATATGCATAGCGTTCTTGTTTGTAATAACAAAAAGCATGAACAGAAAATAACTATCAATTTGTCAAACTTGAAGTATGAGCACAGAACAAAGTAGAGAAAAAAGTATGTGGTTAATTGTTCAGTCTATCACGATTCCATGAGAACTCCTACTTCTTCAGGATTACTTTGAAGCCAAGGACTTATATGAACAGTGGTATTGTAATAGCAGCTAATCTGCTCGGAATGGGATTTACTTGTGTGGAATAAAAGAAATTTCAGTAAAATTGGTTAGGTACCTGAGGGAGAGATGAGTGTTTGTCACAAAAAAGGTGTCTGACATTTTGGGCTGCACTATATATGTTGATATCAATTTGCAGTTAAGTGGTCACACATAATGGTTTGGAACCGACTGGTAAATTCCATTGGTAGAAAGTTACAGTATGCGTGAGAGAAAGTGTGTGTAGAAAGAAAGACATTGCTAGACTCTCAGACAACTTTTGTTTGAAACGGAAGCATGTTTGTTGATAGTAAAGGGATCTGCAGATCACAAGATAATAATACAGAACGGACTTGAAATATAATGGCAAAGAGAACATGAATGATGGGATTTGGGCACAAATAGGTCCAACATATTTGTCTGCCACCAATGGGGAGAAAAAAATTCTCTTTCAACGGTGTACTGATCAGCATCTGTCTGCCAGATGAGAAGAAACCACTCAGAAATAGAAAACCCACCAGTAGCGGGTAAGTAGACCTGTTTGCTAGAGCAAAGTCTGAGGGTACATTAATCATACACTCCCAGTTGTTCAGTAAAATATTTTGAAGTGATGATCTCCTACCGTTGTATTAGCGAAAGATATTGGAACATCCAATTGAAAGGTACATGTGACTGTAGAAAAAGAGGGACTGCTCAAAAAAACCAAGGCCCTATTTGACACACTTCTTGGTTAAGGTTAAAGTGGCACAGAGCTGCCTTGATGAACATGGAGAAGCAGTTAAACTGGTCAAAGGCCCTTAGAGGAATAAGTATTTTCAAAGTCTTTGTCACTAACTGAAGCCAAGTGCTGATGTCCTGTTTCATAAAAGATTCATATATGTAGGGATCACAAAGTAGTGTTCTTTTCGAGAATTAAATGTAGAATACAAGTGCCTGACAAAAATAGAAGTGCAATCCCAATCTTAAACTATATCTAGTGACCTCCTTTCCTGGTGGCTGAAAATATCCTAAAACAATTTCTGGAAGTATTTAGTGTCCAAAATAACCGTTTTTATTCTGAGCAACAAGATTAAGAACAGTAACCTATAAAACAAAAATCATAATTTTAGATCATATTAGGACTATTTCAATAGATCACCAAAAGGAGTTGTTTACAAACAGACAATCCCCCAATAGCTGTTTGAGCCCTTTAGTGCTGCGTGTGAAGGGCTTTGCACTATTGATGCTGGAGACCGAGTGAGTGGAGTTGTCACTGTCATGCTTAGTTGGTATAGCTCATAAAAAAATGGAAATGGCATTCTAATAAAATGTTTCCACTGCCTAAATTCGGGCCAGCACAACGACTTTTCTGAAGTACAGAATGCACATTTCAGTTTTGTAGCAGCAGGTTGCAAATGACTGGTTAACCTGACTGTTGATAATATTCTATTGCCGATTAGAGGTTTAAGTGTGTTGGGGCCCTTTTGTGGACTGACAGGTTTTAGGCAGAGTTTTTATATAATTACTGAAATATTAGGCAGTGTGATGTCTGGAGAAGGGCCACGTTATTTTTTTAATTCACAACAAAAAAACTTGTTATTACAAACTCAGACTGCTCAGTAATCCCTCCCCAACTAAACTGTAATGTCATTCCATCTGCTGCATCTAGAAATATTAGCTTATTGCAATGTTAATATAAAATGGTTGCTGGCAGCATATTCTCCTCCTGAAGCTCCCGCACAATGAGTACCTTCCCCAATATATCATATTCTGAAAAAAATGATGACGGAGAGTATCTTTTGTCAAAACAAGAAATAAATTACACCATAGGTTAAAACGCGTTTTCACATTTTCTTTACCTGCCTTCTGTTCCAGGGCTGGAAAGCGATGCATCATCGTCACTACTGTTCTCTGTATTCTCTACAAAAGGGTTTAAGTTAAAATTAGGCAACAATGCATTACAATTGTCATTCTTCAAAATAACCCTACAAAGCAGCATAATATAGGTAAAGCACCTACATATGAATTATAAAATGTGGTACACCATAGGTTGCATTTATCATGTTTAAAAATAACTCCATTATATAAAACTCACTAGCAACTTTTTGTTCTACTAAGTACTTACTTTCTCTAACATTTTTTTAAATGGATACTCTTTTTCCCAAATATTCCTCTTTTTAGAACGATCGCCATGTGTTAAAGTGGAATTTGACAGTTATAACAAAAATCGATTGCTCTGCATCAAAGTGAGACACCATGGTGTCAGTCACAGGCATCATCACTGAAAGTGATGCAAAGACTCTGTAAAAGCATTGGGGTGACCCGTCCACCTAATTACACTATTTCGCAGTGGCCAGGACATGCGAAACAGGCATCCAATATGATATCCAAAAAATGATACCAAAGAATGCAATTGTGTTTAAAAGAGAGTAGGCAGAAGGGAGACAAGGAATCTGCTAGAAGAGAAAGTATCAGTCGCTTCTAAAACTTCTTGGGAATTTCTCACTATAGAACGACTCCTACAGTATTAAACACAAGAGGAGGGTCTGAGGCTTAAGAGCAAATACAATTTAGGCGAGGATCTCCTGAGGGACTGCCTAATCAAGTTAAACTTATGGTCTTATGGATAGGCAAAATTCACCACTTGAAATGTGACAGTCGCCTTTAAAAATAGGTCCCTCTCAAGGGCACTACTGTATCTGCCCTACCATTACTTTAGGGACCATAATCCCTTCATAAGAAAATGTTTATACAATAGTTTGATACACTAAACAGCCTGTCGGGAAAAGGAGATGCCTATATACTCACTATTTGCTGGAGTGCTCCATAGAAAAACATAGGTTCAACTTAGAGTCAAGTCAATTCCCTTTTCGTACTAGGGTAATGAGGGTGCAAGAACGCAGCATTTTTGTTAAACAAGAAACTCTGAAATCACATTCAGTCGAAAACCCTCATTATCACTTACAAGAGGAAGAGAGAAGCATAGGATGGGCCAACGTAACAGCTTCAAGTCCACCCACCCTTTTGGCAAACACAATAGCCAACAGGAAAGCTCTCAACATCAATTGCCTCGACCGGCAAGAATGAAGCACCTTCAATGGTACTTCCTTCAAACATAGCAATACTAGATGACTGTACCACGCTAGTGGCATAAACAGTGTATATGGAAAGAAATCCTGTAACCACTTAGGAGAGTGTTTGCAGGGTTTGGTGAAGCATCATTCCTGCTTGTTGATAAAGCGGTTTCTAATTCAACAATATTTATCACAAGTGCCAGTACAACAAGGTCCAGACAAAATGTGTTCCTGATGTAGTCTGGGAGCAATGAAAATGAAGTTTGCCTTGTGGCTTTATTTGTTTTCAATGTTATATCACTCTAGAAACCGTTAGATAGGGAAGAAAGACCTAATGCAAGTGGCCATGCCAGTCAACACTTAACACATTTCCCAGTGGGGCATTCACAGGTAAGAAAATAGACACAGTGTGGTATGATTTGTTTTAAACAGAGCTACACATGGAATGCACCACCAAAATCACCTACTACTGCAACTCCCACTTACCATTCAACAACTTCAGTCTGCTCACAGCAGTGGGAAGAACTGCCCCACCTGCCATCTTGGCTACCTCAAAGCGTGTAGCTCATTCAGAAACTACCAGAGTATGTGTGAGGGGAATGCCTCCACTATTAGACCTGTTTTGGATATAATATCTGTTATTTCGGCTAGGTTTTTTTTTAAACACTGAAATGGTCTGATTTGTCATATGATCAATATGCAAAGAGTTCTTGGACTCACACTGACGCAGGCACCTCTCATCAGCCTACATCCATAAAGCAGAGATAAAGAGGGATGCTTGGGCTTCATTCATTTGAGACCATTATTGTGACTAATAAGATAGAGCTGTTAACAGTCGCAAAGCATATGCAGTAGATTGGTGCTGGTCAGTGAGCACCGGGGGCATTTTGCAACTGCTCCTTGAAAGATTTTATTGATGCGGGCTGGTGCGAGATATGCTCTACTAAGTACGTTAAATTGGATGTATTTGCATTTTATCCCTTGGGATACTTTATGAGTTATTTCAGTGCCCTTTTCCAGTCAGTATCATGAAATGGCTTTGTCAGGTCGATTTCCAAAAGGTCCGTAAAAGAAGTCTAGAGGTGTCTCCCTTAGATGGAAACGCCCTGTGGAACCATTTTATCAGTTTGCTACCCATACCAGCAGTATAAAGAATTTGATACACTGTGTGTAGGTGGTGGCGTATGGTGGGTATGATAAAGTGAACAGAGGTACTGCGAAATACCCTCATAGGTGAGGAATTGTGCAGGAGTGAGGCTATAACCAGTTATAAGAGTTGGGAAGTCCACCAATTTGTCATTGACAAGGAGCGCTCCCACTGTGGACAAATCTGTGTTCTGCCAGTGGCTCAACTGTCGCTCATAATTGTCCTGTTTTAGCAGGAAGGCCAAGTAGAGGGATGGCAGAGGCATAGGGTGCTGTCATGTTAGTTAATTTATTGGTGCTGGCCAGGCAAGCCAGAGCTATGCGAAAGAGCCTTGCAGCATGTAGGCCAGAGCGGGTGTTGGATGCCAATGAGTAGTGTAATACGCCATCCCTGAATACCGGATGGAGCTTTAATGATGATAACTCAACGGACAGTTCACTTCAGTTGAGTGCCCTTTCAGTTTCCCGCATGAGCATTTGCCTCGATTTTACGAGCCAAGACAAGCAGCAAACCTGGATGTTAATAAAGAGGAATAATGTAGATGCTAAGAGAGTTAAGAGTTCAAGCACCGAACATAGGTCATTAATACCAAATCGAAGTGATATCTGGAATTGGGCTACTCTGGCAGGAGCGTCAGTCAATGCTATATGTAGGGTTTGCCCAGAGGTCTGTACCCTGTGTGGAGGCTCTAAGACTAGGGCGTCAAAGAAAGATGCACATCTAAAAACATGAAAAATATCAATTTTGATATTGAATACAGTGTATGCAACGGAAGCAGAAAATGTATTGAAATAAATGTGAGGCATTTTTTAAACTAACAGGCAGAGCCCAGAAGAGAGGTACTTTCTTATGATTATAGAACAAAAACGAAGAGTTTAATGGTCCTAGGGTAACCTACTGCTGCCAGTTTTTTCTGGACTCAGACAGACTTCAATATTTGGCTTAAATGAGAAACTAAAATTAAAAAAAACTTTTATTCACGTTCTCCCTCGCAGAGGGGGTACTCCAGAAAAGAAGCAGACATCGATTACTGAAACTTAGCATTTGTTTAGCATACTTTAAATGCTATTTTAAACGTAGTGTATAGAAAGGATGTATGGACTTTGGTGAAGGCACACTTTTGGCAAACTGAAAAAAAGCTACACACCACTGCCTCAAACAGATGATGATAAAAATAATATCTGGGTACAACTGTAGCAAATATTTAAAATGCACATATTTGAACATTCTCAAAACGGATTTCGTTTTAACACTTTCCTTTCAAAATACCAAAGGGATGTCCACACGAGAAGTGTGACACCTCATTGGTCTACACAGGCTGTGGCTTTGCCAAGGTTAGATGTTATGAAATGGAAGAGTGGTCCAGCTGAGTTAATTATTAAATGATACAGTGCTGAAAAAAAGCTGTATATGAAGGTCAAGCAACAGCGGTTTATCAGAAGCAGTCTTTGCTGTATTAACAAATGTTAATAATAGCCTCTGCATGGAGGAAGGCAGCTGGTCGGTGATCAGTATTTTCACAGAATAAGACATGCAGCCTACTCGCATTCTGAAAATTCCTAAACGGTTAGTGCATCGGAACAATTAGTAACATGCAGGTGTACACATACACAGAAAGCTGGTCATACTTACCCATTGGTATGCTATCTAGGTCTGTATACATTTACAGCAACAAGGAAACAAAAAAGCAACACTCCAATCAACACAGATTTTACTTATGAAAGATTCCATATTCACCTGCCACGCAACGTGTAACGTGCTGTAAGACACATTTGAACCAGAACTTTTTACACTCAATGTTAAACGTGAAATCAAGAGAAAAAGGCGCACTTTCTTGACCCTATCTTGTACGTAAAGTGCAAACCTTCCTCGGTTTCCAAGGCTGCGATATATTGACATTTTCCTGTTTAAACTGGAACATCCTAAAATACTTAATATTAAAATAAACATAAGTAGGAATAGTAAAAACACTTAAAAGTGGAGGACTTTAGAAGATAGAGTAACTTTTAAAACTTTCAACAGCTAATTGTTTTCCTTCAAACTCTCCATAAAAATTCCCGGGAGCAAAAACCAAGCATGAAAAGCAAAACTGTCATGCATTCAATAGCATACTCAACATGTGGTGCTAAAAATTACCTTGTAATGCATGACCTAACATGGCGTCAAGTTCAGGGTTTAATTCTGCCTTTTCTTTCAGCATGTGAAACAGCAGCTGGTTTTGAGTCGCACTTGTTATTTCAGTTTGCTTCAGACGCCCTTCGAGAACTTTAACCTGAGCTTCCTTTTGGGCTGCTTGGAGGCCCTAAAAGAAAAACATGTAAACATTTATACATATTTGTATTTCTAATCTACCACTTCCATATTACAATTCTGCTCTCCTGACAATAAAAGACCTCATACGTCATAAAATTCACCAGCGGACAAACCACACGATTTGACAAGTTATAATTAGTGATGTGTGTTTGGGCAATCATAGGAATTTAAAATACATTGTTTTAAAGACGATTCCCAATTGTGTCTCCAGCACAAGCAGAACGACAGAGATGGAACGTGTGTTTTTATTTTAGCGCCAACACACCTTTTAAAGTAATCAATCACTTAGTAAGCTAATTCCATTCATGAAACAAACTGGGCTGTATGAATCTTCTTTAGGATAAGATTCAGCAAAAGGGGAGAAGTCCTCTAAGGCACATTTGGCCTACGAGAAGATACTTTTAGGTCCGCCGGTGGCGCACTGGGGTCGGATCACAGTTAGGCCCAAAGAAGTGGAGGGAGCCTCCGGACATAACGTCCCCCCCTGGAGCGAGAGATAAAGATCCGGCTGGAACTTGTGGCGTAGGTGGCTGCAACAGCACTGAACTGTGGGACCCCGGCGGCAGCAGACTGTATCAGGTAGCACACACGGGGGAGCCCGCAAGCAGTGAGAGGGGTAGTCAAGAAAGCATTGGGGTCCTTCCCTCCAGATTAGTCGCATAATAGACCAGAGTGCACAACCGCAGTCCGCAGCCTGCTGGGGGAGCTTCACGGCCTGCGATTTTGAAGACTTGAGTAGTCAGAGACTAGCTCCAGGAGTGCTCCCAGCCATGGCGTCCGGCAGACCAAAAAAGGACAGGTCTGTTAAGGACATGCTTTGCAAGATGCCTTAGTCGGAGAACCCACCTCCTCAGGGATCCCCAGCAGAGATGGAGGGAGGAGGAGACTCGGAGGGGCCAGTCAGCTGCTCCTTCTTGGAGTCCCTCTTCTCCTCCTTGAGGGAGGTCCTCACCACCATGAAACGAGAACTGTCCGCAGACTTGAGAGAGGTGGGACGCGATATAGACTCACTGGGGGAAAGGGTTAACTCCCTAGAGCACCGTGAGACAGACAAGGTAGAAGAGCTCGAGAGCCTATAGCAGGAGGTCATCCGCCTAAGGGAGCAGAATCTGGACCTCCAAGCACACACAGAGGACTTTGAAAACAGGTCCTGCCGCAATAATTTTCCGAATCAGGGGCTTTGCAGTTGGGCTGGAGGACTCAAACATCGAGGCCATGGTGATGGGCATGTTTCGCGCGCTGCTTGGAGAACCAGAAAATGTTCCCATCAAGCTCGATCGTACACAGAGTAGGCCCCAAAAGAAGCAATTCGGCCCCCACAGCCGATATTCTAACCTGCTTCAATGAATAACAACTGAAAGAGAGGATCTTATGAGCTGCAAGGGATGCCCCCACCTTCCAATATAAAGATTAGAAACCCACCTTATACCTGGCTGCCTCGACCCTACTGCCTCGACCCTACTGAAGAGAAAAGCGTTCCAACCTATCACGGCACACCTACGATTCATTGGCTATGTCGTACTCATGAAGTCAGCCATTCTCTCATAACGGCGAACTTCATCAACTTCGCTCAGGCGCAGAGGTCAGCAAGGTCTTGGGCATCGTGGACCCCACGGAAGAGGAGACACCGCGAAGCAGACCAAACAGGAATAGGAGAAGCGGCCATGGATGGACTCCGATCAAAACTCCAACTGGTTCACGGAAACCAGACCCAGCGACCATAACCAAAGAGCGCCAAGCGGTCCTGGCATCCCTGACAAGGGAGCCATCAGGCGATGGACATTCAGGGTTACTGGAGGTACCAAGCGAACAATGCGCACCCACCTTTGCTGAACTCTTACATAGACGCCTGGGTTGGTCCGGGAGGGGGGGCATTGGCCATGGGCATCCCACCCAGTTTCCCTTTCCCTATCACGAGCCGGGGCATTGGCCTCGGACCACACACATTCCAAGATGTTGGACTTTAGTCCCCCGAGACTTTGTTGTAGGAGTTTTCTTGTTGGGTTTTTTAATTCTTTTTATGTCTAATTTGTTTACTCTCCTGGGTCGTGGGCCTCTCTCGCCCTGGTTGAAGCAATGGTCGCCTGCGAGGTGGCTACACCGGTTGACCCGGGGGGTGCTAGATGGGAGTACTTAAGGACCACCGGTTCCCTATGCACAATCTAGTAGGACCCTACAGGTGCGCTAGACAAGCTTAAGATCCTTACCCTAAATGTGAAGGGCTTGAACGGCCCCATCGAGAGGGTCGTCCTGTCCTATCTAGAGCACTCGGCAGCACAAATTTGTTTATTGCAAGAAACACACCTCCTAGCCAAAGACACACATCGACTTAGGTCACTGGCTTTCCCTCAGCAGTATTTCTCCTCACTCACTACTAGAACAGCAGGGGTGGCTATTCTTTTCTCGCTACTTTAGGGGCAAAGTTGAGACGAAGCAGACAGAGATTAAAGGAAGGCTCCGAGCTCTCACGATCACCATTAATGCATGCGACTACACCCTAGGCTCCATGTACGCGCCCAACAAGGGTCAGGAGGCATTCCTGAAGAAGGCGGTGATGAACCACGCTGCCTCCCCTGACCGATTGCTCTTACTGGGGGGTGACAATAATCTAGTGTTTGACAATCAGCTAAACCGCTCTGCACCGTGTCATGGTGCGACTGTGGCCCTTACACAAGCAGGGCGGGAGTGGTTGCAAGATCTAGGTTTGGTAGATATGTCGCACTCCATACATCCCACTGACCACGATTACACATTTTATTCACATGCGCATAAAACGTTTGCTACGATCGACAACTTTATCGGCTCACGCTCCCCACTTCCCCATGCACAAGCCTCAGACAAGGCTGCGCTCACACTGACCACGCGGCGCTGACTCTGACGCTCACACTTCCCCCTCCATAAAGACCATCATTCGCCTGCCAGCTGCGCGATACCTTGCTGCACCGTTCTGATGTGAATAAATGCTTGGACAGCGCCATAAAATAATTTTCACATTTAACAATATCCCTGACATTTCAATTACCACACTATGGGAAATGCTTAAAGCATGCGTCGGAGGGGAATTCATAGCCGTCTCTGCGGCGGACAACGGAATTAGGAAGGACAGACGAAGGGACTTCACAGGGCAAGTACAAGAACTAGAAAGCATCCACAAACGGACCGGGGCTCCACAAGTGTGGAGACAGCTTGAGGCAGCTCGCAGAAAACTCACTGGCATTGATTTAGACAGAGCAGAATATGCCGCACTTGGATTGCGTCACTCCTTTTATGTGGGGGGGGCAACCGGTGCGGGCTAACAAGCTTAGAGCACAACGCCAGCTGACCACTGTTCATACTGTGTGTAATGAGTGCACAGACGATATAACTATGACACAGGCGTTTAGGGATTTCTCAGCTAAGCTGTACCCTGTGCAACCATTGGCAGAGCAAGATTCACTCTCCTATGTACAAGGAGCTAATCTCCCAAAACTTACCCCAGAGCAGTCTAGATGTTCCCATCAGAACAGCGGAGGTGATCTCGGCCATAGCCCGCCCCAAATTGCACAAATCCCCTGCCCCGGACGGCTTTTCTACTACCTTCTACAAGACCTTCTGTACATCTCTGGCCCGATCCTCACTAGATTATACAATACAATAGGAGATACGGGGGTCATTCCTCCCACTATGCTCAGAGCTTCAATCGTAGTCATTCCAAAACCGGGTAAGGATGCTAAATATTGCGCCTCATATAGGCCAATATCCCTCTTGAACGTCGATCTGAAGCTTTTCACGGGCATACTAGCAGCACGCTGAGCCCGATGATGCCAGGGCTGATAGACTCCGACCAGTCCGGGTTCGTAGCCACTAGACAGTGTAGCAACAATACGAGAAAGCTACTCCATCGATAAAGCACGGAGCCAAAACACGGAACAGGTCATGATATAGATTGGCGCCGAAAAGGCGTTCGATCGGGTAGATTGGGGATATTTGAAGATTATCCCAGCGCGGTTTGGTGTGGGAGACCGCTTCTCAAGATGGGTGCTCAGCGGCTACTGTCAGCCAACAGCTACGGTGCCGGTTAATGGGCGCTCTTTCGGACCTTTTCAGATCTCCCAGGGCACTCGACAGGGGTGCCCGCTCTCCCGGTTGCTCTTTGCTCTCTACATGGAGCCAATGGCCCAGAGTTCGGGAGAACCCACAGATCTCTGGCGTGCGATTCGGGG
This sequence comes from Triturus cristatus, assembly GCF_964204655.1. NCBI lineage: Eukaryota > Metazoa > Chordata > Amphibia > Caudata > Salamandridae > Triturus > Triturus cristatus. The sequence continues at coordinate 1,100,157,601 of NC_140585.1, forward strand.
GGATGCTCATGCCATTAGCTTATATGCCGACGATGTGGCTGCCACACTGGAAGATCCCCAGATTTCTATTCCTTCTTTCTTTGCCGAGCTAGAGAGATTCTCAGCGGCTTCTGGCTTCAAAATTAATGTGGCAAAGTCACAGGCTATGGGGTTCTTACTTCGTCCGTCCACCATGGAGAGTCTGGCATGCCTGCTCCAATGGGATGCAGAATCCATCCCATACCTGGGGATTCAACTCACAAAATCTACTCACAACAAGGCAATCCTGAACTACAAGTAGCTCTTGTCCCAGGTGCGGGGTGAGTTGGGTAGATGGAGACCCTTCGGCTCCTATTGGTTGAGGAGAGAGGCAGGGATCAAAAGGAACATCCTACCCAAAATGTTATACATTTTTCAAACTCTCCCGTTAAGAGCCTCCCCCCAGGACTCTCAAATAATTGCAGAAGGAGATCTGTTTGCTCGTGTGGGCCAATAAGAAGCCTCAAATGTGTAGGGAACGGAGCTATAGGCCGCCCAGAAGGGGTGGGGGGGGGGTTCCCTGACCTGATCCACTACTTCCAGGCAACTCAGTTGCGTGTCCTGCTTGAGTGGTCGTGTAGAGTCGGAGAAACACTGGCTCTTTATGGAGCGGGCGCTCGCGGGCAGGCTCTGTGGGTGGTGGTGGGGGGGGGGGGTCCCCTTTTTACACAAAAAACTGCGCCCAGAAGGCATATACAACTCATCAATCATTTGAACGACTCTGAGAGTATGGGATTCCACAGAGGCCCAGCACGACTTAACCTCATTACTGTCGCCCCTCACTCCCATAGTTGGAAACAAGGATTTCGCCCCCTGATTAGATCAGAAGATGTTTCGTCATTGGGAGGCTCAGGGTTGTTGATCCATTGGACATATGTCCGATGTAGAGGGTCCCCTGACATTTGAGGATCTCTGAAACGCATTTGCTGTGCCAGAGTCCGAATGATACCGCTTCCACCAAGTGAGACATTGGGTGATGCACCTTTTGGCGCGCCCAGGGGTCCAGAGATGGCTAACACCATATGAGAAATGACTTCAAACGAAAACAACAAATGCACACCTTATCACTGAACTTTATCATATGCTGCGTCCTCCGGAATTAGAGACCTCCACACCAGAGCAGCAGAAGTGGGAGACTGAACTGGGCCGAACACTCTCGCAGGAAGAATTTGGGGGGGGAGAAGGGGGGGATATCTATTATCGCACCCGCCACACAAAACTGAATGTCTCGAGCATTGAAACCGTGACTAAAATAGCTACGTACTGGTACCTTACTCCACCTAGAATGCACAGATATAATCCCAACCGCCCCTCACACTGCTGGAGACAATGGGGAGCAGAGGGCACTCTGACTCAACTATTGTGGGAATGCCCACATCTTTCCGCATATTGGGAACAAGTTCTAACTGACATTGATAATCATTTTAATACACAAATGCCATCTTCTTGTTGAGGTAGGCAGATGAGATTGGCCCTGGGAGCAGCGCTCGAGAACATACTTTCTCACTAGGGTACAGATAGGACTCCAGCACACCAAGGCTGGCTGGGGAGAATATGGACCGTGCTGGGCATGGAGTGCCTTACGCTTACGTTACAGGGTGAAGGGGCCTCATTTGTGGACTATTGGCGACCATTCCTATCTATACTTAGTACAGAGATGAGGGAAATAACCTGCCCCAAATACCTCCAATTGATGCGGCTGTTAGACACCACACAGGATCCCACTCCAACCGCCGTTCTGGATACATAGGCGGAGAAGCCGCACACAGCTAGCTGTGCTTCCATGTTAGGGTGCTGGAGCGAAAAGTTGGAGAGGAGTAAGCGGCGACATGTATTAGTATAGGACCCAGGAGAATTCTCCTTTTCCCTTTTTTCTTTTCATTTTCTATTTCATCTGTCAGGGGGGAGGACGGGGAGGGAGGGAGTTGGGATTCTTATTGTAAAATGTATTTTGTAACCTTGTTAAATGCCATGCAATGTCTTACTGCTACTTTTTCTCCTCTATAAATGGCACCGTTTGAAATAATAATTTCAATAAAAACGATTTAAACATAAAAAGTGCTTTAAACTCCTAGCAGTTTTACATTATAAGATCAAAAGATCATATGGCTCCTAACACGAAGAGGGCTTTTAAGAAAAGAGCTGACACTAAAGCAAATCAGGGGGGAGCTCAGTGATAAAATAGTGAAGGAATTTACTAATTCTATAAGTTGTGCCCCACGAATTCCAGCTTCTCGGGTTCTCTGCGGTAATCTCGCCAATTACTTTGAGGGAAAAACTGACAAGTCCTCTAAATCCTTTCCAAACGATAGAAACCAGGAAAGGCCAACTTCACCTAAACTACTAGAATCCTATACTCTTGGATACCTTGAATCTAGTCACTTCTGAATAAGTACAAGTCTTGATGAATAGAATCAAATCGGGGTCTCCAGACGATCCTGCTCCTCACTACATCATGGATGTTCTGGCCCCCGCCCTTTTTGCTTCGGTCACCGACCTGGTTAACCTTTCCCTGACCCTGGAATCTTTTCCAGTAAAGTGGAAAATCGTCAGTGTCTGACCAATTATTTTTATGACTACTGACCCTCGAGAGCTATCTAATTATAGACCCATATCATTGCTCCCCTTTCTTGAAAGAGTTATGGAGGCTTCAGTTAACCAACAACTTATAACTTTTTTGAAACTCACTCTATGTTGGATCTCTCCCAGTCAGGATTCTGGGCTCCTTATAGTACAGAAACAGCACTAATGGAGGTCCTGGACTCTATCAAACTGCTTATAGACGGGGAAAAATCAGCCACGCTGGTTCTACTAGACCTGCCCACAGCATTCAATACCATCTCCCATGCAACCCTAGTCCAAAGATTGGTGGAGATCGGTATTGGAGGCAAAGCATTAGGCTGGCTGGGAAATTTCTGGCTGATTGAACTAACTCAATACAACTGAACTCGTTCAATTCTAAAACTATGGCATTAGATAAGGTGGTGCCACAGGGCTCATCTTTGAGCCCCACCCTATTCAACATTTATGTGGCCCCACTCGCCACAGTGATAAGATTGTGTGGCTTTGGGGTCATCTCGTAGGCAGATGACACCCAACTTGGCATTACCATTGGGCCCAAACCTGGATCCACAAAACTAAAGGTCAGGGAATGTATGACTAAGATTGTCTCATTGATGTCCACCAACTATCTTCAAATGAACACTTGCAAGACGAAGATGCTACTTTTAGGGAAAGCTCAATCCTTTTGGTCCAGCAACTGGGGTGGCCTAGGGAACTAGGAACTACTCCCATTCCAAAAAAAAGCAGTAAAAAACCTAGGCGTTCTAATTGACAAAAACCTGTCCAAGAAAGAACATGAGAATTCAAACAAGAGAATTCAATCTCTGGAATATGCTTTGGTCTGATGCGTATGCTTTGAAAACCTTTTCAGTGGCTACTTCTGCAGACCAGGAAATCACTTACCCAAGCACTTCTTATGAGTCGACTGGACTATGGAAATTTGCGAATGTTTTTAATGAATGAGGGTCTTTTTCCGAGCTCCAGGTAACACAGAACACGGCAGCACAGTGGCTTGCAACCAACCATATCGCTCTCCTTCTGAACCCACATTGAGATCTCTGTACTGGTTGTCTATAAGAAAGTGCGCCCTTTTTAAGCTTTTATGTCTGGTCCATAAGTCTTTTCATGGAAATGGGCCTTGTTACCTACAAAATAGTTTGCAACCTTACATTACGACTCGTAACCTTAGAGCACCTGCTATTATGCCCCCGGCACATCCTTAGGTATGGGGGCCGCTTTTTCTCACCCCCCCCCACCACTGGAATCAGCTGCCGCTATATCTATCAACCTAGCTGCAGGTATGTTGTCTATCGGACCACCGAGAGACCCCATGGGGGGGGGTGATTTGCAGCCTTTACAAATATCTATTCTATAACATAACAGGGACTGTAAGTGCAGTGGGACGGGCCTGAATCTGGTTATCCCCGTGTCCCTCAATACTGAGATTAGATAGTGTCTTGTAAAACAAGAGTCAAATCTACAAAAAAAACAGGAAAAGCAACAAACTCTGTGGGGAACTTTCATTGCATGGGAAACAAAGATGGAAGAGGATTCTTATTGCCCATGGGGGAAACATAGCTGCCATCTAATATACCCAAGCCCACATCTAGTTATGGACCCAGTCCCAAGTGGCAGTCACAAACTCCAGACACTGTTCAAGCTCTATGGTGGTTTAGATTAATATGTAATCCTTATTGTGGTTCATAATGAATTCTCCTGTTTACCTTTCTTGCTGCCTCAATTTGAGAAACAATTGCTTCAGCTGGAATCGATAATCCTTGCACAGCCCTTCCGGCTTGTGGAAGCGATTCTGCCGACCCAGTAACACATCTGCTTGAAGTAGGCCAGCCACGCAATTTGGAGATCCATGCTACATGATAAACATTTCTCAATTATATCCCTGTTAAGTAGGGCTTGAGGATTCCTCGATATAGAGCACCACAGTAGCAATGTGGCCAAATTGATGTAACCCTCAACATAATCGAAGTCAAGCTCCTCGTGCAATATGAAACTAGGGCTACATGGCGGGAGGCCTAAAATCCTACATGCCACACATACACATGCATTTTCCTATGCTTGCAGGTTAGAGACCGTTTTGTGGCCCCAAATGTTCAAGGCTGTAGATTAAAAACTGAAGACCTTTCCTCCTATAAACTTCTAAAAATAAAAGGTTAAACGTATTTAACTTTTCTTTAAGCTCTACAAAAATATAGTATATGGTGCATGAAAAGTTAACAGTCACATGTAGCTTGTCATACATATTGAGCCATCCTCTAGTGTGACAAAAGAAAACTCAGTAGGTCACTCCTATGTAAGCCTTGTAGCCTACAAGGTGTGGTGCATAGTAATTATTAGTGGGACATGTAGAAAATTAATACTTTCATTAATACTGTGGCTGACCTAGCTGCCCTATGCAGAAAACCAGAGTGCAGATTAAAGAACAAGTTACTTATCGTCTGTAATGCTTTTTTATGGTAGAGACTCTATATAACCGCTGATTCCTCACCTTAGAATATTACCCAGGCATCAGACTGTATCAGGAAAATCGTGAGCAGTACCTCTGTGTACCAGTATACCAATAGAAGGCATCATTCAGTTCTGTGCATGCATTGTCTGCTACATAAGTGACATTACAACGCCAATATAGGGGCCACCCTGGTGGGCTGACATCAGTTTCTATTGTGCCTAGTTCTGGACCAAAAACACAGAGTCCAGTAAAAACCAATGTAGAGTTTAACCAGTGTGCACTAACAGGATCTTTTTTGGGAAAAATCCCTGTGTGCAGAGCAGGGAGGATCGGTAAGGAATATGCGATTAGATTAAATCTTTACCAGAAAAAGTATTACCGAAGGGAAGTAACTTGTTCTTCTGACAGGGACATCTAACCGCAGATTCCTCACCTTCGAATAGCTATCCAAGCAATACCTCCCTACAGGTGGGTTTTCAAACTTGTTTAGACTAAAAAGTCCTGGAGGACGGAACAGGAGAAATGTCCATCACAACAGACCTGACTGTACAAGCAATAGTGTTTCATGACTGTATGGAGGGACACCCACATAGCAGCTTGACAGACGTCTTGGACAGAACCCGCGCATGCTAACACAGTAGTGCTGGCTGCGGCCCTGGTGGAGGTGGTCCATAAGCCTTCAGAGAGTTGCATCTTCACCAGTGCGTAGCAGATCTTTATATAGAGTACAATCCATCAGGAGTTGATCCGCTTCTGCATGGCCTTGCTCTCCTTCACTCGTGTGACCCCAAAAGAGCTTATTGTCCACCTGATGTTCCTTGGTTTGATTAATATAAAATGACAGAGCTCTTTTAGAGTCCAAATCAATCAATCCATAATCTCATAAAGCGGGACTACTCACCCGTGAGGGTCTCAAGGCGCAGAGTGTGGGGGGGATCCTGCGGTTCAGTCGAAGTGCCAGGTCTTGAGGTCCTTCCTGAATTGCGGCAGCGATGGGGATTGCCTGAGGTGCAGAGGCAGGGAGTTCTAGGTCTTCGCAGCAAGGTAGAAAAAGGATCTTCCTCCAGCCGTGGTCTTGCGGATCTGTGGGATGGTGGCCAGGGCCAGTTGGGCGTAGCAGAGATGTCTGGTGGGAGTATAGAAGGAGAGATGGTGGTTGACGTATGCAGGTCCGACATTGTGGAGGGATTTGCAGGCGTGCTTGAGAAACTTGAAGCGGATTCTTATGTTGAAAGGTAGCCAGAGAAGGTCTATCAGGTGACGGGTAAAGTAGTTGCGGCATGGGATTTTCAGGATGAGTTTGGCGGAGGCATTCTGGATGGGCTGAAGTTTTTGGGGGAGTTTTTGGGTGGTGCCGGCATAGAGTGCGTTGCCATAGTCGAGTCTGCTTCTGGCGCAGGGGTGACTGTTTTCCTGGACTTGGTGGAGATCCACTTGAAGATCTTATGGAGGAAGAGTGTGTGGAAGCAGGAGGACAAAACGGCATCGGTTTATTGAGAGCGAGGAGTCCAGGATGATGCGGAGGTTTCAGGCGTGGTCCGTGGGTGTGGCGGGATTCTGAGCGATGTGGCCCATCAAGAGTCGTCGGAGGGGGAGGAGCCCAGAATGATGGAGTCTCCCCTCCTCCTTGGACAGATGAGGTGAAGCATAGAAGACAGGTAAAATGATACTTTGGCCAATGTAAAAAGGGGTGACCACTTTCGGAAGGAAAGAGGCACATGGCTAAAGAAACAGCTTGTCAAGAAAGACGTCCGTATATGTAGGCTGGACCAAATGAGCTTGAAGTTCACTAACAATCCTGACCGATGTTATGGCCAGAACTCTGTTTTCAAGGTCAAAAGCCGCAGAGGGCAGTAATGCAGGGACTCAAAGGGAGAGCACATAGGATAAGTAAATATCAAATTGAGATCCCAGTGGGCATCACAAAAGTAGTTGGTGGGGAAACAGTCACAATGGGTGACTTTAAGAAGGAGGGCAGATCCGGAAACTGCAAAAAGGCTGAAATGGCTTACAAGTAACCTTTAACGGTGCCCAAAGCATGGCCCTGTAGGGCTAAAGAAAGCACAAACAATAACACCTCAGTAAAAGGTGCAGAAAGGGAGTCCACATGGTGTGAGCCACAAACTCATCCCAACAGCAGGCGTGGACCATTTTACTCTACCGATGCCTGACTACCAGAATACCAGCTGAGTTAATCTGCCCTGGCATTCAGAGATCCCGCAAGGTGGTGTACAACCTGGGAAATGTTCTGAACTTCCAACAATGTTCAGAGGATCAGAGCATCCTGGCACAGGGTCCACGATCTCATCCCGCCCTGTTCGTTGCAGTACCACATGGCAGTGATGTCCTTGAACACCTGAACCAGCCTTCCTTCGATGGAGGGAAGTAAGGTCTTCAATGGCAAGAGAATCGCCCTCAACTTCAACAAATTGATGTGGAGCGAGACTCCATCGAAGGCCAGAGTCCTCTGATCTCCATCTCACGAAGATGACAGCCCCAACCCAAGAGTGATCACTGTGAACTCTGGGTGGGGAAGGGAGAGGGGTCTGCCTCTGACCCAAGTGGGGTTTGTTAGCCACCACTACAGATCCGTCACAGTTATCTGGACCAGGTGGAGGAGATTCCTCTGATTCTGGACCCAATGGAACTTCAGATACCACTACAGAGCCCGCATATGCCAGTGGGCATGTTAACCCAGCAGGAGGTCATGAGGCCCAGAAGCCCAAAAGTCAGTCTCACTGAAATCCAGGATAGAAGCCGAAACCCTGGAATCATAGCCTGAATATCCTCGACTCGCTGCTCTGGAAGGTAGGTTAGAAACTGCACTGCATCCAGAATGATTCAGATGAAAGGGAGTATCCGAGAGGGAGTCAAGTGCGACTTTGACAGGTTGAAAATTAACCCCAGCGAATGCAGGAGGTCGGCCGTAGTCTGGAGGTGGGCAATGACAGCCTAGGTGAGCACACCTTCAACAGCCAGTCGTCGAGGCAGGGAAGTCTGGAACCCCTGACCTCTGAAGATCGGCTGCAACCACCACCATCACTTTCGTGAACACCCGAGGGGCATTGATGATGCCATAGGGGAGCACGAAGAACTGAAAATCCTCATGGTCCACCAGGAAACGCAGGAAATGCTTGTGAGCCGGCAGGACGGGGACGTGAAAATACAGGTTTTGCAGGCCCAGCACTACAAATCAGTTTCCAGGATCCAGGGCAGACAGGAATGAAGCAAACATGAGCATCATGAATTTCTCTTTTTTCAAGTAGTTGAGAGGGTCTAGGTTTATTATATATAGGGAAGAGGCCTCCATCTTTTGGCAAGTAACAGGAATAACATTCAAGCCCTACTTCCGATGCGGGCACCCTCTCAACAGTTCCTTTGGCCAAAAGTGCATGCACTTCCTGATGAAGCAAGCTTAGATGATCCTCTGTAAGTCATTATTTTTATGGTGGGAGGGATGGAGGCATTTCCAAAAATGGTAGACCTTACCCCTTCTGTATCAATCAATCAATAAATCAGGAATTGCAGAGCGCAGCTAATCACCCACGAGGGTATCCAGGTGCTAGATTCTTGCTGGGCTTAGTTGAAAAGCCAGGTCTTGGGTCCCTTTCTGAATTTCGGAACCGAGAACGATTCTCTGAGGTGGAGGGTTAGGTCGTTCCAGGACTTGGCAGTGAGGTAGGAAAAGCAGCGTCCTACACTGTGGCTTTGGGGGAAGCAGGGCGTGTGTTAGAGGGCGAGGAAGGTGGACCGCAGGTGTCTGGAGGATTGGTGAAAGTTCAGGCGGTGGTTGATGTATGATGGTCCTTGGCTGTGGAGCTCTTGAAGGTGTGTGCATCTTGAATTGGCATCTTTTCTGGATGGGGAACCAGTAGAGATTCCTGAGGTGAGGGGTAATTATTGAGGCAGTTGGTGCCTGATCTTGCCATCAACGGAATGGCTATGCTGGACAGAGGACACACTAAAGAGGTTTTAAGTTTGCGGAGCCAGAGGGGCGGGGATTAGACAGTATGCTGGAAATGTATCCAGCATCCTTTCTAGGCTCAGCAGCACCTTCCTTGAATAGACTGGCCAGGCTGCTGAACCGGATATGGCTTGTAATGCGTGTGCCCAAAATGACCCCTTATACGTCAGTGGTAGAGGTGAAAAGACAGCTCGTCGCCAAACAGGCTGGAGCCATCGAAGGGCATGTCCATCAATATTCATTGGCCATTCCTCTAAAAACCAGTGGACCTTAACAGATGTGGTAACGCAGCGCCACCGCATCAGCCATGTCTCAACCCAGGGAGTCCGTGGTGTTCAGTCCAGACTGGATGGCGAACTTTGTTGCATCCCTGCCATCCATCAGAGCTTGGTTGAGGATGGTGTGACCTTCCTCAGGCAGCACTGGATCATACACCTCCACACCATCGTCTCCTTCAATGGTAACCAAGCGTGGGCACCTCTTGGCTCTCTGGAGGGAATCGGTGGCCCAAAGATGGCATTCATGGCATCACAGAACTCCATACTGAGCAGCAGTTGCTCCTGGAATCTTGGAGTAGCATGGCGCACGCCCCCACGCCAGCGCCACAGGTGGAAGTGTGAGAGTGAGACCTAGAATCATGGTATTTGGAGGGCAAAGTCAAGGCCCGCCTCGCCTTCTTTTTCTTATACTTCTTCGATTTACCCTACTTGGAGGAAGAAATCTTTGAGCAAGAAGACCACCGTCAGCAGGGAACGACTCCTTGAAGGGGACCGGGAACCGAGAGCAACGCAGAGCATTCTTTTGCCGCACCACCATAAGTTTCATCGCTCACTCACGAATCACCTTGGAGGCATTGACTCGCACTCGGCACAGGCTTTGGAGTCGTGACTCGACTCAAGCCTCAGGAGAGAGACCAGGCGGGGGATCAGACACCGGCATGTTAGTGATGTTCCCCACAAGGCATAAATCCAGTAGGTTTAGATGAGGCATGTCCCTAGGACACTGGGAGCAATAACTCAAAAATAATTGACAGAAAGTTGCAAAAAGGTGGTCAAAAAGTGACCAAGGTAGCTCTGTTGGCAGGGAATCAAAGGAACTGATGTCAGCGTGCCGGGCGGCGTCTATATAAGCACCATGACAATTCTGAAGCAGACAATGTGGAGCTGAACAATGCCACCTTCCGGCACCCAAAGGTACTGCTCAAGAATTTCCAGATACGGTCTGATGCCTAGGCAATATTCTAAACTGAGGAATCTGCTGTTCAAAGGCTCTATCAGAAATACTATTACTGCTAACTCGGGAAAAGGACCAGCTGGAAAATGAATTAAACCACTATTTTAATAGTTACTAGACATCTAATTAAACTGTGAAGTAAGTTTTAAATAACTATTAAGGAAAAGTAACTTTAAAATGTCAGCTTTTCCCTGCCTGAAGTTCCTGGAGACTAATTTGCATTAGCTCACCAGCTTCTCCCAGTTTGTGGCCAGCCTTCAATAGGTGTGAATGCCTCGAAGGAGCAGACCGTAAGTTGCCCTGATTGGGCAGAAATTACTCCTATGAACTCCACAGAATATTCAGAGTGGGGCTGTGGCCATCCTGTGACACCACACTGTCAATTTGTGCTTTACAGATTTGCTGAGCTACATGTAACACTCGGAACAGAGAACAGGATGCCAAGACAATTCTTGTGGGTGCTCTGTCTGGTTACTGAAGGTCCCTGCTTTAGACCTACCAGACTAATGTCTTGGTTTGTAGAGGCCACAGTGTCTGCCCCAAACTGGATTTAAGTTTCTAGATGTGGGATGACAATGATTATTTCCCTGTGATACTTTCACACACCCCTCCACCTGTCAGGGCCCAAGTTTAGTGTGGCTTTAGATTTTTGACATCTTGAAAATAACAGAAACTAATGAAAAACTGTAACTTTTACCACATTGGTTTGGGAATGCCCAGGAGTCACCCACACCCACTAGCTGGTGCCAAGCACAAAAGTGGCACCTCCAGGCACCCACTTAAGAACACTTTCTGGATCAGCGAAAGATCTGAAGGGGAGTGGACATGCTGTCTGTGACCTGAGAGGAGCCTTGAAAGACAGGAATTGCTCCCTCATCTACCCAGGACAAAGTAGGGGACTCCAATGGTCAGTTGACTGACCTTCTGTGTGGCTACAGGGAGGCAAAAAGCTGCAAGAGGTCTTTTCTTGGAAGCAGCCAGCTGACCAGTGGCCACTGAACCTGGACTGGACCCTGCTGCTAGCCTCTGCCAGAGACCAAGTGCCCCCCCCCCCCCCTTTGGTCCTGGAGAGCTTTAGAAGCATACATATGTGGTGGATCAGGACTTAAGTAAGAAGGTAAAATCTTTGAAAGGGTTGAACCGGATTGGTGTATCTCCATCACGGTCAGCAATAAATTGCACCTAGGTCCCAATCTAACGCTACCATTGACTATCATTGGTGCTTTGAGCTTCAGGTACTATTCTTTCTTAAAACTTTACAAATTCATATATCCAGTTCCCCTATTGAATTATTGTCATTTTGTTTATTAAATGTATTCTATTTTTCTAATACAGGGTGGGACTTTTATTGTTTGGCATTTTGACTTTATTATTCTTTTGGTTCTGCATTAGTACTCTACATATTGCCCTAATTTAAGCCTGCCCACACTGTGCCATAGCTGCCAGGGGTTTGAGCTCAGATTAATTAGTGACAATGAGGGTTCACCCTTACAAGGGTTGTGATTACACACCCCAAACAATACTTTCCAAATCTCAAGAAAAATCACTCGCAACTCAATATTTCTCAGGATGTGCTAGAAGAATGTGACAACATATTCTATCTGAACCTCGTCGAGTTCCATATCTCATTATCTAGTGGGCCTAAATGAAAATATTGTTACTTCAAACGCATTTATTAAAAGGGCGTAAACACAACCAGGTTGGAGATTTTCAACCAAAATCAAGATGTAAAGGAGGGTGCACAGACAGAATATCGAGTTGTGAATATCGAAGTGGCATAATATCGACTGCAAGAATATCGTTGACCAGAATACCGACTTGAAGGTAAGAAATATCATTTTCGGTAATATCGAAGTCAGTAATATCGTTTGTAAAAATATTGTTGTTAATAATATCGATATTTATATTAGTGCTCTGTATTTTAGTATGTATGTTAAAAGTATGTGATCTAATTTCTTTGTATAAGTATAGCTTTTTTTTTATGTGTGAGAATTTTTTTTAGAAGTGATTCATTTTATGTTAATTACATTTTGCGTATTTCAGTTCTGTGCCGGGTTGTGGGTTTATAGGGGAATTGGGTGGGAAGTAGTTTAATTATAATAAAGTAATTAATAATTTGTTAGTATTTATGATAAACACATTTATTAATTATTAATTGGTGATTAATAAATTAATTGATAATTTTGTTAATTGTGCTATTTTTTTAGGAGCGGTTTGTGGGTTTATAGGGGAATAGGGTGGGAAGTAATTTAATTATAATAAAGTAGTTAATTTGTATGGGGGCGTGGCCGAGCCGAGCTGCAAGATGGCCGCCGTGTAACGGGGCTCTGCCGGCCGAACACCGAATCCGTCAGCCCATCCCGAGTATGCCTTCTAATTTGCGCCGCTAAGCTGCGGCGGGGACTGCCTAGTCGAAGAGCAATCGAATGCTGCCTTTCTGACCGAGATCGGTTAAGGCTATCCGGAGCGGCGACTCCGTCTCGACCCTGCTGCCGGACTGCGCCGCCCTTGACGGCGTCTGCTGCTACTTGAGTCCCCGGTCGCGGGCCGAGGACGAGCGCGCGAGGTGGGGACGCCGCGTTTGAAAGCTGAGGGATGCCTCTCCTGCCCTCGCGGCTCTAAGTGACCGGAGGGTGATCCCGGATGACATGGGACAGCCAGCATAACAACAGCGCGATCTGTGTACCTGCGGTGCTGCTGATGCCGACTCGGCGCGGATTGCTTCCCCGGCTTTCCTATCGACGAGGCTGCTAACTGCGACACCCTGGGGGAGCGACCCGCATACCTCGTGCCTGTGAGGGGCGCCTAGCTGGTGGGCACCGAAGATCCACGACCGGAGCGGAGTGGTCCGACCGGGCCTGGCCCGGATGTGGTGACCGCGGAAGTGCAAGACCCGGGTGGCCTAGCCCGACTGCGGAGCGGTTGATGGGCGCTTTCTGGTGGAGGCCGCCGCGGGCCCACGGACGGGGGGCGCTGGAGGACTGCTTGGCCTTATTATCGGCATGACGCGCAGCACGATACACGGCCACGAGACAGGGAGGTTGTAGGCCTTTGCTACCCGTGGATTTGGCAGAGACCCGGGGGGCCTGTGGCGATTCTGTTGGATCCTCCCCCTCCTATATTGGGCCTGGAGTACCTACCTGCACCATGGGGAAAACAGATGCCAAGCAGCGGAAGCTCCAGTTTGAGCGACAGTTGGCCCAGAGTACGGGCGATGGCCCGGTGTCGCAGACGGTGGTCCCTGAAACGCAACTGGAACCGACGTAGGACGAGGATGTGAAGAGTATGTTTCGCGACCTGAAGGGCTGCCTCAAGGAGATTGACGGCAAACTGGACTCCATGGCCCAGCGACTGGACGGCATTTCGCATAAGGTTGATAAACATGAGGAGAGGCTGGAGGCGATGGAAACACGAATTGCCGAATGCGAGGAGGGCCATGGGGACACCCAGGAGAAACTTCTTCGCATGGATAAGGTCCTGGAGGTGATACGGGGGCGCAATGAAGATTTGGAGGCCCGCTCCCGACGGAACAACGTACGAATTATTGGCATTGCGGAATCCACGAACACTGGTAATATGGAGAACTTTGTTGAGGGCATGTTCCGCGACCTGTTTGGTGGGGCCCTGTCGGCCATGTTTCTGATCGAACGGGCGCACCGTACAATGGGGCCGCGCCCGGTGCCGGGGGCGCCTCCACGCCCGATCTTTGCCCGAGTACTAAACTATCGAGACAGAGACACAATATTGCGGCTGGCACGTGAAAGAGGTGAGCTCAAATTTCAAAATATGGACATATCCTTATTTCCCGATTTCACGCAAGCTGTGCAGGCTGCGCGGCGCGAATTCCTACCGGCTAAAAAGATATTCCAGAAAGTGGGGACTAAATATGCCATGCTATACCCTGCCAAGTTGCGGATACACCATAAGGGGAAGCCAATGGTCTTCGCGGTGGCTGCGGAGGCGCTCAAGTTCGCGAGACAGGCGGAGCGGTCACAGCGAGAACGGCGAGAAGGACAGGGGACTCCACCGATGGGCCAGCTAAGTGACATTGAGTAGTGAGGACAAAGTTGTGCTGGTTTCCCCGACCGCTGGTGCGACAGGGCACCGGTCAGCGTGATTGCTAAGTATACCACTTGCTGATGCATTGGGGGATCCTGAGGCCTGCGGGGGGCGAGGGCGGTGCAGGGGGAACGTGGGGAGATAGTCGGACTTGTTGCAGATGCCATTTCTGAACTTTGGCAGAGATATAAAGGGGGAGAGCTACTGGGCTAGCCCCGCTGTCAGCAGACAGACTGAGTACATATAAGGCGGACTTGTTCGGCCACCCCATCGCCTTTCGATAGGGGAGTATGCCGGTGACCCCATGCCCTCGTAGGGATAATTCCCGGGATGTTACTACAAGACTGTTGTTTTTGGGATGGGTGGTGGGGGGTAAATGAATCTCAACCTGATTGGGGGGTTGGAGTGGGTGGTGGGGGGGTTTGGTTCTTGTTGGGTAGTTCTCTTCCACTGCACTATTTTACTGTACCACTGACTACTGATGCAGCCCTGGCGCTGGCTGATGCCATGTTGTTATCGATTGCTGTCCATGATGTACGGGAGGATTACATGCAGGCCCAGAGAGGGGCACAGCGGATGATCACACGGCTGCGTAGGACACACCCATATGCGCTTACATGACCGCGCTGCGTTGCCTTACCTGGAATATTAGAGGTCTAAATGATCACCGCAAAATACGATTGACCCATGCACATTTGTCGCGGCACCAGATCGACATCTGTTTCCTACAGGAGACGCACCTGACACAGACTGCCGGGGAGAAACTTAGGAACACCAGATGGGGAGAAATCCACACCTCAGGTTGCTCCAGCTACTCCAGGGGAGTGGCAATTCTTATTCGAAGGGGCCTGCCCTGGCGCACCTTCAAGGTGTATGCCGATACTGAGGGGCGCTACGTAATATTGTTGGGGCAGTTATTTCACATGCAGATAACACTAATTAACACGTATGGTCCCAACACGGACGACCCTGATTTTTTTCGGCATGTCTGGCACAAGGCACAGTCACTAGGAGGGGGGGCATACATATGGGGCGGGGACTTTAATGTGGTGCTCTCGCAGGAGCTAGACAGGGTAGGGGCTGCTCGCATACATCACCCACATGCGTCAGATCTCATCCGGGGCCTCATGGCGGATTATCATCTGTTGGACTCGTGGCGAGCGCTACATCCAGCGATCAGGGAGGGCACCTGTTTCACCCCACACAGGGGGGCCTGGTCCAGATTGGATTTTTGGCTCTTGACCCCACACATACATGCATGGGTGTCCGCAGTTACTCACAGGGCGCGTACCCTTTCTGACCACTCCCCGGTTGAGCTGACATTACACGTACCAAAACCATATATAACGCCCTTCGCGTGGCGATTACCGGCACAGGCCCTGACGGATCAGGTATTTAGGGAAGAAATATACCAACACATAACTGAATATTTTGAACAGAACACAGGTTCTGTGCAATCGGTGGGCATCCTGTGGGACGCATTTAAAGTGGTGGTGAGGGGTCATTGCATCGCGGGGCAGGCCGCAGTCCTGAAGGCGATCCGGGGTACACTAAAGCGGCTGGAAGACAACATACATGATCTGGAGGTGCGGTATTGCTCGGATCTATCGGCGGCAACATTGGCGGAGACACGAGCCAAACTTACAGAGTACCAGGCTGAAACAGATAGGGGAAATTAAATTTTTGACTAAACACACAGTTGCCCGCAGGTATGGGGAGGGAGACCGCCCGGGCAAAACACTCGCCCTCCTGCTGCGATCACAAAGACCTTCCCCCTTCATATCCTCAGTGGAGACACAAGGAGGTGGAAAGGTGCATGCTCCTCCAGAAATCCTAGACACCTTTCGAAATTTTTACAAAGACCTGTACCGTGCCCGGGGAGTGCCTCCGATAGAGGAGTTGGCTGGATACTTGGATACGATACAGTTAATTTAGTTCAATGCGCACTAAAAAGGGTATTTTGATCGCCCCTTCACGGTCGAGGATGTTAGAGAAGCAATAGGCTCTCTGGCAGCCGGGAAGGCGCCAGGGCCGGATGGTCTACCGGCACAGTTCTATAAGGAGTACGCGGATCTCCTGGCCTCCAGACTGTTGGCAGTATATGCCGAGGCGGTCGAGGGGGGCATGCTCCCAGCATCGATGAGGGAGGCTGTAATCATTGCCCTCTTGAAACCTGACAAGGACGCCCAGCACTGCGATTCCTATAGACCGCTATCTTTGATCAATACTGATGCGAAGATCTTTGCAAAAATGCTCGCAATGCGGCTACAGCCGGTGCTGCCGCTTATGATACGCCCGGATCAATCGGGCTTTGTGCCGGGCCGCTCGACCTCTCATAATCTTAGAACACTCTTTGGAGTACTACACTATTTGGCCCCACATGTTAAGGCGGTGGCGGTGCTGCTGGACGCCACAAAAGCGTTCGATTCCCTGGAGTGGGGGTTCTTGTTCCCCTTGCTGCAGCGAATGGGTGTAAGTGAGGCTTTCATTAACTATATTAAATTACTGTATACTAACATCACTGCTCGGGTTAGAGTAAACGGGCTTATTTCTGAGCCCTTTGCCATTGGGAGAGGTACGAGGCAAGGCTGCCCGTTATCGCCCCTGCTGTTTGCGATTGCCACAGAGCCCTTGGCGGCCCGCATTAGACAACATCATGCAAACAGAGGCATTGGTTTTTCGTCAAGGGCACTAACCGTATCCATGTACGCGGACGATATCACTCTATACGTGATAGACCCGCAGGAAAATCTTTCCCTCATGACAAATGAACTGTTGGAGTATGGCCGGCTGTCGGGAGTAACCATAAATTGGGAAAAGTCGGTCATCCTGCCTCTGACGGCCGGGATCTCACGCTTTACTCCGGACTGTCCGCTGAAATGGGCTGACGGTCCGGTTTGATACCTGGGGATATGGATAAGCGCGGATATGCAGCAATTATGGTCCGAAAATTATGGACGGGTGTTGCGCTGGGTGGAAGAGAGGGTCGGCCGCTGGAAACATCTTCCCCTTTCGCTGGCGGGAAGAATTGCTGTGGCCAAAATGGTCATCTTACCTAAGCTCTTATATTTATTTGTCAACATACCGATGCCCCCGGGTGCTAGCTTTTTGCGCCAAGTGCGCTCGCGGATGGTGGAGCTGGCATGGGGGGGAAAACAACCGAGGGTGTCCTGGGAGACCCTCACTCTCCCGCAACGATAGGGGGGCTTGGCGGCACCGGATTTCTCGCTCTATGCATACTGTGCGCAGGCACAGTTTCTGCACTACTGGGTGCACCCCACGCCGTTTCAGCCACATGTGGCGATTGAGACGGATAGGGCGGCACCACTGCCGCTCGCCGTGGCTGTCTATGCACCACACAAGCATAGATGCACCGAAATCGACCCGGTGCATGCCATTCGGTGGGCATGGGATGGACTGAAGCGTAGGGCCGGGCTGGACCTTCTATACACCAGGTCGATGCCTATACGAGGGAATCCGATGTGGCCCCCGTTGCAACACATGCGAACTGGGGAACTGGCTGCAACACGTGGACTTCACACAGGGGGGATCTGTTCCCGGGGGATGCCTTCCTCACACGGGAACAGTTATGCGGGGAGGACGCCCCAACGATGCTTGACACACTCCTTTATTACCAGCTCCGCCACACATGTAAAAAGCTCATTCCTACATTTCCGGCACCGCCGCCGGATTTCCCTGCCCTGGAGAATGTGCTGACGGTGGAGTCGGGACGCAAGCTCATATCCCGACTTTACCGGAGTCTGCAGTGCAGCAATCCCGTGGTGACCCCGGCGGCGCGTGGCATGTGGGCCGCTGTCAAGAATTCCTGTCATACAAGGGAAACACGCCCTTATGTAAACAGGAGAGCTGTTACATAACTCAAGGGAAACACGCCCTTATGTAAACAGGAGAGCTGTTACATAACTCAAGGGAAACACGCCCTTATGTAAACAGGAGAGCTGTTACATAACTCAAGGGAAACACGCCCTTATGTAAACAGGAGAGCTGTTACATAACTCAAGGGAAACACGCCCTTATGTAAACAGGAGAGCTGTTACATAACTCCGGGAAAACACGCCCTATAAAGGGAGGAACCGGGAGGTACAAGGCTGTCGGATATTGTGTTTACACCGACGTACCTGCTTTGTGAAGAGCAGTGTTCCGGAGTGGTGCTCCAGTAAGGCAAGAACGGAGGTAGGTCGAGTCGTTACTCGCTGGCCGTGTCTTGCCCCATCGTCACCTGTGAAGGACCCGGAAGCTCTACCGGTCAACCATTGAGCTTCGCTTTTTGACTCGGCTGAGTCCAAGCGCAGTGGCGCTTTTGCTGGTTGGAGTCGTAACTCCCAGCCCGACCAGAGACACAGGGACTGCCAGCTGTAACGCACACCAGGAGGTGTTTGCCGCGTTACAGACTCGGAAGTCCACAGGATCGATCGAGCGGCTGCTCTCGGTTCAGTCTTCTTGCTTGTGATTGGGGTATCGGTGACGCATCACCAGGAGGTGACTCCGCGTCCCGGTGCAGTCTGAGGAAGAGGTTGAGCGGCTGCTCCCTTCAGGTAGAGACCCCGGCTGGGTGTTTCCCTGACTCCTCGATTCTCCCCAACACTCTTCGTGCCCCTCACAGCCTACCGATTGGCATTGTCGGCCATTTCATTTCTGCCCTCTGTTGGCATACGCCGGGATCGGCGTATATGCAGAGGACGGTTAGGACCATCCGTGCTGTGGGCTGGTAACGTACTTAGCCTGGAGGATTCCAGTGACTATAACTTTTGTTTGTTCTTTGTATTTTATTTGCCTTCATTAAAAGAACTAACCCTTCACAAGTGGTTGCGTCCTCATTGTCGTGTCTGTTAAACGATCCTGAGACGTTCAGGGCGTTACAGCCGGGGAACTAGGTGCCGAAATCTCTGATGCACACTGGGATCTATGTTGTGGGCTCCTTGAGATCCTATCCCCCAACTACAGACTTCGCCTGATCCATTTCAAATATATCCATATGATGTACCGCACCCCTAGCCGGCTGCACCGCATGGGCTTGAGAGAGACAGATGCTTGCTGGCGCTGTAGTCCTCGCGGGGCTACATTCTTACATATGGCGTGGGACTGTCCCACACTGATGTCCTTCTGGACCAGGGTGATAGAGCTCATATGCACAATAACTGGCCTGCTGATCCCTTGTACGCCGACAGTTACACTACTAGGCATTCTACATATGATCCAACCCAAGCACCGGAAGCTACCGATGCTGCTCTTGCTGGCCAAGCGACAAGTTGCGATGCATTGGGGGGTGGCTACGTCGTCTAGTATAAGGGACTGGGTACAAAGTGCTGCATATTGTCAAACACAGCTCGCTTTGTACTGGGAGCTCATGCCGGTGCGTTCACGGCCGAAAGACATATGGGAGCCTTTTATACACTGGCTGGCACAAACTACGCTCCAGGCGCTGTGATGTAATGCTCCTTGTGGGAACAGGCGGGACGCAGATGGGATGTGGGTAGACGTTGAGACATGAGGGTGTATATCGGGGATTTGGATGGTGCATGGGTGGCGACAAGGATGCGGAGATTAGATCTGGCGAATGCTGTACCTGCATACTGAAGTGGACAATGCTGACCCTATAATTGGCTGTGGGTTGGTGGGGGGCTGTATCGTCAATACTATGACCTGTGTTCACAGTAGTGAGTTGTGTTATTTGTTGTTTAAAAATGCAAATAAAAAGAATTTAAAGAAGTAGTTAATTTGTATTCATTAGTATTTATTAAAATTGTATTATTTAATTATTAATTGGCAATCAAATTGTATTAATTAATAATTATGTCAATTGAGTTTTTTTTAGGAGCGGGTTGTGAGTGTATAGGGGAATAGGGTGGGAAGTAATTAAATTATAATAAAGTAATTAATACATTTTATTTATTAGTATTTATGAATTTGTTTTATAAATTTGGTGATCAATTTTTATTAATTAATTGATAATTATGTTAATTGTGTTATTTTTTTTTAGAAGTGGGTTGTAGGTTTATAGGGGAATAGGGTGGGTAGTCATTTAATTTGAATAAAGTAATTAATAATTTTAATTTATTAGTATATTATTTTATATTTCCATTTTATCGTGTTTGTGGTAATTCATTTATTATTAATTATTAATTGTTCGTTAATTATACTTAATTAAATGGTAAATATGTTAATAGTGTCAATTATGTAGGAGTTGTTTGCGCGTTTATAAGGGAATATGGTGTGAAGTAATTTATTTAAAAATCATTAATGAATTTTTTTGATTATAATTAATTTATATTAAATATAGTTACTGGTTTGTAAAGACATGTTTTAACTTTTATAAATGAATGTTTGTAGTTAATTTTTAGTACTTTTAACATTAAAATATTTTTCTATCTTTTGTAATTTTTTTATATTTTTATGTTTTTAATTTGTGTTATTAACAATTTTTGTATTGTAGTTGGTATTTGGTTTCTTTTTTTTATTTTGGAAATATTAATTTTAACCCTCTGCTATCCAACACTTTCCCTACTGTTGCACTCTCTGGAGCGGGAATAGTACTTTTTACTCTTCACTATCCAACACTTTCCCTACTGTTGCACTCACTTGAGAGGGAATAGTAATTGTTACCCATCCTCTATCCAACACTTTCCCTACTATTGCACTCTCTGGAGTGGGAATAGTAATTTTTACACCTACGCTATCCAACACTTTCACTACTGTTGCACTCTCTGGAGAGGGAATAGTAATGTTTTCCCCTTCGCTATACAACTCTTTCCCTACTTATGCACTCACCGGAGAAGGAATACTAATTTTTACCCCTATGCTATCCAACACTTTCCCTACTGTTGCAGTAATTGTAGTGGGAATAGTAAATTTTTACCATTATGCTATTCAACAATGTTCCTACCGTTGCACTCGAGTGCAAAATGTAAGTTTAAAAATGTATAAATATTTTAGTATTTTATTTTATAATATAATGATTTTATTATGATATTTTATGTTCTATGTGTATGTATGTATATAAATGTGTGTATATATATATCTATACACATATATTCCACCAGAGGGAAGAAATCCTACACTGCCAATTGGACCACAGACTCCACAATACAACTAGAAAACCTGTCAACCAGAGGATGTGCATTTGAAATGAGGACATCAGCCTGTGGAGAAAATCGGCGTGTTATGGTGCTGGCTTACCTTTGAAAAAGTTCCAGGCAGGAACGAAACGCGTCAGGACTGCGCCTCATGCTGTTTTACCATTGAATAAATATGCAAATCAAAAGTTTCGAGTGCGGCTCAACCTCTTTCCTGTGAGGAAAGAATTTGTGAATATATATAAATATATATATTATAGTTAATTTTTATATATTTATACTTTTTTAAAAGTAAATATACATTTATATATTAAATTTTATGTATATACATTTAATTTTTTGTAATTAAATTTATTATATTTTTTAAAATGTATATTATATGTAAGTAATTATTTTTAGTTAATTTTATAATATAATTGTTTTAATATTTTTTATATATTACAAAAATTATATTTTGGACATTGATATTTTTTACATCTATATATTTTTGTTATTTACATTTTAAAGATAGAACGTCGATATTTTGACTATCAATATTTTTACATCGATATTTTTGTCTTCGATATTATGTCAGTGATTACTAAAGGAGATGTAGCTCGAAAATTCCGAATGGGAATTCAGGAAATTGACACCGTCAGGAGAGGTCAACCTCTCACCCTCACCAAACTTATAATGCATTCAATTCGTGGCCAAACACATATCCATGAAAATCCACAACTTAGGGGCTGATTCTGATCTCGTTGGGAAAGCCCTCCGTCCGAGTTGGATCCGGAGTGCTTTCCAACCGACTCGCACTCCGAATGCCCGAGTACGATGCGAACACGCGCTTAAGGACACGGGTCGCTCGGAGCCCCATTGAAGTCAATGGGAGCCTGTCGTACGACGCGTACATAGGCTCCCATTGACGAAAAAGGTATGATGCGCAAAACGGCTTCCCCTGTAATGGGGACGCGTCTGTGTCACCCGCACCGTACATGCACGTATTGGGGGACCCTTGGGTCCCCCTCTGTGACCGACTCGTAAGGCAACGGGTGAAGGGGGGTCCAGCTCGGACCCCTGAAGTCCGCTTCCCGGAGCATTTACGAGTCAGGAACTCCGTCTCGATCTGGCTGTCCGAATCGTGCATCGTACCGGCTCAGTCGGAAATCGCCTCTATTGCACAGGACGGTTCGCTTACGGCCGACACCTACGGAGTGATCCGGACCCGGAAACATCTCGGTCGGCGATTTCACATTTCCCACATCGTACTTGCTCGCTCGTACAGTTGTACAAGTTGGTCGGAAGACACGCGTCCGGCTTGTACTTTCCCCGGCCGGATCGCATTAGGAGCCATTGAGAGCGAGATCGGCATCGGCCCCTTAGCCTGTGCAATTTGCTACTGCATTTAAGAGACAGCCTTCATCCTCATCTTTCATGACTGACATTAGTTTATCATATACAGTCCACCACATGGGACTGCGTATGGATGTTGAGCAATCATAATGTTTAGATACGCTTATTTGATAACCACGAAAATAACACGTCATTATTCTAAACAATATCTCACAAAACCCAAAGTGACAGCTGCTCGCAATATGATGCTTTGGAGTCATAGCTTTTGGATATGTCTTTCATACGTTGGCTGAAGAATCTGCTCACGCCTCAAACCTCTTCCCATATGACTTTCCAAACCCTTCCCCGTGGCCTGACTCCCTTTGAAAGATCATCACAATGTTCCTCGACATCAAACTACCCAATGGCCAACCCATACATCAACACAATTTAAAGAAAATAAACAATGAACAGAAATTACTTCCCTATAAACAGTCAATGACCAGCTGACCACCTAACATACACGCAAATCAATCTCTACACAAAAAGAGCATTCTGACAGATGGAGTTGGTTCATGCTCTAAAATATGCAGAAATAGAAGGAGCAAAGGACTGAACTTATATGGTACTTTTGGAATTTACCAATTTAAAAATGATTGCTGGATTTTTTTTTAAAATCGGAAATATTTCTGCTTAACCTTGATTTTTGAAAAAGCAAAAAAAAAAATGAAATGTTGGCAGCGTGATACCTTTAATAAGCAACTCTTATTTTAGGTGGCTAGTTTTCAAGTCTAGCCAGAAGTATTCCTCAGAATTATAATACAACGGGTCCTTCTTCAACAGGAAGGAGCAATATAATAAAAATTCAGACAGAACGAGAAAGGGAAGTTTAAAAAGACATTAATTTATTGTATTATAATATATATGAAAAAGAAAAAGAATTACATGTACAAGCGGGACAGGGAACCTACTGTGAACACCCTTATGTGATAATAGACAAGCTCGTTATGACAGGAGGAGGATGTTGGAACCCGTTTTAACTGTATGCTAGGTTGATTTTTGAACTTCTTTTGAATACACAAACTGTACTTTTTCAGTTTTATATAGCGCAAACACAAGACGGAAGGATTGGAACGCTTTGGTCACATTCTTTTTTTGTGGTGGGGACGCAGGTAAAATCACAGGATGTTGAGCCGACGCCGAGATGCAAACCCGGTTCCCCAGTTCCTAAATCGGCAGCTCTAGCCCATACACCACACCCTCTCTCACATCCCATTTCGTCTAGGAACACGATTTTGCAACTACGTAAATAACTGGATTCCATCATTCCTTTAATGACTCCACTCAATATTAGCCAAAAATAAATTAACTTGTGGTAATATGTGATCAATTCAATATCCGTTCTTTCGAAGAAGGAATACTTAGAGGGGTTTACTCCTTTAGGACTCGCTGTATAATCTGGAGCAGAGTAGTATTCAAGGTTCAACAAAACTAAGAAGCCCTGTGATCATTCCCAAGAGAGCAGAGCCCATGTGTGCCCCTATATCCTTCTTGTAAATCCTAGGTCTGTGCTTCAGGTGAAAGACGTTGCGTGGCTTTCCATTTATAGCCCAGTTATATTTGACAGGCTTAAGGAAGTTTTCAAATACATCGAACTTTCACTCGCCCTCATGAATCAGATCATAAAATCCAGATTACCAAGGGAAGGGAGCCCAGCACCCTCTGTTATTACCCCTTAGGGCTCCAAAAAGCACAAAGAGAAATGCTGACTTGTCATCTCTCGCACCACAGAAAAAAGAAACTTCCAACGCACAAACGAGGCTTAATTTATTATAACCCCTTCCACAAAAGGTACAGAATTTTACAAATGAAAAATGTCATAGTATGCACCAATCACCACAGTACCTTGTTGACTGCCATCAAAAGGAAATGGTCTAGTAGGTAGCGGGCTTCCGTTAAGGTGCACGAGCTGATCACAGCAGTAACATTCATTGTTTCACCTTCATCCTAAGGGGGGGAAAATACAATTCGGTCATGTTCATCTTTCACAAAATGTACATTCCAGTCTACAGTTGGCAGCACTTCACCAAGAAAGACCAATGGCATCTAGAGGGCACAAAGCCCCGCTTCTGTGACGTCATCAAATGACAGTATGATTGTAATCCATAGTACTATAATACTATTTTTCGTTAGTTTATATTGACAAAAAGAAAACATAATTGCAAATGATCAAAGCTGGTTTGTACAGTAGTTAGCTTGACGTACGAGTTACTTACCTTCGGTAATGATGTATCTGGTAGACACGATTCTAGCCGCAGATTCCTTCATGTAGAAGGCGTCAGACTGTATCCGGAAACTTTTTGCCACAGCACCCCTGCGTGTCAGGGGGCGGGGCGACACCACGCGACTCTGCCTTGGCGTCGTCCGCATATGTGATGTCAGCGAGGTCACATAAGCCCCACCCCGGCGTGCCTACGTCAGTTTTCTTCAGAGAACTTTTCCGCGACGCAACGCAGGGCCACCAGGCAAACTGTGGGAGCAGGGGAACAGTGGGCGAAAGAGTAGAAACAAAGAATGTAGACAAGCGACACCATAAGGAGCGGTGCAACACTGCAGCCTCCTAAGGCAGGGCCGGAATAAAGAACAGAGCAGAGCCCCAAGCAGCCACCCTGCCAGCATGTAAACCGCCTTCCCCCCCTCCCCCGGAGACAGGGAACATATGTAAAGGCACGACACCTGTAGCAGGCCTACAACCCCCACCCGGAAATAGGGAAGGGGAGCCAGCCCCAGGACAGACAGGACAACAAGAACAATAACACTCCAAGCCACCCCAGCACAGAGGGCAACCATCCTCTAAGGAACAAGGGCAGGGCATGGCCAGGTGACCCCCAGACAGAGGACGGCAGAGGAGCAGGGACCCCCAGCAGCAAGAAGAAGGGTGGGAGGGCAGAGGTTGAAGGTAACCCCCCCCCCCCCCAAACCTGGAGCAGCCCGAGTAGCGGGGCACAGGAGCACCATAACCCCATCCTCCAGTGAACCAAGGGGAGGAAGGAACAGCAACAAGATGGAGCAACCCGCCAAGAGCAAAGGAATGCACTCACAAGAGACACAGCCCCCCACCAGGAGGCGAGTGCTGAGACCAACCCACGGGTCCTTGCAGAACCGGGAGGAAGGGCGGGCCGTGAAGGAATCTGCAGCTAGAATTGTCTCTACCAGATACATTGTTACCGAAGGTAAGTAACACGTACATCTGATAGAGACTACTAGTCGCAGTTTCCTTCACGTAGAAGAGATACCCTAGCAATACCCATGGAGAAAGAGGGTCTGCGAAAGGACCCCCCCCAGCCATAACAGGTCAGAGGGCCACACAGGGGACCAGACCTGCGGACCGGGCAATAACCCGGCCCCTCCCAGGCAAGAGGAGCCCCCCACAAGCAGAACACCACCGACCCCAGAGGGATGGGGGAAGAAGAAAAAGGGGGGGGGCCTTCACACTCACGATAGAGGAACCAAGGGCCAGGCCAGAGAGGCCAAAGTACCCCACACCCCTTCAAGGCAATAAGCTTCCCTCCAAAGCCAGGGGGAGAGCCCAGAGGGCCCAAGGAATCGAGGGACAAGAAGGCTAAGCCACACCAGATGGAAGGCAACAGGCCAACCAGAGCGGCGCTAACTGACAAGCCGCCAGAAACAGAAAAAACAGCCCAGGACCCCAGGAAGACCGAGTGGGCAACATCTAAAAAGGGAGGGCACAGAATTATCTCAAGCAGGGAGAAGAGGAAAGGGCCGGACACACCGCCCACGAGGCGCCGCGCACACGCCCTCAAGAACCAAAGCAACATACAGAAACGCCACGGAGAACAGGCACCAAAGAGCCACCAGAACTCCCGAGCAGAGCGCAAGCTGTATAAGAGCTACCACAACCCCACATAGGGTACGTTAAGTCCCAAGACATAGGAACCCTCTTTGGAAGAACTTCCGCAACAGAGGAAAAACAAAAGTGCCACAGGGAAAACACCCCGCGAACGGCTTGACAATCAGCCCAAAGAAAAATAGAAGGTCTAATCTCTGGGCCAAGTCTGCTTAACAGTTCTAGCAAAAAACACACACACAGCGAACAAGGGCCGTCCAGCAGCCAACATTGAAAAAGTCCCCACAAGGAGGACTCAATGGCCAGAAAACACACTCCACCGCAAGAGAGACCGTCCCAAGAAGGACCAGAACCAGTTCAACTACTGAATCACTGAGGAGGAGAAGGGGGAGGAGGAGTATAAGGGGGAGGAGGATGGAACCCCGCCAGGAACCTTTGGATGGGGCATGGAACAACAGGCTACCATTAACGGGAGATCAATGAGCCGCTTCCGAATATTTTCGGGGAAGACGCCGTCCCGAAGCCAAGCATGGCGACGGAGAGCGACTGAGGAAGCCATGGCCCGGCCCAGCACCTCCGAGATGTCCAGAGCGGAGTGAAGGATAAACTCTGTTAGCTCCCAGCCATCCAACGCATGATGCCGTAAGTCAAGACAAGAGGAGGCCCTAGCCAGGACACACAAGGTGTTCAGGGCCTGCAGGGCCGCGCTGGTCGAGGCAAACATGTTGCGCCCCCAAGAGTCCAGCCAGCAGGCCTTCCGGGAGGGCGGAGTCAACAGCGGCGGCAGGGAGGAAAAGGCAGTCTGCAAAAGAGGAATGGCGGCATGCTGAGGCACCGGATCCCCTGAGGCAGGACGCCCCCAAGCCCCCGTCAGGGACCAAAGGAGCGAACCCTCAAAGGGAAGCAAGATCTCCCTCCCACCAGAGCCCTGGAGGAGAACCTCCAAGAGATGATCAGTCGGAAAATGAGCAATCGGGTCACCCATGCGCAGACACCGTGTGAGCAAAGGCCGCAGCCGCCTCTGTAGGGCCCCGTGGCGGAGAAAGCAGCTCCTCCATGGGCAACGGCTGCAGACTAAGGCGGCCGTCCCCCAAGCCAAGCGGAACGGACAGGGGCCAGACCAGGATGGTAGGAGGAGCC
This sequence comes from Triturus cristatus, assembly GCF_964204655.1. Classification (NCBI taxonomy): domain Eukaryota; kingdom Metazoa; phylum Chordata; class Amphibia; order Caudata; family Salamandridae; genus Triturus; species Triturus cristatus. The sequence continues at coordinate 1,100,185,317 of NC_140585.1, forward strand.
GAGAAATGGGGGACCTGCCGCTCCTCCGGCAAACACTGCGGCCTCAGAAACGGCGGGGAGCCACCCTTCGACGATGCCGGTGAAAAAGACACCACTCAGCGGCCAGTCTCCGGGGAGGACAACACCAATATTCAGGCAGCCTCCAGAGAAGAGGGAGCGTCCGAAGACGAATTCGCAACTCGGCGCCTGTCAGGAGCCTAGAGTCCGCCGCCTGAGGCAGAGCGGTAACGCCAGCCTGCGCCAAAGGAGACGCTGGATAGGGCTCCTCGAAGTCACACTGCGCCGAGGACCAGAGCGGGGCCAGAGCCGCAGTGGACAAGGGGCGGCGTTGGAATGGCGCCGACTGGACCTCCGCCGAGGCAGCCGCCTGCGTGGAGGGACGAGAAGGACCAGGGGAGTGACACGAAGCCCTCCGCCAGCCTCTGCCCAGTATACGACAGAGGTGGTCCGGCGAGCCATGCGGCCCCGCCATGGCCGACCCAACCTCCAACTCGCCCTCCGATGAGGCAGCCGCCTGCGTGGAGGGACGCGAAAGTCCCGGAGGAGGGCAAGGGGTTCGCGCCCAGCCTCGACCCAGAGCGGGACGAGGAGAGTCCACTGACCCCTGTGGCGCCACCCGGTCCAGCAGCTGTCGGCACCGTAGCGACGTCCCCTCGGCCTTAGACACCTTGTCAAGGGACCGAGAGGGGCTCGGGTATGCGACCCGAGCCCCGGTGATCTCACGTGACACCACAGGGACTCCCGTGGTAGTTTGTGGCGAGGCAGAGACGCCGTGGTGTGAAGGAGGGACCCCAGAGGAGCCGCACCCCAACAGCACCACATCCTCCAAGCCTGGATCCGACCCAGTTGGCGCCGGGGCCGGAGCCACCGGCGGCGCCGCGGAAGGCCCCGCGCACGGCAAGGGAACCGCTGACACCCCAGGAGGGGAAGGAGGAGGAGGCGGAGGAGATGCCAGCGAGGCCTGCAAAGCCGCGGCGTATGTCTCAATCTGGACTCTCGACGCTCCATCATCGGGAAACGGTGGGTAGGAGGACACGCGGGCCACATCACCCGCGGAGAGTCCACGCCCCCGGCAGGCCGAAACTCGGCCCCCAGGGACAAACTGCAACACTTACCCACCGGTGAGCGACGCTCTCACGACATCAGGGAAGGGCATCGACGACGACCACAGCCGTATCTGAAGCCGCCTGCTGAGGCTGATAGAGGGGAGGAGGCCGACCTGGAGAGACGCGCCGAGAGAAGTTTCATTCGGCGCTCCCGCCGCGACTTCGGCTTCAACTATTGGCACGCCTCACAATCCGTGGTGCCGTGATCCTCCCCTAAACACCACATACAAATGAGATGAGGGTCCGTCGCTGACATAAGACGCCCACACGACGTGCAAGCTTTGAAGCCCGAAGGCATTCGCACACTGTTTCACCAAGAGAAAGACAATGATTAAGAAAAAAGGGCCCGAAACAGGCCCATAGCAAGACCGGATCCGCGTTGCACACGGAAAAGGAAAAAGCTGACGTAGGCGGACGTCACGTACGCAGATGACGCCTAGGCGGAATCGCGTGGTGTCGCCCCGCCCCCTGGCGCGCAGGGATGCTGTGGCAAAACGTTTTCGGATTCAGTCTCACGCCTGGGGATAATTCTACGTGAAGGAATCTGCAGCTAGTAGTCTCTATCAGATACTGAATTACTGACATAGGAAAAAAAGCATTTGTGTGCATGCATGAAGAACGTTGCACAGGCATGGCCGTCAACCTTGTAATGGGTTTTCTATTCAAGAAAACCAATTTCAAGATGGGTGAGTATGCGTCATAAAACCCAGAAGAGTGCATCGTGACACAAAACACTCCTTGTAAATTTACCATCTATTACATTTTGAAGACAACAGGTCTCCCTACAGGTGAAGCGATCTAACGCCGAGGCCGAAAAAGAGAGGCCCAAGCTCAACCACCGCAAAAGTCAGTGTAGTTATTATAGCATCGCCCTTTTCAATTTAAGATTTGTGGTGCAAGGTAAATTGGGCAACGAAATGTACTGCAAACATTTACTTCCAAAATAGCCTGCAAAAGTTTTCAGCTGACAAAGTAGCTACCATACATATCTTCCTATGAAAATGTCTCTGTCTCTTAACATTCCAAAAGTCAGCCAAACTCACTTCCCATTTATCACACCAAAGAGTACATTAAGTATTTTAAATCAATGTCTAGCAAATTTGAGGGCAATTGCTTGAAATCCATTTGAGAACATGTTAAAATTTTCCTTGGGGGCATTAATGACTATTATGTATTCTGATAGCATATGTTTTTGACTCTTTTTACAGTATCGGTGTTCACATATTAGCAAGAATACAGCTATTAACATGCTGCTGCATTAAGCCAGAAAGCCCCAAGAATAAAGTTTCTCATGCAGACTTGGCTCACATCTGTTGTCAAAATCAACACAGCCATCCCTCCCGGATACAAAATAGCCAGATAGGTCAGATTACGCAAGCCTGGCTACGGAAACACCACCGCCTTCAAAAACTCCATCAGCTGCACAAACTTCAGGGACACATCCTCCAGCAACATGAAGTTCCACATTACAGCCAACTTCACCCTGGCCAGCACCCTCACTCATTCACGGACCTTCAAGAACACGCATCTACTTCGCTAACACGATTGGGCTTTGTCACACCCCTCATCCCCCACTCTAATGCCTTTGCCTTCCTTGGAGGCATGAATTTACATCTAGACAACCACACTGATCTGAACACAACTGCAGAACTTGAAGACATGGAAATCCTTGGCCTCACCCAATTCATGAAACAACCCAGACACACTGCTGGGCGTCTTCTCGACCTGATTTTAACCACTTTCAACCGCATCTTGGTCACACCAATAACCAGGACCTGCGAAACCTTCATCAAATTTGCCATCCCTGTCCTGCATCCGCTTGGATCTACCACCGCCCAGTGCTTAAGTTGAGCCGGTGGTTTCCGGTGCTCGGCACCGGCACTGAATTGTGAACACCAGCACTTATGACAGTCTGCCACATGGTTGTGGTGTCTGTGTAATTTAGAGATGAGCAGAAGAACAGCTGTTAATTAGTTCAATATACATTATAGTTTTGGGGGCCTGGAACAGTCTGCATTATAACACTTGTAGGAGTGTCATGGTTAATATGCGTAGGAATTGTTGTTGGCAGCGCTGGCAGGGGCAATGGGTGGTTAAAGCTGCAGCGGGTACCTGACGAGGGCCCTGGCACATTATTTTTACAAATTAACCACTGCCACCCCCAAACCATCTTGCCAGTAATGGAACAAAATTTCAAAGGTTGACCAAACTCGGGGACCACCGCCCGAACACAGCAGCAGCCTTCCCAATACCACCACAGACTCCGACAACTGGATATTGATTGGCTCGGACACCCTGGTTACTCACAACATCAACAAAGCCACTAGACCCAGACTACAAGCCAGCTGGTTAATCGGAGGAGCTCAGGATGACAAAGCACTACTGCAAACAATTGGAGCACAGTTAGAGAAGGAGCTAAAACAACGATAGCAAGATCAGTATTAAATCCACCCTCAAGACACTACAACCAGCAGATCCGTGCCACCAAATGCTCCACACTCCCAGACCGCATTGACCCGGCACCAAGACGAGAAAACAGATCTTCACCATCATGAAAGATTTCAACTCTCCACCAGCCGCCTATAACAGAATCACCGCCGGCACACTGTAAATGTTATGGTATTATATATGAATTGTATCTTATGGTATTTTTATATGCCGAATAAAGATTTTCAAATCACCCCCGCACTGGACTTCTGCACCAAGCTCCCCCAGGAAAGGATCATCTCTCTGTCTGACCCTCTTCAATACATGCATGATCCCGCTCACAAGCATCAACATCATCCGCACCCATGAGATCAAGGTTCTAGCCAAGGTTCAGTTGATCCTCTCCCTCTCTGACAAAACACCAAACACATGGACAAAGTTTGCCTCCTGCACAACCAAAGAAACAGACTGGATGAAGACCAACTGTCTCAAACTGAACACCAACACCATCGCCGTGGGACCCCACTGGTAGCAAGCTGAACCCGGATTCACACTGACCCCCACCACCCACACCAAGAATCTTGTGATTATCATCAATAGTCAATCCAACATGACCGCCCAAGTCAAAGCAGTCACAGCCTTCTGCTTCCTCACCCTGAAGATTCGGAGGAGAATCTTCAAATGGCTCCCTACTAGCACACACAAAACAGTCACTCAGCCTCATGTGACAAGCAAGCTGGATTGCAGGAAAACCCTTTTCACTGGTATCAGTAAGCAACTGATCAGGAGACTCCAAATCATTCAGAATTCGGCAGCCAGCAGCACAGTCAACATTCCATGCCACACGCACATCACAACACAGCTCAGGGAGCTTCACTAGCATTCAAAACGCAAAAGAGCCCAGTTCAAACTCCTCAACACAATCCTTCCATGTCCTAAACAACACACACCCAGCTTACCTCTACCCCTGAATGTCAGTACACAAACCCACTAGGTACCTTCACTCTGTCGTACTCCTGCTTGCATCCACATTCCACGTATATGTAGAATGAGCTGGTGGTCGGGTCTTCTCCTACATCGCTCCAAAAACCTGAATTGACCTTCTGTTCCACATCAGAGCCACCTCTACTATTCTCATATTCCGGAAGAAACTGAAAACATGGCTCTTCAAGAAGGCTTCCACTCACCAGGTCTAGGCCAGGCCAGACTTGCATCTGCTTTCAGTGCCAGGATACCCTACTGTGTGACAGTACACTTTACAAATGCACATAACATAACTTGTATCGATATCCTCCATCTCACCAATGTTAAATTCTTCCTTTTACACCTGTACACTTGTTAAATGTAAATCCTTAACATAAAATTTCAGCACCTCAGTCTACATTGTTTTCATTTCATGCCCGTCATTTGGTTTTGAAGAACGTATATGCAAGAGTTTGGTCAATTTGAGTGTGCTAATGAGGGCCTGTGAGCATTGTCAATAATTAGTATACGGCTGCAAATTCTGCAGGAGCCATTATCAATGTACATGGCAGTGGTGTACCCAAATATATTTAAGTTCATAGCATCAACATTAGGACTATATGTACAAGCAGAGAATGATACAGACCGATAATGTGTTCTTCAAATCCTAAAGAAGATGCAATACCCAATGTAAAAGACCTCAATTTGTGAAATGCTTTAAAAAGGCCAGCATCAGGTTAGCAAACAAATGGATGGGATAGCAAATAAATTAGCTTTCTCTGTCAGCACTTGCCCCGTCATCCACCTCAAATCTCACATGATGTGTTCAAATGAAAAGAAAACACACTGATTTTAGTTAGACATTTTCACACAGTTTGCATACTCATCTAATTGCGGGAAGAATAATGAACGCAAAAGAAAAGGCCCCCTACAAATAAGATGAGGTTCCTTAAGGTAGGGAAAAATCAATAAATGTACAGTTTTAAGGCAACCATTCAATGAACAATAATTCAATACTGATGAGTAAACAATAAAGGTCAGAAAGAACCAAATAAGTAGAATACCAACAGTCATTTGAATTTGTGCCACTCAATTCTTAACTGAATCTATTTCATACATTATGTCAATTTACCATCGTTGAGCAAAATTTCATTATCCCAACAATGTTTTTAAATTTGCATTCAGTGTGCATGTGAGTGTGTATGATGGGCATGAAAGGGAATATATGATTATTATAGTGTTTTTAATTGTTTCAAACTTAATAAATGCTCATTTTTGTATTTTTGAGAATTAATTTGTTGTCTTTGGTTCTTTCGGACCTTTATTGTTTACTCTTCAGTATTAAATTATTGTTCATTGGGTGGAAAGAATAATGAACACATATCATGGCGGTCAATGCTTTCCCTCTTCCTCGAGCAAAGTCTGGAAAGTCTTTACGACAAATCAGGGGTGTGGAATTCCTATAGCCCGACACCCAGGACATATTGTTTGGCGTCAAGGGTATCAAGTTTTCATGTTTATTTGTCCTTGGGACAAGTAGGCCTAACCCCCTGCAACACAAATGCTTTGGCTATCAGATTACACTAACACATTATGGCTCAGGGAAGGGCATTGTCTGCAATTAAGCTAATATTTGTGTCCATATGTTAAAGCTGTTTGAACTTGGATTTATGGCTTTTATGGTTCATTAACACAAATCCTTTATAATTAGGATGATCGCTCTAAGAAAATGTAAGTTCAGACAACTACAGACAGTGGTTCCAGTATAAAAATATGTACAAAGTTCAATATGAGGCTTATGCTTCTAGGATGCTCTCTGATTAGATGCAGATGTCTGCAAAAGCTTGAAAGCAAGACTGATGAGTCTTTGCTTTCAAAATAAAATGTTCATAAAAAATTCAACTAGAAAAATAAAGTTTTGCTTAACTACTGTGAAATCTTAGTTGCCATTTCTTTGAAACATCATTTAGTAAAATGTGTTGATGCATGCTAGTTTTTCCCAAAAATATTCATAATGGAAAAACAGAGTAACCAGTTTCAACAAAATTATAGGAAGCATGATAATAAACGAGCATTGACAAAGCAAATAGGCATTACATTGGTGTTCAGCTTTGTGGTTTTATCAATGGGTGTCTTCTTTTGACATGGTTTGAGTAAAACTATTTCCGTGGGACTTGCCGGGCTCTCATCATTAGAGCAAACATTGGCAAGAGCAAAAAAATTTTTGGTCTAAAAAACAACAAACACACATTGCCACATTAGTTCTACACAGGGATCAAAACTTCATTGGGTGCCAATATGCTCCTTGTGAAAGAGCAGAATGCTGTCATTCACAGCGGAGTCACCCAGTAGATAGAGAGAGAGAGAGAATTTTAATGAAAACAAAAGGTCTTGGTTAATGCCAGACCTAAATAGGATCTTCTTTTTAAAGAAAGTCACAAAAGTACACTTCATGGTATGTCCTTGCATCAGTGCTTAATTTAAGTTGGTGGTTTCCAGTGCTCAGCACTGGAACTTAATCATCAACACTGGCGCTTTTCATAAGCACCAGGACATATTAATTTACGGTAGGCACGTGGAGATTAAGTGATTTGCCCAGGATCACAGGATGTTGAACCGATACAGAGACTCGACCCAGGTTCCCCAAATCCTAAGTCAGAAGCTCTGGCCATTACACCACATCCTCTCCCCACTTTCATGGTTAGTAGTTGGTTCTGTTTTGGGTGGCTGTCACAATTTCTGCCCTCCCCGAGAGGGGAACGAACGAACGGAGTACTGGTGGACTGTGCCCACCCACAATTGTCTCCTTCTCTCCCCGCAGCAGGATGAGTGGACGGCCAGTCCAAGCACCACGCATGTAGCGGACTCATACGTCGTGCAGCACTGTCCCATTAACTGGGATTACGTCTATGAGGACTCCGCCCCCTTGACGAACATCAACCTGCCCGGCCGAATAAGGGAGGAAAACCCCGGAAGAGGTGAAAGCGAGCAGCTGGAGGACGCTGACGGAGAGACGCGGGAGAAACCAACCGAAGGACGACCAGGCTGGGGAACGACTCAGGAGAAACAGGAGACAATCGACAAGCCAGGATTCCCCGGTTACACACTGCGCCCAGCCACGCTCCCGGAGGAGTGTGGCTCAGTCAGGTACAGGAACGAGTTGTGGGGTGGGTCGGGAGGAGGGAGAAATCCGACGCATAGGGTGTCTCTCTCTTTCTCTGCTACCTTCGGCTACCCGGTCTCTGAGCACCAGCACTATCCCTTACACGTACAGCAGAGAACAGGTGTTCCCTCAATCCCTTTACCCTTGTAGGAATCATCACTTGAACGAGGCAGTGACAGCCTTCTCTTTTCTTTTCCTGATTTACATTCTCCTGAGAGCCTAGTACCAGGGAGGAAGACCAGAGCCTGACGCCCAAAGACTGAAGGTCCCAAAGCACCCTGAAAGGAAAAGCAGATACGACGCATTATGCCCTCTCCAAGGCAAATACTGTGGCTACTCATAAGAGAGTGTACAGAAAAATAAAGCCCCGTTTAACCCTACACAGTCTTGACCTCGATCCTTCAGACCCGTTACAGTGGCACTAACAGGAGCAATGGGCTTGAGCAAGCTGCCTCCTGATGATCACCCAGCACTTTGTTATTTTACAAATTAACCACTGCCTTGCATTAGTGCCGATTTACAACTTTAATGAATTCACAAGAATTTACAGAAGTAGGTCAGGAAATCATACTTCTGTAAAATATCTCCGAACTGCATTTTAGCACAAGCAAATATGCATGCCTAGATTTGCTCATTTGAAAATCTGTTGAGCAGTAACAAGATCACTTTCCCACTACCCACTTTTTTTCCCCATCCCTAGTAGAAGTTCCACTTCTTCCCTTGTCAAGAGGACATTTCCAACCTTTTTCTGTATGGGAAAATATTAGAGACAAGCTGATGCAAACCCATAAAACATGCTAGCAGTTTGCTCAGACTCAGAAGGACATACCAACCTAGGGAAACTGTTGCTAACCGCTACCTCAAGCAGTTTGTAGAACTGTGGAAAGGTGGCAAAATAATGGAATTGCTAGTATTCAAACCCTACTAGGGTATGAGCTCTGGCATAATCAGAGAAGCCATTATCAGAGCTATTACATAATGAGGTTGCTGCCATAATTTGACGTCGCACTGCGTGGCCCCAAAGATGTAAGAGGATTTTGTTACAGGACAAGTAGATTTATAAAGCAACCTGTCCCATGGACAAGTAGATATTTTATTAAATTCAACACCCCTGATGAAATATCAAGAAATAACAAGAACATAAAATAATTAAACTTCAACACTGTGTTATAAATAAACTTGCAGTTAATCATAATAACACTCTTCTGAAGTTAACACTTTTTCAACTTACAGAAAAATATAAGCAAAGAATGAATCCTGACAGAAGGAGTTGATGAACAATGACATCCGAAGACAGATTTAGAGTTAACAATAGCATCATTGCCAGTTACCAACACTAGAGTTAATGCACAGTGAACGTTTTTAAACTGTGTCAAAGATTACTGCAGGTGATGCTGCACGCTGAGTCTCGTTGTTGTAAGTTTTAAGAAACTCAATAAAATAAATTAACAAAAAAAAGAAGATTACTGCAGGTCCAACTACTCAACTGCAGAGAAAATCAAACAAATCTTTGAAGCAACAAGCTAGGAAACCTTTATTTACTCAGTAGTTATTACTATTAGGATGATTCAAATTATTCATGAAAGCCACCACATAATACACCCAAAACCACTGTTGGGGGTTAGCAGTCAGACTAAATGTGTACCGCATAATCTACATGCTAACCATTGGTATATTACTTGCATACAAGTTCTATTCATTTCTGGTGGGCAGTCAAAATATCGAAGTTACAATATCGACCTACAATTATATCGAGTTTACAATATCATAGGGACAGAATATCGATGTCAAGAATATTGTTGACCAGAATATCGACCTTAAGGCAAGTAATATAGTTTTTTTTATATCAAAGTTAGTAATATCGAAGTTAGTAATATCGTAAGCAAAACTTTTGTTGTTAATAATATCGATATTTATATTAGTGTTATGTATGTTTAACAATTTATTTTAATGTATTTTAATTATTTCTAAAAATATGTAATAAATGTTTAGAAATTAGTAATTTTTTTAAACTAAATTTTGCGTTTTAGTATCAGAGCGGGTTGTGGGATTATAGGGGAATAGGGTGGGAAGTAATTTAATTATAATAATTATTTTATTTTTTTATTGATTAATGTATCATATTATAAATAATTTAACATTTTATTTATTGCTATTGTTGATTAATTTATTGTTAATTAATTGCTAATTTTTATTGATTAATTGGTAATTAAATTAATTATGTTAATTTTTCTGTGTAGCAGTTTGTGGGTTTATAGGGGAATAGGGTGGAAAGTAATTGAATAATTATAAATGAATATTTGTTAATTTATTGTTATTGATAAATAATGTATTGCTATTTATTAATTGGTAGTTCATTTTTATTAATTGAATAATGTATAATTATATTATAATTAATTTATTATTTTTATTTGTTTTAATTGGCAATTAATTTATTATTAATTGGCAATTATTTTTTATTAATGGATTAATGGCAAATAAAATTAATTATGTTCTTTTTTTATGTGTAGTGGGTTGTGTGTTTATAGGGGAATAGGGTGGGAAGTAATTAATTGAATTGTATTGGTATTCATTATTAATTTCTTAGTTAATTTCAATATGTTATTTATTCTACAAAGAGTATTTAATTAATAAGTATGTTAATTTAGCCCCTACGCTATCCAACACTTTCCCTACTGTTGCACTCTCTGGAGTTAGAATAGTAATTTTAGCCCTACGCTATCCAACACTTTCCCTACTGTTGCACTCTCTGGAGTCGGAATAGTAACTTTAACCCCTACGCTATCCAACACTTTCCCTACTGTTGCACTCTCTGGAGTGGGAATAGTAATTTTAACCCCTACGTAATACAACACTTTCACTACTGTTGCACTCACTAGGGTGGGACTATTAATTTTTACCCTTACACTATCCAACACTTTCCCTACTGTTGCACTCGCTGGAGTGGGAATAGTAAGTTTTACCCCTACGCTAGCCAACACTTTCCCTAATGTTGCACTCATTGGAGTGGGAATAGTAATTTGTATCCCTACGCTAACATTTTCCCTAGTGTTGCACTTTTTTGAGTTGGAATTGTAATTTTATTACCTCCGCTATCTAATATTTTTTATATTATTTTTATTAATGTAGTATATAATTAATATTAAAAAGTAAAAAAAAAAATTTTTTATAATGTTATATTTATTTAATTTGTATTTATATTATTGTTTAATGTGTATAGATGTATTTATAATATATATATTAAAAAAATATATAAGTTATTAAAATAATTAAAAATTATTAGTAAGTATATATTATATGTATATGCTTAATTTATTTTTACATTATATATATATATAATTTATTTAAAAAATATGTAACTACATTTCTTTTAATTATATGTATTTACTTTATTTTACTATTTTTTAAAACTTAAACAACATTTTTCACAACGATATTTTTGACATCGATTTTTTTGTGATATTTTTGTACTTACCGTAATGCAGATAGGATGTCGATATTCTGGATCTCGATATTTCTCCTCCGATTTTTGGACGTCGATCTTCATTTAGTCGATACTGTGTCAGTGATTCTTCATTTCTAACTTCATTAAATTTACTTTTATGCTCAACAACATTGTTTTTACTTGCTTCACCCGGAATTCTCAAGACAAATTCATAATAAATTATCAAACCCAAATTTATTGTTAGAAAGTTCTAAAAGTGTTTCATAAGACTGACTGACCCTTTGATTCTCATGAAGCAACAATAAAATACAACGGATCTCTCCCACTGGGCACCTTCCAAATTCCAACATTCATTCTAAAACTTTATTAACATTTTTTTATCTTTAAAGATTACAACATGACGTCTTTGTAAGAAATCTCACATACCTTTGCTTCTTCCATTTGCATGATATTGGCTTGACACTCTGAAATGCTGTCGTTAATATAATCAATATTTGCAGTTAGGGATTCCACCTCCTCTGTGATATTAACATGTTTATCCATTTCCCCATTCTCCTTGATTGATTTTTCCTTTTTCTTTGAAAGCTTCTCTCTTCTTTTGGTTAACTCTTCACGTTGCTGCGATTAGAAAAGTAACATTTTATCAACAGCACAAGTGGTTATTACAAAAACCAACATTAATTTGTACACCTTCCTCCCATATTAATAACTAACTTTCCAACTTGTCTCTTAAGATACTGTATTGGTCCAAATGAAAAACAGTGATATGGAAGAAAATAACGACACCTAGATTGGATACTATCTTCTACATGTTTGCTCCAAATTTTTTTAAATATCCATCCATAGTGACCAGTTTAGGGCTTTGCAAAAACCTAAGCACCAGCAATGTCTCAAGCATACGTGTCATCAACCAATAGGAAGGCAGAGGTTGAAGTCACACAAAAGTCTGAAGATAGCCCAGCTTCTTAACAATTCCACTCTCTATTATGAAAAGGGAGATGAAGAACAACCTAAAAATGTGGCAAAGATCACCAAAAATACTGTTAGGTGGCAGGGCTACCAAATTATAATCTTCAAAAAGTTTCCTTATGCAAAACCTTCACATCTCGATGTACCACAGATTTGGACAGATGATTAATCAAATTCCTGATAAAAAAAATCTGCTGAAAAATTGTGGGAATGTTTTTCTTTACAGATAAATACAATTATTAGTCTAGAAATGTAGCTCAATTTACTGTTTCTTGCCTTAGCATCCCCCGTTTGAGATCAGACAGTGGAAAAAATGTTTATCTTATTTAAACACATCACATTGTTTTAACTGATATATAACATCAGAAAACAGAAATAAATGACAAATTAATAAAATGAAGGTTAAATATCACAACCGGCCCCTTGATCTGAAAATATACTGTACGTGAATTCTCAGTGCATTCATAGAAAATCATGATGTTACATAAACCCTCCAGTGCATATTACAATCATTTTAACATTACAATGACATCACCTCAGACTGACACACACAAAATGTGAAGAGTGTACTGGAAGACAATCAGATTACAATAGGATACAGAGATGGATGTTTAAGAAAAAGAAGGATTACAATTCTGCCCAACTGGAGCTTAATCCTACATAGGGAATGTTCTAGTGTCTGCAGCTTACAAAGATCCTGAACCCAGTTGTACAGAGAGGAGGTCTTGTAAATTCTCAGAGCCTCCAGATCAAGCAAGAAGGACAAATGTTGAGCGAGTTTAAGAAAATAACATCAGAATACAATAAAATAGCCTTTGGGTAAGTCAACAATTAAGATGAACTTCTGTAAAACCTCAAACCCTCATGACTGTAGTCTTGCTAAAAAAAAAAAAAAGACGGAAAATAAATCTCCCGTCTTGATGACCAGAACTTGTCTCAATAGTCACCAACAAATATGACAAAAATTGGTACTTATTGACCAGTAGTCTCTCGATCAAGTATTTCTCCAAACCTTTGATGAGTTTTTGACAGCAACTAACTTAAAGCGGATATTATATCAGTCTGAATTTACTGATGTAAGGAAACCATCAACATCTTTCTTTGAAAACCCCACAGGATTCTATGTATGCCATGACGGTTTGGTTTGTAAGTTTGGCCAAAATAGAATGCAAATGTATTAACGAAAATATCACGACACTAATCAAACAATGGATTACCTCCAAGGTGTATTTCATACTTTGTCCCTGCTCAAAGGTCTTCATATGAAAAGCTATAAGAGCTCTGAAAAGAAGAATCCAGAATACTTTCTCAAATTCTATGAACATAATTGACAATTCACCTTCTTGAAACTCTAACACATTGCGCAACATACCAGAGGTTTCAAGAGAGAACTACAATGTGGCAATGAGAAAGTAAATACATCCTACAAATGAACGGGAAACAGCCTTGACCACGCATGGTAAGTATATAAGATATTACACACATATATATATATATATACACACACACACACACACACACATATATATACATATATATATATATATATATATATATATATTCACTTAAAAAACCATAGGTTTCACACATGTTATAGTTAGCTGGACATTTCCCTCGTAAAAAACCAATGAAATTCCCCCGTTATAGTTAGTGCAGGCAACTATAACTCACGCGACCGCAATCCTCTGCTGATGACGTCAGATATTACATCACTGTATTTAGACACCTATTTACCCATGTCTTCTTCCATTAATCTTTAGCTATACATATATTACAAATATTTATTTTTCAGAAAGACACATATGTAATCAGTGATGTAATATCTGACGTCATCAGCAGAGGATTGAGTTATAGTTACCTGCACTAACTATAACAGGGGAATTTCAATGGTTTTTTACGAGGGAAATGTCCAGCTAACTATAACATGTGTGAAACCTATGGTTTTTTTAAGTGAATTTGCAAGGTTTTTTAAATGCTAATTCCTAACTATAACGTGTGTGAAACCTATGGTTTTTTAAGTGAATTTGTACGTTTTTTTAAATGCTAAGTTAAGTATTTATTAATATATATTTTTTTCAGGTTTTTCACCGTGCGCGCACGGTGCCCTTCGCGCACCGTGCGCGCGCTGTGGGCACTCGGTGCGCTTCGCACACCGAGCGCCCACGATGCGTTGTGCGTGCCGTGCGCGCACGGTGCGTGCACCCCGCACTTTTTCGTAAAAAAAACAAATGTTTTTTTCACCCTTGGGGGTCTTTCAGTGACCCCCTGACAAAGGCTAGGGGGTCAGGAACTGTCCACCCTGCCCCCTTTTCACGTTCTCCACCTTTGTTTTTCACTGCCTCAGACTGCGAGAGACAAAATGGCGGACGACACTTCCTAATTTCGACCGATTCGAATGTTTACTGACATCTGACAACCAATCAGAATTGCGCTCGCGCACGTCACCGTGCGCGCACGGTGCACGCTTATAGATATATATGTACTTTTAACTGAAATTTTCTCAGGAACTACTGAACAAATTGACACCAGATATTCAAAAGGCACATCCCTGACCTGAGGACTACCTCTCTGCCAAATTTCAAGTAATTCTGTTCAGCCGTTCGGGCTGTACCTTGGACTAAAGGTCCCTATGGAAAAATGCATGGGGAAAACGTGTTTTGGGACCCCCCTTTTTTCTCGGCCCCCGCTTGACTAATCACCCCGAGACTTTCAGGGTAGGAGCAGAGCGGAGCGCCCCACCTATTTTGAAAAATTCGCGAGGATTCGTCAACCGGCGCCAAAGTTATTCAAAATAGAATTTTCAGATTTCCTATGGAAACACGGTCCTAACTATAACTATCTACTGGCGACCGCCAGTAGATAATATATATATATATATATATATATATATATATATATATATATATATATATTACCTACTGGCGGTCGCCAGTAGGTAGTTATAGTTAGGACCACGTTTCCATAGGAAAACCTCAACATTCTATTTTGAATAACTTTGGCGCCGGTCGACGAATCCTCGCGAATTTCTCAAAATAGGTGGGGCGCTACGCTCCGCTCCTACCCTGAAAGTCTCGGGGGGATCCGTCAAGCGGGGGCTGAGATAAAAGGGGGGTCCCAAAACGCGTTTTTCCCATGCATTTTTCCATAGGACCTTTAGAACGAGCTACAGCCCGAACGGCTGAACAGAATTACTCAAAATTTGGCAGAGAGGTAGTCCCTAGGTCAAGGAAGTGCCTTTTGTAGGTTTGGTGTAAATCTGTTCAGTAGATTCTGAGAAAATAGCCTTTAAATCAATATATATATCTGAGCCCGCTTACGGTACGCTTACCGTACGCTTACGGTAAGCGTACGGTGGCGTGCGCGAGCGCGATTCTGATTGGCTCTTAGATCTTAGTAAACATTCGAATCGGCCGAAACCAGGAAGCGGCGGCCGCCATTTTGTCTCTCGCACTGAGTGTTGTTTATCAAACATGATGGCCAAAAACATGTTACGGGGCTGTTTTGACAACTCCCTCCCACATAGTCATGTTGAGGGAGTCCACAAACATCCCCCAAGAGCAAAAACGGTTTTATTTTTTTTTCGGCAATTTCGCGGGGTACGCTTACCGTACGCTTACCGTAAGCGTACGGTAAAAAAATAAAAATAAAAAAAACACTATCCACACTTACCCCACCCCCTGTGCTTTTGGTGGCCGAAGGCCACCAAATGTACAGGGCTTATTAATAGGTAAAAAAAACTAAATTTTGGCAACATGAAATTATAAAATTGAAATAAAAAAAACACTATCCACATTGACCCCACCCCCTGTGCTTTTGGTGGCCGAAGGCCACCAAATGTACAGGGCTTATTAAAGTTGATAAAAACCGTGCACGGAACGAACTGCGTTAAGTGGGCGCGCACGCCTCGAATGGCGTAAAGTAACTTAGCATTTAAAAAACCGTACAAATTCACTGAAAAAACCATAGGTTTCACACACGTCATAGTTAGGAATTAACATTTAAAAAACCTTGCAAATTCACTGAAAAAACCATAGGTTTCACACATGTTATAGTTAGCGGAAATTTTACTGATAAAAAACCAGTGAAATTCCCCCGTTATAGTTAGTGCAGGCAACTATAACTCACGCGACCGCAATCTTCTGCTGATGACATATGTGTCTTTATGAAAAAAAAATATTTGTAATATATGTATAGCTAAAAATGTATGGAAGAAGACATGGGCATATAAGTGTCTAAATACAGTATTAGCATCAGCAGAGGATTGCGGTCGCGTGAGTTATAGTTGCCTGCACTAACTATAACGGGGGAATTTCACTGGTTTTTTATCAGTAAAATTTCCGCTAACTATAACATGTGTGAAACCTATGGTTTTTTCAGTGAATTTGCAAGGTTTTTTAAATGCTAATTCCTAACTATAACGTGTGTGAAACCTATGGTTTTTTCAGTGTATATATATATATATATATATATATATATATATATATATATATAGAGACATGTTATAGTTAGGTGAATATTTCAGTGGCAAAGCAATGTTTTAAACAAAAAAAACACTGCCATTTACCAGTTACAGTTATCTCTTGTAACTATAACTGGTGCCCTAAAGTAACTTTAACTCGTGCCCACGCAACACACAGTCTTGTCAATAAAGATATAACTTCATATGTTGCAGGGATGTTATCAATGATGTCATAACACATTTTATGAGTGATGTAATATGGGATGCAGTAAGCAGTGCATGGCGAGGGTGCGAGTCAAAGTTACCTTAAGGCGCGAGTCATAGTTACTAGAGATAATTATAACTGGTGAATTTCAGCGGGATTTTGAGCTTAAAATATTTAAATTAATTGAAAAATGTATTTAGGTTACATTTAATTTAAAATACACCTACACCTACACCTACACCTACACCTACACACACACACACCTACACACACACACACCTACACACACACACACCTACACACACACACACCTACACACACACACCTACACACACACACCTACACACACACACACACACACACACACACACACACACACACACACACACACACACACACACACACACACACACACACACACACACACACACACACACACACACACACACACACACACACACACACACACACACACACACACACACACACACACACACACACACACACACACACACACACGAATGAATGTATGTATTTACTTTTGTCATGGGCTCAATCAAGATGCCGACATGCACTTCAGGCTGAAATTACCCTACAAGAGGGGCCCCAAAACTAAAATGGAGTTGAAAGCTAGGACCACACATATAAGTAGACAGACTACCATTCCAGCTTCTCCCTCCTCTTGCTACCGGACTCAATCATTCAAAGTAATGTTTCCAACGCAAAGATAAATCTGTAGTGATCAATACGCACAGCAAACTAATTTCTCTATAGTGATAATACAAACGTGAAGGAAGAGAAATCCCCGTTACTGGTTATTACCTATGTAACTGTAACACTCCAATAGCGCTATTCCATAGCCTCTACTGGACATCAGATCAACAAGAAAAAAGTAATGTTAGTCTTCACTAAATTTGATTTTTTTCGTTTTTACCCATAATTATGACAAGGCAAAGTCAATGCTTTCAATAGTATTGCATATGTAGTTGTCCTGTAATCAAGAACTATGCTTTCAATCTTCTTCTTTATTACGTGTACATACAGCATACCAGTACTTTGTGACTAACTCATATACAAGAATTGTCTTCTCTAAATTTGCCCTGCATCACTTGGTTATATACATTCGTATACCAGAATTCTGTGTCGTACCTGCATTCACTATGTTTATGTTTGTAAGCATTAAGGGACTATTGAAAGAAGCAAATGGACTTCAATTGCATTATTCTGCACAATGTTTCAAATGCACAAATAAAGTCAATATCATCATACAACAGTTAAACATGTAGAGTTTAACTCTGTACCTATACAACAGATAGCATGCCACCTCTCGTGTCCCTGAATGTGTTCTATGTAACACATAACCTCA
This sequence comes from Triturus cristatus, assembly GCF_964204655.1. Taxonomy (NCBI): domain Eukaryota; kingdom Metazoa; phylum Chordata; class Amphibia; order Caudata; family Salamandridae; genus Triturus; species Triturus cristatus. The sequence continues at coordinate 1,100,203,420 of NC_140585.1, forward strand.
ACAGTTCCATCTTCGTCTACAAATCTTGTCTGTATAACTTATTTAGATTTATATATGAATATAACACTATGAGGTCTATCTAAAAAATGTCCACTTGCATTGATTTTATTATGATTCAATTTATGAGGCCAGTGACGTAGAAAATGCCAACTCATTATCAATGGACTATGAGGATCGCGTTTCAGAGGCAATCGGGACTAACACTTGTATTCAATATCACCGTCACGTTCTTTTTTACGATAACAAGCATCCAGCCTTTTAACTAAGCCACTTTATTTATGTACCTACTAACCATCAGGTTGGACCACCTTCAGACATGGCAATAATGCACTTTAATCTCTACGCTCTTTGGCGTAACCACATTCCCTATTACATTCACCTGCTTGAATATGGCCACTGCATTTTGGACCCTTGCAGAACCCTTTTGTCGTTTCTTCTGGTTTCACCACAACCAAATGCCTCAAATAATCTATGTGTGCGATATGCTCCAAGATCACTAAAGCACAAAACGTATTTGATCTCCCTGCTGTTTGACCGGAGAACCTTCCTAAGCACAGCAACAGCTAAGGTAGAGACACCTTATAAGTCTATGACCTTCTGTTAAAATCTCATGCCTCTCAAAATTATTACCATGTAACCTATTGTGCTTTCTCTGGCTGATCTCTTTCAGCTAAGACTATAACATATGTACAAAAAACACAAGGTTTGCTTTTTGCATGCCCGGGGGTATTCTCATTCTAAATGTATGTAAATTTCTACTATTTCTCATTCAACCTCATCTACTCCATTCAGACAGATGTCAACCAATCATTTCTCATGAGAATCACCATTTTCACTTACTTAAATCGAGCTCTGCATCCTATGGATCTGCCTCCCGCTTTCCTCTCACCCCAGTTTCTCCCCTACAACTCTTGCTCTCCTCACTCAGAGCTCTACTTTGCAATGGCGAACTGTCAAACAGCAACTCAACTCACTCTTATTTTCTTTAGACCTACGCCTACCACATATATATAAATGTATTTCCACTCGTAAACCTTCTGTGTTTGGATGAACGGACACAGACTCCGGTTATCTCGTGCTGGGAATTCTTTATTTTAAATGGTCGGTGTATGTATGTATGTGTATATATATATATATATATATATTATTTAATTGTTCATAACAACAATCAGAGATCATGGCACATGCTTTGTATAGATTACAGTGGACCTAACACTGTATCTATCTCCTGCAAGTGTGACATCACATGTTGAGTTTCCCACCACTCAGGCAACTCACACTGTGCTTTTCATTACTGTAAGAGTCTTACGTTTTTCACGTTTGCGGTGTACACGGATACCTCATCTGTTAAGATTGAAGACAACACTATGGAATGTATGAAGAAGATTAGCACATTTCTCACGTACGTTGTTCAAGATATTGTGCTCTTATAATTTACATCTATATCTTTATACTGAATTTTGTGATTGATAATATGGAACAAAAAATTATCTTCACAACTTTGAAAAGACCCCCAAGTCTGCGTGCCTCAAGGGGATAAAACACAAATTGACTTGTTTTCACAAGGAAATAAGAATGAAAGGATTCAACCAGCAAATCTACAGTGGAGTTGTTATTCACAACGGCTTAAACCTTTTAATGTTTTTTGAGTGTTCACCCTAATAAGGCATTATGTCACGATAACAATCACTCAGTACAAACAAACCCAATACTGTGTTTGCTGAAATGTACAACACTGCCAGTAGACATAGCTTTATTGAAATCTGTAAGGTCAAATATTTCACACAAAAACACGAAAAATAGAAGATTTTGTATTAAAGAAGGTCCTCAATTTCTAAATATTCATAAAATATTTTTTTTCGACAAAGACGTTTTTGCATCCCAGCACAATAAAATGTGCATCCTATGACAACTTACAGTTACAATTTAAGAAGAGTAAAGGCCTCGATACTTTAGTAAATCTAGGCACTAGACTCAAGAAATGTTCCCCTAAAACAAAAAAGTGTCTACACCATGCATACTTCCTTTATATGTTTCTTATTAAAGGTATACCTCACCGACATGGCCCAAAGAGGTAAGACGTAAACCAGTCTGTGCCTCCTTGTGTCCCCTTTCCTAAGGAAATGGGCCCGGCAGTTCCTGGTGTCTATGTTACACCAAGGGAAAATGATGCGAGAGCTATTGGCTTTGCCACTGTGCACCATGGCTAAAAGTTACCCAAAAGGCACTGTGACGCTGTCAGTGCTGGACGCACATTTGTTAATACGCAAGTGGGGGTGGGCAACATGGACAACAGGAGTGGGAGGGAGGGGGCAACAGGGACAACGGGAGGGAGGGAACTAGCAATACAGCCAAATGAAGAGTAAGGGGATTGGAGGGGCAACACAGACAACGGGAAGGTGGGAGGTAAGAAGCAGCTAGGGGAAAGGGCGTGTGGGAGGTAAGAGGCAACCAGGCGAAAGGGCGTGTGGGAGGTAAGAGGCAACCAGGCGAAAGGGCGTGTGGGAGGCAAGAGGCAACCAGGCGAAAGGGCGTGTGTGAGGCAAGAGGCAACCAGGGGAAAGGGCGTGTGGGAGGCAAGAGGCAACCAGGGGAAAGGGCGTGTGGGAGGCAAGAGGCAACCAGGGGAAAGGGCGTGTGGGAGGCAAGAGGCAACCAGGGGAAAGGGCGTGTGGGAGGCAAGAGGCAACCAGGGGAAAGGGCGGGTGGGAGGGAAGAGGCAACCAGGGGATAGGGCGGGTGGGAGGGAAGAGGCAACCAGGGGATAGGGCGGGTGGGAGGGAAGAGGCAACCAGGGGATAGGGCGGGTGGGAGGGAAGAGGCAACCAGGGGATAGGGCGGGTGGGAGGGAAGAGGCAACCAGGGGATAGGGCGGGTGGGAGGGAAGAGGCAACCAGGGGATAGGGCGGGTGGGAGGGAAGAGGCAACCAGGGGATAGGGCGGGTGGGAGGGAAGAGGCAACCAGGGGATAGGGCGGGCGGGAGGGAAGAGGCAACCAGGGGATAGGGCGGGCGGGAGGGAAGAGGCAACCAGGGGATAGGGCGGGCGGGAGGGAAGAGGCAACCAGGGGATAGGGCGGGCGGGAGGGAAGAGGCAACCAGGGGATAGGGCGGGCGGGAGGGAAGAGGCAACCAGGGGATAGGGCGGGCGGGAGGGAAGAGGCAACCAGGGGATAGGGCGGGCGGGAGGGAAGAGGCAACCAGGGGAAAGGGCGGGCGGGAGGGAAGAGGCAACCAGGGGAAAGGGCGGGCGGGAGGGAAGAGGCAACCAGGGGAAAGGGCGGGCGGGAGGGAAGAGGCAACCAGGGGAAAGGGCGGGCGGGAGGGAAGAGGTAACCAGGGGAAAGGGCGGGCGGGAGGGAAGAGGCAACCAGGGGAAAGGGCGGGCGGGAGGGAAGAGGCAACCAGGGGAAAGGGCGGGCGGGAGGGAAGAGGCAACCAGGGGAAAGGGCGGGCGGGAGGGAAGAGGCAACCAGGGGAAAGGGCGGGCGGGAGGGAAGAGGCAACCAGGGGAAAGGGCGGGCGGGAGGGAAGAGGCAACCAGGGGAAAGGGCGGGCGGGAGGGAAGAGGCAACCAGGGGAAAGGGCGGGCGGGAGGGAAGAGGCAACCAGGGGAAAGGGCGGGCGGGAGGGAAGAGGCAACCAGGGGAAAGGGCGGGCGGGAGGGAAGAGGCAACCAGGGGAAAGGGCGGGCGGGAGGGAAGTGGCAACCAGGGGAAAGGGCGGGCGGGAGGGAAGAGGCAACCAGGGGAAAGGGCGGGCGGGAGGGAAGAGGCAACCAGGGGAAAGGGCGGGCGGGAGGGAAGAGGCAACCAGGGGAAAGGGCGGGCGGGAGGGAAGAGGCAACCAGGGGAAAGGGCGGGCGGGAGGGAAGAGGCAACCAGGGGAAAGGGCGGGCGGGAGGGAAGAGGCAACCAGGGGAAAGGGCGGGCGGGAGTGTAGTGAATCAGCCACTTTTGTGGTCTGACACCCTATGATGACCCTCAACCACCACCATTCTGTACTGACTTAAGTGTGTTATGTTACCTTAGCCTTAATGTAGGATGGGTTTGCATATGTCTGCTTTTCTTCTGTCTTTTAGTGGAATAGTCTTTCCAAGAATAGAAGGTATGGGATGTTGAGGTGCAGTCTTGTGGGTGGTGGTGCACACATGTGCTCAATGTTGTATACTGAGGGATTAAGTGTATAATGTTATTTGGGTTTGGTGAATTATGACTTTGACCTATTGGCTTTGACGTAGTCTAATGTCATTCTGCCTTCTGACTTTACCTTGCTTCAAACTTTTCTGTGTGCACAGTGGTGCTTGTAAATTGTGTGGATGAGAATTATAGGTGCGGACTATTGCCTTTGACAGGCCCTCATGTCTGACTCTGCCTTGCTGCTGCGTGCACAGCCGTGCTTGCAAGTTGTTTGGGTTATTCACATTCAAGGTCTTGGTGTTTTCCTGAGCGATTGTTTTTGTTTAGTGTACTGTGGAAGGCCTTGTGAGAGCTTCGTCAAGACAGAGGCTGGAAGAAGTGCGAATGGAGGAAGAGACTTGAGAGCTCCTTACTGCCATGGAGATGCTTGCTTGGAACTTGGCCAGTTCTGGTAAAATTCCTCTGGCGGTGGGAGGAGGTCTTTCACGAATCTTCCAGTGTGTTTATAGCTGAGGGTTGCAGGCTGAGAAACTGGGAGTTTGGATTCCGAGCGAGGGCAGACGTGTCTATCTCGGATTGAACCCTGGCTTGCTGAGCTCTGATCCCCGGCTGTAATTCCCCCAGTCAGAAGTGGGCAGTGTATGCACCAGGTGATGTATTGAGTTGTGTGGTTCTTTGATCATTGGAGGTGTTTTCTTTGTGGTGTGGGAGGTGCACATCCAGAGTACTCCTCTGCTCTCTATATATGTATATCTTTCTGATCTCTTGCAGGACGTCCAGTGTACCTTATCTTATATCAGTTATTGCTTGTTTATTAATCAGTATTATAGTTTGCTCAGTTATTGATTCGTGCCTTTAGATTATAAGTTTGCTACATATATTTGAATATGTTCAATCATATTATTGATATGTTAGAGTCTGCTATGTTAGGTGCATTTGGCTTACTGTGTGATGCTATTTACTAATAAATACATCCCAGATATACCAATTCGTCTTTTCCTTGTAGCAGGAGGTGTGGACTCTTCTTGGCCAAGTATTCTGTTGTAGAAGGATGGGTGAATTCCCTTCTAGCAGGTAATTGTGTTATAGGAAGTTGGCGCTACTCCTCAAAAGTGATGTGCAAATTATTGTTTTCTTGCCTTGCCTTTGGGGGAGTGTTGAAAGTTTGCCCACCTTAGGAAGTGCAAAGGTGTAGTATATTTGCCTCCCAGGTGGGAGTGCAGGGATTGGGTGTGGCTTATTGGTGAGAAGCCACATTCAAAACAGGGAGGGAGGGAAGAGGCAACCAGGGGAAAGGGCGGGTGGGAGGGGGGGAAGAGGCAACCAGGGGAAAGGGCGGGTGGGGGGGGGGAAGAGGCAACCAGGGGAAAGGGCGGGTGGGGGGGGGGGGGGGAAGAGGCAACCAGGGGAAAGGGAGGGTGGGGGGGGGGGGGAAGAGGCAACCAGGGGAAAGGGCGGGTGGGGGGGAAGAAGCAACCAGGGGAAAGGGCGGGGGAAACAGAAGAGGCAACCAGGGGAAAGGGCGGGTGGGAGAGAAGAGGCAACCAGGGGAAAGGGCGGGTGGGAGGGAAGAGGCAACCAGGGGAAAGGGCGGAGGGGTGGGAGGGAAGAGGCAACCAGGGGAAAGGGCGGAGGGGTGGGAGGGAAGAGGCAACCAGGGGAAAGGGCGGAGGGGTGGGAGGGAAGAGGCAACCAGGGGAAAGGGCGGAGGGGTGGGAGGGAAGAGGCAACCAGGGGAAAGGGCGGAGGGGTGGGAGGGAAGAGGCAACCAGGGGAAAGGGCGGGTGGGAGGGAAGAGGCAACCAGGGGAAAGGGCGGGTGGGAGGGAAGAGGCAACCAGGGGAAAGGGCGGGTGGGAGGGAAGAGGCAACCAGGGGAAAGGGCGGGTGGGAGGGAAGAGGCAACCAGGGGAAAGGGCGGGTGGGAGGGAAGAGGCAACCAGGGGAAAGGGCGGGCGGGAGGCAAGAGGCAACCAGGGGAAAGGGCGGGCGGGAGGCAAGAGGCAACCAGGGGAAAGGGCGGGCGGGTGGAAGAGAAGAGGCAACCAGGGGAAAGGGCGGGCGGGAGGGAGGGAAGAGGCAACCAGGGGAAAGGGCGGGCGGGTGGGAGGGAAGAGGCAACCATGGGAAAGGGCGGGCGGGTGGGAGGGAAGAGGCAACCATGGGAAAGGGCGGGCGGGTGGGAGGGAAGAGGCAACCAGGGGAAAGGGCGGGCGGGTGGGAGAGAAGAGGCAACCAGGGGAAAGGGCGGGCGGGTGGGAGAGAAGAGGCAACCAGGGGAAAGGGCGGGCGGGTGGGAGAGAAGAGGCAACCAGGGGAAAGGGCGGGCGGGTGGGAGGGAAGAGGCAACCAGGGGAAAGGGCGGGCGGGTGGGAGGGAAGAGGCAACCAGGGGAAATGGCGGGCGGGTGGGAGGGAAGAGGCAACCAGGGGAAAGGGCGGGCGGGTGGGAGGGAAGAGGCAACCAGGGGAAAGGGCGGGCGGGTGGGAGGGAAGAGGAAACCAGGGGAAAGGGCGGGCGGGTGGGAGGGAAGAGGCAACCAGGGGAAAGGGCGGGCGGGTGGGAGGGAAGAGGCAACCAGGGGAAAGGGCGGGCGGGTGGGAGGGAAGAGGCAACCAGGGGAAAGGGCGGGCGGGTGGGAGGGAAGAGGCAACCAGGGGAAAGGGCGGGCGGGTGGGAGGGAAGAGGCAACCAGGGGAAAGGGCGGGCGGGTGGGAGGGAAGAGGCAACCAGGGGAAAGGGCGGGCGGGTGGGAGGGAAGAGGCAACCAGGGGAAAGGGCGGGCGGGTGGGAGGGAAGAGGCAACCAGGGGAAAGGGCGGGCGGGTGGGAGGGAAGAGGCAACCAGGGGAAAGGGCGGGCGGGTGGGAGGGAAGAGGCAACCAGGGGAAAGGGCGGGCGGGTGGGAGGGAAGAGGCAACCAGGGGAAAGGGCGGGCGGGTGGGAGGGAAGAGGCAACCTGGGGAAATAGGGAAGAGGCAACCAGGGAAAAGGGCGGGCGGGTGGGAGGGAAGAGGAACCTGGGGAAATAGGGAAGAGGCAACCAGGGAAAAGGGCGGGCGGGTGGGAGGGAAGAGGCAACCTGGGGAAATAGGGAAGAGGCAACCAGGGAAAAGGGCGGGCGGGTGGGAGGGAAGAGGCAACCTGGGGAAATAGGGAAGAGGCAACCTGGGGAAATAGGGAAGAGGCAACCTGGGGAAATAGGGAAGAGGCAACCTGGGGAAATAGGGAAGAGGCAACCTGGGGAAATAGGGAAGAGGCAACCAGGGGAAATAGGGAAGAGGCAACCAGGGGAAAGGGCGGGCGGGTGGGAGGGAAGAGGCAACCAGGGGAAAGGGCAGGCGGGTGGGAGGGAAGAGGCAACCAGGGGAAAGGGCAGGCGGGTGGGAGGGAAGAGGCAACCAGGGGAAAGGGCGAGCGGGTGGGAGGGAAGAGGCAACCAGGGGAAAGGGCGGGCGGGTGGGAGGGAAGAGGCAACCAAGGGAAAGGGCGGGCGGGAGGGAGGGAAGAGGCAACCAAGGGAAAGGGCGGGCGGGAGGGAGGGAAGAGGCAACCAGGGGAAAGGGCGGGCGGGAGGGAGGGAAGAGGCAACCAGGGGAAAGGGCGGGCGGGAGGGAAAAGGCAACCAGGGGAAAGGGCGGGCGGGAGGGAAAAGGCAACCAGGGGAAAGGGCGGGTGGGAGGGAAAAGGCAACCAGGGGAAAGGGCGGGTGGGAGGGAAAAGGCAACCAGGGGAAAGGGCGGGTGGGAGGGAAAAGGCAACCAGGGGAAAGGGCGGGTGGGAGGGAAAAGGCAACCAGGGGAAAGGGCGGGTGGGAGGGAAAAGGCAACCAGGGGAAAGGGCGGGTGGGAGGGAAAAGGCAACCAGGGGAAAGGGCGGGTGGGAGGGAAAAGGCAACCAGGGGAAAGGGCGGGTGGGAGGGAAAAGGCAACCAGGGGAAAGGGCGGGTGGGAGGGAAAAGGCAACCAGGGGAAAGGGCGGGTGGGAGGGAAAAGGCAACCAGGGGAAAGGGCGGGTGGGAGGGAAAAGGCAACCAGGGGAAAGGGCGGGTGGGAGGGAAAAGGCAACCAGGGGAAAGGGCGGGTGGGAGGGAAAAGGCAACCAGGGGAAAGGGCGGGTGGGAGGGAAAAGGCAACCAGGGGAAAGGGCGGGTGGGAGGGAAAAGGCAGCCAGGGGAAAGGGCGGGTGGGAGGGAAAAGGCAGCCAGGGGAAAGGGCGGGTGGGAGGGAAAAGGCAGCCAGGGGAAAGGGCGGGTGGGAGGGAAAAGGCAGCCAGGGGAAAGGGCGGGTGGGAGGGAAAAGGCAACCAGGGGAAAGGGCGGGTGGGAGGGAAAAGGCAACCAGGGGAAAGGGCGGGTGGGAGGGAAAAGGCAACCAGGGGAAAGGGCGGGTGGGAGGGAAAAGGCAACCAGGGGAAAGGGCGGGTGGGAGGGAAAAGGCAACCAGGGGAAAGGGCGGGTGGGAGGGAAAAGGCAACCAGGGGAAAGGGCGGGTGGGAGGGAAAAGGGCGGGTGGGAGGGAAAAGGCAACCAGGGGAAAGGGCGGGTGGGAGGGAAGAGGCAACCTGGGGAAATAGGGAAGAGGCAACCAGGGAAAAGGGCGGGAGGGAGGGAAGAGGCAACCAGGGGAAAGGGCGGGCGGGTGGGAGGGAGGGAAGAGGCAACCAGGGGAAAGGGCGGGCGGGTGGGAGGGAGGGAAGAGGCAACCAGGGGAAAGGGTGGGCGGGTGGGAGGGAGGGAAGAGGCAACCAGGGGAAAGGGCGGGCGGGTGGGAGGGAGGGAAGAGGCAACCAGGGGAAAGGGTGGGCGGGTGGGAGGGAAGAGGCAACCTGGGGAAATAGGGAAGAGGCAACCAGGGAAAAGGGCGGGCGGGTGGGAGGGAAGAGGCAACCTGGGGAAATAGGGAAGAGGCAACCAGGGAAAAGGGCGGGCGGGTGGGAGGGAAGAGGCAACCAGGGGAAAGGGCAGGCGGGTGGGAGGGAAGAGGCAACCAGGGGAAAGGGCAGGCGGGTGGGAGGGAAGAGGCAACCAGGGGAAAGGGCGAGCGGGTGGGAGGGAAGAGGCAACCAGGGGAAAGGGCGGGCGGGTGGGAGGGAAGAGGCAACCAGGGGAAAGGGCGGGCGGGTGGGAGGGAAGAGGCAACCAAGGGAAAGGGCGGGCGGGAGGGAGGGAAGAGGCAACCAAGGGAAAGGGCGGGCGGGAGGGAAGAGGCAACCAAGGGAAAGGGCGGGCGGGAGGGAGGGAAGAGGCAACCAGGGGAAAGGGCGGGAGGGAGGGAAGAGGCAACCAGGGGAAAGGGCGGGAGGGAGGGAAGAGGCAACCAGGGGAAAGGGCGGGCGGGAGGGAGGGAAGAGGCAACCAGGGGAAAGGGCGGGTGGGAGGGAGGGAAGAGGCAACCAGGGGAAAGGGCGGGTGGGAGGGAAGAGGCAACCAGGGGAAAGGGCGGGTGGGAGGGAAGAGGCAACCAGGGGAAAGGGCGGGTGGGAGGGAAGAGGCAACCAGGGGAAAGGGCGGGTGGGAGGGAAAAGGCAACCAGGGGAAAGGGCGGGTGGGAGGGAAAAGGCAACCAGGGGAAAGGGCGGGTGGGAGGGAAAAGGCAACCAGGGGAAAGGGCGGGTGGGAGGGAAAAGGCAACCAGGGGAAAGGGCGGGTGGGAGGGAAAAGGCAACCAGGGGAAAGGGCGGGTGGGAGGGAAAAGGCAACCAGGGGAAAGGGCGGGTGGGAGGGAAAAGGCAACCAGGGGAAAGGGCGGGTGGGAGGGAAAAGGCAACCAGGGGAAAGGGCGGGTGGGAGGGAAAAGGCAACCAGGGGAAAGGGCGGGTGGGAGGGAAAAGGCAACCAGGGGAAAGGGCGGGTGGGAGGGAAAAGGCAACCAGGGGAAAGGGCGGGTGGGAGGGAAAAGGCAGCCAGGGGAAAGGGCGGGTGGGAGGGAAAAGGCAGCCAGGGGAAAGGGCGGGTGGGAGGGAAAAGGCAGCCAGGGGAAAGGGCGGGTGGGAGGGAAAAGGCAGCCAGGGGAAAGGGCGGGTGGGAGGGAAAAGGCAGCCAGGGGAAAGGGCGGGTGGGAGGGAAAAGGCAGCCAGGGGAAAGGGCGGGTGGGAGGGAAAAGGCAACCAGGGGAAAGGGCGGGTGGGAGGGAAAAGGGCGGGTGGGAGGGAAAAGGGCGGGTGGGAGGGAAAAGGGCGGGTGGGAGGGAAAAGGCAACCAGGGGAAAGGGCGGGTGGGAGGGAAAAGGCAACCAGGGGAAAGGGCGGGTGGGAGGGAAAAGGCAACCAGGGGAAAGGGCGGGTGGGAGGGAAAAGGCAACCAGGGGAAAGGGCGGGTGGGAGGGGAAAGGGCGGGTGGGAGGGAGGGAAGAGGCAACCAGGGGAAAGGGCGGGTGGGAGGGAGGGAAGAGGCAACCAGGGGAAAGGGCGGGTGGGAGGGAGGGAAGAGGCAACCAGGGGAAAGGGCGGGTGGGAGGGAGGGAAGAGGCAACCAGGGGAAAGGGCGGGTGGGAGGGAGGGAAGAGGCAACCAGGGGAAAGGGCGGGTGGGAGGGAGGGAAGAGGCAACCAGGGGAAAGGGCGGGTGGGAGGGAGGGAAGAGGCAACCAGGGGAAAGGGCGGGTGGGAGGGAGGGAAGAGGCAACCAGGGGAAAGGGCGGGTGGGAGGGAGGGAAGAGGCAACCAGGGGAAAGGGCGGGTGGGAGGGAGGGAAGAGGCAACCAGGGGAAAGGGCGGGTGGGAGGAAGGGAAGAGGCAACCAGGGGAAAGGGCGGGTGGGAGGGAGGGAAGAGGCAACCAGGGGAAAGGGCGGGTGGGAGGGAGGGAAGAGGCAACCAGGGGAAAGGGCGGGTGGGAGGGAGGGAAGAGGCAACCAGGGGAAAGGGCGGGTGGGAGGGAAGAGGCAACCAGGGGAAAGGGCGGGTGGGAGGGAGGGAAGAGGCAACCAAGGGAAAGGGCGGGTGGGAGGGAGGGAAGAGGCAACCAAGGGAAAGGGCGGGTGGGAGGGAGGGAAGAGGCAACCAAGGGAAAGGGCGGGTGGGAGGGAAGAAGCAGCACAGAGAAAGGGTGGGCGGGCGGGAAGAAGCAGCACAGAGAAAGGGTGGGCGGGCGGGAAGAAGCAGCACAGAGAAAGGGTGGGCGGGCGGGAAGAAGCAGCACAGAGAAAGGGTGGGCGGGCGGGAAGAAGCAGCACAGAGAAAGGGTGGGCGGGCGGGAAGAAGCAGCACAGAGAAAGGGTGGGCGGGCGGGAAGAAGCAGCACAGAGAAAGGGTGGGCGGGCGGGAAGAAGCAGCACAGAGAAAGGGTGGGCGGGCGGGAAGAAGCAGCACAGAGAAAGGGTGGGCGGGCGGGAAGAAGCAGCACAGAGAGAGGGTGGGTGTGCGAGAAGAAGCAACACAGAGAAAGGGTGGGCAGGCGGGAAGAAGCAACACGAAGAAAGGGCGGGCGGGAAGAAGCAACACAAAGAAAGGGCGGGCGGGAAGAAGCAACACAAAGAAAGGGCGGGCGGGAAGAAGCAACACAAAGAAAGGGCGGGCGGGCAGGAAGAAGCAACACGGAAAAAGGGCGGGCGGGCAGGAAGAAGCAACACGGAGAAAGGGCGGGCGGGCTGGAAGAAGCAACACGGAGAAAGGGCGGGCGGGCGGGAAGAAGCAACACGGAGAAAGGGCGGGCGGGCGGGAAGAAGCAACACGGAGAAAGGGCGGGCAGGAAGAAGCAACACTGAGAAAGGGCGGGAAGAAGCAACACGGAGAAAGGGCGGGCGGGCGGGAAGCAGCAACACGGAGAAAGGGCGGGCAGGAAGAAGCAACACTGAGAAAGGGCGGGAAGAAGCAACACGGAGAAAGGGCGGGCGGGCGGGAAGAAGCAACACGGAGAAAGGGCGGGCGGGCGGGAAGAAGCAACACGGAGAAAGGGCGGGCGGGAAGAAGCAACACGGAGAAAGGGCGGGCGGGCGGGAAGAAGCAACACGGAGAAATGTCGGGCGGGCGGGAAGAAGCAACACGGAGAAAGGGCGGGTGGGAGGGAAGAAGCAGCACAGAGAAAGGGTGGGCGGGCGGGAAGAAGCAGCACAGAGAAAGGGTGGGCGGGCGGGAAGAAGCAGCACAGAGAAAGGGTGGGCGGGCGGGAAGAAGCAGCACAGAGAAAGGGTGGGCGGGCGGGAAGAAGCAGCACAGAGAAAGGGTGGGCGGGCGGGAAGAAGCAGCACAGAGAAAGGGTGGGCGGGCGGGAAGAAGCAGCACAGAGAAAGGGTGGGCGGGCGGGAAGAAGCACCACAGAGAAAGGGTGGGCGGGCGGGAAGAAGCACCACAGAGAAAGGGTGGGCGGGCGGGAAGAAGCACCACAGAGAAAGGGTGGGCGGGCGGGAAGAAGCAGCACAGAGAAAGGGTGGGCGGGCGGGAAGAAGCAGCACAGAGAAAGGGTGGGCGGGCGGGAAGAAGCAGCACAGAGAAAGGGTGGGCGGGCGGGAAGAAGCAGCACAGAGAAAGGGTGGGCGGGCGGGAAGAAGCAGCACAGAGAGAGGGTGGGTGTGCGAGAAGAAGCAACACAGAGAAAGGGTGGGCAGGCGGGAAGAAGCAACACGAAGAAAGGGCGGGCGGGAAGAAGCAACACAAAGAAAGGGCGGGCGGGAAGAAGCAACACAAAGAAAGGGCGGGCGGGCTGGAAGAAGCAACACGGAGAAAGGGCGGGCGGGCGGGAAGAAGCAACACGGAGAAAGGGCGGGCGGGCGGGAAGAAGCAACACGGAGAAAGGGCGGGCAGGAAGAAGCAACACTGAGAAAGGGCGGGAAGAAGCAACACGGAGAAAGGGCGGGCGGGCGGGAAGAAGCAACACGGAGAAAGGGCGGGCAGGAAGAAGCAACACTGAGAAAGGGCGGGAAGAAGCAACACGGAGAAAGGGCGGGCGGGCGGGAAGAAGCAACACGGAGAAAGGGCGGGCGGGCGGGAAGAAGCAACACGGAGAAAGGGCGGGCGGGCGGGAAGAAGCAACACGGAGAAAGGGCGGGCGGGAAGAAGCAACACGGAGAAAGGGCGGGCGGGCGGGAAGAAGCAACACGGAGAAAGGGCGGGCGGGCGGGAAGAAGCAACACGGAGAAATGTCGGGCGGGCGGGAAGAAGCAACACGGAGAAAGGGCGGGTGGGAGGGAAGAAGCAGCACAGAGAAAGGGTGGGCGGGCGGGAAGAAGCAGCACAGAGAAAGGGTGGGCGGGCGGGAAGAAGCAGCACAGAGAAAGGGTGGGCGGGCGGGAAGAAGCAGCACAGAGAAAGGGTGGGCGGGCGGGAAGAAGCACCACAGAGAAAGGGTGGGCGGGCGGGAAGAAGCACCACAGAGAAAGGGTGGGCGGGCGGGAAGAAGCAGCACAGAGAAAGGGTGGGCGGGCGGGAAGAAGCAGCACAGAGAAAGGGTGGGCGGGCGGGAAGAAGCAGCACAGAGAGAGGGTGGGTGTGCGAGAAGAAGCAACACAGAGAAAGGGTGGGCAGGCGGGAAGAAGCAACACGAAGAAAGGGCGGGCGGGAAGAAGCAACACGAAGAAAGGGCGGGCGGGAAGAAGCAACACAAAGAAAGGGCGGGCGGGAAGAAGCAACACAAAGAAAGGGCGGGCGGGCAGGAAGAAACAACATGGAAAAAGGGCGGGCGGGCAGGAAGAAGCAACACGGAGAAAGGGCGGGCGGGCTGGAAGAAGCAACACGGAGAAAGGGCGGGCGGGCGGGAAGAAGCAACACGGAGAAAGGGCGGGCGGGTGGGAAGAAGCAACACGGAGAAAGGGCGGGCGGGTGGGAAGAAGCAACACGGAGAAAGGGCGGGCGGGTGGGAAGAAGCAACACGGAGAAAGGGCGGGCAGGAAGAAGCAACACTGAGAAAGGGCGGGAAGAAGCAACACGGAGAAAGGGCGGGCGGGCGGGAAGAAGCAACACGGAGAAAGGGCGGGCAGGAAGAAGCAACACTGAGAAAGGGCGGGAAGAAGCAACACGGAGAAAGGGCGGGCGGGCGGGAAGAAGCAACACGGAGAAAGGGCGGGCGGGAAGAAGCAACACGGAGAAAGGGCGGGCGGGCGGGAAGAAGCAACACGGAGAAATGTCGGGCGGGCGGGAAGAAGCAACACGGAGAAAGGGCGGGTGGGAGGGAAGAAGCAACACGGAGAAAGGGCGGGCGGGAGGGAAGAAGCAACACAGACAACATGCTCTATGACATAGTCAGCGCTGGTTTCACCATAGTGAATTTTCTCTTCTTATGGTGGTTAGGGGCAACACAGACAACGGGAGACTGGCAGATGGGAGTGAAGAAGCAACATGTACAAGGGCATGTAGAAGGGAAAAGCAACATGGACAGCAGGGGAGTGGGAGGCAAGAAGCAATATGGAAGATGTAACACAGACATCCCGGGAAAAATAAAGATAACCTGAATCATAGCACAAGCAACAGAAGGAAACTAGTCAAAATAAAGCAATTAGTATTTGGTCCATGCTCCACAGGAAAGAGAAAGTGAAACTGGCACATACTGGCCAATTAAGAGACTGCAAATAGAAGTGGCATTAAAGCCAACAAATGATCAGCAAAGGGCACACTCCAAGCCCCCTGTAGAAGAAACATTTCTCTTGCAACTGACAGTTTAGTGCGATCTCAGGGCAAATTTATTCTTGAGGATGCAAGGTTGTGCTAGAGCAGTTTTGTTGGCCACAGAATTTAAACTGAACTCTCTGCCTCTCCATCTTAGTTAAGGAGCACATTTCCATAAAATCAGAAAGATATTAAAAGTTGTTTTTCTTTATCACACTATATTTACCTTTTGCATCTTAATTCTGTTGGCCAGAACTGCTAAATACTTTTGACTCCCCAAACCTAGACTGCTCTTTGAAAGGCAGTGGCGCTCCACTCTGTCCGGAGCAGCATGTGTGGTCTACGGAAAGCACACATAGGTTGTGAAACCTCTACCCGTGAAAATATACCCCCGCCAAGCATAAGGACTTTGGGGGATAGTGATGAAAGGGATCCCCGGCTCCAAATCATGACCGGTTGTGTTAGCCAGGCAACAAAAGTCACATGCATCCAGAGTTTGTTGTGCATGTGAGTTATACAAACGAAGCTGTTCAACCACAAAGAAAACACTTTGGGCCTCGCAAGGCAGGAGGGCATTATACAAATAATGCAATTATATAACAGTTTGAATGTGTGTGTGTGGTGGTCCTCCCTGTACAGTGTGAGGGAGTCCTGTCCACAAACACTGTGTGGGTGAAGCCCCCTGCCAAGCAATGTTTGGCTGTGGACAGAGGTGTGAACTGTGTGTAGAAAAGGAAACACTATCTAGCACAGAGCAAGGCACCTCTTTACGGAGATTTCCCCCCAGGCTTCCTTCCGCAAGCATGGTACAGAATGGAACTCAGAGAGACAGCAAGCAAGAGGCCGAGGAAGGGAGAGAGCGAGCATGGAATAGGGAGAGCAAGGAATAGGGAGCTTGAGAGAGTGTGAGAGAGAAAGCAAGAGAGAGCAAGAAGGGCAGAGGCAGACGGTGAGAGAGAGGAAGCGAGAGAGAGAGGGAGCGAGAGAGGGAGAGGGAGAGGGAGAGGAGGAGGGGAAGGGGGAGGAGGAGGAGGAGGGGGAGGAGGAGGAGGAGGGGGAGGGGGAGGGGGAGGGGGAGAGGGAGAGGGAGAGAGAACAAGAGAGAGTCCGAGAACAAGAGAGAGTCCGGTATTAGGAGCTGTACAGGGACCAGAATAGCAATTTAAAGGGAACCCTGTTGTCACACTTTTAATATTGCATACAAATTATTTGTCTGCAATACAAAAAGAATGAAAACCCAGAATCAAATCTGACATGTTACAAGAATATTTCATTTCCTTTTTGCTGTTGTTGAACTTCATGGAAAGCAACCAATTCAAGGTAAACCAGCAAATCAAAGGGCAGCAACAACAATCTGCATAAGACAGGATCAGTGTGCTGAGCTTGCATGAGCTAACATCAAAGTAGCATGCGCTCGTAATTTAGTAAAAAATTAAAAGTCACCTGTAGCACATTCTTCGGGCCTCAGTCGCCTATGCAACAATATTTTGACTACTGGTGGTAAACTATTCTAGAGACAGGTACCCTCCATACCATAACTATAACTCCTGGTCTTGCACAGGGTAAAAATAAATCCAGCTTGATTTCCTGGTGGTCTGAATTTTTTTTGTATAAGTGAGACCTGCACAGAAGGAGGCTGGCGCTGTGAAGTGGTCTTTTACACATAAAGCCTTAAGACAGTAAGGTGGCGTAGCGAGTTATACACAGATCTGGAAGCAACCAATGGATCCCATGCTTGAGACACGACCGCGCAGATTCAGCCTTTTAACCTTTTGAAGTCGATAACTTGAATATTCTTGAATTATTGAAGATCCACAATGTGTTTTATCAGAGCTGGTAGTCGCCCAGAGTTTAACAGATCTGGAACTGGGCTATGCCAAAATTTGATCTATTGTGTCTTCTCGGTAATGAATTCAGAGCGGAAAATGCAAGTCACATCTTTGGCAGCCTACCACAAAAGGCCAGGAAAGATTCGAGGAGAGGAGGAGGACAAGCTGACGGGAACTTCAACACTCACTCAGCCTGCAGAGGTAACCTTTTCAAGACACACAGAGAAGTGCGCAGCCCAGGATCAAACTGCGTTGAGAAGCGAAACCAGTGCTCCACTTTGTGATTTTTACAGAGGCTTTGATTAGCCGACGAGACTTTCATCAGCTCAATCGTTTCTGATGTTTGACCTCAGAAGTATTAGAGTCAAAGTCATCCTTGACGGTAACAGAGAGATTTGTAAAGGAAAAGTAGCATAACGTAGGAGTACCTCTGCTAGTGCACCTCTTCTCCATGCCCTTTTGAACCTACTGAGGTCAGCAGGCAGGTTGGACACTAGAGAGACTTATTGCCAGCCTAGTACCTCTGACGAGCTAGCAGGACTAGGGCATGCAGTCACGAGTCAGGTTTTCATGGATGGCAGGAATGGCACTGAGGTACTGGATTTGACTGAAGCTCTAAGGAAAGGCTAAAGAATGAGGGGGTAAGGATAATTGGTGGTGGAAGGGGGTTGGGAGGGGAAAAGGGGCTGTAAGCTGTGATGTCCTGCATATCCCAAAGACAGCACAGTATTCAAGGGAGAGACCTAAATGAAGGGCTCATGATGTGTCACATTTACATGAGGCACCAATCTAGGATATTTCAGGACTCATCCTGAGACCCATGGCATTAAAAAGGCTGGGCACATGGTTTATTGCAGCAGTGTACAGGTCATTGAGTCTGGGTAGTGCGCATTAACTTCCAAGAGCACACACAGCTAACTTCCTGCAGTGCTTGGTATCTGCGTCATGCCTAATAAGGTGAAACCAAAATACTCTGCAGCCGTCTGGAGTGCATAGCAAAATTAAACCAGCTGCCGCTGACAAAGGACACTAGAAGAAGAGAGAAAGACGAGGAAAAGTAAGTGAAAAGCAAGTTACTTAATTGTACACTGTGGTTCTCCAGTATTGCTATCGTTCGTAGATTCACATGCTTGAATCTTCCACGTCATCATGGTGGGAGCCCCACTGTATTTAAAAAAAGCAGTACCATGTAAGAACATTAAAAGGCATAGAAAAAGCAATTGACGTTAACCAATTAGCATTGTTTTGATTGACCCAAACTTCAGCAAATCAGAGACAAAACCCTGTACAACTTTTCCTCTGCAGAGCCATCATACCTCAGATTTCACACACAAGTGTAATAAAATATATTAATGAGGTATAGAAGTGGTGAGCCTAAACGTGGAGGTGGGCGGGTTCAAGTGAATCTTTGAAAGATATCAATACTGGAGAACCACTGTGTACAGGTAAGTATTTTTTCTTCAGGTTTGAATCTTTCATAGATTCACAAGCTTGAATCAGAGTTGCTAGCAGTAGTAAAGAAAAAATGGTGGAAAGCAAGGCGGAACCACTCTCCAAAGAGGTACTAAGGACGTAATAATGAATCACTGGGAAATATACCAAATATGAAACAGTGGTGATCGAAAGCAATAACAATATATCCTTATAAATATATTGTAATGAAAAAACAGTCTGTACCTTAATGAAAGAGGTGACGTAAAACTGCCTGTCCAACAGCAGCATCTGCTTTCCATACTTAATCCAAACAATGGTATTTGGCGTAAGCATGTGCATTTGACCACGTTGCTGCTCTGCAAATGCCTGGAAGTGATACTCCAGCGAACAAGGCCAAGGATGTAGCCATCTGTCTAGTTGAATGTGCAGTGACATTTGAGGACAATGATCTTCCTGCTTTGTCATGGCAAAATGCAATTGCTGCCGACACCCAATGGGCTATACTGCTTCTTGAAAGTGAAGTGAGAAGCGGATCCAATTTCTTCAAAGCTTTTGTTCTCTGAAAATATAAGTTCAAGCAACGCTTGACATCCAGAAAATAAGAGCCCTCTCCGCAGCAGCAGCAGGATTCTTAAAATATGTTGACAGAACAATAGGTTTGTTTAATTGATAAGAAGTTAGAACCTTCGGGATGAACTTAGGGTTGGGTTTTAACAATACCTTATCCTCTCTGAATGGTAGGAAAGGCTCTGTGACTGTAAATGCTTGAGTTTTGCTGACCCATCTGGCTGAAGTGAGGGCGAATAGAAGGGCTTTCTTCAATGAGACTTACTTCACATCTGCCTTATGGATTGGTTCAAATGGCGCTTTCATGTGTTAGGAAAGAACCGTATTCAGCTGGCAGGATATTGCAAGAGGTTTACTGGTGGGAAGACCTGAATAATCCCTTCATGAATTATTTCACAAGTCTAGTGGAACACAGCAAGATTTCACCTGTTTTTCTCCGGAATCTGGTTATCGCTGCTAAATGCACTTTCCAGCTTCTGTAGATGCGCTCCTCAGCCTTCCAAGGAAGCGTCCATTGTCATTATGAAGCATTGTTGTGCTGCCTCGAAAGAGACCTGGAGAGATATTGCCTTTCTTTCCCCACCATGACAAAGGTTGCTTCATCGTAGGGGTGATGTTGATCACGTCTTCGAACGAACCGTGAATCTCTGTATCCACTGTGCATCCAATTGTTCCTGCAATAGCTTCATGTGCAGACAACTGTGTGGAATTAATGGAATGCACAAAGATAGCATCCCCAATATTGACTTCAGCATTCTCACTGAAGTGAACTTTCTTTTTACAAGGGAAGTAGCGGTCTACATTTCTTCTGAACCTGCTCTGCAGTTGGGTAATCTTTGTTAACCGAGGTGTCCAGAATGGCCCCTAGAAACACCAACGATTGGGATGAAATCGGTGACAATTTTTCTGCGTTACAGTTCAGCCCCACAGACTTGAACAGCTACAGACAGGCCAAGGTGGATCTTTTTGCAGAGAGGAACATGAGACCCTTGACCAACCAGTCGTCCAGGTAGGGAAATGACTGGTGCCCATTTCTTCTTAAGAAAGCAACCACTGGTGTCATGCACTTAGTGAAGACCCTTGGAGCCGATCGTAGGCAAAAGGAAGGACCTTGAACTGGTAGAGGCACCCTACCACCTTGAACCCCAGGAATTGCTGATGTTTCACTTGAATGGGAATGTGAAAATATGAGTGTAAGAGATCAGGATTATTGTTGACCAGCAATAATATTTCTTGCAGAGACAGCATTCTGAAAGATTGTTTCTTTATATACTTGTTCAGCTTCTTGAGATCCACGACCTGTCTCCATTTCCTAGACTTTATCTCGATGAGGAAGAAGTCTGAATAGAAACGCTTTCCGCACTGCTGGAAAGGAACTTCCTCTATACCTTCCTTCTGAAAGGAGCAGACATATCTCTTGTTTTAAGAGAGTGAGATGTTAAAGCGTACTCTTGGGAGGGGGGTGATTGGGGGGCTTTTGAACAAATTCGAGGGTGGGACCATGATGTATGATGTCTAACACCCATTTTTCTGAAGAGATGCTCTCTTATTGGTCGTAAAAGGTAGAGAGATGGTGGCTCAAAGGTTGGTCTAGGGTTTGCGAGGTGACTACTGCCCGAAAGATGTCACTTTCTTCTTGTATCATCCTGGGATTTTCCCACAGCTATGGGTCGTCTTTGCGGTGGCTGCCTTGAGTATGTAGTGGTGTAGGTCCTGTATGATTGTTGCCCAGTGTATTTGGGTCGAAACCCATGCCGTGTATATGGCTGATACCTGTAGGACTGACAGGAAGGTCTTTGACGGAATTGTCCTCTTCCTCCACAAAATTACTGAAACCGCCTTTGCTGTAACGTTCCTACGGAACGCGCCATTTCAGTATCAGCTGTGATGGCCTAGGAGTGTCATCCACGTATTTCCCAAACACGCCTTCCTCATCAAAGGGCATGTCCAGAATTTTAGCTTGAAAACTCAGGGCAGAAAGAGGTGGCTTTTAACTAGCCCTGTCTGAGCAATACTTCTGGACTTGCCATCTGTCTAAATGTGGTGGAGGAGATGTCCATGGCAGTGTCTATAATTTCGGCGGACGCCTTAGTGCAAGATTTCTCCTGCCTCCTTTTCTGGTCCATCTGGACGAAACTCTAAGAAAGCTTTGAGATCGGACCACATTTGGTGTCATAGGACCCAGGCAGGCCAGCGCATTTGAGGCACTGATGGAAGTAGCTTCCAATGTTATCTAGCCTCCTGCTTTCATTATCTGGTGGTGCTGAACAGAGGGCAGAAGGATTTGCGGAGTACTGCCGCGCAGCCTGCATTACTACTGAGTGTGGGCGAGGATCTCCAATCAAACAGGCCGATGAAGAATCTGGTGCCTTGTATTTTTTGTCTAGCCAGGGAACAACAGCAGTGACCAAAGCTGGGTTCCACATCAGTTTAAGGTCTTCTTCCCAAATATGGATGACAATAGGGATAGATCTGCTAGACTTTCTTGCAGAGTCTTTAAAATTATACAGAAAGCATTCTTTTTGTATCACTGGGACAGGCAGATCACACCTCTTGGAAGAACATTCAAGTAATAAGTGAAAGCCACCTACGTCTTCAGAAAGAAAACTTGCTGACAAAGGTGATGGTGATGAAGGGGCAACATGGTCGCCCCACTCCTTACCTGATGTAGGCGGGTCTTGAAGTAGTTCCCCTATTTCAGGTTGATCATCCGGAACGCTCTTGATATAATCATCCCTGATGGTGATGGGAGGTATGACTGTCCTCTCTTCTTGCGTGTGAACAGGCGCCGGTCTCTTAGGAAAAGGTGTTGTGTCATTTGCATACGAGAGACTCGGAGTAAGATGTATTGACGCAATCACTTCTGGAAAGAGCTTGTAGTAGTCCTTAAGCATGTGCCTCAAGTCGGTGTCCAAAGCGGTAGGCACTAAGATGGTAATCTCCTTGAGCCCTGGTGTTCTTCATAAGGGTAGGAAAGTGTAATAAAGATGAGACACAGCCTGCTGGTGAGAAGTGAAAATTTTGTCTCCTTCCAGGTAGGTGTATGTGTCTCTGTTAGGGTCTCCTTCTTCATCTGTCTTCTGGCACGTCACCCTTAGTTGAGAAGGTCTGAATGCTGGACCGAAAAGTACTTCAAATCCCAATTCCTCAATGCCAAGGCGATGAGCTGGAGGCAACGGGGATACCTTATTGGTGATGTCTTGTCTGGTCGAAGTTGTATAGAAAGCCCTTCAGCAGAGAGTGAAGCTTTTTTCTTCCTCAACGATGGTGCCGACAAGGAAGAGGTGATCTTTTTGCGAATTCTTATGGCCACTGATGTTTCTTTCGACTACATTGATCTAAAAACCTCCATCAACGGGATGGCCATCGACGATTTCATCGACGAACCTATTGATGTTGTCAGAGGGACTGTCATCACTGTGGTGACTGACAGTGACAAGGAACGTACCGTCGACAGGCACAGAAGAGGCAGAATATCTCTTCTGGGCAAAACATGAAGAGGAATCCTTTGTTACTAATCTTCCAGACCCAGAAGTATTATCAGTAGCTTTCAGTATTTTGGGTCATTAAAACATGAGGTAGAGCCCTCATTTTTACACTCCAGTGGAGAGCGACTTGGAACCTCATCGTCATCAAAACCAGATTCCTACCGGGACTTTCTTTTGGAGCCATAGTAGGAGTCTGGCTTCTCTGGACTTCAATGTCGTGGCAGAAAAGGTTCTGCCGTGTTTACATTCCTTAGGTTTGTGATTAGTATGTAAACAGTATAGACACTCCTTATGGGGATCTTCTGATAAAAGTCTTGGCTTTCCACAAGACTTACATGGCCTGAAATGGCGGAAAAAAACAATCTGAGGATGGAGTGGATGCCCATGCGCACTGTTGTCCAGAGGAGGAGTCACCTATCTCGTGACCAAAGGCTTCTTCCGAAGACAACAACAACCTGCAATCATCCAAGCCCAACACCAGATGGCGATCTTATCCTAAGTGTGTGATCTGCAGCTCATATGCCTCGAACAGCCTTTTCTTAAATCCCTCTGACATGATGTAACAAATACTGAGTAAAATAGTACCTCAGAGCTGTAGCAGTCCAACGTTTCCTTCTTTGAGAGAAGACAAAAGTCAAAAGTTAACAAATCTGTAGAAAGTGAGCAGAGCTCAGAGAGACTCCCTCACACAAGACGTGTGTTTAGAAATCGGAGGTATGGTGGCTCTGCAGAGGAAGAGTGGTTCAGGGTCTCGTCTCAGATTGGCTGAAGTTTGGGTCCATTTAAACAATGTGAACCATGTCAATTGCTTTCTCTATGTCTTTTAATGTACTTGCATGGTACTGCTTGTTTTAAATAGTGTCATGACTACGGGGAAGAATTAAGCATGTGAATCTTTGAAGAATCAATACTGGAGAATGGGTGAACTCTAAGGCCCTTTTAGATTTTTTGGGAGCGCAAAAGGCTCATTAGGGACAGTGCAAGCGTTGTTTCAGACAAGACCTAAAAAAAGAAATGGAATAAGGCCCAGAGTAATTATCAGTGACTGCGAATAAGTCAAGCTTTACCCCATCACTTTTTGTGATGCCTTAATGAGCCTACCTAAGTAAGAGGGATGGGCCCAGACTTGGGTGCTGATCTCAATGTGCAATATGACTTAAGCTGCACAACTATGAGGCCAAAGAAGGCCGGAACTTGTCAGAGGCTGCCTGTGTTCCAGTTCAGAGGGTACTGGTTCTGACAATATCTGTCTGTATGTAACATACCACGTGGAAACGGGGCAATAACAGATTTGCATATGGTTTTGTCTGCAATGGAACAATCTAAAAAACATTCGAATGCA
Source organism: Triturus cristatus (assembly GCF_964204655.1). Classification (NCBI taxonomy): domain Eukaryota; kingdom Metazoa; phylum Chordata; class Amphibia; order Caudata; family Salamandridae; genus Triturus; species Triturus cristatus. The sequence goes on from NC_140585.1 coordinate 1,100,226,753, forward strand.
GCTCAGAGTCATGACACGAGCTGCTAATCTGCCATTTCGTACATCACATTTTGTGCTGTCAAATTTTAAAATGAGGGGGGCATCAAACTTTGATCAAGCCTAATGCGGGCTAAATCAGAGGACAGATTTTTAAATTATTTATCTGCCAAGAGATTAGCATTTCAATAAAAGATGCTGTGTAGAGCAAGTTAGAACAAATCATATGCAGTGTGGGTGCTACCAGATACTTTATTTTTATTAACTTCATTATGACTAATTGAGGGACAACAGAGGCAAGACAACAACTGACAAAAGGCTATACATTGTGGTATATAAATACATATAACATAAAATGTTGGAAGGACTCGGAGTCCACAAATGAGTTATTAAGCATTAGATGTAGCCACCTTCAAGCATTAGCAAGTCAGTCCATTTAGTAGCTAATTTGCAGTGGTAGGGGTCTTGTAGTTCAAAAGAGCAGAATTCGGAAGCAGTACTGAGAGGTTTAGGGCCAAGAAAAATGCAAAATGATGAAGTCAGTTGTGCACAGTTTGTGAGAATACCCATATCTTGTTAGCAATTCAGATCGGCAGTCGGTGGACAGGATGTTGAGACAAAGCTGGGATTCGAGTAAACCTGGTTCCCCATGCTCTACGGTCAGCAGTTTTAGCCACTAGGTCACATCTCCTGCCCCACTGGTGAGGCTGGAGTTTCAAAGCTCATGGCAGCATTAGTCCAATAAAGGAGGGAGCAGGTATGCACAATCCCAGCAGATCTTGACTAACTTCAGAAATGTTAATAAGCTTAGTTTAGTGAAAGGGTCCTTAGAATATACCATTTCTCCTTTCGCAAGGGAGTTTCAAAGTTTTCCACAGCCACTGCTCCAATGGGGAGAGCATAAGCATTAAGACAGATTGGGAGCTCCTCAACTTACAGACTTACAGAGCACCACAAGTTCTCCCTACACCCTCCCCAGCACTCTCCTACTGTAGCTCATGGACAGCAAGTATGTAGTCAAAATAATGCAATGAGACCAGCACAGTCCGAATTCTATTTTGAAGAATTCAGAAACTCAGGTCGCAACCTACTGCCCCATAACCTTCCACTCACTATTACTGATGCAACTGCTGGTCATGGGCCACCCATGAGAAAGACCCAGCTTGTTATCAGACACATCATGGAGAGTGCAGTAACATGCTGTGAGAGAAAAAGGATGCACAGCAGTGCTTCTGCTAGAGCATGGATTACAAAGGAGCGCAAGTATATCTTGAGAAGTGCTATGCCTTAGAGATCACCAAACATAGTGATCAAGTTATGAGTGATATATTCAGACAACCTACATGTTGAAGGCCTAAGCTGGTGTCTCTGATGATTCCTTTGTTGAGCACTTCTATCTGAAAACTCTTGTGGTGATTGGTGCTGAAATTGCCTGGAGAACCAAGCTGAAGTGTGAGTGGAATCCCTTATGTAAGATGCGGGCTTGTTATCAAGTTCATGGGGTAATCATCTTGGATAAGGGACTCTCCCAAATCACAGTGGATTTGTGAAGGAAACCTTTTATCCAAAATGGTGGCTGTATCAAACAACTGACTTGCGATCGTTAATGATCTTTTGGTAGCGACTAGCTGCAGATTCCGCACCTTTTAACCATTTCCCAGGTGGATAAATATTTCATAGTATCTCTGCACGTCAGAAGGTGGTGCAGTGCTGCTTTGCACTGATGCTGTTCTGCTCCGGAAATGGTGTGTGGGACCACTCCCGTGTTCTGACATCAGCTGCTTTCAAGAACGTCTGCACCCTCAGAGGGGGAGCCCAAAAGGTAAATTGATCGATAAATGTGCAGATTCCTAGATCTGGGGACTTGGGATCTTATTATCGGTTAAAATCGAATCACTAAATGGGAAGGATTCGGTGTTGTGGTGGGGTGCGATGTGGAATCTACAGCCAGCGTCTCTACCAGAAAGAGAGTTATGGAAGTTAAGTTACTTGTTCTCTTGGTAGAGACTTCCAGGCCCAGAATATTCACTGTTTGAATAGGTACCAGAGCAGTAATAGGAGGTGGGCTGTGAATGAACTCCAACCAGAAAGTCTTGCAGGACCGAGCGGGCAAAGTGCCCTTCTTTAAGGACTTGGCTTTCCTGACAATAGTGCTTCATGAAGTATGGAAACACACCCATGGGGAAGTGGCTAACGTGGGCAAGATGGAGGAAGCTTGCTAGCGAGGCTCTGCCACCAGATCCCGTGTTTGGGCATCTATCCCCCCATACTAGCTGCCATCCACCTCTGTCCCACCACGGGGACTGGGCTATGTGGGATGAGGCACCAGTGAAACCTAAAACCAGGGTACGGGCGACTGCTCGGGGTCCTGCGCCGCACCCTGGCCTATCACATGGTGAGGGAGGCGGCCATCAAAAAGGAGAGGCCTGTGTTTTTTGGGCAAAACCCACCATGCGGGCTGCAGGGTCTGCCTGCGTCAGCTTTCCGGGCTCCAGTGGTGGAGACCGTAGACCCGCTGGGCCCTGCGTGGGTGCAGCTGCCGCCAGTATGTGGTGTAGAGAGGCGGACTGGGGTGTAGCAGCGATGGTTGCCTCCCAACAACCATGAACTGTAGGAAACCTGCCCTGTGGTCTACCATCGCCTACTGATCGGAGAAATGGAGTGTATATTTGGGGTGGGAGGGGCCTGCACCCAAGGTCGCCCCACCCCAGGCTTGATTGATGGCAGTTGCTGCAGGACCAGATGAGGGCCTGCTGAATCCTCCCCCCCCCCCCCCCCAAAAGCTGTAAGAGATACACCGGGTGAGAGGGGAAGAGAGACCTGGAGTGGGGTTGCATAACCGGGTTTAGCGGCGGCGGCAGAGGGACCCCTTGTTCGCCCACGATCCTTGACAGAAGACCATAAACAGATTGCGTGGGCCCAGTGGCTGATGGCCTTGTAACTTATGGGACTGACCGGGAGCTGAACACCTCACTCCCTGAACCCAGTGGCGGCATATCCAAGGCGTGTAAGCCTGGGAGCCTGTGTTGGCCCTAACTGGGGATGTCAGAACTGTACTGAGGGGCACCCTGACAGTGGCAGCCTTGTGGCTGAAACTGCTGTTGTGTGCACTCCTGGGGACACCTACGCCTGGGAACCTTGGGACCCCAGGAATAGATTCATGCTGCACCTGACTGAACCCCCTTGTGGTACTGAGCTGCTCGTGTTGCACCCGAGCTAATTGGCCCCTGCAGGCGGGTCCTTTACCTTGAGTTGAAGCCTCCCGCTGCTTTGAAGAGCGCTGCATGGAACACAGGATTAGCTGTTTTCAGGTGTTGCTCCCGAGTCTCAACTGTCGTCGAACCTACCACCTGCGCACCTGTCACTATACTTGGGCTGCTTGTGCTTCACTGGCACTCGCAAGCAGCCTGCGCTGCCGACCGGATCACAACATGGAGCGACGCATGCCCAGGCACGGCCCCTCCATGCCTGTGCGAGGTGCAGACTCTGCGGTGCTTACATGTGGCCCACCACCGGCCATGAAAAACTAGACGTGGTCCTAGCAGCCATTGAAAGGTCTCGGGCGTCCCTTGAGCATAAAATTAACACAGTAGCAAAAGACCTTACCCTGTTAAGAGATGACCACTACAAGGTTAGTTCACACAACGGAGCAGACTACGTTGTTGCTTTAGCCAGGGGAGATACAGGTGCAAGCAAAGCCAGGGTTGCACACTTACAGACTGAGTAGATACTGTTGAGGGGCGCTAATGTAGGAACAACGTATGAATAGTGGGGGTCCGTGAGGGATCAGAGGGACAAGATATGGTGGCTTATCTTGAGACATGGCTCTGCAGCTTGATTCCCGCCTCTACCCTTGCGACCTTTTTTTCTATAGAACATGCACATCGAGTGCTCATGCACCGACCCCTCTGGGGAACCCCTCCCAGACCGCTGGTTGCTCGCCTACTTCCCTACAAGGACCGGGACCTCATCCTGCAAGAAGCCCAGAAGCAGGACAGCTTGGCGATCGATAATATGACAGTGATGATTTTTCCGGACTATACGCTAACTCAGTGGTTCACAAACCTTTTCACGGCGCCCTTGACCCATTGGCTATTGCCCGTGGCTCCAGACTGTTACTTGTTTTGGAGGGTGGGGTGGATGTAAGCCCAGCCTCGGGAGTACTTGCATTTTTCTCCCTGAAAATAATTGGGATGAAGCTAATGAAATTATAATCATATACATGGGGTGTTTCGTATTACTAAGGCGGCTCCTCTAATAAAATATTCCTAGTTGCACTTCTCTGTCCATGCCTTTTTCTTTTTTAGAGTACCCTCTCAAACTTTTTTATCCCACTTACAGTGCTAGATAGCACCCCTATCCATGTAGGCCCCATTGTCAAAGTATTTTTTTTTTTTTAGAGTACCCTCTCAAACTTTTTTATCCCACTTAAGGTGCTAGATAGCACCCCTATCCATGTAGGCCCCATTGTCAAAGTGTTTCTGCGCTTGAAGAATATTTGCATGCACTTCCATTTCTACCCATGTCATATGTGCCAACACACCTGTCTCAGCAGGGCGACTCATGATTTTTTTTAACCCAAGTACAGCTTTATTTTTGCTGTCTCCTCCCTAAATCTGCCTCCAAATCAATGCAAGTAAAATAAATGTGATTTTTTTTTTAAATGTCCTTTTTCTTGCTTCCAAATGTTAGCATTATGCCCTATATCGTGTTTTACTTCCCGGTGCTCCAGGAGAGAGCAGACCTGTCTGGAAATGTGTGTGTACTGTAAGAAATGTGTACTGGAAGTACCTATGATTCAAGCACAAATGTCAATTATTAATAATACTTAGTGTGTTTAATAGACAGGACAACTGTACTTTCCTGATAATTTGCATTGGTGTAAAAGGCATTCGGAAACAAAATGAAACTATTAACGAGTCTAACAAAATAATTCAAGCATCTTCCGCTTACTTTGGGAGTGTTAGAACGTGGGGATCCATGCTGGGATCTCGTTTGTGGTGGGCAGCAATGTTATGGGCTCCCACAAGGGGGATGGGAGCACACTGCTTCTCATCCCAGCACAGTTCTCCCCATTGAATACTGGTAAATGCACTATGCTGTGACCTCAGAGGAATTTGGCAGCATTTCCAGCAACCCCTGGTTCTTCTTTGCTTTCTCCAACTGCTGCTCTCTACGGATGAAGGGCTGAACCCAGAAACACGTATCTAGAGATGTAGAGCAATGTCTGCACCGACTTTGGTGAAAACCACAGCTTATTTTCAAGTAAGCACTACTTTTGTACTGCATTTACCAGGATGCAAAGGGACAAACTCTGCTGGGGTGTGAGGCAGTGTGCTCCCAACCCCCTTAATGTTATGGACTCCGAAGGATGCTGTGCGTTTGTGGAAGGCCGTTCAGAGGGCTGACAGATGTTGCTTGGCTTTATATGTGCACTGAACAGGTGCCCTTCCTATACAAAATATCTGGTGTAGTGGTGCACCGGAGTGGGCTTCCAAGGGTGTTGGGTGATTGGGGGTTGCCTTTAATAGTGTTCTTAATGTAGTTATGGACAGATCCTTTCCACTACTCCCTCGCACTTCCACCATCTTTAATGCCCAAGCTCTGACAAATTGGTTACAAAAATGGCAACACAGACAGCTGGCATAGGCACAACAGTCATACTACTCATATGCACATGACCTCCATGTACGTATAGACTGCCTCGTCACCACAACGAACATACTACCTCACATCACACACATTGATTATCTGGGCAGAACGCACTTGGATCATAACACGCAGCACTTACGTGTGTGATGGGAACACAGACCCAACTCCTATCCCCACATGGCACCTCCAGGCAGATGCATTAGAAGACCCACCCCTCATGGCTTCCCTAGACAGGTGTATCTCTGAATATTTTAACATTAATATGGGCACCGCCACATCTGGGCTGGTTGAGTGAGACACGTTGAAGGTGGCGATCTGGGGAACACCATGAACATGAGACGTAAGTTAAATAAAGAGATTTCAGTTGTGGAACAAAAGCTGTTGCTACTGAAGAAGAGGACCTGGGTGACCTTAGATGGCAAGGAACAATTGTTACAGGAACATGCAGCCCTGCTGGAATGGCTGCACCGTCTTAATAATGCAGCCCACACTGCTAAGACAAACTCTGAATCCAACAAGGAAGGAGCACTGACAGCCTGACTGATTCGCCAGGAGCAGCTACGGCATCCCATACTATCCATACACCACGCCTCAGGCAACTGTACACATTGCATCACATCGCAGTGGAGCATTCACAAGATATTACACTTCCCAATACAAATCAATGTTGGTAGCTACCCTGGGGTACACGGAGTCTTTTCTAGAACCTGTGGTACTTCCCCGTGAAACGTCTGGCAAACAGGAGGTGCCCTGCAGACAAATCACCATACATTAGGTCCAGGAAGCTATTGGGCGGTATCAATAGGCAAAATGGGTTGCCATCTGAATTTTATAATATCTACACTCCACTACTGGCACCAAAGCCGAAAACACTCTAGAATTCACTTTAGATGCCCCACACCCTCACTGTGCGCAGCCCTCCTAATACTGTTGCATTAACAGGGCAGGGACCCAGAGGCTTCCTACAGGCCTTTGGCACTCCTTAATACGTATGATAAAGTTCTAGCCAAAATACTGGCTGACAGGTTGGCCCCACTGGTGCCACTGCTGGTGCATCCGGACCAGAATGTATTTGTACCGGCCAGAAACACCTCCCTGAAACGGAGTGAGATTTTTCGGGTCCTCGAGTATGACCCAGCTAACAGTCCACACTCTAGATGTTTGTTTCTTCACCTAGAGATGGCATTTGATACCCTGGAATGGAACTACCTTTTCGAGGTGTCCCCTCTGTATGGCCTGGGGCCTTGTTTCCTTCATCTGGTCAAAGCGTTATACACCAGCCCAATGGCCAGGGTCAAAAAGGGAAGCTCATCTTTGACCCAATATAGATCCACAGGGGCACCCTGCAGGGCTGCCCGTTGTAACTGCTGTTATTCTCACTAGCAATGGAACTCCTAGCCCGCATTCTTAGAGATGGGGGGGCGATGCTGGGGGATCCCTCTGCGTGATGGGTGACACTCAGTGTCACTATACGCTGACGAGATGCTCATATCTCAGGAACATTCGGACCATCCCAGCCACTACTGCACACATGCTAGACAGATTTGTGATGATCCCTGGCCTCAAGGTCAACTGAAGCAAGTCCTGCCTTTTGCCCCTTGTGGCCGCCACACCCGACCCATCTCTTCCAATAAACGGAATCTCCATTCCATGGCAACTAGTCACATTCAGTTATCTACGAATTCCCTTTTACCATACCACTGCAAACCTATTGGATGGCAACGAGGGCCCTGAAAAGGGGAGTATCCCTAGCCCGCAAAACGGGAGGCATGAGTTAGGTTGTAAGGAATCTACAGCTAGATAGAGTCTCATCCAGATAATGCGTTACTGAAAGTAAGTAACTTGTTCATCTGATAGAGACTTCTAGCTGCAGATTTCTTACCTTTGAATCAGATACCCGAGCCATACCATCCCAGCGGTGAGTTGTGGACTAACATCCTAAACTAAGAAGTCTTGCAGAACTGAACGGGCAAAATGCCTGTCCCTGCGGACCTGACCATCCAGGCAGTAGTGTTTTACAAATATGCGCTATGATGCTCACGTCGCTGCATGACTGATGTCTTGGACTGAGACACCCTGAGCCAAGATCGAAGTCGTGGCCTTTCCCCTGGTGGAATGGGCTCATAATCCCTCAGGGGGTTGCCTCTTTGCCAAGGCATAACAGATCTTGATGTAGAGATCGACCCAGCAAGAGATGGTCCTTTTCTGCGCTGCCCTTGCCTTCTTCCCTCCCACGTGCCCCACAAAGAGTTGGTCACCCACCCGAAACTCTTGTGTGGTTAAGGTAGAACAACGAAGCTCTTTTTGGGTCCAGTCGGTGGAGACACTCCTCTTCCTTAGAGAGATGCGGGGAAGCAAAGAAGGTGGGCAAAGTGATGGACTGACAGATGGAATGGGGTCAAAACCTTTGGCAAAAAGGATGCCCTGGTGTGAAGCACCACCTTGTCCAGAAATGATTCAGAGCAGAGAACGGCAGCAAGGTTCAAAGTCACTGCACTATCCAATTTAGTCACTTTGTGTCTTAAAGCACACGTATTGCCCACCTCAAGCAACCAGTTGCCACTTGACCACAAATAAAATGCAGTTTAGACAATAACATGAGAGGCAATACAATATATCCGTTGACATTACAATGTGCAATAACAGTTCTTTCACTGGTTTTTCGTTTACGAAGAAGATGCTTCATTCATTTGACAAGTGAGTACAGCAAACGGGTTTCGGCCTAGATAGGGCTTCTTCAGAGCTGCAAATATATACATATGTGTGTTGTTTAAAATGTTGTATGTTTTGACTGTTCTTTGAGTTACTTTAAAAAGCATTTACAGCATTATTTTGGAGACCCAAACATTTGAAAGACAGTGAACCAGCCATAAGAGTTTGTGAGAGGGAAACAGAAAGTGCCAACAAATGGATCAATCTAGAAACAACGTTCAACCTAGTGTTAAACATTAAAGGTTCATGAAGGAAGAGCAACGAATGATAGTATGAGCTAGATATGAGAAGAGTCTAGCAAGATGTAGGTAGCCAAAGTGTGTACTAATAGTGACTCTAACCAAGCACCTGATCATGGTGTCATACTGTGGTAGATGCTAAGAAGTAAGGAGGTGAATATGCTGTTCATCCGATGGGGTAAAGAGGCCACTTAATCTGATGGCTATACAGAGGTACCAGGACGCACGCGGGGGCCTCTCTTGTACCCCTGCGAGAAAAATGGACGAGAGACTTGGGTAGAGATTTAATTGATAAGGAGTGAACCTCTTTACAGGAATTCCCCCAAAAAGTGTCCCGTAACGCTAAATTTAAATACATACAATATGTGATCCTACATAGAGCTGATCTTACCCCACTTCGCCTCAATTGTATATACCAAGATGCACAAGTCTGCTGGTCGTAGCTCGGGAGTCCTTGACCCTGACCAGGGCCGAATCTGCCTATTCCCCAAATAGGCGGGTTCCATCAAAGGGCATGTCCATCAAATTGGCTTGGACATCGCCCGAGAAGCCAATTGTACGAAGCCAGGCGTGGCACCTCATGCCACCGTCGTTGAAATAGATCTGCCCAGCAAATCGGTTGTATCTAGGCCACACCGTATGGTGAATTTTGCGGTGTCTCTCCCATCCTTGACAGCTTGGGAGAGCACAGCCCGGGCCTCCTCCGTGACTTGTGACAACACTTGCGCAACAGTCTCCAAAAGGGAATGGGAGAAACGGTATTCACCGACTGCAATGCCAGGCTGAAGAAAGAAAACAACTTCTTCTCAAAGCAATCCAGCCTCTTGGATTCCCTATCCGGAAGGGGCGGAAGGGAATGTGCCTTGGGACGTGGAGGCCTGCACCACCAAACTCTCTGGGGGTGTGGTGTTGGCTGAGGAATTTTGGGTCGCCCAGAGCTGGGCGATGGCGGCGAACAATTGCCTATTCACAGGAGCCCCTGTGCTAGGTTTGGACCATGTTCCTAGAAGGACGTCTGTAAGTGCCTCATTAAAAGGGCAACAGGGGTTCGGAAGGGGAAGCCCCAGGTTGAAGCACCTCAGTCAGGAGATTAGTCCTGACCTGCACCAAGGGCAGCTCCAGTCCAAGGACCTCATTTGCCCTCCTAACCACCATGGCATAGGATGCTCCCTCCTCCGTAACCACCGTAGGCGGAGAGAGAATGCCAGTATCTGGAGAAGTATCCAGTCCACTGGCCTCCCCAAGTTCCCCATACCAGTTCAAATTTTCCTCCGAGAGTTCCTGGGTTTCAAGAGGGCCCCAGACCCCTCCCAATCCTCTCCTGAGCCTAGCACATCCTCAGAGTGCGCAGGCGACAACATAGAACCTCTGGGTTCTGTCAAAGTAAGAATCTGCATCGATGGACGTTATTCCGGCTCTGTTTCGTCAGGGATGAGGATGGGGCTTGGACCACTTACGGACATCGGTGACGTCGCAGGCACTGACTTTGGATCCAACACTGGGAAAGGTCGTGTTGGCATGACCGGCGTCTAACCGGATCTGGGATCGGATCCCTGGGGCCCCACCGACGTTGTGGCCGGAGTCAATGGCGTTGAATCCAATGGTGCCCTCTTCCGACCCCGCGGGGCCCAAAGGCTCACCAGCGGGGTCGTTCTGCTTAAATACGCGGCGCACGGCCTCATAAAACTCTTAGTTGAGGCGTAGTCGACTCTGGCTCCGCGGAACCGTGCCTACAGCATCAGTGCTCCTTACCTCTCTCGACAATGGACATCAGTTGAGGGGAAGACGAAGTCTGCTTTGACTTCTTCATCTTCTTATGCCTCTTCCCCGAGTGTCCTGAAGACCTCCTCTTCTTCGATCTGGACCGTGACCTCCTCGGAGTCTTGCTGGACGGTGTCGACTGCCGGGCCGTGAGTAACTTTTATCACCCACTCCCTCAAGGTCTTCGGAGCCTTCGCCCGAAAGTCTGAACACAACTTCGTATTGTGGTCACGTTCTAGACACCAAAGACATACGCAGTGGGGATCAGTGACCGACATCATGCGGGAACAAGTCCGGCACGGCTTGAAACCAGTCTTCCTCAAAGACTCGCACACGAAATCGGAAAAAATCCAACATTTCGGCAAGTCAAGAAAAAGCCTGCCAAAAAGTGGCAGAGGGGTAGCTTTTCCCCGATTGGTGCTTAACTGGCTCAGAAAGAAAATAACTGCCGTCCGCGAGCTTAGGGGGCGTCTATATAGGCACCGCAACATCCTAACCGATGCCAACGATGCCGACAACGTCACGCAGAGCCGAATGGAGCCACTTCAACGTTGCTTGCAAGGGGTATTGCTCAGCAAAAGTTTCCGGATCCAGTCTGACACCTGGGAAATACAAAGGTAAGGAATCTGCAGCAAGAAGTCTCTATCAGATCCCAACCATGTCTGCTATGACAGTATATCTTCCTGGAGGGGCAGCCTGATCAGAGCAAATCTACTCAAGCACATGAGTTTATCTGCTAGCCGCTGACAGTTGGGTTTGTCCACCCTGACATTCACTAAACGCGCCAGGTGGTTCACCCCCAGGAAAATTCCTTGATGGCCCTGCCATTCCCAGAGGCGTAGTGCCTCCTGGCACAGTGCCCAGGACCCCAATCCACCCTGTTAGTTGCAATACCACATGGTGGTGGTGTTGTCCGCAAACACCTGTGCCAGCCTCCCTCTGGTAGGCTTTCAACACCAGCGGATGGCCTGGAGCTCCAGGATGATATGGAGCTGGGCCTTCGCAGGAGACCAGAGATCTCTGATCTCCTAGGTTGCTGCCCAAACTCCGAAGTGATGTATCTGATGCCATGTCACCTCTGGGTGGTATGGACACGGGTCTGCCGCTGACCCAATCGGGTCCAGTGACCACCACTGCAGATCTTTTGCAGTCTACTCAAAATCTGGAAGTGTTTGGACAGGTCCCCTTGAAGTTGGGCTCACTGAGACTTCAGATCCCATTGCAGAGCCAGCATATGTGATCTGGTATGCTTCACCAGCAGGATGCAGGAGGTCATCAGTCTCAGCAGCCTCAGAGTTGACCTCACTGAAATCCAGGACAGACGTTGAAAGATCAGGATCATAGCCTGAAAGTTCTGTACCCTCCTTTCCAGAGGAAAGGCACAAAACCAAATGTGTCCAGAATGGCTCCAATGAAGGGGAGCGCTTGAGAAGGAGTCAGGTGACACATTATTATGTTGAGTGAACCCAAAAAAATGACAGAAGATGCGCCGTAATCTGGAGGTAGTTGAAAACTGCTGTGGGCAAGCCCACCTTTAACAACCAGTCATTGAGGTAGGGGAAGACTGGAACCCTTTACTTCTGAAGGTGTGCTGCCACCACTTTTATGAGTATCAAGGGGCACTGGTGAGATCAAAGGGAAGGACAGTACACGGATAATGCTCCTAGCCCACCATAAACCGCTGGTAGTGATGATGGGCCTGTAGGATTGATTTATGAAAATAGGCATACTGCAGGTCCAGCACCACCTTCAAGTCTCCAGGGTCGAGGGAAGACAAGTCCTGAATCTCGAAGCATCGTGAATTTTCTCTTCCAGAGGAAGGCATTACAATGGTGCAGAGCTAAAAAAGGGATTAAGGCCTCCGTCATTCTCTGTGTCATAAGCGGCCTCGAAAGACATAGTGGCACCCTTGCGTCTTCTCGGGAAATGAGAGGGGCAGGAAGGGACCATGTCTCGCTTCAATTTTTAATATTCTTTTATTGACTTGCCAGAAGACTGAGCGAGATGATGAACAACTTCGGGAACAACTCCTGCGCTTTCCGGGCCAAGACGTTCCTTTGACTTGGAGCGGTTTTGCCGCAGAGTCTTTCGGTCCTTGGTTAGTTCTGCCTTGTGGTCTCGTATCGGCTTCGCGCTCATTGACACGCAATCACTGCCGGCCTTAGAGTCGAGGGCTGATCCCCGACACAACAGCAAACCTGATGAAGATCCATCACAAACAAGTGTTTGCAACAGTTCTTACAAGGCTTAAAATCTGTTATTTTGGGAGGGGATATTTCCCTGCACGGAGAAGAAAAATTGGGGTAAATTATCTGAAAGTGACGAGAGGTAGCTCTGAATCTGTGTTTGGTGGTGCAGGAAAAAAAATTACTGGTGTCACCATGCGGGTGTGGCGCCTATGTAGGCTCCTCATTTCATTTCCGGAGAGCAAGGGCGTCCATGAGGAGACACAAGCCGCCTCTACTGGCACACAGAGGTACTACTGAAAATACTTACAGATCTCGTTTAACACCTGAAAAATATTCAAAAAATGAGGAATCTGCAGTTTGAAGTCACTATCAGAAACCACTTACAGTGCTTGAAGCACTGCTTCTAATGGGGGATGAAATTTAGAGCGGTTTCCTCATTGGAAAAGCCTCATGGTACAAGACCTACTAAAGGAAAAAAGAATGAAAAATACAGAATCATCACAATGAGCTCTCTAATTATTGAGCATTCATAGTAAGGAGTCACAGCAGTAAAAGACATTCACTAAAAGTGCCTGTTCGCTTAATCTCACCGTGGAAAAAAGTGCCTTGGGAATGAATGGCAAATACAAAATTCAAATCAAAGGCTAAGTCAAGAGGGGTCCCCTTCATTTCGCAAAAGCATTCCTCTCGATGAGACTACAACCCCATTTCTTACTTAAGGAAGCAAAGAACTAATTAAATACTTACTCACAAATCCCTAAAATGTCAAGGTTAAAGCCAACTACAACTGAAAAAGAAATATAATGTGGTTGTATACTATGCTCACCAAACGGGACATAGGTGGTAATACAATGATAACCCTGTAACAGTACGGTATGCATTCCTCCTCGGAGAATTAAACCTCTCTTGCTGTACTGTCTAGGTAATCGAAGTTAAGTATTTGGCTCAATATCATAGCAGGAGGTTAGTTTTTTATTCAATAAAGGAAAATTAGCAGGATCTCCTCCAACATGACCGAATTCAAAGTGGCATGACGAGCACTTTTTAGTTGGTGAGTGGTATGCCTATCTGAAATGAAATCATTAATGACATTACTGTGCATGGTAAGCATGCAACTTATAGTTACTTCATTTAACTAGAACTGGTGATTTTGAGTGTTAAGTGTGAGATAAATAAAGTCACTTTTTTCCAATACATTTGTGTTGTTTTAATGTATGTAAGATGTTTTTACCATACCTAATACTAACAATAACCTTTAGTTTTTTTAGTGTTCTATTTTTTTTTTGTTGATGTAAAGTCATTTGTTATTACCATCCCCGACTGCCCCTGTGGGCGACCAAGCCTTCACCGTGCACGGCATGGTGTTGGCCACTGGGGCAAATTCTTTGCAATATTACATTTTAGAAGAACAATGCATTTTACCTTTAATAACCTGTTCATGTCAGCTTCCATGTTTGAAATGGTCATCCGCTGCATTATTATATCAGTGATACGGCGTTCAAGTGCCTGCCATTTCGACCTGGCCGTCTTTGGGACGTAAATGCTGGTTATCTTCCTTGTATATTTTTTTCTGTGAACAATAAACACTAATTTCACTGCCAATCAAGATGTCTTTTAATTAACAAAACCCTGCTCATGCCTAAAGGAGTAAATATATGGTTTCTAAACAGCATCCTTCATTGAAATAAAGATCTCAAGTGGCATTACATGAAAGAGGCAGCAGCAGTCAACATAACCAATACTTTTTACTAAACTAAACTGTGAAACTGCTGTGAATGAATACAGCAGTTTTGCAATCCTAAATAGGGGAGAGGAAACAAGCTGAAAAATTACATGATAAAATCTAGGCCCATGAGATGTTTAAATTACGACCCAAGTGTAATTTCGGGAATTTCACGTTTTGCTGGTTATGTAGGAAATTTCCGAAATTAAGCCAGTCCTGTAATTACAGTGCGGGAACAACCATAACGCAATCAACTTATTTTCTGCTAATTTATTTTTGCACGAAATACACCCTTGAGTCAAAAATTGATGCAAAGACACATTTTGCACTAAAATATAAAGCTATATGACAGATTTGCATTGCATGCAATTATGCAAAATTGTCCCAAATTATTGCACAATTATGCAACAGCAAATAAAGCAAATTTCAGACACGCCTAACAAAATCTCATCCAGACTTGTACATATAGTTTAGGTACAAACTCATAATTCGAAAACATATTCAGGTAAAGAGTGTGTGAAATCTAAGTCATTCTCATTATGTCGTTCATTTAAATCCAAGTACTCTGTCACAGAAAACTATGCAACAGAAGGTATATCACAGTGCTAAACTGCGTGAACAGATTCAGGCATAAAGCATATATAGGGAAATAAGCCGAAATACACACAAATAATTGGAATCAAGTGGTGGAGGAGAAACACATATCCCTCTCTCAAACACATCAAGTGTTAAGTGTTTTAAGGAAAAGACTATTTATAATCATTTGAAAACTCCACTCTAAGCGCTTGCCACGATTTGAGGACAAGACTACAGGCCTTTGCATGATAGAAAAAGTACTGAAAAATAAATTATTTTCCTGAAACCACAGTTGTCCGATGTGTGGTATCTTTCATAGAGCCGTATGGTTGAATTATTCCCGGTCATCAGGATGGAAACCATTGGTTATTACTGTTAACACAGTGGTCTCCACATACACCAAAATAATATTGAAACAACCAGAGACTAGATGTAAACCATCCATCTCGGATTACGATTCAAACTCTTGCCAGTGAGGTGAAGATACTCAGAGCTTGATCTCCGTAAAGGGGCTCCAATTGTCAGATTTTCGCAGTGTATCAAGATTAATGATTAGCAGCCTCATGAACGGCAAAGAGGGTGGACCATTTGTGAATCCGTGAAATATACCAATATTGGAGAACGGTCATGAAAAGCAACATTTTCTTCTCCAGCACTAAATCTTTCATGGAATCACATAAATAGGCAGAGAAGTCTCATCTTGATGAAACATGCTGGGCCAATCTGGCAATCCAACAGTTGTCTCAGATGTGGAATGGATGTCTAGACAGTAATGGTAAGTGAAAATATGTGCGGAAGTCCATGTTGTGCCCTTTAGATTTCCTTTGGAGCAGTCAGACAAAATGTCCAGCTGTGGTATCCTTGCCTCAGGTGGAAAGCACCTCTACATGTATCGGAGGCCACCTGGCTTTGGCATGGCAGTATGTATGTATGGCAGAAGGAAGTTCAAGCTGTGATACAGCAGCAATGCCCTTCATTGCGAGACAACCCTTATTGGAATTACCATAATAGATGAAAAGTTGATCCCACCTGCTAAAGGTCTTGTACCGACACTGCCTGGCACACACTGGTGCAATTAGTATAAGTGTACACAATTCTTTCTTCAATTTACAAAGGTCTCTTGGAACGAGAGGAATCGGAGGGAAAGAATTAACAAAGCATTTTGACCATGGAGTTAAAAATCCTCGCCCCCTGAGTGCCATGAAAGCACCGCCATTTGGTGAAGGACTTGACTTTGGAATGCTCCAGCATTGTGAACAGATCTTTGAAAGACCACTTGAAGCAGTGTTGGGTCCAGTTTCTATTTATGACAATAAGAGCTGCATCAGTTCAGAGCATCTGCCATATTTTGCAATTCTGTAACATGCTCTATCATAGGAATAATTCTGTGTTGTAGTTGTAGAACCCAGTGACTGTTGTGGTGTTTCATGCGACAGCAATGAAAACTTTGTTCAACCTTGTTTTCTGATACATTCAAGTGCAATCGTATTGTCTGTACCAATGAGCATGGCTTAGTGTGAGATTTGTGTTAAGAAAACATTTAGAGAAATGTCTGACTGCTCTGAGTAACAGAATATTTGTAAAGAAGCATTTCCAGTGGTGAATCCGGAGACCACTTGTCAAACGATCCTGTAAATAACCATTGAGAAAACTGCTGGTTGAATGTCTTACCCACATAAATATTTTCTAGCAGCTTCCACAAGTTTAAAGCTTGTGTAATTTCATCCCATTGTCCTGCGCCCTAACCCGCAGGCAACAGTGTGGAACCAAGGGAATGCATAATTACATCAGTTCCAAGAGCACCTTGCGTTTCTAGATCGTTATTTGTCATTTTCAGTAGATATCTCCTGTCGCGTTTCTTGAGGGGTAAGCTTTCAGAGGGTTTCAACATGTGTATTGGCACTAGAAACAGAGCTTCCTAAGAAGGAGCGAGGCTAACATTTTTCATTGATATTAAGGCCTAATACTTTCAACATATTCATCTGTGTAGTTTTAGGAACTTTCAGGAATGAAGGAGCTTTGATAAGCTAGGTTGACGTATGGAAACACTGACAAACTGACAATGTACATGCAACGCACCTGGTGCTAAGCACTTCATAAATACCCATTGAGGGAAAAACAGGAATGCCTTAAATTTGTAATCCTGACCATCAATCATAAAACAGAGGTACTTCTGATGTCACAGATGAAAAGGAAAGCGGAAATAAGCATCTTATACTTTGAATGATGCCAGGTAATTTCCATGAACAATAGACTGAAGGATATTTACGAGAGAAAGCACCCTAAAACATTGTTACTTGATGAACTCACCCTCTTCTTGCAATGAAGGAAAAACCTCCAGTAAAAATATTGATGTTGCAAGGCTTTCAGTAATTGATCTCTCAGACTTGGAAAGTAGTTTGTTGACTACAGAAAACAAAGCTTTAAGGTGCAGATGAGGTTCTTTCCTTGTAAACCTTTGGGGGTATCTCCGATACAAAATCTATTGTGTACCCATACCATATGATATTTACCTACAAGTGATCAGTTATGCTGTAATGCCAGCCTTGAAAGAAAACCTGCACCTTTCCCTCCACCATTATGGGAAATGTGGAATCAAGCAGACTGGGGAGTGATGAATCCTAGGTAAGATCTTGGTAGCTAGTAGACAAAGAGCCTTTGTTGGTTGTGGTCTCCTCCAGCCTGTCGGGTACGATATGGATATTGGGTTTTCGCAAAGTATCTGGGACGATATGGACGAGTATTTCTAGATGACCCAGGCACACACGAACTCCTTTGGCTATATGTCTGGCATCTATATATTCAAAAGTATTAAGAGTGATCTTACTGTGTCAGTGCCTGTTTTCATTGTCTGTATGATGTTGTCAACAGGCTTCCAAAATAAATGTTGTCCTTCAAAAAGGAATTTTTAGAACTGTAGCATTCTGTATGGGCAGGCATGCTTCAAAGTCAGCCACATCTTTGTAAAATTGTGTCTGTTGCTATCTGAGCAAAACCATACACTCCATTTCTTAACATGGATATAGCCTGTTCTCAGTATTCATGAAGTAATTTATCCAAAGCAGGGGGCAATATAATGCTCAAGTTGCTTGTTTTATCTTGTTAGAACTGGACAAGCATTAGCAACCTTGCTAGATTTTCACTGCAAAAGCACCAATTCTTTTTCCCATGGTGACCAGGTTATGGCCCTCCTGGTGTGGAGGGACAAAACGAGTGATGCACGAATATAAGATCACCTTTGGGCTGCCACTAACATCAGTGAGTCCGTTTTACTCTGGTTCAAAAACAAGCACTGCTAAATCTGGAGCTTTATATATTTGCTCTCCAGACAGGCAACTGAGGTCCAACCTGTTGCAGGATTATGCAAACATGTTTGACCTGCCTCACAGAGACAGTCTAAAATAGAAGGCAAATGCTACTTACCAGTATGCATCTGTTCTTGGCATGTAGAACAGCAGATCTACACACTGTGCATAGATCGCCATCTGGTGTTGGGCCCCGATGTTTGCAGTTGTTTTTCCTCTTGGAAAGTCTTTGGAAGTCACGAGGTATGTGACTCCTCCCTTGGATCGTATTGCGCATGGGCTTCGGCTCCATCCTCAGATTGTTTTTCGCCAGCAGGGAAATGATGGAGCGTAGTAATAAACAGTGAAGATGCCCATGTGTGTTGTATCCAAGGAAGATAAACTGGAACAGATAAAGGTAGCCGGGGAGGCGGGTGGGCGTGTGTAGATCTGCAGCTCTACATGCCAAGAACAGATGCATACTGGTAAGTAGCATTTGCCGTTCGAGGCATATGAGCTGCAGATTACACACAGTGCATAGATTATATAGCAGTACCCAACCTTAGCGGCGACAACCAGTATCTGTTGCAGTGGTTTGAAACAATGTTTTGAGTACAGCCTGGCCCAAACTAGCTTGTTGCTTAGTTTGCACATCTACACAATAGTGTTTAGTGAAAGTGTGCAATGTTGACCATGTAGCTGCTTTGCAGATATCATCTAAGGGGATGTTCCCTAAGAATGCATGGAAGCCTCTATCTTACGTGTAGAGTGGGCTTTAGGGGGGAACAGATAGTGTTCGTTTTGCCTTGTGGTAGCAAATCTGAATGCATTTGACAATCCACCTAGCTATCCCAGATTTGGAGATGGGGTTGCCTTTATGTGGTGGTGAGAAGGAAACGAACAGTTGTTTTGTCTTACGAAAGGGTTGTGTTCTCTCTATGTAGTAGAGAAAGGCTCGTTTGACATCTAATGTGTGGAGAGCTCTTTCTGCAACGGTTTGTGGATGCGAGAAGAATACGGGTAGTTCCACAGATTGGTTTAGGTGTAAGGGAGAAATGACTTTAGGGAGGAATTTTGGATTTGTACGGAGAACCACCTTGTTATGGTGCATTTGCAGAAAAGGTTCTTGAATGATGAGTGCTTGTATCTCGCTGACCCTTCTGGGAGAAGTGATAGCTACAAGAAAAGCGGTTTTCCATGTTAGGAATTGAAGTTGACAATAGTGTAGAGGTTCAAAGGGAGGCCCCATTAGTCTGGTGAGAACGATGTTTAGGTTCCACACCGGTGAGGGTGGCACTCTTGGGGGAATTATTCTTTTGAGGCCTTCCATGAAGGCTTTTATGGCAGGTACTCTAAAGAGAGATAGATGTTGCCTGTTTTGTAGATAAGCTGCTATGGCTGCAAGGTGCAGTCTAATAGACGTGTAGGCTAGATTGCATCTTTGTAGGTGTAGTAAAGAGCCTATGATGTGTTGAATGGACACATCTAGGGGATTGAAGTTATTGTTGTGACAATAGATCACAAAACGTTTCCACTTGGCTGCGTAGAAAGCTCTAGTGGTAGGTTGTCTAGCTTCCTTAATGACGTTCATACAGTCAGGGGGAAGATTTAGGTAACTGATTCTAAGATTTCAGGAGCCAGATGGCAAGGTTGAGCTGAACTGGGTCCGGATGCCTGATCTCTCCATGGTTCTGGGTTAAGAGGCGTGGAGAGAGATGTAATTTTTGTTACGGTACTACAGATAGTTCCAGCAGTGTGGTGTACCACGGTTGTCTGGCCCAAGTTGGAGCTACTAGGATGAGAGTGAGGGAGTGTTGTAGTTTGCGCACCACTAATGGAATGAGTGGGAGAGGCGGAAAAGTGTACGCAAATCTGCCTGACCAATTCATCCATATCGCATTGCCTTCGGACAATGGGTGTGGATATCTGGCGGCGAAACTTGGGCATTTGGCGTTTTCGTGGGTGGCGAAGAGGTCTATCTGTGGATGCCCCCACATTTGAAAGTACGGGTGAAGAACTTGTGGATGGAGTTCCCACTCGTGGATCTGTTGTGTTGGTCTGCTCAGCAGATCCGGCATAGTGTTTTGGACTCTTGGGACATGTTGGGCTAGGAGAAAGATTTTTTGGGGTATGGCCCATCTCCATATGCTCTGTGCTAGGTGAGAGCGCTGCGGAGAGTGTGTGCCGCCTTGTTTTTGTATATAGTACATGGCTGTCATGTTGTCGGTGCTGACTAAGACGGCCTTGCCTGAGACATGCGTTTGAAAGGCCTTTAGGGCTAAGAATATTGCTAGTAACTCTAGATGGTTGATGTGGAGCAACTTTTGTTGAGGCGTCCACCTGCCCTGCATGGTGTGATGTAGAATGTGAGCTCCCCAGCCGGAGAGTGATGCGTCCGTTGTCAGTACTATTTGAGGAACCGGTTCCAGGAATGGTCGTCCTTTGGAAAGGTTTGTGGTGGCCCTCCACTGCAGAGAGCGATGGGCACGACCGTCTACAAACACCAGATCTGTCAATTGACCCTGGGCTTGGTTCCATTGGCGCGCTAAGCACTCTTGGAGAGGACGCATCTGGAGTCTTGCATGAGGTACTATGAATATGCAAGAGGCCATCATTCCTAGAAGTTGCATGAACACCCGAGCTGGGAGAGAGAGTTCTGGCTGAAATTTGGCGCGTAGAGCGTGAATGCTTGCTATCCTGGCAGGACTGGGATAGGCTAGCGCTTTTGCGGTGTCTATGGTGGCACCGAGGTATTGTTTTACGTGGGATGGTTGCAGATGGGACTTCATGTGATTTACTGTGAAGCCCAGGTCGTGAAGTAGTTGGATAGTGGCGTGAGTGTGTTGTACACACTGGTTGTATGGGATGGCTTTTATGAGCCAGTCGTCTAGGTATGGGAAGACATGGATGTGTTGGCTTCGCAGGTGTGCTGCCACTACCGCTAGGCACTTGGTAAACACCCGTGGTGCTGTGGTGACTCCGAAGGGGAGCACTTTGAATTGATAGTGTTGACCGTCCACTACAAACCTGAGAAACTTTCTGTGAGCATTGTGAACAGGAATGTGGAAATAGGCGTCCTTGAGGTCTAGGGTGGCCACAAAGTCGTTTTGGGAGAGCAGTGGAACTACCTGCTGGAGTGTGACCATGTGAAAATCGTCTGAGTGTATACAGTGATTTAGGGGTCTGAGGTCTAGGATGGGTCTTAGAGTGTCGTCCCTTTTTGGTATGAGAAAATATAGGGAGTAAACTCCCATATTTTGTTGGTGGGTAGGAACTAGTTCTATCGCACTGTTTTGTAGGAGGGAGATTACCTCCTGCTTTAGTAGTGCTAAATGTTCCTGTGACATTGGGCGTTGTTTTGGTGGAATGTTTGGGGGGGGTAGATGTTAGTTCGAGGCAGTAGCCTGACCGAATTATTTGCGTTACCCATTTGTCTGAGGTGATGGTAGTCCAGACGGGAAGGAAATTGTGGAGTCTGCCCCCGACCGGAGTGGAATGGTCTGGGGGGGAGTGGAGGGAAGTCATTGGGTAGGGGTGGAGGCAGAGCGAGAGGTGTTTGTCTTGCCTCTGCCTTTATTGTTGTTGCCCCTGTAGCCGCCTCTTTGGTAACCCCTTGTAAAGGTGGATTGGGTAGGGGCTTTATAGGAAGTAGAAGCGGTATCAGAGGAGTAGCCTCTCGGGGTGCTTCGACAGGAAGAGCGGTGAAAGGGGCGCCTGGGAGGGTGCGATTGTAAGGCCCCCATAGACTTCACCGTATCTGTGTCTTTTTTCATTTTTTCTAGGGCCTCAACAACTTTTGGGCCGAAGAGATGTTCCTGGTCAAAGGGGTGGTTCAGGATGGAACCTTGCACCTCTGGTTTGAAACCTGAAATTCGTAGCCAGGCATGCCGACGGAGGACGATGCTGGTGTTAATTGCCCTAGAGGCGGTGTCAGCTGCATCTAGGGCACAGCGGATGAAGGTGTTGGTGATGGTTTTACCCTCCTGAATTAGCTCATTGGCTCTATTTTCATATTTGTCAGGGAGGTGTTGCATTATGGCTTCTAGTTCATCATAATGTGCCCTGTCATATCTTGCCAAAAGCGCTTGTGTGTTTGCGATGCGCCATATGTAAGCAGCCTGGGATGCAGTGCGCTTGCCCGATGCGTCCAAGAGTTTGGACTCCTTATCAGGTCGTGGTGCCTCGCCTGATGCCTGGGAGTTTGCATGCTTTCTTGCAGTGGACACTACTAGGGAATCTAGTGGTGCTGGCCCTCTGATGTAGGTGGCGGCCTTATATTTTTTGTCGATGCGAGGGTTGATGACCCTGGCTCTGATCGGGTCTTTAAAGACCTCCAGCGCGTGCTTGATAACGCCCTTGAGCCTGGGCAGGATGGAAGTGGCCCTATGTGTTGTGTCAAAGGTATCTATGAGGAAGTCCTGCTCCACAGTGTCAGTATGGAGATCCACCACGTGGTAGTGTGCAGCCCTCTGGAGTAGTTGGCTAAACCCCATTGAGTCTTCCGGGGGGGGGGGGATGGTCTCGAAGGGTAGAGATCATCCTGCGGGACATTAGGGATGTCTGGAATGTTATAGTCGTCCCATGGGTCTGGGGAGCCTGTAGGAGTGAGGTCCCCTATGGGTTGGTCATGGGGCTCGTCCCCTGTGTCATCATAGACATCATCATCTTCATCATCCGGAGAGGGTGTGAGGGAATAATGAGGTGGGGGAGGAGGAGGTGGAGGAGCTGGTGGAGGAGCTGGTTGAGGAGGTGGAGGGGGTGGAGGAGGGGGTGAAGGTATTCTCAAAGGGGAGGTAGCAGAGTCTTTCCTCTTTGGAGGTGGAGCTGGGGCAGGCTTGTCCAGCGGTCTCTTTTTGATGCTGATTATCAAATGTCCAGTCTTAGGGTCCTTGACCAGTGTTTTTTGCAATGGATCAGGCCTAACTAGTTCATCCGTGAGTGGCCGATCCGTCGGCGCTGAAAGCGTCGGGCCGTAGGCTTTTTCTGCTTGGAGGCTGCATCAGTACGGCTTCGGAATGGCTGGTTGTTTACTCGGCTCCGAGATTACTTTCGGCTTCTAGATGTGGGTGCCAATGGCTTTGTGTTTTTTGCTCGGCTCCGGGGACGGTGTCGGTACCAAGGAGTGCTTCGGTGTGGAGCTCGGTGCCGAGGAGGAAGCCATTTTCTTTTTAGGCGTCGGTGCGGAGGAGTGTTTCTCGGCACCGACGGTAGGTTGGCTCGAGCCCGAGCCGCCGGAAGGCTTGATAGGCTTCTTTACCGGGCCCGAAGGCGCAGTGTGGGAAGCAATGTCCTTGGTCGTGCCTAGGCCCGAGGGCGAAGGCGTGACCGAAGCCTTTTTGGATGCCGTTGAGGGTGTGGGGTGGGGGTGGATATTGGTACTCACGACCCTCTGTGCCGGAGTGATGTCCTCGACATCTGAGTCGTCTGCCTCGGAGGCGCTGACGAGGCCCTCTCCTGTGTGCTGTCCTTCTGGTGCGTCGACGCCTTCTCCGAAGATGTCGTCTGGGATCGCTGTCGACGAGTACGTCATGGTTCTTTTCGCCCTTCGGTCTCGAATGGTTTTCTTGGACCGGAAGGATTTGCACGCCGGATAGTCTTGAGCCTCGTGTTCAGGGGAGAGGCATAGGTTGCATACCTCATGGAGATCGGTGTGGGGAAATTTGGACCTACATCGAGGACACTTTTTGAATGGAGTCCTTTCCATCAGCCAGGACCGGAGCTTGGGTAGGCACGAAGGCCCTCGTCGACGACCAGAATTGAAGACTTGGATCGATGAGAGCCGCGTCGAGTGTGGAGATCGCGATCGAAAACAATACCGCGAAAGGGGGGAAGGATTGCGCGCCGATAGAAGAACTGGTAACTGTTCGGAACCGGAGCGCGAAGATCACATCCGAGCCAGATGGTGGAAAAAAACAATCTGAGGATGGAGCCGAAGCCCATGCGCAATACGATCCAAGGGCGGAGTCCCATACCTCGTGACTTCCAAAGACTTTCCAAGAGGAAAAACAACTGCAAACATCCGGGCCCAACACCAGATGGCGATATATGCACAGTGTGTAATCTGCAGCTCCTATGCCTCGAACACAGAGTTCATAGATCATTTTTTTGTCCTTAAAATCAAAAAGGAAAGAGATAGTCTTTATGGAGGCTAACATTTAATAAAATATATTCAGAGCCTGGACAAGTTAGCTATGGAATTTTGTATATATCATAAAAAGTAGAGTCCCTAGGGAAGATTCTAGCCTGGAGATATGAGCTGGTACATAATAATCCCATTTACTATCCTTGATGTTGGGAGCACCATCTTGGTCCCCTGTGACGACATCATGGTGTAGACCATCATCCTTTACATCAGATACAGTATCTTGTCTATCACCTAGTTCATAAGGATCTGAAATTGGATGTTTAGGTTAGTCAGCAATATATATTGGTGGTGACAATGTAAACAGACCAGTCTGTGGCATCGGATGAAGTCAGAATAGCTGCTGACGACAAGATTGTCAAAGAAGCAGTCAAAGATGAGGATGGGGTCATCAACAGGATGGAGTTTGTTGACGATGCAGGCTTACCATCTATAGCTCTCAAAGAAGGTGATCCAGTTAGGTGGGTGCTGACACCGGTTGAGGCGATGGAGGCGATGGTGAAGGTGGAGTAAGAATTGGTTGGATCCGGTGTGGCTGGTGATGCTGCTGCGTAAATGTCGATCAACTCTGCCTCCAAGGAGGGTGGAGCAGGAGGAGATTTAGCTGTGCTTTTGGCTCAACAAGGAGAAGTGGAATGCTTTTTCTTGTTGTGGCGTGGTTTCTTTTTCTTTTGGGACTTGGTGGGAGTTGATTATCTTGATCTTTGTCAAGACCTCAACTGTGACTTAATTCAACAACTCCTACTGCCTTCTTTGGAACAAAACGAATTTGGCTCGGCATTCCCTGATGGCCTTGGGCGCAACTGTTGACAGACGTCACATGACAAAGGTGTGCTGTCTCGAACAAAGAGACCACAGACAACTGTTATGAGATCTGTGATTGACAGATGTCCGTTGCAACATCAAAAGGGCTTCAAGCCTCATTGCTTTGAAGGGGACATGTTACTACTGCACCAAAGTGTGCAACATTTGAATAGTGAGTTAATCTTCTCACAAGAGTGTAAGCTCTATATCACAATTATAGGTGCAGCAAAATACAGTGCAGAACTGCCCTTGAGGCATGTTTCTCAAGGCTTTAAGACTTTGATGACATCATCTCAACTCCAAGTCTGACATCGCTAAAGAGTAGACTCCACCTGCCAGAGAGCTACTGCAAAAGATGATCCGAATCCAATCAGTGCCTGGGATATTCAAAGGTGAAAAATCCACAGATAGATAATATATCCACCAGAAAGATCATTACCGAAGGTAAGTAACTTTTCTGTTAACATGGACTACCAAAGGCTCCCATCCCGATGTCAGGGAACAAGTCAAGCATGTGACTTTGTAAAATATCCTATGCTGGATAATGCTCATGACCTGTACTTCAAAGATGAGATCCTCTATATTGTTCAGAATATTTCTGAAAGGAGGGAGAGAGGCCTCATTGACGGTTTTACCTCAACAACATATGAAGAAACTGAGAGATTGCAGTCTTGAAGGATGTAAACGTTCTGTAGGAGAAAAGAGCATAGCCTTAAAGGACCTGGGCGATTTATAGGTCAAGAGTAAGCATGTGCACACTTGATACATGTCCACTGTCCAGTCCATAAAGGCTATTTGCCATTTACTCTAATATCTTTCCCCAAGATTGCCTGGATACAAACTTGAGAAAACAGGGTAATGACCATTTGACTGTGGGTCTGCACTGGTTTGTGAGCTCCTACATCCACTGCATAGAAGTCCCATCTTGTATCTCACTTGACCTGCACAGAATCTTCTCACCAACCAAGGACTCTGGAGAAACCAGCTATATCAAGAACTGTGAGGTACAACTAAAAGTGGGCTATTAGTTTCAGCAATGTAACAACAACACCTGGGACACCAAAACACTTGGATGTTCTTGAAATCTATTAACATTATCTGCTCCTCTCACTTGCCTTACAACTAAACTACGTTGTGAGTTGTCCATGTTTAATCAGTATGTTGAAGGACAACCGCTCCAATGATAGAGCTCATACCACTGCAAGGATTAGAGCTTGCACTTCACTGCTGTCAGAACTAGCTTGGAGCAGGTCTAAGCTAAGTCAGGATAGGGGTATGGTGGGTAAAAAGAGATTCTGTTAGATCCACCGGATTTGGTCTGTGGTAGACCCGGAGTTGGTCTGCGGCAAGGGTATTCCAGTAACTACTACTTGAAGCATTATGTCTGCATCTGACCATTTGTTGCTTTTTATAATAGTTCTAGGCCTTTAAAGCCGCATGGTCAGTAGCCTAGTACATTTAATATTGCTATGCAAATATCACACTATCTACATGCTGTGGTTACAGAAAGCACAGCACACCTATGGTGACGTTTAGGATTAAAACAATCACTTTTTATATTCCCCAACATTCAAAGTAATTATTTAATCTTGCATGTCTCCTTTGGTTTATGTCAAAAACATTCATCATGTACTTCAAACCACCCAATTAAAATTCAGAAATTTGACTGCAGTCAAATAATTATTTGGTGACACGCTCTATAATTTGAATATTCCTGGATGCACAAACACTTTTACTGTGCCGTTCTACCCAGAGGCAACTATGTATATCATTAAAATGAACATCATTACAGCATGCACATAAGAATAATTCAGTACCTTCACTTTGGCGTGAACTATCACACATTTTACTTCATAACAACACTAATCAAGCTCAGGGCATTTTACCTAGTTCCATTTGTAGCGACTGAAGAACTTTGGACTCTTGACACAGATATTCGCATTTTACTTTGTGCAAATGGTCTTGATGCATCATCTGAAGATGGGTCAACAAGAGGATCAGGCAAACTTATTTTTCTGTTTGCCCTTCCAGCAACTTTATCCGACATTGGCTTTACCTGCCGACGAAGAGCTGTAACCTAAAAATGTAAACATTTCCATCATTACTATTTGTAGCAGTTACTTAAAAAAAAAGAGAAGGGAAGAACATAGAAATAATAAAGGCTAACAATTTACACAGTCTTACAAAATATACTAATCATTAGCTGAAATGTACACAACCTCTAAATGAACAAATCTATTGCAGGAATAACACATTTTGCGTTCTCTTTTTAGATATTGTTTAATATTGAACATGTGTTTCTGAGAAATGCCCAGTTATGACCCACAATTCTTAAACTGAGATCAGAGAAATTCCTCTGTAGTGGTAAAGTACAATATTGCTCTTAAAAATAATTTCAGCTATGTTTATTCTATCAACGAAAAGCACTTGAGAAACAAAAGAAACCAGACATACATATTTTGTCTTGAAAACATGGTTGAAGGCTCAGGAACAATGAAGGCTACTGCACTTGGGGAAAATCTGAATCAATGTTTTACCACTTTAAGAACAGCATGGGAACCAACACAACATAAATAGAACCTTGAAGATTAAAAAAACATGTTACTTCCTTGTAACAATAGGTTTGCATAATCACATCATCTAAAGTGTACACAATAACAATTTAGATCCTGAAAGGTGTAAAATAGTGGTTGCTGAACACAGGTATGGACAAAATAACCCACCATGACATCTAACCAAAATCCTCAATCGCACTTGGAATTTTACCAGGAAAACGTATTGTAATGAAGGAAAAGTTGCTTAATAGTAATCCTAGTTTTCCACTACAGGAATCGTAGACAAAACATTAAATAATCTCCTCTTATGTGTGGTACTCCATAGCTCCTAACTAAGAAAAAAAATTATACCTATGTTTTTTTATAAAACAAAATTTTAGGCAACAATGAATAAATTACTGGAGTGTTAAGTGGTAACTCCATGAGAGGTCATGAATTGTGAAAGAAGGTAGGCTGTGATATGGATTGATTTGCATGGAAACTAGAGGCCACAGTTATTTAATTTTTAAATAACATGGAATACAATTCCTCATAACAATGCTCGGATTTTGCAAAATTTGATAAAGCGGAGCAAAAAATGTGATACAGGGCACCCAGTATTAATTTCCTCCTGCAGAACAAACATGTAAATTGAAGAGACCTTTAGAAGGAATTAATGATGGTGGGAACTTCAACTCCAAGACACATCAATTTTGTAGGGCTTGGTTCCCCATGATGGGTTCTTAAAGGGGCATATTGTCCCCTGAGAGAAATCTCATGGATTCAGGCATTCTGAATTGGCGATACTAAAAGCACAACACACTATGCGGGTGCGCATAAATATCCCTGCTTCAATGAGTAGACTTGGGAGAGCACTCCAAAGCCTAAAATAAGAAACAGTGTTTGGGTAAAGTCTAGGTAAAGTGGTACACAGTTAAAAAAGCAACAATAAGGCATCACGGCCAAGCCAGTGTTTTGAGTTCACAGCACTTTATATAATTCTATTAATGTTAAATATATTTACACAATAAACAATTCAAGTTAGTGGAAAGCAAACACACAATACTAAACCCAATAGACCAATGTAACGTAAAAGATTGTACAGTGAAGTGGAAATCTAACAAGGAGAACTGCAATCTCATGAGTCAGGCAGCCATTAAAGCAGATCCTTAAGAAATAGTCAGTAACGAAAACGGGGCCCCTGGCTAAACACACTAAAGAAAATTCGTCATTAGGTAATAGTTGCACCAATTTTTGAATATTGTTATCAAACAAGTCAAATAACCTCCTCTTGGATAGGAAGTACTATAATACCTCTCCATAAGAAAGGCTCTCGCACAGCCAACATTCATCAGATTGCCCTTTTAAATGAGTCAGGAAACATCTTCACTGCTAGTATTCTAGAACATCTGCAAGACTGGGCTTTTTCTAAAGGAATTATCATGCGAGAACAGGCAGGTTTTAGAACCAAACATTCTGTGATGGACAACAGAGCAATTGTTCGGACTTTAATAGATAAGTATTTTGTAATGAAATCACAAATACATTCTCTATAGGGTGTTCATCGACATTTCAATGGGATTTGATACAGTGGGCAGGCCAACTTTCCTCCAATAGGTTTACAACACAACTTGAACGCTTTGAATGAATATGCAGAAAAAACCTTTGAAAAATAAAAAATAACATCTGTAAAACTAAAGTAATGGATTTAAAAGGAAGAAAACACTGCCATCCTTTTAGTTGGAATTTAGGTTGAACACCACTAGAGATGGTAAACTCTTACACATATCTAGGAAAAGTGATCTCTCAGAGGCTTGAAAATAAACCACACTTCTTGTCTTTAGGGACAAAGGCATTAGGTTTCATCAAAATGGAGGGTCGCGGAGAGCATTGAGGTCCAGCATACATGCTCCAGATCAATAGTCTAAGACACGCGGGGTATGCAGTTCCTATAAAGATTTTTATTTCTACTCAGGTGAGACAAGTTCTAAAGAGTCAGTAGGAAGCGCAACTCTTTAGGAACAAATACCCTCACACACCTAGGTAGTGTCATGCTTCATCATTGATCTTTTGCTCCAAGTCAGCCCGGCGCGCGCCCTCAATGGGGGCTCGTTTCCAGAGATCTTTTAATAAGCCGCCTATGAAGAATAGGTGTGTGAGTCTCAGTATAGATTGGTGTGATAAGTGTATGGGTGTGAGTGCAATTGTTAAAAATAGGATAGGGGGTACTCCCCAAGAAAAAATTTTATGACCGTATCCTCCTGCCTATATTAAACATAGTGGCGCTATCTACTAGACTTAATCATTTAAGATAGCTACTGGGTCGACAGGTTTCAAGCTTATATTAGTAATAATAATGATCTAACAGCTCTTCATCAGAACTCGTGTAACCTAACCTATATTGGAGTATCAGTAAGTGAATTACTCTGGGAACTCCCAATCACACGTACCACTCAGAAGTGGTCAGCCTGTGAGGGTTGGTCGTCTGATGACAATGTACACGGGACACTCGCACAACTTTCTGTGCTGCCAATCTGGACTCGAGGAGTCGGTATTGACACCAGAATGTGGTCAATTTCAAGAACTACTTTTAAAAAACAGAGGCAAAAATATTAACATTTTGGGGTTTGGGACTGTCCATTTGGCTTTTATAGCCGCAAAATTTGCCATCCCAGACAGCAAAAAACTTGGGGGTCCATCGGATACAAGTAAAGTAAAGGTTTTGTTTAACATCTCAACCCGAGCTGTGGAGTTGCAAACTCATGAGTAGGTGAAAGAGCAGAAAATATCTAGTGCTCTATCAATTTGTACTGATCCATTGTGAGGGGTCTCAAAAAGGGCAGATAAGTTGATATTTTATTCTCAACTGGTGGGTCATGTACTATCTTTCCCTGTCAGGCTAAACCATATGTGGTAATTTTGACAAATTACGCATTCTTCTAATGTGAAATGCTAGAGAAAATAGTACAGCTCCAATGAATAAACCTCCTTTGGCCTATGACAAAATACGAGGAAAAAGTTTAGTTGCCATGATATTTCAAATGGTACAAAGAGTAGCTTGGGTAGGTTCTATACAGAAGTATTTGGATGGGTTTCTGTAGTACTTACTTTTAGATGTACTGAAGTAGCGGTTGTGGGCTCAGCACCACCGGGCAATGGGAGAAAAAATTCAAACATCAGGGTGGCGCCCTTGTTTTTTTTTTGATAAAGGTCATCAGATCGGAGCTTAAATTTTAGTTCATCTATCAGCAATGTGAGAGGTTGTGCTGAGCTACCATGTCCTACTACAATCAATGCAGGCACCTACAATTTGGAAGGCTCTAGTTATTTTCCACAGCAAAAGACTGATCAAGGAAGTCCACAGAGGCTGTATGGGAATTTACCTTCTTAACCAGAGAACAGGAGAACAGAACACCACCAAAGTAAATATTGGTTGGGGCACAGGAGAGGGCTGTCCATATAGGTTTAAATCTTGTTTTGCAGGAACAGATTTAATGTTTTATTTGCTTTGGCTGTCTAACTCCTTGAGGGGGTTATATAAGTAGCATACATAGGATTCCAGAGACCACACCTTTTCTGGAAAGGGAAGGCAGATAAACTCTCACCCTCAGTACAAGAATAACCGGTACAGAGCCAGTAGTAACAACTAATTCTATTAACAGATTTTTGTCCACAAATGATCAGCAAAGTACAGTAGAGAGAGCAACCTTAAGTTTAACCCATATTATAGAACACAGTAACCTAAGCTCAACCTATCCCGAAATATTGAGGTTAACATTATGTAATACAGTAGGAGAAAGCAGAATTTAGGTGAAATTTGATTAATTTTCTTCATTAGAAAGTTACTATGCCAGAAATATTGGCTACTGATCCAATATATCTGAATGGTTTTCAATCCTTTCAAGTGCCAGCAGTTAGCCAGAGGTGTGGGTTCCATTCGAGGGGTATTGGAGTTGGTTTCACTACCACTATTATATTTACATATATCATGTGCCTGTTATCACAATAATAAAGCAAACATTTTTGTGAGGTTGGCCTTAGGTTTCCCAGTGAGTTCCACACCTCAATCATCAATTACTTAGTAATTTGTATGGACCAATTGTATCAATTTAGTTGCATCTCTAATTTTTGGGAAAACACATTTGACATAAATTGCATACAAAAGCTACAGTCATAGTTGTGGAGGTATTAATATCTATCTATTACAAAACACTAACACGTTGGCACATCTCAAACCGAAGATATAAACACAAATATACAACAAAACTTCAATTTTAAATAGGTAAGCACTAAATGCTATGTTCTCCAGGGGGAGACCAAACCAAATGCTAAAAAAGTGGAATGCGAACTGTGATCAAAGTCAGGACTTGGACCAGGAGACTCAGAAGAGCTGGGGACACCAGGAACCACCCAAGTGAAGTACCAAGGAAGTGTGGAAACACAGATGCGTGCTCAATAGAAGTCAAAGGGAAAGTTGAGGTTGCAGTTTTGAAGAAGGACACTTCCCAGTTGATCCTGAAGAAACCCAGTGGAAGACAGAAGGTTGGAGAGTCACCCCTCCCGTGGAGACCCCAGAAACCAGGATACCTACACCAGGGAAGCCGGGTGCATATGCGCAAAGTGACGTTGGAAACCGCTGTAGACCAGAATGGAGGACTTCATGAAATATGCTGCTCGAGAAGCTGTGCAAGAGTTCAGTGGAATCCAAGGGTGGATTCATGAAGTGAAGAACCTGCAAGCAGAGGGGACAGAGTCTATGCCACTCAGAGATAAACAGGTGACACGGAAGAGCAATGCCAACCGATGCCAGATGGCTGATGAGAGTTCACTGTGACCTTGTCGCTGCAGTTGTAAGGACCAGGCCACGCTGAGAAAGACCAGGACCTATGCACGAGCTGCCCCATGTCTGAACTCGAGAACCAGGGGGTCGGTCTTCGGCGGGAGCACCAACAACCCTTGGCAGCTGCAACAGGCATGGAAAGCGAAGAAAGAGCAACGTTGGAACCAGCAAGGTCCAAGGGACTCACCACAAGCAGGAGGGTCAGAGCAGGACCCAAGCAAGCAGTGGAGCCTACTGGAGCAGAAAAAAACCCTCAAGAGGACCCATAGGTCGGAACCACAGGAGTGGCAAGAGGACCTCGAGCAGTTAACCAAGAAGTAAGGTCCATGATGCGGTGAGGACGCTGTACTTGGCAGGAAGAGATGATGGAGGGTGGAGCTTCTTGTAGCCTGAAGATCTCTGGAATGCAGAGCCAACAAGCCTTGGCAACAGCAAGTTGACGTGATGCACAG
This sequence comes from Triturus cristatus, assembly GCF_964204655.1. Taxonomy (NCBI): domain Eukaryota; kingdom Metazoa; phylum Chordata; class Amphibia; order Caudata; family Salamandridae; genus Triturus; species Triturus cristatus. The sequence goes on from NC_140585.1 coordinate 1,100,259,637, forward strand.
GGGTTTGGTCCCAGCGGTTCAGACGAGGGATACCGGCCTCAAAGTTGCAGGGAGGACAGGTCAGGCCTCGAGGGAGTTGCAGAACCACCACCTGTGTTGCTGAGCCTTTCGAAGTCCGTGGGACATTAGGAGCAAAAGACTGGTCAGCTTCGTTACGGTGCCTGCAGATGCAGGGGAGTGACTCCTTTACTCCAAGGGAGATTACTTTGGGTGTCCTTGATGCCCACAGGTCTGTTGAAGATCCTGCAAGAAGCACAGACACACACAATGAAGAAGACTTGCAGAACGGCAAGACCAGGAGCAGCAGGAGTCTTCCTTAATGCAGTCTCGGTTCCAGGCAAAGTCCAGCAAAGTCTAAGTGTCCAGACGGTCGAAGAGTCACGTGGTTCCAGGCTTGAATCTTGTCCCACGACTAATCTGAAGAGCCTCTCACAGGTAAGCCCTTTAGTACCCTAGGGAAAGGGTTTAACGACTCAGGGGTCCCTCCAAGGGGAGGGGAGGGGCTGGACAGAGGGTAGGATACTCCCATGTCCTTTGACAAGTTTCGCTCCAGAGCAGGAGCCAAGGGCTTCCTGAACTGGTGCATACTGGAGCATGCAAAGAGGGCACCAAATGTGCCCTTCAAAGCAGTCTGGTGGTGCTGGCAAGCGCCCCCACCTCACCTCAATACACTAAGTCCTGTCTGGGAGACAGTCACACCTCCTTGTGACTAAAACCTATTGTTCTACCTTCCCCTGCTCGAGCTCAGCTCAGCAGTAGGAGGACAAAATTGTGTCTGGGGTCAGCAGCAGCACTAGCTTGCTGGCAGACCCCAAAAGGCTGTTATCCCCCCAGTGCATGGAATCATACCCCCAATACCGGTAACAGTGTTGGGGTATGATTCCAACATGTTTGATACCAAACATGGCCAGGTTCAGCAGAGCCACTACATAGTTAGCCATCGCGTATTGACGGATGGCCACTACATGTATTAAAACGACTCCTAGCTCCTGGGGCCAGAATTGGTCGCTCCAGGGGTTGTTTTTAGTTGAAATTGCAAGGACTTCCGTCTTGTCTGGGTTGATTTTTAAGGAGTTGGCCGTCATCCAGTTAACTGTGAACCTAAGTATGCTCTGAGCAGACTGTTGGGCGTAGGCCGAATTATCGATCCTTAGGATGAGCGGAGTATCATCCGCATAATTGAATACTCTGCAGTCCATTTTGGCTAGCGCAGCCACCAAGGGCTGTAGGTATATATTAAAGAGAAGGGGGGACAGTGCGGATCCTTGAGGGACCCTGCAGGAGATGTTACCCTTGTCCGATACCTGCTCAGCCAATTGGATCCTCTGCGTTCTTCCGGATAGGAAGGATTCTAGCCATTTGTGGACCTGTCCTTGAATGCCCAGGTCTGCCAACCGGGAGAGTAGTTTTTGGTGGCAGACCGTGTCGAACGCCGCTGACAGATCTAATAAAATCAGGGCGCTCGATTCTTTATCATCGGCCTTTCGCCTGAGTTCGTCCAGGACTGACAGCATAACCAGCTCCCTACTATGATGGGCTCTGAAGCCTGCCTGATGGGCCTGGACAATCTCATGTTTCTCCAGAAATACTGAGAGAGTCGTCAGAACATGTTTCTCCAAGACCTTCGCCAAAAAGGGAAGCTGAGAGATGGGCCTATGGTTCTTTAATATAGTCCTGTCCGCACCTGTTTTTTTTAGAAGAGGAATAACTCTAGCCTCCTGTCCGGTTGCCAAGGAATTATTCAGGAGAGTAAATATCAGATTCACCAAGGCGGGTAGAGCCATTCTAAAGATCCGTGGGGGGCAAGGGTCAATAGGAGAACCTGACTTGGTCCCATAAGCCAAAGATGTGAGAGTCCTGGAGTGTAGATGCGGAAAGCTGGTGATAGGATTGCCAGTAAAAGATGGAGGGGTGGACAGTTCCGAGGAGCATGTGGCGATACGTGTGTTTCTAATCTCTAAAAGAATGTCAGTTACTTTCTGGAGAAAAAAGGCCTGAAGAGCATTGCAGTCGGAGGGTGCTGCTGGAAGGTTGGAGTCAGACTTTTTGCTGAGTTCTTTCAAGATCTTAAAAGTCTCCTTTTGTATGTTAGGCGCGCTGGCGATTCGCTCAGCATAGTACTCCGCTTTCCTTGATATAATGGCCTTTTTGTAAGGTATAAGTAGAGATTTGTAAATTGTTAGCTCAGCAGGGTCATAAACTTTCCACCATCGTCTTTCGGCTTGGCGAAGGCTTGGTTTCCTTTCCCTCAGTTGTTCATTAAACCAAGGGGCCCCCTTGCCTTTATGTCGAATTCTTTCATTGCGTTCTGGGGCTTCCTGATCAATAGCAGCCTGTAGGGTGTTGGTAAGAGTTACGCTTTCTAGATCGATATTGCCCACCTCAGAATTGGGTGGGGATAGCCTCTGTAGTATAACCCCTAAGTTCGCAGCCTGTATTTTATTCCAGCTCCGCACCTTCCTCCATTTGAGAAGAGCTTGTGGAAGAGGGCTATCTACAGGCACCCAGCACGAGATCAGAAAGTGATCTGACCAGGCGCAGGGTCGAATGTCCATAAGCCTATCCTGCCTACCAGAGGACCAAATCAGATCCAAAGTATGTCCTTTAATGTGGGTTGGGCGATCGACCATTTAAAGGAACCCCAGGGAGGACATTGCCATTTCAAGTTGTTTGTCGTGCGGCTCTCTCAGGATTATTTCCCAATGGTGATTGAAGTCTCCAACCACCATGAGACGTTGGTATCGTGTACTGAGGTCAGACACGGTCTCAGTGAGATAGTCATAGAGCCTCAGGGTAGCCACCGGAGGGCGGTAGACCACCAAGAGCAGGAGGCAAGAAGATTTAAGGGAGATTTTAATTCCTAGTAGATCTGTGCTGTCAATGCTCTCAGCTTGTGGCCCTGAGCCTGGTGTTAAAGAAAATCGCCACACCCCCCCCCTCTCCTATTGTCCTGCCTGTTGTGCCAAAAGGCATCAAATTCCCCAGGAAGGGCAGCGATAATATCTGGGGCAGAAGTGTCACCCAGCCAAGTTTCCTTTAGTGCCAGAATGTCAATGTCCCCCTCCTGGAGAAGCGTAAAAATTTCCAGATAGTGTTTCTGTAGTGATCTTGTGTTTAACACCGCTATTTTTAGACCCGGAAGGTAATCCGGGCTGATGTAATTCTGGAGGTGCTTGCCTCAATAAAGTGTGGTTACTTGTCCCTTGTTGCCTCAGAATGTTTTCACTTTCCAGTTTGGCAATGGTGTAGTTATTGAGTCCCTGACGACCTATGACCTATGCCTTCAGGACTGAAAGGCCGGCCAAAGGGGTGACTTATAGGTTTTAAGATGTAAGAAAACGTATATCTGTTGTGAGAGGTGCAAGCACCAACTCACATAGGTTGCAATGGCAGCCTGTAGTCACCGTTTAAGTAGTCTCTCATGGGCGGACAATAGATGCTGTAGCCCATAGCAGACCCCTGGTGTACCTATTCCGTGGGTACCTTCGTACCATATACTAGGGACTTACAAGGGGAAACCAGTAGCCAATTGTGGATGTACCAAAGTACTTGCCATGGTTAATTTAGGGAGGGAGCACAGCGACTGGGGTCCTGTTAACAGGATCCCAGTCAGACTAGGCAACAACACTCAGACACCAGGCAAAAAGTGGGGGTAACCATGCTAGGAGGATCCTACCTTCCTACACATGGGATAATACATAGTATAATAAAAGCTGCAGGAGAGCCAAGCGCACTCTATGGAAAACTATTTATAAGTGTCACTGTAGGGTGATAATATTGTTGAAAAAAAGAAGTGCTTACAAAAGAGCTGTTTTTAATGCCAAACAAGAACTTAAGCTGAAAGCGTTGGGAAAATTAGAAGCAGCATGCAGGGTCAGAGACTGCAGGTCATTCTCATATGTAAAATCAGGATTGAAACAGCATAATTTGTTACATGACAAATACTAAAGCGGTTTGTTTTCTCACTTCAGTAATTTTTATGGGAAAACAGAGAGAAGCGAGTAACACTCACCTTAGCGCCACGAAAGATCTCTAAATTAATCTATCATAAGTTGTAGGAGGTAGAACAATCACACAGAGATAACACTCGAAACAATTGTCCAGACCCAGATGGGGTACTAGTTGATCTTTATAAACATTGTTCAGCCCGGTGGGTCCACCCATATGAACCACACTCTGGAATATTTCGCACGGAACAAAGTTTATTCAAGACACTTGGAGAATCTTCGGAATTTTATTAATATACACAAAAATCAACAGATCATTGCCATGTAATTAGCATGCAATATTCCTTCTCAACTCCTTCCTCAAACTCTTGGGACAATATTCAAGGTAAAATTATATGAGTGGCTGTCTGGGTCAGGAGTGCCATGAAGGGCTCAGGAGAGTTCCAGAAAGGCATGGTGACAAAAGAGCAGGGCCTCAATGTACACTTTTTGGTTGAGAAATATGCCAAGATGAACAGAGGGGAGGGGGCTCTACCATGCATTTATAGACCTGAAAAAAGCGTTCGATCTGGTTGGAATACCCAGCTATGGTTACAAAGGTGGCTATTATGGGCGTAGAAGGACCCATCTTAATACCCTTACAACAACTGTATTTATCATGAGGGTCGGCTGTACGTTTTGGACCATAGGGGGAATGTAGTGTTCCTTTCAAAAGTATTAAAAGGGTCTGACAAGGAGTGTTCTAGCCCCCTTTTTGTTTACTTCATACAGCAATAATCAGTAGGACAAATTTATCTCAATACAAGCGAATACACCACCAATGGATAGAAACGACTTCCCTTTTGACTATACCCTGACAAAGCTGTCCTACTACATAGGTCCATGGCTGGCTGGAATGTACAGTGAGCAAATGGATCAACTAGATTTGAAAACATGTCTCTGAAAATCAAAAAATGCCATTCAGTACTCAGCATGGCCTAGTCAGCATCTACACTCTCCATGAACCACAAATTGGGCCTTGAGTATCTGCAGGTTTAAATTCCCTCAATATAAAAGAAGAGGGACTGGGAGCTCATCTACGTTCAGCATACGGGCTCCCAACAAGTATAAATCTATGAAAAGAGTAAGTAGTTCCTTTAGGAAGAAGGTCAGTAGTGAACTGAGGAATCAGAGAGGGGCGATCTGATTGTTCAGGACCAAGAATCCTCACGCACCCAGATGGGTGTCATGCTTCATCATAGGACAGCTCCACATAGGGCCAGCGCTGCAATGCCTAATGGGCCCCTCGAGGAGGCTCTTTGCCGGAGATCTTTTAATTTTTTGCCATATGAGAAGTGTAAGCATAGGTGCTCAGAGTGTAGACTATTGTAGGTGAGTTAAAATAAACTGAGAGGTACCCTGGCAATTTTAATATGTGGGTCCTCTTGTCCAAGTTAAAAGCAGTGGGTGGCTGAATGCAGAAATAATGGTCTGTTCCAGCTCATAAAATTGTGCATAAAAAGGTAAACTTTTTTTTTTGTCATAGAAAGTTATCATTGATCAAGGGCAATTCATCAGCACCGGGGACCTAATCTACTGAGTGATTGGGTTAAGGTTTGTGTGTCTGGAAAAATATCCAGTCACAATCTGACCAAGATAAACCGAAGTGTAAAATAAACTTTGATCCTAAAACCCCAAATTATGGTATGTATATAACCCCGCTGGGCGATAGCAGAGTCAGGGGTAGGTCATTGTGCGAACCGCACGCTGGTAATCTCTTAGCCCGCAAAATTAGCATGGCGTCTGCTATCACCCGATGAGGCCATATCTGAAACTGACTGGAGCAGGAGAATGTGCAATACTGGTCATGGTAAACATACACTGCCTGAGTGCATGGAGGTGCTGTCACTCCAAACCCACAAAAACCACATTGTGGGAAAACACGCAGCTTTCGATTATATCATGCATGCACAATATCTACTAAATTGTAATCAGAAAAGTGCTCACGCCTTCCATTCACCATACCTTATGAGAGTTGTCTGGTTGCCAAAGTCCTGTGAGCAGAAATTGAAACAAATATGCAGCACTCCTTTGTTTGCCTTCATCAAGCAACCAGAACTAGAGCAGCAGGTCTTAAGAAGGGATGTTATTTAGATAACTGACTTGATTAAACTGCATCTCTTATGTATTGTCCCTCTGTTTAACAAAAGCTCCATTCTTTTCTACTGTATGATCTCAAGCTGGCTCTCAAGAAAGCAGGTGGCAGGACATTGAAGAGACTCAAGTGTTTATATTACACAACTCCAATTTCATTGTTTGGCCTGCAGAGGGGTTTTGCAATATAAATGACGGTAAATTATTATATTGTATATGGTATGCACTACTTTCAACTGTATATTATAAAGATATTGCTAGGCCCTGAAAGCTGCATAACCATATAAAAGCATGAGGCCTCAGGAAGAGTACCTTTATGAGGCTATGGATTTCCTCTGTGACTTTAAAAAAACTAATTCTCGAAGTTTTATATAGCGCAAACTTGACCCGAAATCAGGTATTAGAGTGCTTTACCTGTGCACTAGTTGCATTACATGAGGACGCATGCATTTTTGTTAGGCGCAGTGAGATTAAGTGATATGCCCAGAATCACAGGATGTTGGGCGTCATTGCCGAGACTCGAACCCGGGTCCCCAGATTTGAAGTCTACCGCCCTAACCGTTAGGCTACATCCTCTCCTCTCCTTGCAATCTAAGAAAGAGAACTACAAGCTTTAGAATGCAAACAAACCAAACTGTATTTGCAATTCACAACTGGCCTGGGATGACTACAGAGCTTTATGGGAAGCAAGAACAACATTTGAACCAGTTATATCTTTATTTACGCATTCACACATGGTGAGGGGGAGCAGAAACAGCACCACTTAACTTACTGGGGCTTCTAAAACAAGCATATTTTGAACTGGGTTTCTTATTCTTTATTTTTAGCACAGCATGCCAAAAACCACTCAAAGATGGCTGCCTGTCAGGTACACATGCAAGGGCGGACATTTAAAAAGTTTTGGAATACTTCATGATTGTTTAATGTTACAACACTGACAAAACCCATTATCATACACTAATGTACAGTGATCTATCATGATGGATCTTAAAGCTATCCATACAAACTATCAGCAGAACATTACTATATAAAATAAAACACGATTCCTGTACAATTTGGTACATCTGATCAATTTGTTTTAGAAGACTGAATAGCCAATTACCTTTATCACAAATAAATGAGAAAAAATTGTATTTAATGTTTTGGTAATTTCCTTAGCATGTAGGTCGAGATTATGTAATTTGTTTAGCATAAAACTGCAGGTTTCCACAATTGGGGGGAGGAGCCTAGCGCGCAACCAAGATGGCCGCGTAGGTGCGAAGCTCCCGAGGACCTCCGCGACCTCCTGAATTAATCCTGATTATATCCTGTCTTTGATGAGGGGACTGTGTCTGTGTACCCGAGCTGAGGCGGCACCCGTTTTCCGTTTTCGAATCGGACCCCGGACACTGGTGGGAGCACCGATCGAAGATTGCGGCCTTCTCCTCGCCGGCCCCCCGGATTGGAGTTGTGGGGCGATCCGGGGACAAAGCGAACAACAGCGGCGGGCAGGGCTGGGCGACTCGCGTACCCCGCGCTTTCACTTTCGCTTTTGCGCCCTCCTTGCCCTCAAGCGAGGTAGGGTTGCGGAGCGGGGTGCGGCCTTGTCCCGGTGCCCAGCTGACCCGCCGGCTGTGAGTTGTCCTGCGGTCCAGTGGTCACCCCCCCCCCCCCGGAACCCGTGAACTGGTTTATCGGCCCTTTCGAGGAGATTGGCACGACTTTGGGAGTGTGACATGTCCACAAAGCAAGATGGCGACCGGCCAAAGGTGAAATCGACCCGCCGTGGCCCGGCACATCAGTCAAACAGCATGGACCGCTACACCCTCCAGAAGGGATCCCCAGAGGCACAGCGTACATCCCCCGCGGGCCCGACTGAGGCGTCTGCTCAGCCCGCGGATCTGACCCTCCGGGACGTCATGGGCGCCATTGCCGAGATGAAGGCCTCGGTGGACCAGCGCTTTGATACTCTGGCGCAGAAGATAGACTCGGCCCTGGTGGATGTGGGCCTGGTGAGAGCCGACTTGTCTAAAACAAATGACCGGGTCGATTCCCTGGCCCACACCACCTCGAGTCTCACTACAGACGTGGCAGCCCTTCAAAAGGAGGTGCACCGGCTTGGCCAGGCGAGCGCCCTGATGGACCGTCGATTGGAGGACGCCGAGGGTCGGGCCCGGAGGAACAACGTTCGCATTGTCGGGGTGCCGGAGGGACGGGAGGAGGAGGCGGCAGATTTGTTTGTGGAAGACCTGATCCTCACCCGTCTCCAGCCCCGGGGGCTGAGTAAACTTTTTGCGGTGGAACGTGCTCACAGGGTCCCCGGAGGAAGACCTAAGGCCGGAGCCCCGCCGCGGCCTCTCATTGCCCGGATTTTTAACTTTCGGGACAGAGACGCTATCCTGCAGACTTCCAGGCTACAGGGACCGGTCAAGCTCGATAATATGGACGTGAATTTCTACCCTGACTTTACTCCGACGGTCCAAAAGCAGAGACTGAGTTTTCTCGGAGTTAAACGTCGCCTACGGGACCTGAACCTTAAGTACTCAATGCTTTTTCCTGCTAAGCTGAGGGTGGAGGTGGATGGTCGCACGCACTTTTTTGACCGTCCCGAGGCGGCTGGGGACTGGTTGGATACTCTGCCTGGGGATCGGGGCCGGGGGGGTGGGGGGGGTGCGGTTGGCGGGGAGGGCTCGCCGGATCAGAACTGAGGGGTGAATAGTAGGCCTTGCTCTGGACAAAATTCCGGTTACCATTCACTGATCGTGTATGTTCCCCTCCTATGGAGGTCGTACGGGGTCCATTGGGGGCTTTCCCTCCTCCTCTGGGGGACTAGTTAGTTTTTTATCTATGGGGCGACAGGCACACTGCACTTTGGGGGGGCTGTCTGGGCTCATGCAGGGGTGCAGGGAGGGGGGAGTTCTGTTGGGATGGGTGGGCGGGGGTGGAGTGTTGTTTGTTTGCACCGCAAGGCGAACCCTTTACTGTATTGTTGTTTTTGAGATGCTCTGTGGGGGACGACTGATGGCTTCCATGTACGATGGGGGGTAGGGATTTGACTGTGTGATCATGGAACGTTAACGGACTGGGGGATAGGATTAAGCGTGGTGTGGTCCTGCAGTATCTGAAACGAATTTCACCAGATGTGGTCTTCCTGCAGGAGACACACCTTATAGGTAATTCCTTTCATGCCATGAATCGGCGAGGCTATCGCTTGGTGGCCCATTCGGGCTTCACCTCGGGCTCGCGGGGGGTGGGCATCATGATTAAGAACTCGCTCCCATTGGAGATTGATGAGGTGCGCCATGATGAGAGGGGACGTTACACTGTCTTGGTGGGTAGAATGGAGGGCAGAGTGGTCGTTTTTGTATCAGTGTACGTTCCGCCGGGGTTGCAATCTACCACGTTTGCGGACCTGGGGCGCCTCCTCCTTGACCTCCCGGGTGGGCTTCTGGTAGTTGGGGGGGGACTTCAATGTGGTGGCTTCTGGGTCTATGGATCGTCATCCCCCCAGGGACCTCCCCCGGGCACAGGCGTGGCTGTCCGGCCTTTTAGATACACTAGGATTGGTGGATTGCTGGCGACTAAAGCATCCCGCGCAGCTGCAATACACCTTCCACTCGGGTGCCCATGGTAGCCTCTCGCGGCTTGATTATGTCCTTGTCCCTGCGGCCTATGCTGGGAGAGTGGGAGAGGTGCGCCATTTGGCGCGGGGTATTTCAGATCACTCCCCACTACTGTTGCACTTTGATGTCTTCCCGAGGGGGGGGGGGGGGCAGGGTAGCCCCAATCAATGCCTGGTACCTGCGCGACCCCACTATTCGAGCCGAATTGATCAAATCCTTGCAGCGGTACTTTGAGGAGAATGTGGGGTCTGTCCCTTCGGCTATCTCCCTTTGGGAGGCTTTTAAGGTAGTTCTCAGGGGGGAGGCCCTCTCCTTTATCTCCCATGCCCGGAGGCGCGAGCGGGAGGAGGTAACCCGGGTGGAGGCCGAAATTACTGAACTAGAGGGTGACCTGGGGAGCGGGGCGACGGATGCCACATTGCATGTTCTACACCTCAAGCAGGCGGCCTATAGGGCCCTCGTCACGGAGGCGGCCAGGGGCCTCAGTAGAGAGCAACAGGGGCGACTGTATGATGTGGGTGATAAGGCTGGTAAATTGATTGCGTGGTTGGACAAAAAGGAGAGAGCGAGTCGTGTGGTTCCGTTGATCGAGAGGATGGATGGTGTGTGTGTCACCGAGCCGGACGCCATTGTCTCCTGCTTCGCGGATTATTTCCGCGAGGTGTATTCCCCGGTTTCTCCCTGCTCGGAGGAGGATTCCCATGCCCTGCTTCGGGACATCGCGCTGCCCTCCCTTTCGGTGGAGGACAGGGATTCGCTGGACGCTCCTCCCACCTCGGACGAAATTGCCCTTGCTATCCGCTCGGTCGCATCTGGCAAGGTCATGGGCCCCAATGGTATCCCTATCGAGCTGTATAAGCTGCGACCGGATGTACTGGCGCCCCACCTGCGCGCGATGTTCCTGGCGGCCCGCTCGCGGGGTTCCCTTCCGCCGGACCAGCGTCTGGCCACGATCGTGGTGATCCACAAGGAGGGGAGACCCCGTGAGCGGGTCACATCCTATAGGCCTATCTCGCTCTTGAACGCGGAGCCCAAAATCCTCGCCAAGGTGCTGGCCAACCGGCTGGTCGGCGTGGTGGGCGATTTGGTCCACCAAGACCAGTCCGGCTTCATACCCCATCGTAACACGGCCCTTAATCTGCGACGCTTCCACGGGGTGCTCGCGCGTGTCCCGTTCGTGCGGGAGCCGGCCATCTTGGCGTCCTTGGACGCCACCATGGCGTTTGATACGCTCGAGTGGCCATACATTTGGGCGATGCTGGCGAAGTTTGGCTTCGGACCGGGCTTCATCAGCTGGGTCAAGTTGTTGTATTCCGGCCCATTGGCGCAGGTGGTGGTGAATGGACGAGTTTCGGCTCCATTCGCACTGGGACGGGGCACGCGACTGGGTTGCCCCCTGTCGCCTCTCCTGTTTGCACTGGCCCTGGAGCCCCTGGCGGAGTGGCTGCGGTGGCACCCTTCTATCCGTGGTCTCCGCTGGACCCCCGAGCATGAGGACCGTGTGTCCCTCTACGCTGATGATATCCTTCTATATCTCGCCTCCCCGCGTAAATCGCTGATCGTCCTAGTTGATGTTTTGCGCTCATTCGGTCGCAACTCAGGCCTCGTCATCAACTGGGCGAAATCCTGTGTATATGTGCTTGCCGGGGAGGCTCCGGTCCTTCCACGGGACTGTCCGATCCAGATTGCCTCCCAGGGGTTTCGGTACCTGGGTATATATATTACTCTGGACCCGGAGGCCCGCTACGAGCGGAATTTGCTGCCCCCCCTCCAGCGCTTGAAGGAGGACGTGGTGCGTTGGCGGCGTCTGCCGCTTTCGCCGCTCGGCCGAGCGGCCTTGTTTAAGATGATGTCGTTGCCGAGCTTTCTGTACGCCCTCCAGAACACTATGGACTTGGTCCCGGCGCGCTACTTCCGGGAGGTGGAGAGTTTGCAGCGTCGCCTGTTCTGGGACGGGAGGCCACGTATTGCCTTGGCTAAATTGACGCTCCCGTGGTACGATGGGGGGGTTGCCCTCCCGGATATTAAACGGTATTACTGGGCCTCCCAGCTAGCTGCGATTAATCATGGCCTTTACGGGCCCGCCCTGAACCCGGCATTTGAAATGGACAAGATGCTCCTGCCCGGTGGCGACTACAATCGAGCGCTCTACTCTGGCGCGCCGGACCCTCGCCTGACGGGACCGACGCGTGTCATGGTGCGTGTATGGCACGCGGCTAACGCAGCTATGGGGTGGAAGGACCGTTTGACCCGGGCGTCACCGCTATATGCGTCCGCGAGGTTGGGATCCCTGTGGACCTCGAAGGGCTTCGAGAAGTGGGACACGATCGGCATCAGCACAGTGGGAGATTTCTGGACGAGGGGGGGATTCAAAACTTTCGAGACGCTGCAGACGGAGTTTCAGTTGCAAGGCAGTGAGTACTTTCGGTACTTACAAGTCCGCCACGCGCTGGGCTCCGTCTTCCCGGATGTCGCGTCCATTCCGGAGTCTTCCCCCCTGGAGGACAGAGTGCTGGATGGCCATGTCCCAGACAGCACGATCTCCCTTATATATAAAAAACTGATCAACGACCGATCGGGCCTGCTGACTGGCCTCCGCGAGGCCTGGGTTGCCGATGGGCTGGAGTTGGACGACGAGGACTGGATTTCCGCGGTGGCCTCTCCGAAGGAGGTGGCCATCCCGGCTCGCCTTCGCTTCGTCCAGCTTAAGATCCTCCACCGGGTTTACGTGACGGGGCCAAGGCTTCTACGTATGGGCTTTGCTGAGGATGGACTGTGTAAGCGTGGCTGTGGTGCTTTGGCAACTTTCTTGCATATTCTGTGGGAATGCCCAAAGGTGGAGCGATTCTGGCGTGGTGTGCACGAGGTCCTGCGAGTGGTTACGCGTGTCGCGCTGTTGCCTGAAGCGAGGAGATGCTTGCTGAATGTGTGGGAGCCGACTGACTACTCGGTTCCGCAGACGCGGTGGGTGACTCTGGGATACATGATAGCCAAGCGTGACATTGCTCAATTGTGGGGATCCCAGAGGCCCCCGGCGGTGTCGGCCTGGAAAGAACACATGGATTGGTGTATGTTTCGTGAAAAGGTGGTGTATGTTGCGAGGGGTAAGCCTGGGGCGTGGGTGAAAATCTGGGGCCCCTGGAACGCCTATCGCGGGGGTATTTGCGAGCCGCCACTGCTGCCGGCTGCCTCACCAGCTCCGTCCCCCTAGGCGACCCCCTCCCTCAGCCATGGGCACGTGGTTCCCCAGTCCCTGATCTGTTCTCATTCCCCTCTTCAGAGTTTGGCGATTGGTTGGGGTCCCCCACTTAAGGAGCGCGTGCTGTCACTTGGGATTGCGGGTTGCCTTGCGGGTGTGGTTTTTTTGTGTTGTTGTGTTTCGACAAAAGGAAACCGTATTGTGGGTTTGGAGTTATGTGGCCTGCACTACTGATATCTCCTGACATACCCCTTTTGCACCGCCAAGAGATTTTTCTGTATGTATGTCATATGCTTCTGCCACTCTAGCGGCCGGCCAGACGGTTGTAGGCCCATACCTGTAACTATTTGAGATTGCAATAAGCGGTTTAAAAAAAAAAAAAAAAAAAAAAAAAAAACTGCAGGTTTCAGCGGATGTCAAAATTTGATATATATTAAGGTCAACTGGTTAGTTTAGACATTCTTGAGTCATACCAGGCGTATTGTTGGAGGAAAGGAGAAAAAATCCAGTCTTGTGAGGGTTTATTTGAGTTCCATTTAAGAAATCTAGGATCCACTATTTGCAAGGCAGGGGGTAAAGCGTTTGTCTGCACACTAAGCACCGCTGTTCATCATCAACATATTGGGGGAATTGTTTCAGCTGACAAAAGGGACAAACTGTCTAGATGGGAGTCGAGCTCTTCAGAACTGGACTCCCATCTAGACAGTTTGTCCCTGGAGGAAGTGGGGCGTGTCCAGAACCAAAATGGGAAACTTTTCTTAGAGAATATGGAACTAACTAAAAATATTTGCTCTCTGTTTTTGGAGAGTTTAAGTGGTTTAAGTGGAGCCAATCGAGATCAAAGAAAAGCTCTAGTTGGTCAAGCATATTCCAAGTGTCTTAAATATATGCTTTTACTTCAGAGTACGGAACTTCTTAAAAATGTAATGACGATTTATTTATAGAAAATAAAAAATCAAATCTAGTGAAGAGTTTCTTAGCTGCCAAACCAGCAAATTCAAAGGCTGTCTGGCAGGAAGTTCAGATGTTTCTCAGCCAGAGTGGATGGTGATGCTTGCACAAAGGGAAATCTGCTGTATGCTAATTCCTTGAAATATTTAAAACCACATCTGACAAGCCAGCTGTTAGGTTTTGGGATGACCTTCATAGCTAGTAAAATTGAAACGTTTATCTCACCATTGAATGTTAGACGCTGGAGGCAGAAAAGCAATCCTATCACAATGAGAATAAGATTACCCTTCCTACAATTATTCATACCGCTAGTGTAACTGTTTGTGCCATGATCCAACGTTAGGGGTGAATGTATGCAAGAGATAACAGTCATCTAACTGCATAAGACAGAAATAATGACTCATCACATCACCATGAACGATCTTAAGTGTTAGCAAGCAAAAATATTTTGATAACTTGCACGCTAAACTCTGTGTGAATGGCATATCAAAGTTCAAATATGGATATTAAAATAAACCAATTTTAATAAATAACAAAATTATTGTACATTTTTCAACTAACTGCAAGTGGAAATTTCTTAGCGGATTACTCAGAAGTACTTGGGTCTTTGGTAGTACTTAAAGTTATTCTCTACCACAGTGCTGCTGCAACAGCTCACTGAGCTCATGTCTTAGTATCCATTTCAATTTTTAATTTAGGCTGCCAATGTTGGTGTACAAAAGGTCAAAAACCAAACACAAGAAATTTTGGTGCAGAGAGTGGTGCTCGCCTATGCTGGTGGAATGAGGAGGCTCTTCATAAACTTGTGAAGAATTTATCAGCAGATGGGTAGCAAGGAGAACAGTGTTCGTGAGGGAGTATACCCACAGATTAAGGAACAACATAAAGAGAGGGAAAGGTTTTTCACAGAAATTCCTTTCTTGCCCAAGAATTTAAGAAGCTATGTCTTAGGAGGAGTTTTGGAAGACGGAGTTCCTACCAGGGAAGTTAAGACTTCCTTGCCTCCCTCAGATCTGGTATGAGATAAGGGAGGCAGAAATATGTACAGTGTACGAGAAGGACAATCAATGCAATAAATCTGGGCCAGTGCCCAGTTCCAAACATGTGCTACAAGACACTCCAGATATGTAGATAGCTTCTACCAATCAATTTGAAGTATTCAAGTAAAAAATGAAGTCTTGCTCTTCTACATATTCCATAATAAAGTATGCATAACAATTCAACACTAATGTAGTTGCAGAGACACTGCAAAAAAATAGGCTTCAAAGCTTATCACACTAAATACAAAAAGTTCATCTGTGCAGTGACACAATCGTATTCCTTTTTCAGTGAGATTTACTCTCATCTTTTGATGTGCTGATTTTAAAGCAGTATTTGAAAAATAACATTTTGTCTAAAAAATACAAACACATTCCGACCTCTTCTGTTTTCCGACGCAGTACAGCCTCTTGTTGTCTTTTCTGAGCTTCCAATAGTCTCATTTGATTCTATTAACAAAAAAGCAAGTCTTATTAAATTAACTATGTTTTCAATTCATTCCACTAAAATACATTCAGTTACATGTTACAATTGCTTACTAACATTTCTGTACCTCAAGTAAATGTAAAACTCTATCAATAAAATCGCAGGTGACAGCTGCATAAATTATTGTTTATAAGCTATAAAGAAATAAACAGTCATACAGGCAATATTTCATTTGCGTTTTGACACTGCAAAAAAACATTTACCTTTCTTGGATGAATGAAAGTGGAGATATTCCATATGCTAAAATGGTGAGGTTATGCTCCATATACAGCATCTTTCATCCTACTTCGTATATTTTGGGGTATGTTATTATTTTAGTGCATAAGGACATGCACAGCCATGAAAGTGCCCAGAATACCGTTTAGAGTCAGCAGAATGGACACACCGTATGTACGAAGATCAGGAATGAGGTGATATACTCAAATTGACATACGCCAGAGATCTAATGGGCTGCCATGAGGAACCCCCAACCCTGAGGTGTGATAACTGGTTGATAGAAATACCTTAAGACCCTATCCAAATATCATTAACATCAGTATACATGTGTGTACACTGTATATAAAAGATAAAACAGTGGTTACCCATTACTGCACAATTACTGTGTTCTGGTATTACATGTAACATACAACTCACATCAAGAAGTAGCAGAACACTGCAGAGAACATTGGAACGGGATTTAAGAAACCAAAATACATTAAGTAATATGTAAATGGACATCAATGTACATTGTTCATTTTTACAGGCACTAAGCAGAAAGAAAATGTGTCATACAGTAGTAAGAACAAAATGAAGGCGCCAAAGAACAGCACTTTGGCGACGAGACATCTCGACACACAACATTCATCCATCCATCCATCACGTCAACAGAATCCCATTACAAGCTTTGCCACAAAAGCTTGTGCTGCTTAAATGACAGTCTTAGTTCTCCAGAAATACAACTGGAAAGGGTCTACCACATTCTTGTATCTTGACTTTTCAAAAAGCATCTCAATGTAATTTCACAAGGCCTGAGTAGTCTTACAAGCAAGTTGTGGTATTTCACCTATAGTCACAAACATATTTTACAGAAAAATATCGAGAAAGGTAATTCTAAGCTTTCCCTATAACAGATTACTAACAACTCATTTTATTCCATGCCAACCAATGAACCTGAACTTACAACCTGTTGTAAGACAGTACCTATACTTTTTTTGCAAGAAATAGCAAGTCCTTGGATGTGTTTTGAGGTTGCAGGTAGGCTCCTATGTCTAATGGGTGCTAATTACTCTAATTATTGTTTATTTTTGACATTTTTCCCTGGGATACCTACACAACTTAAAAAGAGGGGCCCCTCAAATATACACATCATGACTACACTGCACATTGAACTGAAAAAATGCTTATGTTTTGCATAAAAACCAGGATAATAATATTTTGCAAACAAATAAAAAAAAGTGGTTGTCCTACATTTTCTCTGTTTAGAAGCAGCTGTCAAGGAAAGTGCAGTAGTCAATTGGCCCCAGTAGATTTGCAATGATTATTTTAGATGATGTCTTTCTTTCGAAGCTGCACTAGATAAAATGCTCACTCAACCTTCTAGCTAATGTAATTGCTATCACATATGTGTCTCCAATGTTAAACTAGGGAAGGAGCAGCGATATGTAAATGGAAACAGACGGAACAATCAACTATGCCCATAAAAATGTGGGTCCTATTTTTTTTTTTTTTAATTAAAGGGACAGACACATACTTAATCAATGGCACTGCTTTTGAGCGGAGTAATTATCATTAACAATCAGCACTTCCTAAGGTGATTGAATATACAGTTTCCTTTATAGAATGTAAAGGCTTACTCTAAATCCATGAAATATTGTAAATTACAGCCTACCTTAAGCCTATGATGGGACAAAATCACAAATAGTAGAAACTCAAGGTGAGATCCGATCACTCTTTCTAAGAGTTCTCCAGTGACTCAACCTTAATCATAGTCCAGCAAAGGAATATGATGTTCTACAACTACCTCCATATAGGATATCACCAACTTATTTTGACATTGTATGCCTCAGAAATCTGAGCTGCTCCAAAGACAACATAAAGCTGAAGAATGCTTCGATTAGGATGGTGATTTTCACTTGAACCGGTCTGAAAATCATATACTCCTAATCCAAAATGACACAATCAGAATCTTGGTGTTCCTAAAGTTTGCATGGAGAATCAAAAGGGTGTTAAGCATTAAACTAGGTCAAATACCCTAGATAATGACAACATGTTTTAAGAGCAAAATTAGAAACATTTGTTCTTACTATACCTGCCAAACAGATTCAAATGGAGCACAAGAACATGTAGTCAGAGATTCCACAGAGCACTTGTGGGATGCTGAATGCATATGGCTGAGAGGATCTGATCCTGTAATTCTCTCCTCTGTAAATGGGCTGGGGATAGCGTTGAAAGTTTAACTGCATAATCCAGTGTGTGAAAATAATGTGGCAGGTGTTATTTATTTACAGAGGCAGGATTTAACATCTGATCTCAAAAGACAATAAGTAGATATGACCAGGCAAAAAACCAATGACCACATTAATGGCTAGAGGAAATCCCTTGTTCACAGTGAACGATTTTAATTATCTGGGGTTTTCCATTAGCAGTACAGAGTCATGGAACTAGCAGTTTAGAAATTCTTGTTTAAAGCTCAAGATAGCCGTGGGTGCTTTACTCAACCTGCCACAGGGCACTGTATCTCCAGTTCTGAATATTTATAATGCTCAGTGAAACATTTAGGATTTAGGAAATGCAGGGATGCAATATTTTATCTCAAACTTTGAAATACCAGTAAAGTTTATCACAGGGATTGTATTGTGCATTTTTAAAAGCAGCGATGAGATCCAGCAGAACGATGGAGGGTTAGATTTTATCCTTGGAGGGATAGGAAACTGATTGATGTAATAGGCAATGGAAGGAGGTGACATACGGGGGGGCCTTTTCCCGAATTTATTTACATTTTTCTAATGCATTATATATTTTTTTATTGATGTTTTCTCAATGTATTATCTTTTATGGCTATTTTTGTGCCGAATAATGCAAAATTGGATTGGACAATAGATATGACAGTAAGCAGATACACACCTAAAGGTACATACACACCTAAAGAAAAGGTTTTGAAAAAGTATTCTGATATATAAAAGTAGACTTCTCTTTATAGAACGAGCATGACTACCCCCACCGATTGTCCAACCCTGACAGAAAACTATAATTGAATATAGTGTATCTTTGTCACTGTGTTTTTTGGAAAACTTACATCTCGCTTCCTTTGCTCTTTTTTAAGCTGAGAAATTTCTTGATTTCTTCTAGAGTCCATCATTCTGGCCTTTTCTTGATCCTCTTTCATTTGTTTCATCAAACGAACCTATGAAATATAACAGTATAATTTTATCAATTCTGTACTTTAGTTTCCTTTACATTCAATTAAACACTGACAATTATTTGTATGTTTAGGTCATCGTTATATTGCAACCATTTTTACCAGTCATAGTTTTTGCAGTTTTTAGCTATACCTTTGTTTTCTTCATTTCTGTCACTTCTTGCTGCAGTTTCCGCATCTGTTTTTCATATTGGGACTGGTTTTTTAGCAGCCGTGCATGTTCTTTTTGAGCAGCATTTAACTTTTGCAGTTCTTTATTCATCATTTGAAGCTTCTTTTCATATTCTACCTTAATTTTTTTAGTTTTTTCTTCCGTGCAAGACTCCATTGAACCTGAAAAACACAAGCATAGATTCATTCTTGTAAGTTATTTTAAATAAAGAGTCCTATACACTGTTTCTGAGCGCAATCCAATTCCCTTTTGTAATTTGTCAGGCTCGCTTTTCGTTCTTAAAATAGGCATGAACAGAATCAGTCTCAGAGGAAAATAAAGTAGGTCACTAAATCACAATATCTACTCTGGCTTCCCTTGAGTAAGCTATCTGCTTTATGGTGAAATCAAACAGTAAGATGAAACAGCAACAGACAGTGTATGCTATTGTGTTGGACTTTTGTATGAGGCGTCACTGCCACAAAAGTACAGTTTTTTAATAATATGTTCAAACACACCATTGAACTTGAACAAATAAAGCCACAGAAGTAAAAACTTTTCTTTTTTTTTCACTAGCTTTGGAAAGATTCCCCCTACAATTAAGCCATTCATAACAGCTATCCTTGGCACAAACTGCTGGCAATAAGGTAACCAAATCAGAATTGTAGTTTGAAAACCTGATATTTTTAACGACACCAGATCAAACTGGTAGGTCTTTAAATCAAATGCATACCTACTAATCATAAGATAAAGCTTTAGTACTTTGAAATACTGTTTAAGTGCTGTTACAGGAAAACTAAAGCTGTAAGAAAGGATGCAATTGTGCAACTCTGATTGTTTATAGTGCTTAGACTCTCTAACAGTATTTTACATGTCTGAAGAATGTTGTCAACGTGTTAATTACATTTACTTTCAGAAGAATGTATGAATGAAAAGAGGGGAGAAAAATAAAATAATGATTTAACAGGTAGCAAATCAGTTCTTGAGCATATCTAGAGGAAACGAGTATCTAATAATAAACCCTTTCTGAAAGCAAATCAAATAATATTGGTCGCTGTTAAGATTATAGTATTGATAAAATTATCACTATTAAGCACTGAGCAAAGAGAAGAAACAAATCTATCATGCCGTAACAGAATTGAGACCATGTTCTTAAAATGTGCTCCACAAATGATATTGAATGAAAGCCTGATGATTCTGCATGTTACAATAAGGAGGTAACAGAGCAGTGACAAGCTGACACTGGTTTATCAATGCATATTCATTCTCTTGATCCATTAATGCTAGCCTAAAGCAACAAGTGCACCTCACAATTTAATCGATTAAATACATGAGATATTGCTTGTTACTTAGAAGGCTGCTTTCAGACTGAGCACGGAGGCGGTAGGGTTGCATTGGTTAACAGTCCAATATTTTACAAAGGTCAAATTGTATGACCTGATAAATGAAGCACACAAGGGAAATGCTTTCATAAAAGACAAAGTGGCTCAGCAGTGCACTGATATCCTGCTAGCTTCAGTAACGTATTCTATTGTAGAATAAGGAGATTTTAATGGTCCATCCAATAGATTTCCTGTAATCTCTTATGAATTACAATAATAAATCTCCAAAAACTACATTTATGATAATATTTTACATCAACATATTTTCTTTAGTGATATCAACACTTTCATGATTTTATGGTGTACTGTTTGCGAGCAGCATTTTATTATACACTTCAACATGACAAGGGTGGGTGTTGTTCTACCTGATCCGGATAGCCTGGAGGGAAATCTGTATAAAACGGAGGATCCCCTGCCCCCAAAGGTGGAAGATTGGGTCAAGGCAGCCATTAAAATTGCCCGTTTAGATCAAGCAGTGGTGGAGGGGAACAACCTCAATATTTGGCTTGACTTTCTGACATGGAGTAGAGCCTTGAGTTTTGATCATCTTCCCTTGGTCCAATGATTACACCATGACACCAACAATGGTGTGGATCTGGTAAGATTTGCAGACCGAAGCGAATGCAGAGGCCGCACGGTGCACAGGTAAGAAGGGCGGCTATATAAAGTATTGCAGACGCTTTTTGGTGATATGAGTATTTAAATAAATAAAATAAAAAATAAGAGAAGGGTGGGTGAAAGGAATTAAGTTGCATATTTCTGCTCTCCTAGATTGAATTCTTCATCACCCAGTTGTCTGGTTTTATTTGAATTAATAAAATAGTTCCATAGGGCAGATACGCAGAGGCATGGCTTGCTACATGATATTGCATTATAAAACTGATTAATGATGCCTGGTGCATAACTGGACTGGAATGCAATGTTGGTAGATCTCACGGCTTTTAGAATAACTATAAAGTCAGAAAAATAAATGTAGTCTAATTACAGGTAGATGGTGTACGTCTTTTAGGACATTTTACATTTTTCTGCATACTTGCACTCTGGGAGTAAGCAACAACGTCATGCTGCTATGTTGGTCTTTGGTGACCCCTTGACCAATCAAGTGGCTTCAGAGTAGATCCAGATTTCTTTTTTTACCACTAGCACTAGATTTCATCTTTCGATGCGAGCATTAGAGGCACACATACACTGGAAATGATGCCACAGGCATGTAGGGCACCTCCAGGCCAGGTCTGCCCAACATTTTCCTAGTCCGCACTAAGGAGAAGTCAGATGAGCAAAACAACAAAGGTATAAACACACAGCTCAGCTCAGAATTTGCAAAGAAAGGAGGTAGGTGGGCATTAGCATTCTGTGAGAGCAGTCATACTGATAGAAAGAACTTTACCAATTGTAAGTAATGTGTGCTTCAAACAGCTTTCTGCAAATTACTTCTATGTACTTCTTTCACAGCAACTCTGCATGAGGTGAATGAGGAATCAGAATGGGTTCTAGACCAGAAATATTTGTAGAAATACTTGCCTAGATGGGGAATTAAGTCTGGTCTGATCACACAGACAGCAGTGTTTCACTAGTAAGTAAGCTTTGTTTGGTTAATTAAAACTGCAACAATGCTACATATAGATCTTTAAAACTATATTGATTAGAATATACAACCATACAATACATATAACCTTCAGATTGTATCAAGTAAAAAGATTAAAATCGTGATTCAATACAATACATATGTTCCATCTTCTCTGTAAACTTAATTTAGTTAAAACCTACATGTAAAATATTGATTATGATGAGAAGTGTGTAATCATTCCTGGCTGTATTATTTAGAGGGCAAGTTCGCAGAGCTTTAAGAACTTTACCAACTTACAGTTCATTGAGGGTCTGACGGGTTGAGACGCTGTAAAATGGCAGCCCTCTTGGTTTAAAATCAGACCTCAAAGTGACACATGCAGGATATAAATATGGGCAAATGCAAATCAGGTGAATATAATTCTCTTTTTTATGACCACAGAGTCTGCATGCTGTGGGGCCATTGTATTTCCAACTAGGTTAGCCTCCCGATGTTGGTAGCTGACCGAACCGGAGGCCATTAAGCATTTCTTTAAAAATGCTGAAAATGTAAGACTTACGTAAGGTGCTTGTTTTAGAGACACATAGTTATGGATTACCATCCATGCATGTGCTTGCTGGCTGAACGTGTTTTTGTCTTGTAGGAGGGATTTAGGTTTTGCCATTTTGTTAATGATTTGTCTAACGGATGTAAAAGACAGGTTTTTGTGCCATAATTCCCCCTTCTGATAGTTTGGAGTGCTTTGTGAAAATAATTGACTATATGCAGGCATTCTGTATTTTTCCAATTCAATCCATAGTGCTTTATCAATTGGTGAATGTTCAGAATTTAGTTTTATTTTGTACCAACTTTTTATGGTTGAATGCATCCTCCCAACTGACTCATTAATTAGCCCAAATTCTAACCGCACCTGTGCCGGTGATGCATTTTTGGGTAGTTGAAAGACCAGTTTATAAGTGGCGACATGTAGTTTATTTAAATCTATTGAGTCTTTTCCATGTAAAGTGACGTTGGTGTAAGATATTGTTGGCAGGAATCCAGCTGATATCACGGATAGCAATGGTTTAAAGGATAGGCATTCCAGTTTTTTTGACCGAAGTACTGAATGCAAATGTTAGCGCACCGGCCCTTTTCTTCTGCTCCTGTTGGTTGAATCTGTTATCTAAGTAGACACTAAAGTAATATACAAAAATTGAACGTTTACTTTGAAATTGATGTGCTTAACATTGGTCAGCCGTACTGCCTTCTGCTTATATACTAAAGTAATATACATGCTTCTGCTTCACACATCTAACACATTCAAACACCTCTGGATGAAGTTGTCATACCTCTCAGTGAAAATTCCCACAGTAGTGGATTTCCCTGCTAACTCATAAATACAAAAATATCCAACAACATATAGTCTGCTAACTTTAATTGGTCTCTCAAACAAGACAAAAATCCTCTTGTCTAAAAAGCAGATGATCTGTGAATGTAAGGGCTTAGAACTCTCCTAGCATATAACTTCTCCTGCTCTTTGGAGGGAAGGGAAGAAGGATAAAACAAGGGAAGAGAAATTGCTAAAGAATTTAACACCTGAAATGTCATGAGCTCCCTTCCCTGTACTGGATTCCGGAGTTCTGAAAGATATGGGAAGTATGTACCTTTCAACAGGGAATTTCTTGGATACCGTGTGGAACGCTTTGTATTGAGATAATTCAAATACCTAACTCTAGATTCTATCGCAGACTTTACCCTTCAATCCTTTTTTGTATATCTCTTAGTAGCATCCCTTTTAAAATCTTCTAAATTGAGCGAAAGGGACAGTTCATTCAGACAAATCCTTTTATCTCTTGCCCAACACAGATTGCTACGACAAATTTCTTCCATACAGAACAATGACACTTCTGCTTTTGTACAAGCTTGCATTATATGCCAAAAGCATACATTTGCTGCCATACAAATCCAGGACGTCAAGGACATTTCTACATGGATTGCTTGTACCATGGACGATGGGGGGGGAAGGTTTAGAAGATTTTTAAGACCAGAGCCCTTCATTTTATTCTAATCATGTCTCAAACTGAGGCTTATAATTTCCAAGCCATATAACATTTGAGGGGGGCCATAGTCTTATAGGCCATTATTACTGGGGTTATTAAGGCCTACTGTATTCACTCTTATATTTTTTTAAAACCTCCCACAGATGTCAGTGCTCTAGTTCTTACACAGTCTAAATGGATTTTCCATTGTAATTTCTTTTTGAACACCATACCAACGTACTTGTATGATAATGTTTCAACAAGCCTTTGCCCAATAGATCACTTATATGGTTTTGTGTTTTTCTCCTTAACCAATATAGTTGTTTTGTCTGTATTTATTATTAGATCATTTGCCTTAGTTGTCAAAAGCTTGCAGTTTTATTTTTAAACCCACCTGACTCACATCTAGAATAACAAGAGCATCCCCATACAATACAAATGGTATGTGATGGCCTCCCATCTCTGGAGAGAGAGTGTCCAAATGCATAGAGGACAATGCAGAATGCTTCTCAGCAAGGAAACAAATTACCTTGTGGTCAATCACTAACATTCAATTGGACCAAATTGGTTAAGGTTAAAAGGAAAAACAAATACAGATGTCACTGGACTATCAATGTTCCCAGCATCCATTGGTCAACATATTTTGGTCTACTTGAGAGGCCAAATAGGATCAAGCCTTTTTCAAGAACTGAGGTTCCCTAAAACAATTACCCCTACACTAAAACTAACAATAAGTGAACCATTTAGAGTGAAGGATGTGAAATTAAAATACAGTAGGGTGGCTTTAAATATCACATGATGATTATGCTCACCATGCTTATTTATAAACCTGTATCACTCTAAATGCTAAAGGGTATAGATCACATGGAGGGAGCGCTAAGGTGCTTCTGTGTAGTCAAACATTCTTCATGAACGGGTACCAGTATGCCCAAAGTGGCTTCAGCCCCTTTAAGTAAAATAGGCCTTTGAGACCACATTAGAAAGAATAGATGGGTTCATTCAAAGCAACAAAAAAAATGAGGAGCAAATGAAAAGGCTTGAAATTCATTTACCACTGTAGCTCACGTAATGACTAAGAAAGCAGCTTTAGACAAAAGCTCAAAGAACATGAGTGCAAGTCCAAATTGGGAGCTACTAAAAGCTTAAGTGGAAACTTATTCAATGGACCCTTAAGAAGCTAACAGCTAAAGAATACTTAAACAATAAGCTTTCTCTAGCAAACAAACATGCCAAATAACCTTTGTGTGCCTTTGCTAGCTTACACAGGAGAGATATTCTCCTGGAGGCACCAAGAAGAAAAGTAACAACAATCTACCTGCATAAACGGTTTTAAGCGGGACACTATACTCGCAAACCTTTTACAGTGAATGAGGACTTCTTAAAGTCAGCCTCAAGTTCCATCTAGAAGATTTAATGTTGCTACAGGTAGACGGATAAGTGCAAAAGAAGATATTTGCGCTCAAAAATTAGATCTTAAAACTGCAGAATATGGGAGAGAGTTGTCATTTTGAAATATTTTTTACCTGCTTATTCAAGAACTTAAGGACTGAAACTGGTCTTAAAGCCTATCATTCTTTGGGAATATAAAAAACTTTCTGAACAGTGACTTCCTCCAATAACACAGCAATCTCTGCTGTGTGGGGGAAATCAAGAAGAGTTGAGGGGGAACATGCGGTGGCCTTGTAATGAAAGGAAGAGAGTAACTGTTTCAAATAATCTGTAAGACTCATTGGCTTAATGTGATCAACACCCATCTTCTAAAAAAATCCTTCACTTGTTCCTCAATTAGAGACACAAATGTCTTGACCTCTAGAGTTTAGAAGAGGTTTTAATGTATCCTGTGTGGTGGGGGAAGATTAGAAAATGATTCAGTTGGCTTCCCTCCATTATAACCCCTGTTCCTTTAACATTCAAAATATTGTCGTTGAGGGGCCTGAGGTTGTGTGGGCCCGTGGGGATCATAGATGTAGCCTTGAAAATGTCTGTATTGTTGATGCCACTTTCTCGAAGAACATACAACATCTACAGCTCTTGCAGTAGTCTTTCTTATCTTGAAACTCTTAAGCGAGTTGCCAGCTTTTCGCCAAAAAGCATATGTTTAAGTTGAGCCTTACATTGCCAGAAAACACGATTTAATTCATCTAGACATATTAGTGTAAAAGTAGACCTATTCCCACTTAATGTGCAACCACATCTGAAAGACCCAATCTAATTTGCACAGACTGTTTCACAGCCTACTTTCCATCCTATTTCTCAGCCTCCTTTCCATTCTGTTGCACAGCCTCCTTTCCATCCTGTTTCACAGCCGCCTTTCCAGCCTGAATCATGAAACCAAAGGAATCGATTGCACACCAGAGTCACCATCTCCTAAAACCAAGCATGTATCTGGCAAAGTGAAAACTGAAATTAATAGCTTGACAGCCGTCCTTCCTTGGCACAAATACCTTCATATCTAGAGCATCCAAAGTCTTAAACTCTGAAAATAACGGTGCAGGTGGAAAAGTGTTTTGTTTCAACTTCTAGCAAGACGCCAGACTCTCAGGAGTCAGGCATGAGGCAAGGAAAGGAGGCTTAGAAGAAGCAAGCCTTTTACTTTCTGGAACCTACTTTGGCTACAGCAGAAGTAAAATGTGTTTTTCCGCATGATTCCCTTAATGAAACGTAGCATGGCTTCATTATTTGGAAACAGATTCCGAGGCAAAATTTATAAAATCTCAGTAAATAAGATACAGTGAGGTTCATTCACATGTATTTGACACTCAATGGCCTCAGCAGCTCTCTTTATGACATTGGATTATTGGTATGCTCTGCTTTTATTAGTCTCTCATATGAGTAAGGAATATGCTACTTACCAGTATGCATCTGTTCTTGGCATGTAGAGCTGCAGATCTACACACTGTGCATAAATCGCCATCTGGTGTTGGGCCCGGATGTTTGCACTTGTTTTTGTCTTGGAAAGTCTTTGGAAGTCACAAGGTATGTGATTCCTCCTTTGGATCATAGTGTGCATGGGCTTCGGCTCCATCCTCAGATTGTTTTTCGCCAGCAGGGAAATGATGGACCTTAGTAAGAAACAGGGAAGAAGCCCATGTGTGGTGTGTCTAAGTAAGATAATACTGGAACAGAGAAAGGTAGCCGGGGAGGCGGGTGGGCGTGTGTAGATTTGCAGCTCTACGTGCCAAGAACGTTCGAGGCATATGAGCTGCAGATTACACACTGTGCATAGATTGTAAAGGAGTATCCACCCCTAGTGGCGACCACCAGTATCTGTTGCAGTAGTTTGAAATAGTGTTTTGAGTACAGCCTGGCCCACACTAGCTTGTTGTTTAGTTTGCACATCAACACAGTAGTGTTTAGTTAATGCGTGTGGTGTAGACCATGTAGCTGCTCTGCAGATATCATCTAGAGGAATGTTTCCTAAAAATGCCATTGAAGCCCCTATTTCTCGTGTAGAGTGGGCTTTAGGAGGGACAGATAATGTATGTTTTGCTTTATGGTAACAAATCTGTATGCATTTGACAATCCACCTAACTATCCCAGATTTTGATATGGGGTTGCCTTTGTGTGGTGGTGAGAAAGGCACGAATAATTGTTTGGTCTTACGAAAGGGTTTTGTTCTCTCTATGTAGTATAGTAGTGCTCTTTTGACATCTAAGGTGTGAAGAGCTCTTTCTGCAACTGTTTGTGGCTGCGAGAAGAATACAGGCAGCTCTACAGATTGAATGAGGTGGAAGAGAAAAATGACTTTAGGGAGGAATTTAGGATTGGTCCGGAGAACAACTTTATTAAGATGCATCTGGAGAAAGGGTTCTTGAATGGTTAGTGCTTGTAGTTCACTAACTCTTTGTAGAGAAGTAATGGCTACAAGGAAAGCAGTTTTCCATGTTAAGGATAGTAGCTCACATTTATGTAAAGGTTCAAATGGAGGCCCCATTAGTCTTGTGAGAACAATGTTCAAATTCCACACAGGGGAAGGTGGCACTCAGAGGGGAATTATTCTTTTGAGTCCTTCCATAAAGGCCTTTATGGCAGGTACTCTGAAAAGTGATAGGTGTTGTCTATTTTGTAGATCTGCTGCTATGGCCGCGATATGTAGTCTGATGGAGGTATAGGCTAGGTTGCATCTTTGGAGGTGTAGTAAGTAGCCTATGATGTGGTGGATAGACGCATCTAGGGGATTAGTGTTATTGTTATGGCAGTATACCACAAATCTTTTCCATTTGGCTGCATAGCATGCTCTAGTGGTAGGTCGTCTAGCTTCTTTGATGATGTTCATACAATCAGGAGGAAGGTTAAGGTAACCGAATTCTAGGATTTCAGGAGCTAGATCGCTAGGTTGAGCTGAGCTGGGTCTGGATGTTGGATTTCTCCATGGTTCTGGGTTAAGAGGCGTGGAGAGAGGTGTCGTTTTTGGTGCGGAACTACTGAGAGCTCCAGCAGTGTGGTGTACCATGGCTGTCTGGCCCAAGTTGGAGCAACTAGGATGAGCGTTAATAAGTGTTGCTGTAGTTTGCGCACCACTAGTGGAATGAGTGGGAGAGGCGGAAAAGCATAGGCAAATCTGCCTGACCAGTTCATCCATATCGCATTGTCTTTGGACAATGGGTGAGGATACCTGGCGGCGAAGTTTGGGCATTTGGCGTTTTCTCGGGTGAGGAAGAGGTCTATCTGTGGTTGCCCCGAAGTCTGAAAAAACGGTTGAAGAACTTGTGGATGAAGTTCCCACTCGTGGATTTGTTCTGTTTGACGACTCAAGAGGTCAGCTATTGTGCTTTGGACTCCCGGGACATGTTGGGCTAGGAGAAAAATGTTCTGAGGTATAGCCCACCTCCATATGCTCTGTGCAAGTTGAGAGAGCTGCAGAGAGTGTGTCCCGCCTTGTTTCTGGATGTAATACATGGCTGTCATGTTGTCGGTGCGGACTAAGACAGTCTTGCCTGATATATGTTTTTGAAATGCTTTTATGGCTAGGAAGATGGCTATTAACTCCAAATGGCTGATGTCGAGTAGTTTTTGATGAGGTGTCCACCTGCCTTGCATGGTGTGATGTATTAGGTGAGCTCCCCAGCCAGAGAGCGATGCGTCCGCTGTTATGACTATTTGAGGAACTGGCTCGAGGAACAGTCGCCCTTTGGAAAGGCTTTTGGTGTTCCACCACTGCAGAGAGCGATGGGTACGACCGTCTACCAACACCAGATCTGTTAGCTGACCTTGAGCCTGGTTCCATTGGCGTGCTAAGCACTCTTAGAGAGGACGCATCTGGAGTCTTGCATGAGGTACTATGAATATGCAAGAGGCCATCATCCCTAGGAGTTGCATGAACACTCGAGCTGGAAGAGAGTGCTGCGGTTGGAATCTGGTGAGAAGAGCTTGCATGCTTGCTATTCTGGTGGGACTGGGATAGGAGAGCACTCTTGAGGTGTCTATTGTGGCACCGAGGTATTGTTGCGTGTGGGACGGTTGGAGCTGGGACTTGGGGTGATTTATTGTGAATCCCAGGTCGTGAAGTTGTTCAATAGTGGCGTGAGTGTGTTGTACACACTGATTGTACGATTTGGCTTTTATGAGCCAGTCGTCTAGGTATGGGAAGACATGTATGTTTTGTCTTCTTAGATGTGCTGCCACTACTGGTGAACACTCTTGGTGCTGTGGTGACTCCGAATGGGAGCACCTTGAATTGATAGTGCTGACCATCCACTACAAATGTTAGATATTTTCTGTGAGCGTTGTGAATAGGAATGTGGAAATAGGTGTCCTTGAGGTCTAGAGTAGCAAGGAAGTCGCCCTGGGCAAGCAGAGGGAGAACCTGCTGAAGTGTGACCATGTGGAAATGGTCTTAATGTATATATATGTTTAGCGGTCTGAGGTCTAAAATAGGCTTTAGAGATCCGTCCTTTTTTGGTATGAGGAAATAGAGGGAGTAGATTCCCTTGTTTTGTTGGTGCAGGGGAACTGGTTCTATTGCACTCTTTTGTAGGAGGGAGATTACCTTCTGATTTAAAAGTGACAGAGGTTCTTGTGACATTGGACGGTGTTTGGTTGGGATGTTTGGGGGGGTAGATGTTAGTTCGAGACAGTAGCCTGATTGAATTATTTCGTGGACCCACCTGTCTGAAGTGATGTTTATCCAGGCTGCGAGAAACTGGTGGAGTCGTCCCCCGACTGGATTGGAATAGTCGGGGGGAAGTGGAGGGTAGTCATGGGGTAGGTGTGGAGGCAGAGCGGGAGTTGTTATTTTTGCCTCTGCCTTTGCCGTTATTTCCCCTGTAACCACCCCTTTGGTAACCTCTAGCAAAGGTGGATTGTGCGGGAGCTTTGTAAGAGGTGGAAGGGCTATCTGAGGAGTAGCCTCGATGGGTGCTTCTGAATGATGAGCGACGAAAGGATCGTCTGGGAGCTGCGATTGCAAGGCTCCCATAGATTTGGCGGTGTCTGAATCCTTTTTCATTTTTTCGAGGGATACGTCTACGTTTGGCCCAAATAAGTGTTGCTCATCAAAGGGTTGATTTAGTATAGAACTTTGGACTTCTGGTTTAAAACCGGATATCCGTAACCAGGCATGCCTGCGCAAAAGGACACTGGTGTTGATTGACCTTGAGGCGGTGTCTGCTGCATCTAGGGCACAGCGAATAGAGGTATTGGTGATAGTTTTACCCTCATGGATTAGTTCACTGGCCCTGTTTTTGTATTTGTCAGGGAGGTGCTGCATTATGGACTCAAGTTCGTCATAATGTGCCCTGTCATATCTGGCTAGGAGTGCTCGGGTGTTAGCAATGCTCCAAATGTTTGCTGCCTGTGACGCTGTGCATTTGCCGGAGGCGTCTAGGAGTTTGGATTCCTTGTCTGGTGGTGGTGCGTCACCTGATGTTTGGGAATTTGCCCTCTTCCTGGCGTTAGAGACTACTAGTTAGTCTAGTGGTGCGGCCCCTTAATGTATGGTGAGTCAGTAGAGGCAGCTTTATATTTCTTCTCTATCCTTGGGTTAATGACCCGAGCCCTGATTGGGTCTTTATATATTTCTGTTGCGTGCTTAATGACCCCTTTAAGCATGGGTAGTGTTGCGGTGGACCTTTGTGTGCTGTCAAAGGTATCCATAAGGAAATCCTCCTCTACTGGCTCTGTATGTAAAGCCATCCCGTGGTATTGAGCAGCTCATTGAAGAAGCTGGTTGAACCCGATATTGTCCTCTGGGGGGGGGGGGGGGGGGGTAAGGGACATCTGGGACACTATAATCATCCCAGGGGTCAGGGAGCCAGTAGGGGTAGGGTCCCCAAGGGGTTGATCATCTGCACCACCTTCTGCATCGTCTGATGTGTCATCATCATCTATTGGGGTAGGTGATGGTGTGGGAGAGCGGTGTGGTTGGAGAGGAGGATGAGGAGGAGGAAGAGGAGAAGGAATCCTTAATGGAGCGGTGGCAAAGTCTCTCTTCTTTGGTGGTGGACCAGGCACGGGCATGTGTAGTGATCTTTTTTTGATACTGAGCATTAAATGACCAGTCTTAGGATCCTTCATTAGAGTCTTTTGTGTTGGATCTGGTCGAAAAAGTTCATCTGTGGGAGACAGATCCATCGGTGCCGAGGGTTTCGGTGCAGTAAGTTTTTTGGGCGTCGCCTCGGTAGCGGTTCTAGTCTTGGAACCGTGTGGTTTTGCAGTGTCTTTGAGAGTTGGAACCGGGTGCTGTTTTTTCGGTTCCGAGGTTTTCTGTTTGGAAGTTTTGGGGCCTTTCGGTGGGCGGCTTTTAGTCGGCTCCGAGGGTGTTGTCGGTGCCGAAGAGCTGGTGCCGACCTCTGATGCCGAGTGCTTCGGTGTGGGAGCAGCGGTCGGCGTGGATGATGTTGAAGACGCCTTTTTCTTCGGTGCCGGAGTTGGCTTGTCGGTACTGAGGGTAGGCTGACTCGAGCCCGAGTCGCCTAAAGGCTTTACAGGCTTCTTTACCGGGCCCGAAGGCGGGGCATGGGAAGCAGTGTCTCTGCATGCACCCGGGCCCGAAGCTGGGGGTGGTACCGAAGCCTTTTTCGACATTGTGGAGGGGGTGGGTGGGTCGGGGTCGACGTCTGTACTCACGGCCCTTTGAGCTGGAGTGATGTCTTCGACGTCTGAATCGTCTGCTTCGGAGTTGCTTATGATGGCTTCCTCAACTGGACCCTTCTCCGGAACATCGACGCCCCCTCGAAAGATGTTGTCGGGGATCGAAGATGACGAGCGCGCCATTGTTTTTCGAGCTGGTCGGTCCCGGATGGTCTTTTTGGAGCGGAAGGAGGCACAAGCTGGACAGTCCCTGGCCTCGTGCTCCGGTGAGAGGCAGAGGTTGCACACTTCATGTAGGTCGGTGAGGGGAAACTTCGACCCACATCGAGGACACTTTTTAAATGGCGTCCTTTCCATGAGCCGGAGATGAGGCCCTGGTCGGCCCGAAGGCCTTTGTCGACAATCGGAATCGAAGACTTCGAGTGGAAGGGCGCGTGTGGTTGGAAACGCGATCTAAACAATACCGTCGAGATGGGAAGGATTGCGCGTTGAAGAGAAACCGTTAACGGTTCCGAGCTGGAACGCGAGAACACACCCGAGGCCGATGGCGGAAAAAAACTATCTGAGTATGGAGCTGAAGCCCATGCGCACTATGATCCAAAGGAGTAGTCACATACTTCGTGACTTCCAAAGACTTTCCAAGACAAAAACAAGTGCAAACATCCGGGCCCAACACCAGATGGCGATCTATGCAGTGTGTAATCTGCAGCTCATATGCCTTGAACACTCTTTTTCTAATTAAGTGTCTAAACGAAGAGCATTCTTGCAAATCCGGCTAGTAAAGGTGAATCTGAAAAAAGTTACAAGATAAAAACATAGTCACTGTCATTATCCAGTTTTACTGAATTATCAACAGCCATAGCACCATGATGGGATCCAAAAAGATCTTGTATCCTCAAAAAAGTCTCCTCTCTGGAAACATTGTGCATTTAAAAATATTATGTTTACTTCAAACATGAAGGATCTATTTTTCTGGCTGTAGAAAGATCGAATCAGTCATCATTGTTGTAAACGACTTCATGGGGCTGGAACTGATGTTGACACTGAAGGAAAAAGCGGCACAGCTACAGCTACTCCTCCCTCTTTTAGATGGCCTTGGGGTTCATCTGGTAATAGGCCTTACAGGGCACTAAATCATAATTTGGGCCCAACACCAAAAGCAGAGCTCTTGTGGGTCAGTAATCGTCATCTGCTTACAACATTGCTCACACTGCCTAGAAGTAAGAGGTCGTAGGAGGAAATATTGCCCCAAAAGACAAAAACCTCAACAAAACATCAATTCTTTTCCCCTCAAACAGAAACACCTCCAGATCTCATGTCAAAGAACATCGGGAAACAAGGAACAGACATCTAATATGCATCTGTGATATAACTTGAGCCATACTTGTGACTCCAGTGCTGGCGTTGAGAAGTACCATTTTGTGCAAAAGACCTTCAATTACTTTCAAAATATTTTCCCAATCTAGTTTACAGTCTGGGAAGCATTCATGAAAGTAATCTGCAGCAGCCAATGTCCATTTAAAGGCTTTATCTCCCTCCTTAATAACTGACTAAACCCTTGTTATATCATTTTTGGCTTAATAAAATAAAAAAAAAATCACCACATACTCTTTTTACAAGGCATAATTACGATTTCAATAAATGTTTAACATGACCCTATAGAAGATCTTATGTTTTGAATCAAAACATTTGATGCAAATTTCCATCAGTGTAACAAAATGAGTATCTGCACAGTAAAGTTTATCTGACTGCCACTTCTTATGCAGTTCCCTCTAGGAGAGGGCCCTCAAACTGTCGGACCAAGGGAAAGAAAATCAAATTGGCAACACAGAACAAAATAGTGGATGCAGTATTTTACCCATGTTCTGAAGTACTTGATCTCGCTCGAGCTGGGTGTCGCGTATTTTGTGCTGGAGCATCATGAGTTTCTCCTCATACTGCTGTTTCAGGGTATGTAATCTCCGCTGGCTGTTTTCAAGTTCATCTATTAGTTTCTGCTTAATGGCAATTTCACAAGTAATGTTTGCTAAATCTGCCTGATAATTTTCTATAATGAGATAAAAGAACAAACATTATTTAACAAATAAATACAGTCCAGAGTATTTCATAACACTCAAGACACAGGGACAGCATCAAATTTACAGATGATTTAGCACAGTCTAAAAAGTGGGGAAAAATGCACTCTTCTATAAAGACAAAAACAGTACAGCTAAAAAACATTCACAACTATAAGATTAATATTGCAAACATTTATGTAATTAAAACATTGTTCTAAAGAAACAATTGATTGTTCTGGACAACGGCATTAGCAGGAGAAATAATTAAAGAGATAAAAACAGTACCAATAAAATAACTATATGCCGGTAAAGACTATATTTACAAGGCAAGCTACAAAAACGTAGAAGGTGAGGAGAGGTGCTTAAGAAAGTCTGAAACCGATCTTGGGTTGCTTATGTTTTGATTCAGGGAGGATCTAGCTTGCAGTTCGGGCTGGACTCTTCCTTCTGAAGCAGAACAAAGGCTGATTTGCATTTGGCTAGGTATAATCGGAAGTGGCATGGTGAGCAAAAAAACGATGAAATGGGATGTGGCCCGAGTAATTATCAGTGGCTGAGATTAATTCAAACATTTCATCCACTACTTTTTTGTATTCAATGGTGCGATGCCCCAAGTGCAATGGTTATGCCCGAACAGTTGCTTGCTCACTGTGCCACTAACACCAAGCTGCACTGATTGCAGAGATCCAATTAGGCAAAAACAGGTCTGTGTTGCTGGTGTTCCAGTTCAGAGAGGACCTGGCTTGGCAGTTGGGGCGGGACTGTTCCTATTGAAACAGGATCACGGCTGATTTGCTTATGGCTATGTCTTAGTACAAAGTGACATACAGTAAGTTAACATGTGCATTTATAAAGCGTACGTTTACCCAGGGGTATCTTGGAGCTGAATAATAGAGGTTTATTGTTACCCAACTCAATGGTACTTATTTTATCAACCTCAAAAGGATGAAAGGCTGAGTGGACTTGCCAGGATTTGAACCGGTGACAATGAGGTCGAACACAGGCCCCTACACTGGATGCATTAGTCCACTTAGTCACCGATCCCAGCATATTGGGTGAAAAATGATGAACTGTGTTGTGGCCCCGAGTAATTACCAGTGGCTGAAATGAATTCAACCATTCCATCCAGCATTATTTTGTATTCGAAGTGGGCACGAAAGCCAGTTAGAATCTTTCTCGACCAAAGCTGAGCTTATATTTATCCAAAGTGTAACCCAATGTGAAATCGTATGGTTGGGTACTGTCTTGTCCATTTTCACTCAGGCAAAACCCACACAGCCGTGATTATCCACACTATACTGTAGTGTGCTGTCCATGTAATAAGTTACCATACCCATGTGGTCCAGCCTATGTAATTTTCCCTCTTTCTGAGCAGGGAGAGGAGCAAATAAGACTAGAATAGTGTTGGGTGGACCATAAGATAGGCAAGCAACTTTATCTGAAAAGGAACAACAGGTATGAAGAACCAGTTTGTTTGTGTAATACACTGTAAAAGGCTGTAATGATGGGTCCTGTATGAACGTCCCAATTCAGAGAATATAATTTCCGTCACTTCAGGATTAAGTATACACTCATGGCCCTCAAAAGGCAGGTGACTCTGCATGCATATGCAGATGGTGCCCACAATGTGTCACACCAGTGGTTTACACTTCTTTGATTTATCTACTTTTAAATTAATAGTATCAACACAGCATAGCTGGGGATGGATGGCTGACTGCCATTTGATTATAGTAATGTGGTTCAAAGACACCTGCTACGTTGATTTTCTAACTGGGTATAAGGAACTCATATGCTGTACCACCTGGTAGTAGGCAAATTTAATTTGATGTATCTGACTGAAATTGCCTCAAATGTTTATGGCCAATAACGCTTTTTATAATTACATGCTTGCAATCAAAAGTCAATAAAATGTTTTAGAAAAAAGAAGCACAGCTGAAGCAACTGTTTTCTCCAGAACAGACTCCTTGTTTTTTTGTTGTCTTGTTTTTCAAGTTCAGCATGTAATGAACATATCTGTTGCTAGAGTAATTACAAACGTCTTCAGGCAAGTCTGTGTTTCATCCACTTTAAGACTACTGTAATGGCTCCTGTTAACAAAAGGGTGATGTTTACAGCCGTAGCTATATTTCCCTGAGGCCACATACTGATCTACTGCAGCATATATCAAGCACAGGACTATCTTATGTAACCCAGTCTGACGCTTAGGGTACGCATTTCCTAGGGTACGAGAGAGATCGATCCTTTGCTGTCCATACCTCGGTAAGTCAAATATCACATGCTCTTCAAAACATGGCAGTGAAGGTCATCATTGAAAACAGTTCTTTAACACCATCTCCTCTGTCTAACGCAACCTGGGGCATCTGAGTCGTTTAGCACTTCATAAGTAACTCAGTCTTGATTAGACTAAACAAGATTCTATGCAAGTTATTCTAAATCGCCGATCAGGATACCCTGCATTCAGCAAGCACATGGAAGATGTTCTTAGAATTACATTCTGATTGTAGATCAGTGTATGTTAAATTTCTGCATATTTTCAGAGAAGCTGAAGTTGCTTCCTGCTTGGATCAGGGAGTGGGCTCAAGACTTACTTCCTGTGGAGTGGTCATTTCCTTTCCAATAAACTATTATTGATATTTAAATTGTTGGCAATAGCCCACTCCGTGGTAACAATGCCATTATCCAGCAGCATTCTTGAAATAA
Organism: Triturus cristatus; assembly: GCF_964204655.1. NCBI lineage: Eukaryota > Metazoa > Chordata > Amphibia > Caudata > Salamandridae > Triturus > Triturus cristatus. The sequence goes on from NC_140585.1 coordinate 1,100,296,296, forward strand.
TTCGCAGAAGATTACCAACAGTGGCAACAGAGAGCTGTGCTGAAATCAATTTTGAAAACGTCCAAGATAACCGTTTTAGAACTGTGACCGATTTACCAAGAACAATTAAAAGGTTTACAAATTGTGCAAGTAAGTGGAAACTACACAGTATTACATTTGGGGAGGGTATTCATTATTTTCTAAGGCATTTACCATCATCAAAAGTTTGAATGACACAGCTTAACAAAAACCACAGTGCAAGCCGGCAACCATTTGAAAACTACTGGCTACAAACAGGGACTTCCAATTATATGAAAATATGAACTTACATTGTAAATAAATAATTCTTTACTCAAGGAAACTACTTTAAAAGTTACATATCTCTTCTTGAAAACAGCAGGATTATGCAGTGAGGAAGAACAAGTTACCTACCTTAGATATAGCTCTTTGTGGTGTATACTCTGTTTAACCACAGACTCCTCACCTTTGAATAGCCCCCAGATTTTAAGACTGGATCTGGAAAATTTGTAGCAGTGCTCCCGCAAGCTAAAAGGTGGCACTGCTTGGCTCTATGCTGACTACATACAGTTCTGCAACTGATGGAGCAGACTCGCATGTAAACGCCACCCTTTGCATGCTGAGGTCCAGTTCTCTTTTCTCTTTCTGTGCCCTCAGACGCAGAGCGTGAACAATTGTTGCTAACAGTGTGCTGACAACTAGTTTGGGACCTTTTTAGAAGCCACTCCACAGAACAGGGAGGTGGGAGAGCAATGAAAATCTGTGTTTAGAGTATCCACCAGAAACAGCATTACCAAAGGTAACTCGTTTTTCTGCTGAATTCTTCTTATGATAGATTCCTCCTTAGAACAGATTCCAAAGCAGTAGCTCCCAGAGAAAGCAACTCTGTGGCATGGTCTCAGACCAAAAGGTCTTGCAGAACTGAGCAGACGGGGAGTCCTTCATGACGCCCATGTCACAGCCTGGCAGAAATCAAGGACAGGTCCAACTCGCACCAATGCAATCGTAGCTGCATTGGCGGAATAAGCTTTCAGACTTGAGGCGGGGCTGCTTCTTTGCCAGTACAAAGCAGATATTAATGCAGAGGACTATTTGCTTTGACAGGGTCTTATTCAGCATGGCATTCCCTCCTTTGCTCCTGAGAAACCCACAAAAAGTGAATTGTTCACTCGATTGACCCTGGTACAATCAATGTAATAACTTAGAGCTCTTTTGATGTCCAACCAACCTATTGACACTCTGCGTTTCCTTTACAGGGCGAGGAGAAGCAAAGATTACTGGTAGGGCAATCTATTGTCAAACTTGGAAAGGAGTAACGACTTTTGGTACGAAGGCCACCTGAGTCCGCAGCACCAATTTGTCCAGGAGAAAGTTGGTGTAGGACAGTTGTCCTGAAAGTGCCTGCAGTTGACTTACACAACAAGCTAATCGCAATAAGGAAACAGTCTTCAAGGTCAAAATATGCAGAAAGCAGCTAAGCATAGGCTTGAAAGACGGACATATAAGGAGTGTCAAGACCAAGTTAAGGTTCCACTGCGGCATCAGGAACTGTTTGGGAGAAAACGTGTGTCAAAACTGTAATAACCCTCATCACAACAGGTGAGTTAAAAAAAGAACAGTTGGTCCGGCAAATGCAAAAAGGCCAAAAGTGCTGACAAATAACCTCTTACTGTGCCCACTGCAAGGCCTTGCTGGGCTGAACAGATATACATCAAGACCGCTCTGCTTTCAAGTGGTTAGTGTCCCAGCCAACAAACATAGCAGGTTACAAACTGGTCCCAGCACAGAGGGACTTTGTTAATGGGTGCCTTGTGGCATGGATGACATCCACTGCTTCAGGTAACAAATCGAAAGCAGCCATTTACCACTGCTCAATCTCCAGGCATTAAGGTGTAAATTGCCTAGCCTCCTTTAGTGGTCGCCTGATTGGAGGACCGATGCTCATATTCAGCAGTTCCAGGTTCCACACTACCACATTCCTGGCCCAAAGTGGGGCCACAAAGATTAATTAGGCCCGGTCATTCTTGATCTTCTTCAGAACTCGAGAGAGGCAATGGCGGGAAGGAGTACATGAGTTCCATTCTAGTCAGAATGTGTCTCCTAATGAGTGTTCTTGAGAAAACTGCAACTGGTAATATTACTGACACTGCACAGTTACCTACTGAACCAAACAGTCTTACCCTTAGCACAGTCTGAGGGCGGTAGTCACCATTGACTAGGGATCGGAGTACACCTTAGGATGAATCCCCAATTTAGCAGAGTCTGGTACTCGGTCACAGGGAGTAGGGAAAACCCTCCCCAATAAGATCAATACATTCTACTGGGCAGGAAAAGTAGATGCTTAGGCATGAGGCTCAAAAAGGAGGCAGGATAACCCAGTTTTTGTCACCCTTGCACTAATTACTTTTGGTTGCTCAATTCTAATGGGACCAGTAACATTGAAATTATGAGAGGTTAACTTTTACCTGAGGTTTTTGGGTGCTGAACGCAGCTGAAAACTACAGGATAAATTCCAGGCCAAAATGAGGAATTACTGAGGAAATCAGACCAAGAATGTCCAAATCTCATGTCAATGCCTAATTTCTTAAAAGGTTTGAAGGCTCAAACTTGTAATAAACTGGATTTTCCCCGCCCCTGGAGTTACCGGTACCCCAGTTATTGGTAATTCCTTGAGGGGGAGTTACAAGCCGATTCCCCCTGCAGCTTGTAAAGAGGGCCCATGAAGGACTTTCGATCCGAAATTTAGCAGCCAACTGCAGAGCAATGAACATGCAAATCCTTCAGGGACTGACAAATATTTAGTGGTGCCTGGTGTGGTATAAATCAAACTTGCACACTGTATCTTGCGTTCTGATCCCAATGTTGGGTCTCCTTCCGTAAAACACAAAATCTGCATTGAGCACATGCTTCTCTTCTCTCAGTGGCTTCCCGCTATGCCTTACACTACAAGGCATAAAAGTCTTCCAGGCAATATTCAGGAAAACTATCACAGCTGTGAAATGTATTTGGTTATAACACTGCATATGTACTTTGCATCATATATAACACATCATAGAAATAATTTATCAAGTGTGGGCTGCCTGGTGTTTCTTACAGTGGCTAAATTTAACCTCAAAATACTTTTGGCAGTTTGCTTCACTGTGCTCTTACCCCGTCACAGAGTACACTCCGCTTAATGATTTTTCTTCTCTAAATATATCTAGCTAAAAAGGCACCCACCATAAATTCTTTACTTCTTCCACTGTGCCTTACCATACATGTAATCAGACTTCCAAGGTTTACTTAAAGTGTACTACAACATTTCCCTCATTTGTTCTTCGAAGAATGTCGATATGTAATGACACAGTAACAAAGAGGTCATAATATATTTGGCATTAACATAGGCACTGTCCTGCGTCACAAGGCCGCAAGCACAGGCCTTTCCTTTGGTGACACAAGGGCTGGAAACAGGGCATAAGCAAAGACCACACCTAGCACTTGTACATAACAGACTGTGGCCAAAGTCCAGTTCCTACTCCCAGTGGCGTTCTGTGCTCAGCCGCATGCCATATGCAGTGGGGTCGCAACCACACAGACTGGATGCATAGCCACAGAATTAACCAAGTGAAACTGAAGGGTCGAGCTGCTAATTGTATGACCCGTATCCTGCATCCAGAGTTTGCTAAGCAAGACCCAACACTAGATTTAGTGAGCTTTGGAGTGTATGGGTTGGGAAACATCAACTATTTCAAACATGATTGTGAATAGATAAATGATGTCATCAATTATGTCGACGGCAAGGTCATGCAAGGTTGAGTTCAGGGCAGGAATTCAGGTTGTGGGGCAAATTTTTAGGTTTGATGTTGTAAAAGCCATGGTATGATGCCAAGCCTTTTTTTTGTTTGATTTCTTAAAGCACAAGTTACTACTTGTGTAACGATATACCTGTAAGAGACATTAGTTAGGGATAGAATCCTTACCTTAGAATATCCCCAGGCGTCAGACTGGATCCGGGAAGTTTTTTTACGTTAGCAGTGCCCCTGCGCGTCAGTAGGTGGCGTCGTGTGGCTCCGCGTCCATCGCTGGGATTGTATGCACCGAGATGATGTCACGGAGACCTCTCAGGCGCCACCCATGCGCGATGACATCAGTTCTGTACACGACTTTCCGCACCAGGAACGCAGAGACATGCAAGAAACTGACCACTGGTGCCATTAAACTAGGGCCCTAAAAGGGGATGACCTTAACCCTAGAAATCTGTTCGCAGAACGGGGAGGATGGGTGGGGCAGTAAGCAATCTATCACTAACTAATGTCTCTTACAGATATATTATTACACAAGTAGTAACTTGTGCATATGAAAAGAGACACGTTTGTGATAGATTCCTTACCTTAGAATAGATACCCCAGCAATACCAACCCCGGTGATGGGTCTGCAAATAGATTACACCAGAAAGTCACTGAGAACAGAACGGCCAAAGAAGCTGTCTCTCCGGACCGGACTGTCAAGGCAGTAATGCTTGGTAATCGTGTGCAGCGAGGCCCACGTAGCTGCCTGACAAATGTCCTGCAAGGGGACCCCGCGTCCCAAGGCAGTAGTGGCCACCGTTGCCCTGGTAGAATGGGCACGCAGCCCCACAGGAGGCTCTTTCTTCGCCAACGAGTAACAGGCCTTGATGCAGAGAACGACCAACCCAGAGAGATGGTCTGCTTGTGCACAGCCCAACCTCTTTTGGCACCCACGTAGCCAACAAAGAGCTGGTCATCCCCCCAGAACTGTTGTGTGCGCAGCAGGTAGAACGAGAGTGCACGTTTTGGGTCCAGACGGTGGAGCCTCTCTTCCTCTTTCGAAGGATGCGGAGGCTGATAAAAGGCGGGCAAAGTGATGGACTGCCCGATGTGGAAGGGCATGAAATATTTTGGCAAGAACGAAGGATGGATCCTTAAAACCACCTTGTCTGGATGAGCAGAGAGGAAAGGAGGTTTGGAAGAAAGAGCCTGGAGCTCACTCACTCTTCTGGCAGAGGTGATAGCTACCAGGAAAGCCATCTTGAGAGTGAGAAGACGCAAAGGACAGGTATGAAGGGGCTCGAAGGGAGCGCACATCAGATATGTCAAGACAAGGTTCAAGTCCCATTGAGGAATTATGAACGGCACAGGAGGAAACGTGTGCGCAATGCCTTTTAGGAAACGGTTAACAATCAGGGGACTTAAAAAGAGAAGGTTGATCTGGATGCCGTAAAAAGGTGAAGATGGCCGAAAGATAACATTTGATAGTGCCCAGAGCAGAGCCCTGCCGGGCCAAAGAAAGAAGGGACAGGAGGACTCCGGAAAGAGGGGCAGAAAGGGGATCCACAGCCCTAGCTGTGCACCATGCCACAAACTTGTTCCACCTGCAGGCATATACAGTTTTAGTGGAGGGACACCTGGCTGCCAGAATGACATCACAGACTTCGGGAGGAAGATCAAAAGCGGTCAACTGTCGCCGCTCAATCTCCATGCACGGAGGTGGAGGCTGGACAGGTTCGGGTGGAGGACCGACCCCTGCTGCTGTGACAGACGATCCTCCCGAAGAGGCAGTCGGATCCGGGGATCGATCGCCATGCCGAGTAGCTCGGGATACCAGTATCTTCGTGCCCAATTCGGAGCCACAAGGATGATTTGGGCCCGGTCGCGCCGAATCTTCTTCAGCACTCTGGGCAGAAGTGGTATAGGCGGAAAGGGGTACAATGGACCGCAACTCCACTCGCGACGAAAATCGTAGCCGAGCGAGTGCCGCCTTGGAAATTCCAAGGCGCAGAACTGATGACATTGCGCGTTGTCTTCGGTGGCTAATAGATCTAACGAAGGCTCTCCCCACTGCTGAAAGAGACCTTGCACCACGTCCGAGTTCAGACGCCATTCGTGATCCATCATCCACCTGCGGCTGAGTTCGTCCGCCCTGGCGTTCAGAGAACCGGCCAGGTGTTGAACCACCAAGGTAATGCCTTGATGTTCCAGCCATGTCCAGAGGCGCAGAGCCTCCTGAAATAGGGTCTAGGACCCCACCCCGCCCTGTTTGTTGCAATACCACATGGCGGTGGTGTTGTCCGTGAACACCAGCAGCACACTGCCCCGGACAGAGGTAAGGAATGCCTTCAGTGCAAGTCGGATCGCCCGAAGCTCCAAAAGGTTGATATGGAGCCGGGACTCCGCCGGAGACCAGAGTCCTCTGACACCCGCCTCTCCCAAGTGGCCTCCCTATCCCAGGAGGGACGCATCAGTCACCACTGTGTGCTCCGGTTGGGGAAGGGAGAGGGATCTGCCATTGACCCAATCGCGATTTGTGAGCCACTACTGCAATTGTTGTGCAGTGCCCTCCGAGATCTGGAAATGATCGGACAGGTTGCCCTGATGCTGCGCCCACTGGAACTTCAGGTCCCACTGCAGAGCCCGCATATGCAATCTGGCATGTGGCATCAGCAAGATGCAGGAGGCCATCAAGCCCAGGAGCCGGAGGGTCATCCTGACCGAAACCCAGGATAGAGGCTGAAAGATCGGAATCAGAACCTGAATATCCCGGACTCGCTGCTCTGGAGGATAAACCCGAAACAGCGTTGAATCCAGAACCGCTCCGATAAAGGGGAGATTTGAAGAGGGACTCAGGTGCGACTTCGGCACGTTGATGGAGAACCCCAGCAACTGCAGGAGGTCGGTCATAGTCTGAAGGTGGTTGACGACTGCTTGGGGTGAGCCCGCCTTCAACAACCAGTCGTCGAGGTAAGACCTGCGCAGTTGAGCTGCGACCACCGCCATCACCTTCGTGAACACCCGAGGGGTGCTGGTAAGGCCGAAGGGGAGCACGCAAACTGAAAATGCTCCTGGCCTACCATGAACCGCAGGTAACGCTGGTGGGCCGGCAGGACGGGGATGCGAAAATATGCATCCTGCAAGTCCAACGCTACCATCGGGTCTCCAGGGTCGAGGGCAGCCAAGACCTGAGCCAGAGTCAACATCTTGAACTTCTCCTTCCAGAGGAAGAGATTGACGTTCCTGAGGTCCAAGATGGGGCGCAAACCCCCCTTGTCCTTTTTGGGGACCACAAAGTAGTGGGAATAACAACCACTCCCTACTTCTGGCCCAGGAACACACTCGATGGCCCCCTTAGCCAAGAGGGTCGTGACTTCCTGCTGGAGAGTTGCCAAGTGTTCCCCCGACATGCGGTGGTACTGAGGTGGCATGGCTGGAGGGGTGGAATGAAAGGGAAGGGAGTAACCCTTGCGAATGATCTGCAACACCCACTTGTCCGATGTGATAGCATGCCTGTGGGGGAGGTGATGGCGGATCCTGACACCCACTGGCGTAGGGAGCCCCCCAAAGCTCGGATTAGGATGGTTTGGAGGTAGAAGCAGTGGGGGCAGAGGTAGTCTGACCCCCATGCTGATTCCCAGACCCGTCCCTGCGGAAGCCGCATCCGCACTGAGGCTGGTTCTGTACAGGCTTGCTGAAGGAACAGGCCTGGGCACCCCTGCCTTGGCCACGAAAGGAACGAAAACCAGGTGTGGCTGGGTTTTTCGTGGAAAGACTTAAGAACTTGGCCGTAGCCTCATTGCCAAACAGACGAGTGCCATCAAAGGGCATATCCATGAGGGAGCTTTGCACATATGGGGAGAACTCGGTAGATCTCAACCAGGTGTGGCGACGAAGCGCCACAGTCGTAGAAATGGTTCTACCCAGTGAGTCTGCGGTGTCCAAACCACACCGAATGGCGAACTTAGCCACATCCTTACCCTCGACTACAGCTTGAGACGGCACAGCTTGGGCCTCTTCAGGACACTGAGGCAACACCTGTGCAACGGCATCCCACACCACGTGGGAACAGCGGCCCAAGAGGCAAGCGGTCTTCACCGACCACAGCCCTAAGCTGGCTGAAGAAAACAACCGCTTGCCGAACTGCTCCAGCTTCTTAGAGTCCTTATCCGGCGGAGCCGAGGGAAAGGCACACTGGGACGGTGAAGTTTGTATGACCAGGCTCTCGGGCGTAGGATGAGTGGTCAGAAAGGCAGGGTCACCCGGCGCCGGGCGATGACGCCTGGCGACATTCTTATCCACCTGGGCCACAGTGGCAGGCCGCGAGTAAGTGCCCAGCAAAATGTCCGTGAGGGCGTTGTTAAATGGCAGCAGGGGCTCCAACGAAGTGGACGCCGTCTGGAGCACCTCAGTGAGGAGATTAGTCTTCAGGGCCACCGTAGGGAGGTCAAGGTGGAGGACCTCAGCGGCCCGACGAAGCACCATCGTGTACGAGGCGCCCTCCTCCATGGTAGGCGGAGGAGAGGCAAATCCCGGGTCAGAGGAGAGATCGAGGCCGCCGGCCTTGTCTAACTCGTCCGCCCAGTCCTGCTCGGAGTCACACTGACGAGCAAGAGGGTCCTCAGACCCCTCCCAGTCATCCTCCACCTCAGCCGCATGCGGGACAGGCTGCGGCGGCAGGGCAGGGATCAGGGAAGGAACAAATGACGCCGGACAGGGCCGAACCGGCGCCATGTCCCAGTGTGGATCCCAGGTAGTGACAAAAGTGTCCGAGAACCTGGGCAGGGGCGGGACAAATGGTACCCACTACAGCGCCAGAGGCGGAGCCGAAGGCGGCGCTGGGGCCGGAATCGGCAGCGCGAGACCTTGTGGCGCCGTGGCCGGAGCCAGCGTTTCAGAATCCAGCGGTGCCAGAGCCGCCGATGGCCCGACAGGATCCTGACACGGGACCGCGGTGCCAGAGGGCGCGCCAGTGGAAGCCAGAGGCCTAAACAGGCAGTCCAAGATGGCAAGAAATTCTTGCACCTAAGCGGGAGTCGCCGACGGACCCGGGAAAGGTGGGTAGGCCACGGGACTCCCGGGCACCAAAGGAGCCACAGGGGCAGAACTCCTGTCCCCCTTGTCCCCATCCGGGGATCGACGGGGGGACGTCGGAGAGCGACAACGCTTCTTCAACTTCTTTTTGTGTCGTCTCTTGCCCGAACCCAAGGGTGAAGACTTGGAGCCTGTGGAGCGATGATGGTGACCCCGCGAGCGTTCCCTGGAACGGCCCCTGGACCGTGAACGGTGGGGGTACGAGTGCCGGACCTCAAACAGCTTCCGGCGCCGCTCCCCCAAGGCCTTCGGGCCATGGCCAAACAGTCCATGCAGGCCCGGGAGTCGTGGTCGCTCTCCAGGCAGTAGAGACAGAAGTCGTGGGGGTCCGCCACAGACATATTGCGCCGGGAGGCCCCACAAACCAGGCATCCCTGCGGCACCAAACTCAAACTTACAGGAGACAAAAAGTCTCAGAAAGACAAAAAAAAGTGACTAAGGTACGTGCTCTTCCCGTATATGCGCTTACTGGCCGGAAAAAGGAAGAACGGACGTCAGCGCACATGGGTGGCGCCTAAGTAGTCTACATGACGTCATCTCGGCGCATACGACGCCAGCGACGGACGAGGAGCCGCACGATGCCTCCTACTGATGCGCAGAGGTACTGCTAACGAGAAAAAAAACTTTCTGGATACAGTCTGACGCCTGGGGATATTCTAAGGTAAGGAATCTATACTAACGTGTCTCTTTCAGATACTAAACCCTAACTTTAATGCAAATGTTTATTTCAATGAAGACTGGCAGATAGAAAGTAGGGATAACACAAAAGGAATGAGCGGAAAGTGCAAAATCTGATATAAACCGGGAGAATAGGGCCCATGGTATCAAAGGGTAGAATATGGGTCATGACTGGCGATCGGTTAGCAGTAGTGAGCATTCTCAAGCCTCAGAGGCAGAGGAGTATGTGATGATGATTTTTCAGGTACAATGATAACAAAAGATGTGAGTGTTTCCAGAAATTACCTACTTCAACCAAATGAACAAACTTAACAAAACATGCAGTTCAGAAAAGGAACCTAGGATAATGGAAAAGGACTCAGTAGAGGAACTCCAAAATGAAAGATTTTAAAATGTCAAAACAACCAATACAGTATAGTTAACAGAACCTTTTTCATCAGATTCAGAATCTGAATCATCTGAGCTTTCAACAACTTCCAACTCATCCTCCTCCTCTTCTTCTTCTTCTTCCTCCTCCTCCTCTTCCACTTCATGTTCACTAAGTTCCTGGCCTTCCTCCTTTAAAAAAAAAAGGATAAACAGATTATGAACATTTTCAATTGTGAAGTTGTTCTTCAACACTCTCTAATAAAACAATTTAAATGTGATTCATTTTCTAAAAAAGAATATAAAAAAAGAAAAGTAAAAAAAAAAAAATCAACCATACAACGTAATCCGCTTCTTAAATGTAAAAAAGAGCAAGTTCCTGAACTTCAGTCATGCCCTTCATGCTGGATACTTTATTTAACTGTGGATGGCTAATTTTAGAGCATCTCCAGGCACTAGAGATTTTTCGTAGCAGTGCTCCTGAGTCGCTAGGTGGCGTTGTTTGTCTCATTGCTGACAACAGACCACACAGCCTTTAGACGCGCGACGTGAACAACTGCTGGTAACAATGCGCTAAATACTAACTTGGTATCTTTTTGAGTGTTAAAAAGAGGCCACACCACAAAATGGAGAAGTTAAAATGCAGTAAGGATCTCTGGGTTTGATAGAGTACCCCAGATGGAGAGATATCAAGGGTACGTAATTGTTCTTCAGATCGAGGTTTCTAACTGTGGATTCATCACCTTCGAATAGATACCAAAGCAGTATCTTCTTAAGGTACTGATTCGAGCGGGACAAGTGTCTTTCCCTGCTGTACCTGGCTGTCTAGGTCTGCTCTGTAAACGTATTACCAAAACCCATATTGCAGCCCAGCACATATCAAAGACAGGCATCTCCCACCACCAAATCAATGGTAAAAGTCTTGGCTCTAGTGGAATGGACTCAAAAACATTCTGGGACCACTTTTTGGCCAGTGAATAGCAGATTTTTGAGTCAGAGAACACCACAAAAAGTTAATCGGCCACTCAATGGTCCTTGGAATGATCTATGTAAAAGCTTAAAGCCCTGGGGTCCAACCAATGGAGTCTCTCTTGTTTAGAGGGGTGGAGGGGAACAAAGAATGGGGTAGAGAGGACTGTCCAACATGGAAAGAAGTCACAACTTTGGTAAGAAGGCCATCCGAGTGAGCTGTACCAGTGTGTCTGGGGGAAAAAATGGCGTAGGGCGGTTGCACTGATAGTGCCTGCAGTTCAATCATTAGAAGAGCTCACATAATGACAATGAGGATAGCAGTCTTCAATGTAAGAAGACGCAGTGATCAGCTATGCATAGGAAGGCGTATACATGAGGAACGGTAAGATCAAATAAGATCACACTGAGGAATCACAAATAGTTTTGGATGGACCATGTGTGTCAAACATCATCACAAGTGATGTAAATAAGGCTGCTTGGCCCGACAAATGCAGTAAGACCAAAAAGGCTATCAATAAACTTTTTGAAATGCCCACTTCAAGGCTTTGCGGAGCTAAAGACAAAACATACAAAAGGACGTCCCACAAATTCATGTGGAAAGGGGTCAGTGATGTAAATAAGGCTGTTTGGCACGACAAGTGCAGCAAGACCAAAAAGGCTAACAAATAACTTTTTGCAATGCATACTTCCGTTGAGCTGAGTTAAAAACAAAACATACAAAAGGACGTCCAACAAATTTACCTGCAAAGGGTCAGCATCATGGGAACCATACCAGAATACAACCTTATCTAAGCGCCCAGCATAGACTGATATTGTGGAGATGCTTCTGGCAGCGTATATGACATCTAGCACCTCAGTTGGAAGAACAAAAGCCTTTAACTGCTGCTGCTGAATCTTCCTACATGGAGCAGTAAGTTGTGCGAAATCTGATGGAAGATTCTGCCCTGCTGAGTGACAGCACAGGAGGACCCACCAAACTGATAGCTATATTGGAAGAAGGATGCTCATGCTCAGGAGTTCCATGTTCCGCACTCTCCTGTCTTTATCTGGGGCAACCAGGATGACTTGGGCCTGGTCTTTCTTGATCTTCTTCAGAACACAGGACTGGAGAGGCAACAGCAGGAAGGAGTACAGGAGTCCTTTGTTCCTTCTAGTAGAAAAGTGCTTCCTAATTAGTGTCCTAGCGGAAACTCCAATGTGGAAAATCGAACTCAAAGTCATTGACACAGAGTGTTGTCGATAGTGGCAAAATGATCTAGGCAGGGTTTTCCCTGGTGGTGGAAGAGATCCTGCGCCATCTTGAGATGCAGACGTTACTTGTAATCGGCCTAACACCACCAGCTCAATTTGTCCACTCTCTGGCACTCAGGGAGCCTGCTAGGTGGCTAGTGCTCAGAAAAATGTTCTGGTGCTCTTGTCACATCCAGAGGCACAATGCAAACTGGCACCACTACAACCTGTTTGCTGCAGTCCCACTTTTAGGTGGTTGTGTCAATAAGATCCTGCACCAGATTCCCTTTTGAATGACGGTAGGAAGGTCTTCAGGGCCAGACAAATGACCTCCACCTCCAGTAATGTAATATGGAGCCAGCCCAAAGCTGAGGGACTCTGCTTCGCAGAGGCCCCAAGGGATAATCCAATTCTGTTTCAGGCTAAATGTTCACACTACTGGGATTCTGAAGGTGTAGGCAGAGGCAAGCATCAGTATAATGATGGGAGAGTAAATTGTCCACCTCCTCCTCATCATCATCTTTAATGTGGAGAACATGTTCCAGCCCCTGGAAAACATCAGTCAGAAATGAAAATGGCTTTCAATTTCGGATAGCACTTCTGACAACTCAAGTGAACAGTAGGGGAATTTTCCTGAGCCTGCACATGCATTATTTTGTAGCATGTCATAAGCCAAGATGTCACTTAAGTCGATTCTGGATCCAAGAGTGGAATATGTACAGACACTAGAACTGATGCCAAGCTGGACATAACCGGTTGTGCCTGCGGAAAAGGACCTGAGACCCAGACAGAAGGCAGCAGGAGCCCTAGCTGAAGCCAAACTGATTCAGTTGGCACTGGGAAGACCTGCTGAAGAAAGTCCAGCTACAAGTCAAGATCCAAGGGGTTCGAAGGCATGCCAGAGAGACTCAGAACAGTCTGAAATAACTGCAGCATTACCTTGTGAAGGCAGGTTCCATCAGCTCCTACCGCAGAATGGGATCTCAATCTCTATACTGGAAGTGACGGGATAGAGTAGAAGCTCACTTGCCTTGCGTCAAGATTAGTTTTTATAACTGACTTATCAAAGAAAGGCCATCGGAAATGGCATAAGAACTTTGAGCAGGTCTAGCCTTGATTCTCGTGCTCTGCAAGGTAAATCTTGGCTTTGCGCTCCCTGATGGCCTTTAGATGCATCAGTTAACATCTGTCTCAGGACTTGAACTTATGTCTGGAGCCAAGACAGGTCATGTGTGTCAGTGACCAGCATCTGCTTCAGAGAGGAGCAGCACAGCTAAAATCCCCAAGTGTTAGGGCAACACATCAATGCCCTTCTCAAAAACAGAATTTGGTAAAATTCACTAGAACACAAAAAGTTGGGAGCTGAGCTCTGGTGCGTGAAAAAAGAAGAACTGATATCAGTGTGCAGGATTTGAGCCTCTATGAGGCTCTGTGTCATCCTATCTAGAGGTAGTTCACTTCCAGCAAGCAGGAGCTAATGCAGAAAGTTTTCCAGTGAAAGTCTGGCACCTAAGGTAATTCAAAAGGCAAGGAATCTGAGACTAAACCATCAGAATCTACTTTTACATAGGTCATTCTATATCATGGAACCAACAAAACACACCAAAATACATTTCTGAGGCACCTGTAGGAACACAATATAGCAGCACTACCTCATGGAGACGCAAGGTGCAAAAGAATTATGTACCAGGTGGGATAACTTTTCAATAATTGAGGCAGCAGCATGAATCTCTGCCACCATTTTCCCTGGCATCTAGCCTTCAAGTAGATATACAGCTGCACAAGGGCATGGTGGACTACTTCATTCACTTGTATTTGTTTTAACTATTTTGGAAAGTTGTCTTTCACAGATGTAAGAAAATACTAAACTAAAACTTTGAGTAGTCCTGACTAAGGTGTGAACTGAATCAAGAGCATGACAGCTGCCTTAAATAATACATAGAGAAAAACCTGCAATTGCTTAATCATTGAAAAACACGAAAGCCACTCCATGAATATAGTGAAACAATTCTTTAAAATACTAGTAATGGAAAAATATTGCTTCTGACACTAAGCGCCTAATTACGATGTCAGGCAGACTTAAGTCCGCCCAAAATCGTTTCGGCCTTGGGATCGCCCAACCTCCTGTCGGCGGTAATTAGGATGCAACTGAACAGTGTTTGGGTCACACTCCTATTCTTTACAATGGGAGCATGCATTCCGACCATAATGCATGCTCTCATTGTAAAACAAAGCGCTGCAGGGATCAACAGGGAGGCACCATAGGAACCCCCTCAGCCACCAAACAGAGGCAGCGCACCCATGGGGGCCCTGCAGGTAGCCCCAAAAGTCGACTTCCGACAGCCTTTCTGTGTCCGAAAGGCCGGCACAGAAAGGCTGTCGGAATCTGACATTGTAATCCCTCGGGCAGAATGAGACGCCCTTGGGATTACTGAAGTCATTCCGACTGTCTACGAGCCCGTCGGATGGCATTTGGCATGACCGGTCGGATCCTTTTCTGACCAACACCATCCAAATGGGTTGGTCGGAAAGGAATCCGACCAACTGATTACGATGCGTCAGAAAGGACTCCGACTGACGGTCGGAGCCATTTCCTAATGCATCATAATCAGCCCCTAAGTGATATGATAAAGACTTCAAAGATTGGGGCCCTTTCACTTGCATGGAAAGGTGGACAATTTGTTGATGTGAAAACATGATTCTTGTCATTTTTCTCTGAGATTGTTGTCAGAGCAAAAGTTGAAATCAGACAGCTGCACTGTCTAAGAAGTTGTACTTTGTCTTTTTTTGACTAGCTTTGGGTGACCGGATATTCAAGATATTTTGTCTAAAATATTTTTATCAAGTTCTTACCATTTGATTCTCATAAGACAGAAGGTGCCACAATCAACATAATTCTAGATAAGATATGACTCAAATATGCACAATTTAGTTTGTCAATGTCAGATTTAAACATTTGCTGGAATATCATTAATTAAGAATCATCATCACTAACGATTAATGGTTAAAATACAAAATAAATCAGGCCTCATCATCATATATTACGTGGTTCTAACAGTCTCATATGAGAGTAAATGTGGTCTCATTTTCACTTACAACCATCAAGTCACGGTTTTTTCTTTCAGAAATTCCTTTTTCCTCAGATTTTTCTTGCTCAGTATCTGTATTATCATCTTTCACAACACTAAAAGAAACATAAATGCAATACTTACAATTTCATAAATTGCAATACATTTCAATATTACCATATTTCTTAAATGTATTACATTGTTATAAGACCCAGTTTCTGCATAGAATACAAAAGATTATAAAAGACTGATCAAAGCAGTCATTTTTTCTGAATGTGCTTCTGTCAATATTGACCTTTTGAGATTATTTTTTACACAATTAATGATTAAAAGAATAACTAAATCTAATTAGAGATGCATTATAATGCCAAAACAGACTAAAATTCTAAAAAAACATTATCAAACAGAAACTCCAAATTATGAAAAATGCAACTGAGAACAAAAGATTAAGGGCCTCATTTAGACTTTGGTCGACTACGGCCTGCTATATTTAGAGATCTCCGTTGGGCTAGCAGAGATCTCTGTGGCTCGAATTGAACCACCACCACCACGGCTCCTCTAAAGGTACTGAAAGTTTGCTGAGCGGCCGCTATGTTTTGAATGCTTGCCAAACGTTTTTGCTTTTCCAATTAAACGCCCAAAGTGAGAGTTTGTTTTTTAAAAAACTAAATACTAATGACCCTGGGATATTTCCATTAGGGGTTGGGTTCATTTGCATTATTTGTCTCTGTTCTGGACTGTCAACAAAAAAATACATCAAACGTTCCCTCTAAATAGGGTGAAAGGTCTGATGTACTTGCACCAATAACCTCAACTCCTATAGGCCATGTGTGGAGGGTTTTCACCGGCAGAGCCAGTGGGGGCACCACCATCAGAAAAACAACAGTTCACCCAATTCTAACCATCAGTTTGGCAGACAGGGTACTCTGCCACAGATGTCTGCTAAACATTAAATAAGGTGCTGAATCTCTAAATCACAAGTACGCAAATTAGTTTATGCAATAACCTAAGGATGCCAAGTACAAGGAACAGACTGCCAGTATTAAAATGAACAACAATTCTTAAATAGAATTTAAAAAACATTAATAGAAGGCAATGGCGGAACCAACTTTCAATTCCCTATACATCCCCTAGAGCCATGGTTACTCTGCTGTATACTATATGAAAAGTTCTAGTGTCTTGACAAAACTGTACCAAAAAAGATTAGGATATCTAAAACATCTTGTCAAATCAGTGAGGAAAAAAGCATTGTGCACCACTAATTAGGAATTGTTGCAATCTAATTCACGAACAAATGAAAATCTCATTGTTTGTGAATCTATATTTAGGCCACACACAACCAAGTTGAATACATTGACTTTAAGCAAACGAGATCTACTAAAGAAAGAACCAGCAAAAATGAAAAAAGCTATTTTTCTATTCATAGAGAATAAGAACTTGAAATATTCCCCAGCAAGGTCAGCCGGACAAATATGATGACATGCACATAATTAACAGAGCTAGTAGACCTCCAGTTCTGATATCTACAGAATGCCCATTAGTTTGCAACAGCATGACATTTATAGGCAGTACAGTTCAGGTGAAAAAAGGAATATGCTACTTACCAGTATGCATCTGTTCTTGGCATGTAGAGCTGCAGATCTACACACTTTTGCATAGATCGCCATCTGGTGTTGGGCCCGGATGTTTGCAGTTTGTTTTTCCTCTTGGAAAGTCTTTGGAAGTCACGAGGTCGGTGACTCCTCCCTTGGATCGTATTGCGCATGGGCTTCGGCTCCATCCTCAGAATGTTTTTCGCCAACAGGGAAAGATGGAGCGTAGTAATAACAGTGAAGAAACCCATGTGTGTTGTATCTAAATAAGATCGACTGGAACAGATACAGGTAGCCGGGGAGGCGGGTGGGCGTGTGTAGATCTGCAGCTCTACATGCCAAGAACAGATGCATACTGGTAAGTAGCATATTCCGTTCGAGGCATATGAGCTGCAGATTACACACTTTTGCATAGACTATATAGCAGTTCCCAACCTTAGTGGCGACCACCGGTATCTGTTGCAGTGGTTTGAAATAGTGTTTTTAGTACAGCCTGGCCCACACTAGCTTGCTGCTTGGTTTGCACATCTACACAGTAATGTTTAGTGAAAGTGTGCGGTGTTGACCATGTAGCTGCTTTGCAGATATCATCTACTGGGATGTTCCCTAGAAAAGCCATAGAAGCCCCTATCTTTCGTGTAGAGTGGGCTTTAGGGGGAACAGATAGCGTTCGTTTTGCTTTGTGGTAGCAAATCTGTATGCATTTTACAATCCACCTAGCTATCCCTGATTTTGAGATTGGGTTGCCCTTGTGTGGTGGAGAGAAAGAGACAAACAGTTGTTTGGTCTTTCTGAAAGGTTGTGTTCACTGGATATAGTAAAGTAAGGCCTGTTTAACATCTAGCGTGTGTAGAGCCCTTTCTGCAACAGTTTGAGGTTGCGAGAAAAATACCGGTAATTCTACCGATTGGTTTAGATGGAAGGGGGAAATTACTTTGGGTAGGAATTTTGGGTTGGTACGGAGAACAACCTTGTTTTGAAGCATTTGGAGAAAAGGTTCTTGTATAGTAAGTGCTTGTAAGGGAAGTGATGGCTACAAGAAAAGCTGTTTTCCATGTGAGAAATTGCAGTTCGCATTTATGCAAAGGTTCGAAGGGCGGTCCCATTAGCCTTGTGAGAACTATATTTAAGTTCTACACAGGTGAAGGTGGTACTCTGGGGGGAATTATTCGTTTGAGGCCTTCCATGAAGGCTTTAATGGCAGGCACTCTGAAAAGTGATTGGTGCTGTCTGTTCTGTAGGTAAGCAGCAATTGCTGCGAGGTGTTACCGAATGGATGTATATGCTAGGTTACACCTTTGTAGATGGAGCAAGTAGCATATGATGTGCTGTATAGATACGTCTAGAGGGTTGATTGTGTTGTTATGGCAATAAACAACAAATCTTTTCCACTTTGCAGCGTAGCAGGCCCTAGTGGTAGGGCATCTAGCTTCTCTGATGACGTTCATGCAGTCAGGGGGAAGGTTAAGGTATCCGAATTCTAGGAACTCAGGAGCCAGATCGCAAGGTTGAGCTGAGCTGGGTCCGGGTGTCTGATCTCTCCATGGTTCTGGGTTAGGAGGCATGGTGAGAGGTGTAGCTTTTGGTGTGGTACTACCGAGAGTTCCAGCAGCGTGGTGTACCACGGTTGTCTGGCCCACGTTGAAGCTACTAGGATCAGCGTGAGGGAATGCTGTTGTAGCTTTTGCACCACTAGTGAAATTAGTGGGAGAGGTGGAAAGGCGTACGCAAATTTGCCTGACCAGTTCATCCATATCGCATTGCCTTTGGACAATGGGTGTGGGTATCTGGCGGCGAAGTTTGGGCATTTTTTGTTTTCGTGGGTGGCGAAGAGGTCTATCTGTGGATGCCCCCACATCTGAAAGAACAGGTGAAGAACCTGTGGGTGAAGTTCCCACTCATGGATCTGCTGCGTCTGTCTGCAGAGCAGATCTGCCATGGTGTTTTGGACTCCTGGGACATGTTGGGCTAGGATAAAGATTTTGTGTGGAATTGCCCATCTCCATATGCTCTGTGCTAGTTGAGAGAGATGTGGAGAGTGTTTTTTAATGTAGTACATGGCCGTCATGTTGTCTGTGCGAATAAGGACTGCCTTGCCTAAAATCTGTGTCTGAAATGATTTTAGGGCTAGAAAGATTGCCAGTAACTCCAGGTGGTTGATATGGAGCAACTTTTGTTGTGGCGTCCATGTGTCCTGCACTGTGAGGTGTAATAGATGAGCTTCCCAGCCGGAGAGCGATGCGTCTGTTAGGATTATTTGTGGAACCGGGTCCAGGAACGGTCGACCTCTGGAAAGATTTGTGGTGTTCCACCACTGCAGAGAGCGATGGGTGCGACCGTCTACAAACACCAGATCTGTCAGTTGCCCCTGGGCCTGGTTCTATTGGCGCGCTAAGCACTCTTGGAGTGGATGCATCTGGAGTCTTGCATGAGGCACTATGAAAATGCAAGAGGCCATCATCCCTATTAGTAGCATAAACACTCTTGCTGGGAGAGAGTGTTGAGGTATGAATCTTTGACGCAAAGCCTGAATGCTTGCAATCCTGGCAGGATTGGGGTAGGCTATGGCTTTTGAGGTGTGTATGCACCGAGGTATTGTTTTGTGTGGGATGGTGTTAGCTGGGACTTTTGGTGGTTCACCGTGAAGCCTAGCTGGTGAAGTAGTTGGATTGTAGTGGCGGTGTGATGTACACATTGGTTGTAGGACGTGGCTTTTATTAGCCAGTCGTCCAAATATGGGAAGACATGAATGTGCTGTCTTCTGAGGTGTGCCGCCACTACCGCTAGGCACTTGGTGAATACCCTTGGTGCTGTTGTGACCCCAAATGGGAGCACCTTGAACTGGTAGTGTTGCCCGTCCACTACAAATCTGCGGTACTTTATGTGGGCATGGTGTACCGGAATGTGAAAGTATGCGTCTTTCAAGTCCAGTGTGGTGAGAAAGTCGTTCTGGGAGAGGAGCGGAAGTACCTGCTGAAGTGTTACCATGTGAAAATGGTCCGAATGTATGTATGTGTTTAGAGGCCGGAGATCTAGAATAGGTCGTACAGTCTCGTCTCTTTTTGGTATCAGAAAATATAGGGAGTAGACCCCTAAATTTTGCTGATTGGCGGGGACTTGTTCTATTGCCTGTTTTTGTAGGAGGGAGATTACCTCCTGTTTTAGTAATGTGGAATGTTCTTGTGACATTGGGCATTGCCTGGGTGGAATGTTTGGGGGGGTAGATGTCAATTCTAGGCAGTACCCTGAGCGAATAATTTGGGTCACCCATCTGTCTGAGGTGATGGCCTCCCAGACCTGAAGGAAATTTTGTAGCCTGCCCCCGACCGGAGTGGGATGGTCTGGAGGGAGCGGGGGGAAGTCATTGGGTAGGCGGTGTGGCAGAGCGGGTGGTATTTGTTTTGCCTCTGCCTTTATTGTTATTGGTCAAAGGGATGATTTAGGATGGAGGCCTGTACCTCAGGTTTAAAGCCTGAAACTCTCAGCCAAGCATGGCGACGGAGGAGGACACTAGCGTTAATGGCCCTGGAGGCTGTCTGCTGCGTCTAAGGCACAGCGTATAGAGGTATTAGTTATAGTCTTACCCTCTTGAATTAATTCATTGGCCCTATTTCTGTATTTTTCTGGGAGATGGTGCATGATGGTTTCTAATTCATCATAATGCGCTCTATCGTATCTGGCCAATAGCGCTTGAGTGTTGGCGATACGCCATATATTGGCTGCCTGTGACGCAGTGCGCCTTCCTGACGCATCTAGTAGCTTTGACTCTTTGTCAGGTGATGGTGCTTCGCCTGACGCCTGGGAGTTTGACCTCTTCCGTGCAGTGGAAACCACTAGGGAATCTAGTGGCGCTGGCCCTTTGATATAGGCAGGATCTGTGGGGGCAGCTTTGTACTTTTTCTCTATGCGTGGGTTAATGACCCTAGCCCTGACTGGGTCTTTAAAAACCTCTGGCGCATGTTGTATTACCCCCTTGAGCATAGGTAGTATGGAGGTAGACCTATGTGCGGTATCAAAGGTGTCGAGGAGGAAATCCTCCTCTACCGGGTCAGTGTGTAGCTCTACCCCGTGATAATGTGCTGCCCTCTGAAGTAGGTGGTGGAAACCTAATGAGTCTTCCGGTGGAGATGGCCTGGACGGGTAAAGGTCATCTTGTGGGACGTCTGGAATGTCTGGACTATTATAGTTGTCCCATGGGTCTGGGGATCCTGTAGGGGTGGGGTCTTGTGGCACATCCCCTGGATCGTAATATGGGTCCCCCTGATCATCATCGTCTGGAGACAGGGTCGGGGAGCGATGAGGTGGGGGCAGAGGTGGAGAGGGTGGAGGAGGTGGAGGAGGTGGGGAAGGCATTCTGAAAGGGGAGGTAGCAGAGTCTTTCCTCTTTGGAGGTGGAGGCGGAGCCGGTTTGTCCAAAAGTCTCTTTTTAGATGAGTGCCAAATGTCCAGTTTTTGGATCCTTGATAAGTGTCTTTTGCAAGGGATCCTATGTAAACAGTTCCTGTGACAATGTTTGTTCTGTCGGCGCCGAAGGTTTCGGGGCCGATGACTTTTTAGGCTTGTCCGTGCCGTGCTTTTTGGAGAATCTCCGATTTCTTGGTCGGCGCCGAGGTGGGCTTCGGCGCGGAAGTGTCGGTGCCGAGGGCCTTATGGGGTTTGGTCGGTACCGAAAGGCTGGGTTTCGACCCCGAGGGCTTCAGTGCGGAGGTCGGTGTCGAGGTAGAGGTCGGTTTTTTTTTCGGTGCCGAAGTGCGTTTCTCGGCACCGCTGGAAGGCTGGCTCGAACCCGAGCCGCCGGAAGGCTTATTTGGAAGGCTTATTTGGCTTCTTCACCGGGCCCGAAGGTGGGGTGTTTGAAGCAGTGTCTCTGGTCTTGCCTAGGCGCGAAGGCATGACCGAAGCCTTTTTGGGTGTCGGCGCGGGTGTGGGAGGGGGTATAGTACTCACGACCCTCTGCGCCGGGGTGATGTCCTCCACATCCGAGTCGTCTGCTTCGGAAGCACTGAGGAGGTCCTCTTCGGTGTGCTGCTGTCCCGGAGCTTCGACGTCGTCCCCGAAGATGTCGACTGGAACGGAGGTCGAGGAGTGCGCCATGTTTCGTCTGGCCCTTCGATCTCGAATAGTCTTTTTCGATCTGAAAGACTTGCAGGCGGGACAGTCTCGAGCCTCGTGTTCAGGGGAGAGGCAGAGGTTGCACACCTCATGAAGATCGGTGTGGGGGAATTTGAACCCACATCGAGGGCACTTCTTGAATGGAGTTCTTTCCATCAGCCGGGACCGGAGCTTGGATAGGCCCGAAGGCCGCCGTCGACGACTGGAATCGAAGATGTGTCGAAGAGAAGGTGATTGAGGAGATCTGGATCTGAACAATACCGCGATGAGCGAGGATTCCGCTTCGATCGTCGAACTGGAAATGTTCGGAACCGGAGCGCGAAGTATTACATCCGAGCCCGATGGCGGAAAAAAACAATCTGAGGATGGAGCCGAAGCCCATGCGCAATACGATCCAAGGGAGGAGTCACCGACCTCGTGACTTCCAAAGACTTTCCAAGAGGAAAAACAAACTGCAAACATCCGGGCCCAACACCAGATGGCGATCTATGCAAAAGTGTGTAATGTGCAGCTCATATGCCTCGAACATATGTTTTTCACAATGAGCCACATTTTATGTTACTTATGCAATGAAGTACTACCATCACTTATTTACCATAAGCAAGAAAAGAATTGGAAAACACGGAGTCTACATTAGGTGCAATGAGAAAAAAATGCTCACACTGTTAGAACATTTCATAGCCTAAAGAGTCCATTCTGATTATGAATCAAAGAAGAGGGGTCAGTCACTGAACTATGTGTGTTACACAAACCAACATTCCACAAAAACTTTACCAGCAAGGGAGAAGTATGTGACAAGATTTCGCACCTAGGGACATACTACACGTATGTGTTACATTGTTTTTGTTACAGAGATAGGACCTGCTATCTGTACCATGCATTTGGAGTAACCGCAAAATAACACCATGTCACATGAAAACTCCAAGCTTAATTCGAGTGTGCTTTCTACTTTAAAATATTGCCAATACCTATGTCATATTTGTAGCAAATGTTAACAGCACAAGTGGATGTGTTATGCAAGAAATGTTGAATTCAACAAGGTCTTGGTTGTACATTAAGGTTTACATAATGAGCACCAACTCATTGAACCATAGAGACCACTACTGCCCCTTAAGTGCATTTTTACCAAAGTAATCATGATACTGCCTATAATATAGGCTTTCTAGTTATACCGATTTACAGGGGTACCTTATATGTTTTGCCCTGTAGGAAAGTGGGAAAAGTGAAATAGACCCAAGAATCTACAGTGTCATTTGTCCACTGCACTTTCCCGAAATACTTTATCCATCAATTAGAAAGAGCATCCACATACTAAAATCGTCTAGTTCAGACTAGCATCTAAATAACTTTCTCTTTCTCTCCCTCTCGCTCACAATAGCTCCCACATGTCCACTCCACAACCATAATGGTCCTAGATACGAAAACAATCTTCCAAAACAGATGGGGCCTAGAGATCTTACCATAAATTGGGAATCTGCAAAAATGTAGCTTACAAAACATTAATTTCTCCATACTAAAACCCTTCATAATCATTTGTAAACCATATAAACATTTCAAAATACATTTGTGAAGACTGGCAATGTATTATACTGATCATGTAACAATATTATATATAGATCAGTGACAATCAAAATACCTTTTTACACAATAGCAGCGACAAATTATTCTTATATAGAAAGAAATTGGCACATTTAAACTACAGGACGTGCAAGTTTTGAATCCCTTTGTTCATGATCCATTTCAGGAGTGGTTACTGCAAATTACAATAAGATTCATTGCTTTTAGCATAAAATGCAAAGTATAATATTACTGAAGGCTGTATTGTATGAACTTTGAAAAAAATGCAACTCTGTTTCAGCTCAAGCACGGCATTCCAAAAGCTATGATTCAAAAGGTTCATGCATAGTTACTTAGTTACTTGAAAGAAAATACCCTTCACTTTTTATAAGAATATTCTCATAGCTTATGTTTTGCATCACTTCAATAGTCTTTATGAATATGTGGTTGCCAATAGTTGAAAATTTACATCAACGGAGAGTCTAGAAATGTAATAATCAACAAAACATTTTCTCAATATTCATTTTACTGTCATTTCTAAAAATGATCAGCCCTCTCATCAAAATAAACTTTTTGATATCCCTGTAGTGAATGGAGATAGTGGACATATTAAAACATTTTTCATTTGATGAGGTCTGTTTCTCTTTGGTAAGTTACAGAACAGACTGGTAGGTTTTCTCTTTAGGAAATTCGTGTTTGAGCCAGACAGCACTTCTTAATGCACAAATACTATATTTAATAAACTAAAAATCAAATATAGTTATTGTTAAAAGAAAACAAAATAAAATGTAATCTCTAATAAGTACCCTTTAGAAATAAAAGAGTTAATTTATAAAAATCGAATAAGCTAAGTACAGGTTGCCTAGGATGCTGTACATCAAATGTATTATCAAGTTATTTTATGTATTGTATTGTGACTATTTGTTAATTGATAGCTTAGTTTAAAATAACCTGAAAAATATTCCAACCTTCTTTCTTCGCGATTGCTTTCTTCAAGCTGCAGTAGCCTTCAAAAGCAGGTGTACAGTTTTGGAAAGTCAAGTCAATGAACAGCAAACCCAACAAATCGAGGAAGCGATAAAAAGTTAAAAATTATGTATGAGCTTTGTGACTAAAAACAGCACAAAATATACTATCAAGAGACTGTTTAAAATAAAACATTTTACAATAGTTGTAGGTAACTTTGGAGGCAGGGTCAAACACTACAATTTTAAGTTTATGTAATACTAATCAGTAAATCCTAAACAACCTGAAAATAAACTCTCTTCAAATTATCTTCAAATTGAGGGCAGTGAAATCTAGCGGCAAGACAATAAGCAAGGCATGGTCAAACTGGAACTGTGCATCTAGAAAGAAACAAAACAGAATTGTCATAGTGAAAAATAATTACTAACCTGTAACCATATATTTGTGGTTTGCTTCTCTTATAGATTCAAATATTGTGCATAGTCCTTTCATCTACTTTTGGGATAGATGAATTGGAGGTTTTTCTTCCAAGTCTTGATTCATTTATCAGGAATGACAGGAATGACTCATCCCTATGTCACTGCCACACACCCAAAAGAATACAAATGCCTTTATCACCTAGTTTTCACAACACATGCCTTTACCACTCAATTATATGTATTCCTATGGAAATGTTCTTTACCACACTCGTTATTTTAACCAAGCATTTTTTATTTATGTCCTTTATTTACTTCGGTAAATAATAAATGTGTTTGTTTTTTATTTTCTTAAAGTAGCTGTTCTATGTGAAGAATAAAAATGACCATACCATGATACATCCTAAGTCTACTAAAGAAGGCAAAACAAAAATATGCCATGTATAGTCCAAAAATACATATTTAGTCATAAAACAATTTTTTTACAAATGTACATTTTGATTTTCTTTGTATATTTTTTTTTTCATGTTTATGCACAAACCAAGAAAGGCAATACAGTCACGTACAGCATGCGCCATCACCCACATATATCTGTAAAGAGTACATAATGTCAGATTAAACTGTATGATGCACTTCTTAAGCCACACAGTTACATAGGGGGCAGAGAATGGTACACATTAGGCATAGCATACATTGCTTATATTCATGGAGTCTGACAGGCAGTCAGGCCAGATGTTGTACCAGGGCAGCCCTCTGTGGGCTCCAGCCCATAGTAGGCTCTCCACCACCCTCAGCTTTTGTAAAATTTGCAGAGACAGCCTCGGCTACAGTAGGTCACTTTCTTTGCTGCCATACAGAGGTCCATCCCCCGTCTCCACTCATGTATGAAAGGTATCTCTGGCGCTCCACAGTGCTAAGCCACATCTCTTTTGGCCACCACTAAGCCCAGGGTGCTAAAGAAAAGTTTAAAGCGTGGAACATCAACGTGGCTCGGAATCCAAAACAAAACATACCACTGTTCGAGCGGGAGTAAAACCTCACGAATGTCTGAGAGTTCCTGGATGATAGCTTTCCAGTGGGTTTATATAAGGGGACACTCCCAAAGTGCATGCATAAAGAACCTCATAGCTTAGACACATCGTAAAAAATTCAGAGTAGATACTCTCCCAATGTTATGTAATCTGCGACGCGGGTAGTAGACCCTATGGAGTATTTTGAATTGTATCAGGAGTAGGCGCGACTTGGGTGCCTCAACGCCGCCTCACAATCTATGTCTTCTAGTTCACCCACATATCGCAGCCACCTCTCTCATAGCTGGCCCAGGGTATCTGGTATATTATAACTTATCATTCTATATGTGGTAGAGACTGAGCTCCTTCCCAGTTCTTCCATTAATATTCGCTTGAGGGGGCATATTGGGTATCTCCAGCCCCTCAACCCGCCAGTCATGTCGTAGCTGTGCGTACTTTAAAAAATGGGTTGGGTGTAGATGGTATTGCCTTTGTGCTAAGGAGAAGGACATAATATCCCCTTTCTCGAGGATATCTCCCACCTTGAAAATACCCATGGTATCCCATGCCCCAAATCCCCGCAGCTTCGCTACCTCTTGCAGCCATGTTCCTTTCCAAAGGGGCTTATTTCTAGTGATTTTGTAGTCCCAACAAATGCCTTTGTGGCCTTGCCCCAGACTGTCAGTGAGACCTATGTTGCAAGTGGTCGTGCCTGGGATCCCTTCCCTCCATACAGATATAGTAGGTGCGATTTGTGTTCTAGCAGAGCATGCTCTAGCCTAAATATCGGGTGGTCCTTCGGGGCATGAATAAAATGATTGTTCATCAGGTGGGCCACCCAATAGTACCACTCTATATCCAGGAGCGTAAGCCCACCATTAGATTGGGTATGCTGTAATGTTTTAAGCAATATTCTCTGGTGCCCCCATCCCACAGTAGGGTCCTCAGGTTCATGTTAATCTTGGTGAATACCATCTTGAAAACTGAATAGCATGTATTCCGGAGCCCATACAGTAGTTTAGGGAGTGTAATGATTTTAAATAAGGCTGCCCGTCCCATCAGGGAGAGAGGTAGGCCCCTCCATCTTTCGACATCAGCCTGAAAGTCTGACAGCACCCTTCGTTCATTACAACTGGAGCAAAGCTCCTTTTGTGAGGTAACAAATATCCCCAGATATTTAAAGCCGTCATCAACTACCTGAAGTGCTCGTGATAGCGGCAGTACTTCTTGTACACCTTGCGCAGTATAGAGCAGTGACTTATCCCAATTAATCTTTTTACCTGAGAGCGTTCCGTATTCCCCTAGTAGCTGAAAGAGCAGCGGAATGGTATTTGCTGGGTCAGTTATGTATACGAGTAAATTGTCTGCGTAAAACTTTTCTCTTTTATCTCATCAGCTGCAGAGATTCAGGAACCCCCCACTCCGGGGGCAACCTCACCACACATGCAAGGATTCTACTGGGAGGGCAAACAAAAGCGGGGACAACTTTGCCTGGTTTCCCTGCCAATCGGGAATTTCGGCGGACATCTTCCCAGTGACTCCAACCGCTGCAACAGGGTTCCGGTAGGTCACCACCACTCACTTTCTGAATTGAGGGCCGAAGCCAAATTTCAGTAGTGTCAGGCCAGAGGACGACATCAAATGGCTTTTCAGCATCTAGGGAGAGGAAGAAGTGGTGTTGGGCAAGTCTGCACTGTGGTGAGCCAATTATGCATGCCTCTCAGGTTAAGGTGAGTAGACCTACCGGGCATGAATTCTGACTTATCTCGGTGTATCAGGGGGGTAATAATATGCAACTGTCCAGTAGCCAGGACAGTAGCCAGACGTTAAGCAATGAGATCGGTCGATACAAGTCGCACCTGTCCCTTGGTTTACCTTCTTTGGGAAGTACTATAATAGTGGCTCTCCGAAGATCCGGGGGAAGTTCCCTTGACTCCCCAGCCTCTTGGAATAAGTTTAGCAGGTAGGGGCCCAAGTAGGCTCGCATACCGCTTATAAAACTCATAAGGAATGCCATTGGGCACCTGGAGTTTTCCCTGGTCTCAGTTTTTCTACAGCGGCCTGTATCTCACTCAGTGTTTTATCTTCTTCGAGAGATTCTTGCGCTTCTTCGTCCAGCACCGGAGTGGGAATCGTGGCCAAATAGCGCACTATGGTATCAGAATCATGAAGCAATCTGGGCCTGTAGAACTCCTCACAGTAACAAGTGAAATCACCAACATTTAGGGAATCAGTGTAGCAATTAACCGCTGTTTGACAGAGTATTATGCACCCAACAAGCTTCCTGCCTGCTTAGCCATTCCAGGAGTCTACCAGCTTTGTTCCCTGCTTCATAGAGGCGTGTGTATTGTGGCCATCATCAGTTTTTTCGCCCCTTCTTGCGCTAAATCCCTATACTCCACTTGAAGAGTTGCTCTGTCTGAGAACAAGGGATTCAGTCTACATTCCTGGTGATCCTCCAAGCTGTAGGATATGAGTTTACAGCTCCTCAAGCTCGGCAACCTCCCTTCTCTTTTTCTTTGTAATCAAGTTCTGGGCCTTGTCCCGAAGCACAGTCTTGAATTCTTCTCAAAGAACAATCTAATAGGCCACTGACTCTTTGCTCTCAGTGAAATAAAGCTCAGTGTCTAGTCGGAGTACGGCGCTACCTCCTGGTCTTTTAGGTCCCATGCATTTGACTTTCACTCTGTTGCACGCCTGCCCCTGAAAAGACCCACTTGAACAAGTAGGGGTGATTGGTCAGACTGGCCTGTTGCCAGATAATCTTATCTCGTCAATGTCCCCCGTGGCGCAAAAATGTAATCCAGCTTCAGTTAGACTCTTTGGGCCCCTGAGAAATAGGATTATTTTCTGTCAGTGGGAAGTAGACATTGCCATGGGTCAACTAGGCCCATTGATGAGGGAACTGAGCCAACACAGTTACCTGGGGGGTGGTGTCTGTGTCCCAGAGCGATCAAGACCTGTGGCCATGACATTGTTGGAAGTCCACACCTACTAAGTGCAATGTAGAGATAGAGTCTAAAAAAATATCAGTCATTTTGTTCAGAATAGGTGCTTGAGGTCTTGGAGGGGCTTATACACTCACTAGAGTCATCTTGGTTCGTCCCAGGTAGCCCTGTACTCTCACATATCTGCCTTTGGGATCCACCCAGGGTCTAGTTACCCTAAAAGGGAGAGTTTTCTCACCAGTGTAATCACTCCCCTGGCCCCTTTAGTAAATCCTGCGTGTGCCAGAGTGGTGTAGGACTTCCTTCCCAAAAATCTGCAGTGTGTCCCCTGCAGCTGGGTCTCTGGAAGGATGACTATACTGGGCTGTAACCGCTTCATGTACTGCATCACAAGGCCCCTCTTGACTTTATTATCGAGACCATTAACGTTCCTAATCAATACCTGTGCGGTGAGGGACTGACCATTCGCAGCGAGAGGGGGCAGGGTGGAGAGGCACTGCGCCAAATCCATGGACCCAGGGCCATGCGCAGCACAGAGGGTGGTCGGCGCAAGGCATGTGCCCAACCCTGCTCCCTCACAGCCAAAGGCCACCCACCCCAGCTCCCTGGCTGAACATGACCAAAGGCAGTGCGCTGTGAATGGGGTGTGGTCACAAATGTATGGTAATACTTTACATTAACTAAAAAAAACTAATGAAAGTGGAGTTCTACATGAGGAAGATAGTAAGATTTTAACTTACACAAAAAAATAAAAATTCACTGAAAATGCACTACTACTTAAAACCAAAATTTGATTTGCCAGGAATACATAACTGACATGTAGAACTTGGATAGCTGTGTTGCTCTGCTTAGGACCTTTCACTGATGAGATCGGAAATCTACGGTGGTGCAAATTATATTTATGTCTGTTATTTATAACTGGTGATAATCTATTTTTATTGTTTAAAAACAGTATTGCTATTACAGTGAATGTCTAAGGTTTGTTTACAGCAGGTTAAAATCTTACTACCTTCCTCACATAGAACTCCACTTAATACTGTTTTTTTCACTGAAAATATACATAGGCACACACACACACCATTTTATGTTCAGTCAACTGACTGTCTCTGAGAACTGCACACATCGCATTTTCACAGAACCCTCACAGAACAGTGACATCTAGCATGCGAAAAAGTCCCCACCACCACAAAATCCTACATACTGCCAATCAGGACATCTCAGGCAATCCCCAATACCAATCCACCAAGGTCAAACCATACAAATCCAGAAAATATTATTTTAATAAAAATATTCCCATGCAGAACGAGAAAATAGGTATATATGGGGGGTATTTAGGGCTGGTACCGGATCCTAAACCTCCCTACACACCAATAATCCAAGCATTTACTCAGCCCGACATTGTAATTAACATGTGCAAACCTATCAAAAAACCTAAGCAAAAATAATTTAAGATTGCAATGCAAATCTTTATGAAAATAAAAAATAAAGCATTTACCTTTTCCAAAGTTTAAAAAAAAAAAAAAAAAAAAACCACCAATAAAATGCAAAATTCATTGCCCATCAAAAATTCTACCAGTGGGCGTCTTCTACGGCAATCTGTATAGAAATAAAATCTACAAAACAGTATAAAATGCGTCGTGGTCTGGTTTGCTTTCCCATCACATGGGCATTTGTGTGCTATTTTTTGCCATTTTTTAAGTTTTGGGAAAGCCACCAGTTCATGAACTGTACCCAGACGCAGTCTTGTCAGATAAAATCTGTTTTGAGTATTCATAACTTTTACCAGATAGTTTGGTAGACCAGTCAACTCAATATTGGCCATATATCTCAATACACTTGTTTTCACTTCCTCTCTCCTAACTGTATCCTGGCTTCATTTCTCCATGTACAATTTTTTGATATCATTTTGGCTAAATTGCAAATGGCTGGAGGGATTTTTGCCGATAGATGTTTATCAATATACTTTAGTAGGTTGTCTATGTATACTAGCCAAGGGGTTTTCTTACTGTGTTCCGAAGCTAGACAGTCCTTTATAATATCCCTGGTAAATTTTGGGCCCTCCTTGCACCAAATGTTGTGCCATGAGCACAACGCTCTTACTTGGATTAAGTCGGTGACATATGGAACATCAGATTCTTTATGCAAGAGGAAAGTTGACGTCTATCTTAGTACGGCCAGCATAAGATAGAGAAAATCATTTTCACACATTTGCAATGCATTAGGATTGGTGCTGCCCCACACTACAGAACCATAGGTTGCTACGGATAGGCATTTACTACCATAGATTTTAAGCATATCGCGGATGGGTTTACTACCTATCTTATTGCAGAATCTAAAGATCGCCTCTATGGTTCTGAGAAATGTAAGTCTAGACTGGTCTAAATGGTTAACCCAATTCCTGTTAAAAGAAAATTAGATACCTAAATAATAAATATTCTTAACTTCTGTTAGCTTATAGTTCCGGATGAGATGGGACTTTCGCTTGGCCCTACCTTGGCTGCAGATCATCACAAATATTTTGGAAAGGTTTAATTTCAGATCCCTCTGCTCCATGTATGAGACGAAAGCTTCGATTAGCTCCTGTAATCCATTTGCAGTTCTCGAGATTAGAACTGCGTCGTGTGCATACAGAAGCAGTGGGGTTGGTCTCACACCTATTTTCAGGACATCTGTATTTAGATTCTGAAGGGTTTTGTCGATACCATTTATGTATAATGAAAATAAGAGTAGTGCAATGACACAGCCCGGCCTTTTTCCCCAGGATACCTTGAAATGTGTGCACTCACCTCCCCTTCCATACCTCACTCTGGATGTCAATCTCGAGTATAATTGTGATAGGAAGGAAATAATATCTTCAGAAGCATCCATATCCAGCATTTTTTCCCAAAGTTTGGCATGATTTACACAATCAAAAGCAGAGCTTAAGTCTGCAAAACAAAGATGGATATGTTCTCCCTTAGCCATCGTGTAATTATTGATAATCAGGTGTAAATGTATACATTGTTCTACCATCCCCATTCCCCCCCCTAAAGCCATATTGGGTTTCAGTCAGGATATTATTATCGTCGAACCAGTTCTCCAGTCTTCCGAGAACTATTCGCCCCATGATCTTAACCGATGAGTCTAGGAGGGAGATGGGGCAGTAGCATCTTGCGTCGCCTCGACTCCCCTTTTTAAAAATTGAGACGATAACACTATCTATCCAGGTGTTAGGGACGCTATCTTTAGCAGCTGCATTGCAGACCTGGGTTAAAAAAGGTAGCGGACTATAATTTTTATATGCATCGGCTGGAACCCCATTGGGTCCTGGAGCCTTCCCCAGTTTCATCTTTTTTTATTGTTATGGTTACCTCATCCAACCTAATTTGTTGGAGGGGTATCATAGCAATAGAGAGGGGCTGTTCTAGATTATTAATAGGTGCATTAAAAATCCCACTAAAATAGGTGAGAGTCATTTTGGGCAATAACGGTTTCAATAATGGGATCTTGATCATCCTTCCACATAGGTGAGTTTATCACTTTCCAGAAAAGGGCGGAATCCCTGCTGTCTGCGGCTTGGTTCCATTTCGACCATGCCTCCTCTTGCACCTCCCTCTTCCTATTTTTTAATGCCTGCTTATAAAGAGATCTGAGTTGCTTTATTTCTATACTATCTCTAGGTATTGTATGTAGGGCCTTTTTTAAATCTTGTTTTGCCGCGTGCAATCATGATTTAAGCAGCCGTTAACCTGTCTCTTTTTTGTTGTACTGTCTTTCCTTAGATTGCTAGATATTGCCGCAGTGATTCTCTCATAGGCGGTCATAATCATTTCGGGGGAGGAGTTGATGTCAGTGCCGATGGAAAAACTTTCATTATGAGTATTATTAACCTTTTGCAACATTTTGTCTTCATTAATACCTGTCCATTTTATACTAACAGAATTCTTTCCGGCCGCCACTAAGTTAGGCAACATTAGTTTACCCTTGTATGTTATGACTAATGGGCCTGAGGATAGAGTCAGCGAAGCATGGTCACTTAAACTGGTGAACCCACTTTCTAGCATGCCACAGTATGTAAGGCCAGGAGTTGACACTATGAGATGGTCGTTACATGTTGGGTTTCCCCTGCCTTGGAATGTTGGATGGAAAATGCTACTTACCCAGTATGCATCTGTTTTTGGCATATAGAGCTGTAGAGCCATATGCTTTAGCATAGATCGCCATCTAGTATTGGGTTTGGATGTTTGCACTGTGTTTTTGTTAGAAGAAGTCTTTGCAGTCACGAGGCAGGTGACACCTCCTTTCAGTGAGCTCCATCCCCAGATTGTTTTGCCGTAAAGGTGATGATGGAGTTAGTAAAAGTAGTAAAGGGATGTCCATGTATAGTGTATCTAAGTAAGATAATACTGCAACAGATAAAGGTACCCGGGGAGATGGGTGGGCGCATATGGCTCTACAGCTCTATATGCCAAGAACAGATGCATACTGGGTAAGTAGCATTTTCCGTTCGAGGCATATGAGCTGTAGATCATATGCTTTAGCATAGACTATACAGCAGTTATCTCTCAAGCTGTGGCTAACCTTAATCTGTTGCAGTGGTTTGGAATAGTGCTCTTAAAACTGCCTGACCCACACTAGCTTGTTTCGCTAACACATATACACAATAGTGCTTTGTGAATGTGTGTGGTGTAGACCATGTTGCAGCCTTGCAGATGTCATCAAAGGGTATGTACCCTAAGAATGCCATAGAAGCCCCTAGTTTGTGTGTAGAGTGCACCCTAGGGGGAATTGCTATGTGTGCTTAGCTTTAATGTAGCATATTTGGATGCACTTAACTATCCACCGTGCAATACCTGCTTTGGATATGGGATTGCCTTTATGCAGTGGTGAAAAAGCAACAAAGAGTTGTTTAGTTTTCCTAAAAGATTTAGTTCTTTCAAAGTAATATAGTATGGCTCTTTTTACATCCATTGTGTGAAGAGCACGTTCTGCCATTGAGTCTGGTTAAGGGAAGAAAACAGGTAACTCAATAGACTGGTTGAGATGAAATGCAGAAACGACTTTAGGTAAAAATGTGGGGTTAGGCCTAAGAAACACTTTATTTTGGTGAATTTGTAAAAATGTCTCTTTTATAGTTAGTGCCTGGAGCTCACCTACTCTTCTAAGCGATGTAATGGCTATACGGAAGGCCACCTTCCAGGTGAGAAATTGTAGTTCACATTTGTGCAATGGCTCAAAGGGTGGACTCATGAGTCTTGTAAGGACTATATTAAGATTCCACACTGGAGAGGGTGGAAGTCTAGGAGGCATGATTCTTTTGAGTCCTTCCACAAAAGCTTTGATAGCAGGCACTTGAAACAAAGACCAGCGTTTTATGTTTTGTAGGTACGCAGCTATTGCAGCAAGGTGTAATCGTATAGATGTATATGCTAACTTACAAACGCTGTAGGTGTAACAGATAGCAAATGATGTTTTGGATAGAAGATTCTAGTGGATTGATTTTATTGTTTGTACAGTAAATTACAAATCGTTTCCACTTTGCTGCATAGCATGCTCTTGTGGTAGGGCGTCTAGCCTCTTTAATAACATTGATGCAGTCTGGCGGAAGATTAAGGTAGCCAAACTATGATTTAAGGTGCCAGATCGCAAGGTTGAGTTGACTGGGATCTGGATTTCTTATCTCTCCATGGTTCTGAGTGAGAAGCTTGGAGGAAGAGGTGTAGTTTGTGGTGAGGAACTACTGATAGTTCCAACAGGGTTGTGAACCATGGTTGTCGAGCCCATGTGGGAGCAACTAGGATCATTGTCAGGGAATGTTGTTTGAGCTACTGAACCACTAATGGGATTAGCAGGAAAGGGGGAAAAGGGTAAGCAAATTTTCCTGACCAATTCATCCATAGAGCATTGCTTTTTGACAATGGGTGAGGATACCTCGACGTGATGCTTGGGCATTTTGCGTTGGTGTGTGGCGAAGAGATCTATTTCTGGGTAGCCCCACATCTGGGAGGAGAACTTGAGGATGTAGTTCCCATTCCTGCATCTGTTGTCTTTGACTGAGCAGATCTGCAATCTGGTTGTTGACTCCTGGGAGGTGTTCCGCAAGGAGATGTATCTTTTGAGGGATGGCCCATCGCCATATGCTTTGAGCTAGTTGTGAAAGCTGCAGAGTGTCTCCACACCCTGCTTTTGTATGTAGTACATTGCTGTCATGGTGTCTGTACGAACTAGGACAGCTTTGACTACTAAATGCAGATGAAAAGCTTTCAATACCAGAAAAATTGCTAAATGGTTTAGGTGGAGTTGTTTTTGTTGTAGGGTCCACATGCCCAGAATGGTATGTTTTTGAAGATGAGCTCCCCAACCAGTGAGCGATGCGTCTGCTGTTAGCACTATCTGTGGAACCGGGTCGACAAATGGCCGCCCTTTGGAAAGGTTTTGTGTATTGCACCACTGCAGAGAGCGATGGGTGCGGCCGTCCACCAACACTAGATCTGTTAACTGACCTTGAGCCTGGTTCCACTGAGGTGCTAAGCTTTCCTGTAGGGGACGCATTTGAAGTCTTGCTTAAGGAACGATTAGAATGCAAGAAGCCATCATGCCAATCAACTGCATGAACACTTGGGCTGGTCGTTTTTTTTTTAATCCTCATCTCACCAAAAGACATCTGCAGATTTAACAAGCCGTCATACTTTGCAACTGGGCGCCTCACGGCTAACTGCATTTGCCTAGGTCGACCCGATCTGCCCCATGTGGTGTAGGCTTGGTGTAATCATAGGACCCGGGAGGGGGGGGAAACCAGCTCTCTTAAGACATTACCAATCATAAATCCCGGCCTCAGCTTAACAGAGGGTGCCAAATATTAGGCGAAGTTACCTTGCTCCCTTCTTGCTCTAAACGTGCCATACTAAACGAGGCTTTAAGCCAGCCTTCTCTGGTCGGTGGGATAGTCTTTCCACTTTACACAAATCTCCCTCCGAGCGAGCAATATAAGGTATAACAGCAGCCCCTTATGGATCTGTAACAACACCCCGTTAGTAGCGTCATTACCCCCAAAAAACACCAAATCAAGATTAATCTCGATGTTAATTTTGAAGATGTCCGATAAGAAGTCACCCACATCCTTCCAGAAAGATCTTAACTCCAGTCATTCGAAAAAGGTGTGGATGTTGTCCGCTTTCGGTAATTTACATCTAGGACACTTTGGGGGGGGGGGGGGGGAGCGGAGCAAACTTGGCTTTCTTGGGCGGGGTGTAGTAAAGTCTGTTAAGGACGAAAAGGTGATTCTTTTTTAAACTGGCTGGTTTGATGTGTTTATAGAGTAGTTTAAAAGATGGCTCAAAAAAGTCTTCAATATTGTGGCCGAGGGGTGATTGGTTCCAAACCGATGATTGGGGTGGAATATCTATATCATCTGCTTCCAGGAGCCTTGTATACCACATGGATATCTCTTTCTTTTTTGGTTGAACATTTTGTAACAGCCGCTCTAGTTCCCAGATATTTCACCCACTTCTGCCTCATACCAAGATTTGAGTTGAAAATACTTGAACTTAGAGAGTGTAGGGCCTATCTTAGCTCTTAAAACCTCCCATGGGAAAATCCCATCTATGTGCAACAAATCAGACCATTTAGCCACACCAGCTCTCTTAATCGGTATAGCCAAACTATCTCTGTGGCAGAGTGGGGTCCCTGGGGAATACCATATAGGAGCAAAATCGGAGAAATATCCAATACCCCATCTGCATCTTGCTTTATACCATGTCTCCAGAGCGGTCTTAAGGACCTTGAGACGTACACGTTTAAAGTATCTTGGGGCCCCAAACTTATATAGAAACCCTTCTCCTCCGCTTCCCCCCTCGACCATAGCCATCTCACCCGAGAGCCTACCCCAAGATGTATTGCCAGGAATTGAAAGCAACATCCTGATACCCTTAAATTGAAAGGCAATTAAATACCAACTGATATCCGGAAGGGTCAACCCACCTTTCAAGAGCTTCCTCCTCAGCTTTTTCCAGGACATCCTAGCGCTCTTATGCCCCCAGATAAAGCTCCCAATTTTCCCCTGGATCTTACTAATGCTCTTACTGGGGAAGACTAAAGGAACTGCATTGAACAGATAAGTACGCTTAGGGAGAATACTCATCTTCACCAGGTTGACCCTCCCATAGATTGTTACGGGAAGATTCCTCCATCTGGTGAAGAGGTAGTCAATTTGCTTTATGATTTTCTCCAGGTTACTCAGGGGAATTTTGTTCAGATCTTTAACAATTTTTATACCCAGATACTTAAATTCATTACTAGTGGGGCCTCCCCTGTAGTCGATGTTCCAACACATCACTTCAGTTTTAGCGGAATTGGCTAAATAACCAGAAATTTAGCCAAATTCCTCCAACAGATTTTCAAGCCGTGAATAGTTGCCTCCGGGTCGATGATGTAAATAATATCATCGGCATACAGTGCTATTTTACAGTGATAAATTTGTGATTTGAAAGGACAGATTAAATCATCTAACCTAATAATTTGCGCCAGGGGCTCAATGTAAATGTTAAATAAAAGGGGGGATAAGGGGCACACGTGCCTGGTCCCTCTCTGGATGTCAAAGCTGGGAGTCAGAGTGCCATTCAACAGGATCTTTGTGGAGGCTCCCTGGTAACAATTCCTTAAGGTCTGGACAAAGACTGGGCCCATGCTCAGCCCCTCGAGAACCCCCAGAGATACCTCCAGCAGACCCGGTCAAAGGCCTTAGCTGCTTCCAAAGCCACCAATGCCAAAGGGTCCGCTCTCACCACAGCCAAGTCGATATTCCCAATCAACAGTCGAGTCTGTTCCTGGATGTATCTCCCTACCATAAAATCCTTCCGGTCGGTGTTAATCAGACTCGGGACCAGTTTTCCCAATCTCCCTGCTAGAATGCCCATAAAGATCTTATAATCAGCATTCAGCAGGGAGATCGGGCGATAAGAATCAGCCTTTAGGGGGTCTTTTCCTGGCTTCAATATCAGGACGATGGTGGCTTCCTTCCAGGATCCAGGGACCACACCAGTTAAACTATAGACTGAATTAAAAAGAATATGTATCCAAAAGAAGTTTATACACCTCATTCGGAAGAGCAACCAGACCTGAGGCTTTGTTGTTTTTAGATCTCTTTATTTGGGCCCTAATCTCTTCTATTGTAATAGGGGCACAGAGAAAGACCCGACTATCTTCGGTTAAAATAGGCAGGGATTTGCCTTTTATCCAAGAATCCATTCTATCCTCAGAGGGAACCAGATCTTCCTTGTACAACTCTGAAAAGAGATAAAGAAGACACTTTTGCAAATCTTCCACCTTACTAGATTTGTCTCCGTTACTGTTGATTATCAGTTCATTAATGTTATTTTTTTGAACGATCAATCCTGACTTTCCATGCTAAGAGGGCACCTGCTTTTTCTCCAAATTTTCCATTTTTTCACAAGCCATTGTGCCCTACATTTCTGACCTAACAGACTCCTAAGCTCCTGCCTGGTCCCCTTAAGATCTTTCTGAACCTGTGTTAGTCTATCTAAATTCTCCTTATTGAGAGAGTTCCTCTCAACCTCTAATTCCATTATCTTCCCCTCGATAGACTGTAATTCCAGGGCCCTAGCTTGATTTTTAGAGCTTATTAGGCAATGCAGCATGCCTCTCAGACTAGCTTTATAGGCATCCCATACAAAGTCTATGGTCGTGGAACCCAAGTTTAATGAAAAATATTCTAAAGAAGATGATCTGATAGACTGAACGACTCCAAGGTCTGATAACATTGATCTATTCAGCGTCCATCTGGTTTGTCGAATATTACCCTCCTTAGAGTACGGGAATAAAACAGGAGCGTGATCAGAGAGGTGGCTGGGTAGAATGGATATCTCACATAGATTATCTAACACTTCCCTATTAACTGGAATATAATCTATTCTAGAAGCGTGATGATATTTTTTACTATAAAATGTAAACCCCTGGCGATCCCCCTTCTTGGCTCTCCAAACATCTACCAGGCCCAGGTCATGTAACAGATTTTTCATGGCCCGGCGAGATCGCGGGGCCCCTTCTGCGCGGCTCAAATTGGACCTATCTTTAAGTGGATCAAGGAGGACATTAAAATCACCTCCAATTATTAACGGGGTGGTCACCTGCATCAATTTATCTTGCAATTTACAGAGGTATGAAGGATCATCAACATTGGAGCTGTAATATGAGGAGCAAGCTAATTCCAGTCCTCCAAAATCCATCTGAACCAATATCCATCTCCCTGTCTGATCTGTCTGCACCGATTTAACAACATTTTACCAAGATTGCAACACCTCTACTATTAATTGATTGCTGCGAAAAACAAATACAATTTATCAAAGTGATCTCTGAAATAATCAATCGTGATACTATAAAGGTCAGATGGGTCTCTTGTAAGAGAAAGACCTGGGCCGGGGAAAGTTCTAAGTACTTAAATATCAACCTCTGCCTACGTGGGCCTCTTAAACCATTCACGTTCCATGAAATAAAACAGATTTTACTGTCCCTTTTAATATTACCTGCCATCGACCTGTACGCCCTTTCCTTGATTTAAACAGCATTTCTTAAAATACAGATGAGATGAGAAATATTTTTTTGTTTTCTCTCCCACTGCAGTGAACCCCACCATCCTCCCCCCCCCCCCTCCCCCCTACTCCCTGAAGAACCCTCCCTTCCATTAGGTTATGCCTATTCAGTCATCACTCCCTCGGGTAACATCTTTAACTAATTCTTAACTCTAGAGACTTGGGGCCTAAAACCGAACCCTTCTTAACCTCTAAACCCTCCTTCATTTCTCTCCCTCTTTTCCTTTTTGAATCTTAGCGATAAGGGCGTTTGCCTCTTCAGTTGTAAGGATCATTTGCATATGGTTATTCCACATCACACGTAGTGTGGCGGGAAACCTCCGTTCGCCTTTGCCCCCAAACTATTTAGCTCTCCTAACCTCTTCCCCAACTCCCACTGTCTCGTGGCCGTTATGTGGGAGATATCAGATCTGATGGGAGAAGGAAAAAGAGGGCATCTCTGAAAGTGAAGAGGAAATCACTCCTTCCTTAAGTGCGGCGGTCAAAATCATTTCCTTGACAGAATAAGACAAGAAGTTCACCAGAATCTTCCTGGGTTTCTGTCTTCCAGGGTTTCTCTTGAAGGGGTCCCGATGCACTCATTGAATTTTCTGTACCAAATCAGTATTTTGAGACTTTTTCAAAACTGAGCCTTTTAGTAGGGAAGTCACAAACCCCTTAATGTCCTCCCCCTCAAGAGCCTCCGGGATATTTAGAAACTTTAAATTGTTCTTCATGGAGTGATTTTCCAGTCTCGGGCTGGTAGTGAGTGTAGGAAGGTGAATATCTGACTATGGTTACCCCCAAACTTTTTGCCTAGTGTCTAGCTGGTTTTTCGACTTAGTTGGCCTGAGATCCTGCCATCCAGGGTCTCAGGCTGTCTGCTCTCTCTTTAAAATGGACTCCATGTACCCTAGGTACATAACCAATTGGTAAGGATCACCTTATTGGACCCTGTACAGTGTACCCTAGGTACCCAGGGCATAGGTGTACCCTAGGCCTCCCAGGGGCTGCAGCATGTATTATGCCACCCCTGGTCTGGCCTTCCAATCAGACACAACTGGCTGATCACTTAGCTGGGGCAAGGTCGTGTAATCACCCTTGCTTAGATATAGTATACCTATATCTACCCTTAAAATAGACACATGTGTACCTATCAGCCACTCCTATGGCAGGCCTTAACAATCCTGGAGGCAGAGTGCTTGGTAACATGTGAGATGGTGCTCTAGCATGAGCTGAGCCTGTCTGCAGCTTTCGGAACCATGTCCTTTTAGCTGTTCTATGATATAGCCTACCATATACTCTTAAAGTGCCTT
This sequence comes from Triturus cristatus, assembly GCF_964204655.1. Classification (NCBI taxonomy): domain Eukaryota; kingdom Metazoa; phylum Chordata; class Amphibia; order Caudata; family Salamandridae; genus Triturus; species Triturus cristatus. Next base: position 1,100,336,950 of record NC_140585.1, read on the forward strand.
ATAATCTTAGACGGTTATGGTAACTATGGTTTGGCTTTATCAAAACATGTCGTGTAAGGTGTCTAACACTTTGGAATAATACCCCCATACCATTTCTGGTGATGAGGATATTATTCCTCCCTTCTAGAGGGAGAGACATGTTAAAATCCTACTTTGCTGTTTAACTCTAACCAAAGCCTCAGCATCACAAAATGGATGCTGCTGCCACAGACACGAGTCTGACCTCCTGCTGCTGGGAGTGATCCCGGCAAGGGCGGCTTGGACAATAGGTTTCCTGCTTGGGGAGGTGCTAGCACCTCCCCAGACAGACTTTAGTGTATTGGGGCAGGGAGGGCTGAAAGGAATGAGACATGCCTGGGGTACACAAGGTGTCCCATGCATAGTCCAGTTCAAACCGGTGCTGGGGCACTCCAGCCCCAGTCCTGGCGCGAAACTGGACAAAGGGAAGGGGGTGTAACCACCCCCCTCCCAGGTCCCACCCATAAGGCGTGACCTAGCAGGCAACCCAGCCCCCCAGATTAATACAAGTGTGGTAGCTGGGCCCCAGGAGATTAGATTATCCTGAACCTGCAACTTGAACAGAAACTCTGGACCTTCGACATTCGACGAAAGAAGACTGAAGAATCTCCCTTGTGGCCAAGGAGTGGCTACCCTGGGCAAACAGGCACCATCAAGAGACTACCCTTTGCTTTGCTGAAGTTCTACGAGGGACCGACTGCAGAGCCCGACCAGAGCCTTGACTTCCAGACTTCTCCGACCCCGATCCACATCCACAGCCGAGCTGAGATCCGTGGAGGCGACGAGAGACGTGGGACCGGCTACCTGGGAAAAGTGGCGAGTATCTTCCAGCGCAGCTTCTGAGGTACCCTCGAAGTTGTGCACCGGTGATTGAGAAGCCCCAACCCCAAGCACCATCTGCACCGAAGATCAGCCCCCCACACTCCACGAGTCCTGCATGGGGCCCTTCTGCATTTTCCTGCTTGCCGCGTCTGTCCGGTAGCTTGCCCGTTGGCTAGCGGCCTTTGTGACGACACACCTTCAAATCTTCACTGCTGGTTTGGCTCCTCCAGACTGGCTCCCGCTCCTTTGCAAAAGAGAAGCACCCCAGACCTTCCAGAAGCAAGTCCTCCATTCTTCGTGGGTTCCGCTTGCCAAGGCTTGGTGAGTCCTAGTTCAACTTAGACGCCGCCGACAGCAAGAGACTTCGTGGGACAGCTCGCCTCCTGGTCCTGGTCGTCCTCGACGTCTCCTGGTACCCGTTGCTGCTGCGACAAGCTTCACCCTTCACCTGCAATCTTCACGACATCGCCTGGTTCCCTCCTGGTTCCACGTGGTCACTGGCTAGTGACCTTGACTCTGTCCCTTCTGCTTGCAGGTACCCTTCCTTCTTGATCCCGGCCTTGGGATCCACCGGACACTCTGCACTGACTGCCTGTCAGCAACTTTCCTTCAGGCATCCATAGAAGTCCACGACGAAACCCGACGCAAGTTCACACCTATGCACCCGCAGCCTGTGGGCTAGGTAACTTGGGTACTTCGGTGCTCACAAGGGTAGTGACTATCCTAGGGTCTAGTTTCCGAGTCTCGACTTTCTAGCTACTCCAGAAGTGTCCTAAAACTGCTTATTTAAGAACTATACTATTTCTATCGATTATACGCATTACGCGTGAGTGTTTCCACTCTGCACCTGAATCCCGTGGGCCTCCCACTTCCTAACTGTTGGTAGTGTAGTGTAGCCCCAGCGATTCCCTAGGCCTAGGCCTATTCTATTTCCGTGACAGTGGTCCTTATACCACTTCTTTAGTATATGGTTTGCGTGGCCCCTAGGGCCTAACTGTATTACTTACCTGTGTGACTTAATGTATGCTTGAATATGACTGTGTTGTACTTACCTCGAATCTCATAAAGAGTGCTGAGGGTTTGACTAGAATGAATACACTTTATTTTATATATATCTGTTGTGGTGTCCTTTCATTTGGTATTCAAGGGATTATATATGGTATCACAGCTGGCTTCACATGCCATTCAGAGTTTAGCCTAAGACTGCTCTTGTCCATGCTACCACTAGGATAGCTGGTCTATAAGGTTGACTTTACAACTAATCACCACAAGGGTTGTTTGGACTGATATAAGGTGTACACTAGAACTAGTGACATCATACATCAGGCCAACTTCTCACAGTGAGTGTTGAGGATGAAATTATGCTATCAGATTTTGCATATTGCGTATTCTGATTGGGTTGGGGTATGCTAGAGCTTTGCAGTTGTCTATTGTGGCTCCTAGGTACGCTTGCATGTTGGATGGCTGGAGGTGAGACTTGGTGAGGTTTACAGTGAATCCCAAGTCGTGAAATAGCTGAACTGTTTTGTGAGTATGGTGAATGCAGCTGTGTTGTGATTTGGCTTTTATTAGCCAGTCGTCCAGGTAAGAGAAGACGTGAATGTGTTGTCTCCTTAAATGAGCTGCGACTACTGCCAGACACTTGGTGAAGACTTTGGGTGCCGTAGTTACCCCGAATGGGAGAGCTTTGAATTGGTAATGTTGTCCGTCCACCGCGGAATATGGAAGTAGGCGTCCTTTAAATCTAGAGTGGATAGAAAGTCGCCTTGCTGAAGCAATGGGAGTACCTGTTGGAGGATGACCATGTGGAAGTGGTCTGACGGAATGTAGAGATATAGCTGTCTGAGGTCTAGTATAGGCCTGAGAGAGCCGTCCTTTTTCGGAATTAAGAAATACAGGGAGTACACTTGATGATGTAATGGGACTGGTTCTATCGCATGTTTTTGTAACAGAGAGAGAATCTCTTGTTTTAAGAGGGTGAGATGTTCTGGTGACATTGCACGTTCTCTTGGAAGAATAGTTCGGGGAGTGCTGGTATGTTCCAGGCAGTAACCATACTGGATAATTTGGATTACCCACTTGTCTGAGGTGGTTGACTTCCAGACAGGTAGGAACTGTGAGAGCTGTCCCCTGACAGGAGTGTATTGATCAGGGTGTAGGGGAGGGAAGTCACTGTTTGTTGGCAGGGGAAGTGCGGGTGGAGTTACCTCTGCCTCTTCCCTTATTATTATTTCCTCTGTAGCCTCCTCGAAAATAACCGCTGGAGGAGATAGATTGGTTGTTACCCTTATAAGAGAAGGAGGGATTTTCTGTGGACCTTGTTTTTGAGTCACCCCTGTAAGAGCAGCGGCAAAAGAAACCCCTGCTACAAGGTCATTGTAAGGTCCCCACGGATTTTGCAGTTTCCATGTCTGTTTTCATCTTTTCTAGGGAAGTATCAACACCTGGCCCGAAAAGATGCTCCTTATAAAAAGGCTAATTAAGTATGGAGGATTGTACCTCCTACTTGAATCCAGAGATTCTAAGAGAAGCGTGTCTGCACGATAGTATGCTAGTGTTGATGGCACGAGATGCTGTGTCTGTCGCATCTAGTGGGCATCTGATGGAAGTGTTGGTAATGAGCTTCCCTTCCTGAAGGAGGTCGTTCGCTTTGGTTTTATACTCATCTGGCAAATGTTGCATGAGTTTTTCCAGCTCATCGTAGTGAGCCCTATTGTAGAGTGCTAAGAGAGCCTGAGCATTGGCCATACGCCAATGATTAGCAGCCTGCGCAGCCACTCTTTTACCTGAGGCATCAAGGAGTTTAGACTCCTTATCAGGAGGAGTGGCGTCTCCTGCAGTTTTAGAGTTAGCTCTCTTGCGGGCGTTAGATACCACAAGAGAGTCTAATGGCAACTGACCGTTTATATATACAGGGTCTGTAGGGGGGGGGCTTGTATTTTTTATCTACTCTAGGTGCGAGTATTCTGGATCCAACGGGGTCTTTGAATACTTCATCTGTGTGTTTTAACATGCCCTTGAGCATTGGTAAAGTATTAGTAGACCTTTGTGAAAGCGTTAGTGTTTCAACAAGGAAATCCTCATCTATAGGGTCTGTATGAAGCTCCACTCCGTGATATTGAGCAGCCGTGTTGATAAGCTGAACATAGCCAATGTTGTCGTCAGGTGGGGAGGGTCTGGAGGCATACAGGTCGGGGTCATTGTCTTGATCTGGTTCCCCAATATAATTCTCCCAGGGGTCAGTGTACTGTGATATGTCCTGATCTTGTGGCATATCCGGCTCTTCACCCCCATCCCCATCCCCATAATCTTCACCCTGTTGGTCAGGTGATAGTGAAGGTGGTGGTGAATTTGATGGTGTAATTATTACATTTGGGTTAGGAAGAGGAGAGAGAGGTATGTGAGGGGGAGAAGGGTTAGCAGCCATGTCCTTTTTCTTCAGAGGTATAGGGCAATCCTCTGAGAGATCCAGCATCCGTTTTTTAGTAAGAGTGGCTAGGAGATGTCCAGTTTTAGGGTCAATAGTTAGTCTCTTTTGTTTTGGATTCAAAGGTGGGTCCTCGGACGGAAGCTCTTTGGATGGAGTTTCTTTAGGAGTTGATTTCATAGTCGAAGATTTGGGCTGAGAGTCTTTGGGAGTCGAATGTTTTAAATCCGAGTGCTTGGTTTTAGCCGGTTTGGGCTCTGAAGTTTTCGGAGTGGAAAGTTTTGTCTCTGAACTTTTCGGCGTGGAGGATCTCGGCTCCGAGCCTTCAGGTGTCAAGGATTTTGGCTCCGAAGCTTTAGGTTTGGAAGATTTCGGCTCCGAAACTTTAGGTTCGGAAGGTTTGGGGTCCGAGGCCTTCGGTGTCGAAGGTGTCTTCGGTGCCGGCGGTGTGGAGACTGGCAAATGCTTCGTCTTATGTTTCGGTGCCGAAGGTGTTGGTTCGGCATCGGAATGGGCCCGGCTCGAGCCCGACCTGGAAGGCTTGTCTTTGTGTTTCATAGCCGGGCTGGAGGGCGGGGCATCTGAAACTTTTTCTCGGTGCCAACCTGAGCCCGAGGGCGAAGGTGATACCGAAGCCTTAGATTTTGATTGAATGGGCACATGGGAATCTGTACTCAAGGTACGTTGAACCGGAGTGGTGTTGAGTTCTTCTTCCAGGTCGGAGTCGGCTTCGGACACAGAGATCAGTTCTTCGTCCTCGGCTTCTGCAGCTGGACGGTGGCAATCTGAATCTTCTCCAAAGATGTCCGGTATGGAGCCGCTACTGCGTTGCATCTCGTGGCGTCGAGCCAGGGGATCACAAAGTCTTTTTCGATCGGAACGATCGACACGCTTCACAGTTCTGTTTGTTGCGTTCTGGGGATAAGCAGAGGTTGCAGACCTCGTGCAAATTGGTGCGTGGACATTTAGCACGACACCAGGACATAGCTTAAATGGAGTCCGTTCCATCATCTCCTGGCGTGGTCGGCACGGGTAGGCCCGACGGCCCACCTTGAAGTTCCCGATTGAAGGTTTTCTCAGTTTGAACAATACGCGCCAAATGGGAAACAACAATTGAAAGACAATACCGTTAAGGGTAGAGGATTGCGCGTCGAAGGGGTTTGAGAACGATACCGGAGTGCAGCAATACACATCCGAATCCGATGGCGGAAAAAAACTATCTGGGGATGGGGGTCGATGCCTATGCGCACTATCACCAAAAGGAGGAGTCACCTGCCTCGTGACTGCAAAGACTTCTTCGAACAAAAAAAAAGTGCAAACATCCAGACCCAATCTACAGCTCATATGCCTCAAACATGTAGTTATGCCATCTTCTCCCCTTGATATCAATATTTCCAGGCTATGCTTACATAGGAGTTCATTTAGCACTTCCCCATAACTATTGTGTGGGAAGTGTTGTAAATTATTTCCTCGTTATATCTGAGAGTCCACACACATTCATTACTGAAAAACTACATTTACAGGTATTAAAATCCCCCACCCAAATACATATGTATGAGGGGTCAACCCCCTTTATAAAGGGGTCCAATACTCTCTCCAATTCGTTCACAATCTCAAAAAGGGAAGCATTAAAAATGCTATTATAATAATTCACCACAATAAAGGGTTGATTTTTCTCCATTATTAATAGAACTAATTGGAAATAAGGGGAGCCATTGTACATCTTTCTGAGCTCTATTGGCTCTGTGGTAGAATTAAAAATTGCCAGTCCCCTCTTTGCTCGGCCGAAGACTGATGGTATTGCTGGGGTTGAGATGGTGGCAATGCCATCAATATATGGGCCCGGCTCGAGCCCGACCCGGAAGGCTTGTCTTTGTGTTTCATAGCCAGGCTGGAGGGCGGGGCATCTGAAACTTTTTCTCGGTGCCAACCTGAGCCCGAGGGCGAAGGTGATACCGAAGCCTTAGATTTTGATTGAATGGGCACATGGGAATCTGTACTCAAGGTACGTTGAACCGGAGTGGTGTTGAGTTCTTCTTCCAGGTCGGAGTCGGCTTCGGACACAGAGATCAGTTCTTCGTCCTCGGCTTCTGCAGCTGGACGGTGGCAATCTGAATCTTCTCCAAAGATGTCCGGTATGGAGCCGCTACTGCGTTGCATCTCGTGGCGTCGAGCCAGGGGATCACAAAGTCTTTTTCGATCGGAACGATCGACACGCTTCACAGTTCTGTTTGTTGCGTTCTGGGGATAAGCAGAGGTTGCAGACCTCGTGCAAATTGGTGCGTGGACATTTAGCACGACACCAGGACATAGCTTAAATGGAGTCCGTTCCATCATCTCCTGGCGTGGTCGGCACGGGTAGGCCCGACGGCCCACCTCGAAGTTCCCGATTGAAGGTTTTCTCAGTTTGAACAATACGCGCCAAATGGGAAACCACAATTGAAAGACAATACCGTTGAGGGTAGAGGATTGCGCATCGAAGGGGTTTGAGAATGATACCAGAGTGCAGCAATACACATCCGAATCCGATGGCGGAAAAAAAACTATCTGGGGATGGGGTCGATGCCTATGCGCACTATCACCAAAAGGAGGAGTCACCTGCCTCGTGACTACAAAGACTTCTTCGAACAAAAAAAAAGTGCAAACATCCAGACCCAATCTACAGCTCATATGCCTCAAACATGTAGTTATGCCATCTTCTCCCCTTGATATCAATATTTCCAGGCTATGCTTACATAGGAGTTCATTTAGCACTTCCCCATAACTATTGTGTGGAAAGTGTTGTAAATTATTTCCTCGTTGTATCTGAGAGTCCACACACATTCATTCCTGAAAAACTACATTTACAGGTATTAAAATCCCCCACCCAAATACATATGTATGAGGGGTCAACCCCCTTTATAAAGGAGTCCAATACTCTCTCCAATTCGTTCACAATCTCAAAACGGGAAGCATTAAAAATGCTATTATAATAATTCACCACAATAAAGGGTTGATTTTTCTCCATTATTAACAGAACTAATTGGAAATAAGGGGAGCCATTGTACATCTTTCTGAGCTCTATTGGCTCTGTGGTAGAAATAAAAATTGCCAGTCCCCTCTTTGCTCGGCCGAAGACTGATGGTATTGCTGGGGTTGAGACGGTGGCAATGCCATCAATATATGGATCTTGGGCATACCAGGTCTCCTGTAAGCATAATAATTGGAGTGGTTTAATGCTATCTAGCCATTCTTTATCTTTTAACTTGTTTTTGACCTTGGCTATATTCCATGACCTAATCCTAATTTGTGTTCTCTTTTCGGTGGCTATTATCTGGTGTTAATTATTAATGTACTTCTGTGGAGTAATCCTCAAGTATCAATACACTCTGCCCCCTTATCCCCATTAACTCTTGCAAACCGCTCCTAAAGGGGTTGCTAATTAGCTCTCAATTAATAAATATTTTTTAACAAATACAGAAATATTTTTAACATAAATACTTGTGTACCAGACCGCCAAACCCCTTTCCATTTTTTAAACAAATCGCAAAATAAATACTCTCAACCAATTAAAAACAACAAGTACCCCCAAGATTAATACACTCCCGGCCCTTAATCCCTAAAAACTCCTAAACATTTTGCAAAGAATGTGTTAGTTGAAAATAGTTGTTTTTCTAAACAAAACAAGCATTTTAAAATTAATGCTTTAGTATTAAACTGCCAACCCCTTATTATTTTGAAAAACCCCAAATAAATAATTTTTACCAATTTTTAATACAATGAATACATCCAAAATGAATACATTTCCCATCCTTACCCTCAATAACCTTTACATCCTGCTTCCAAAAAGAATTAGCACCTTATTGGCTACTAATAAATAATATATTATTTTTAAAACTAGCAATTTAAAATTAATACTAAAGCATTAAATGGCCAGAACTCTTTTTTCTTAAAACATCCCTAAATAAATACTTTCAAACAAATTGAAAGAATACCCTCAAAATTAATACACTCTGTCTTTATTTGCTATTGCCTTTATATTATGCTCCTAAAAAAGTTGTTCAATTTAAAACAAAACACAAATATTTTAAAATATAATACTTGAGTATTAAACTGCCAACTATTCTAATATTTTACTCCTTACTTTTGTGGGAGTAATACCCCCACCTCCCTTTTTAAAAAGAAAATAAGTTACTTACCTGTAACTTTAGTTATTCAGTATTGGTATCCTTCATAGATTCACATGCTTAAACCATTCCCCGTTGTCAAAGTGGGAGTCCCACAGTAAAATAGTAAAGTAGTACGTGTAACTATAATAGGCTATAATGGCAATAGCCTAGCAGTTTAATTGCCTTTCTATGTTATTTCTAAAAAAAAAAGGAGCCAACTTGAACTATGACAAATCAGGTGCTAGCACCCTCTAGAACCTTCCCAAGAATGGCAGAGTCCCTCAGATGTTCAAGCACAAGTGGGAATAATATCCATAGGCATAAGGGGAGTTTCTCAGAGGAGGACGGTGGATCGAATGTGAATCTATAGAAGATACCAATACTGGATAACTGCAGTTACAGGTAAGTAATCAGAATAGCAAGCCATATCGTAGGTAGGTAAAGTACCCTTAGAGGATAGTGGGTAACAAGTAATACATAGTTATAGTAGCTTTAACAAAATATACCTCACTGTATGCATAAAATCTATCTACAGCACAGACATATCTTGAAATTCCAAATCTTCATATTTATAAACCATAGATAAGGAAAGGTGAATGGATTAACCAAGCGGTAATAAACAGTTGCCTGAAATACACTTAAACTCAATATGAACACAAATGTCTATAAAAAGTGGCTTGCCTTATTGAAAGAGATGGCCTAACACCGCCTGGCCTATAACTGCGTCACTGCGCTGTTTGGATTCCAGGCAGTAGTGCTGCGTGAACATGTGGATGGTGTTCCATGTCGCAGCACGGCATATCTTCCCTATCAAAAAGCCTGCAAACAGAGCAGGGGAAGTGGATGCTGCTTGAGTAGAATTTGCTTTAGCATTCGCAGTTAAAGGTTTGTCTGATTTAGAGTAGCAAATGTGGATTGCAGCCAAAAACCATTGTGCTATTGTTGCTTTTGTTACTGCAGACCCTTGACGAGATTCTCCATAAGAGACAAGTAGTTGATCTGTTTTGCGAATATTCTTTGTTCGGTTGAGGTAAAATTTAAGACATCATTTAATGTCCAAAGTATGGAGAGCCCTTTCAGAAGGTGCGGCTGGATTGGGGGAAAAGTTCAAAGTATCACAGGTTCATTGAGAGGAAATTGAGAAGTAACCTTGGGAATTCGTTTTGGATGCGTTCTGACAAGTACGAACTCTTCAGAGAAAAGTAGAAAAGACGCTTAGGTTGTAAAAGCCTATATTTCACTGACCCTTCTCATGGACATAAGAGTGAGTAACAGAGTAACTTTCCAAGTGAGAAATTTTGATCAGCCTTGTGAATGGGTTCTAAAGGATGTTTTGACAGTTGCGAGAGAACCAAACTGAGATGCCATTCTGGTGGAGGAGCTCGTACTGTGGGAAAGCTCTGAACAGTCCTTTCATTAATTATTTTAGGACTCCTGATGAGCAGAGGGATAGAGTCTGAGCACAGCATCTGTATCTTGACATTTCTGCAAGGTGCACTTTGACTGACACATGTACCAGGTCCGACTTGGCCAGTGGGAGGAAAATAAGGCAAAATCTGTTCAGGAGAGGCTTCAAACAGGTGTAAGTGATTTTGTTGATACCAGGAGCAGAATCCTTTCCATTTTAACTTGTAGGTTTTATTTGTTCCTTCCGCTCTTGCTTTGGATATATTATCACTGCATACTTGAGTAATCTTTAAGTCTCAAAACTCATAGAAGTCAGGAGCCATGCATGCAAGTGGAGAGAGGCTGGTTCCGGGTGTAGTATCTGACCCTGGTTCATTGTCGGGAGTGTACATGTTGGTGTCAGGAGTATGGCACTGATCTGAAAAGAGGCTGAGCTCCGTAAACCAGTGCTACCTGGGACACTTGGGGATGATCAGGCGACAGTGTTCCATTTTCATCTTATTGAGAACCCTGGGAATTAGTGGGAAGAGGGGGAGAGCGTATGCATATATTTCAGACCATCGTATCGAAAGGGAATTCCCCACGACTCTGGGAGGAGCTATTGACTGGCATAGAACCAGCATTTGGTGCTGCTGTTTGTTGAGAAGACATCCAGTGCTGTTTTTTGTCACATTGAGAATATTTTGTCCAGCTATCATTGGTCCAGTTCCACTCGTGGTGACTCTCTTTGGCCCTGCTGAGAGTATCTGCTAGGGCATTGTGTACTCCGGACACGTGCTTGGCCTTCAGGTATATGTTGTGAGTCATGGGCCAACTCCAAAGCTCTTGGGCTTCGTGAGAGAGTGTGACAGATTTGGTACCTCCTTGTTTGTTGATAGAATACATGCTGGTTGTATTGGCCGTACAGGAACAGTACAGAGAATCCTGCTATTCTTGGAAAAAAGAAAGGTGAGAAAGGTGGCTTTCCGTTCCAGGCTGTTGATATGCATGGACCTGTGACGTGTCGACCACTTTCCTCGGATCTGAAGGTGCTATAAGTGGCCTCCCCAGCCTTCCAGGGAAGAATCCGTAGTGATGGCAAAATCAGGTACCAATGGCAGAAATGTGAGGCCCCGAGATAGATGAGATCTGTGAGCTCACCACGTTAGCGTGTCTATCAACTTTGGGGTTATGGAAATCAAGTCCTCAAAGGACCGTTCTGAATGAATCATTTGGAGCTGCAATGCTCTCATCTTGATGTGCGCGAACAGGACTAGGTTGATCACAGACAAACTCATGCCCAGTAGCGACTTGAACAGCCTCACAGAAACGCACTTCTTTCTTGATATTTTCAGGCCAAGTCTGCTAGTCTCCTTTATTCCTGGGAGAGAAAGGCTTTGTTCTGAATAGTATTGAGGTTGGCTCCTAGAAACATCATAGTTTGACTGGGAGTGGTAGAGAATTTCTGTTGATTTACAGGGAGACCCAGCTTGAGGAAGAATGCCAGGCAGGCTTTGGTAGCTTTGAGGTTTCAGTCGACTAGGTACGTGAATACCTGATGACCTTGTTTCCGGAGGGTGGCTGCTACCAGGGCCAAGCACTTGGTGAATATGCGAGGGGCTGACTTGAGGCTAAATGAGAGGACTCTGAATCGGTAATGGGTACCAGCCACAGTGGAGCGGAGGTATTGGCGGTGTTTGGTATGAATGATGGTGTGGAAATATGAATCTTTGAGATCCAGAGACATCATGTAGTCTCCGCTATTGAGGAGGTGAAGGATGTCTGAGAGTGTCATCATCCAAAAAGATTGCTAGCAGGAGAATTTGTTTAATTTTCTGAGAACTAGGATGGGTCTCCATTTCCAGAGTTCGGGCGTAGAATCCTTTTCCCTTTCGGGCAAGTGGAACTTTCTCTATTGCTCCCTTGGCAAGCATTATGAAGGCTTCCTTTCGTAATAAGCGAAGACAAGGGGTTGTGCTCCCCTTGACGGAGTATTTGGTGGTCTTTCCATAAACTCCAGGGTGCGGCCATAGGTGACTAGGTCCAAAACCCATCTGTCTGAGGTGATGGTTCTCAATGATGGAGGTAATTTGAGATTTTGCAACAACAGGTTGAGAAGAAAGGGGTGTAGCTGGTACCTGGTTGAGGTTACTGCTTACAACCGGTGTCCCTGCTCGGAGGTGCTGGCCTTTTGCGTTGGCCTTGCTTGGTGTAACTTGCTGTGGATGGTTTACGATATGCTTGTTATCGATTAGCAGGTCTGTATTATGGCTGGTAGGACTGATATTGGCGGGAACATTATTAGCCATCTGTATAGGTTGAGAAATCATGCCCCCTGCGCCCCTCAAAAGGGAGCGGAGGGACTTGGCTGTGTCCATAACTGTTTTAATGGCAAGAAAAGCATGGTCAATGCACTTGCCGAACAATGTGTCTCCATCAAAGGCCATGTTTAATATCTTGGATTGAACTACCGGTCTAAAAGAGGTCGCTTTAAGCCATCCTTGGTGCCTTAGAACAACCACGCCTGTCAATTGACGGAAGCCTGTGGAGGCGATGTTCATGGTGCAATCTCAGTGGAGGTGCGTTCACCCTCCTGTAAGAACTTCTTTGCTTCAGGTCTTCTTTTTCTGGGATGAGGTCAATGATGAAACTTATATCGGACCACATTTGCGGGGTATAACTGACCAGAATAGCAAGGGAGCCCCTCTGTCTCTGGCGGCACCAAAATTGGAGCCGACGCGTTCTTGGATCGACGCTGAGCAGCCTGAGAAATGACCGAGTCAGGTTTGTGGTGTCCTGCGAGGTATGCAGGGGAATCTTCTGGTGGTCTGTACTTTTTGCAGATAAGAGGCAGGATGCTGCTAACGTGGCAGTATTTCTCATTATCTTTACACCCTCTTGCCAGACATAGTCGATGAGGAGTACATAACAGACTGACTATGTCTGTTCCTTGAAATCATAGAGGAAACAGTCGGACTGTTTGACCGACATAGGGGTGTGAAACCTGGTTGCCGCTCTTTCCATGAGGTTATGAAAACCTCTGATGTCCTCTGGAGGTGAATAGACCATGCGTTAAGGGAGTGGGATGGTGTGGGTATGACAATAATCCCAGGCATCAAGTGGAGGTTGAGGCTGAGGAAGCTCGCCTTCTTCTCTTTCGTCATCAGATGTTGATCTTCCCTCGGTGGTGCTGCTATATGGGAAGCAGGTGTGATTCTGGGAGTGGCAGGTGGAGGAATAGGTGCCAGATTAACAGGCGACACAGGGTGTGATTGTGCCACCCTGTTGTTCCTCAGGAGGTTGATAGAAAAGTTTCCTGTAGTTTGAGAGCACAACTTGAAGATCCGGACTTAGAATCAAGGCATTGGAAAGTCCTCCTGTCTAGGTGGAGCATCAGGATAGTATCTGAAGGGCTTATAATGCGACTGAGCAGGAGGAGGATAATTGTCATGATAATATTGTTCTTCTTCATCAAAGTCCTCCTCATCTTCTTCCTGGCATTTTACGTGTAGCTTGGATGGGCTGTGGGCTGTTCCGAAAGGCCCGTCATCAGACTCTTCAAGGTCCAGTAAGTGGCTTGGAGGCAGAGGTCATACTTTGCTGGGTGAAGTAACCTCAGGATGCAATGTGTTCTTGGGTATTTTTGTTGATTTCGATCCTCCTCTACAGTGTTGTGGTCAGAGCAATGTATGGTGTCTTGATAACCGTGTTGAAGTTGTGCCCCTCATAGACTGAATCGTCGTCCACAAGACTGCCGTAAAATGATTTACGGTTGATGGGATGGTCTTCAACAAAGTCATAGTCAACGAGATCTTGGATGGGGCCATTGTCGATGGCGTTAGGGGCGTCGATGAGAGTTTAGATGATGGTGCATTCTTTGTAGACGAGATAGGAGCATCTATGGAGGCTGTCGACATGGTCTTAGGCGTCGATGGTCTCGACGATGAGACAGTCGTAACAGTCGTCGACGATGTTTCTGTCGGCGATGTTGCCGTCGACTGCGATGTCAACAGGCCCTAGAAGGCGGATTTGCGGTTTCCTCTTCGACGGATTTGAGGAGATGGAACAAGGGTAGTCTTTATCCCTTTTAGAAGGCATAGATGGCAAAGATAAGGCTGTGTCTGTAGAAAAGTGTTTCAGTTTCTCCATTTTTTTTTAATTTGTTTAGAGTTCTTAGCCTGATGAGACGTCATCACGGATTTCCTGCTCTCCTCAGAAGTCCCTTCATTAAGACCTAGCTCTCTTGTGAGACCTGGAAGAGGCATCACTGTCATCATCAAAATATGTTTTCTGAGCTTTGACTTTTTGGAACCACAAGAGCACCCTCCACTCCCTATCCCTCAAGGTTTTTGAAGTTTGAAGAGAAAGTGCAAAAAATGTTTTACTTTCTTACCTTGAGTTGCAGGAGAGGCAGTACACAAAATCCTTATGTGGGTCATCCACATGCACTCTTTTTTCCCCACTGGTCTTGCAGGGACCGAAAAGGCCTTTTCTGTCGGACATTATCAATATAGAGCAAGGTTAAATATACTTGTAGAAGAAACTGAGCAGAGCTCAGCCTTATTCCCTTAACACACACAAAGTGTGGTGAAAATGCCTCTCTTGGGAAGGTTCTAGAGGGTTCTAGCACCTGATTGGCCACAGCTCAAGATTGGTCCTTTTTTTAAAAGATAGAAAGGCTAATAAACTGATGGCCATTATAGCCTATTATAGTTATACATACTGCTTTACTATTGTACCGTGGAACTCCCACTTCGACGACTGGGAATGATTCAAGCATGGGAATCTATGAGAGATTCAATACTGGATAATAAATTGAACTCCTATACTACCTACTGAGTAAACCTCTTACCTCTTTTTTATAAAACTCATATACTCCCTACAATTGGTGGTTTATACTTTCCCGTACTTACTTTAATGCATTAGAAAGGCATGTGTGGCAGAGAAGTATGCGGGGAAAAGACTGGAGTAAAGGCAACACTTGGTAAAGCCTGCATTGCAAATGTAATATATCGGCCCAAATTCTTCAGAAAACATGCTCCAACCTAGATTATTTCTTACCTCCAGTGAGTCTAGATGGGAGATTAAGTGCTACTGTGGAAAATAAGGCCTGTGAATCTACAAAACCGCACACGCTGCAAATAAACTACTGCTATTCCACAGCATGCTTGATATAGTCATTACGTTAGGATTGAGGTATGTCCCCTAGCGCTCCATTTTACCCTGCTGCCTATGACATTTAGATTCCTTTAAAAAAACATATAACCTTCCAAAGACCAATGAAATGCCTTTTCCTGTCTGCGGAGCATGTGAAAATCATTAAAAACAAAAAGTATATTTTCTAGAATGCACGGGAAAAAGGTAGTTCACTTTGAAAGAAAATTTCCCACCGAAGTCCAATGAAATGCCTTTTCGTGACTGGGGAGCACATGAAAACTCACTGTGTAGAATATTTAAAAAATAGTTTGTTGAGCAATATCTCTTACCCTGGTAAAAAGAATGCCTATTTCATAATAATATAATTTTTGTAGAATAATAGCCCTCGCTAACGTCCAATAACAAGCTTAGGCATGTACAATAGTACAGAGCATTTGAACCCCACATGGTGGTCATCATAAACTCAAACTCAGAGGATAAAAATGCAAATGCTTAAAACAAGCTACGAAATAACATTGTTCAGCTCCGAGAGTGACATGTCGATGTCAGTTGCTTTTTGAGACTGTCCACATCCCCAGATGTGGAGCCCCAAGAGCAAATGGATAGACCAGTGTGAAGATTCCTAGACTTGATATTTTATTAATGGGTAGAGAACCATCACATAATGGGAGGATGGGAGAGTTGGTGAGGAATCTGAAATAAGGTAAGTAACTTCTTACAGAGACTTCTAGCTGGAGCCTCTAACCCTTGAACAGATACCAACACAGTACCTAATAGGAGATGGGCTGTGAATGAACCCAAACCAGAAAGTCCTGCACAACCGAGTGGGCAAAGTGCCCTTGTTGGCAGATTTGGCTATCCAGACAATAGTGTTATGTTATGTTATAGGGTATTTGTTAAGCGCACGGCTACTCCGAGGAGTGTCCCAGCGCTATCTTGACCCCAGAACAGAGTAGATGAAGGAACAGCCAGATGTAGCTAACTAGTCTGCACTACTGTTGAAAAAGCCAGGTTTTTAAACTTCGCCTAAAGCTGAGGAGATCAAGTTCTTGTCTAAGGGAAAAAGGGAGGCTATTCCATAATTTTGCTGCTACTACCTGAAAGGAGCAACCTCCTTTGTAAGAACGGTAAAACTTAAGCAGAATTGTCAGTTGCTGGGATGATGATCGTAGAGTTCTGAGCGGTTTGTAGGGCTGAATTTGTTTCCTAATGTACAGGGGCCCCAATGTTATTTAGGGCCTTAAAAGTTAGGACCAGGGATTTAAAAAAGACCCTTTGTCTCACTGGTAGCCAATGCAAAGATCTAAGGTGGTGAGACATGTTTGACCTGGGTCCGACCATAAGCACGGCCCTAGATACCGCACTTTGAACTACCTGCAGGCGGTTCAGTAAGTAGTCCGGAAGGCCCGGGTACAACACATTTACGTAGTCCAACCTTGATATGATCAGGGCCTGGACCACGGTTTTCCTGTGAGGGATAGGAAGCAGAGGGAGGAAATTCCTCATCATTTTTAAAAGCCCGAAATAGGTGCCAGCAACCGATTGAACCTGGGACTTCATAGTCATGTCGGAGAGTCCAACTTCGCTCCTAGATTTTTTGCGGTGGAGACTGGTCTCTCAGGTGGAGATAGATTTTTAGGCCACCATTGACACCACTAGTCGCCTGGAATGTGTCCAAAAAAGATAATTTCCAACTTGTCAGAGTTGCAGAACACCTTGGTTTGGCAAACATTGACTTCATAACCATTTAGCATCTCATCCTTCTCACAGGCGAACAGCAATTGCATGTCATCTGCGTATGATATCATTTTTGTCCCGTATTGTTCGGCTAAAGGAGCAAGAGGGCCCATAAATATATTAAACGGGGTCAGACTTAAGACGGAGCCCTGTGGGACCCCTACATTCTGAATGTATGGAGGGACGCCCACGTATCTAGCTGGCAAATGTCTCTGACAGGGAAGCTGTATGCTAACACACTGGTAGCAGCTTTAGCCCTAGTTGAATGGGCTTGCAGTCATTCCAGAGGCTGCTTCTTGGTCAATACATAGTAGATCTCAATGCAGAGCATGATCCAACATGAGACTGTATGATTCTGACCAGCCTTGCCTGTTTGCGCTTCGGCGGACCCCACAAAGAGCTTGTATGATCAATGTAGAAGCTGAGCACTCTTTTGGGGTCCAAGCGATGGAGTCTCTCCTCCTCCTTATAGGCAGCGCAGCATAGAACCTTGCAGTGTAATGGTTTGACCGATGTGGATCCGTGTCAGAACTTTCAGCAGAAAGGATGCCCTATTTCACAGAACCAGCTCATTAGAAAAGAAGGTGGTGTAGGGTGGATGAACACAGAGCCTGAAGCTCACTCACAAGCCGTGCTGAGGTGGTGTAACACAGTTTTGATTGTGAGAAGCTGTAGGGGACAGCTGTGGAGCAAATCAAATGGAGTACAAATTAAATAATTAAGGACGAGATGGAGGTCCCATTGAGGCATCACAAAAGGAGAAGGGGGAAACATATAATGCAGTACTTTTAAAAACCTCAACACAATTGGTGATTTAAACAAAGGCTGATCAGGCAACTGCAGGAAGGTCCGGAAGAGCCAAACGATAACTTTTGACCGTGCCCGAAGCAAGAACTTGCTAGGCTAGGGATAGAACAAACAGCAGGACATCAGACAATTGGGCTTGGAGGGGGTCATTCTGGTGTGCGCAGCACCAAACCAAAAGCTTTCCCTAGCAACAGGCGTATACAATCTTTGCCGAGGGAAGCCTGGCTGCCAGGATGACTTTCCCTACCTCTGGGAAGATTGAAGGTATTCAGCTTGCGCCGCTCAATCTCCATGCATTAAGGTGGAGATTGTGAAGGGAAGGGTGGAGAACCTGACCTTTCTGCTGCGACAGCAGATCCTCCCAGAGGGCCCGGCGTGATCGGAAGGCAGATGCAAGCCCAGGAGTTATGGATACCATAGTCTCTGCGCCTAGCTCAGTCACTAAGATGACTTGAGCCCAGTTGGTCCTCGTCTGAGAACTTTGGGCAGGAGTGGGTCGGAGAAAGGCATACACGGGTACAGAGTTTGACTTGAGGTGGAACGTCTCAAGAGTGAGAGACGCCTTGGAAACTCCAACGTGCAGAAGTTGCTCATTCTCGGTCGTGGCAAGCAGATGGAGCCATGGTTCTCCACATTTGTGAAGAGACCCTGCATCTTCTCCGGGTGTAATGGCCATTTGCCATCCACTAGGTACCAACAGCTGAGTTTGTCCGTACTGGCATTCAATGAGCCCACAAGAAGGTTGACCACTAGGAAGATCACTTTGTGGTCCAGTCGTTTCCAGCAGTGCAAGGCCTCCTGGCACAGGGTCAGTGACGCCACCCAGCACTGTTTGTTGCAGTACTACATGGATGTGGTGTTGTCAGGGAGCACCTGTCCAGCCTCTCCTTGATGGATGGCATTTAAACATTCGACGCTTAGTGGACAGCCCTCAGCCCCAGAAGGTTGATATGGAGCTGAACTCTGCCGGAAACCAGACACCTCTGATATTCACCTCTACCAGCTGGCTGCCTCAACCCTGAGTGAGGAAGGGAGAGGGGTCTGTCAATGACCTAATGAGGTTCAGTAGCCTCTACTGCAGATGTATCGCAGTCTCCTCTGAAATCTGAATGTAGTTGGAGAGGTCCACTTGATGTTGAGCCTGCATATGCCACCTAGCATGATTGACTAGCAGGATACAGGAGGACATCAGTCCCAGGAGCCTCAGAGTCAACCTCATTGAAATTCGGGATCATAGCCTGAATGTCCTGAACCTTCTGTTCCAGAGAAAAAGCAGGAAATCGAATCAAGCCCTAAATTACTCCGACAAAAGGGAGCATCTGCAAAGGAGTAAAGTGCTAATGTGGCACATTGATGGTGAACCTCAAAGATGACAGAAGGTCCGCCGTAGTCTGGAGGTGCATGAGGACTGCCTGGGGCACCCCTGACCTCCAAAGAGGTGCTGCCACCATGGGATCACCACCACCATCACTTTTGTGAACACTTGATTAGAGCTGGTGAGAACAAAGGCGAGCACAGACAACTGAAAATGCTCCTCTCCCATCACGAATTGCAGGTAGCAACGACAGGTAGGCCAGATGGGAATATGTAAATAGGCATCCTGCAAGTCCAACACCACCATCGAGTCTCCAGAGTCAAGAGCAGACAAGACCTGAGTCAAGGTTAGCATTCTGAATTTTTTCTTCCGCAGGAAGGCATTGAGAGGGTGCAGATCTACACTAGGCAGAATACCTCCATCCTTCTTGGGCACCAGAGAGAAGCGGAAATAACAACCATGCCCTACTTCTGGCGTTGGTACCCTCAACAGCTCTTTGGACAAAAGGGCTTGCATTTTCTGCAGCGACGGCCGTCCATCAGTTGCTGGAAGGACAGTGGGGCGGTGAAGAAAGGAAGTGTAAGGCATAACTTTGCGGACAATCTGCAGGACTCAACTGTCCGATGTGATCAAGTGCCAACCAGGATAAAATCAGTGGATTCTGCCTTCCACCGGATGGCAGTGACCCTGTAAGGGTACACTAAAGAGGAGTGCCAGGTTAGGCTGCAAGGGGAGGGGGTCGGACAGTTCATACTTTCTCAAAACTGTGCATTTGTTGGACAACAAACACCAAAACTGTGCAAGACTGCTTCTACACACACACACTATCAGGATATGTTGGCCTCAGTCCAGCTAGCTCACAGTGCACCATCTGTACCCCTAACCTAGCAAGGTAACAGGTAAATGTGCAACCTCAGAACATGACAACCCTGCCTCCCCAAGGAAATCGTGGAAACAAATTTAGAACCCTTTGTTTGGTAACTCATGCTTGCCCAAAAGAGTAACAAAAGAAATGTACAACATGGCGTTTTAATATTTATTCAAGCATTATGATTCTAGTATTAAATAAGTGTGCTGCAATAATCAATAGAAGGAAACAGAATAGTGTGATCAGCATTACGAGAATGCTGAAGAAGATAAACAACTCAACCATTGTGCTGTTACAGAGAATAAATGCTTGCATATAAGTACGGTTATATTTTGTGCTCCTACCTAGCACTTTCTATCCTAGTGGGCAAGGGTGGGGGAAATGAGCCAGAATCCTTCTAGGGTGATCTAACTACCCGGTACCTGTGGGGAAGTGTCTTCAGAGAGCCCATCTTGGTGGAGAGCAGGGCCTCATCCCTCGCAGGAGGTAAACGGGAATCAGCTGGGCTGAAATTCCAGCACAGGGGCAACCTCAGCAGTGTCAGCGAAATGCTCCTCCGCCTTAACAAAGGAGTGATGTTGTTTACATAATAAACTGCACTTGTGCAATCAAGTGCAGTTGTTGATTTTCGTGATAGCACAGTCACGAAGCGGACAATAACAAACAACAGCATTTTGCGTAGTGAACTTAGCCCTTTTACAGACTGTTCAAGGTGCTTGAAAATTTGCCTACAGAGAAGTGTAAATGTAAGCAAAGCCATTTCAGAGAATATTATCCTGCACAGGGATACAAGCCAATGTATGTCAAATGTCAGCATTTAAGAAAAGATGGCAACCTTAAAATGTTAGCATGTAAAATGGTGGTGTACCTACTCAGGACTAAATGCGACCACATGACAGGTGTGGGGGGGAAGCGGTGGATTGAGCAGC
Organism: Triturus cristatus; assembly: GCF_964204655.1. Classification (NCBI taxonomy): domain Eukaryota; kingdom Metazoa; phylum Chordata; class Amphibia; order Caudata; family Salamandridae; genus Triturus; species Triturus cristatus. The sequence continues at coordinate 1,100,357,564 of NC_140585.1, forward strand.
ACGCTGACCTTGGCCCCAGATGGCACCTTGCCTCTCCTCCTGAGTTCCCTGCTAGAGCAGGAGAAGCTGGCAGTGAAGTACGCCTCAGCCAAAGTTGCGAAAGGAAAGGTGGAGTTGGTGAGGCTGGTCAGAGAGGCTTAGAGACAATGTGGTAATCCTACTCTCCTTTAAATATTCAAGGATAGAGTCAGCCTGGTCGCTGAACAGGTGAGTCCCATTGAGGTACATGTACATCAGAGAGGATTGGACATCGCCCAAGAACCCAGATTCGGTGGTGCCCAAACCACAATGAATCATGGACTTCTTAAAGAAAGGGTCTACGAGAGAAGCTTCAGCTCCAAGTCTGGGGACATGGAAAGAAAAGAACGGATGTCAGCACACAGGAGTAGTGCGTATATACTCCCCGCACGTCCCTTCTGAAGTGGATCGTGTGAGTGTGGAGCCAGACGGCACCACCGTCTGGCACGCAGATGTACTATGGAAAAGTTTTCAGATTCAGTCTGACATCTGGGGAATATTCAAAAGGTTAGGAATCTGTACCTAGAAGTCTCTATCAGAAACTTTTAATTAGGGATTCATCAGTTTATTTCCAGTAGACATTTAGCCTTTGATAGGCTATTACATAAATGGAGAATCTATATTTTTTAAAGTACACTCTTTGTATCCAAGATTGATGTTTTTTCTGTTTCTTCCCCAACAGCGCCTTTGTGTGGACAACGCAAGCTTGTGACTCTATTATATTGTTTATGACTAGCAATGAAAATCCTATCACACAGGGGCAACCCTTGCTGCATATACCACCTTTTCAGCTTCCATACAGTGGATCATGCCAGTTATACACATGTCCTCGTGGGGGCCAGAGGCTTTCCTCAGTATCTATGACCCTTTTTGCTAGGTCCAAAAAATTGCTTCCTCTGTAAAACCACATCGGAAGGGATTCTCAGCAGTACAAATTGAGGGATTGCTGGGATGGGTACTCCCAGAATCTCCAGCAGTTCGTTGATAATCTCACACCATTAACACTCAATAGGGGGACATTCCCATGCTGTATGAAAGATGGTGCCCTCTCGGTCTAAAACCTCAGGCGATTGGGGGGGCTGTCCTCTCCATTTTAAACAATCTATTTTTGGTATAGTACACCTTGTGTAATATTTTCATTTGGATAAGCCGCAAGCTTGCGCTAATCACTTTTCACATGGATGGAACAGTGCGTCCTCCTAGTCCATCTTCAAGCCCCCTATGTCTAGTTCCCAGTGCGTCCTCAGGGACTAAAAGTGTCTGCTCTTTTATTTATGAGTGTGCAATATGCGAGCGAGATTACCTTTTCCTCTATCTCTTCTCCTAGTATATGGATTCTGGTCTTAAGGAGTTTTTTATTTGGAGGCAGTAAAACTCTTGCAAAGGTCTGTGATCATATTCTGCCTCTAAATCACCAAATGTTAATAAGTCCTCTCTTCCCACCACATCTCCCAGTGTGGAGATGCCAATAAGACCCCATTTCGTACACCCTGCCAACTTTCTCACCTCTGTCAATTGGACCCCTATCCAGAGGATGTTGGCTCATGACAGTCTATCCCTCCACCCTGTTCCACACTATCAAGACATCAAGAAGACTGTGGTTGGTCCCAAAAGTGTGTGTCTGTATATTTTATCCGTATATATAGTGCAAGTGGGTGTGGGTCTACATCGGGGCACGTTCTGGTCATATCGCCAGGGCATCCCTTGCTGGCAGCCCGCAGTTGGAATGCACGGTAGTAGGCTCCAATGTCAGGGTCCAATACTCCCCCATTGTATGCATTGTACTGAAGCATACGGAAAGCTATGCGCTGGATACCTCTATCCCAGAGCAATGTGGCAGTGAAACTTCTACTTTGTCAAAGAAGGCATCGGGGATGGGCCAGGGAGCATTTTGAAGTATGTACAGGAAAATTGGAAGGGTGATCATCATGAACAGGGATGCCCTGCCAATAAGTGAGTGGCAAGCATCGCCATCTATCCACATCAGACAAAAACTTGCAGGAAAGTATCTCTAGATTTTTCTGCAGGAACTGGGGCCCGCAGTGTACGACTTCGATCCCTCTGTATCAGAACCAATCCATCTTGATCTTTATTTTTTGTGGGACTGGGATCGCTTTGTTCCACTCTCTCCTGCATGTCCTTCAAACATACAACTTGTCATGTAAATGCAAATGTGAAGTTCCCTTTCCGCCCACATTAAAAATACACAGCAACCATGTGATAAGGGCCTTAATGTGACTGTTAGAGTTTTATGGATGGCAAATCAGCAAAAACATACAATAGTTTAAAATATTTACCTTTTTTTCTTCTTTTTTTCCTTTTTCTTCAACTTCTCCAAATTTTTCTTAGCAAGATCTATGATATCCATTGTTTCTTGTTCTGAAGGAAGCACGGAGGCAGAAAATGGTGATGACCCAGCAAAATAGGGAGATCGTGTTGCATTTCTGGACAGGCTTCGTCGGAGGTTTTCATTCACAGCTTCACTTTCAAAAAATTTGGCTCTAAGTAACATAAAAAACAGCAATGTTCTTAATTACACACTAGCAGAATGGAGCTAGATTATGTTCAGAGTATCATGGAGAAAATTAGTAAAATAATCGATGCAAAAAATAACTGTTCAAAACGAATTCCAGAGCTCATTTTGGAAAGCCAAACTCAGCATCACTATTAATTTCAAAACAAAAAATGCTTTATTATGATGTCTGACATTGTGAAAGGTATAATAAAAGAAAATTTTAATTTTTCAAACTGTTAGTTGAATAAATAAACTTTCCTGTAAACACTTGCATAAAAACTGAATACCTTAAGAATTAAATTTCTTGATTTGTAACCAAATGAGACAAAATGTGTTATTTCCTTTGAAATCATTATCAGATATTAATTTTCTGATATGCATCTAAATCATAAAATATAAGTGATTTTTAGCAGTGTTCGGCTAGAAGCCAACATAAACTGTCAGATAAGAATCTTTTAAAACATCCCCATGAACCTCACCCATTAGACATGGCAACAGAATCATCCAAGCACCAAAAAAAAAAAAAAAGACAGCAATAATAGAAAATAGTGGCTTAGAGGGAGGGGGGAGGTCAGGGAGGCAGCCAACACATGGAGGTTGTGCGAGTACTGGAGCAGTCCAGATGTACGAGTTACTTACCTTCGGTAACTATGTATCTGGTAGAGACGTGGTCTAGCCGCAGATTCCTTAACTTATAATATCCCCGGGCGTCAGACTGGATCCGGAAAAAAAAGTGCAGCAGCACCTCTGCGCGACGGGGGACGGCGCCACACAACCCCGCTGACGTCGTCCACGTACGTGACGTCAGCGAGGTCATACAAGTTCCTCCCGGTGCGCTGAAGTCAGTTTTCTTCGGAGAAACTTTACATCGACAACACGGAGCCACCAACAAAAAAACTGTGAAAGTATGGGAACAGTGTGCGAGGGATGAAAATCCATGAATAAATAAGGAGGATAGTGCAAGACGCCATCGTAAAAGACAGAATCAGACTCTGCCTACATATAAGGGAAAAAGCTGTGAGAAAGAACCCCGCAAGCTAAGCGAAGACCCTTCCCAAGTGCAACAAGGGAAGAATATCTCAACAGACAGAAAGAGACTGTGATTACCATGCAGAACAACAGACAGAAATAGTGTGTCAGTACCATGTAAAACTGTGTTGTCTAGCAAGAACAGAGCACAGAGAGAACAGTCCACCGCAGGAAGGTATGAAAAGACTGGCACTGCCCCTATAGTAATGGAGGTCTGAAAAGGAGGTCAACAGATCCGCAGAGAAGACGACTGTAGAAGGAGACCAGAACCCTGAGCCAATAGAGAAGGCAGGAGGGAGGGAGGGAAGGCAGCAAGAGAAGATAAGAAAATGAAGATGAAGATGAATCTCCTGGTGAAGGTTAATCAAAAGGCATCATTTTACAGGTAAGAAACCCTTGAGAGGGAGTCAGCTGTATTATGGTAACAGAAACCGCTGAGAGGGAGTCAGCTGTATTGTGGCAAATCTCAAAGGGACGCAATAATGTGAGCACCCATGAGAGAAAAAACAAATGCCAACTGTAAAAGGGGCCAGCGGAGAACCCCACTTGGCAAGGTCCTGGCAGACGGGGAGACTGGGTGGGTGTTAAGGAATCTGCGGCTAGACAACGTCTCTACCAGATACATCGTTACCGAAGGTAAGTAACTCGTACATCTGATAGAGACATCTAGCCGCAGATTCCTTAACTTAGAATAGAAACCACAGCCATACCCCAAAGGGGAGGTGGGTCTGCGACAGACCAACAGAAAGCACCAAGCACTTGAGCCGGCAACAGAGTGCGGGGAAAATTACACATAGGGACGGGGACAAAGCTGAGATTTTTGGGAATTTCTATGGGAACCTATGTTCTGGGCAATCCTTAAATGCAGACGCTCAACAGGAATACCTCCAGTCATTGCCTCTGCCCCAGGTGTCTGATGCATGGAATGATCTGCTCACCGCTCCTATAACCATAGATTAAGTCCCCATGGCCATTACAAACCTAAAACCTCACAAAGCTCCAGGGCCGGACGGCTATAAGGCTCTTTTTTATAAGACATTTGCCCCTGATATTTCCCCCTATCTTGTACATCTTTTTAACAAAATGGCGGAAGAAGGTGCAACTTCAGGCACCATGTCTGAGGCGGTGATTTCAGTGATTCCCAAATCGGGGAAAGACCCAACGCTGCGCCTCCTATAGGCCGATTGCCCTATTGAATCTGGATGCTAAACTGTATTCTTCAATTATTGCCAAACGCCTAAATGACCTCATGTCTACCCTCATTCACCCGGACCAGTCGGGGTTTATCAAAGGCCGCCAAACGCACGATAATACCCGTAGAATCATACACCTGATGGAAAAGGCCAATAGACGCCAAATCCCTGCGGTCGTAGTGGGCTTGGACGCCGAGAAGGCCTTCGATAGGGTAGACTGGGTTTTCCTCTTTCGCACACTTACGACATTCGGCTTTGCGCCTAAATTTCTCAATATGATAAGAGCTAATTACTGTCTCCCCCGCTCTAGAGTGGTGATTAATGGGACACAATCATCTCCCTTTTTTCACTCACGAGGCACGCGTCAGGGGTGTCCCCTTTCACCTCTACTTTTTGCGCTCAGCATTGAACCCTTAGCGATCAGGAATAATCCTGACATCCAGGGAATACCATTTACAGGAGAATCCCATAAAATATCTCTGTTCACGGACGATGTTCTTTTGTCTCTGTCCGAGCCCGCGTCGTCTCCTCCGCACTTACAGTCGGAGCTCAAGCGTTTCGAACTAGTGTCAGGGTTTAAAATAAATCTGGGCAAATCGTACATACTTAATCATACCCTCTCACCTACGGAGGTCCTCCGGCTCCAATCTCTTACTCCGCTCTCATGGGCTACCTCATCCATCCAGTATCTGGGGGTCCAGTTGACACCGAGAATTGAGGGGCTATATGCCACCAACTTCCCTCCCATCCTTGCGCTCATTCAAACAGACCTTATGAAATGGAAACCTCTTTTCCTGTCCTGGTTGGGCCGCATACACGCTGTGAAAATGACTCTCATGCCCAAGCTTCTCAACTTATTTCAGGCCTTACCCATTGAACTGGAGAAGGATTTCTTTCGGAAAGTGAAGGCCATGATCCTGCGCTTTGTTTGGCAGCGAGGACGAGCGTGCTTCTCTTACTCTCTGCTGCACCGCTCCCGCACTGATGGGGGAGTAGGCCTCCCAGATATCCTCTTATACTACAAAGCGGCGCAGCTGAGGGTCCTGGATGAATGGTCCCAACGGGAATCCGAGAAACATTGGTTGCACATGGATCGCAGCGTGACGGGGCGAACCATATGGGATCTAGTGTTGCGCTCTCGAAGGGACAGACCTCAGAACACATACATTAGCACCCCCACACGCACCACTCTTAAGTGGGGGATTCGATCTCGGGTGACGATAGGTGGACCTCATTCCCGTCTCCGTTTACTCTGATCCACTTTAATCCAGCATCTCCTCCGGCCCAGCATGAGGAACTCTTTGATGCTTGGAGAAAGGGAGGCTGCTTAGCTCTAACACATTTGTTCCATACTTTTGATCCTCTCACTTTAGATCACTGTCAGTGGGACTATGAACTAGAGAACACAGAAAGATACCATTATACGCAATTGATGCATTGGGCCCTTACCCCTCAGATGCGGGACACTGCCACTCGTCCTCTCACTAAATTTGAGGCCTTCCTCACCAAGACTACTAATATGAAAGGGGTGATCTCGTTTATATATAGCTTCCTACTTAAAACGGCTCTATCCCTACGCCCCAGGTACATGTCCATGTGGGAAGACCTGATTCATCGTCCTATTTCCGATGAGGAATGGACGCACCTGTGGTCCGACATTGCACGCTTCAATCATTCCACTGAACTCAGGGAAGCACACTTGAAGACCATGATGGATTGGTATCTGCATCCATCCAAGCTTCGGCAGATCTTCCCCACCACCTCGGATAGATGTTGGAGGGGCTGTGGACTCCTTGGGGACTTCCGGCATATATGGTGGGATTGCCCGTTTATCCGTCCCTTCTGGGAGGAGATCCTGGCACATATAAAAGATATGTTGGGTTATCCCATCCCCACTACCATGGTGGGAGTCCTTTTGGGACTTCGTGACTCCTCCCTAGAACAACAGACTCAAGCTGATAAAATGATTATGTGGCTTTGCATTGGAGCGGCTAAGGTTACTCTGGCAGCCGCTTGGAAGAAGAGGGAGGCCCCAGTTATTTCCCTCTGGCACTCTCGTCTATGGAGACTGCTTAGTTTAGAGCGTATGGCTGACATTTTCAGGGATAACTATAAGAACTTTGAATTTATATGAGGACCCCTTGTCTCCTTCCTTTCCAGAGGCCTTCCATCTGCTGTGTGTCCCTCCTCCATAAGAGCCCTCCATCTCTTTCAATGTCCCAGTGTCGAACACCTTCTTGATTGATTGTATGAGTTTCGCCGCCACCACGGGTAGGGTGGGGGGTGGGCTTTGGTTTTTTTTGTTGGTTTTTTTTCCTTCTTTGTCTCTTTTTTGTCTTTTATTTACACTATCCCACGTTGGGATCCGTTTGTACATGTTTTTGTCCATTTAATGTACAGCACTCCAACTGAGCACCTTGGGGAAGCTACCGTCGCAGAAGGAAGTTGAGCTTTCTATATAACTGCCTGCCTGCATCGTACTCCTGCAAAGACTCATTTCAAGCTCCAGTACGTTTAGAGACTGTATCCACCATTCGGCCTACTTAATGGGAAGAGGAGCTGGTTAATATTAATCAATGCATTTTGTTAAACTGTTATGGTCTTGCGGAGGCCTTCTGATCCCCTGCGCGGGAACATGTGATGGTGCTATCTCAGAATGTAAGCTGTAAAAAACGTAAACAACTTTGAAGAAAAAAATAAAATAAATAAATTGCAGTGTCTGAATCTTAAAATACTGCTAAAAGGTGTGTTAAATGAGGGCAAAAAGAGGTCTAAATTACGTTGACGTAGTGCAAACAAAGGTCATGCTCTGTGTCTTTGGGAAATCTAAATGTTTCCAATAACAGAATTGCACAGTATTGCCAGTTGCCTCTAAAATTCAGGGGTTTTAATGCGGCTCGTGAGATTAGAACCTAGGAGCAGTGTGGGTGTTTTTACCCAATTTCCGCCATTTATGTCTGCCTTAACATCTGATTTCACTCTTTTTTAAGATGTTTCATTTCTGTGAAACATTTAAAAGCTTTCTTAAGCTTTTCCAGTGACATTTCCCAGCCACAAAACCATCACTCTTGTTAAGTGGCAGTCATAACAAAACAGCTTATTATACCCATGAGATCTGTGGTGTCTGCTTTCCGATTTCACATTCTACTGCGGATGGACATTAGAAGATTGTGAAGGAAACAGACTGTGTTATAAGCTAAAAAAAACATGATAGTCAAGTAAAAAGCAAAAGAGGGTTCCAACTCTACTACGTCTAAGTCCTCATCCCCAAAAGGCAGCGGTGCGGACATGTTCATCCCTAGAAGATGGATCTTTTTCAACAATGAAGCCCCATCATTTGTTATTTGAAAGATATTCGACCTCAAAGCGCTTTCCTGCTCAAAATCACACCACTCGACGACGAGACAAGTTCACTGCCAAGACTATCAATGCTGACATGACATTGGAGCATTCACTTCACTCAGATCAACATAGTGTGTCTTTGTCTTGTGCATCTCTAACAAAGAGAGAACAAATGGACATCCCTTCTGGTGGTCAATATTTCCCTCAGAAGGAACATAAATCACAAGCATCAATTGCGATCTTTAAACTGGACAAGTCAAGATCCAGGGCATAGGTCACACACTGAGATCATTAAATTTCTTTATTAAATTGTTCTGTGAAACCTGAAAGGACTATATCAGCCACTCTGCTGATGAAAACATAGCTTTGTCGGGCTTGACCTGCACTAAACTGAAACCACGATTGTGAAGGTTCTCCTTAATAGAGTATTGTTGCCAGCTCCCTCCATACCACTGCTTGGTATGGGATAGTACAGGGCAGAGGCTGCCAGTGTCAGTAACTACCTAAACTTACTTGTGAAGTATCCTACGATCTATACCGGCAGCCTAACAACTATATTATTTGCTAACTCAATGCAACTTTTCTTAGAATCGAGTTGTATCCACATTTCATCATGCATTTACCATTTCTGTGTAAAAAAAAAAAACACACCATTGTTTTCAATTCTTAAAATTTCTCACAAAAAAATATGGTGTGGGATTTAGATTCTCTGAGGTCCACATTACCTTCTTATTTCCTTTTATTCTTTCCGTATTGGATTGAACTACTCCAGTTCCTGTTACATACTTATTTTTTAGCATCTCCCCTCTTAGCCACATTTCTACACCAGAAACGCAATCTCAAAACCATTCCCTAGGTTTTCTGCATTAACTTCCCTTACTCTTTAAATTACTTCTCTCTTTCCTACCATGCCACTTTGTTTAAAAAATATTTTAAATATTTTACTATTTTTGCCAATTATAGAGGTTTGATGAGGTGAACAAAGCTTTCCTTAGCTGTTTACAGCAATATAAAAAGAGAAATCTAACTTGAAGGCTATAAATCTATCAGTCCAAACGGCTAGGTCATTCTACCAATCAACCATAATTCAGAAAAGCATTTATATTTAGTAAATTACTGCCTGCTAATACACTGTCAGCTTTTTAAACTAAAAGAATTTCAATTAGAAATATATTCCAAAATAAAGAAAAAATAACAACAAAAGTCTACCTGAGGTCTTCAATTTCTTTAATGTAGTTATGAATCATGTTGCTTATTTCCTCATTTCCATCACCTAAAAAAAGCAAAGGAGGAGATCCGTCATCAAGACAAAGATTAGCACAATACATAAACACTCCGTCAAGGCCAGGTGACTTTTATTAGCCACTGGTAGACATACAAAGATACAGGGTCATTTTTACATTAACTGTATATCTATGTGTCACCAGTAATCCAAAAAATCACAAATCAAAATAGTGGTGTTGTTTAATTAATGTTTTACTTGCATAAATTATGTTGAGAAGAGGTTGGGAACACACACAAACTTATTTCAGAATTCCAGCACAAGAGTTATTTTTTGTTGTTTAATGGGCAAAGAGATGGCTGATAAAGTGGGTACAATTCAAATAAACTGAATACTTTAACTCTGCATTAACCTTCAATTGTAGGATTTTCTTTCCTTTTTTAAAACCCCCGGGAAGATGACACTTCAGAGGCTGAGGTCAGTCATCATCATCACCCTTGCAGCAAGTCAGTCTCTAAGAAAATGGTTTGTTCAAACATGTTCTACTACTTTGCTTTAAACCTGTATTCACACTACCTAAAAGTTTTTACTTGTCGGTAAGAGGAGGTCCTACTCTGTACCTATATCTCATAGATGCACATGCTCTAAATTATTCCCGAACCAGCTAGGAATCCTCAATACATTTAAATTAGTGGTGCTAAAAGTGTTCCATTTAATACACCACTTTGTGTAGCCTTTCCACCTCATTTCGAGACCTGAACTTCACACCATGCAGATCATAGTCAGATACAGTCTTCAGAGTTTCAGGATGTAAAAGTCTTGTGCAAGAGGTTAAAGGGCTTCTTGTGGATCTATGAAAGATCCATTATTTTTAAAAGTGACCAAGTTAATTTGTTAAGAAGTACGGTACAAAACGTCCCTCATAAAGCGTGATAGTACGTACTGAAAACTCTGAGGTACTACTGGCAGTGGAAAACGTACTGAACATTCAGTGTCTTTTCACACAACCTTTTCACATACTACGAAAAGATGTGGGAGCCATTACTTCTGATTCAGAATTGTCTGTATGCTTTTCAAATTAGTCCTCTTTGTCAAAAGGTACATTATTACATCCCAGGATGGGGAGCCCTAAAATCCAGACTAAGCGACTCAGCAACAGCGCCAATCTGCATCTGTCCTAGGCAACAGATTCCTACACACTCAGGTGTGGTACCAGAGCAGATATGGTGGCAGCACATATTGAAGTCCTCACATATACAAGTGGAATGGTCAACAGTGATTAGTACCGCTTGCACTATATGCCTAATGCAAAATGGTGTCTTAATATATACAACATACAGAGCCCAATTGAAGAAGTAACCTGATTGCTACAACCTGCTCTAATCAATAACACAAAACAGGAGGTGCTCCTAGAGCAAATTATGTTGACCTAGTTTCTGCTACATCTTGGTTTAGCCATAAGTAAAGTTTTTGATATTTGTTTTTCCTTTTTTGTCCGGTGTCCTATTGCATAAGAGTAAAAAACTGGATTATTAATTGGATGGGTGACAGTGCACCTCAAGGGATAATCACAATGCTACTCTTGTCAGGATGAACCTTTATAGTCACTAAATTAACCCGAGCTCAACCCTCTGGTAGCTATGGTACAGAGCCGACAGATTTAATGTAGCACAATGTGCAAGTATTATGTAATACTAAAACAGTAATAAAGAAAAATGTAACATACAAAATAACACTAAAATGACAAAAATCCAATAAGAAAAAACAAAAATATATTGAATATGCTACTTACCAGTATGCATCTGTTCTTGGCATGTAGGGCTGCTGACATTCATATCTGTGCATAGATCGCCGCCTAGTGTTGGGTCCGGATGTTTGCACGTTGTTGTCCTGGAAGAGTCTTCGAAGTATCCTTGGATAGGTGACTCCTCCCCTGGACTACAGTGCACATGGGCATCCTCTCCATCCTCAGATTGTTTTTCGCCATTGTGGCAGTGATGGAGTAGATACAGAAAGTGATGACCATGCTTACAGTAATTCTGAGAGCTGCAGCTGCTACAGGCGCCGGGGAGGAGGGAGGGCGATATGAATGTCAGCAGCCCTACATGCCAAGAACAGATGCATACTGGTAAGTAGCATATTCAGTTCGAGGCATGTGGGCTGCTGAATTCATATCTGTGCATAGAATGTATAGCAGTGCCCTCTATTAGCGGCGGCTACCAGTGCCAGCTGCAGCGGTCTGAAAAAGGGTTTTGAGAACAGCCTGTCCTACAGCTGCCTGCTGTTTTGATTGCACATCTACACAATAGTGTTTGGTAAACGTGTGTGTAGTGGACCAGGTGGCTGCTCTACATATATCATGCAGGGGAATATTTCCTAGAAAAGCCATGGAGGCCCCTAACTTACGTGTTGAGTGGGCTCGTGGGGAAATAGTTAATGTGCGTTTTGCCTTTTGATAACAAATTTGGATACACTTAACTATCCATCTGGCTATCCCTGCTTTGGAGATGGCGTTACCTTTGTGGTGTGGGGCAAAGGCAACGAACAGTTGTTTTGTCTTCTTAAAGGGTTTGGTCCTGTCGATGTAATACATGAGGGCCCTTTTTACATCTAGTGTGTGGAGTGCCCTTTCCGCGACAGTTTGTGGGTTTTGGAAGAAAACGGGCAGTTCAATAGTTTGATTCATGTGGAACTGCGATATTACCTTGGGCATGAATTTGGGGTTGGTACGTAGTACGACCCTGTTGGCATGAACCTGTATAAATGGCTCTTGAACTGTTAGTGCCTGGAGTTCACTAACTCTTCTTAAAGAAGTGATCGCTACCAGGAAGGCTACTTTCCAGGTGAGGAATTGAATCTCGCATGAGTGGAGAGGTTCAAAGGGTGGACCCATCAGGCGTGTGAGGACCAGGTTGAGGTTCCACATTGGAGCTGGTGGGTGGCTTGGTGGAATAACTCGTTTGAGTCCTTCCAAGAATGCTTTGATGGCAGGCACTCTGAATAGAGAGAGGTGCTGCCTGGTTTGTAGATAGGCTGATATTGCGGTCAAATGGACACGTATAGAGGTGTACGCTAGATTGCATCGGTATAGGTGTAGGAGGTAACAAATGATGTTTTGGATGGATGCGTCCAGCGGGTTAATGTCATTATTACCTCAGTAAATAACAAACCTTTTCCATTTGGCTGCATAGCAAGCTCTTGTAGTGGGTCTTCTGGCCTCCTTGATGATGTCCATACAGTCAGGTGGCAGGTTGAGGTAGCCAAACTCTAGGACTTCAGGAACCAGATCGCCAGGTTCAGCTGTTGCGGATCTGGGTGCTGAATCTCTCCATGGTTCTGCGTCAAATGCGCGGGTTTGATCCGCAGCCTTTGATGCGGCACCACGGAAAGTTCGAGGAAGGTGGTGTACCATGGCTGGCGTGCCCACGTAGGAGCAACTAGGACGAGTGTCAGGGAGTGTTGTCTGAGTTTGCGAGCCACCAGCGGTATCAACGGTGCTGGGGGAAAAGCGTACGCAAATCTGCCGGACCAGTTCATCCATATCGCATTGCCCTGCGACTGCGGATGTGGGAACCTGGCGGCAAAGCTTTGGCATTTTGCGTTTTCGCTTGTGGCGAACAGGTCTATCTCTGGATGACCCCACTGCTGGAAGTACGGCTGGAGTACTGATGGGTGTAACTCCCACTCGTGCATCTGGTGGCTGTGTCTGCTGAGCAGATCCGCCATTTGGTTGTCCTTGCCGGGGAGGTGTTCCGCCATGAGGAACATGTTCCTCTGAATGGCCCACTTCCACATGCTCTGAGCCAGATGAGACAACTGTGGAGAGTGCGTCCCTCCCTGCTTCTGTATGTAGTACATTGCGGTCATGTTGTCCGTCCGGATCAACACGACCTTGTTGCACAGATGTACTTTGAATGCCTTCATGGCTAGGAAGATTGCCATCAGTTCCAGAAGGTTGATGTGCATTTTCTTCTGTTGTGTGGTCCATAGTCCCTGCACTGTGTAGTGGAGTACATGAGCTCCCCATCCCTGGAGAGACGCGTCTGCTGTCAGTACTATTTGTGGAACAGGCTCTTGGAACGGTCGACCCTTGCAAAGGTTTTGTGGATTCCACCAATGCAGAGAGTTGTATGCCCGACCGCTCACCAACACTAGGTCTTTCAATTGTCCTTGAGCCTGATTCCACTGACGTGCCAAGCACTCCTGAAGCGGGCGCATATGTAGTCTCGCGTGTGGGACTATGAAGATGCAGGAGGCCATCATGCCTATCAACTGCATGAACACTCGCGCCGGAAGGGAGTGTTGAGGTTTGAACTTTGAAATCAGCATTTGCATGCTGTTGATTCTCACCAAATTCGGCTGAGCTGTGGCCGCCAGAGTGTCTATAGTCGCACCTAGGTACTGTTGTACGTGTGCGGGCTGTAGATGGGATTTTGGGTAATTTAGTGAGAACCCCAGACTGTGAAGGAGGTGAATGGTGCGGGACATGTGGCTGGCACATTGCTGGGCTGACTTTGCTTGAACGAGCCAGTCGTCCAGGTAAGGGTAGACATGTATGTGCTGCCTCCGTAGATGTGCCGCCACAGTAGCTAGGCACTTTGTAAACACCCTTGGTGCCGTTGTCACGCCGAAGGGAAGGACTCTGAATTGGTAATGCTGCCCTTGAACAGTGAACCTGAGGTATTTTTTGTGTGATGGGTGAATGGGTATGTGGAAATACGCATCCTTGAGGTCCAGTGTGGCTAGAAAGTCTCCCTGCTTGAGCAGCGGGAGGACTTGCTGTAGAGTGAGCATGTGAAAATGCTCGGAAAGAATGTATCTGTTTAGGGGTCTCAGGTCTAATATAGGTCTGAGTGACCCGTCCTTTTTCGGTATTAAAAAGTACAGGGAGTACACCCCCGTACCTTGCTCTTGGACGGGTACGACCTCTATTGCGCCTTTTAGAAGCATACTGTGCACCTCCTGCTGTAAGAGCGTTAAGTGCTCTGAGGACATAGGACGGTTTTTTGGAGGTATTGTGGGTGGAGTGGAGGTTAGTTCTAGACAGTAACCGTATTTGACAATATCTTTGACCCACCTGTCCGTGGTGATGGAGTTCCACGTGGACAGGAACCTTTGTAGCCTTCCCCCGACAGGTGTTATGTGGTCGGGAGGAAAGGAGAGGGCGTCACTGCTTGTTCTTGGGGGAGGACCTGGTGTTGCCGTAGCCGCGTCCTCTGCCCTTTGTACTGGAGCCACGATATCCACCCCGGGTGTTTTTATCGTAGGTGGTTTGGGTATTGCTCTTGTTGTATGTCTGCTGTGACCCCTGCCCTCTACCTGCTCCCCTATTTCCGGGGCGACGAAAGGAGCTGCTCCGAAAGGACTGAGTCTGGAGAGCCCCCATGGACTTTGCAGTGTCTGTGTCCTTCTTTATTTTCTCAAGGGCCGTGTCAACCTCCGGCCCGAATAAATAGTCGGGGTTGACAGGTTGGTTCAGTATATAATTTTGCACCTCAGGTTTGAACCCGGAGATTCGCAACCAGGCATGTCGTCGCAGCATGACGCTTGTGTTTATGGCCCTGGCCGCCGTGTCTGCGGCATCTAGTGCACACTTGATGGAAGCATTTGTGAGTGGCTGTCCCTCTCTGATAAGAATTTCTGCACCTTCTTTGAACTGGTCAGGGAGATGTTGGAGTAGTTGCTCCATTGTATCATAGTGCGCTCTATCGTAGCGAGCGAGGAGCGCTTGAGTGTTGGCTATGCGCCATATGTTGGCAGCCTGGGCGGCAACTCGCTTGCCAGAGGTCTCTAAAACCTTGGACTCTTTGTCCGGGGGAGGAGCGTCACCTGTTGATTGCGAGTGTGCCCTCTTGCGAGCATTCGCAACGACAATGGAGTCGAGAGGTAATTGGCCTCTGATGTACGTAGGGTCCCCAGGTGCTGATCTGTACTTTTTGTCGATCCTGGGGTTTATCACCCGTGCCCTGGTGGGTTCCTTGAAGATGTCCTTGGCTGGTTTGAGGACTCCTTTCAGCATGGGCAGAGTCTTTACATGCCTTTCCGAGGAAGCGAAAGTGTCCATAAGGAAGTCGTCTTCCACGGTGTCAGAGTGAAGCTGCACGTCATGATTATTTGCAGCACGTTCAATAAGAGCGTTGAACGCTGCAGTGTCCTCTGTCGGAGATGTTTTCGCTCCATAGAGTTGTGGGTCCTGTGCATCTAGAGGTGCACTGGGGTCAGCAGGGTCGCCCCAAGTTTGATCAGGGTCCTGTTGGTCATCAGGGTCCATGTCTCCGTGGTAAGGGACTTGGTCATCCATATAGTCTGCCAACGCGTCCGTGTCGGAGTGTGTGGGAGAGAATGATAGTGGGTCCTGGTAGGGCGAGTCGAAAGATTCGCAAAGTACAGGTTCTGAGTCCACAGGCAGCTTTCTCTTTAGTGGGATCCTGAAAGGGTCCAAGGGTGGCTCTGAAGTTATCCTCCGGTAATGGATAACCATCCTGCCGGTGTTGGCGTCGATGTAACGTGACGGAGACGTCTCAGCAGGTGTAACCGTGGTGTGGGTGACCCGTGTCCTGAGTTGGAACATTTTCGGGATCGTGGATGGCGGCAGGCCAAAAGTTATGTTGGCTGGCGCCGAAGAGGCTGTTTGAGCTTTTAGTGGGCCGGAGCCCGATGTGTCTTGGAGGACCGCTTGGGTTTTGCTGCTTTGTGCTGCAACGGTTCGCGCGTGAAGCGCTTTCGAGGCCTTAGCGCCCACCAGGGTTGTAGAGGCGGCCGTGGACTTTTTCGGCGCCGGTGGGTCATCGGGTCGAGGGGCGGAAATGGCCGTCGACGTCTTCGATGCAGGAGGCTTCGGTGTTGCCGTGGAAGCGACGTGAGACGCAGCAGGTGGTATGACCTTTGGTTTAGGAGTCGATGGCGTCGGCGCCGAGAGCCGAGCAGGTTTGATGGCACCGAGGGCCTTTTTCCGAATGCCGACTGCGGCGTCGGCCGCTTCAAGTTCAGCACCGAAGTCTCGCTTGGTGCGCTCGGTGCCGATGCGTGCCGATGCGTGTCGCTGGCGTCGAAGGTGTGGAAGGCCTCGATCCGACTAGCGCCACTTTCGGTTTCGGTTTCATTTGTACCGGTGCAGCTTTCGGTTTCGGTTTGGTAGAAGGGAAACCAGCCGGTGTAGGTAATAATGGCAGCCGCTGAACGTCCGAGGCCGGGCCCGAGGGCGGGGCCGAAGAACCGCGGGATAGGTCTCGGGTAAGGCCCGAAGGCGATCCCTCGACCGGAGCCATAGACTGTGGCACTGGGCCCTCGTCAGTCTGAACGGGTAGGCCTTGCTCGTCATTGGAGCTACTCTCTTCGGCCCCTAAGGCCTCATCGTCGTCTCCTACCTCGGAGTTGTCTTCATCTCTGCGAAAGAGTGATTCGTCGACGTCGTCCGAACCGGAGTCATGTTCGGAACCGGGATTGGAGGGTAGGATTTCCAATTCCTCGACATCTTCGGCGTTGAAGATGTCTGCCGGGGCCGGTGCCGCGTGCTGCGCTTCGAGTCTCGCCGCTCGACGATTCCGTAGAGTCTTCTTGGAACGGAACCGGGCACAGGCCATGCATGTCGATTCGTCGTGGTCCGGCGACAAGCATTTGTTGCACACCGGGTGGACGTCGATATGGGAATATTTCGCATTGCATACCGGGCACCTCTTGAATGGTGTCCTCGACTCCATCGTCGGTGTCGTCGATGGTCAGGTAAAAAGCGAAAAGTTGTTTCCGAAGTTAGTAAGCTAACAGGTAGGGTCGAAACCGATCGAGTGAACAGTACCGACGCGAACTAAAGGCCTTTTGGCCTCGGCTAACTTTTTCCTAACTGGAGTTAAGATAGCACATCCGAACCCAATGGCGGAAAAAAACAATCTGAGGATGGAGAGGATGCCCATGCGCACTGTAGTCCAGGGGAGGAGTCACCTATCCAAGGATACTTCGAAGACTCTTCCAGGACAACAACGTGCAAACATCCGGACCCAACACTAGGCGGCGATCTATGCACAGATATGAATTCAGCAGCCCACATGCCTCGAACAAATGTTTAAAATGTTCAACAGAAATAGCGCCCAGAAGAAATAAAGTTCCAAGGGTAGTCAATAATAGACAGCTCCCACCATGCATATTCAATTGCGCTCAGTCCAGTTCTTCCAACTGGTCTGCCAAAGGGTCCACAGACCCTCACAGTCCTCCTCACCCTCCTCTGGTAGCCACTTAGGGCGATCGGGAACACCAGGGGGAAACAGGGGTACAAAAGTACCAGTCGGTGCCGGTCCCGACATCGGTCCGGCTCCGTGTCCACATTGAAGGGGAGGCTGGGGTCGACGTCGGCTGGGGACACAACTGGGGTCAGAGGGGGCAGAGGAGCCCCCACTGGATTCAGAGCCAAAGGAGGAGTCACAAGGTCGACCGGCGTCGATCCGGATACAGGACTGGATCCCTGGGGGCCCTGCCGCGCCAGAGTCAAAGCTGCCAGCATTGAAGGCCTAGAGCCCCCAGCCGAGTCGGCAGGGTCCGAACGTGCGCCGGCAGAGTCGGGCCGCCCAAAAATAGAGTGGAGGCCTCCGTAAAAGCTACAAAGTTGGGCATGGGTCGCCCCAGCTCCCAGAAAGATACGGAAGCTCGGAGCCGACCTAACAGGCTCTAAGGGCTAAGCCGGAAGACTACAGTCCGCATCCCACGTCGCCTCGGCCAACGGACGGCGAGAACGCGAAGAGCGACGGTGCGTCTTCTTTTTTGTGCTTCGACTTACACGAAGACTTCGACAAGGAGTGGTGGTTATGGCTCTGCGACCGGTCCCGCGACCTTCCTCTCGACTGAGACCTCGAGCGGCGTGGGACCGCTCCCGCAAAGTCTTCAGGCCATGGCCCGGCAGTCGGAGCACAACTTCGGGTAAAAAGATGGGAGTCTGTCACCAACATCAGCTTGTGGCAGAAGCTAAAAGGCTTGAAGCAGGTACGCCGAGATGACATCCCTGTGCACCATGAGTCGACAAAAGTCACAAAAAGAGTGTCAAAAAGTGACTTGAGGTACCGCTCTCTCCAGATCTGGTTTGAAGGGTGCTGAAAAGAGAGAACTGATGTAGGTACACAGGTGTGACACCTATATGTAGCTCTGCTGTGTTATTTCTGGGGCAGGGCAAGGTCACTGCGGAGCAACAGGTTGAAACCTAGCAGCACTTGGGAGACACTACAGGGGGAATTCTCCATATCCAGGCTGGTGTTAGAAGTATCCACCAGAAGTGTATTTCAAAGAATCACCAAGGACATGCTTTTTAACTTGCATCTCCTATAAACCTACAATGATTAAGCTGTCCTCAACTACACTACAATGTCACCATTGGGAGAACCTTGGAGTCAAGATGTGAGATTCAAAAGGCTTTTGTAGCAGAAGCCTTTGTCCGGTTTTGGCAAAGTCAAAACAGCTGCATTCCTTCTTTTCTGGAGGATAATGAATGCACTCTAAAAAGATTGGCAGTCTAAAATATGAGCAGGCTGTTTTAATCAGCCTTTATTACTATTTTTTCCAATTGAAGTGAATAAAAAAAAGAATGATTTGGAGTGCTTCCTCATTTCATAGCCAGGCTCTAGAATCTCCAAATATCAAACTTGTGGCCAGATGTTAGAATGAGTATGCCATTATATTTTCTTATGAAAGAGCAGAAGAGGTAGATGTAAAAGTAAATTAATTAATTCAGTTATTAAGAGGACATCGTGATTTGTCAAAATTTGAAAAACCTTTTGCCACACTCCTAAAATTCCACCTTTGCTCAAAAAGGCCATCATTGCAAAATGTGTGAATTTATCAATGAAAGTTTTGAAAACAGGCAACAAAAAATGAGATGAAAAAAGTTAACACCCTCAAATTATGAGCAGATTTACATAGGGTCTATCCTGCCGCTTAAAGTAGTCTATAATGATGCAAGTGGTGCAGGGGGAAAATGAGGCATTATAAAATCCACAACCAGAGGATGTTTTCATTTATGTAACGGGAGAGTCTGAAAAAGAGTGCAGATCTGGAAACCACCCCTTTATAAATATTTACAAGTGACAATAAGAAAGTCATCCACTTTAGAAATTAAACCTGCCCTTACCTGCTCTTGCGAGCACCTGGTTAGCCTGGTCACTCATTAGCTGCGTTATTCTGCTTCTTAGTGCATCAAGTGTCTCTTGCATGGCTTTTATTCTCATTCGCAAGTTATTATTTTCCGTTTGCAGCATGGCATTTTCATGGAACATATCATTGATGCTCTCAACGCCTTCTTCATCAATGATCCTTTTACCCTGGAATAAAATGCACAAAAGTTGAAGAAAAGTTATTAAGCAAGGCTTAAATTAACACTTTTACACAGCACCAAACCAGGCTAACTGAAATAAATGTTAAATGCAGGGTGGTTTATCGAGCTGAAGAGAAAAAATTAGCAGCTTATGTGGTGATAGGTACCAACCCAATTATTAATAATAATTGTGGGGGAGGGGAAAGGTGGAGAAGAGGTTAAGGTAAGAGGAGGTCAGGTGTAGAATTGGCAGTGACTAGACAAAAGGTCGATCAACACTTCCTCCCTCCAGAGTATTTGTATGTTAATGCACATCACATTGTTCTACCTAAATACACTGACCCAAATCATAAAGCAAGCCTGCATCCAAACATCACATTCATTTTGTCAGGCAGTAAGCCGGCAAATATAGGAAAAGCCACAGGCCAGTCTGAAGCCACATTAAAACCTGCCGAGTTAACGACGAAAATAACAAAAGCAAATCCATCCAGTAACAGAGAGGCACTAACAAGAATGCTGGACTAGAACTCCATAAACAGGTAATAAGGGGTTACTACATTATATGTGATGCACTGTGATACTTGGAGGGAGAGAAGAGATGACCTTTAAGGGACAAATCAGAACACTAGGAAACTACACATCATAGTTCCATCTATGGCTGAATAAGACACACTAGACCTTCAACCTAACCAAATTTAACGCTAATTTCCCTAGTCCTTTATACTTGATTGATACCAACAATGAGGACATCTCACTTTTTCTAATTTTTGGGGATGACAGAGAGCCCAATGTTGAGCCAGTGACTTCTGTCCTCCATGTTGGTTACTTTCATGAGTAATTTCCACTGATCCTGAACGCAGCCTGTTCCGGTCATGTGATCCAGCTGGTTTTCGACTGCCCCCAAACATCGATCTGCACACTGAAAGATGTTATTGTCTGCCCTGATAAGTTTTTTACAAAAGGGGTGTTCTGTACAGTGGTAATGGTTGATAGGAATGAAGGCAGTTTTTTTGCGATCAGTTATCGCATTATTTTAGTAATTCCGGCTTTTGTTGGGTTATTAACAAACCTTTTTTGCCCCCCCCCCCCCCCCCCCCCCCCTTCAAAATAGAAGTTGCCTACGAAGCTTTGGCCTAGACACGTGGCAAAAGTACGCAATTACACAGGTAGAGGAGCACAGTACCCTGGAGTATAAAAATCCGACCTCAGAGTTATATGATGCTCAAGCATGTATCTTACATCCTTTATAGACACTTGTCTTGTACGTGAGACAGCAAAAACATTACATTCGGTTTGAAATGAAAGATTTCACGTCCTTATTATTTCTTTTTATTCTTTTTTGTCTTTATTCATACGTCCATAAAAAAATCAATCCTTATGCCCCGTTACGAACACAAGCGAGCCGTCTAAAAAACCGAAGTCGACTTCGGTGTTTTAGACGGCTCGCTTACGTTCGGTACAGGTGGCATTGTATGCCTTCTTTAAGGGGCCATGTAAACTTAAGGCCTGACAGAGACTAACACGTGCAAAATAAGGATTGATTTTTTATGGATACAAATGGAAAGTGTGAGGGGGAGATCTAACAAGAGAACACAAAGTGAATTGATGGCTAACCCGCATTTATTATAAGATAAAATCACAGTGAGAACATGCGAGTATACACTATCTGAACTAGGCAATTTGTGAAGAAACTGATGCCTACTTTGTTTTGTGCAAAAAGAACAATTGATGGACAGAATGCAGAACAATGTCATACATTCACCCCAGTACAGAGATCTGGGCCTAAATCCATCGTTTTTTTGCTCACCATGCCACTCCAGTTTGGACCCAGCCATATGCAAATCAGTCTTGACCCTGCGCCCAATGGGAACAGTCCAGCCCGAACTGCTAGGCCAGGTCCTCTCTGGACTGGAAACAAGCATCCTAGGACCGGTTTCGGGCTTTCAGCCCTCATCAGCCAGGATAGCTTGACTCCAGTGGCATGAAGAGCCCAGAACCCACGTCTGGGCATACCCGTCCCACTCGGGGAGACAAATGCAAAAAGAACAATTGATGGACAGACTGCAGAACAATGTCATACATTCACCCCAGTACAGGGACTCGGGCCTAAATCCATCGTTTTTTTGCTCACCATGCCATTCCAGTTTGGACCCAGTCATTTGTTTGCGTAGTACTTTGTTTTGTGAGCTTGGATTATCTCAGCTTGGAATGTTGCCCTGAACAAGTCCCGTGTGAACTAGGACGAAACGCGTAGGGTGTTTTTCTGGATGTATTGTCTCGTTTTGAAAACGTATGAATAAAGACAAAAAAAGAATAAAAAGAAATAAGAAGGACGTGAAAGCTTTCATTTCAAACAATGTAATGTTTTTGCGGTCTACCGTACAAGACAATTGTCTATAAAGGATGCAAGATACATGCTTGAGCATCATATAACTCCATGAGGTCGGATTTTTATACTCCAGGAAACTGTGCTCCTCTACCTGTGTAGTTGCATATATTGTTAAATTTGGGTTTTATAATGGTTGACCTGAAGAGTGAGCACTGCTTTGACACTCAGGACAAACAGTCTGCAGGCGAATTTTAGGCCACTACAGTTTTGTTGTAATTGTAATGTGGCAAATATACAGAAGCAATGGCACTCTTTGTGTAGAAAGGCAGACCGCAGCTCACATGCTTAGCCAACAGTACCACGGACACCACAGTCAACAGTGAGTACCTAGCTTTGGGTGTAATTTAACCTGTGTAGTAGACTACACAGGATTCAAAGTGCGAGACAGTTGCCCATATCTCAGGACAATATAGGCTCATTGACAGTATCCTGGCTACAAGAAATCAATCCAAAGCCCCGCAGGCACCCAGTCAGTTGGGGTGTCTCAGGATGTTCCAAGTGGCAGAAAAGCAAAAGTCTGTTACTGCCAGATTATGTTCCATAGTAGGGAGCTCCATGTAGACACTGCCAATGTTACTCACCGCATCCTGTTTTCAATCCAGATGCCCTAGCTGCATCTCTGCAAGCTCTCGATAGTTCCTTCAGCAGAGAGGAATATGTGTTGTAGACAGGGGGTCAAAACTTTGTAAAGAGAGCACAATCAAAGGTAGTTGCTGCTGTGCAAGATTTTACACTCAGCTATGATCTCTGCCAGAGTA
The DNA here is from genome assembly GCF_964204655.1 of Triturus cristatus. Taxonomy (NCBI): domain Eukaryota; kingdom Metazoa; phylum Chordata; class Amphibia; order Caudata; family Salamandridae; genus Triturus; species Triturus cristatus. Next base: position 1,100,380,321 of record NC_140585.1, read on the forward strand.
ATTTGTCTGAGAAAGGGGGGTGGAAGAATGGCAGCAGTTGGGCATGAAGCACTACTACAGCCCCAGGATTCAGCATTCAAGAATCATGCGGCTCGAACTGTGGTCTCCGCACGCCACTTCAGCGTACTCTGAGCTATTGGATCTGGTGGGAGCACTTCTTCACTCCACCGCAGAGACATTGCCACCTAAGCCTTTAGGTCTCTCCGAGATTTATACATAGAATTCAGTGAGCGGGCAAATTAACTGCACCCACCTCGGTTCATGCCTATCAATCGCTTGACCAGTCCTAAAACGGGTCATTCCTATCAGTGTCCCAGGCACGGCTTGCATGCATTGGGCATGCGATGAATGACTGAGCCTCGTATGCAGACATTTTCATGACCTTGCAGCATCATCTTCTTCCTGGCACCCAGTTTACCATGTTATAACCCTCAGGAGCCGCCCTGCTCTCAAAGTTTCTGCCATAAGCGAGGCACACACAACAGCATTTAGGAGCAATTACTGAACAGGGTGAACAGGCGCGCTGAGAAGTGATGGTCATCTTCACTGCATCAAGCAGTCACCAAACAATTGCTTTCAGAGATATCAGTTCACTTCAATGCAGTCCAGAATGTGCACTCGCTCTCACCCTCCCATTTTTTTCATCACCAGAAAGTATCTGGAGTAGAACTTAGCCTTCTGTCTCTTCTATAAGACTTAATGTAGGAGTGTTACCCTGAGATGGACATGGGTGTTTTCCCTAGGAGGGTTTGGTTGTAGCGGGAGGAGTGTCCGCCCATATTCCAAGGTATTGTTCAACTGAATGACATAGCACCCATTGATCTCTCACTGACTGCCATGCAGACTGGACCTGCAAAACTCTGGACCATCAATAGTCAAATATGCTAATAGGCACCCAGCTGAAACAGTCTTTATTGGAATCTGGAATCTGAAACCAGGCATACTATCTCGCTTTGATTTCCTGGCCAACTGTACTGTGTTTTTTGTGTAGATATTTTATAGGGGTCCTCTTGCAAGTAGAAGGCCTCTTGACGATTTATTCTATACTGTAAACCTCCACAGCAGAAGATGGAGTTCTATCATTAAATGCTTTCAAGGTGCATCTCCAACAAGAGTGGAGTAATGCTATGACCATATTGTGTTGTTCTTAAATATTTCAGGGTAGTAGCTATACCATTAACTAAGATCATTTCCCCATCATATGGTACTTCTTGTTATGCGATATGAGGTGCCAAAAAGGACAAGACAGAAAAAACAGACCAGGCAATCTAACGTGCCATGAATATACAAAGGGGACAGTCTTTACAATGTGATTTTTACATCACAGTGCCTTTACCATACATTCATTACCACGCAAGTATTTACCACATCTAGTCATTTACCACGCATTTAACTAAGTATGGGGGTTTTGGGGGGGTCTCCCTCAAAAAGATAAAAATTAAATATACATAGATATTTATATTTAAACTTTCCTTACTATTACTTACCTTAATTAGACTAATAATGCATGCTAATGGCATGAGAGGTAAAAGCGTATGCGTGCTAAAGAAATGTGGTGTAATAAATGCTGTAGAGGCATGAAATGTTTTCACCTGCGTTATTCTATCATACAACCATATACAAGAGACAAAAGCTTTTCAATGGCAGCATACACATTCTAAATGTTGCAGAAACAGAGCTAAATAGGCAGAGGACTGAATGTAGTAGGTGCGAAAAAAAAGAGAAATTATGGTCAATACAAATCACACACTTATTCCCGAAGATTCTTTCTGGCAAGCAGAAGCATCCTTCTCTTGCTTGTGAAAACACTATTAGTCTGTCTGAGGAGAAGATAGCCAAAGAAGCAGAGAACTCAACCATTACTGATAAAAGGGGATTCCAGGTAACAAACCAGTATGAGACCAATGTAAGAACAGTGACATGAAAGAGTAAGAGGCTTGAAAAAGTAGTGGCACGTAACAATATAAAGTTATAGGGGGAATTAAATAGAACATGAGAGTCGGAGACATTTACAGGAATAGAAACTACTTGCAAGTAACAGCAGTTACCTTGCAGAGACAGTTTAATCTGTTTGTAAACCTTTTCGTAAAAAAGCCAGTGTTCAAAGTATTAACATGAATTCAGCATGCAATTCATAAGCACTTGCTTCACTCTTTATAGTGATAGCAGAGGCCTCTGGAAGAGAAGCATAGGGAGAGTCCAAACCTTCAGCCAAGTTTGGCTAACACCTCTCAGGAGGAAGACATTGATACAAATCGCAAAAGAAATTCTAATCGGAGCAGCAGCAGGTGTCGGCATTCAGCGAATTCGTTATGAAACCTATTTCTCATAACAACAATTGTTTTCAAGTCTTTCAGGGATTCCTTTACATATGAGGTATAAAATCAGAACTATGCGACGTACTGAGGAACGGAGCTCTAAGCACATCCAGCCCACTCGCTGGAATTTGGGCTAACACACTGAGAACGCAATGTTACTTATGGCAATGCCCGTGTTAATGCATGACTAAACATACATGCTGCTGCTTGAAAATGTACCAGGGACTCCTCGTCTGATGATGGGTAACGTTCCTTCCAGCTTGTGAATCTATAAAGAATCCTATGCTAGAGAACAGGCTGCTTCTACAGCCTCCTACTGGAACGTAGTAAAGAGATGACGAGAGACTAAGAGCAGTTGCTGAAAAGGGAAGAAAGAGGAAAAAGTCCAGAGCGATAGACGACTTAGCTCTGTGCTCTGAAGACCTTGGTGTCTTAGTGCAGAGGAATACAAAAGTAAAGTGTATAACATTTGTCTGTGTCTCTACTACAATCATGATTTTCCTCTAACAAATTATTGGGAAAATCTTTGATCGTGGGTAGAAAGATACGTTTGTGTTAGAAAGCTCACCAAGAATGAATAATAGGAAAGCAGGCTTGCGAGCAGATACGCAACCACAACACAACACCATGCAGGTGAACTTCGGCAATCATACCACTCCTTAAAACACAGAAAATGAATATGCTACTTACCAGTATGCATCTGTTCTTGGCATGTAGGGCTGCTGACATTCATATCTGTGCATATCTGTGCATAGATCGCCGCCTAGTGTTGGGTCCGGATGTTTGCACGTTGTTGTCCTGGAAGAGTCTTCGAAGTATCCTGGGATAGGTGACTCCTCCCCTGGACTACAGTGCGCATGGGCATCCTCTCCATCCTCAGATTGTTTTTCGCCATTGTGGCAGTGATGGAGTAGATACAGAAAGTGATGACCATGCTTTACAGTAATTCTGAGAGCTGCAGCTGCTACAGGCGCCGGGGAGGAGGGAGGGCGATATGAATGTCAGCAGCCCTACATGCCAAGAACAGATGCATACTGGTAAGTAGCATATTCAGTTCGAGGCATGTGGGCTGCTGAATTCATATCTGTGCATAGAATATATAGCAGTGCCCTCTTATTAGCGGCGGCTACCAGTGCCAGCTGCAGCGGTCTGAAAAAGAGTTTTGAGAACAGCCTGTTTTACAGCTGCCTGCTGTTTTGATTGCACATCTACACAATAGTGTTTGGTAAATGTATGTGTAGTGGACCAGGTGGCTGCTCTACATATGTCATGCAAAGGAATGTTTCCTAGGAAAGCCATGGAGGCCCCTAACTTACGTGTTGAGTGGGCTCGTGGGGGAATCGTTAAAGTGCGTTTAGCCTTTTGATAGCAAATTTGAATACATTTAACGATCCATCTGGCTATACCTGCTTTGGAGATGGCGTTACCTTTGTGGTGTGGGGCAAAGGCAACGAAAAGTTGATTTGTTTTCCTAAAGGGTTTGGTCCTGTCGATATAATACATGAGGGCCCTTTTTACATCTAGTGTATGGAGTGCCCTTTCTGCGACAGTTTGTGGGTTTTGAAAGAAAACAGGCAGTTCAATAGTTTGATTCATGTGGAACTGCGATACCACCTTGGGCATGAATTTGGGGTTGGTACGTAGTACGACCCTGTTGGCGTGAACCTGTATAAATGGCTCTTGGACGGTTAGTGCCTGGAGTTCACTAACTCTTTGTAAAGAAGTTATCGCTACTAGGAAAGCTACTTTCCAGGTAAGGAATTGAATCTCACATGAGTGTAGAGGTTCAAAGGGTGGACCCATCAGGCGTGTGAGGACCAAGTTGAGGTTCCACATTGGGGCTGGTGGGTGGCTAGGTGGAATGACTTGTTTGAGTCCTTCCAAGAATGCTTTGATGGCAGGCACTCTGAATAGAGAGAGGTGCTGCCTGGTTTATAGATAGGCTGATATTGCGGTCAAATGGACACGTATAGAGGTGTACGCCAGATTGCATCGGTATAGGTGTAATAGGTAACAAATAATGTTTTGGATGGATGCGTCTAGCGGGTTAATGTCGTTATTATTGCAATAAATGACGAACCTCTTCCATTTGGCTGCATAGCAAGCTCTGGTAGTGGGTCTCCTGGCCTCCTTAATGATGTCCATACAGTCAGGTGGCAGGTTTAGGTAGCCAAACTCTAGGACTTCAGGAGCCAGATTGCCAGGTTCAGCTGTTGCGGATCTGGGTGCTGAATCTCTCCATGGTTCTGCGTCAAATGCTCGGGTTTGACCCGCAGCCTTTGATGCGGCACCACGGAAAGTTCAAGAAAGGTGGTGTACCACGGCTGGCGTGCCCACGTTGGAGCAACCAGGACGAGTGTCAGTGAGTGTTGTCTGAGTTTGCGTGCCACCAGCGGTATCAGTGGTGCTGGGGGAAAAGCATACGCAAATCTGCCAGACCAGTTCATCCATATCGCATTGCCCTGCGACTGCGGATGTGGGAACCTGGCGGCAAAGCTTTGGCATTTTGCGTTTTCGCTTGTCGCGAATAGGTCTATCTCTGGATGACCCCACTGCTGGAAGTACGGTTGGAGTACTGATGGGTGTAACTCCCACTCGTGCATCTGGTGGCTGTGTCTGCTGAGCAGATCCGCCATCTGGTTGTCCTTGCCGGGGAGGTGTTCTGCCATGAGGAACTTGTTCCTCTGAATGGCCCACTTCCACATGCTCTGAGCCAGATGAGACAACTGTGGAGAGTGTGTTCCTCCCTGCTTCTGTATGTAGTACATGGCAGTCATGTTGTCCGTCCGGATCAACACGACTTTGTTGCACAAGTGTACTTTGAATGCTTTCATAGCGAGGAAGATTGCCATCAGCTCTAGAAGGTTGATGTGCATCTTCTTTTGTTGTTGTGTCCATAGTCCCTGCACTGTGTAATGGAGTACATGAGCTCCCCATCGCTGGAGAGACGCGTCCGCCGTCAGTATTATCTGTGGGACAGGCTCTTGGAACGGTCGGCCCTTGCAAAGGTTTTGTGGATTCCACCAATGCAGAGAGTTGTATGCCCGACTGCTCACCAACACTAGGTCTTTCAACTGTCCTTGAGCCAGATTCCACTGACGTGCTAAGCACTCCTGAAGCGGGCGCATATGTAGTCTCGCGTGTGGGACTATGAAGATGCAGGAGGCCATCATGCCTATCAACTGCATGAACACTCGCGCGGGAAGTGAGTGTTGTGGTTTGAACTTGGAAATCAGCATTTGCATGCTGTTGATTCTCACTAAATTTGGCTGAGCTGTGGCCGCCAGAGTGTCTATAGTCGCACCTAGGTACTGTTGTACGTGTGCGGGCTGGAGATGGGATTTTGGGTAATTTAGTGAGAACCCCAGACTGTGAAGGAGGTGGATGGTGCGGGACATGTCGCTGGCACATTGCTGGGCTGACTTCGCTTGAACGAGCCAGTCGTCCAGGTAAGGGTAGACGTGTATGTGTTGCCTCCGTAGATGTGCCGCCACAGTAGCTAGGCACTTCGTGAACACCCTGGGTGCTGTTGTCACGCCGAAGGGAAGGACTTTGAATTGGTAGTGCTGCCCTTGAACAGTGAACCCAAGGTATTTGTGTGAGGGGTGAATGGGTATGTGGAAATACGCATCCTTGAGGTCCAGTGTGGGCAGAAAGTCTCCCTGCTTGAGCAGCGGGAGGACTTGCTGTAGAGTGAGCATGTGAAAATGCTCGGAAAGAATGTATTGGTTCAGGGGTCTCAGGTCTAATATAGGTCTGAGTGACCCGTCCTTTTTCGGTATTAAAAAGTACAGGGAGTACACCCCCGTACCTTGCTCGTGGACGGGTACGACCTCTATTGCGCCTTTTAGAAGCATACTTTGCACCTCCTGCTGTAAGAGCGTTAAGTGCTCTGAGGACATAGGACGGTTTTTTGGAGGTATTGTGGGTGGAGTGGAGGTTAGTTCTAGACAGTAACCGTATTTGACAATATCTTTGACCCACCTGTCCGTGGTGATGGAGTTCCACATGGACAGGAACCTTTGTAGCCTTCCCCCGACAGGTGTTATGTGGTCGGGAGGAAGGGAGAGGGCGTCACTGCTTGTTCTTGGGAGAGGACCTGGTGTTGCCGTAGCCGCGTCCTCTGCCCTTTGTGCTGGAGCCACGATATCCACCCCGGGTGTTTTTATCGTAGGTGTTTTGTGTGTTGCCCTTGTTGTATGTTTGCTGTGACCCCTGTCCTCTACCTGCTCCTCTATTTCCGGGGCGACGAAAGGAGCCGCTCCGAAAGGACTGCGTCTGTAGGGCCCCCATGGACTTTGCAGTGTCCGTGTCCTTTTTTATTTTCTCTAGGGTGGTGTCAACCTCCGGCCCGAATAAGTAGTCGGGGTTGACAGGTTCGTTGAGGATGTTATTTTGTACCTCCGGTTTGAATCCGGAGATTCGCAACCAGGCGTGTCGTCGCAACATGACGCTAGTGTTTATGGCTCTGGCAGCTGTATCCGCGGCATCCAGTGCACACTTAATGGATGCATTTGTGAGCAGTTGTCCCTCCCTGATGATCTCTGCACCTTCTTTGTATTGGTCAGGGAGATGTTGGAGTAGTTGCTCTAATGTGTCGTAGTGCGCTCGATCGTAGCGAGCGAGGAGCGCTTGAGTATTGGCAATGCGCCATATGTTAGCTGCCTGGGCGGCAACCCGTTTGCCAGAGGTCTCTAGCACCTTGGACTCTTTGTCCGGGGGAGGAGCATCACCTGTTGTTTGCGAGTGTGCCCTCTTGCGAGCATTCGCAACGACAATGGAATCCAGAGGTAATTGGCCTCTAATGTAAGTAGGGTCCCCAGGCGCTGATCTGTATTTCTTGTCGATCCTGGGGTTTATCACTCTTGCCCTGGTGGGTTCCTTTTAGATGTCCTTTGCTGGTTTGAGGACCCCCTTTAACATGGGCAGAGTCTTTATATTCCTTTCTGAGGATGCGAAAGCATCCATGAGAAAGTCGTCCTCGATGGTGTCAGAGTGAAGTTGCACCCCATGATTGGCCGCAGCACGTTCAATTAGAGCGTTGAACGCGGCAGTGTCCTCTGTGGGAGATGTTTTTGCTCCATAGAGTTGCGGGTCCTGTGCATCCATAGGTGCACCTGGGTCTACAGGGTCATCCCAAGCTTGATCAGGGTCCTGTTGGCCATCAGGGTCCATCCCTCCGGGGTAGGGGACTTGGTCACCCATGTAGTCCTCCAACGCATCCGTGTCGGAGTGTGTGGGAGAGAAGGATTGTGGATCCTGGTAGGGTGAATGGAAAGGTTCGTAAAGAACTGGTTCCGAAGCCACTGGCAGCTTTCTCTTAAGTGGGATCCGGAAGGAGTCCAAAGCTGGCTCAGAAGTTATTCTCCTTTTGTGGATAATCATCCTGCCGGTGTCGGCGTCGATGAGATGCGATGGAGACGTCTCCGCAGAGCGTTCGGCAGGCGTGATCGTGGTGTGGGTGACCCGTGTCCTGATTTGGAACAGTTTCGGGGCCGTGGATGGTGGCAGGCCAAAAGTAATGTTGGCTGGTGTCGAAGAGGCTGTTGGAGCTTTTATTGGCTCGGAGCCCGACGTGTCCTGGAGGACAGTTTTGTTTTTGGTGCGTTGCGCAGCAACGGGTGGCACCTGGAGCGCCCTTGATTCCTTTGCGCCGACCGGTTCTGTGGAGGCGGGCGTGGACTTTTTCGGCGCCGGTGAGTCATCGAGTCGAGTGGCGGGAATGGCCGTCGACGTCTTCGATGAGTGTGGCTTTGGTGGTGCCGTCGAAGCGGCGGGAGACGCGGCAGGCAGTTTGACCTTTGGGGTCGGAGCCGATTGCGTCGGTGCCGGGAGCCGAGTAGGTTTGGTGGCACCGAAGGTCTTTTTCCGTATGTCGACTCCGACGTCGGCCGCTTCAAGCTCGGCACCGAAGTCTCGTTTGTTGCGCTCGGTGCCGGCGGGTTTTGCTGGCGTCGAAGGTGTGGAGGGCCTCGATCCGACCAGCGCCACTTTCGGTTTCGGTTTCAGTTGAACCAATACAGCTTTTGGTTTCGGTTTCGAAGAAGGGAAACCAGCCGGTTTGGGCATTAATGGCTGCCGCTGAATGTCCGAGGCCGGGCCCGAGGGCGGGGCCGAAGAACTGCGGGATAGGTCTTGGGTAAGGCCCGAAGGCGATCCCTCGACCGGAGCCATAGACTGTTGCACTGGGATTTCCTCAGTCTGAACGGGTAGGCCTTGCTCGTCATCGGAGGTACTCTCTTCGGCCCCTAAGGCCTCATTGTAGTCTCCTACCTCGGTGTCGTCTTCATCTCTGCGAAAGAGTGTTTCGTCGACGTCTTCCGATCCGGAGTCATGTTCGGAAGCGGGACTGGAGGGTAGGTTCTCCACTTCTTCGACATCTTCGGTCTCGGCGCTGAAGATGTCGGCCGGGGCCGGTGCCGCTTGCTGCGCCTCGAGTCTCGCCGCTCGTCGATTCCGGAGAGTCTTCTTGGATCGAAATCGGGCACAGGCCATACATGTAGATTCGTCGTGATCCGGTGAAAGGCATTTGTTGCACACCGGATGGACGTCGATGTGTGGATATTTCGCATTGCATACAGGGCACCGCTTGAATGGTGTCCTCGATTCCATCGTCGATGTCGGGTCGATGGTCGGGTAAGATGCGAAAAAGTTGGTTCTGGAAGTTAGTAAACTAGCAAAGATACTATCGATACCGATCGGGAACAGTACCGACGCGAACTAGAGGCCTTTTGGCCTGGAAAAAGTTTTTCCTAACTTGAGTCAAGATAAGCACATCCGAACCCAATGGCGGAAAAAAACAATCTGAGGATGGAGAGGATGCCCATGCGCACTGTAGTCCAGGGGAGGAGTCACCTATCCCAGGATACTTCGAAGACTCTTCCAGGACAACAACGTGCAAACATCCGGACCCAATACTAGGCGGCGATCTATGCACAGATATGCACAGATATGAATTCAGCAGCCCACATGCCTCGAACTCTTCAATATCATCTATTTCATGTTTTTTGTCAAATACCGACTGTAGCACAAATCCCTAGGCAACTTTCATTTCCTCATTTGTACTTTTCAACCTTCTGGAGCTTAATGAGTAATTGAGCATTAACCAAGACATTTTATTTTAATGTACATTTGCAATGATGACCCAATAACCGCAAGGTGCTTTTGCTTACGGTTTTGTACTCCATGAGCTCCATCTGAAGGCGTGTGATCTCGCTGCGCAGAGCATTGATTTGCTGACTGGCTTTGTCCTGGTTCACCATCACCTTATTTTTGATATTTCGAGCTCGATTTGCATACTTTAACGTGTTGAGTGTTTCCATAAAATCTCGGTCAGACGGGCTTACACAAGCTATCATTACAGTTTGGCTATTGAACAGAAATAAAAACACATTTATACAAGCAAATTAATAAACACAATTGTATACGAGAAGCAGCAGATAATTAATACTAGCAAACTCTGAAAGAACGTGGAATGAGGTGTGTGTTGGGTTACGACATGCAGCTCACAAAATGAGTTGCCTCCGAGTATCTTCTTATATAGTCTTACACAGACCCAAATTAAGAATATTGTGATCCATGGGTGAATTTATGTAACTTTATGCAGTGTCCAACTGCCAATTTCTTCACTTGTGTATACTGCACCAAGAACCTCACTGCAAAATAGATTACTGAAATTTGAAAAACATACTTTCTATGAATCGCTTGGTAATGCACATTTGTGTTCTTTGTAACAAGTGTTACTGACTCAGCTTAATGTTACTGTGTTCAAATCGTCATACGAATGAACAGTTAAGTGAAACAAATTACATTCAAGGATGTGCAGCCACCACGAGGGTTGGGGGTAAAGCTAAACCCCTAAACAATCCTACTGCCCTCGATAAACATCTCCACAAGTTCTATTCGATCAGTAGCAGGATAAAATTTGGCAAACTAACACTTCCAGGCAATGGGTGAGCGTGATTTCTTAATTAACCACATTGGCATGGAAGCAGGGCATTCTAATCATACTACTATAAATCAAATATCACATTGGCCAGCTTCATTGGATACTAGCTCAATAAAGGGCAAGTATGAGACCCTCTGGGAAGGCTGATAAGTCTCACTGAGAGAAAGAATGATGCCAATAATAGCAATCCTTTTGAAACTCCAGACTACTATTCATATTATAGTTGACAGAATTAGAACACAAACATAAGCAGATAGGACACAATCCTGTGGTCTATATAGGAAACTGAGAGCAGTGGAACAAGTCACTTCCTTTTGGTAACACTTTTTCTGGTGGGTTCTCTATCTAACCACAGATTCCTCACCTTAGAGAATACACATGGCTTGATCCAGAAACGTTTTCGAGCAATACTCCCATGTATCGCTAGGTGGCACAGTGGGGCTCTGTGCCGCTCTGGAAGTGAAAAAATGGGGCTGGGTATAAGTGCCACCCTTGCGCTTATGTCAGCTTCTTGCTTGTGCTTATCTGCACCCTAAGATGCGGGGCTCAAACAATTGTCAGTACCCGTGTGCAACTTCCTAACTTGGGAACTTTTTAGATGGTAAAAAGGAACTAAAACAAGTCCTGCTCACAAGTTTCTCAGGGTGTGAGTTAATGGTGTAAAACCATCATTTGGATTCGTTATTTGTACAAAATGTCAAGGTCAACACCAGGAAATGTCTTTCAAATGAAATTTTATGATAGGTTTCTTCAATAGATATAAAAAGAAAATAACCCGCCGACACGTGTTTCGTCATGTGGGAAATATCCCGTGACTCTTCAGGGCTGTAGAGGAAATGAACATGGCTGTGTATATGAGAATCAAGGGACTGGAAAAGTGTAAGTCCAGTCGGTGAGAAGGGTGATAATAAACGGTGCGTGGTGATGCCACAAAGGTGGAAGGGAGGACTAAAGAGTCGCTGATCTCAGGGTATGAATCCGTGCAATGTAGGAGGACGTGTGCGTCTGTCCTATGGGTAGACCGTAGTGAACGGTGGAGGTAGATGGCTTCGTCTCGTCTTCCGGTAGTGCCATCAGCACGCACCGTTTATTATCAGCCTTCTCACCGACTGGACTTACACTTTTCCAGTCCCTTGATTCTCATATACACAGCCATGTTCATTTCCTCTACTGCCCTGAAGAGTCACAGGATATTTCCCGCATAAGGAAACACGTGTCGGCTGGTTTTTTTCTTTCTATATCTATTGAAGAAACATCATATAAAATTTCATTTTAAAGACATTTCCTGGTGTTGACCTTGACATTTTGTACAAATAACGAATCCAAATGATGGTTTTACACCATTAACCCACACCCTGAGAAACGTGTGCGCAGGACTTGTTTCAGATTTTCCAGCGGGGGTCTCCTACCCACACTCTTGCAGGGGTCTTTTAGCCAGGGTTTGTTTTCCCCTGACCTTGCAGCACCGTAATCACCTTTCAATTTTTACTATTTTGTGCGATTTTGTTAGAGCGCCATTTCTTCCTGTTCTAACTAAACCCTTCGCCGAACCGAATAGTAAAAAGGAACTACTCCGCAGAAAGGGGAGGAATCTACGATTAGATAGAATATCCATCAGACCGAGCATTACAGAAGGTAACTAACTTGTTCTTCTAATGGATACCTTTAACCACATATTTAGAATAGATACCAAAGCACTTTCTCCCCTTGTGTTGGGTCTGTGGAGTGTGCTCAGACCAAAAACTTTTGCAGGACCTGGCGGGTAAAATGTCCTTCCCACCAGACCTGGCTATCAAGGCAGCAGTGGATCATGTACCTATGCACAGACGCTCATGTCTCAGACCTTCTGGTGGCTACTTCTTGGTCAGTGCAGAGCAGATCTTAATACCGAGGACTATCCCTTTCAACAGGGTCCTCTCCTGCAGAGTCTTCCTGTTTTTGGCCCCAGAGAACCCCACAGAAAGCTGATCGCCCACCCTGTGTTCCTTGCTGCGATCTATATAAAAGCTTAATGTCTTTTCGGGTTCAGCAGAGGAATCTTTTCTCCTCTTTCGAGGGGTTAGGAGGGGCAAATAACGCTGTCAGGGTGATAGATTGCTCAATGTGAAAAGCAATCACAACTTTAGGAAAGAAGGCTGACTGTGTTTTCAACATTAGTTTGTCTGGAAAAAAGGTGGTGTAGGGTGGTGGCAAAGACAGTGCTTAAAGCACACTCTTGCAAGAAGTTAACAAAATCGTAATGAGAAAGCTAGTCTTCAAAGTCAAGAGACCCAGCCAGCAGCTATGTATCAGCTCATAGGGACTGCATATGAAAATGTTTCAACCAAATTAAGGTACCACCGTGTCAACACAATTGTTTGGGAGGAACCATGTGTCAAACCTTTTATGCCACAAAAAGTGATTAACCAAGGACGTTTAGTCCTATAAACACAAAAAGGTCACAAGGGCTGGCATAGTGCCCAATGCAAGACCTATGTGGGCCAAAGACAAAACAAACAAAAGAACTTAAGATATTGTGGCTTGTAAAGACTTAATCTTACAACTACCACACCAGACCACAAACCTGTCCCAGAGCACGGCATAAATGGACTTTGTGGAAGGCCGTCTAGCAGGTAGGATGAAATCTTCCACTTCAGGGGCAGATCAAATGCATTCAAATCTAAACGGATAGAGGTGTGAATTTTGTAGATTTGAATGGAGGATCCGGACCTGTTGCTGAAGCAGGGGATCCTCGTGAAGAGGCAGACTGATCAGAGAACAGTTTTTCATGCCCAGAATTTCCAGGTACCACACTCTCCTGGTCCAGATCCGGAGCCATCAGAATGACATCGGCCTAGTTCCTGATCTCTTTCAGAACTCAAAAAGGAGAGTCGGGGACAGAAAGAAAATATCTAGACAGGGTTTTCCCTACTGTCAGAAGCTGACTGCACCACCTTGGGATGCAGACACCATTCTTGATCTATCAAACATTGCACCCTTAGAGCATCCACTCTGGCATTCAAGGATCCCGCCAGCTGGTTCTCTATCAGGGATTGCACTGATACTCCAACCAACTCGAGAGGCGTAGAGCTTCCTGGTACAGGACCCTGGACCCTATACCGCCCTTCTTGTTGCAATACCCCATGGTGCTGGTGGTGTCCTTGAGAACCTGCACCAGCCTCCTCTAGAGGGATGGCAGGCCTACAGGGCCTGATGTATGGCTCATGGCTACAACAGTCTGATATGCAGCCGGGCTTCCATCAGAGACCAGATTCCGATCATCTCCACCTCCCATAGATGGACTCCGCAACCAATTAATGAAATGTCTGTTAAAACTGTCAGGATAGGGAAGGGAGAGGAGACTACCGCTGGACCAATTGCGTTTGAACAGCCGCCATTGAAAATTGTGAGTTGTCTCTTCTGAAATTCAAAGGGCTTCCAGTAAATTTTCTTTGGTGTGGAGCCCACTGGAAATTAGATTCAATTGGAGAGCCCACATATGCCACCTGATGGATGATGCAGAAGCCGAGGAGGACAAGGAGCCTCAGAGCTGCTCTCACAAAAATCCAGAACTGAGGCTAAAGTATTGGGATTAGAGCAGAATATTCTGAATTTGTGGCGGAGAGAAGAACAGGAACTACTCTGTATTCAGTATGGTTTCAATGAGCAACAACCTTTACAAAGTGATCAAGTACGACTTTCACTCACTGATCGTGAACCCCAACGATGTCACAAAGTTTGCCATAATCTCAAGGTGGCCTACAACTGACTGCGGAGAGCCCCCCTTCAAAAGCCAATCATTGACGTAGAGTAGCCTCTGAATTGTCTCTACTCATGTGGGATTCTGGACAACATGCACTCAGACTGGTGCAGCCAGGACACTAGGTAACAAGGGAATATTACATTGAAAGTGAAGGGGACATGTACACCCATGGGACACCATATCTAGTGTCAGTGATTCCTGAAACAGAAAAAAACTTGCTTAACTAGAATGGTGTTCAAGTATCTGTGCTATTCAGAGACAAAGAATGAAGGAGACATAAGTAACTGTAGGACAAATCTACTATAATGTGATGTTCACTTGAATGCATCACTATCAGATAACAAACAATGATTGTTCTTGCCAAAATAAACACAAGTCAATAAAATATTTGAATACACTTTTTTACTTTTACTGAGATTATAATATAGTTTAAAAAAAACAAGATGTATACTTCATTATACAGAGAATTCTGTTTTATGAAGATAATGGTCCAAGCATATCTTACCTGTTCCCTCCAAGAGAGTCTTGAAGCAATCTTGTCAGTTTTGAATCTCTGTATGGTACATGTGTAGCTCTCTTGCTCTTATCACCCAGTGCACTTATAACATTGCCAAGTGCCAACTGAAACAGACAAGAAAGGATATTTTTAATGCCCCAACCAAGGGTATGAGTTTACAGCATTAAATATGAAAAGCAGTTTCTACATAAAAGGAAAAATGCCAGGTTTCTCATGGGGAAAATATGCGTTCCCATGGATAAATTCAATCACCTATGACTTATAAATGTGGTGGTATTCAGGCCCCACATGTATCTTGGCCTGTGCTTGCCAGAAGTAAGCAAAGCGTGTGTTTTCAGGTTGGGGGCACATCTGCAATAGCTATACAAGTGCAAACAAATGTACGAGTTTTGTAGGACCAACATTAGCTTTCTCAAACAATATAAGGATATAACAGCAAACTGATAAATTTCCAAATATCACCAGAAAGAAGAAATTGTAAAAAACTGTAAAGCTACAATAAAAATTATTCCAAACAGCAGCTCATAATGAGTTCAAATCTAAGACTTATAGTCACCCAAAAACAATTCAAATACCAAAGCGCAATTAATTTACAAGTAGCAAATTTCAGGAGTGTTAGTTCAGGAGTTTGCAAAAACTCTAAATCGTAAATAGATTTAATTTCCTAAGAATTCTTTGATTTCCCAATTTAAATGGCACACAATTGTATCATAACTGTTTAGTTTTGAATCTTAGTTTTTCAAGTCAAAGGTTACGCTGCAAAGTAAACAATTCAACAACATAAATGAATGAGATGATTTTTTAGACAAATTCTTAGTGTTATATTTGTAGGTAATGTAGGAAGATGGAGTACTATGCGGTGATGGTGATTAGGCGTCACCATGTAATACTATCACAAACCCCAAACGGTCCTTACTTTCACAATAATAAATCCTTAGCTCAGTATTTAGGAACATGTGTTAAGCATTTCAGAGTACCAATTTGGACGATAAGTAATTGACAACTTGAAAAAAATCCGACACTAATTTATAAAAAATAAAGCAAATGTTAATCTTAAATTTAGACACCAAAACACACTTGATCAGATCCATATAACCGGAGTTGTGGATTTTAGAAGAAATATAAAATCAGTGCAACATAACATTTTCCTATTGCGGTCAATGGTAAAAACCACTAGTGACAATCGGTCACTTGCAGGTTGAGTTGCGTGGAACCTTTACAGGGTATAGGTGCTACGGGTCACAAGACCAGGAAACGACAGTCAGTTAAATTTGACCTGCCCTGTGGAGCCCGGGTGCAGATTTGTCCCGGCTGTCCCTGGTGCTGAACGGGAGCCGCGGGGAAGCTGAAATCACAGTGCTACAGATGATATGGGGTGCAAAATGCTGACAAGCACATAGCTGCTGACATTGGAAGCAGGTTTTACAGAGTGTACTCCAGATGCAGTGTCGAGTAAAGGGGTCATTTGCTAGGCGTGCGACCAACAAGCCTTGGTAGCAGTAAGCTCAGCAGAGAGATTCTTTGACGTCCAGCGGTCCAGAGGAACACAGGGGCCTGAAACTTCGTGGAAGGCAGGACTACAGTTTTCAAAATGCACTGGACCACTGCTTTTGGGCGATCCCTTGGCGGTTCTTTGGATTCGGAGCATTGATTTACTCTCAGTTTGTATCAGACTAGTTCAAGGGAATCTGAGGTTGCTTCTGGCTTTCACTGGACTCCCTATATTTGGAGAACCAACCTCTAGCCTAGGATCAGCCTTGATCGAGCAGTTCCAGGAGTGTTGCTACAAGTGAAGTTTCACTCTTTTGCTGTGTTCAAAGTCCGGTTGTTGTCCTCTCGGGTCCATTCTTTATCCTCTTTGATGCAAGTTGGACCAGACCTGACGTTCTGGTACCTGTCAGGGGTGTCCCTTGAATCTTAGATTAAGGGAGAGACAGGTGTGGGAGCAAGTAGCCAATGGCCTGCTAGTCCCTTCAGCTAATCTGTGACCACATCCAGAGGGGAAGGTCACCTTTTCTACCCAGAACCCTTTATTTCTACTACTTTTAAAAATAGCAGCAGTCTTGCTTAGCTGTACAGACCCGGCAACCCACACTAGAGGTGTGGCTAGCCTTCTGGGGGTGTACACCTCCTGCATGCCTAATTTCCCACCTGTCCAGTAGCAAACGTGCCTGGGGCAGGGAGAGGGCTGTTTACTACTTCGTGAGGTAGCCTTGATGCATACAAGAGGCAATGAAAGCTTTGAAGCTCATCGCCTTGATGTGCCACTTAACTCTCCTTACTGAGAAGGACGAGGTGTGACCTCCTTCTGCCCAAGCCTTTGTTGCTGACTCTTGGGAGTGCTCACACTGCCTAGCAGGAGGTCAGAATCCTGTCTTGGCAGCAACTACCGCGGGCTGCCAACTAGAGGCCAGGAAAGGTGGGGCAACCTCCAAGATAGTCAATTGGGTGCATGCCACATCGCTCTTGGCAAGAGATTCATGTCATGGGTGAGAAGGCATGTTGTGTGATAACAAACACAACATATTTAGATGGTACCATAATGGAGCTAGCAACCCTGGGTGCAAGTTCATGTTATCCTAGGGACTGTCCATCTCTTATAGTGTACTTCAATGGTAAGGGCCAATATAGGGACATATAAGCTTGCACTTAAATGCCCACACTTTTAATATAAGGCTCCCTGCCTCCTGGGCTGAGGAGGCCTTGCTTAGGGGTGACCGACATATATTAAGGATAGTGCTTTGACCTTGCCACACATGGTGAAGGCAAAGTCTAAATGGAGCAGTTTAAACTGTTCCTGCAGTCCGCAATGGAAGGACTGCTGTCAGTAGTTTACTTGGGTTACTCAGAGTGGCACAAACAGTGCTGCAAGCCCTGGGGACCCCTTTACCACCAATGTCCTGGTTAGCACTGGTACCATATACTAGAGACATATAAGGGGGTGTGGGGGGGGGGCAAAGTGCGTGTCAAATGCGGTTACCCACTTACATATATCTGTTTTGAGAAAAGAGCACTGGCACTGGGGCCTGGTTAGCCTGCGCCAGTGCACTGTCAGAGTTGAAAACCAGCATCTGGTAGTCAACCTCAGGGCAAAAAGTGGAGGGGACACTGCAAAAAGTCCTGTTTTCTTACATGTAGGTTCTCACATTATTTAATAAGTGGTATTGAGCACATATACTCAGAGATTGAATTCATGTACATTACAACCATATGTCCTTCTCAATGGGCAAGAAATTTAACATTCTGTGAATCTGAATAATGAACCAAGATTAAATACTTGATTTCAAGGAAATCAAATCAGCTGAACCAGGGTAGGATGATGTGTGCTGCGCATACAATGGCAGAACACCTTTATTACCATGCACAGCAGGCAAGAGACAGTCTACGTATGCTATGAAAGTTCATCTCAGGGATGTGGCTGTACTGAACAAGTTACTTACCTTCGGTAACGCATTATCTGGTAAAGACATAGTCTAGACGCAGATTCATTAACGCCCTACCCATCCTCCCCACTCTGTGAATGATTTGTAGTGTAAAAGGTATTTACCCAGGCATGCAGAGGTACTGCTGAAAGATTTCCGGATCCAGTCTGACGACTGGGAAGAATTCAAAAGTTAAGGAATTTGTGGCACAATGTCTCTTTCAGATATTGAAGCGTTTATATAGAATTCTTCTAGGATGGCACTAAGTTTACTATTTGGACCCCAGAAAACAAAGATCTTTTTCACCTCTGTAAACTAAACATACTTAGGTCTGTTAGAATAAACTTTCTGCTACCAATCCAAATGCATTGCCAACTGAAATACCTAATGATGCAATGCCAAATCCATTACATAAATACATCTCTGCTGAAAGGTGATGAGCCCTTTCCTGTGAGCTAATATAATTGACTGCAAATATGCGGTCTGCCAATACCTGAACATTTGGCCCCAATTGTGAAACAAAGCCTCTGGATTGGTACTGTTCTGCACTCAAAAATGTTTACGCGAAGGAGAGATTTATTTTTGGACAAAGAAATACTTAAGTGTAGTCGCTTGACTATCCAGCAAGAAGCTGAAGAATAAATTCCAATCAGAACTTTGGTGAGACTCATGAGAAATGACAGGTCCAAATGAAAGTTAGATGGATCTGTCCACCGCTACAATTTTTTTAACATCTGAGAAGGCATCCAATCTGTCATAGGAAGGTCTAGTAACACCGTCCTCAAAGAGGAAACAGGGTAAAGTTCTTGTAGAGAGAGTAACATTTTCTGCATAGCAGAGCATGTCAATTTGGATGTGGGTCAAGCAGTAGTCCAATCAATGCACATCCCTTGATGGGAATCTAACACGTTTTGCCTCATTTTAGCATAATGTTCTATCTAAGAACTAGTGGCTTGCCTATCATAACAAATTTTAGGATAGTCTTCCAGAAGACCGCTTTTTAAAAATGTTATTGCAACAGAAATTGGAGTTTCTGTCCTACTAGATTACATTTTAAACGACTCTCAAACCAAAACAAAGAGTGAAAAAAACAACTGGAGCATCCTCACACTACAGACAAAATGATGCCGACTTAATGGAAAGTCTTATTGCTGCAAGGAAAAACTCAAGAATGTCATCCTGGCGATCTTACTCACCTATACCTAGACTTATACAAGCCACGCCTGCAGGGTAAGGGTACTTTAATCGAATTGCAAGAGATGCCAGGATAAATGCGAAAGACGGTTCCACACATATTTATTATTTGTATTTTAGAGTACTGTTCAGTTGGCACTTTATGTGATTGGGTGTCGCACTATTTCATGAGCATGCAGACATAGTACTATTAAGACTTTGAGGTGCGAATGGCCCCAAAATTACTTCAATATACACACCCAACTTGTAAAAGAGGGAGCACGTTGTCCTGTATTGTGGCTTGATCTTTTCTGGCAAATATTATTTGATAAACCCACTTACGTATTAAAGGCACACATTAACATAGTGATTGCAAAGGGGTCTCGCCATCAATTACAAACTTTCAAAAACATAAAAAGGCTGAGGTGAAACAGAAAAGATTAGTCCGAGTTTTCAAGTTAGCCTACCAGAAACTAGAGGAACTAGCAAAGCTTTCAGTTGATGGGTATATTTGTAAGTAAGAATCCTGAATATCAGCAAGTAATCCAAAATGAGCACTTACAAGAGACAAACAAGAGTGATCAGCATTCATTTTTCCTTCTTGGGGAATTTGTTCAGAAGACAGACTGAAAAAAATGGCATTCACTCTTGTGGGGAGCAAAAATACTTTGATTTATTTTGCCAACTCATTGTGAGTTATTATCTCTCTACCATGCCCTTCTTAAAAAAATTGCAATAAAGTGGAGAGCTCCTCCTGGATGGAAATGCAAAACTACTGGCCAAGAGAGAGATTGCAAGACACTGGGGAGAGGTGAAGCGGCCAACGTTTCCTGAGTGGAAATGGACCGGTGTGCCAAAAAGGAGAACCAGTGTAAGGAGCAATGGGTTATCCTCAGAAAAAACGGAAAATCTGTGACAAATGGTTTGACTTTTAAGGACTAATGTGGAGGTGAGGCTATTTAAGGGCAGGGTAGGAGGTTCATGTGAAAGCAGTAAAGTTTGTCTTGTGCAAATGTTCCCATATGTTTTTGAAAATCAATAAAATGTTGGTTATAAAAAAAACTGCAAGCATGTAATGTGAGGGAGGCAGAGCGGAAGAATACTAAAAACAGGAAGGCTTTTGTAAAAGATTGGTGAGAGCAGGCATAAAGGCCAGACCATCTGACTGAGTCTCTTGGAGCTTGTTTTATGAATTTCTGCCTCAGCAAACAAACTCTCCTTGAGCTTTTTCCTGAAGATAGTGAGAGTGGGAGACAAATCTTATTGCAGCGCATTCCAGACAGTAGAGGTATGCAAAGAGAAGAAGCATCCACTGTGAGAAATGAGGTGCAACTTTGGTACTCATACCAGCTATCTCTTTACTCCATAGGTTACTCCTGTGGAGATAAATCTGCATCCCCAAGCAAGATAAAGCGGAGGTTGATTGTTGAAGCATCTGAAAGAAAGGTAAGCCATTTTGAAGCAGAGGCATTCTAACACTAGCAAGCAGTGGTGTACTATAGGAGTTGAGGACACATCATCACTTTTTCTAAACCCAACCACTAATTCTTTTGATACAAGCATGGGAGCAAGCAAAGGAGAGGGCTATATTAATTGCCCTGGTGCCTATACAAGTCCTCTTGAGGCTCCTCTCGTCAATGAATCACAGCATAGGAACATGACGGAAAGTCTTGCAATTCTGGGTAAACCATTTAATTTCTCTGGGCCTGAAAATGTAAAAATGTGAAAATCAATAATACATATGTGAAATGTAAGCTAATTATGTAATTCAAAAATAGGAATCCCTACTTGATGTACATATTACACTGTTTGCCAACACACCCCACAAAGTATAGTGCTCTCCTGCTCTTTGGCTAGGACTGCGTTATACGAATACCGATTATACATGTATATACGAGATGAAAACAGTGTGGTGCTTTGTTCTGCTATCTTGGCTGACTCCCAAAACCACAAAAGCCCCCAAGCAGGAGAGAGATGGGTTTAGATGAAGACAGTAACTCCAAACATCTGGCAGATTTTCTGACCGCTTTCAATTTCCATGATGATTCATCAGCCATATTTACAAAAACATTATGTCAGTATTACAAGACGTAACACATTTCTTTGCTTGTTAGAGTTCAATGATAGAGTTAGTGAGTCAACGATTTCTAAAAATGCTCATTTTGATATTGGGAACTTCCTTGTCATCAGAAACCATCTTAGTGAGCAAATTACATATTCATTTAGTTGTCTTCTTCGCTATCTACAGGAGCCTATGATAATATCTGGCCAGATGACTGATGGCCCAGGAAACAGAAGACTATTCTGCCAAAAGAAAAATCGTTTTACTAAAAATATGCAAATTTTTTAGATTCTCTGTCTGATGACAGACTATGAAAAAATAGATGAACTTGAGGCCTAAAACACCACAAGATAAATTACTGCAACCAACAAATCTTTCCTTGCTTCTTTAATTCTCATAGCTGCATTTCACAATGGCTTGTCCCTGAAATGGCTCAATACAAGTAGGTGCTCACGGTGTACAGGCATTTATAATGACTGTCAACTTGTAAGATAATTGTAGATAGACATCGGTCAAACGATGCGGTTCCCTTTGAGGTAGTCACTTAAAGGGTAAGGAAGGACGGCCAAGTGGCAACACCAAGCTAACTAATGATCAGCAGACATAGCTGGCAGGTTTCCTAGGTCCATGCGTGATGTGATGCACTAGTCCAGGTTTTTTTTTTATTCTGGTACTTGTAGTTCTGTTTTATAATGGAATAAAGAAGACTACAGTTCCCATAATTCAAAGAAAAAAAACCTGGAGTGGCGCAGCGCCACACATGGACCTGGGAAACTTGAAAGAGCTGCCGCAGACCTTACAAACAGCCTGCATCTGTAACTCACTGAATAAAAAGCAATAGTAAATCCAACAGGTCTCATCTTTGAACTGTAAGTGCTGGGCCATTAGCTCTGCCAATGGTTGTTTCCATTGACACCGGCACTTCCATTAAAATGGTAGCAGGTGCGTCAAG
The DNA here is from genome assembly GCF_964204655.1 of Triturus cristatus. Lineage (NCBI taxonomy): Eukaryota > Metazoa > Chordata > Amphibia > Caudata > Salamandridae > Triturus > Triturus cristatus. Next base: position 1,100,402,455 of record NC_140585.1, read on the forward strand.
ATACAGGCACGTGCACAGCAGCCCTCTTGGAAAGCTTTTCTTTATAAAGAAACCCATTCTAAGATATTCACCCATAACAATGTATGCACACGCACAGTAGCTACCTTGGAATGTTTTTCTTTCATAGAAAAACATTCCAAGAAGGCACCAGTGAGTGTTCATACTTTATGACTCCTTAGAGGTCATATTAGCATTTTGAAATGTATTGTTGTTACACAGCCAAGAACCGTTTTAAATTATAAATTAATAAAGTGTGAAGGAGCATAAAAAAACAAATAAGGGTAAAGCCTGGCGACACTGCATTTTCATACCCCCTGGGAAATAAAGTACAAAACTGAAATTGAAAAGGACGAAGAGCACAATGTAGCAAAGAATGAGTACGGGGGGGATAGCTAATCAGATAGAGATGGGGAAGGGCACTTTGGAAAACAGAGATGACATTTACAAAAATCAATACTTTAAAAAACAGGGAGCAAGGCTGGAAAGTAAAGGACAAGTGGGAGAGTAGAAAGATCGTCAGGGCGGGGATGTCAGGTGCGAATGATTGCAGGCCAGAGCAAGTAAAGAAATGCACTTCCATTAAGTGCTGAATGAAAAATTAAAAAATGCTCCCTCAAGGCAGCAGTGGAAGAAAGAATACAGCTTATCTAATTAAAAGATGGTGAATCCAAAAGACTTTTAGGACGGGACAAACAAGAAGAGGGAGGAAAGCCACTGGATTAGGAAAAGGGCACAGTGAGACTAGAAAGCAATCAGATACAAAGTCCACCGTCCGTAACCCAGGGTTTTGAATGGGCCAAGTCTCACCGGTGATGAGCACCGGCAGTTTTTTTTAAAGGAGGCCTCGAAACGGGTCTCTATCGGGCTCTGTTTTGTGCCCTGGCATACACCATCCGTTTTTTTTTTCCAGACTGCAGTGACAGCAGGCACATCATGTGCGTTCTTCACACTGCTCACTTCTCACTAGAGGAGAATTTACGGCATGACGTCATGCCAGGAGAGCGTTGTACGGGATGGGAAATCATTTAATGAGAGTAATTTTCTCTCTGGATGTCCCTTCTTCTTTTGAAACTCAGGAGCAGCAACATTGTCGTGGTGTCACCAGGTCTTAACTGGAAGCTTTTTCAATATTAAATATAACAAGCCATATTGGCTGCTTATTTATCTTATGCAACTAACAACTATTGACAAAGCCAATAGTCCTGACTTGTTGTAGGTATAATGTTACTTGTTTTTATCATATATCTGGATGCAATGACAAACAGCAAAATACAAGTCGGGTGGCACACTATGCTAAGCACAGATCTTTAGTTTACGCGTTTTAAGCCACGCCCTTAATTACATTGGCCACGCCCCTTTGAGAGACCCCCCCCCCCCAGTTTTTTCATCCCACTTAAAGCCCTGTCGAAACCTATACTGAATACAACAAGCCTGTTTGCCAAAAAGCAGCCGAAGCCGTCTGTAGAGGAGAGCTAAAAATAGTCCCTTTACGGACCTATCTTTGTTATCTAAGGAATGGCGGCAGTTCATCATTTTCACCATATCAGACAGCACTATATAAATCGAGCAGACAGACCAACTGAAAAAGTGTACTGACCTAATACATGTATAATGCCTACCATAATTTATAGTTTATCCGAACAGAATCCAGACATGTCCTACTAAATGTAAAGTTTTGTATATGTTAAGTTTTTGGCTGTTACCTGTAAAGTGTACTGAAATGCAAACATCATTAGGTTAAAAAGGGCTTGATGTAGCAGCTTTCTGATATATTGTAATTTTAAGCAAGGATGTGAACTATTAACATGATAATGTATTTTCAAACACGCAAATACATCAAGTTGTTATATTTCCAAAGTTTAGCACCCAAACCGACATGATTTCCCATAAGAAATATTAACAAGCATTGGCATAGCCAATAGGTCTCGCTTTTGGGACCTTATAAGTATTTAGTTATGCAACTGTTGCATGGCTAAACACTAATAAGGTCCCAAAGGCGAGACCTATTGGCTATGCCAATGCTTGGTTTAAATAGTGGAGAGACCTTCCCTATTTTTAGGCAGTCAAGGAAAATGCCTTGTTGTAAGGAGATGTTTATAATTTTAGACAAGTGGGGCATAAGGGCATTTCACATCTCTTTAGCTAAACGGGTGCAGAGTCAAGGAAGTGGCTGGAGGGGTTTATATGAGCGATGGTGTTTCTAAATTCAGAGTTGGTAATGTCTCTAAAGTTTTAGGGGATTTTCTGGTCGGAGTGGCAATCATGTTGATTATCTGCACAGGAAAAGAAGCTTTAATATATATATTATATATATATATATATATAAATATTTATTCATTTGTATGTCGAAGATGTGTGCAAATTTTTCACATTTATCCAGTACCGGTGGTTTAGGATTGGGGTCAAAGTTTTGACGCTGCTTTAACTATACTTTCTACATCTATTTTGTGCAGACTAACATTATTTGGAGTCAAGGACAACTAGTGTTCATGTTTGTTTTGGTCATTGGACAAGTAGACCCAGCCGCCTGCAGAGCAAACCCTTTGACAATTTCTAGTAGCACAGTCTGTGGAAGAGAATGGTTTGCCACTAAATGCAAGATTTGAGTTCATACGTACAAGTTCTTCAAATTGCATAGAAGTCATTAACACAAACGTTTTCACTATCAGCATGCGCACTCTAAGAAAATGTTGTGAGCTCAACTTGCTAAGCATGTGGTTGGTTACTTGCTCATGCGAAAAGCGCGGAGTGATTGGGACTTCTGACTCCTCTATTTGGATTAATAACCCCTTCCAAAGTCCATACATTTCGGGAGTAACAATCAGGAAAAGAGATGATCTAAAATCTTAGCTTTACACTTTAGACATGGGTCCTAACCCCAGCTTTCACTCTCAAATTATGTGATTCAGGACACTTCCAAGACTCCCCTATCAGCCTAAATTTTAAGTGTCTCTTGAAATATTGTCCAAAATATGTACTATGGACAAATATGAGGGTTTAAGTATTTTATGGGACTATTTTTAGACATGTTATGTGAATGTATATTTTAAATAGGCACTCTCTTATAACTTAAAAGATGAAAGAGATCGCTTGATATGTATCTGACCATTTTTGTTTAAAAAAGAAAATGTTTTAAAATGCAACAAACATAAATTGCTGTATTGTTTAAAGGCCAATGGTCTAAATAAACATATCTTTTGATTGATTGATTGACAAAGATAGACATTTACTAAATATAAAAAATAGTTCACATGAAATCTTCTATCACATATGCATGCTCCAGTCTGCAACCAACCAGACAAGGAAAAGAAAAAGTAACAGACAACAGTGGGCGAAGTGCGCAACAAAATGACAGACAACACAGCAACAAAAATAATACATTTGACAGTGTATTGGAATTACGCAAACAACAAAAACAGTGTTTATTCTACTGAAATCAGTTGGTTTTTGTAACAAATAAACCTTTATGTAAGCATTTCAGAAAGACCACCTGCAATTCCAGTGACTCTTCCCAAGTGTTTGTAAACGATGCACACTGCATGGCCTGTAACAGTGGAACATGTGTACCACATGGATGTTACTAGAACACTTAAACATCTTGAGCTGCTTCCAGCCTGTGTCATAAAAGCTTTCATATGCCCCAAAAGGCCATGCAAAGGGGCCTTTGTAGGCTCCAAAAGTGTTAAACTTTTCCCAAACGTGCCATCAAATGTCCTTTAAGTGTAACTGTTGTCTCCAAAAGTGTACCATATGGACCAAAACAGAGACCCAAAGTACCATATATCCCAAAAGTGGCATCCTGTATATCAAAAATGCTCAAAAGTGCCTTTATATGCCACAAAGTGCCACCCCATGCTTCCAAAAAGTAACCTTTAACAGCAATAATGCCATCGTAGGTCTTCACAGCTCACTGTACTGCGTACATTTCAAGCCCCGATGAAGAGGTGGTGATTTTCAATGCAGGGAACTTCAGTAATTTAGTCCTGCATGGCACCATCAGGTTATTTTACATAGATTCTTTTATTCGGCTAGCAAAAACATAGGGTATTAAAATACAGTACCATTGCAAAGCATCTCAGCCAATCTAGGCATTGCGCAGGAGCCGGGATACAATGTAGATACCAGGGTGGGGGAGGTGTAACATACAGACCCGGAGGTAATTTGGCCAAGTGTGGTCTGCAAAGGTATTGGCAGCATCTGGACAGTGAGAATAAGGATGCCACAAGCTAAAAGATGTATTTTTGAGGCATTAGCACTAGTCCTACAACAATAAAAAAAAAGTTACTGAGAGGACATATTCAAACCTATAATAAAATGGCATAGACCGATAAAGCATAGACAATGCAAAGGTGTGTGATGCCATCTAACAAAAAGTCAAAATAGAAGTGATGTTAACAAGTGAGAGGGCAGGAAGGACAGTTACATCAGGTGCTGATAAAGAAAGGGCGAGCAATGCGACCTTGTGACCAGGGAAGGCAGAGTGAGTCACCATGTGCCAAGGCCAAAGTGATGTCATTGGTATCAAGACAAAAGTAAGTTATTTCACCAAGTGTAAGTTGTTCTACCATAGTAGGCACAGCTTTGTGATGCTCCTGCTAACAAAGTAAGTGAAGAAAAGGGTTTTTTACCACGTGGCATCAAGCCAAGGGGGAGCGGTTTCATCAGGTGAACAAGTGTTCACACATGGGGGTATCACTGAAACCCAGTAGCAGGGTGACAGGAGATTAAACAGCTAATGGCATTAGAACATCGATCTGAGAATGATGAAAATGACAACTCCAACATGACATCGTAGGATTAATTAATTACTGATCCTGCAGCCGTGGGAAATCAGTTTTAGATTATGTGCAGCATATACTAAAAAAAAAAATATGAAATTCCACAATCTAAAATAAAGGATGCCACAATCCAACACTTCGATTTTAATGCACTACTAGCTCAGCAATTCATTTGCTTTTACTTCCGCTTGGCTTTAAGGATTAGATAGGAGACCGAACAATCCAGTTTCGAGAAAGTGTCTAAGATGCTTCACGTAAAGATTCCTTCCTGCCCTCCCCCGCACTCCAGTGCATCTCTCGTCCCTTACAATTACAGACGGAAAACAAACTTTACTGAGACTTCCAAATATTTAAACCAAAACTCCGATCCCTGGCATTCAAGATGAAAATGGCTAAAACAAAGTATGCAAAGGGGTATGCCATAACAGGGGTAAAGTACAGAGAGTGCTTAATTAGAATCATCCGGAGGCATGTGTACAAAACGCCGAATGAGTCTGAAGGCAAACTGTTCGTGGGGACATTCAGATCCTATAAAAACATCCCTGCTCTAAAACCACGGGAAGGAAATGGCTAGCATTCTTTAACAAGCATTGGCCGTGAAAATGACATGGCCACGCGGCCCGCGAAAGAGAAAGTGATCGCGGTCGCGATCAAGCACGGCGGAGGAAAGACACATTTTGGCTGCGCGCGTGCACACTCACGTGCACGCAAGATTTAGGCCACAGACAGCACTTTGAAAATCCGCAAACAAAATGTCTTGTCCAGACCAGCGCATGCGCTGGATCAGGCGAGACCTAAAAACTAGCAGAAATGATGCCAAGATCCGAAATCTTACTTGTATCCAATTTAGGTTGGCCTTTGTGAGCTGTGGCACCGAAGCCTTTGTTCGCTGCATCATTAAGGATTAGCACACAGGGGATTATTGCACAGAGGATGCCAAGAAAGAAAAACTAATTAGCAGCCCGAGGAGACAAATCATTTCCACTTACCAGCCCACAGTTGATGGAAATCCCCTCCTTAGCCCGCTCTCCGGTGGCTCCTGTGCGCTTTAATCTCTCAGATCCCGCTAGATCCACAAAATGAAACTTGGCAGTAAGGGTTTCAAATTCGCTCATCTGGGAAGATTCCGATACCATTCGGTTATCAGTCTCGTTGTCCTGCAAGAAACGCAGAGAACCAGGAGTTTAGAGTTAAAATTAGGACTAAGCAACATAAACTATGTTCTTTTATACAGGAGAGAAAACTGCCAAACACAAAACCATAATACAATTGTATGTCATACTATTCTTGTGAGATAAGCGTATCTACTTGAAATATGACGATATTGGCAGTAAGAGGAGACCAAAAACCACATCACAGTGGGAGAAAGAACATGAAGTACCAAAACTCTTCAGGCAAAACGTCTTTCTCTTCATAATCCCCAAGCTCGCATGCAACCATTTTGAGTCTAATGAGCCCCCCCAACAACTCACAGATCGTGAGGTTCATTGAAGTAAGAGTTTGCCAATATTCAAAATGAGGGATGCAGACTCCTGAAGCCTAAAAATATTCCCAAATCTGCAATATCCAAAGTGGGATTTAACCAGACAACATAAATATAAACTAGTCATATTAGTTCAAATAAACAAATGCTAAGCCATATATAAAGACACTGCCCGTGTAGCGTGAAAAACAGAGGAAGGCTTTCCTAAATGAGCTAGCTCTGTATAAAGGACAAATAACAATCCTAAAATGGTCAATCCTCAGACATTAGTCAAAGAACTACCTTTTGATTACAAATGGGTTGATAAACATGATCAGCCAAGGCTTTTTTCCCTTAATTTACACTATACTTGACACAGAATACATGTAGTGCTTTTGTGTAACTGTTCCCTTTTTGGGATTGGCCTTTTTGGAACATGGAAGATTCTGATCCGAGTAAGACTGCTCCTGCATCCAACACCACTCTAACACTATTCCACTGTACGCCACTCGACTCTACACCACTCCACTGTACGGTATTCTACTTTATGACACTCCACTGTTAGCCACTACACTGTACAGCATTCCACTCTATGCCACACCACACCACTCTACACCATTCCATCCCACTCTATGCTGGTCTACTCTACGTCACTCCACTCTATGAGCCACGTCATACCACTCCACACCACTACACTCTTTGCTATTCCACTCTACACCACTACACTGTATGCCACTCCACTCTACAACACACCACTTCACGACACTACACTGCACAATTTGAAACACTTGTTAAAAATAAAAAACAATTAAATTTGATTGAAAAAAAAAATCAAAGGTTAAAACGAAGTTAGGAAAACGTTATTTATTTTTTCTATTCAATCCAAGCTTAAACTGCACAAACATTAGAAATTCTAACGTTATAGTTCTACCTTTATTTTTTTATTTATCCACAACCTTCAAACTACTATAACTCGCACACCTCCAAACACAATGGTGTCAGCTCGCTAGCCACACTACATTAACTATAACTCGCACCTTTATGATGCACTACTTATACCCTTTCATGATACATCACTTACAGTAAGTGAAATCACAACTTTTATAACAACACTTATGACATCTCAGCTGAGATCATTTGTGAGAACATGGTATGATAAGAGTGACAAGTATAGTTAATGTTGTGGTGTGGCTTGCGAGGTGACAACACTGTGTTCACCAGTGACTGAGGGTGTTTTTTTTTTGTTTTCCCAACCACTTCAGCAAAGTCTGCACTAAACTTTCAAATCTAAAAAATACCTCCGCTCCTCTATGTAAAGATACACAATGCTCTATCAAGCGATAGTAAAGATGAGAAAAAGTTTGTGAGGCAGTGGTCCCAAAAGTGCAATTTCCTATGCTAATTCCTGCAAGAAACTTTGCTCTCCAATACCGGACAAATGGCTGAACGGAATTACACCAAATTTGGCAACAAGTTATAACTTTGCTCCGAAAACGTGCTTTTTGAGTCTGTAGTGATTCAGTGTAAATCTGTGATGCCGTTGTAGAGAAGGAATATGCTACTTATCAGTATGCATCTGTTCTTGGCATGCAGAGCTGCAGAGTTGTACACTTAGCATAGATCGCCATCTGGTGTTGGGCCCGGATGTTTGCAGTTTGTTTTTGTTCTTTGGACAGTCTTTGGAAGTCACGAGTTCGGTGACTCCTCCTTCGGTCCGTACTGCGCATAGGCTTCGGCTCCATCCTCAGATTGTTTTTCGCCAACAGGGAAATGATGGAGCGTAGTAATAACAGTGAGAAACCCATGTGTGTTGTATCTAAATAAGATGGACTGGAACGGATACAGGTAGCCGGGGAGGCGGGTGGGCGTGTACAACTCTGCAGCTCTACATGCCAAGAACAGATGCATACTGGTAAGTAGCATATTCCGTTTGAGGCATATGAGCTGCAGATTGTACACTTAGCATAGATTATATAGCAGTACCCAATCCTAGCGGCGACCACCGGTATCCGTTGCAGCGGTTTGAAAAAGTGTCTTTAGTACAGCCTGGCCCACACTAGCTTGTTGCTTGGAATGCACGTCTACACAGTAATGTTTTGTGAAGGTGTGCGGTGTTGACCATGTGGCTGCTTTGCAGATGTCATCTAAGGGTATGTTCCCTAGAAAAGCCATAGAAGCCCCTAACTTTCTAGTAGAGTGGGCTTTAGGTGGAACAGATAATGTTCTTTTTGCCTTTTGATAGCAAATTTGTATGCACTTTACAATCCACCTAGCTATCCCTGATTTAGAGATGGGGTTGCCTTTATGTGGTGGAGAGAAGGAAACGAACAATTGTTTAGTCTTCCTGAAAGGTTGCGTTCTTTGTATGTAGTACAGCAAAGCCCTCTTAACATCAAGTGTGTGTAAAGCCCTTTCCGCAACAGATTGAGGTTGCGAGAAGAAGACAGGTAATTCCACCGATTGATTGAGATGGAAGGGGGAAATGACCTTGGGCAGAAACTTCGGATTTGTACGAAGTATGACCTTGCTGTGATGTATTTGTAGGAAGGGTTCCTGTATAGTGAACGCTTGTATTTCACCAACCCTTCTAAGGGAAGTGATAGCTACGAGAAAAGCTGTTTTCCAGGTGAGGAACTGTAGCTCACATTTATGCATTGGTTCGAAGGGCGGACCCATTAGCCGTGTAAGAACTACATTTAGATTCCATACAGGGGAAGGTGGTGCCCTGGGAGGAATTACTCGTTTAAGGCCTTCCATAAAGGCTTTAATAGCGGGCACTCTGAACAGTGATAAATGCTGTCTGTTTTGTAGATAAGCAGCGATCGCTGCTAGGTGTAGGCGTATGGATGAATATGCCAGGTTACACCTGTGAAGATGGAGCAGATAGCATATGATGTGCTGTATTGATGCATCTAAAGGGTTGATTGTATTGTTACGGCAGTAAATTACAAATCTTTTCCACTTTGCGGCATAACATGCTCTAGTGGTAGGACGTCTGGCTTCCATGCTGATGTTCATGCAATCAGGGGGAAGGTTAAGGTATCCAAATTCTAAGATTACAGGAGCCAGATCACAAGGTTGAGCTGAGCTGGGTCCGGGAGCCTGATTTCTCCATGGTTCTGGGTTAGGAGGCATGGGGACAGGTGCAGTTTTTGATGTGGTACCACCGATAGCTGTAGTAGTGTGGTGTACCACGGCTGCCTGGCCCATGTTGGGGCTACTAGAATGAGTGTGAGGGAGTGCTCCTGTAGCTTCCTTACCACTAATGGAATTAGCGGGAGAGGTGGAAAGGCGTATGCAAATCTGCCTGACCAGTTCATCCATATCGCATTGCCCTTGGACAATGGGTGTGGGTATCTGGCGGCGAAGCTTGGGCATTTTTTGTTTTGGTGGGTGGCGAAGAGGTCTATCTGAGGATGCCCCCACTGTTGGAAGAATGGGTGAAGAACTTGTGGATGCAGTTCCCATTCGTGTAGTTGTTGCGTTTGTCTGCTGAGCAGATCTGCCACGGTGTTTTGTACGCCTGGAACGTGCTGTGCCAGGAGAAAGATGTTTTGGGGAATTGCCCATCTCCATATGCTCTGGGCTAAGCGGGAGAGCTGGGGAGAGTGTGTCCCCCCCTGTTTTTGGATATAATACATTGCAGTCATGTTGTCTGTGCGAATGAGGACTGCTTTGCCCGAAATCTGCTTTTGAAAGGATTTTAGGGCTAGAAAGATCGCCAAGAGCTCCAGATGGTTGATGTGGAGCGATTTTTGCTGTGGCGTCCATAGACCTTGCATTGTGAGGTGTAAGATGTGCGCTCCCCAGCCGGAGAGCGATGCGTCCGCTGTTAGAATCACCTGAGGAACCGGGTCCAGGAACGGCCGTCCTTTGGAAAGGTTTGTGGTGTTCCACCACTGCAGAGAGTGATGGGTGCGGCCGTCCACCAACACCAGATCCGTCAGCTGACCCTGGACCTGGTTCCACTGTTGTGATAGGCACTCTTGAAGTGGACGCATGTGGAGTCTTGCATGGGGCACTATAAAAATGCAGGACGCCATCATTCCTATGAGCTTCATAAACACTCTTGCTGGAAGAGTGTGTTGAGGAAGGAATGTTTTGCGCAAGGCTTGTATGCTTGCGATTCTGGCTGAATTTGGATAGGCAATACCTTTGGAGGTGTCTATAGTTGCCCCGAGATATTGCTTTGTGTGAGATGGTAAGAGGTGGGACTTTTGATAGTTCACCGTGAAGCCTAGCCGGTGGAGTAGTTGAATGGTGCTGTTGGTATGTTGCACACATTGATTGTAGGACGCGGCTTTTATTAGCCAGTCGTCTAGATAAGGGAAGACGTGAATTTGTTGACGTCTGAGGTGTGCTGCTACAACTGCTAGGCATTTGGTAAACACCCGTGGTGCGGTGGTGACCCCGAAGGGGAGAACCGTGAATTGGTAATGCTGACCGTCCACCACGAACCTGAGGTACTTCCTGTGAGTAGGGTGTATTGGAATGTGAAAGTATGCGTCTTTCAGATCCAAGGTAGTGAGAAAGTCTCCCTGACAGAGGAGCGGGAGGACTTGTTGTAGGGTGACCATGTGGAAATGGTCTGAATGTATGTAGGCATTTAGAGGCCGGAGGTCCAGAATGGGCCTCAGGGTCCCGTCTTTCTTTGGTATTAAGAAATACAGAGAGTAGACCCCTAGATTTTGCTGATTGACGGGGACCTGCTCTATAGCGTGTTTTTGGAGGAGGGAGAGCACCTCCTGTTTGAGTAGTGTGGAATGTTCTTGAGACATTGGACGGTGCCTTGGTGGGATATTGGGTGGGGTAGATGTTAGCTCGAGACAGTACCCTGACCGAATAATTTGGGTCACCCATTTGTCCGATGTTATGGACTCCCATGCGTGGATAAAGTTTTGCAGTCTGCCCCCGACCGGAGTGGGATGGTCTGGGGGGAGGGAAGGGGAGTCATTGTGTGGGCGGGGCGGCAGAACGGGTGGTGTTAGTTTTGCCCCTGCCCTTATTGTTGTTGCCTCTGTAACCACCCCTTTGGTTGCCCTTTGAAAAGGTATTTTGAGGAGGGGACTTGTAGGAGGTAGAGGCGCTATCGGTGGAGAAGCCTCTGCCTGTGCTACGAAAGGATGAGCGTCGAAAGGAACGTTTAGAGGCCTGTGTTTGGAGTGCCCCCATAGACTTTGCTGTGTCTGTGTCCTTTTTCATCTTTTCCAACGCTTCGTCCACCTTTGGCCCAAAGAGAGTTTGTTGGTCAAAAGGGTGATTTAGTATGGACGCCTGGACTTCAGGTTTGAACCCTGAGATCCTGAGCCAGGCATGACGACGAAGCAGGACACTGGTATTTATGGCTCTAGAAGCAGTGTCGGGTGCATCGAGGGCACACTTAATGGAGGCGTTTGTAATTAGTTTACCCTCCTGTATCAGGTCATGAGCCTTGCGCTTGTGTTTTTCGGGGAGGTGCTGCATAAGAGCCTCAAGTTCGTCGTAGTGTGCTCTGTCATAGCGCGCAAGTAGCGCTTGTGTATTTGCGATGCGCCACATGTTTGCAGCTTGGGAGGCGGTGCGTTTGCCAGACGCGTCTAAAAGTTTCGATTCCTTGTCTGGCGGTGGGGCTTCTCCTGAGGACTGGGAGTTAGCCCGCTTTCTAGCTGTGGAGACAACTAGGGAATCTAAGAGAGCAGGGCCCTTAATGTATGCAGGGTCTGTGGGTGCCCCCTTGTACTTTTTTTCTATTCTAGGGTTCAGTACCCTGGCCCTGACAGGGTCTTTGAACACCTCTGCAGCATGCTTGGTGACACCTTTAAGCATGGGTAAAATAGACGTGGATTTGTCCTGAATGTCAAATGTGTCCAGTAGGAAGTCGTCTTCCACTGGTTCGCTGTGCATGTCCACCCCATGGTAGTGTGCTGCTCTCTGCACTAAGTGGTGAAACCCTAAGGAGTCCTCTGGAGGAGACGGCCTGGATGGGTATAGGTCGTCCTGAGGCATATCAGGTATGTCAGGGTTGTTGTAGTCTTCCCATGGGTCTGGGGTCCCCGGTGGAGTGGGGTCCATTGGGGCGTCCGCCGGGTCATAATCTGGATCCCCGTCATCGGGATCTGGGGACGGGATCGGGGAGTGATGAGGTAAGGGTGGCGGAGACCTGGGAGGGGGAGGGGGTGGAGGAGGTGGAGGAGGCAGAGGAGGAGGTAGTGGGGAGGGCACTCTGAGGGGAGAAGTAGCAGAGTCCTTCCGCTTGGGTGGTGGAGGAGGAGCCGGAGTGTCAAGGCGTCTTTTCTTGATAATTAAAGTCAATAGCCCAGTCTTTGGATCTTTAAATAGAGTCTTTTGCAAAGGGTCTGGTGTAAACAGAGCCAGTGGCGCCGAATCGTCCGCTGGCGCCGAAGGTTTCGGAGCCGAGGGCTTCGATGGTTTCTGTGCGCCATGCTTTTTTGGAGCCTCCGGTTTTTTCGGCGAAGGAGTTTTCGGCGCCGGAGCGTCGGTGCCGACAGATTTGTGTTTGTGTTTGGTCGGCACCGAGAGTCCAGGCTTCGGCACCGGTGGCTTCGGAGTCGAGCTGGGTATCACTTTCTTCGGTGCCGGATGGTGTTTTTCGGCACCAGGCGTCGGCTGGCTCGAGCCCGAGCTGCCGTGAGACTTCTGAGGCTTTGACACCGGGCCCGAAGGTGAGGTGATAGAAGCTGTGTGCTTGGTTTTGCCCAGGCCTGCAGGCGAGGGTGTAACCTGAGTCTCTTTGGTTTTGGGCGCGGGGGTGGGAGGGGGTACAGTACTCACGACCCGCTGCGCCGGTGTGATGTCCTCCACGTCGGAGTCGTCGGCCTCGGAAGCGCTGACGACGTCGTCCTCCTGCTCGGTGTGTAGTTGCCCCGAAGCTTCGGCGGCGTCTCCGAAGATGTCCGGTGGAGCCGCGGTCGAGGAGTGCGCCATGGTGCGTCGAGCTCTTCGATCCCGGCTGGTATTTTTAGATCGAAAAGACTTACAGGCGGGGCAGTCTCTAGCCTCGTGTTCTGGAGAGAGGCAAATGTTACACACCTGATGGAGGTCGGTGTGGGGAAATTTAGACCCACATTTTGGGCACTTTTTGAACGGAGTTCTTTCCATCGGCCGGGACCGGAGTCGAGGAGGGCCCGAAGGCCGGTGCCGATGTACGGGATGAAGAAAAGTGCCGCTTCGAGAGATGAAGATTGGATGAAGAAAACTCGAAGAACGAGGATTTTTCGTCGAGGCTGGAACCGTAGAAGTTCGAAGCCGGAGCACGAAGTATCACATCCGAGCCCGATGGCGGAAAAAAACAATCTGAGGATGGAGCCGAAGCCCATGCGCAGTACGGACCGAAGGAGGAGTCACCGAACTCGTGACTTCCAAAGACTGTCCAAAGAATAAAAACAAACTGCAAACATCCGGGCCCAACACCAGATGGTGATCTATGCTAAGTGTACAATCTGCAGCTCATATGCCTCGAACATAAGCTTTTGAAGACGGGCTCTGGTTGGACTTGAAGAAGTTAACAAATTAAGGATACCTGGACCATTGGTCTCCAAATAAACTCTGACTGGCCAATTTAAGAGACTAGTCAATCCTGATATATTGCTCATGTTGGCTGGCTACAACATGTTGAGGCATCCATTATAGGACTCGAATTCAGAGTCTACATTGAAGTGAATTGTAATAAAAGCCTGTTTTTGAGCGTCACCATATGGAGCACACTAGTGACAGGTGATAACAGTTTTAGTCACAATATAAATCATATGTTGGTGTTGTTATACTGGTTTTTGAAATTCTGGTGTGTTCTCAGGTGATTGTGCCCTGCGAGACATGCTGTCCCTCTGTTGGGATTGATGAACCAGCTTTGAGAAAAAATATTTTCTCTCGTGATTTTTTCGTAGAGGTTATGGGAGGTGCTCCAGACGATAAGCTGAAAGGAAAATGCTACTTACCAGTATGCATCTGCTCTAGGCACATGGGAGAAGCAACGCCATGCCTCTGCGTGGATCGTAGCACAAAGCATATGCGCTCCTGCGCTTAAAGTGAGCCAAAAGGAATAGAGCGTGACTCCGTGCCGTCGCACGGATCACGGTGCCAAAGGTAATGCGCTCCTGCGCCGGTGAGGAGCAAAGGTGGTGGGAAAAAAAAAGAAAGCGCGACTCCGTGACGTCGCACGAGTCGCGGGACAAAAGCAATGCGCTCCTGCGCTGTTGTGGGGGAAAAAGAGTAAAGCGCGACCCGTGCCGTCGCACGAGTCGTGGAACCAAGGCAAAGCGCTCCTGCGCTGGTGTGGGGAAAATGGAGTAAAGCGCAACCCCGGCCGTCGCACGAGTCGTGGAACCAAGGCAAAGCGCTCCTGCGCTGGTGTTTATCAGGACGCGACTCCGTGCCTTTGCACAAGTCGCAGAGAGTTGAATGCTGTGGGCGCCCTTGCGCGGTCCGGACAGCAAGTCCGGTTGCTGGGAGAGCCTTCGCGTGCGCTCCGGCGTTCCTGCGAAGCTCAGTGGACGAATACGAAGCGCCGGTGTGGACGCCTTTGGGTCTGATATGCAGACCCCGCCGGAAGTGTCGGCCGGCAGGTGACATCTGCTGCTTCCATCTCCCAACAGCTAGACGGCTAACCCGCCTGGCGGACTCTGGTGGGAGGAGCATCGGCACGCTCTCGGGACACCTCACTTCCGATCAAGCAGGGAGCAAGGGAGAACATGACAGTGCATTGCCTTTGGACAATGGGTGTGGATACCTGGACGCGAAGTTTGGGCATTTTGCGTTTAAATGCATGGTCTATGTTTGGGAAGCCCCACATTTGGAAGAATTGGAGGAGGACTTGAGGATGTAGTTCCCATTCGTGGATCTGTTGTGTCTGTCGACTTAACAGAACTGCCATCTAATTGTTCACTCCTTGGAGGTGTTCCGCCAGGAGATAGATTTTGTGATGAATGGCCAATCTCCAGATTTCCTGTCCTAACTGTGAGAGTTGGAGAGAGTGTCCCCCCTTGTTTTTGAATGTAGTACATGGCTGTCATGTTTTCTGTACGAATTAGTACGGTTTGGCGTACTAACTGAACTTTAAACGCTTAGAGAGACAGAAAGATCGCTAGGAGTTCTAGGTGATTGACGTGAAGCTGATTCTGTTGGGGGCTCCACATGCCTTGAATTGTGTAGTTTTGGAGATGTGCTGCCCAACATGTTAGTGATGTGTCTGTGGTTTACACTGTCTGTGGAACCGGGTCGCTGATGGGCCGCCCCTTTAACAGGCTTTGTGTGTTCCACCACTGCAGAGAGCGATGGGTGCAGCCGTCTACCAACACTCGATCTGATAACTGACCTCGAGTCTAGTTCCACTGATGTGCTAGGCATTCCTGGAGAGGACGCATTTGAAGTCTTGCGTAGAGTACAATGAGAAAGCAAGACGCCATCATTCCTAGTAGTGGCATGAACACTCAAGCTGGTAGGGAGTGTTGAGGCTGAAACTGAGACGGTATGTTCTGAAACGTTCTGAGTCTGGCTGGAGTTGGATATGCTACAGCTTTGTGTGTCTCTACGGTAGCTCCTAGATAGTCTTGAGAAACTGAAGGTTGGAGATGGGATTTGGCCTGGTTTATTGTGAACCCTAGTTGGTAAAGGAGTTGCACAGTTTTCTCTGTATGTCGCAGGCAACTGTTGTATGAACTGGCCTTTATAAACCAGTCGTCTAAGCAGAGGAAGACGTGAACCCGTTGTCTTCTTAGGTGGGCTGTAACTACTGCCAAGCATTCTGTGAAAACCCTTGGAGCAGTTCTGGCTCCGAAGGGTAGGACCTTGAATTGATAATGTTTGCCTGCTACCACAAACCGGAGGTATTTGCGGTGGGCAGGATGTATTGGTATGTGGAAATAAGCATCTTTTAGATCCAGAGTGGATAGAAAGTCGTCTTGTTGAAGGAGAGGAAGCACTTGCTGGAGTGTTACCATGTGAAAATGGTCCGACTGAATGTATAGATTGAGTTCTCGGAGGTCAAATATGGGTCTGAGAGAGCCATCCTTTTAGGGAATCCGGAAGTATAGGGAGAACACTCCTGTTCCTTGATATTGTAAAGAGACTGGTTCTATCGCACCGTTTTGCAACAATGAAAGAACTTCTTGCTTTAGAAGCGTAAGGTGTTCTTCTGACATGGGGTGTGACCTTGGAGGAGTATTGGGTGGAGTGCTTGTAAGCTCCAGGCAATAACCAGATTGGATAATTTGTAGAACCCATTTGTCGGACGTAATCTTGTTCCAAGTGGGTAAAAATTATGAGACGTCCCCCAACAGGAGTAGAATGATCGAGGGTATGGGAAATTAGTCATGGTTTACTGTTGTTGTTGGGGGAGGTGCGTGTAGAACTACCTCTACCTCTTCCCCTGCCGTTATTTCCTCTATATCCTCCTCAAATATAACCTCTTGAAGAGGCCGACTGATTGTTGCCCTTGTAAGAGGAGAGGGTATTGTCTGCAGAAATGTTTTGGGAGCCGCCCCTGTAAAATGAGCGACGAAAGGAACATCTGCCAGAAGGTGCTTGCAAGGCCCCCATGGACTTAGCAACCAATGTGTTTTTTTTCATCATTTCTAAAGATGTATACACAGCTGGGACAAAGAGATGTTGCGCATCAAAAGGTTGATTAAGTAAAGAGATTTGTACCTCAGGTTTAAACCCAGAAATCCTCAACCAAGCATGTCTGCGAAGCAGTACGCTAGTGTTTATAGCCCGAGCCGCGTTATCTGCTTGATCTAAGGCACATCTGGTAGAGGTATTGGTTATCAATGTACCCTCTTGAATAAGGTCGCTGGCTTTGGCTTTATGCTCGTCAGGAAGGAACTCAAGGAGGTTTTGAAGTTCACCATAATGAGCCCTATCATATCTTGCCAGTAATGCCTGGGCATTGGCAATGCTCCAATTATTAGCCGCTTGTGATGCTATCCGTTTACCAGAAGCATCCAATCATTTGGACTCTTTATCGGGAGGTGGGGCGTTTCCTGTGGTTTTGGAGTTAGCCCTCTTACGAGCATTAGATCCGACCAAAGAGTCTAAAGGTAGTTGTCCTTTAATGTTCACTGGGTCATTAGGTTCAGCCCGGTATTTTTCTCTACCCTGGGAGTGATGATCCTGGCTTTGACAGGGTCTTGAAAGAGGCCATCAGTATGTTTAAGCAGGGCCTTTAACATTGGTAAGGTTTGCGTAGCCCTTTGAGATGAACTAAGGGTCTCTAATATAAAATCCTCTTCTAAACTCTCCTTATGGAGCTCTACCCCATGGTATTCTGCAGCTCTATTGATGAGCTCAATGTACCCAATGTTATCATTTGGAGGGCAAGGTCTAGATTGATACAAATCAGGGTCATTATGAGGCTGAGGGATATTATGATCATCCCATGGATCGGGATCCTGTAGGACATGTTGTGGTGCATAGTCATGTAAGTCATCATCATCATCATCATCTGCTGTATCTTGTGGGTCAGGTGATGGTGGTGAAGGGGGGAATGTGTAGGTGTAATAAGAGAGTCTTCCGAAATGTAAAGAGCCACAGTTTTCTTTTTCAAAGGAATGTGGTAATCCTCCGATAAGCTCATTTTCCTTTACTCCGTTAGTTTGGCATGAATGTGTCCAGCTTCTGGGAGGATTAAGATTTCTTTTTGTTTCGGATTCGTTGCGAATTCGGTCCAAGACTCTTTAGTCGCTGTACCTTCTTTAGAGGTCTATTTCGGCGTCGAGATTTTTGGCTCCGAAGGTTTCAGCTCCAAAGTTTTTGCTTTCCGCAACGGCCAAATTGAGACCAGAAGGTGTTTTGGTTTCAACGCCGAAGGTTTCGGGTCCGCACCAGTGTGGGAACGGGTCGTGCCCGAACCGGAAGGCTGTTTGTGCTTCAGAGCCGAGCCCGCAGTTGAGGTGCTGGAAGCTTTTTCTAGGTGCCGACCTTGGCCTGGAGGCAGAGGAGGGACTGGAGCCTTTTTCTTGTAAAGGAGATTATATGGGAACAAAGTCTCTTTACTCTCGGTCCATTGTGCCGGGGTCAAGTCTTCGGCATCGGAGTCATCGTCGGATATGGAGAGGTGCTTCGCATCCATCTCTGCTTCCTGCGCTTGCGATTCCTCTTGATCGGACTCTTCTGCGAGGAGGTCCGGTGCAGGGCCGCTTTGTTGGTACATTTTGTGACGTCGAGCTCGGCGATCACGGAGGGTTTTCGTAGAACGGAATGACTGGCCCCCTTCGCAGTCTTTCTCGTCGTGTTCCGGGGATAGGCGATGGTTGCACACCTCGTGCAAGTCAGTGCACGGGAACTTAGCGCGACACCTTGGACATAACTTGAATAGAGTCCGTTCCATCAGCTGCGACCGAGCGCGGGTATGTCCAACAGCATCCAGGAATGTTCTGGCCAAAGGTTTTCGAAAGTAAATGATACATGGAGAAGGGGAAACGCGGTCGATTAACAATACCGTTGAGGGTAGTGGATTGCGCGTCGAAGGGGGCCCGAGGAACGGTGCCAAACCGGAGCGCAACAATTTACATCCGAACCCGATGGCGGAAAAAACAATCTAACAATGGAGTCGATGCCCATGCGCACTATCACCTAAGGGAGGAGTCACCTACCTCGTGACTGGAAAGACTTCTCCGAAGAAAAACAAAAGTGCAAACATCAGGACCCAACACTAGATGGCGATCTATGCACAAGTATATGATCTACAGCTCATATGCCTCGAACACTCATTTTCTACACTCTTACACCATCTTCCTCCGTCATGCGAGAATAAAGTTTGAAATTCTGTGTAAAACTACATATATATATATATATATATATATATATATATATACACAAACACAAACACACACACACACACATATGGTTCAGATGCATTTTTTATTGAAAATATATTTTTTGATTTGCTTATGACTGTGTGTGTGTGTGTGTGTGTGTGTGTGTGTTTATATATATATATATATATATATATTACCTACTGGCGGTCGCCAGTAGGTAGTTATAGTTAGGACCCTGTTTCCATAGGAAAACCGCAACATTCTATTTTGAATAACTTTGGCGCCGGTCGACGAATCCTCGCGAAATTTTCAAAATAGGTGGGGCGCTGCGCTCCGCTCCTACCCTGAAAGTCTCGGGGGGATTCGTCAAGCGGGGGCTGAGATAAAAGGGGGGTCCCAAAACGCGTTTTTCCCATGCATTTTTCCATAGGACCTTTAGACAAAGCTACAGCCCGAACGGCTGAACAGAGTTCCTTGAAATTTGGCAGAGAGGTAGTCTACAGGTCAAGGAAGTGCCTTTTGTATGTTTGGTGTAAATCTGTTCAATAGACTCTGAGAAAATAGCCTTTAAATCAATATATATATCTGAGCCAGCTTACGGTGCGCTTACCGTACGCGTACGGTGACGTGCGCGAGCGCGATTCTGATTGGCTGTTCGATCTAAGTAAACATTCGAATCGGTCGAAACCAGGAAGCGGCGGCCGCCATTTTCTCTCTCGCACTCTGAGGGGGGCAGCATAAACAAAGTCAAAACACATCTAAAGGGGTTGTATATTTAGTTCTTAACCACCCAGCATCGATATAGGTGTCCCCCAACAACCCCCAAGACCAAAAAAACTATTTTAATTTTTTTCGAAAAATCGCCGATTACACTTACGGTTAAAATTAATAAAAAAAAAAAATTATCCACACTTTCCCCACCCCGTGTGCAAATGTTGCTCGAAGGTCACCATTTGTGCATGGCATATTTTTAACAAGGAAACTAAAAATGAATACCTTTCACAACGAAGCACATAATATGTCCCCCATGTGCGCACGGTGCGTGAAGCGCATCGTGCGTACATGGCCCATCCCGCGTAACGTGGGCACGCGGGGCGCGCAGCGCACCGCGTGACCACCGTGCGTGCACGGCACTAACTGCGTAAAGTGGGCGCGCGGTGCGCGAAGCGCACCGTGCGCGCACGGAACGAACTGCGTTAACTGGGCGCGCACGCCACGAATGGCGTAAAGTAACTTAGCATTTAAAAAACCGTACAAATTCACTGAAAAAACCATAGGTTTCACACACGTTATAGTTAGGAATTAGCATTTAAAAAACCTTGCAAATTCACTGAAAAAACCATAGGTTTCACACAAGTTATTGTTAGCTGTACATTTCACTCGTAAAAAACCAATGAAATTCCCCCGTTATAGTTAGTGCAGGCACCTATAACTCACGCGACCGCAATCCTCTGCTGATGACATATGTGTCTTTATGAAAAAAAAATATTTGTAATATATGTATAGCTAAAATTTAATGGAAGAAGACATGGGAAATAAGTGTCTAAATACAGTATTAGCATCAGCAGAGGATTGCGGTCGCGTGAGTTATAGTTGCCTGCACTAACTATAACGGGGGAATTTCATTGGTTTTTTACGAGTGAAATGTACAGCTAACTATAACTTGTGTGAAACCTATGGTTTTGTCAGTGAATATATATATGTGTGTGTGTGTGTGTATATATACATGTGTATATGTGTATATATATATGTGTATATATATATATATATATATATATATATATATATATATATATGTGTATATTACCTACTGGCGGTCGCCAGTAGGTAGTTATAGTTAGGACCACGTTTCCATAGGAAAACCTCAACATTCTATTTTGAATAACTTTGGCGCCGGTTGACGAATCCTCGCGAATTTCTCAAAATAGGTGGGGCGCTACGCTCCGCTCCTACCCTGAAAGTCTCGGGGGGATCCGTCAAGCGGGGGCTGAGATAAAAGGGGGGTCCCAAAACGCGTTTTTCCCATGCATTTTTCCATAGGACCTTTAGAACGAGCTACAGCCCGAACGGCTGAACAGAATTACTCAAAATTTGGCAGAGAGGTAGTCCCTAGGTCAAGGAAGTGCCTTTTGTAGGTTTGGTGTAAATCTGTTCAGTAGATTCTGAGAAAATAGCCTTTAAATCAATATATATATCTGAGCCCGCTTACGGTACGCTTACCGTACGCTTACGGTAAGCGTACGGTGGCGTGCGCGAGCGCGATTCTGATTGGCTCTTAGATCTTAGTAAACATTCGAATCGGTCGAAACCAGGAAGCGGCGGCCGCCATTTTGTGTATTTCACTCTGAAAAAAAAGAGTGAAAACAAGGAAAGGGGGCAATGAGGAGAGTTACAGACCCCCTAACATTTGTAAGGGGGTCAAAGAAGGACAGAAAAGTACAAAAAAAACATTTATTGATTTTAAAAAAAATCACGGGGTACGCGTACGGTAAGCTTACGGTAAGCGTACGGTAGAAAAAAAAAAAAAAAAAAAATGAAAATCAGATTTAAGTGTTTAGATATTAGGGGGCTCTAAAAAGAGCCGTTGTGTTTATGAAATGATTTTTTAGTGGTACCTACAAGTAAGTACCGATGCAGAGTCTAAGGTTCAAGAGGAAGACTCTGTTCCCTTCATCATTGAAGTGCACACCATCTCCTCTATAAATGTCTTGCACGTCATAACGCAAGTTGTTGTGGTAAATGGCACCCATACCATAGTCACGGAGGAAAGCAGAAACAGATTTGTTGACGTGCTTTCTTGCTTTGTCATCGCACCGCGTGCCCACCGTGCGTGCACGGCACTAACTGCGTAAAGTGGGCGCGCGGTGCGCGAAGCGCACCGCGTGCTCACTGTGCGCGCACGGTGCGCAAAGCGCACCGTGCGCGCACGGAACGAACTGCGTTAAGTGGGCGCGCATGCCACGAATGGCGTAAAGTAACTTAGCATTTAAAAAAACGTACAAATTCACTGAAAAAACCATAGGTTTCACACACGTTATAGTTAGGAATTAGCATTTAAAAAACCTTGCAAATTCACTGAAAAAACCATAGGTTTCACACATGTTATAGTTAGCGGAAATTTTACTGATAAAAAACCAATGAAATTCCCCCGTTATAGTTAGTGCAGGCAACTATAACTCACGCGACCGCAATCTTCTGCTGATGACATATGTGTCTTTATGAAAAAAAAATATTTGTAATATATGTATAGCTAAAAATGTATGGAAGAAGACATGGGCAAATAAGTGTCTAAATACAGTATTAGCATCAGCAGAGGATTGCGGTCGCGTGAGTTATAGTTGCCTGCACTAACTATAACGGGGGAATTTCATTGGTTTTTTATCAGTAAAATTTCCGCTAACTATAACATGTGTGAAACCTATGGTTTTTTCAGTGAATATGTATATATATATTACTTGGAGTCAATCTTGTCAATCACATTTTCGATTTCTTTACACAATGTGATTTGTTGGATTAGGGCTGAAGATTTCAACACTCCAAACACTGAGGAGTCAAGGGAACAGTGAGGCAGAGGGCACCCAAGGTCCACACTCAGTGGTTTGAGTGGTCCAACAGCAACCATATAGATGCACAATGTCTCACACTCGTACGCACCTGGGTCAGTCACGGTAGTCTTATCGCCACAACACCAGCAGGAGTACATTGAGGCAGAGTGCATAACAAGCAGGTACTGGTTAAAGCACATCCCCAATCATCCACATAAGCACCTCATGGCCACACACAGAGTTTCAGTACTCCAATGGCAGTGAAAGTACAGTGAGGAGGACGACGTCCCATGCAGGGCAAGGTTTACACACATTCACCCACGCAATTAACCAGGGCCCACATTCAGGGGTTTTTCTGCTTCAACAGCACCAAAAGCATAGTGAAGCAGAGGGCATCCGAAGCAGGTCTAGGTCTAGCTACATTACGTGTCATGCACATAAAAACCCAGGGCCACTCACAAGGATAGGAGTGCGTCAATGGCAGCAAAAGTACAATGATGCAGCGGGCATCCCAGAGAGGATCATTTTTGCACACACCCCTCCTTATCAACGTAAGCAACCAGTGCACCCTCAGGTGTTTGACTGCTCTAAATGCAGCAGAGGTTTCTTTGGAAAGTTTCATGCAGAGTAGACAAATGGCACCAAAGTTATTAAGTGGAAAAAAAAGCCTTTCCTATGGAAACTCTGACCTAACCGTAACTACATTGGTGCTATCATCACCAGTGTAAATTTATTAGGATAACAGACTAAAACGGTTATTGTTACTTGTGTACATTTTCACAATGACTTGTGAAAATGTGCACAATTTACAAAGGAAACAGTGTTTCAGCATGTTTCTGCTATGCAAATGAACAGCACAATAAACTGCTATGCTAAGACTACATCTTATTTTAATCATTTATGTGAAGTTTGGTACACCAACCTCCTCTAGTTTCCCAATAGAAAACTCAAGTAGGAAACTCAAGCACTTTTCAATAGGTTTTTCTCTAAGCTCTACATTTGCTCTGTGTTTAACATCTAAAATATTCAGAGTGTAAGGCTTTCGAGAACAAAGTTGAGAAAGCACCTTTTTGCATTTTTATCAGGGGATCTCTTCAACACCTCACCTCAGAAGTCATTAGTAACCTATTAGCCCTAGAGAGCGCCCTCCATTTGAGTTTAGACAAAGCACTGGCCATATTAGAAGCCAGGTGGGGCTCAAAACTGATCCAGTCTTCCCCATCTTTATCTACAACAATTTATAATCAATCATGTTTACTTTGCAAATTATGAAGAGTAAATTAATAATATGCTGAAATACATACATTGTCCAGTCTGGGGCACAACCGGGTTTGACATAAGTGGATGGTGAATATGGCATGAGACCGAGAACTCTGAACATTCATTTGCGTGCTTGCGGTGGTTCGGGATAATGCACCCAACTTCAAACACTGTATCATCTGTAAAAAGACAAAAATATACAGGGCCAAAATCTGATATTTATTGAAAACTGTACATTGGTATTATGTACTTTAAACAAATCACAACACTTATCCATATTTAAATTAAATCGAAAAACTTACTCCATGCACATACATTTCTGACAATGGCAAAAGCCAAATGAACTGGTTTGTCAATATAAGCCTGTTACTCCGCCGCCGTGAGGGGAACGGCCAACGACCAAGGACTTCAAGTCCCAGGCACCTTTGCGACTACTGACGCCCACATCCTGCGCCCGAAGGAGCGTTAAGAGCTGCAGCGGGCTCCCGCAGGACAGGACGCACGCAGCGTGCCCGGGACGCGCCCAGGCAAAGCCCGGGACAAGGGCGGGCCCATCTGAGCCCGTCCGCGTCAGGTCGAGGCTGGGCCGCACCTCTTTCGCCTGCCACCCACCTAATCTATCGAGGTGAGTGCCACCCAAAACTAAAGTTACAAACGTCATCATATTAACTAATCATGTGGAAACGTATCGGGATACCCTGCCCCCATCTCGCAACAAGTATAGACAGCATGCTGGAAAGGGCTGTCAGTATAGCTGGCAACGAGATCGAATTAACAGAAAGGTGCTTGTCCCTGGGAATTGTGACAACACAATCTGATTTCATGACAGGGGTAACTCCAACTGATCCAGCAGCCTCCCCCTCTACTCTTAACATGCAGTCTACCGCTTTGAGCACTCTACTACCTTCTACTGCCTCAGGATTTATTTTTAATAATGAGGACTCATCTAATGCACAGTGTAATGGAGTAAGTGCTGCTGACTACCTGTCGAATTTGGATCCAACTATAATTTCTGAAGCCTCAACCAAATGCAAAAGGAAGATGGTTAAACCAGCATGCTCCAAAAGGAAACAACCTCCTAGCACTAATTTACCCCGCACTGCTCTGAGCTCGTGGGTACAGGGCCCTTCAATCCCCGTAAAAGCAGGCATTGTTGATCTTACTGTTGAGCTTGCCCCCAACAAAGGCATGAAACCGAACTTCTTCCACCCAAACGGATGTTGTAATTACCGCTTCCACTTGCAGAAATCCGGGTGATAACTTTACTGACACCATCGTGGACATTGCATGTGAGCGCATTAAAGATCTAATTGATAGGAACTACACCGCACTTTGGAAACGTTTAGATCGCTTGGACACTTTGACTAATAGAATAAGTTCACAAATCAAAACTCCCAAAACTGTTACTTCCAACGGGGTGAATTTGAATTCCAACTTGCTACCAGTGGTGGGTCTATTCCTATATTACTGACTGTTACTTCCAATGGGGTGAATTGGAATTCTAATTTGTTACCTAGTGATGTGTCTATTACTAATTTACAGTCGCAAGTGCCAACATCTATTCCATCTACTGGTACCTGTGATACTTGCAGCAAAGTTAAGGAATGTTTCCTATCAGAATCTACTATTGTTCATGATAATCCACCTACCGTCGATATCGCGAGTAGTCTCCCTGCTACAACCATACACATGCCATCAGCCCTTAGTGCTACACAGTGGAGTGTCTCAGAAAGAGTTAATTTGGGGGGTGGGGGGGAGGGTATGCAAAGTGAGGGTGTTCTAGTCAATGAGAGTATGAAAATTCATGAGCCAAGCAGGGAGGTACGAAGTTTAGCCCCGGCAGCATACCCCTATGCTTTGGTCGTAGCAGGGGTACCTCTTAGAAAAAAACAGGTTGAGACACGGGACCAATTGTGAAATAAAAGTGTAGACTAGCTTGTAAAACATAGGGGGTTGCAGGTGGCACATACCAGCGATATCATCATGGTACGCAGGATTGGGTGGGTTGACTCATCCATAAAGAATATTGTGGGAGACTGCATTGTTATTAATTTTCGTAATCCGACATTGGTGAATTCTCTACTGATGCCAGAGGAGCCAAACATTATTAAATCCACTCACATCTGGTCATTGCCGTTGGGTTATTTTTACAAGCCACTCCCAGAGGAAAAAAAAATCAAGGACACTTTAATTTTAACCACGCACAACAGGTTCTCCCTACTATCTGGTCTTGATAATTAGGAATCACTGGAACCCTTCCCGACACTAGATGAGTCCATCCCTATATTGAATATGCTCGTTCCCTCGGGTCATCACATTTTAGAGACCCACCCTACTACTCCTCCAAGTGAGACAAATCTCAATCAAAATATATTAAGCTGGAATGTTGCCGGTTTGGCATCCAAAATAAACACACCAGACTGAATAAAAATAGTCTATAAATATGACACTCATGCTACAGGAAATTTGGGCTACACGGGATTTATATTTACAAGGGATTTAATTTTTTAACATTGTTGTCTCCATCCCTATGGTTGGGCGCCCGTTTGGTGGGCTTTCAATTTGGGTTAAGATCAATGCAGGAAGCAGTACAAAGGCTCCTGTTACAAATAACAAATTCCAGGCCTTGATTTACACACAGGGAGCTCCCATCTGTTTTATTAATTTTTATAATAATGATTTCTTTACTATACCAAACGTGAATTTTATTAATCTGTTCATCTACATTGCTACCTTACAGAGTCAAAAGGTTTATAATAAATTAGCTGGAGTCTGCTTGGGTGGTGACTTTAATGCCAGGATTGCCGGAGGTAATACATTAGACATAGATTCCTCCTTTAATGTGCCTCCATATAATAGGGGGACAGAATTACTGGATCATTTGTCCAACACTAATCTATCTAATGTCATGGAAATCGCGGCAGTGCCCCATAGGGATAAACAGGTTGTGCCAACATATAGAGGCTGAGGCAGCGCTTCCATCATTGATTATGTCTTTATATCTCCTACCTTAGAAGATTGCTTGATAAAAGCTGAGGTTGCACCTACTACTCAAGGTGACCATAATCCGACTACATTAACGTTAAGAATTGCCCCGAGAGGGAAATTTGCTAAAGAGTGTGGGGCAAGCAACCTAGCATCCTCTAACGATAATTTACGATGGATTTGGAGAGGCGTTGACAACAATTTATTTCTCAGAATGGTAAGAGAACATCTGTTATGTATTAACATTTGCTTGTCACCAACTGACCATAATCCCGAGGTAATCATTGCTTTTAACAAACTTTGCGGGGGATGGTTCGACAGCGAGTGCTCGGGTGTAAATAGAGACCCCTGCAAAGCACTTACAAAGAGCCCGAGAGACCTGGCTCTTATCAAATCTTTGAGACACCAGTAAAAGGTGACAATTACCCTACGGAAAGATGAGATTATAAAGGAGTGTTGGGACAACCTTGCATGTACTGCCAGATTTAAGAATGGGAATGGTTTCTAGGCAGCAGTCAAATATACGAGGGCTATGGGCCACACATTAACTCCCATAAGCTGCAATATAGCAAGCGAAGCTAGGGAAGCCCATTTTTTTAGATCTATTCATCCCCATTACAAAATGAGTATCTTTACAATCATCAAATTGCTTCTAAGATTCAGATATCCTTGCTAGAGGTAGAGGATGCCATGCATCAAAGTTTGGGCAACAAAGTTCCTGGTCCTGACGGGCTTGCTATTGACCTCATCAAACATAAGCCAGAGTTTTGGGCTCCCCTTTTATTAAATGTTTTTAACAATCTAACCAATGCCACGATTCCGAGCACATGGTCTACCAGCATCATCGTCCCGATTTTAAACAAAGGCGATATGTCCAACCCAAGTTGCTATAGACCGATCTCCCTGATTGATAACACTTTGAGAATTCTCGGGAGGAGCCTGCTAACAAGATTAGGTTATGGACCAAGGAAGCACACATTTTAAATTCTTGTCAGTTAGGTTTTAGAAGTAAAGTTGGTACAGTTGAACAATACCTAAACCTTAACTTGATTATTGGAAAATATACCATAGCCCAGAAATCTCCTATTTATTTGGCTTTTATGGATCTTACCTCGCCCTTTGACTATGTCAACAGGTCATGCTTATGGTTGATTCTTTTAAATTATGGGTTGGATGAGGTTTTAGTTAACTTTTTAGCCTATTTACATAGGGACCTAAAAGCTCGGTTTAGGATCAGTAAAGGTGGGGAGGTTTCAAGGGACATCAATATCGTCAGAGGGGTCAGGCAGGGGTGTGTCCTGGCCCCTCTCCTTTTTATCCTATATATTAACGGCCTTCACAACTCTCTGATTAAACTTACTAATGATGTTCCTAGAATTAATGGCAACATACTCCCCTGCCCTGCTGTACACTGGTGACACGGTCCTAGTGGGTCGCACACCCAATGCGCTACGCACTTGAGTTCGGGGATTTGTAGACTTTATGGCTGGCTTAGATCTTTGTATCAATTTAAAAAAATATTTTTTAATGACCTGTGGTCCAAAAAGCATCTCATTAATACAATTTCTATAGGCTCTGAATTTTTACATCACACTTGCACTTTTGCCTATTTGGGGTTGGTATTCGCAGCCAATGGTTCCTGGGTTGATCACGTTGCACAAAGTAGGAGCAAATTTTCTACAGCCATTAACTCAATACTCTGCCTCCCTCAACCGAAAAAGGCAGAGGTGGTTTTAGCTATTCTCATTTTTAGGTCTCGGCTAGCGAAGGCTGCGCTTGCGCAGTCTCGCTCGCGAGATTTAATGACTTGGAGAAGAGGGGCTTGAACCCGCCCCTCTTCTCTCCTCTTCTCCATTGGCTGGCCTCTTAAATGCTGGCCAGCCATTGGAGAAGAGGCTCGTCTCGCAAAACAAGCCCCGTCCTTTTCGGATTCGGGGGCGTGTTTTTTCGCTACTTTTCGCTGGGCGTGTTTTTCTCTCCTCCAGCCAATGGCAAGAGGAGAGAAAAAGAAAAACACGCCCCCGAATCCGAAACCGCCGCTGCGTTTCTCCGAGGTATTTCTGCTTGACCTCGGAGAAAGGCGGCGGTGTTAATGGCGTCCTCTCCCCCTGCTGTCAAATGCGCATCATACATGAATACATGTTGTACACAAATGCTTTAAGCAAGCATTAGACTACCCTTCGACCCCCAGACTGCGGTGCTGGGCCGTGTATCTTTAAGACTGCAGTTCTCTGGTTGCAATGAGACTAGTAAATATCACATCCGAAGGCACCAGAAGAAACTGAAGATTAAAGGATAAGATAATGAACCTCTGCAATTGTCCTTATGAACTAAATTGCCCCGGTTAAGATCTGCCTCTGAGATGCTCTTCCTGACTGTCAGTGCTTTTGTTTCTCTGTGCAGCCGGCTCAGCCTGGCACTTGCTTTAGTTCTCATTCATCCCCTTCTCGCTGCTTCCTGTCTTCACCACACGCAGCCCCCTCTCCCAAGAGCGAAACACAATCTCCTTAACAAGCGGCCTGGTGGGGGGCGGGGTGCTGATTGGCTGGCGCGGTCCCCTGACAGGCACGCCCTGCGGCTTTGGCTGACGGACATACTGTTTGTGTTTGCGAGGCCGTCCTTCCCACCTGGCCGCCCCTCTCGCAGCTGCACTCGGAGCCGGTCTCTGGTGACCCGCGCCTGGCTGTAGTTAGGATCAGAGGCTGCATGGACCGGTCCCATGATGCCAGCCGTGCCAAGCAACACCATGGAGCACCGGTGAGTGGGAATTTATGCAAGTGACATAAATTATTAAGTGTCATCGCTGAAGCTGCATGTGACATGCTGCCTGTGCAGTTGTGCAAGGTGTGTTTAAAATGTTGTATCTTGCTTGCAGAGAACATCACAGCAGCGTGTCTCAAACCGGGCTTCGCAGCTAATGCTTGTAGAGAGCTCGAGCGCATACTCTTTTGCAGACTGTTTTGATGCAAGATTGCTGTTGATGTAACTTCAGTGGCACATGTTTTCGCTTAAGAGGCAGACTGCAATAGATATGTTATAATCTAATACTCACAGTAATAAACCGAACCGCAAGGACCAATTAATTTTTGAAATCCAAGCTGACTTTCTCCGTTAGTACCACAGATGACAGCTGATGCTTTTAAAGTTGTACTTGCGCTTGCAGATGCCAGGAAGAAATTGTGACTTTGAACATTGGTCTGTCATGAGCCGTACGGGGACGCCCTGTACTTACAGAAAAGCGCTCTGCGATTTACTGCTAGTTTATACAGTTTTTTTGCCAAAATGTGCGTGCTTTAGTCACTTCCGGCGGGTGAGGCCGCGTTTCCGGCCGCCATTTCGGGCTGCGCTCGGGGGCGGTGGCGCCATGTCCGGGCACTTCGATGCAGAGGACCGCGATGCTTGGTACTGGGGGCGACACGGGACGTTCCTGGTCCGCGACTCGGCCACAATCCCCGGGACTACGTGCTCTCTGTGTCCGAAAACTCGCGAGTGTCCCACTACATCATCAACAGGGGGAGTAAGTGCTGCTGAGAAAGAAGGGAACGAGTTGTGGAGTCTCTGGGCACTTATCTGCAGCAATTGCATGCGCTCTATCAATTCTAATGCATCTTTATATACATCTACATAAGTAAAGAGCTCTGGTGTCTGGAACTTGAATGGCAAGTTTGGGGGTGGGGAAGCTTGTCTAGACGCTTGGACGGTATAACTACTTATTTTTTTTTTTGTATCAGGGTCCATTATTTATCGTCATAAAATTGCAAGGTACAATACTGATTAAGTCGTCAACAACTACGTTAAAAATCCTTATGGCTATCTAAGTCCACGCTGCAGGTCCCGTTTATATTTATCTTCACCTTAGATAATTTGTATTTTCCAAATGTTTGTTTTTTCGTGCAAAATGGCAGTAGAGCGGCATGTCTGCAACATATAAACATTGAGTAAAACATTAACTTCAACTGTGTGGCTCTGTGTGGGGGTGGCTCTGTGTGGGGTTGGCTCTGTGTGGGGGTGGCTCTGTGTGTGGGGGTGGCTCTGTGTGTGGGGGTGGCTCTGTGTGTGGGGGTGGCTCTGTGTGTGGGGGTGGCTCTGTGTGTGTGGGGGAGGGTCTGTGTGTGTGGCTCTGTGTGTGGGTGACTTTTTTTGTAGGTGGCTCTATACGTGGTGGGTCTGCCTGTGTGTGGGTAACTGTGTGTGTGTGTGTAGGTGACTCTGTGGGTGGCTCTATTTGTATGTGGGTTGCTCCATGCGAGTGGCTTTGTGTGGGTGGCTGTGTGTGTGTGGCTCTGTGTGTGGGTGCAAATGCAATAGGTCTCGCATTTGAGAGTGATTAAGCTATTGACATTGTAAATAACAATGCCGTTTCTTTAAATGTTTTAAAAACAAAAACATAAACAAAAATAATGTCATGAGCAATGCCAATACCTTTAACTTTAACAATGCCGAGACCATTGCATTGTAAATGCTTGTTTTAAATGTCAGTGTATTCCCACTGCAGCATATGGTGCTGAAGTTTGGGGCTTCACAAAGTGTAGTAGCATCCAGGTTAAGGAAAATAGATTTTGTCGCAAACTTCTGGGGGCCAGATCTCTTCTTCACAGTATGTTTGCCACAAGGAATTGAAAATTACATACATTGAGGACTATATCAGGGCTCGACCAGCTATGTTTTGGCTTTCAATCTGGAAAAACCCGGCAGCGACTCTCACTGGTGACGCAATAATAGATTGCCTTAAATGTGAAAAGTGGAGGGATATACCCTGGCTTGCCGCTGTGAGGGAGAGCCTAAACAGCGTGAATCTTGAACATATCTTTTTAAAACCAACTGCTATAGAGCACATCAATAAAAAATCCCTTCAGGAGGCTCTATACACACAGTATAGAAATGTAAGATATGCAAAGGAGGCTTCGAAATCCTCCGTTGTCAGGTACATGTCCCTAGTCGATGCATCCCACTTGTCATCAAACTTACCATCAACCTACCTTTTAAAAGCCATAGGCCGTTGGGAGAGAGGATTGCTCTTTCGCTTAAGGGAAGACACTTCAAAAATTTGACTTTGCTTCCCATCAGGGTACAATGACAATCTCAATCATATGCAATGTCCCTGCAACGCTCATAGTACCCAATCCATGTTACATTTCTTATTTTTCTGCAATTTCTATCAAAAATATACTAAATGGTTTTCGATTCCATTTTTAAAGAAAATTGCCATAGTTGATTATAAGGCAGCCTACATGAAAATTCTTGAGCTGGAAGGGGATGATTTAATTTTTCGTGTGGGATCCTTTCTGAAGGCGGCAGTTCGTGTGAGTGCTTCAATGGGTACCCATTGAAGGCTGTCTCCATTAAGTGTACTAATCTGCAAATTTATGATCACGGTTAAAACATCAGGATTGTAGCCCCAAAATGTTAAATATCACACTTGTTGAGATGACATTTATGCATATTTTATCTTTTGGTACTGTATTATGTAGCGGACTGTCATTTATTTGATTGTTTATCAACAGTCCAATGTATTTCATGCTGCTATTTCATCTGTGTTTACATATCCCTATTGGAAATTTCTTACCTTTTTTATGATGCGGCTGTTTATATTGCAAATGTATTTTTAAGGTTTAATGTATTTCTTGCTGTTATTTGACCTGTGCTTTTATGGATATATTCATATCCGAATAAAGATAAAAATCAATTGAATTGAATATCGCCAAATAACATGATGAACAGAGGAGAACAACATTTTTAAAATGTGCTATCTTCAAAGAGAACATACATTTTTTATTGCTAGCCCATTACAATGTGGACTTACAATCTACAATCTGAGATGAGGGCAGGGATTAGGGACTGTGACATTCCCCCAAACAGCTTCAAATATCCTACTACCCCATTGCAGAGCCTTGTGGAACCTGGGATTTTTCCTACATAATTTGTTCAATACATTTCTTTCTTCAGAACTCTAGTTTTTTTTCTTTATTCTAGACCTTAATCAAAAAGTTAAAGTCATTCCCTTAACTGTAGAAGAATCACTGGCAGCGAAACACCAGTCTTCATCTTCCATAACAGCCTCAGTGTATGCTAAATTTACAGGAAAAATTCATTAGGGCAAACGATAAAATAGAAGTACATTAAACCCATAAAGAAAAATAATAGCAATCTTCCTTCTATTTCTGAACTAGACAAGGAAAAGAGTTACTTACCTTCTACTCTAAGTTTCCATCATGTGTTAGCTTCAATAAATTGTGAATACAGAATATGTCAAACTGCAGCTGCGGGTGTAGAATACTTTTTAATCGACAGAAATCACTGTTCCAATTAAAAATACAAAATGCCTTTTGCAAAGACATTTTCTACTTTTTTCTTGTTATACAGCACAAACATGGAACAAAAAGAAAACAAACTTAATTGTAACAATCAGTTTGCAGCTTGTAGTTGTTTGTTTCACTTGTTCTAGTCATCCGTTTTGTGGAGTGAAAATTGGAAGTTGTTTTTCTTCTAAAAAGAGGTTTTGCGGTATCCGATCGCAGGTCTGAAAGCTTCTTAAAGGTATGCAGGGATAATGGGATAATACATGGCTTAGCATAAGGTAGAAAGGGAAGATACTAAGCATTCAGTCAATACCATAATTAGGATACAGATAATATAGATATACGCATAGATAGAGGTTATCCTACTTGTTTTAGGACTGGGCAATATAAGATGCTTTAGGTTATTCAAATATTCATCTTGGGTTATATTAGGCTTCTGCAACAAGAAGCTCTCTAGCTACTTGTAAGCAGCTTGCGTATGTGCAGCCAAGCATACTACATTAGAAGCTTTTGCTTGGTTGAAATAACATATGTATACCAAAACTGAAAGCATCAATTTCAGGAAGAAAATGTGTTAATTTTCACAACTCATGAGCTGATGTTTACAAACAATTGTTAATTTCCAACATATATTTAAAGCGGATATTTGATAAAAATCAAATGGTGTTTAGGAGACGTATTGCTAGTATTATTAACTTGGTGCTAGGGGTAATGTAGCTATTGCTGTTATGTATGTATTCTCTATGTAGAGGCAGTCCACATTGACAAAGAATGTTTACATTACTGCAAGCAACTGTGACTGAAGTACTGAAATGATATTGCCGGTAAACTCTTGTCTGGTGTGATAACTGTAACAATGCTAATAATATTAGTAGCTCGGAGGCTTTTCATTGAACATTAGTAGCCCTTACTGCAGAAAAGGTTGGAGACCTCTGGATTAAATTATGGCTGCTGAGATTCCAATAATAATGTTCATCACATTGATACACACGATTTGTATACTGATTATACATAACCTATCATTATAAACACGAACTACGGAGTGGCTCTACTGCTTTTGGAAATCAGGGAAAGGGTCCATGCAACTACAAATAATCCCTCATACTCTTTGGTAGAGTTGCTTGACTCGTAACACTAAATCTAGATTAACCTAATCTATCTCTTCCACCAGGATACCTAATACAAATCCAGAAAAGACCTGTAAAGAGAGGGGGTGGTCTAGCAGTGATCTTCAAATCTTCTTTTTCCTGCTCACTCTCCCCGGCTAATATTGTGGATTGTGAGAGTTCTCTTTTTAAGATTAAGATCCTGGACACCTTCACCCTAACTGGGCTTCTGATCTACCGCCCTCCTGGCCCTTCAAGTTCCTTTTGTGAATCTTTGGTGGCCACTGTCTCCACCATGACACTGAATTCCGCTAATTTTAGCCTATTGGGAGACTTAAACCTTCACTTTGAAAGCAGTGAGATACCCACGGTGAGAGGTCTCTGAGATGACTTAGAAGCATGCCAACTTACACAACTTGTCAAAGGACCCTCCCATGCAGCCGGCCATTTATTGGACCCAGTCTTTTCTAACATTCTGGCCATTACTGCCTTCCTACCTTATCCTCTTAGCTGGACGGACCACTATTTGGTTCACTTTACCATCCAGGTAGCTGATAACTCTAAAAGACAGCCCCCCCCCTTCTATCCCAGCAGATTCCCATAATACTATCTAAATCTAAACGCGGACAATCTCACCTCTGGTACTCAGAGACACTTGCTGAACAAAAAAAGCAATGTAAGCTGCTCGAACGCGCTTGGAGAAAATCTTATGATCCCCAAGCCAAAATTACATTCAGGACTGCTACAAAAATATATCACAAACTAATAAAAATAGCTAAAGCCAGATACTATACCAACATGATTTTGTCAAGCACAAATCAATCAAAAACAATATTCTCCATGATTAAAGAATTGACTAAACTTCCTGAAGGACCTAGTAATATGATTACGTCCAATGCGCACTGTGACGAGATTGCCACCTTCTTTATAAATAAAGTAGAGGGTATTTATAAATCCTTCCCCTCAAACGTTGCAAGCTCCGACTCTTCCACAGCTGAGTCACTACAAGATCTCCCATACTCTCTCGGCACCCTCCCACCGATTTCTGCAGATCAGATGGATAGACTAACTGTTAAAATCAAATCCGGTTCCCCTGAGGATCCTGTAAAACCCGAAATGGCGCGACTTCATAAGGATCCGATTTTGTCAGAAGGTCGGAATTTGATCAATAAAACCCTGGAATCTACCACAATACCTAGATCCTGGAAGCACGCTAAGGTCGTCCCTCTATTAAAAAAACCTACTCTAGATCCTTCCAAGCCGGAAAATTTCCGACCAATATACTTGCTACCTTACCTATCCAAGATAGCGGAATCCCATGTAAACTCCATTCTGATCAACTATCTAGAAGCCAATGGTGTTTTAGATGACTCTCAAAATGGCTTCCGAGCGAATCATAGTACCGAATCGGCCCTGCTAGCCGTCACGGAACAACTGAGGGAGGTGCAAGACCGAGGTGGCACAGCAGCGCTGGTTTTGTTAGACCTGAGTGCAGCATTCGACACGGTCTCCCATGAGATCCTCTTAAGAAGACTGTGGGAGATCGGGGTCCGAGATGGAGCCCTAGAGTGGTTCGCTTCATTCTTGAAGGACCGCTCCTTCCAGGTGCATGCTCCACCGTATAAATCAGGAAGGTTCCCACTGGGTCATGGCGTCCACCAGGGGTCCGCACTTAGCCCCACGTTATTTAATGTGTACGTCCGCCCCCTAGCCATCTTGGCTAGAGCCCATAACATCAAATTAACATCCTATGCGGACGACACACAGTTCATCTTCTCCTTCTCCAGTGACACCAATGCCGACAAAATTAAATTCCAAGAAGATCTATCGGCCATTGCATACTGGATGACTGAAAATTGTCTCCAGCTTAATTCATCTAAGACCGAGGTGCTACTGGTTGGAAAGGAGACCCTAAAATGGGACGACAAGTGGTGGCCATCTGCATTGGGGCCTGCACCCACCCCTAAGAAGGAAGTTAAAAACTTGGGTATCATGGTCGATAATCGACTAGACCTTGACTCCCACGCCAAAAAAGTAGCTGGTCTGTGCTACGGCCGTTTACGGTCTCTGAGGCCCATTCTGGGTTTCTTCAATCCCCAAGTCCGTCAGACGATCATTCAGGCTATGGTGCTGTCAAACATTGACTACTGCAATGTCCTCATGCTGGGCTCCAATCAATCCACAATTCATAGACTTAAAAGAGCTCAGAATGCGGCCGCACGTAGTCTGTTTGGACTGCCCAAAAATTGTCATATCTCTCCTATTCTTCATCATTTGCATTGGCTGCCTGTAAAGCAGCGTATTCAATTCAAGGCACTTTGCCTTATCCATAAAATTTTGTATTCCTCGGGCCCTAAAATTCTGCAGAATTTGGGCTCTCTATATGTCCCCACCCGGGCTCTTCGTTCTGCTGATTTGACTCTGGCCCACATTCCTATGATCAGGAGGTGCAGAGCCAGAGGCCGATCTTTTAGATATTTGGCCCCGAAATTGTGGAACACAATCCCACTTGAAGCTCGTGTTATCACAAATCATTTGGCTTTCAGAAAGAAAATTAAGACCTGGCTATTTTCCATTCTTTAGGCCCGACTTTCTGGAGCTCTTCCTACACCTGGTTTGGCTGCTGCGTACCTGGTTGTCTGCAAGCGCTGGGACGCCCCGTTGCTGGGGTAGCCATGCGCTATATAAGCTACCATAACATAACATAACATTATAGAGAAGCGTGAGAGGAACCTATCTGTTTTCCTTTTCTCCAAAGAGGACGTAATAAGCAAGTTAATCTTGGGGCTACTGAAATCTTTCGGAGTGCATTGCTCGATTAGTGGGAAGGGGGGGTCGTAACAATCATTTTCCATATTGGGCATGCGCTGCTCCAGGTCAAATGCTGAAGCAATACTAGGTCCCTGAAGCAGTGGCTTGCACATAGGAATGGAAGATATTTGTTTTGCAAAGTCATCCTGTGCCCTGAGCACCACCCAACTTTTTGCTGACTGGTACTGGTGGTAACTAACTCTGACTGACCCTGGGCTCTACCTAACCAGGCCCAGGGCCAGTGCTATGCTGAACGATACACATTAAAATACAGTAAAAACAGCAACATATGCTAGAGTACACTGTGGGTTGGGGTACCCCTTTTATTGGCATGACCCACCCTCTAAGGCCCTAGTACATAATAAGGCAGGGGGGTTGAAACTACCTATCAGTCCCTAAAATATAATAGGACATGGCAGTTTAGAGGCCAGCAGCCCTTTCTGAACTTGCATGTGGTCAGTTTAATAGTGGCTCTGTGTTGCAGGGCTGGTTTTAAAAAGTAAATTGTGCCCAAACTCGACTTTTCTTTGGGGCGCTTAAAAAGGAATAACCTCCAATGTTTAGGCATATTAGGTACCCCCAGGGTCTCCCCTAGGTGTCCCAGGGGTGGGGGGGTCTGGTATCTATAAGGTGGACCCTTATAAAATTAGTTTTATATGCCCTGGATAAAGTGAACTTGCACATTTCACACCCCAAATTGTGATAAAGTGCTGCCCCAAATCGACTTTGGTGGTAGGAAAACTGTGGAGAGAGGATCTGCAATATTTCTGCATATTCAGAACCCCTAAAGTCTCCCCTAGGTATACCAGGGGTGGGGGTCATGTTGATATAGGCACAGTACTTCTAAAATATGATTTTATAAGCCCTGGTGCTGAAAAAATGGCCCAAGTCATTTTTTCCATTGCGAATCCCCCGCCACATAGGTTAACATGACAGAAAGTTATTAACTAATAGCTCTTGATAGGAGAAGGATAAATGTACCATTCAAAGACTTCCCAGAATGGTGTTAATAAATCCAACAATTTGATATTTTTAAATGTCTCCTAAAATCTACATACAAGAAGTTATAAGACTTTCTTGTTTATAAGTCCAAATTCAGCCTTACAGTGGTCTATCCTGATTGGTCTGAGTTAAGGGGATAAGCCAGTCTTCTTTGAAGAGGTGATAAAGAGCCCCTGGGGTTGAACAGCTCTGCTGGAAGGGCAGGGTCTTGTTGCACAGGAATGCCAGAGCAGGGGGAGGAGTCATAAACCATGGACTTCAAGAGAAGGGGATGATCCCAGTGTCATTTACAACCTTACCCTGTTCAACTCCAGCCAGATGCTAGGATTAAGGAGGGAATGAGCAGATGCAAGGGGGAGACACTGTGGAGAATAGCCATCCTAGGGGTGTGTTTAGCCAGCTCTTCTCTCCTTGCTGAAAATTCTGACATTGAATATTGGTAGAAAAGTGGTTTCTGGGTGGGCATTTTGCTACACTCTGCAGGAAGTGGTCAGACCTTTGGGGGGGGGGGGGGGAACCCTGCAGCCCATTGTACAGGAGTGACCTCCTGCTTGACCCAGAGAAGTTGGAATAAGTATCTGAGAAGGTCAGAGCCCCTCAGATCTGCTGCTATTGAAACTGAAGAGAAACAGAAGGGCTCACGCTGAAGAATTTGATGTGCATTTCCAAAGGTCTGCACGCTTAAGATTGCACCTTTTGCACCATCTGAAACTACAGCCCTGTGGATCAAAGCTGCTTCAAAAGGACTAAAGAGTGGACTCACTGCAAGCTACAGGTTAACAGAGCTCACCTGGGCCATCACCACAAAGAATCCCTAGCCAGGAGTACTACCAATGGATTTGTAAGGGTTTTGTCCAAGTGGATTGTGGGAATTGAAATCTCTCACTTTACAGGACCCTTTTGGAGATTCCAGAACCTTGGATTGTGTGTTAAGATACTTTGGGACCCGCAAGAACAATTTCAAGAACGGGTTATAACAGGACCCAGCCTGCTGGAGGGGGCTGCCCAAGACTGGTGAGAGATCCTCCAGAACAACTGCTAAATGTGAATGTGTCCCTGTCAGAGGCAACGAAGTGACCAAAAGGGGCACCGTTGGTTTCTAAGCACTAGAAAGTGACTAATCACTGGTTCCCTTCAGTGGATTCTTTTTGTTTTGGTGTCATTTAGAAGATAAAAATATTCCCTATTTTAATAAATTGGTGTTGGATTTTTATTTTGTGTTGCGTCTTAATTATTTACTGAATTGGTGCTTTTAAATGCTTTACATACCGCTCTTTGAGGTTAAACCTGCCTGCTCGCAGCCAAGCTACCAAGGGTTGAGTATAGAAATAAGACATATTCGGAGCCCTATACTGTGTTAGTGGCCTTATTGCCAGTGGCAGATATACATTTGCCCCTAATAATAATCCACTATCGAACATTTGGGGCTCAGCGGTGTGGATGAGGACTTGTGTTTGAAAAGTACACCTTTCAGTAAAGTGAATTAAGGTTTTAAAAATCCTCTAAATTGCATTAGAACAAAACATTTGAGTTTGATTTTTGGAAATTGGACTAAACTGTTTTTAATCCATTGTTTTGATTTTTCCAAATTGTTCTAAGTCTGAGTTATTGTGACCCAAAACTAGGGAACCATTGAGCTAGACCTGGCTAAACTGTCCCAGTTCACGGTGGGTTATGTTAGGGTACAGTGTAGGCTTAGGGGGCTGCCTGCTTCTAACATAATTAAGAAGGCAGGGTTGCTTAAGTCCCTAATGGCCTGGTCTGAAGTAGCTGGGGAGACTCAAGGAGGGATGGAGGATGAGCCCCCCAACCTCACCCCAGAGTGAGGAGAGGATGATGCCTCTTCCATTTTTTCTAGTGTTAGCCATATGATTCCAGATGGTGGGAAGGGCCCATTACTCAGGAACCACCACTGTCCCTTGCAGAGAGACAGCTTAAGGCTCAACTAGTGTAGATAGCTGTGAAGCAGAGAAAACTGGAATTGGCTGAGAAGAGATGGGAAAGGGAGGAGGCGTTGAAAAGAAATGGTGGCAGTGAAAATGAGGAAGATTTTGAAATATCCAGGGGTGTTGGTCTAGATCACAAACTTCCCAAGGGTATAGTATCTAAGTACATTGAGGGGGATGACATTGACAAGTAGCTTTTGAGAGGGCTCTTAGAGTGGACCCTACTTCTTTGAAGTATTTGGGTGCACTCCTGTAGGAGTTGATTCCAGTAGCTGGGAGGGATAGGCTTCTGACCCTGAAGGGAGAGGATGCAAAATTATACCTGCAGATGAAGGCATGCTTAGTTAGGAGTGTTGGTCTGACTCCAGAGCAGTACAGGGTGACGTTTAGAGGCACCCAGATATTGAGTTCAAAGTCTTGGGTAGACTTTGTGGTCATTTAGGTGAAGGCACTGGAAGGCTGGATTGTTGGTAACACTGTTGACACATATGAGGGATGGTATAATTTGTTTTTGAAAGAACATATTTTGACTCATTATGCAGAAGAG
This sequence comes from Triturus cristatus, assembly GCF_964204655.1. Taxonomy (NCBI): domain Eukaryota; kingdom Metazoa; phylum Chordata; class Amphibia; order Caudata; family Salamandridae; genus Triturus; species Triturus cristatus. Next base: position 1,100,442,948 of record NC_140585.1, read on the forward strand.
AAGTTACGCAAGTATCTAGTGGACTCTAAGCTGACAGACCTCAGAGAACTGGGAGAAGCAGCTGATATGAGGGTGAGAACCCGGGTTTCCATTCAGCACCAGGGGGGTGACCAGAAGAAAGGAGGACAGGTCCCTCCCCAGAGGAAAGACCAAGGGAAAGAAAGTCAAAACCAGAAGGAGTCCTCCAAAGACCAACAAAAACCTGCACAAGAGGGGGAGCCCAAGCCAACCCAAATTCAAAGGGAGGGGGTATCAGGGAAAGAATGGTAGGTTCTTTGATCCTTCAAAAGGTGGTCAAGTGCCTTGACTGTAACCAGCCAGGGCACAAGAAGGGAGATACTGTCTGCACCAAGAAGCTTCCCCCTAAGGGGCCATCCACAGGGATTGCCACTGAAAGTGTAGGAGTAAAAAGTGGTGCCCCAGAGAGGGGTAGTCAGGTGGTGGATGCAACCTTAGTGTCCTGGGAGGGGATGAATATTGCAACCCTTGCTGCTTTACCTCCAAACATGGACAAGTAAGGGCAAAGGCCTAAAGGGAATGGGACTGAGGTTGAGGCGATCAAGAGACACAGGGGCTAGTGTAACAATGGTCCTGGATGAGCTGGTGCCACCAGGCAGGTTGCTACCTGGTGAGTTTCACCAGGTGACTTATGCAAACAACACTACCAAACTCCATCCTATGGCTGTGGTGGATTTGGAATCGGAAGGTGTGACAGGCCCTGTGAAGGTAGCTGTGTCAAAGGTGCTCCCGTCCAGTGTTTACTGGGCAATGATCTTGAAGCCTGTCAGAGGTGGAGAGAGGACTCCATATGAAAATATTAAAGCTCCCTGAGTGGGTATGTGCTGTATCTAGGTCACAAACTAGCCAGAAAGGAGGGGCTGGACACTTGGACCCTGGAACAAAGGGTCAGGCATCCAAGGACAAGGGTTCTGGGCCTGGTGAGACAGCCCAGGGAACCCCAGAGGAGCAGGAAGAATCTAACCCCGATAGGGAGGATCTGGCCTCTGAAGGAGAGACTCCACCCCTGCCAGAGCTGTCAGTTTAGGCATAACTGGCAGGAGAAGGTGGACCGACAGAGAGAAGCTCAGTAAGGGACAGAGATCGTCCCACCCTTGAAAGCTTGAGGCGGATTGCCTCTAAGCAAGAGGAGGGGGGTGACAGTGACTTTCATAGACTCTACTGGGAAGATGGACTACTTTATACTTCGGTCAAAAACCTCAAGAAGGGTGCACCAGGAGGTTGGTGGTGCCCCAGAAGTACAGAGTTCATCCTGACTTTGGGTCATGATATCCCCTTGGCAGCACATTTGGGACAGACAAAGACATGGAACCGGTTGGTGAACCATTTCTACTGGCCCGATATGTCTGAAAATGTCAAGGAGGTTTGCAGCTCCTGTGTCACCTGTCAGGCTAGTGGCAAGGTATGGGGCAAGACAAAGGCTCCCCTTGTACCACTGCCAGTGGTTGGGGTTCCTTTTGAAAGGGTGGGGATGGACATGGTTGGTCCCCTGGACCTAGCAACTGCATCAGGGAAAAGGTATATCTAAGTGTTAGTGAACCATGCCACTAGGCACCCTGACGCAATCCCTCTTAGAACCATTGATGCTCCTGCAGTGGCTAGAGCACTGCTTGGTGTGTTCAAAAGAGTGGGTTTTACGAAAGAGGTGGTATCCGATAGGGGCACAAACTTCCTATCCAGCTATCTGACTGCTATGTGGGATTAGTGTGGTGTCAACAACAAGTTCACAATGTAAATTCCTAGGGCAACTCAAGCTCAATCCAATACATGACTATAATAGTTCTCTGACATAAGAAGAGACACAAAAAATGTGTATTGCGCAAATACAAAAATGTTTTTTATTAAAGATATATATACATACATATATGTACAAAACAATCCATAAACACACCACAATCATATCATTCATACTCAACAATCATAATATATACAAAGGAAAAAAAGCACAGAGCAAATATCTATCAATCTTTCATATTCAAAAATGTATTGCCATTTGGTTGATTTATGATATAGACATTCATTGCAGAAGAAGCCATGGATTCAGGCTATTAAATCAATGTTAAATTGGTGTCTGTGTCATTGAGTGGCTGCAACCCAGGATAGTATCCTACACACGTTTCGGCACGTCCGTGCCTTCTTCAGGACAAGCCACAGCAGATAAAATGCAATATCTGTGAATATAAAACAAAATACACGTTTGCCGTTCTCCTGGAGTAGCAATACAAAGGATGACCAACATATTCAGAAGTTGCTTCGTATTTGAATAGCAATGATGTGGGCCCATCACCTGTGAAAGAAGAGAAGAGAGTCAAATCTGAGAATATGCCCACCGTTACAGCAGTGAAAAAGGTAAAGGATTAAAGGTGACTAAGATCTAGTTGCAGATGATGGTGTCAACTAGTCACCCTAAATCTTATCTACAATCAAGCCTATGTCTTACTCAAGATACATGCATTCCAGTTTAGACTCAGTGCTGCGGGAGTAGTGTTCACATTGACAAAAAGATGGAAGTGAACTATGCATTATCTGAGCATAAGTTACCCTTTAAACGGAAGATGTCCGCCCGGGTCCAAAAGGGCTGAGCGATTTACAGCACTAATCCAAAAATCCTGCCTATCTTCTATATTAGGCAAAAGAGAAGTGCATCAGATATCCTATTTTTTGAAAATGGAATCTTTACATAGCAAAAGGCTTCTTTAAATATAAGAAAATAGTTACCATCAGAATGAACAAGGCCCACTGTAAAAATGATCAATATATAAAGATAAAAACAAGTTTAAGGTTGTCTGGAAGATTCCTAATTGAAACATAGCGCCAAGAATAAGGCTTATTGACAACACATACGAACCATGCCTTCTAAAGAATGGTAATCATTTACCAAAATATATTACTTATTTTGAAACCTAAAAATACAATTGCCACAGAAAGTAAATCTAACTTGCTGAGTTCATAAATACTCCATGACGACGGTCTCTAAGTTGGAACAACCCAATATCTCCGGGTGATTGTGACAATGTATTAAACCTAACAATGTATATAGCCAGGGTAGAAAGGGTCACTAACTGCATAAAGTTAATGTTTGCCTGACGCAAAGATAACATCATAAGCAGAGTCTGGCTAGACAGCAATCTGAGCTTGAGAAAGATCCCATGGTGTCTACCTACACGGGAGACTTCCCTAACAAACTACATCGTGATAAAAAAGAAAAAACTAAGGGGCAATCTTAACTCTGAATAACCCTGTAATGTATGCCTACATCAGAGACCTATCTCACTCAAAAATGACATTATAAACAGAGCCTGGCTGAAGAGTCAAATAAGCTCAAGGATAACCCTGTGGTGCCTACATGATAAAATTGCAAGGAAGTGCAGGCATAATACCACTGCTTACCTTGCTTCCAGATGACTGATAACTCAGTGTAGGTCCGGGCGTCTTCAAATCAATGTTCCTTGGACCGCAATGGCGGGATGCTGAATTGATGCACCACGCGCCGTCGGACGCTGTCTGAGTAAAAGAGATGCCGGGGCACGAAGCGATTTTAAAAAACGGGCGGACGGCGGTCATGTGAGCAATCACAGGATACCGTTTACTGCTTCCAGACGTGACTGTCTCTAAATGCAGGCCAAGTTTATCAGGGTAAATATATAAAAATACGAAAATGATGATGGCCCGGATAGGCTATAATACTTGAATTGGCGAAACAAACTAATGTGATGGAAACTAATAATTGTTACCAAGTGACGTGAAATTACCGGAATAACGTCAAATACATAAAACAAGTGAATATTAAAAACGGCAGCCTTATTGAGATGATCATAAGCAGTCTTGCAGAACCTAGTGGCAATACAGTAGAAAGACATCTATGTCTGGAGGTGGAAAAGACCAGTTGCATAGTGTCTAAACTAATGAAAACCATCCTCATCAAGCCCTAATCACAGATTTAAGCATGTGAATATATTAAATGGGCATAAAAATGAAAGGCATGTAGAGACAGCAGGGAGTATGCCTAAAGATATTATCTTCTTGAGCTGGAAATAATAGATGATGAAGCGCTATTTGGTGTTGTAACGTATCGCTTGGTCCCAAGGTATTTCTTGATTCAATCCATGGGAACAAATGTCAAGTATAAAAATCCAATATACTTCTCTGCCCTTCCTGATCTCATCAATGTCAGTGTAAGGTCTATTATTAATTTTTTTCAGAATAATCCATCTGATGTCATCAGGAGTGTGGCCTAACTCCATGAAATGTTTGACTAAGGGCGCAGAAGTTCTTTTTGTTCGAATTGCCAAACGATGCTCTGTCAAACGTGTGGAGAAAGGATGTGATGTTTCCCCTAAATATCCTAGATGGCCAGGACATAGCAGTAAATATATAATGTCCTTGGTCTTACAATTAGTGAAAGACTGTAAGCTGATCTGTTGAGCATTATATGTATATGTCTGGGTGACTATAGCACTGTCACATGCCTTGCAATGAGAACATTTGTGGATGCCCACTACTGCTTTTTGTCCATCAATCATTTACTGTATGAAAGGTGTACTAGTAATCATCCGGGAATGTACAACGTGGTCTCTGAGGTGTTTGTTGCGCTTATGGGCAAACATAGGGCGTGGTAATATTGCACTCTGGTCACCGATTGCGTTCACAATATGCCTATGGGCATATACGATATGACGTATCTTTTCATTAAAAACAGAATGTCTGGTCACACATACCAATTTGGTGTATCCTGCGGGACGAGAGGTCTGTAATAGGTGGTCTCTGTCATAGAAACAAGCCCTTTTATAGGCTTCACAAACCATTCTGCTGGGGTAGCCTCTGGCAATGAATTAGGCTTTCATGGCAACCGCCCTAAGATCCTAGTCCTTTAAATTGGTACAATTGCGCATTAAACGCAAAAACTGACCCAAAAGGATGCTTTCTTTTTGGTTTCTTGGATGATAACTATTGAAATGTAGGAGGGTGTTTCTTGCAGTGGGGTTAACATATAAATCCACTTCCAAATTTTTACTCACAATCTCAGATTTCAATATCAAGAATTCTATTTTCTGGTTACTCATATTAGCTGTGAATCTGAGATTGACATCGCAAAGATTGATCCACTCAAGAAAATCCTTGAGAACATCCGGTTCACCACACCAGACAAATAAAACGTCATCGATGTATTGTGACCAGTGGCTTACAGACTCAAAGAAGGGGGCTACCTCATTGTAAATAAACATTTTTCAAAATAAGCCATGTACATGTTTGCCAGTGTGGGAGCACATGAGGCTCCCATACTAACTCCCTTGACTTGTTTAAAGAGGTCTCCATTACAATCAAAGGTGTTTTTTTCTAAAACCACACAAAGTATGTCTAGAATAAAATGTAAGATAACAGTCTATATGGTAGTAAGTAATAAACTATTCAACTGCTATGAGTGCCCTATTTTGAGGTATGTTGCTATAGAGGGACTCTATGTCAAGCGTGACAAGAGTCTCTCGTGGCGCAATGAATGGAAGGCCTTCCACTTTCTCTTATCATCTCTTTAGTGTCCTTGATGTGAGAGGTGATTTTTTGTACATATGTGGGCGTAGTATAGAGTCAATATACTTTGAGATGGGTTCTATGACCGAACCTATAGTAGTTACTATAGGGCGGTAGGGGGTGTTTTTGCTGTCCTTGTGTATCTTAGGGACCCCATAGATACTTGCCATACGTGGATGAATGGCGTTTATAAAATCATATTCGTTCTGACATATGGTCCCTTGTTCTAGGGCCCTGTTGGTAAGACATTGACTTTTTCTCTATACCCCAGTAGTGGGGTCTAATTTGACTGGTAAGTTGAGTACTGTATTGTTAAAAAGTTTAAGCATGTTTGTTACATACTCATCAGTGTCTAGGACAAGAATCTCTCCCCCCCCCCCCTTGTCACAGTTCTTGATGGTTATGTCTGGAGTGTTTGTAAGTGCACATTGAGCTTTGAGCTGACATTTTTGCAGATTTGGGGCTGGTCGTGAATTGTATTTAGTGGCTGCCTTTAACTTGGTCATTACTACATTTTCGAAAATACTTACCTCTGGACCCACCTGATCAAGGGAGGGAGTAAATGTGGGAGCTGGATGAAGTCCGAAACGGTTATCCTGATGGTTTCTGATACTAGATTTGCCCTCAAAGAATTTTTTAAGGTGTATTTTGTGGCAAAAAAAGGCCATTATATCCTGGAACAATTAAAAAAATATTTGCACCAGTATATGGCACAAAAGTTAAACCTTTGAAAAGCAAAGATATTATGGTGGTTTCTAGAAGTTTTTTTGACTAATTAAAAATTGTTATTTCTTTTACATTTTCCAATACTAGGCATTGCGAGTAACAAGATATTGAGAATTGTTTAGGTGGAAGTTGCCACGATTGAAGTTGCCCCAGTACCTCGGTCGGTACCTGGGTTTCCACGGGCCCCGTTGTGCCTCTTGCCTGCCTAAAAAAGTCTGTCCTGTTGTGGGGTTAAACAGCCAAACTCAAAGAGGATATACGATTCACCACCAAAGAAAAGACATACCTATATCTAAATGAACATTTTTACTCCCAAACAGAATATCAATATTTTGATCCTTCTAGTCATCCACTACCTAGACAAAAGATTACCACGTTTTCAGATACGTCAGATAACGAAAATAGCCCACATCACTTCAGCCATGATGGTGACAGACCTAATCATCAGTAAAACCCCACAACAGGACAGACTTTTTTAGGCAGGCTAGGGGCACGACGGGGCCCGCGGAGACCCAGATACCAACAGAGATACCGGGGCAACTTCAATCGTGGCGTCTTCCAACAAAACAATTCTCAATATCTTGTTACTCGCAATGCCCAGTATTGGAGAACGTAAAAGAAATACCAATTTTTAATTTGGAAAAAAAAAAAAACTTCTAGAAACCACCACAATATCTTTGCTTTCCAAAGGTTTATCCTTTGTGACCTATACTGGTGCAAATATTTATTTAATTGTTCCAGGATATAACGGCTATTTTGTTTTCAAAATACGCCTAAAGGAATTTTTTGAGGGCAATTCTATTATCAGAGATCATTAGGATAACCGTTCCGGACTCAGTCCGGCATCCATATTTACTCCCTCCCTTGATCAGGTGGGTCCAGAGGTAAGTATTTTTGAAAATGTAGTAACGACCAAGTTAAAAGCCGCCATTAAATACACTTCACGACCATCCCCGAATCTGCAAAAATGTGAGCTCAAAGCTCTATGTGAACTTACAAACACTCCAGACATAACCATCAAGAACTGTGACAAGAGGGGGGAGGGATGGTTGTCCTAGACACTGATGAGTAAGTAGAAAAATATGGAAAAACTTTTGAACAACATAGTACTCTACTTACCAGTCAAATTAGACCCCACTACTAGGGTACAGAGAAACATTCAATGTCTTACCAGCAGGGCCCTAGAACAAGGCATCATATGTCAGAATGAATATGATTTTCTAAACACCATTCATCTACGTATGGCAATTATCTATGGGGTCCCTAAGATACACAACAACAGCAAAAACACCCCCAACCGCCCTATCGCAACTACTATAGGTTCGGTCATAGAACCCATCTCAAAGTATATTGACTCTATATTACACCCACATATATAGTAAAAACCACCTCCCACATCAAGGACACTAAAGATATGATCAAGAAAGTGGAAGACCTTCCATTCACTGCCACAAGAGAGACTCTTGTCACGCTTGACAGAGTCCCTCTATAGCAACATACCTCAAAATGGGGCACTCATAGCAGTTGAATGGTTTATTACACACTACCATATAGACTGCGATTCTACATTTATTCTAGACATTCTTAGTGTGGTCTTAGAAGAAAACACGTTTGATTGTAATGTAGACCTCTTTAAACACGTCAAGGGAGTTAGTATGGGAGCCTCATGTGCTCCCACAGTGGCAAACATCTACATGGCTTATTTTGAAAAATGTTTTATTTACAACGAGGTAGCCCCCCTTCTTTGAGTCTGTAAGCCACTGGTCACGATACATCGATGAAGTTTTATTTGTCTGGTGAACCGGATGTACTCGTGGAATTTCTTGAGTGAATCAATCTTTGCGATGTCAATCTCAGATTCACCGCTAATATGAGTAACCAGAAAATAGAATTCTTGATATTGAAATCAGAGATTGTGATTCTAAATTGGAAGTGGATTTATATGCCCACAGCAAGAAACACTCTTCTACATTTTAATAGTTATCATCTGAGAAACTAATTGGGACATTTTTTGCGTTTAAGGCGCAATTGTAACTATTTAATGGACTACGATCTTAGGGCGGTTGCCATGAATGCCAAATTCATTGTCAGAGGCTACCCCTAGCAGACTGATTCATGAAGCCTATAAAAGGGCGCATTTCTATGACAGAGACCACCTATTACAGAACTCTCGATGCGTAGGAGACCCATATGTGTGACCAGACATTCTGTTTTTAACGAAAAGATACGTCAAATCATATATGCCCATAGGCATATTGTGAACGCAATCGGTGAGCAGAGTGCAATATTACCACACCCTATGTTTGCCCATAAGCGCAACAAACACCTCAGAGACCACGTTGTACATTCCCGGATGATTACTAGTACACCTTTCATTCAGTAAACGATCGATGGACAAAATGCAGTAGTGGGCAACCACAAATGTTCTCACTGAAAGGCATGTGACCGTGCTATAGTCACCCAGACATATACATATAATGCTCAACAGATCAGCTTACAGTCTTTCACTAATTGTAAGACCAAGAACATTATATTTTTGCTGCTATGTCCTTGCCATCTAGGATATGTAGGGGAAACAACACGTCCTTTCTCCACACGTTTGACAGAGCATCGTTTGGCAATTTCGAGCAAAAAAACCTTCTGCGCCTTTAGTCAAACATTTCATGGAGTTACGCCACAAGCCTGATGACATCAGTTGGATTATTCTGGAAAAAATTAATAGACCTGGCACTTGATATTGATGAGATCAGGAAGGGCAGAGAAGTATATTGGATTTTTATACTTGACACTTGTTCCCATGGATTGAATCTAGAAATACCTTGGGACCAAGCGATATGTTACAACACCAAACAGCCCTTCAGCTCAAGAAGATAACATCTTTAGGCATACTCCCTGCTGTCTCTTCATGCCTTTAATTTTTATGCCATTTATTATATTCACATGTTTCAATCTGTGATTAGGGTGGATGAGGATGATTTTCATTAGTTTAGACACTATGCAACTGGTCTTTTCCACCTCCAGACAGATGTCATTCTACTTTATTTCCACTAGGTTCTGCAAGACTGCTTACGACCATCTCAATATGGCCACCATTTTTATTATTCACTTGTTTTATGTATTTGACGTTATTTCGGTAATTTCACGTCACTTGGTAACAATTATTCTTTATTCCTTTCCATCACATTAGTTTAAGTTTCGCAAATTCAAGTATTATAGTCTATCAGTGCCATTATCATTTTTGTACATTTATATGTTTACCCTGATAAACATGGCTGCCGCCGTATACACTGCATTTAGAGACAGTCACGTCTGGAAGCAGTGAACGGCATCATGTGATTGCTGCCATGACCACCGTCCGCCCCTTTTTAAAAAGTTTTTTTTAAATAAAATCGCTTCGAGCCCTGGCATCTCTTTTACTCAGACAGCGTCCGACAGCACGTGTTGTATCAATTCAACTTCACGCCTATGCGGTCTGAGGAACGTTGATTTGAAGACGCCCAGACCTACACTGAGTTATCGGTCATCTGGAAACGAAGTAGGAAGTGGTATTATGCCTGCACTTTCTTGCACTTTTCTCATGTAGGCACCACAGGGTTATCCTTGAGCTTATTTTGCTCTTCAGCAAGCCTCTGTTTATCATGTCCCTTTTGAGTGAGATAGGCCTCTGATGTAGGCATACATCACAGGTTATTCAAAGAGTTAAGTTTGCCCCTTAGTTTATTTTTTTGATCACAATGTAGTTTTTTATGTTAGGCAAGTCTCCCGTGTAGGTAGACACCACAGGATCTTTCTCGAGCTCAGATTGCTGTATAGCCAGACTCTGCTTATGATGTTATCTTTGCAACAGGCAAACATTATCTTTATGCAGTTAATGACCTTTTCTATCCTGGCTATATACGTTTTTATGTTGAACACATTGTCACATTAAACCGGAGATATTGGGTTGTTCCAACTTAGAGACCGTCGTCATGGAGTATTTATAAACTCAGCAAGTTAGATTTACTTTCTGTGGAAATTGTATTTTTAGGTTTCAATATAGGTAATATATTTTGGTAAATTATCACCATTCTTTAGAAGGCATGGTTCGTATGTGTTGTCAATAAGCCTTATTCTTGGCGCTATGTTTCATTTAGGAATCTTCCAGTCAACCTTCATCTTGTTTTTATCTTTATATATTGATCATCTTTACAGTGGGCCTTGCTCATTCTGATGGGAACTATGTTCTTCTATTTAAAGAAGCCTTTGGCTATGTAAACATGCCATTTTCAAAAACAGGATATCTGATGCACATCTCTTTTGCCTAATCTAAAAGATAGGCAGGATTTTTGCATTAGTGCTGTAAATCGCTCAGCCCTTATGGACCCAGGCGGACAGCTTCCGTTTAAAGGGTAACTAATGCTCAGATAATGCATAGTTCACTTACATCTTTTCATCAATGTGGACACTACTCTCGCAGCACTGAGTCTAAACTGCATGTATTTTCAGTAACACACAGTGGCTTGATTGTAGTTAACATTTAGGGTGACTGGTTGACACCCTCAGCATGCAACTAGATCTTAGTCACCTTTAATCCTTTACCTTTTTCACTGCTGGCACGGTGGGGATAGTCTCAGATTTGACACTCTTCTCTACCTTCAGAGGTGATGGGCCCACATCATTACTATTCAAATACGGAGCAACTTGTGAATATGTTGGTCCTCCTTTGTATTTCTACTCCAGGAGGGACGGCAAACATGTGTATTTTGTTTTATATTCACAGATATCGCATTTTATCTGCTGTGGCTTTATCTGAAGAAGGCACTGCCGTGCCAAAACGCCCGTAGTATACTATCCTGGGTTGCAGCCACTCAGTGACACAGACACCAATTTAACATCGATTTAATAGCCTGAATCCATGGCTTCTTTTGCAATGAATGTCTAAATCATCAAAATGGCAATACATTTTTTAATATGAATATGAAAGAGATATAGGTATTTGTTCTATGTGCTTTTTTGCCTTTGATGTATATATTATGATTGTTGAGTATGAATGATGACATGGATGTGGTGTTTGTGGATAGTTTTAGATTTGTTTTGTACATGTATGTATTGTTAAGTCTTTATTAAAAATCATTTTTGTATTTTTGCAATATACACATTTTGTTTTTGTCTCTCCTTATGTCGGAGAACTATTATAGTCAGTATTGTATTAAGCTTGAGTTGCCCTAGGAATTTACATTGTGTATTATTTCCCTGCCTAAAGGAACTCCTCTTTAGTAGCAGCGGGCCCTTTCTTATTTTCGCTCGTCTACTACAAGTTCACCACCCCTCATCACCCACAAGCAAATGGTCTTGTTGAGAGATTCAACAAAACCCTGAAGGGCATGAGAAATTGGTTGTCAGAGAAACTCAGGAGGAGATGGGATGCTCTCCTCCCATGTTTACTGTATGCCTACCGGGAAGTGCCACAGAAAGGGGTTGGTTTCAGTCTCTTTGAAGTGTTGTTTGGACACCCCGTGAGGGGGGCCATTGAGCCTACTGAGTCTTTAGAGAAGCCTCTTAAAGAAGCAAAGAACAATGTGCTTGACTATGTGCTATGCCTGAGATCTAGAATGGCAGAGTATGTGTACAAGGCAAACAGGAAACTGGAGGCCAGCCAGAAGCTCATGAAGCACTGGTATGATCAGAAGGCTACTATGCCTGAGTATGCTCCAGGACATTTGGTGTGGGTTTTGGATCCTGTGGCTCTCCGAGCCCTCCATGACAAGTGGAACGGGCCCTATCCAATCTTAGAAAAGAAGGGTGAGGATACCTATTCGGTTGACCTTGGCACCCCCAGGAACCATCATAGGGTCCTGCATGTGAATAGACTGAAACCCCCCCATTACAAGGCAGACATGACCATGTAACTGGTCAATGATGAGGGAGTGGTGGAGGAAACTGAGCCTGTGCCCGACCTCCTCTCCACTAATGTGCAAGATGGGTCAATGGAGGGAGTAGTGCTCTCTCCCAAGTAGACAGACCATCAGCACAGACTGTAAGCAAGTGCTGGAGCAGTTTTCTGGCCTATTCTCTTTGACCCCAGACATCACTGAGTGGTGTGTGCACCACAATGACACGGATGCCAGCCTGACAAAAATAAACTGTATAGGTTGTCTGACCATGTCAGAGCCACCATTAAAGCAGAGGTTTCTAAGATGCTGAAATTGAGGGTGATTGAATGGTCTGAGTCTCCATGGGCCAGTCCAGTGGTACTGGTACCTAAACCTAATCCACAGGGGAGTTAAGGTTCTGTGTGGACTACAGAGGATTGAATGCAGTCAATAGACTGACGCTCACCGTATACCATGAGCTGATGAGCTCATTGACAGGTTAAGGGCTGCCAAGTACCTGAGTACTTTTGATTTTACTTCAGGTTACTGGCAGATTGCCATTACTGATGGAGCAAAGGAGAGGTCAGCATTCTCCACACCAGAGGGACATTATCAGTTCAAGGTAATGTCCTTTGGCTTAAAGAATGCACCTACCACCTTCCAAAGGTTGGTGAACAGGGTCTTGTCTGGGCTGGAACAGTTCAGTGCAGCTTACCTTGATGATATAGCTGTATACAGTTCTACCTGGGGAATCACTTAAGCCACCTAAGGGAAGTGTGTCAGGCCATACAGCAGGCAGGCCTGACTATTTAGGCAAGTAAGTCCCAAATAGGGGAGGGTTATGTGGTGTACCTGGGCCACCTGGTAGGTGGAGGCCATGTACAGCCTCTCCAGGCTAAAATCCAAACTATTTTGGATTGTACAGCTCCTGTTACCCAGACTCAGGTCAGGGCATTCCTTGGACTGACAGGGTATTACAGAAGGTTTGTTCAAAATTATGGGACCATTGTGGGGTCCGTGACAGAACTTCTAAGAGGCCCAAAAAGGTGTATTGGGCCCCTGAGTGTCAGAAGGCTTTTGACACTCTAAAAGCTGCTATGTGTTCAGCACCAGTGTAGCTGGCCCCGGACTACCCAAAGGAATTGTGGTTCAGACAGATGCTTCAGAACAAGGGATTAGGGCAGTGTTGTCACAGCTAAATGAGCCGGGCCTTGATCAGCCAGTTGCCTTTATTAGCAGGCAACGTCTTCCCAGAGGGCAGAGGTGGCACTGAGAGAGAGGCTTTTGCTGTGGTTTGGTCCCTGAAAAAGTTGAGACAAAAATTAGTTTCGGACTCACTTTCGTGATCAAACTGACTACAGGCCTCTCGGGTGGCTCATGCAGATGAGAGAGGAGAATCCCAAGCTGTTAAGGTGGTCCATATCCCTACAGGGAATGGACTTTACAGTGGAGCACAGACCTGGGGATGCCCATGCAAATGCAGATGGACTTTCCAGGTTTTTCCACTGAGCAGATGAGGACTACCAGGGTGTAGGTTAGTAACCCATCACCTTTTTTTTGGGGGGGTGGTTGTGCTGTGTTGCCAAGTTATCCTGTGCCCCTGGCACCCCCCAACTTTTTGCTGACTGGTATTGGTGGTAACTGACTGACTGCCCCTGGGCTCTGCCTGACCAGGCCCAGGGCCAGTGCTGAGCTGAAAGAGACACACTAGAATACAGTAAAAACACCTAAATACGCTAGTGAACACTATGGGTTGGGGTACCCCTGTGATCAGCATGACCTACGCATGACCTACCCTCTAAGGCCCTAATACATAATAGGCCAGGGGGATTTAAACTGCCTATCAGTCCCTAGTATATAATAGGGCATGGTAGTTTAGAGGCCAGCAGCCCTTTCTGAACTTGCATGTGTGCACTGCTGAAGCCTGAGGTCAGTTTAAAAGTGGCTCTGTGTTGCAGGACTAATTTTAAAAAGTAAATTGTGACCAAACTCGTGTGTTTGGGGCACTTAAAAAGGGATAACCTACAGTGTTTGGGCATATTGGGTACCCCCAGGGTCTGCCCTAGGTGTTCCAGGGGTGAGGGGTCAGGTATCTGTAAGGTGGACTCATCTAAAATGAGTTTTATATGCCCTGGGTAAAGTGAAATTGCACATTTCACTCCACACATTGTGATAAAGTGCTGCCCAAAATCGACTTTGGTGGTAGGAGCACTGTGGAGAGAGGATCTGCAATATGTCTGCATATTCAGACTCCCTAAAGTCTCCCCTAGGGATACCAGGGGTGGGGGTCCTGTAGATATCGCCAGAGTACTCATAAAATATGTTTTTATAAGCCCTGGTGCTGGAAAAATGGCCCAAGTCATTTTTCCCATTTCAAATCCCCTGCCACATAGGTTAACATGGCAGAAAGTTATTAACTAATAACCCTTGATTGATAGAAGGAGAAATGTACTATTCAAAGACTTCCTAGAATTGTATTAATAAATCCAAAATATGATATTGTTGAATTTCTCCTAAAATGTACATACAATAAGTTATAAGACTTTCTTGTTTGAAAGTCCAAATTCAGCCTTCCAGTGGTCTGTCTTGATTGGTCAGAGTTAAGGGGATTAGTCAGTTTTCTTTGAAGAGGTGATAAAGAGCCCCTGGGGTTGAACAGCTCTGCTGGGAGGGCAGGGTCCTATTTCACAGGAATGCCAGAGCAGAGGGAGGAGTCTTAAACCATGGACTTCAAGAGAAGGGGAGGACCCCAGTGTCATTTACGCCTTACTCTGTTCAACTCCAGCCAGATGCTAGGATTAAGGAAGGAATGAGCAGATGCAAGGGGGAGACACTATGGAGATTAGCCATACCAGGGGTGTGTTTAGCAAGCTCTTCTCTCCCTGCTGCAAATTCTTACATATTGAATTTTGGAAGAATAGTGGTTTCTGGGTTAACATTTTGAAACACTTTGCAGGAAGTGGTCAGATCTTTGGGTGGAACACCGCAGCCCATTGGACAGGAAGTGACCTCTTGCTTGACCCAGAGAAGTTGGAATAAAAATCTGAGAAGGGCAGAGCCCCTCAGAGCTGTTGCTTTTGAAACCAAAGAGAAACAGAGGGGCCCACGCTGAAAAAATTAATGTGCATTTCCAAAGGCCTGCACTCTGAAGATTGCACCTTTTGAACCATCTGAAACTACATCCCTGTGGATCAAACCTCCTTCAAAAGGACTGCCTGCAAGCTACAGGTTAACAGAGCTCACCTGGACCATCACCACAAAGAATTCCCAGCCATGAGTACTACCAGTGGATTTGTAAGTGTTCTGTCCAAGTGGATTGTAGGAATTGAAATCTCACACTTTCAAAGACCCTCTTGGAGATTCCAGAACCTTGGATTGTGTGTTGGATACTTTGGGACAAGCAAGAACTTCAGGAAGGAGTTCCAATAGGACCCAGCCTGCTGGAAGGAGCTGCACAAGACTGGTGAGAAATCCTCCAGTACAATTGCTAAATGTGAATGTGTCCCTGTCAGAGGCAACAAAATGACCAAAAGGGGCACTGTTCGTTTCTAAGCACTAGAAAGTGACTAATCTTTAAATATTCCTATCCCTGGTTCCCTACAGTGGATTTTGTCTCGTTTTGGTGTCATTTAAAAGATACAAATATTTCCCATTTTTAAAAATTGGTGTTCGATTTTTATTTTGTATTGTGTCTTAATTACTTACTGAATTGGTGCTTTTAAATGCTTTACATACTGTCTTTGAAGTTCAGTCTGCCAGCTCGCAGCCAACCTACCAAGGGTTGAGCATAGGAATAGTTTTCTAAGTCATATTCTGAGCCCTATACTGTATTAGTGGCCTTATTGCCAGTGGCAGATATACAGTTGTCTCACAAAAAAGTACTCCACGGTTTTGTGAACGAAGTTCACAGAACCCTACCGGTGATCCTGGTAGGTACAAATTGGGATGGTCCTACTTAAAGCTATGAACTAAGCTCTACTAGAGAGTGGGGCAGGAAACAAATCCTTTTGTTTATATTACCCTCACACACCCTTGTGGTGTCATGCTTCATCATCGGGTCACCTTGCTCCTAGAATTCAGGGTGAGACTGACCGTATTCCAGGGAGCACTTGATTAGATATGGCCAGGGAGAGTTATAGATAAAAACCCACCGACAGATCCCAGTTTCCCTTTATTTGTGAATCTGTCAAGGATATTAAAAAGCAAAAGTTAACACGGGTCAACAGGAGATTTATGGTCCTATGACCCTAGTGCCAACATACTTCATTCCTAAATTGGCCAAAGCAGTCCTGGACTTTCTTCAGAGCTAAGAATTGAATAATCCTCCCTGGGTAAAGCGGGAAGGGGAGTCCCTATCCTACTTTATTGTTAGGGTAGATAGCTGCTCCTAAGACGGTAGTAAAAGCTATTTTATCTTTGATTGATTCTTACTCCATCTGTAAGACAGAAAGAAAAGGAGATCATAGTGCAACATTGTTGTCAAGACACCTCATTGCTTCCCAAAAGTGATGTGTTCATGATTACACCCATGCTATCAGAACGATAGGGTGCAGAGAACAGATCACACTACATACCAGATCGGTATGTGTATCCAGTTTCATCTACTTTTACGACATACAGCTAGGTGGTAAATACAGTGTTGTGGCGACAGGAGTCGCATCCTGCCACTAACCACATATATGTGGTGTCAGTCTCAGTGTGATATCAAACCTGTGTCACTCACATCAGACAGCAACAAGCTGCTATCACTCTTAGTGTTTAAACGTGCACTCATATCACTCATACTACTATCCCTTACCCCTTCTTGGGAGAGTAAACGTATCTCAGGGGACTTTAAGGGTGGGGTAGCCCTTTAGTCAGACACTGTGTTTGTTCCAACATCAGGTAGTAATACGTCAGAGCCAACATGGAAAACAAAGGTAAAAGACATAAGCTGTATCGATGCGACAGGTTAGTGTCCAGGAAAAATACGAGTATTCCCGATTTTAACATACCTGTTAATGTGGAAAAATATGCTGAGGTCTACTTACGCCATCAAGGGTCCTGCCCCGCGATATCACCTATTAGGTTTGAGTCTCCGGGCTTGCGCTCCGAGTACCCAGAGGATTCCTGTTTAAATACCTCATATCTACGAGGGAAGATCGAGGACACGTGACACCCTTTCGGCATCCCGGAAATTACCAATTCTCAATGGCGGGCGCGTTGAATATGCGTATCCGCCGGGAAGATGGGAGTTGCAGTTCCAATAAGTAAGCTATCTCGTTTGTAAACAGACTAGTAATGCACAATCACCATTCGGTAGTAAAGAAAACGTATCTGTAAATACTACATAGACTCCCAGAAATGTAAGACGCACTGTATGTGCGCATAGGCTTGTGGTTAGTTTATACGAAAAACCACGTTGTCAATGAAAGTGTTTACATTCAAAAACCTGCTAACTTTATTAATCAAAGTCGCGCATAAATGTGAACATTAGGAATATGTATTCATAAAAGTCTACTGAAAGACAGACTTGATAGATGGACCCTGCAATTCTCTCATCTTCCTAATCAAGAGAATTTAGGTAAAATGATCATGTGCACATCATGCTTGGTTTATATAATGAAAGAGAAACAAGCTACTAAACAACAAAACCCACATCACCTTTGCCTAGTGTGTGGAAGAACTGTTTCCTCAAGCATTAGGGCTTATAGTGAGTATCTACTGCTCGTAATGGAGGGCGCTGTGTAGGTACAATAAAAAAGGGACAACATAATAGTGTGGTAGTGTTAGTGTACCAAGGGTAACAGGGAACAGTGTACGACTGCCACAATCATTAACCCCTTCGCTGCTGCGGACATTCCGCTGCAGCGCTGGGGGGGGCAGGGGGGCAGCGCGGCGGGCCTGTGCTCATGACGGAGCCGCTCCGTCATGAGCCACAGTTGAGCTGTGCTCATGACGGAACGGTTCCGTCATGACTCCG
Organism: Triturus cristatus; assembly: GCF_964204655.1. Classification (NCBI taxonomy): domain Eukaryota; kingdom Metazoa; phylum Chordata; class Amphibia; order Caudata; family Salamandridae; genus Triturus; species Triturus cristatus. The sequence continues at coordinate 1,100,461,035 of NC_140585.1, forward strand.
CCCATTTGCGTTGTCCCCTCGCACAGGCGGGGAAACAGCGCCGCGCAGGCGGAGCGGCCGCCAACAGGATTGTCATGACGGAACCGTTCCGTCATGAGCACACGCCAACCGTGGCTCATGACGGAACGGTTCCGTCATGAGCAGGGAAGGGGTTAAAAGCAGGCAATCATCACAGATAGCAGGGCATAATGTTTTTCACTCATCTGTTGTCAAGTTGATTCCAAGGTATGGAATCATTGAGCACGGTCTCGTGTGTCTTTAACCTATAGACCCAACGTTGTTCACACTCAAGTAGTCTCTTGGTTAAATCACCGGGGCCCTTTACTTTCTCCATGATTGTCCATTTTATATCTGTATCGCTATGTCCTTTCTCCAGATAATGGGCATTGAGTTTCGTTGCTGTAATAGCCCGCCTGATGGTACTGCGATGCTCACTTATTCTCACTTTTATCTTCCTGCTGGTCATACCGACATAAATCATCTGACAGGGGCATATGATCAGGTATACAACGTTGTCAGTGTTACACTTGGTTTGTGTCTGTTGTTTCCATGGGTATGCCAGGCCTAGGTTGATTTGTTTGGTATGCTCAGTCAGGGGACATATTACACACGATCCGCAAGGATAATGACCCACAACAGGAGGGTGATTCCAGAGTGTGAGTTGATTTGTCACTTTTTGTTTATATGTGTTAGTATGTATCAATGTAGCTCTCAGGCTTTTGTTCCGTGCTTGTTAGACGTTAGAATGAGCCACTTCTTCTTGATGATTTTTTTAACCTGGTTTGAGGAGGAACTGTACGTAGTGACACAGATTAATAAACTTCATTATTCTGATGGGTCTCTAACAAGGCCCCCCTAGGGGTGTTACGTGACCTTTTCTTTGCCCTCCCAATAATTTTCTTAGGATAGGCTCTCTGTTTTAATTCTGTTAGCATTTCTGCTTCTTTTCTGTAATCAGAGAGGTCAGCACAATATCTGCGGATCCTCAGAAATTGCCCCACCGGTAAGTTCTCCTTAAGAGAACGTGGATGCACACTGTCGAAACGCAGTAAACTATTTCTGTCTGTGGGTTTGGTGTATAATGAGCTAACCAATGTGCCACCCCTTGCGATAAGTTTTATGTCCAGAAAAGATCCTCAGAAACTGCCCTACCGGTAAGCTCTCCTTAAGAGAACGTGGATGCGCAGTGTTGAAACGCAGTAAACTATTTCTGTCTTTGGGTTTGGTGTATAATAAGCTAACCAATGTGCCACCCGTTGCAATAAGATTTATGTCCAAAAAAGAGACCTTCTCACTGTTGGTGGTCATAGCGAATCGTGAGTGGGGATTGAGTTGGTTAATCCACTCTGAGAACTTCGTCAGGCTAGTTGTATCACCCTTCCAGATAACCAGGATGTCATCTATATATCTCTACCACTTACAGATGTGACCTGAGATTTGCTGTTCTTCGAACTGGCCATGTACAGACATGCTATGCTAGGCGCAAATGTGCTGCCCATGGAAGTCCCATGGATTTGTAGATACATATGGTCTTCAAACTTGAAGTTCTCAGTAAGGGCCAGTCGTGTTAAGAGTGATGATCAGGTTGACTGGTGCATCCCATTGCCAATCTCCTTGTGTTTAAAGTTCCTCAACAACGCGGAGGCTTTCTTCGTGTGGAATGCTGTTGTAGAGCGCTTCAACATCCAAACAAATCATGGTGTTTTCCTCTGGGTTGTATTGGAGATATGCGAGAAGATTGAGCAGATGTTTGGTAGCTTGTACGTATGATTTTATGCACGTAACCAGTGGTCTCATGAACCAGTCTGTGTATTTAGATAAGGGTTCCAAAAGAGACCCTATGCCTGAAACAATCGGTCTGCCAGGGGATGGAATTCTGCCTTTATGTATCTTCGGTATGGTATAAAAGAGAGGCACCCTGGGATCATCTGAGATGAAGACATCACGTTCCTTTTTAGTGATCCAATTGTTCTCTAGCGCGTTGGTAGTGAGAGTTTCAATAGTATTCTTGATGCGTGAAGTAGGGTCCTTGTTGATTTTCTTGTAATACTTCTCCCTGGCCAGGAGACTCGTGCATGCTGTCCTGTAAGCATTAGTGTCTTGGATGACCGCTGAGAGCGAGAGGTCTTGAGAACCTTAAGCATTAGAGAGGACATAGTTATCAATCCGGCCGACAAGGGTGGGGCAACTGTCAACCAAGGGACTAATGCTTACAGGACAGCATGCACATGTCTCCTGGCCGTGGAGAAGTATTACAAGAAAATCAACAAGGACCCTACTTCACGCATCAAGAAGACTATTGAAACCCTCACTACTGACATGCTAGAGAACAATTGGATCACTAAAAAGTAACGTGATTTCCTCATCTCCGATGAACCCAGGGTGCCTCTCTTCTATACCATACCGCAGAAACATCAAGGCAGAATTCCACACCCTGGCAGACCGATTGTTTCAGGCATAGGATCTCTTTTGGAACCCTTGTCTAAATACACACACTGGTTCCTGAGACCACTGGTTACGCGTATAAAATCATACGTACAAGATACCAAACATCTGCTCAATCTTCTCGTAAATCTCCAATACGACCCAGAGGAAAACACCATGATTTGTTTGGACGTTGAAGCGCTCTACACCAGCATTCCACAGGAAGAAAGCCTCCGCATTGTTGAGGAACTGTTAACACAAGGAGATTGGCTATGGGATGCTCCAGTCAGCCTGATCATCACTCTAACACGACTGGCCCTTACTGAGAACTTAAAGTTTGAAGACCAGATGTATCAACAAGTCCATGGGACTTCCATGGGCAGCACATTTGCGCCTAGCATAGCGTTACTGTACATGGGCCAGTTCGAAGAACAGCACATCTGGCCCACAAACCCTTACTCAGGTCACATTTGTAAGTGGTACAGATATATAGATGACATCCTGGTTATCTGGAAGGGTGATACAACTAGCCTGACGAAGTTCTCAGAGTGGATTAACCAACTCAATCCCCACTCATGATTCGCTATGACCACCAACAGTGAGAAGGTTTCTTTTTTTGGACATAAATCTTATCGCAAGGGGTGGCACATTGGTTAGCTCATTATACACCAAACCCACAGACAGAAATGGTTTACTGCGTTTCAACAGTGTGCATCCAAGTTCTCTTAAGGAGAACCTACCGGTGGGGCAGTTTCTGAGGATCTGCAGAAATTGCGCTGACCTCTCTGATTACAGAAAAGAAGCAGAAATACTAACAACAAAATTACAACAAAGAGCCTATCCTAAGAAAATTATTGGGAGGGCAAAGAAAAGGTCACGTAAAACCCCTAGGGAGGCCTTGTTAGAGACCCATCAGAAGAATTAGGTTAATTAATCTGTGTCACTATGTACAGTTCATCAAAAATCAATAGGAGAGTGGATCACTGGTCCTGGGAGAACCAGGGTATTGCACGGTCAGTACTAAGTACTGTTTTAAGAAACCCTCATTCACGTTTGGTAAAGGATCGATTTTAGCGGTATATCTTGATTCTCCGCTAGATTGTCATTAACGTGATCGCATAATCATTGGGTTAATCCAATGCTTCCTCCACCCGGAGGCTTTTACCACTGGTGGTCTCAGTAGTGATCGTGAATAGAAAAAGGGTGAAGTGACTTGTGGTGAAAAGGGTGTTAATTTAAAAATCTCGTAAAGCCAGTAGATATATTTATTGGTACTGGATTCGGGATAGTTTGTAAAAATATTGTAAATGTGCACACGTCAGACTTATTATGGTCTAGTGCACTTTTAAAATTAGTGTCCAAATAAAGGTCGACATGTTTCAGCCCTCATCAGCCCCGAGGGGTCAAGCGGGCTTTCTTCAGGACCTAGTGCAGAGTTGAGTGGCCTAATATTCAAGGTACCCTTGTGGAAGTGCGGGAAGATAGTTATTCCTCTCTTGTTCGCACATTCAGCTTAAAACTGTTGTTTCAGTGTTTGTGGGGGGAGGGGGGAAAAAAGGATAAAACAACACAAAGATCATTATAAATCAGTTGAACTGGTTGTGTATATGCAATTACAAAATGACAATACTTTTCAAGAGTGGATCTCACTGTTGTTTGAGAAACACTCGGTATGGCAAAATTCGTCCCTCCTTTATGTAAGAAAAAGACCATTCTACAATCCATTTTGTCATATTCACACTCACGTTAAGAACAGGTCTACATACACCTCCTCATTGCCATAAATACTAGACACGTGATAGCACGCCTTAGTGAACGGTTCATAAGGGGATAATGTTTTGTATTCCAAATCGTGTACAGCTCCCGGTGACCATCGGAAGCATGCAGCGCCAAACTTGGTGCCGTGTCGAACTCGGCAACCCGCTTTTTGTGGCGTGTATGGTTTTTGTAGGGGAAGAGCCGTGTACAGGGCTCACATAATCGTAGGTTTTGGAGACTATTAGTATAAATACATTATTTCACAGTCATTCATGTACAAGTACCAAAATCCATGAATTACCTCATATGGCGTATCTACGCTGATGAATAGTTAAAGGGCGGGGTAATCATGAATAAATACAGCAGGTTTTTTGCGTGATAAGTGATGTTATTTCTACAACGTAACCGGTGATTACACGCGGCTTGCTTTTAAAGAGGAACACTAGGTTTGTTTATCAAGCGAGTAGAAATGAGTCTCCACATATAGAAAGTGATGCGCGCTTAATATATTCTAGTGATGTTAGTTGGTAACTGGCTAAAGTGATGATCTTCATCTAATGTTAGCGTGAATGTCTATCTGTGGAGAAAGGGAAGTTTCCGTGCTAAATAGTATGGGAAGTTTTGCGCGCTAAGAAATACCCGTAAGAGTCAAAAGGCATTACCTGGTCTCCTTATTTGCAGGTCACCATGAGTACTCTAGGGGGGTCTCTTCACGCTCTAGCAGTGATCAAAGAGAGAAAGAGTAGGGCTCAAAAAAATTATTGTGATCTGAGAAATACGTTACGGTTTGCCGGCGGTCCGTTCCTCCTTCTGTTACCTATTCGGCGTTGGTCAAGGACCGGTGCTGACTCTACCTCCTAGGACCCGGTGAAGACACGGGTTGCTATGTGGCTGGTTCTTTTAAGAGCATGGAGGTCATAGACATAGAGGAGAGCCTCCCAATGTGTAGCGTTGTCTTGAAAGATTCTTCCGATGTCTTGGTTTGGAGATTGTAAAGAAGAAGTGTGTTATGGGTAAATGGCTGTTTGTTTGCCATGTGTTCAAAAAGCAGAGTGTGCTCTTAGTTGTTGTCAAAGTTATTGTTCCAATGTTGGTTATTTAAGGCCGAGAGAAATATGCTGTCCTAATCATGTTTCTCAGTTCGTAATAATCTTAATTTCCTCTCGGTGTGTGTTGCTGCAACCTCATATGGTCTTAACGGTTTTAAATTTCGTTGTTGCATTCTTCTGAATAGTATTGGTATTCCAGGACTGGAATAGGTGTATTTCGAGGTTATATTTCGGGCATGTTGCTTTGTAATTGTGTACCTAGGTGATTCATTGTTCTGTTTGTTAATGGAGTCCTTCCAGTATATGGGTCGTTTGTAGGAGAGATTAGTCCTAATTGTCAGAGTGGAAGTAGCGTTCATGGTGCTCGTAGTACTTGGTGCGGAGAGAGTAGTTGTCAGTCTCATGTGTTCTTAAAACTGAGCCACGGGATATTATCATTCAGACCTCGCATATGTGTTTGGAGACGATATACCCATCTTTGTTCCTTTTCAAATAGTACTTTTTCGGCATTGAAGTTTTTAGAAAGTAAAGTCTCTAAAATGACCCATTGGAGATCGTCAACAGTATGTCCTTTCTCAAGAAAAATGACAACTCATTTTTGTGGTCACTTTTTTGCACTTGATGTTGCTTCTGTGTTCACATAGTCTCAGTTTGGCTTTTCGACTCGTCATGCCAATGTATCGTAAATTGCAGGGGCATGTGATCATGTAGATTACATGAGTGGTGTTGCAGTTGGTGTGTGATCTGATTGTCCATTTTAGATCAGGCAGTAGTTGTAATGTCTTAGTTGCTGTTGTTAGGTGACAAACTGAACAGGTGCCACATGGGAAGTGTCCTGTTATAGGTGAGTTGTTCCATGGTCCTCGTGGGACTTTGTCAATGGGTTTCTCTGGAGGTCTCGTATGAACGAGTAGGTCTTTCAGGTTCCTGGTCCTTCTATTTGAGAACCTTGGTTTTGGCCATTTCAGGGATCCGGAGGTGAGGATCTTCCAATTTTTGTTTATGATTTTCTTGATGTCATTGGACCTCGTGCTGTAGGTACTCACACAGGTAACTAGGTTTGGTATTGGTTCTTTTGTGGAAGTTTCAAGAAGGGCTTCTCTTTGTTGGTTCCTAGCCCTCTTTTGGCATTTTCTGATGATCATGGTAGGGTAGTCTCTTGTGCGGAGTTTTTCACTGAGTTCCTTTGCCTGACTTCTGTAGTCTTGAATGTCACTACAGTTACGTCTTAACCTCAGAAATTGCCCATAGGGAAGATTTTCCCTCAGTGGGCGAGGGTGGAAGCTCTTATATGACAAGAGACTGTTCTTAGCGGTGGATTTAAAGAACGTCTTCGTGTGTATTTCGTCATCTTTAATGAAAATTGTGACATCCAAAAAATCCAGGCTGTTCGGGCTTGCTGTGTAAGTGAATTTTAACCACTCGTCCCTCGTGTTCAACCATTGGTGAAATTCGGTCAAGGTTTCTCTATCCCCTTCCCATATTAGGAGGACATCGTCGATGTAGCGTTTCCAAAAGGCGATTTTGCTTCGAAAAGGGTTAGAGATGTTAAATACATGGCTAGTCTCGAAATCACTGACATAGAGTCCTGCCACGCAAGGCGCGAAGGTACTACCCATAGATGTACCGTGGCACTGCTTATACATCGTTTTGTTATATTCAAAGTGATTCTCAGTCAATGCTAGTCTGCAACATTCAAGGACAAAGTGTCTCGGTGTTTTATGCTCCCACTGTTGATTGAATAATAATGTCTCTAAGGTTTCTAGAGTTTTTTGTTGGGGCAAGCTTGTATATAGGCTTTCAACATCAAGACCTACTAGTAGCATCCTCTCTTCTGAAAATTGTAGGTTCTTGAGGAGGTTCAGGAGATCTTTAGTGTCCTTCAGGTAGGTGTCGGTCTGTTGTACTAGTGGTCTCAGATAATAGTCAGCAAATTGTGACAGTGGTTCTAGGATGGATCCTATTCCTGAAACGATGGGCCGTCCTGGTGGTGGTCGCTTTTCCTTATGGATTTTGGGCAGGGAATAGAAGTACGGCATCCTAGGTGACTTTGTCAACAGGAAGTCAGCTTCTGATTTCGAGATCCAATTGTTGGTTTCTGCTTCGTCGACCATTGATGCAATGATATTTTGTAAGCGTGGGGTTGGGTCTGTAGTGATCACTTGATAGAATTTGGTGTCACTAAGTAGATCGGTGCACTGTTTGTTATACCCTTCTCTACTTAAAAGTACGATTCCCCCACCTTTATCAGCTGGTTTGATTGTTAGTTCCTCGTTTTGACGTAAAGTCTCCAATGCTTTTTGTTCAGAGTTTGAAAAGTTGATGAAGGGTTTTTTAGTTGAATCTTTTAGGTTTTCCACTTCCTTCATTATTGCCTGTTCAAAGGCTAGTATTTCTACTGGGACCTGATGGTTCAGAGGACAGAAGTTCGACTTGCGACGAAGTGTGGTGTCGCAGTTTCTTGATGGCTCTTCTTGATTGTTAAAGAATGCTTTTAACTTAATCGTTCTGCAGAAGTCGGCAACAACGTCAGGTACACACAAGAAGTATGACGAGCACAAAACCAGGGACTAGCACAACAACCTTATCTTCTACCTAACCGACATCCTACTCACAGACGAACAAGAGAATGCTCTAAATAAAGGTCTCAGCTATGTTCCCACACCCCCACTTGATCTACTCAAATTTCAATGCGAAATGGCCGACTTTTGCAGAACGATTAAGTTAAAAGCATTCTTTAACAATCAAGAAGAGCCATCAAGAAACTGCGACACCACAATTCGTCGCAAGTCGAACTTCTGTCCTCTGAACCATCAGGTCCCAGTAGAAATACTAGCCTTTGAACAGGCAATAATGAAGGAAGTGGAAAACCTAAAAGATTCAACTAAAAAACCCTTCATCAACTTTTCAAACTCTGAACAAAAAGCATTGGAGACTTTACGTCAAAACGAGGAACTAACAATCAAACCAGCTGATAAAGGTGGGGGAATCGTACTTTTAAGTAGAGAAGGGTATAACAAAAAGTGCACCGATCTACTTAGTGACACCAAATTCTATCAAGTGATCACTACAGACCCAACCCCACGCTTACAAAATATCATTGCATCAATGGTCGACGAAGCAGAAACCAACAATTGGATCTCGAAATCAGAAGCTGACTTCCTGTTGACAAAGTCACCTAGGATGCCGTACTTCTATTCCCTGCCCAAAATCCATAAGGAAAAGCAACCACCACCAGGACGGCCCATCGTTTCAGGAATAGGATCCATCCTAGAACCACTGTCACAATTTGCTGACTATTATCTGAGACCACTAGTACAACAGACCGACACCTACCTGAAGGACACTAAAGATCTCCTGAACCTCCTCAAGAACCTACAATTTTCAGAAGAGAGGATGCTACTAGTAGGTCTTGATGTTGAAAGCCTATATACGAGCTTGCCCCAACAAAAAACTCTAGAAACCTTAGAGACATTATTATTCAATCAACAGTGGTAGCATAAAACACCGAGACACTTTGTCCTTGAATGCTGCAGACTAGCATTGACTGAGAATCACTTTGAATATAACAAAACGATGCATAAGCAGTGCCACGGTACATCTATGGGTAGTACCTTTGCGCCTAGCGTGGCAGGACTCTATGTAAGTGATTTCGAGACTAGCCATGTATTTAACATCTCTAACCCTTTTCGAAGCAAAATCGCCTTTTGGAAACGCTACATCGACGATGTCCTCCTAATATGGGAAGGGGATAGAGAAACCTTGACCGAATTTCACCAATGGTTGAACACGAGGGACGAGTGGTTAAAATTCACTTACACAGCAAGCCCGAACAGCCTGGATTTTTTGGATGTCACAATTTTCATTAAAGATGACGAAATACACACGAAGACGTTCTTTAAATCCACCGCTAAGAACAGTCTCTTGTCATATAAGAGCTTCCACCCTCGCCCACTGAGGGAAAATCTTCCCTATGGGCAATTTCTGAGATTAAGACGTAACTGTAGTGACATTCAAGACTACAGAAGTCAGGCAAAGGAACTCAGTGAAAAACTCCGCACAAGAGACTACCCTACCATGACCATCAGAAAATGCCAAAAGAGGGCTAGGAACCAACAAAGAGAAGCCCTTCTTGAAACTTCCACAAAAGAACCAATACCAAACCTAGTTACCTGTGTGAGTACCTACAGCACGATGTCCAATGACATCAAGAAAATCATGAACAAAAATTGGAAGATCCTCACCTCCGGATCCCTGAAATGGCCAAAACCAAGGTTCTCAAATAGAAGGACCAGGAACCTGAAAGACCTACTCGTTCATACGAGACCTCCAGAGAAACCCATTGACAAAGTCCCACGAGGACCATGGAACAACTCACCTATAACAGGACACTTCCCATGTGGCACCTGTTCAGTTTGTCACCTAACAACAGCAACTAAGACATTACAACTACTGCCTGATCTAAAATGGACAATCAGATCACACACCAACTGCAACACCACTCATGTAATCTACATGATCACATGCCCCTGCAATTTACGATACATTGGCATGACGAGTCGAAAAGCCAAACTGAGACTATGTGAACACAGAAGCAACATCAAGTGCAAAAAAGTGACCACAAAAATGAGTTGTCATTTTTCTTGAGAAAGGACATACTGTTGACGATCTCCAATGGGTCATTTTAGAGACTTTACTTTCTAAAAACTCCAATGCCGAAAAAGTACTATTTGAAAAGGAACAAAGATGGGTATATCGTCTCCAAACACATATGCGAGGTCTGAATGATAATATCCCGTGGCTCAGTTTTAAGAACACATGAGACTGACAACTACTCTCTCCGCACCAAGTACTACGAGCACCATGAACGCTACTTCCACTCTGACAATTAGGACTAATCTCTCCTAATAACGACCCATATACAGGAAGGACTCCATTAACAAACAGAACAATGAATCACCTAGGTACACAATTACAAAGCAACATGCCCGAAATATAACCTCGAAATACACCTATTCCAGTCCTGGAATACCAATACTATTCAGAAGAATGCAACAACGAAATTTAAAACCGTTAAGACCATATGAGGTTGCAGCAACACACACCGAGAGGAAATTAAGATTATTACGAACTGAGAAACATGATTACGACAGCATATTTCTCTCGGCCTTAAATAACCAACATTGGAACAATAACTTTATTGACAACAACTAAGAGCACACTCTGCTTTTTGAACACATGGCAAACAAACAGCCATTTACCCATAACACACTTCTTCTTTACCATCTCCAAACCAAGACATCGGAAGAATCTTTCAAGACAACCCTACACATTGGGAGGCTCTCCTCTATGTCTATGACCTCCATGCTCTTAAAAGAACCAGCCACATAGCAACCCGTGTCTTCACCGGGTCCTAGGAGGTAGAGTCAGCACAGGTCCTTGACCAATGCCGAATAGGTAACAGAAGGAGGAACGGACCGCCGGAAAACCGTAACGTATTTCTCAGATAACAATAATTTTTTTGAGCCCTACTCTTTCTCTCTTTGATCACTGCTAGAGCGTGAAGAGACCCCCCTAGAGTACTCATGGTGACCTGCAAATAAGGAGACCAGGTAATGCCTTTGACTCTTACGGGTATTTCTTAGCGCGCAAAACTTCCCATACTATTTAGCACGGAAGAACAAGTTACTTACCTTCGGTAACGATGCATCTGTAAGAAACATTAGTTAGTTAGATTTCTCACCTTAGAATATCCCCAGGCGTCAGACTGGATCCGGAAGATTTTTCGTCAGCAATACCCCTTGCGCGTCGCTAGGCGTCGTCTGCGGCTCCGCGTCCGTCGTCGGCGTCGTGCGCCGGAATGACGTCGGAGTACTTAGACGCCGCCCTCGCGCGCTGACGTCAGTTCTTGTACATAGCTTTCCGCGCCAGGAACGCAGAGCCATGCAAAGACCGACACTGGTGCCAAAAATAAATTCTAGGGGCCTGAAAAGGATAACCTTAACCCTAGATGTCAGTTCGCAGAACGGGGAGGATGGGTGGGTCGGTGAGGAATCTAACTAACTAATGTTTCTTACAGATACATCGTTACCGAAGGTAAGTAACTTGTTCATCTGAAAGAAACACGTTAGTTAGATTCCTCACCTTAGAATAGATACCCAAGCAATACCATCCCCGGTGGTGGGTCTGCGAACCAAGATCACACCAGAAAGTCCTGGAGGACAGAACGGTTAAAGAAGCCATCCCTCCGGACTTGGCTGTCAAGGCAGTAATGCCTGGCAAACGTGTGTAGCGAAGCCCACGTCGCCGCCTGACAGATGTCCTGCAAAGGGACACCCCGTCCCAAAGCAGTAGTAGCCGCTGTGGCCCGAGTAGAATGGGCGCGCAGCCCAACAGGAGGGTCCTTTTTTGCCAAGGAATAACAAATTTTGATGCACAAAACGACCCACCGAGAGATGGTCCGTTTGTGCACCGCTTTTCCCTTCTTAGCACGTATCCAACGAAAAGTTGGTCGTCCACCCGGAACTGCTTTGTGCGGTCCAGATAAAAGGAGAGCGCGCGTTTTGGGTGCAGACGGTGGAGCCTCTCTTCCTCTTTGGAAGGATGCAGAGGCGGAAAGAAGGTGGGCAAGGTGACCGACTGCCCAAGATGAAATGGAGTCACCACTTTCGGAAGAAAGGAGGGACGAGGCCTAAGGACAACCTTGTCCGGATGAACAGAGAGAAAAGGAGGCTTTGATGATAAAGCCTGGAGCTCACTCACCCGTCTAGCCGAGGTGATGGCTACCAGAAAACCAGTCTTAAGCGTCAGCAGACGAAGAGGACAATTATGAAGAGGCTCAAAGGGAGCACACATTAGAAATGTGAGAACAAGATTCAAGTCCCACTGAGGCATTACAAAAGGGACAGGAGGGAATGTGTGAGTAATGCCTTTTAGAAATTGTGTAACTACAGGGGACTTGAAAAGAGAAGGCTGATCAGGAAGCCGCAAGAAGGCAGAGATGGCAGCAAGATAACCTTTCAAGGTGCCCAGGGCAGAGCCCTGCCGGGCCAAAGAAAGAAGGAAGAAGAGAACCTCAGAAAGAGGGTCGGAAAGGGGATCCACAGCCTTTGCTGTGCGCCATGCCACAAATTTGTTCCACCGGCAGGCGTATACCGTCTTTGTGGAGGGACGCCTGGCTGCCAGAATGATATCACAGACTTCAGGAGGCAAGTCAAATGGCATCAACTGCCGCCGCTCAATCTCCACGCATGGAGGTGGAGGCTGGACAGGTTCGGGTGGAGGCCCGTCCCCTGCTGCTGCGACAGAAGATCCTCCCGAAGGGGCAGACGTATCGGAGGATCGGTCAACATACTGAGTAGCTCGGGATACCAGTACCTTCGTGCCCAATCCGGAGCCACCAAGATGACTTGGGCCCGGTCGTGCCTGATCTTCTTCAGCACTCTGGGCAGAAGTGGTATAGGCGGAAAGGCGTACAACAGACCGCAACTCCACTCGTGACGAAAAGCGTCGCCGAGCGAGTGCCGCCTTGGAAATTCCAACGCGCAGAACTGCTGACATTGCGCGTTCTCTTCGGTGGCGAATAGATCTAACCAAGGCTCTCCCTACTGCTGAAAGAGACCTTGCGCCACTTCGGAGTTCAGACGCCATTCGTGATCCATCATGCACCGGCGGCTGAGTTCGTCTGCTCTGGCGTTCAGAGAGCCCGCCAGATGTTGAACCACTAGGGTGACGCCCTGGTGTTCCAGCCACATCCAGAGGCGCAGAGCCTCCTGACAAAGGGTCCACGACCCCACCCCGCCCTGTTTGTTGCAATACCACATGGCGGTGGTGTTGTCCGTGAACACCTGCACGACACTTCCCCTGACAGAGGGAAGGAAGGCTTTCAGTGCAAGTCGGATCGCTCTCAACTCCAACAGGTTGATGTGGAGACGAGACTCCGCCGGAGACCAGAGGCCTCTGATCTCCGCCTCTCCCATATGGCCACCCCATCCCAGGAGGGACGCATCCGTCACTACGACATGCTCCGGTTGGGGAAGGGAGAGGCTCTTGCCCGTGACCCAATCGCGGTCCGTGAGCCACCACTGCAACTGCTGTGCAGTGCCCTCCGAGATCAAGACATGGTCGGACAGGTTGCCGTGATGCTGGGCCCACTGAAACTTCAGGTCCCACTGCAGAGCCCGCATGCGCCGCCTGGCGTGATGCACTAGTAGGATGCAGGAGGCCATCAGCCCCAGAAGCCGCAACACTAGCCTGACCGAAACCCAGGATAGAGGCCGAAAGATGGGAATCAGGGCCTGAATATCCCGGACCCGCTGTTCCGGCGGATAGACCCGGAACTGCGCCGAATCGAGAACCGCTCCGATGAAGAGGAGCTTCTGAGAGGGACTCAGGTGTGACTTCGGCACGTTGATGGAAAATCCCAGCAAATGCAGGAGATCCGCCGTAGTCTGGAGGTGGGAGACGACTGTCCAGGGCGAGCCCGCCTTCAACAACCAGTCGTCGAGATAGGGGAAGACTGGAACCCCTGATCTGCGCAGATGAGCTGCGACCACCGCCATCACTTTCGTGAACACCCGAGGGGCACTGGTGAGGCCGAAGGGGAGCACGGTAAACTGAAAGTGCTCTTGGCCCACCGTGAACCGCAGGTAACGCCGGTGGGCCGGCAGGACGGGGATGTGGAAATATGCGTCCTGCAAGTCCAACGCTACCATCCAGTCTCCAGGGTCTAGGGCAGCTAGAACCTGAGCCAAAGTTAACATCTTGAACCTTTCCTTCCGGAGGAAGGCATTGACGTTCCAGAGGTCCAAGATAGGGCGTAGGCCCTCTTTGCCCTTCTTGGGAACCAGAAAGTAGTGGGAATAACAACCACGACCTACTTCTGGGCTCGGAACGTGCTCGACGGCCCCCTTGGCCAAGAGGACCGAAACTTCCTCGTGGAGAAGATTCAAATGATCCCCCCGAGATACGGTGGTGCTGCGGTGGCATGGCTGGAGGGGTCGTCTCGAAGGGGAGGGAGTAGCCCCTTCGGACGATTTGCAGCACCCACCTGTCCGATGTGATGGACCGCTAGTGGAACAGGTGATGGCGAACTCTGCCGCCCACTGGCGTGGAATGGGCCTGAAAGCTCGGACTAGGAAGGCTTTGAGGCGGATGCTGCCGGGGTGGATGTGGGCTGACCGCGTCGTCCTCCAGAACCGCCTCGGCGGAAACCACGTCCGCGACCGCGCGCAGGTTGGTTCTGCGGCTGGTGGCTAGGCGCACGTGAGGAGGCACCCCTTCCTTGGCCACGAAAGGGGCGAAAGGCGGAAGTTTGCGACCGCGGGGCCGAGAGGCCCAAGGACTTGGCCGTAGCCCGGGAGTCCTTAAAGCGATTCAGCGCACTGTCCGCTTTCTCGCCGAAAAGGCGAGTGCCATCAAAGGGCATGTCCATGAGGGTGCTCTGGACATCGCCCGAAAAGGACGTGGACCGCAGCCAGGCGTGACGTCTAAGCGCCACTGAGGTAGAAATCGCCCTACCCAGCGAGTCCGTAGTGTCAAGCCCACATCGGATAGCATGTCGCGCTGCATCCCTCCCATCGGCCAGAGCCTGGGTAAGCCGTGTCTGGACCTCCTCTGGACACAGGGGCAGCACGTCCTCCACCGTATCCCAGGCGGTGTTCAAAGACCGCAGACCCAAGCTAAGGGAGGAGAACAGCTTTTTGCCGAACTGTTCCAGCCTCTTGGAATCCCGGTCCGGCGGAGCGGTCGGGAAGGAGGATTGGGAGGTAGAGGCCTGGATAACCAGGCTCTCAGGGGTAGGGTGTTGGGACAGAAAACTGGGGTCGCCCGGAGCAGGGCGGTGGCGCCTGGCGACGTTCCTATCCACAGGAGGAACTGTGGAGGGCTTGGACCAGGTGCCCTGCAGAACGTCAGTGAGGGCCTCATTGAATGGCAGCAGAGGCTCAGTGGAGCTTGCTGCAGACTGAAGCACCGCAGTGAGGACGTTAGTCCTCACAGCCACGGCAGGTAGCTCGAGCCCAAGGGCTGCGGCCGCCTTGCGCAGCACCACAGAGAAAGCAGCACCCTCCTCCGAAGCCACAGTCGGAGGAGAGATGAATCCAGTGTCCGGAGAGGTATCCAGACCACTGGCCTCCCCCAGTTCATCTGCCCAGTCCTGTGACATTTGAGCCTGAGCGGCCATAGGATCCTCGGATCCCTCCCATTCGCCCCCATCATCCGATTCCTGGTATGCAGGAGGAAGGATCGGAGCCGGGCGATAGACAAAATGTGTCTCCAGCGGCGCCGAACGCAGCGTCCATCGACGCCGTATCGGCGCCGGGCCCGGACCGGGGCTGAACCGGGGCTCGACGTCGAGCGGAGTCGGCGTCGGAGGTGGTACCGGTGTCGACGCCGGCGGAGGAGGCGTGACGAGGTCGACCGGCGTCGGCGGGGACTCGGGAACGGGTCCCTCGGGCGCTTGCGGCATTGAGGCCGGAGCCGTCGACGGCGCTGGGGCCGCCGGCAGGCAAGGTTGCCCAGTCGGGTCCGCGGGGCCCGAAGGCGCGCCAGCGGGCGTCGACGGCGGAGCCAGGTTCCTCATGGCCGAGAGGAAGGCACTGACTTCCGCCGGCGTCGCGTCAGTCCCAGGGACCGGTGGGTATGGGGACTTGCGCGGCGCCTGCGGCTCCGCCGGAGCCGCGGGGGTGGAACCACCCTGACCCTCGGCCGAGTCGCGCGACCGGCGAGGGGAGTCCGAAGAGCAGTGTCGCCTCTTGGACTTCTTGGAGTGCTTCGACTTACCCGAAGACTTGGATCCCGACGACCAATGATGACGTCGGCTGCGGCTCCGCGACCGATCCTTGGACCTCCTCCTGGACCGGGATCGAGAGGGGCGCGGAGCCGAGTGGCGAATCTCGAGAAGCTTACGGGACCGCTCCCGTCTAGCCTTCGAGGTCAGGGCCTTGCAGTCCGGTGATGGTCTGTAACCGACATCAAGCGGCTACAGTCAGCACAGGCTTTAAAACCAGGCATCCTACCGGCACCGGAGTCGAGACAAGATCAAAAAGGATCGAAAAGTTGTTCAAAAAGTGACTAAAGGGGTAGCTCTCCCGGATCTGCGCTTACTGGCGCGGAAAAAAGAAGAACTGACGTCAGCGCGCGAGGGCGGCGTCTAAGTACTCCGACGACGTCATTCCGGCGCACGACGCCGACGACGGACGCTGAGCCGCAGACGACGCCTAGCGACGCGCAAGGGGTATTGCTGACGAAAAATCTTCCGGATCCAGTCTGACGCCTGGGGATATTCTAAGGTGAGGAATCTAACGTGTTTCTTTCAGATACTTCCCTTTCTCCACAGATAGACATTCACGCTAACATTAGATGAAGATCATCACTTTAGCCAGTTACCAACTAACATCACTAGAATATATTAAGCGCGCATCACTTTCTATATGTGGAGACTCATTTCTACTCGCTTGATAAACAAACCTAGTGTTCCTCTTTAAAAGCAAGCCGCGTGTAATCACTGGTTACGTTGTAGAAATAACATCACTTATCACGCAAAAAACCTGCTGTATTTATTCATGATTACCCCGCCCTTTAACTATTCATCAGCGTAGATACGCCATATGAGGTAATTCATGGATTTTGGTACTTGTACATGAATGACTGTGAAATAATGTATTTATACTAATAGTCTCCAAAACCTACGATTATGTGAGCCCTGTACACGGCTCTTCCCCTACAAAAACCATACACGCCACAAAAAGCGGGTTGCCGAGTTCGACACTGCACCAAGTTTGGCGCTGCATGCTTCCGATGGTCACCGGGAGCTGTACACGATTTGGAATACAAAACATTATCCCCTTATGAACCGTTCACTAAGGCGTGCTAATCACGTGTCTAGTATTTATGGCAATGAGGAGGTGTATGTAGACCTGTTCTTAACGTGAGTGTGAATATGACAAAATGGATTGTAGAATGGTCTTTTTCTTACATAAAGGAGGGACGAATTTTGCCATACCGAGTGTTTCTCAAACAACAATGAGATCCACTCTTGAATTCGGCTCCTCATAAGTCATATTCTAGGATTGACATGGCCCTGGTGTCTGATAGCGTACTCATAGCATCAAAAATGGAAATATGCCCCCGGGTGACCTCCGACCACAACCCTATTATTTTTTCTTTTCAGGTTAAAATCGAAGATAAGGAGATTAGGCAATTCTCCTTCCCCAGGTACTTGCTGACAGATAATGAATACCTGTCGAGTACTACACAGCAATTAGAGGAATTTTTTAAAATAAATACTGGTTCTGCATCCCCAATAATTGTATGGGATACTATGAAAGCGTTTGTTCGCGGCATTACACAGAAATATATTCTCTTACAGAATAGAAAACGAAAAAGCGAAATGGGGAATTTATTACTTAATTTGCGTAACATTGAGAGACAACATGTGAAGGTGGTTAAGAATAAGGATTTAAAGGCTCAGGAAAGTATGTTTTTCTTTAATTGATGCAAGAGTTGCAGTAAAAAAAAGTTTAAGAGAAAAAATGGCCGCAAATTACAGTAAGTATCGGTTAGAAAAGTATGAGTATGGGGAGCATATAGGACATGTATTGGCATATCAGACTGCAGAGGCAAAAGCTAAAACTAAGATTGATTCTATTAAGGGAACAAATGGGATATTATATACGGAAACATCGGATATTCTAGACCAATTCTTGCAGTTTTATCAACAGCTATATTCTTTGACATGGCCCTCTAATCAAGACGAGATTCTAGGGTATATTAATAATTGCGGCCTTCAATCTGCAGATAACGAGAAAATTATTACATTAGAAGAAACGGTTTTGTTAGAAGAGGTTGAATCTGCATTATCATCATTGCCTAATGGGAAAGCGGCTGGTATCGACTCGATACCATTAGAGTTTTATAAATCTTTCAAACAGATTATACTCTTACCTCTTACTAGTGTGATTCAATATGTAGCTATTAATGGAGAGGTGCCGCCATCATGGAATAGGACACAGATCGTGTTCTTTTTAAAAAAGGGCAAACCACCAACTGAATGTGGTTCATACCGGCCAATTTCTCTTATCAATGCGGACGCAAAGATATTTTCTAAGATCTTGGCAATCCGCTTAGCCCCGCTTATGCCGGATTTAGTTTCCAAAAGTCAACACGGATTCATATTAGGGAGGGATACTACTGCTCACGTCAACATGGCTATTAGCTCATTCGACTATGCAGAGCAAAAGAAAATAGATTTTGGTATGATCTTATTAGATGCTGAAAAAGCATTTGATCGTGTCAGATGGGAATTTTTATGGGCTATTCTATCAAAGATAGGTATTGGTAAGCAGTTTCAGTCCTGTGTAAAAGCTTTATATTGTAACCCACAAGCCAATCTTTCTTATATGGGTTCTAGGTCAGTATCATTTAGGATTTTGTGCGGGACCAGGCAAGGTTGTCCGTTGTCTCCACTACTTTTCGCTCTATATATAGAGCCATTTTTACGTATCCTTCAATCCTGTGCATATATTGATCCGTTGGTTTCCGGCACTTTTCAACTTAACCCCTTCAGTGCCCATGACGAGCTGGACTCGTCATGGGCTGCGGTGGCGCTGTGCCCATGACGAGTCCAGCTCGTCATGAACTCCGCCCGCTAATGGAAGGCGCGGCACTGGGCGGGGAAAGGGGCGGGCATGCAAGGGGTTAAACTCACAGCATATGCTGACGACATAGCGGTTTATGCTACTAACCCAAGAGTGGCCGTGATTAGGATTACAGACGAAGCTGAGAAATATGGCAATGTCTCAGGGTACAAGCTGAATGTGAATAAAACTCAAGTACTTACTACAGCAGGGATCCAAAATGTTACGCCTGGGGCGTGCACAACTGTAACCTATCTGGGGGTAAAAATAACTGCTAATGTTAAACAGATTATAGATATTAATTATTTACCACTTTTATAGGCAACTACTAAGTTGTTTAAGTTTTGGCACAGGCTTCCTTTGGGATTACTGGGTAGATCTAACTTAATAAAAATGAAAATACTTCCCAAATTCCTATATTTGTTTCGGTCCATCCCGTTGAAAATCCCTAACAACTTGTTTAAAAAACTTGAGGGCATTTGTAGTAGCTTTCTATGGGGTTATAAAAAACCTAGGAGAGCAATCGAGCTACTTAAATCTTCGTATGAACAAGGAGGATTGGGCTTCCCGGATTTTAAAATATATTTCTGGGCTTCATTTACTGGTCGTTTTCGTTGCTTGTTGGGCTTGGACCAGTCTGATCCATTATTCAAGCTTATTTTAGGTAATCAGAGGGACATGTTTTTGTATGGAATAAACGACCCAAATTATTTTAAGAGAGTCAAGTTTAAGACTCTGAGGGATATCGTGGCTATATGGAGAGATATGTCTCTCAAGTGTAAACTACCAAAAATCCATACTAAATTTCCATTGTGGGGGAATCCATTGCTCCCTGAGATCTTTCAGGATCAGGCTGGCAAATCTTGGAGTCAGTACGGGATCTCATGCTTGGGCGAAATTTATGATGAGAGAGGAATTAAATCATTTGAAAATTTGCGTATAATTTATAAGCTACCGATAAATTTTTTTTTCAAATATTTGCAAATAAGAGACTATTTGACTACAAGTTTTGTCGCAACTGAGTTCATTCAGTCAAATGTTTGGGATTGTATATATGGAGGAAAGACCAAGTCTTTAATAGGTATGATGTACATTCATCTATTTAGCTTTAAATTAGACGGTAGTGTAAAATTAGCCGAATGCTGGAGTCAAACTCTGGGTATAGTGGTCTCTCCTAGTATGATCAAACAAGCACTAGCTAATGTAAAGGACTCGGTGCACTCTGTTAATTTGCAACTCCAACAACTACGTATTACTTGTATGCTATATTACACGCCGGCTAGAATTGCTAAATGGGATCAAGGCAATATGGTGGGAGATAAAAAATACTGCCCTAAATGTGGATTGTACGCTGCCGATCTGCTACATATGTTTATTTCGTGCCCTTCACTGACGGTTTTTTGGCAGAAAATCGAACAGTTACTCCAGTCAAAACTTGGATTGGATCAACCATTGACTGATCTTGAAATTATATTGGGATGCAAAGAAAACAATTCAGGTTCAGCACGTCTTTTTTCAATTTTAATGGTGGCTGCTAGATTAGCTATTGCTAGGGCTTGGATTTCCCCCACACCTCCTCAGGCTGAGGATTTTTGGGTGATAATTAAAGAAACTTATGGCTTAGAGGCTGCCCTGGCAAATACAAGGGGACTTCGTTCCCTGGTCAAATTAGAAGCACTTTGGCGACCAATGTCCTTTTGATTATATATTTTATATTGACTTTGTGATTATGTAGATTTGCGTTGTCAGGTTTTTCAGAGCCCTCGTGATCATATCACTCTATATCATTTGGCGATCACCTCAATTCGTGCTTATATGGTCCTTCATGATTATCTGTTTACTTTATGATTGCTGCTTTCCTCCTTCATATTTTATTTATTTATTTATGCAAGAAAAAAAAAAAAAAATTCTCTCTTCCCTTTTTTTTTTGAATTTACCATATGGTTGATGTATATTTTTATATGCTTTTGTTTTATTATATCTATGTGTCTACTATGATGATGAAAATAAAAACAAAAAAAAAAACAAAAAAGAGATCCACTCTTGAAAAGTATTGTCATTTTGTAATTGCATATACACAACCAGTTCAACTGATTTATAATGATCTTTGTGTTGTTTTATCCTTTTTTCCCCCCTCCCCCCACAAACACTGAAACAACAGTTTTAAGCTGAATGTGCGAACAAGAGAGGAATAACTATCTTCCCGCACTTCCACAAGGGTACCTTGAATATTAGGCCACTCAACTCTGCACTAGGTCCTGAAGAAAGCCCGCTTGACCCCTCGGGGCTGATGAGGGCTGAAACATGTCGACCTTTATTTGGACACTAATTTTAAAAGTGCACTAGACCATAATAAGTCTGACGTGTGCACATTTACAATATTTTTACAAACTATCCCGAATCCAGTACCAATAAATATATACGAGATTTTTAAATTAACACCCTTTTCACCACAAGTCACTTCACCCTTTTTCTATTCACGATCACTACTGAGACCACCAGTGGTAAAAGCCTCCGGGTGGAGGAAGCATTGGATTAACCCAATGATTATGCGATCACGTTAATGACAATCTAGCGGAGAATCAAAATATACCGCTAAAATCGATCCTTTACCAAATGTGAATGAGGGTTTCTTAAAACAGTACTTAGTACTGACCGTGCAATACCCTGGTTCTCCCAGGACCAGTGATCCACTCTCCTATTGATTTTTGATATATTGAGATAAGGAAGCTGAGAGGACCTAAGCCTCTTCTTTCTCCCTCCCTTTGATTTTTGACTACGTACAGTTCCTCCTCAAACCAGGTTAAAAAAATCACCAACAAGAAGTAGCCCATTCTAACGTCTAACAAACACAGAACAAAAGCCTGAGAGCTACATTGATACATACTAACACATATAAACAAAAAGTGACAAATCAACTTATACTCTGGAATCACCCACCTGTTGTGGGTCATTATCCTTGCGGATCGTGTGTAGTATGTCCCCTGACTGAGCATACCAAACAAATCAACCTAGGCCTGGCATACCCATGGGAACAACAGACACAAACCAATTGTAACACTGACAACGTTGTGTACCTGATCATATGCCCCTGTCAGATGATTTATGTCGGTATGACCAGCAGGAAGATAAAAGTGAGAATAAGTGAGCATCGCAGTACCATCAGGCGGGCTATTACAGCAATGAAACTCAATGCCCATTATCTGGAGAAAGGACATAGCGATACAGATATAAAATGGACAATCATGGAGAAAGTAAAGGGCCCCGGTGATTTAACCAAGAGACTACTTGAGTGTGAATAACGTTGGGTCTATAGGTTAAAGACACACGAGACCGTGCTCAATGATTCCATACCTTGGAATCAACTTGACAACAGATGAGTGAAAAACATTATGCCCTGGTATCTGCGATGATAGCCCGCTTTTAATGATTGTGACAGTTGGACACCGTTACCTGCTACCCTTGGTACACTAACACTACCACACTATTATGTAGTCCCTTTTTTATAGTACCTACACAGCACCCTCCATTACAAGCAGTAGATACTCACTATAAACCCTAATGCTTGAGGAAACAGTTCTTCCTCACACTAGGCAAAGGTGATGTGGGTTTTGTTGTTTAGTAGCTTGCTTCTCTTTCTTTATATAAACCAAGCATGATGTGCATATGGTAATTTTACCGAAATTCCCTTGATTAAGAAAGATGAGAGACTTGCAGGGTCCATTTATCAAGTCTGTCTCTCAGTAGACTTTTAAGTATACATATTCCTAATGTTCACATTTATGGGCAATTTTGATTAATAAAATTGGCAGGTTTTTTAATGTAAACACTTTCACGGACAACGTGGTTTTTCGTATAAACTAACCACAAGCCTATGCGTACATACAGTGCATCTTAAATTTCTGGGAGTCTATGCAGTATTTACAGATGCGTTTTCTTTACTACCGAATGGCAATTGTGAATCGCTAGTCCATTTACAAACGAGATAGCATACGTATGGGAACTGCAACTCTCATCTTACCAGCGGATACGCGTATTCAACCCTCCCACCACTGAGAATCAGTCATTTCCAGGATGCCGAAAGGGCGTCACATGTCCTCGATCTTCCTATGAAGATATGAGGTATTTAAACAGGAATCCTCCGGGTACTCGGAGCGCAAGCCCGGGGATTCAAACCTAATAGTTGATATCGCGGGGCAAGACCCTTGATGGCGTAAGTAGATGGCAGCATATCTTTCCACATCAACAGGTATTTTAAAATCGCCAATACTCTTATTTTTCCCGGACACTAACCTGTCGCATCGATACGGCTTCTGTCTTTTACGTTTGTTTTGTTTTTGTTTGTAGGCTCTGACGTATTACTGCCTGACGTTGGAACAAACACAGTGTCTGACTAAAGGGCTACCCCACCCATGGAGTCCCCTGAGATACGTTTACTCTCCCAGGAAAGGGTAAGGGAGAGTAGTATGAGTGATATGAGTGCATGTTTAAACACTAAGAGTGATAGCAGCTTGTTGCTGTCTGATATGAGTGACACAGGTTTGATATCACACAGACTGGGCACGCACATATATGTGGTTAGTGGCAGTATGCGACTCATGTTGCCACAACACTGTATTTACCACTTAGCTGTATGTGGTAAAAGTAGATGAAACTGGATACAAATACCGATCTGGTATGTAGTGCGATAAGTTCTCTGCACCCTATCGTTCTGATAGCATGGGTGTAATCATGAACAGGTCACTTTTGGGAAGCAATGAGGTGTCTTGACAACAATGTCGCACTATGATCTCCTTTTCTTTCTGTCTCACAGATGGAGTAAGAATCAATCAAAGATAAAATACCTTTTACTACCGTCTAAGGAGCAGCTATCTGCTCGAACAAAGTAGGATAGGGACTCCCCTTCACGCTTACCCAAGGAGGATCATTGAATTCTTAGCCCTCAAGAAAGTCCAGGACTGCTTTGGCCAATTTAGGACTGAAACATGTTGGCACTAGGGTCATAGGACCATAAATGTCCTGTTGACCCGTGTTAACTTTTGCTTTTTAATATCCTTGACAGATCCACAAATAAAGGGAAACTGGGATCTGTCGGTGGGTTTTTATCTATAACTCCCCCTGGCCATATCTAATCAAGTGCTACATGGAATACGGCCGAGCCCACCCTGACTTCTAGGTGTCAAGGTGACCCGATGATGAAGCATGACACCACTAGGCTGTGTGGGGGTAATCTAAAACAAAAGGATTTGTTTCCTTCCCCACTCTCTAGTGGAGCTTAGTTCATAGCTTTAAGTAGGTCCTTCCCAATTTTTACCTACCAGGATCACCTGTAGGGATCTGTGAACTTCGTTCACAAAACCGTGGAGTACTTTTTTGTGAAGCAGTGTTTACACACGGGAGGACGTACTCCCACCATAGTCAGCCTCTCTGTCCTTTTGGCACAGGGGAAGCCCTCTTTCCCTGGACGCCATAGTTTTGTTGAGATATACATTTGTCCCTACTAATAATACACTTCCCATCAATTTCGAATAGGATTTTAGCTATGGTTTGTCTGACTTAGGCATACTGTTGAGCACAAATGTCCAAACAGTAGGGCTTAGTGAATATGTAGCTAGTTGTCTCAATCAACAACAAGGGTTCTGAGAGGAATCCTGGTCCAGCACACGTTCTCCCTAATTGTAATATATATCAAACATCAGGTGTGCTGTTTCGCTTTATCTTCAAGCACTTCTCTATGAGAACGGCATCCTCCTCTTTAACCACAAAAATCTTGACCTTTGTAGCTCTGCTACTTGTTGGATGATCACGTTATGTAGTTGTCTCTTTGGGCAGGGATAGTCTGACTGGATATAGTTTCAAAAACGAGTCATTGTAGATGTAACGCCCTGAACGTCTCAGGATCGTTTAACAGACACGACAATGAGGACGCAACCACTTGTGAAGGGTTAGTTCTTTTAATGAAGGCAAATAAAATACAAAGAACAAACAAAAGTTATAGTCACTGGAATCCTCCAGGCTAAGTACGTTACCAGCCCACAGCACGGATGGTCCTAACCGTCCTCTGCATATACGCCGATCCCGGCGTATGCCAACAGAGGGCAGAAATGAAATGGCCGACAATGCCAATCGGTAGGCTGTGAGGGGCACGAAGAGTGTTGGGGAGAATCGAGGAGTCAGGGAAACACCCAGCCGGGGTCTCTACCTGAAGGGAGCAGCCGCTCAACCTCTTCCTCAGACTGCACCGGGACGCGGAGTCACCTTCTGGTGATGCGTCACCGATACCCCAATCACAAGCAAGAAGACTGAACCGAGAGCAGCCGCTCGATCGCTCCTGTGGACTTCCGAGTCTGTAACGCGGCAAACACCTCCTGGTGTGCGTTACAGCTGGCAGTCCCTGTGTCTCTGGTCGGGCTGGGAGTTACGACTCCAACCAGCAAAAGCGCCACTGCGCTTGGACTCAGCCGAGTCAAAAAGCGAAGCTCAATGGTTGACCGGTAGAGCTTCCGGGTCCTTCACAGGTGACGATGGGGCAAGACACGGCCCAGGGAGTAACGACTCGACCTACCTCCGTTCTTGCCTTACTGGAGCACCACTCCGGAACACTGCTCTTCACGAAGCAGGTACGTCGGTGTAAACACAATATCCGACAGCCTTGTACCTCCCGGTTCCTCCCTTTATAGGGCGTGTTTTCCTTGAGTTATGTAACAGCTCTCCTGTTTACATAAGGGCGTGTTTCCCTTGAGTTATGTAACAGCTCTCCTGTTTACATAAGGGCGTGTTTCCCTTGAGTTATGTAACAGCTCTCCTGTTTACATAAGGGCGTGTTTCCCTTGAGTTATGTAACAGCTCTCCTGTTTACATAAGGGCGTGTTTCCCTTGAGTTATGTAACAGCTCTCCTGTTTACATAACCTCTCAACCGCTAAGCATCCTGGGAGATGTAGTCCGTTTTCGCTGGTTACCGTTTTCCTCCCCTCGTATGACAGGAATTCTTGACAGTAGACATGTCAAGACTTGCCTCCCTCATCCATTCTCAGGGGTTCGTCATATGGTTCTGACTGACTTGCAGATGGGTTCTGGTATGAGTCTGTCTGTAGAAACTGAGCTTGGGATATTGACTATGCGGGATGGCGGTGTAGACTCGCTAGGTTTTTTCTGCTGGTTATAGGGTAAGCAGGAGGCTTTTCTGACACAGCTTTTTTTAAATGAAGTCATTGTTTCATGTCTTGTGGTGGACCAATTTTAGGAGCCACAGAGACTCTGTCTATATAAAGTCTCAACTGCTGCACGAGATAGCTCATCTTTCTCTTCCTTAAAAGGGTGCTCACTCGGAGTCCAGGCCACGGCTGGCTTCAAGAGCTGCTTCTGAGTTGATTTTGATCCTGAGACCAGCTGAGTGGGCTCTTAAAGCCGAGGCTGCGCATCTCAGCTTCTAGACTCGGCCTCTGTAGGACAAGGTGTCTCCAGCTCCAAAGATGCTTTTCGGAGGGATTTTGGAACAGTGGGTGGCAGAGACTGTCGAGGCCTTTTTGAGGGAGGTTTGGGCCTTAGGGTATGGCTCTTCAACGGAGGTTCTTTCTCAGAGCCAAGGATTTGAGAACAAACCCTGGAGAGAAGATCCTTTAAGTGTGGTGTTTGTGAAACCCTATGCATAGGCTTTTTCTTGGGGGTGGTTTCAATTGGGGCCTTGGATAAAGATGGCCCCCAAAGTCAGTCGCTCAAAGAGACATATTCTGGACTCTGCACACCCTGGATCTTCTTTTGTCACAGTATGTTCCTTCTAAGTTTTTGAGGCCATGTCTAGACAGTGACTGTCATATAATGTGCCCACTGTAAAGTCCTTCAATGCCGTACCGTCTTTTTGCATTAGAAGGCTTTTCTAGGCAGACTAGTCACTGTTCCTCAGGAGTCAGAAAAGACAAAATACTTTCTATAAAGTGAGGGTAGACTAAGGAATAGAAGCCAGCCAATAAAAAAGCAATACCATTTTTCTACCCTTTTTCCTTTTCCTTCCTTCTCTTTCTACCTCATGTATCCCAGTTATTTCACTTTCTGGAGCCAATGTATACAGTTCTACATTTGCACAGGGCGCTGTACTAGTTGTATGCTTGTTGAAACTCAACAAAGAAATTCAATACAAAGAAAAGAAAAGGGAATACCTTGAGAACAGGTGTTAATGTAGGGAAGATAATATTAAAAGAAGCAAAGACATTTTATTTTTACTTTTGAGCAATGAGTAATGGGAAATGGCATAGGAGACCAAAACGGCTTAGAAATTATTTTAATCAAAGGCAGGAGCATTATGCATAAAAGCAAGCAAAACACAGCTGTCTTATGACTGTAGAAAAAAAGATGGTTTTTGTGACAAAAAACTAAACATTAGTTTGAGAACTTAAACAATGAAATATAGAGGGGGAGAATAACCCTAATATGTCAGATTTAGGAAAGAATATACTGACTCAACTTTCAACACTTATGGTACATCAGAAAAGAAGTTGCACAATCTGAATAAAACCGAATAATCTCCCAAATGTCACTTTTAGATCTTTGGACAAGCAGAGTAGAACTTGTTTAGATATTTGGAGCGTGTAAGAAAGACTGGAGCTTTTAGCGCTCTCCTGCTTTATAAAGAGGGAAGACTCTGGTGTACCTTTTCATTTCTTAAACATACATTAGAAAATATCCTACTAGGTCTTTTAGATGAATTACTGTAGACGGTATATATATTTGAACAATCCAACCAACTGAAAGATGGCTCGCCATGGGCTGGTAAGTAAACTGGTCAGGCATTTGGAAGGCAGCAAGTGGACTGAAGTGAGAGCTATCTGTTTACCTTATCTGTGCCCATTGCCCTCAATCTTCAAGGAAATACTGCTATTTAATCCAGTGAGCATATGGAAATCAGCCACCTTAGAATGTAGCTGTTCATGGCAAATCCAAGTTAGCTGTGACTTTTAAATAGAGAGAGGTGTAAATGAGTCCCGCATGGTTGTAAACATACAATAGTCCGACACTGCAATACTGAGGTATGGCGAAATTTGGGATGCAGCAATTTATGCAAATAATTCTTTGCACAAAAAGGCAAATAGTTATGAGTTGAGGGGTTGGTCGCTCTGTGACAGTGGATATTTCCTGCATCACCCAGGAAACCATTCTTCCCTTTTGAAATGTGTAGTGACAGTAACCAGATTCATAGTGGTGGTACCTGGGATGCGTCAGTCACTCTGTCAGCTAATTCACAGGAATCATTCTCTGCAACATTCAGTTTCGCCTGCAGTAAGTGAAAATTATAACCCAGTATTCGTAGGAAAATGCCCAAGCCAACAGTGGTGCTGAAGCGATCGGAAGACACATTAAGTTGTTTCTACTTACCCAGAATTGCAATAGTATGGGTCACAAAACTGCAAAAACAAGCTTAAAAAGGACTGATGTTATGAAATATTTAGCAAGAAACAAAACTATTTGATTTACAGTATAAAGAAAAATATATTTTTAAATTGATGAATAAGAAGGTTAAAAACGGATTTATCTTGATCACCTCTGCCTCAGAGTTTACAGTTCGGGTTGTGACTCCAACCGTGTAAATTCCACCAGTGGCATCTTCATGTATTCTTATGTTCGACTTTTTATTTTTTGCATCAAAGTCCCGGGTTGAATCAAAAAGGTCAAGAACCTCTTCATTGTAAAGCTGGTAAAAAGAAGTGTCAATTGGTTAGTTTTGTATAAACCATTATGCAAATAAGAAGCATACTAAATTAATGTGCGGTAAAAACATTTGCTCAAGCTCAAAAACATTAAAACATGGAAGCAGTTAACACGCAGAAACTTATCTAAAACCACATATTTTCCACGCAACATGTGTTGGTGTACAACGTTACTAGGTAACGCCCAGGTAATTAAAATTGATAATTTACATCATAAATAAATAATAGTGGAGAGTATCAGAACGTGTGATGCAAATAGGGCGCTAGAAAATAAAACAAACCACTAAAGGCTACAATAAAATTGTGTTGTGTAAGAACAACTTCACCAAAATCTGGCGTCCTTAGAGGTTTGGCTAAAGTGCAAGTCATTCTCAACCAGGATGTTCACAGGAAATCAAAGTCATTCTTAAAACGGATTCTCACAAAAACGCGTCCGAGGAGCAAAAGGAGACATCAGGAGGAAATTCAGTCAATATCTGGTCGTAAACACTACTGATGTTCCCGAAATTACAACTAGCTCCAATAACCTTCCAAATAAATGTCATTCTTCAGACGACAATGAGAAAAGTTAATAGTTTAAATACGCTTAAACAGGTTAAAACAGTTTTGAAAAAACGTTGATTCACACAGAAGTCAAATATTCTATACTTTATTATATTTTATCAACTTTAGGGAACATAAAAAGCGTTTAAACCACTAACAACGTTTCCCATGAGGTGTTATAGTCAACACACATTTTCAATTTTAACGATATACGACTATCCTTCAAACAAGTGACCTTAGAGGATTTAGATAAAGTACGGGATCAAACAGCGTGATGCCCGTCTCTGGGTCCATGGGCAAGTCGATGGCTACCTCGTAAAAAAACACAACATTTTGATACTGGTTTCCCGTGGCCTTGTACTGCTACCCTCAATTTAACCAACCACTGACTTGGCTTTGCAAAGACAGAGGATCGAGGAGTCAAGGTTTACTCTCTCATGTTAGGTTGGTAACTCAGATACTGTACAGCAAAGTAATTACACACAATAAAACGTAATGTTCAGTCAAGGCTGTTTCAAAATAGTGAAGATTCACAAATCATAAAGTACTGTCCCCCTGCGGGGCAGAGATTTAATTCTTAACTCTCCGCTAGTGCTTATATCGGACGGGATGGGGTCACAATTCATGTAATAAGGGCATATGTACATTAGTTTATACATGGGCAGAATCAAGACTGATAAAGTGGTTTATTAGTTGGGATCGACTGGTTTGCACCACTCGTTAGGCCCAGGCAAAAGCTTCAGTAATTTAAACTTGATATCACCCCCTGGTAGTTATGGCACAGATCAGATAGGCTTAACTTTACAACAATATGCAAATCATTTAGAAGTACTAAAACGGTCAAAAAGTCACAATAAAGATCCTGCTCCAAATGATATTAACAGAGCAAAATGTAATAAATAAAATGACTCCAAGATGGCAAAAATCGAAATAGGGGAACCGGAGCTAAGAAGTTTTGAAAGATTTAGGAGAAAATATCGACAAGAAGCGCAAAGCACATATTGTTATCAATGATTGCAGTAGACCAGGACCAAGGCACGATTAGAGGCCAAACGTGATGGGCCTTGGCCAGGTGCAACAAATATACTGGCCCGCTACGGTCTGAAAGTAGGCAAGTTCGAAAATGTTTCTAAATCTCTAGGACTTTTTTGTTTTTCTGAGGACAAACTCTTCTCCACATGGGACGAAGGTGAAGTTCCATCCGACACCTTGGAATAGCCAGTCTAATATTTTTCGCGGTCGGCCCCCCTGAAGCTCTGGAACAAAAAGTTTTGAAAAAGTTCCCAAACTTCTTTTGATGCCAAAGAACCAAAGGAGTGCACTTTCAAGGCTCTCAAGACCTCAGAGGGAGCACTTAGAGATTCTCAGGGTGTCAGGCAGATTGCAATAGTAAAATCCAGACCCAATGCAGTTGAAATCTAACAGCTGGTATTCTTCGCAGAAATGTCCTCTTCAGCTTATTTAAGCTCTTGGAACCACTCAAGGGATCTGCCTTATGATCCTTGGAGATGTTTTTGTCCATAGATTTCAAGTGGAAGGGGATTAACTTCCTCAGGTGTTTATCAGAGGGCACAGATACGGAGAGCAGCAGGTTCAGTCAGCCTGGTATTCTTTCTCAAGCCCAGCCGTGTTCTGAAGAAAGTTGGGTGAGACTCTCCAGTTTTGTAACTTTCTCCAGTCTGTGGGTGGCGAACACTCTAAGACACTCCTAGTTCCTCGGTGACCAACAGGCCCTGACCTACTTACATTTGCAGTAGTTTCTGTTTGCTTTACTGCAGTGCCAAGATGGCCGAAATCTTCAGTCAGACTAAACGTGGTCTCTGAAGGCTGGAGGTGTGTAGGGGAGTGGACTATTATAGTTACTAGTGTCCACCCACAACTAGCACCAAAATTCAGTTTGAAGCATGCACTGTACCCACAACAAACCCAGTGACAAAAGTCAGGTAGGTCAAAAGCAGGATCCACAAGAATTGTTCATGCATCCCGTTCTCTCCCTTTCAAGTGTGTCAAACTGTTACATGTGACTCAACAGACCTGTCAGGTAGGAATAACAATTGTGATGTGAACAGAAAGTGAACAGCCCCCATCCCTCATAATCTATTGTGCTCAGAAGTGTCATCTCTGCCCTTTTCAGTAGGTCTATTGTGTGCTCCTGGGAGGAATTTCACACCTCTTCCTCGTCTGAACAGAGGCTGGGAGGTGGTAGGGCTACTGACTAATGCTTAATAGCCTTCCGACCAAATCAGGCAGGTAAAAGTATCTTTCTAAAATATTTTTTCCTACATATTTATCAAAAGTCCAACTTCACCCTATATGTAACGTGTATAAAAGTGGGATCCAACCCACACACTTAGTTCCAGTTCCAAGTTCTCCATGAGCAGGGAAGTGAGTGCTCTGAAGATTACTTTTAGGACTGCTGTGTGGCCAGAGCAGGTATCTGCCTGACAGGCTGGCTCCAGAAGTGTGGGGACATCACTGAACTTTCTGCTGGAGAAGTAAAGGATATGCTTAGTGCCAATAACCCTGCCTGTCTGCCGAGGGAAGGAGTCTGCCTGGCACTGAAAGAGGTGAGACTGTCAAGGAGAAAACTGGTGTGTTCCGAGTGGGAGAAACACCCAGAAATAACGGAGTACTTGAGAGAGAAAAGGAAAGATTGATCCATACTGTGAGTGGGTTTCTCAGGTACTATTGAGAACTGTCCACAAAAGACAGCAAAAGTTCAAAACCATCATATGCACCTGGTAGGCACCATCTGGTGCAGTCACTGTCGAGGAAGAAATAAGCCAAGTAACCACCAAGTTACAGTTGATTGGCCTGGGAAGGCTGCAAGTGGCAGGGAATCATTCTGCTAATCAATCAACCTGGCGGAGAATGCAAATGGCCTACCATAGGGCCCGCCTGCATTGAATCAATGGAGGGACACAACTGCTACAGACTCCGATTGCTACAACAGGACCTACTGTGCTCCATTTGCCTGGCAAATCCGACTACAAAGAAGGCCGCCATGCATGCCTGATCTCTCCCTATTGCAGAACCAACAAGCAGGTAGCACAGGTCTACGTCTGCAGTCAGAAAAGAGAGACTAGCACACGCTGAAAACTCAAGTACTTCAGGCAATTTGCCTACATCACAAAGAGATAAGAATGAGGGAACTTACTGTACATCTGAGCATGAGAAGTCAGCAAAAATTAAATGCCACCTGTGTCATAGAAGACTTGGGACTATAATTGATAGAGTCGGCCGGGGAAAAAACAGATAACATTACTTTAAATTTGACTTCATATCAAACGAGGATTGTGATGCATAATGTCTATTCATTAACTAAGTGCAAACTGAATAAGTTACTTACCTTCAGTAAAACCTTTTCTGTTATCAACTTCTATCTGACTACAGACCACTCACCTTAGAATATCCCCCAGGTGTCAGACTGGATCCGGTACACTTCATTGCAGTACCTCTGCCTGCCGGGAGAATGGTGCCTGCAGCGTGAAGCCTATGTCGTCCGCACCAGATGGAATGTGTTAGCCCCAGATACTCGCCACCCGGGCTCACTGACATCAGTTGCTTTCTTGACAATTCCACGCGGGGGAGCCAAAATTAGATAAGTTATGACCAGTGTGCAGTTTCCTAGATCGGGATCTTTTTAAGGGAAATAGTGTAGTTCACAGAACAGTTAAGATGGGAGAGTCTACGAGGAATCAGTGATTAGATAGAGTTTCTGCCAGAAAAGGGGATACCGAAGGTATGTAACTTGTCCTTCTGTTAGAGACTTCTAACCACAGATTCCTCATTGATGAATAAATTCCAGAGCAGTTCCTCATGGAGGTGGTTTTGTGAAATGGCTCAAACCAAAAAGTCGTGTAAGACCAAATGGGCAAAATGTCCATTACAGTTGACCTGGCTGTCTAAACAGTAGTACTTTGTGAATGTATGAAGGGACGCCAACATAGGAGGATGACATATGTCCAGAAAAGGCACTCCGCGTGCCAGTGCAGTGGTAGCAGCCTTGGCTGTGGTCGAATGAGCCTGCCAGCCTTCCAGGGGCTGCTTCTTTGCCAGTGTGTTACAGATGTTTATGCAGAGCACTCTCCAGAGAGAAATTGTTCTTTTCTGCACCGCCTTCTTTCTTTACTCCTGTGAACCTGATAAAACAATCTGTCAATCAATCAAGGGTTGGTAAAGTGCAACTACTCACCTGCGAGGGTCTCAAGGCGCTGGGGGGGAAGCGGGCAGCTCCGTTGAGTACTGGGGTCATTCGAAGAGCCAGGTCTTGAGGTCCTTTCTGAACTGGAGTAGTGTGGGAGCTTGCCCAAGGTGGAGGGGAAAGGAAAGGTCATTCCAGGCCTTGGCTGCAAGGCAGGAGGACTTTCCTCCTGTTCTGGTCTTGAAGAGGCGTGGAAAGGTGGCCAGAGAGAGGTCAGCTGATCAGAGTTGTCTTTTGGGTGCGTGGAAGGAAAGGCAGTTGTTCAGGTATGTTTGTCAAGTGTTGTGGAGGGCTTTGAATGCGCGAGGGAGGAGTTTGAAGGTTATTCTTCTTTCGATAGGGAGCCAGTGGAGATCGCGGAGGTGTTGGGTGATGTGACTGCGACGGGGGATGTCTAGGATCAGTCTGGCTGCGGTGGTCTGGATGCTCTGGAGTTTGAGAATTATTTTCTTGTTGATTCCGGCATAGAGAGCGTTGCCGTAGTCCAGTCTGCTATGATGAGAGCGTGCGTGACAGTTTTTCTGGATGTGGATGGGATCCATCTGAACGTCTTTCGGAGTATGTGGAGGGTGTTGAAGCAGGAGGATACAACGTTGATCTGGCGGTTCATTGTGAGCGATGAGTATAGTATGATGGCGAGGTTTCGTGCATGGTCTGTCAGGGTGGGGAGGGGGTTCCGAGGGCGGGAGGACCACCAGGAGTCATCCCATGTGGAGGGGGTGGAGCCAAGGATGAGGACTTCAGTTTTTTTGGAGTTGAGTTTCAGGCAGCTCTTCTTCATCCAGGTGGCGACGGCTCTCATCCCTTCTTGTAAGTTGTGACTGGTGATGTTGGGTTCGTTGGTGAGGGAGAGGGAAAGGATAAGCTGGGTGTTGTCAGCGTAGGAGACAATGTAGAGCCCGTGGTTCCTAACGATGGTTGCGAGGGGGGCCATGTAGATGTTGAAGAGGATAAAGAGCTTATCGTTCACACTGTGCTGTTGGGTAAGATCGAAATAAAAACAAAAAGCCCTTTTTAGATCCAGGTGATGCAGTAATTCATCCTCCTTAGACGGGTGAGGCGGAGTGAAGAAAGTTGGAGGTGAAAGATAGTTTGCCCAATGTGAAAAGACGTCCCTACTATAGGCAAAAAGAAGGTACGAGTTCGAAGAACCAACTTGTACAGATAGATGTAGTGTACGGAGGGTTTACAGAGAGAGCCTGACGCTTGCTCACCCTACGTGCCAATGTTACAGACACCGAGAAGAGTGTTTTCAAAGTAAGTAATATGAGAAGAGTGCTATGCATGGACTCAAATAGAGAGCACAAGGAAGGTCAGAACTAAATTCAAATCCCACTGAGTCATTACCAAATGTTAAGGGGGAAAGAAACGTTGACACCCCTTAAGGAACCGCAACCGGTTATTTAAACAGGGAAGAATGGTCCAGGGTCTTTAGAAAGGGCAAAATAGGGGGGCGTGGCTTCGGAGCCGTTGGTGATGGCCGCTGCTTTCGGGAGCTCCGCGGCAACGTAGGCAGCGGGGAGTCTCCAGGCTTCTTTTCCTCTGTATTGGACCGCGGAAACCGGCATTTCTTCCGTCGGAATACCTCAGCTATCGCTGTGAGGATTAGCGGAGAGTTTCCATGCCGTTAAGGTGATTTTATATCGAAAAATGCGGTCAGTCAGAACAGCGGCCGCCATTTTGTTTTCTGTGACGATATTTTCCTGATGCATTTGTTGCCTTTTTATCAGTGCCATTCGCTACAGGATTTCTACTATAACATATGAACAAAGGTTTTTCCTCATTTGCGTTATAATTTCCTGGTCTTTTTTTTGTGACAGTTATTGGAGTACCTCCTGCAGACTCTTTTTTTCTTCATTTTTCTTTTTTCTTTTCATCAACGCTTTTTTGCGGAATTCCTCTAACTTTGACAAGTATTGCTTTCCGTACCGTCTTTCCTTGTGACCTTCTCTACCATCACCAAAAGGGACTTTGTCTTCTTTCTCTTCATGGCAATGCCGCGTGGTGCTCGTAGTGGTGCTCGTAGTGGGGCGCACCAAGTTATCTCCCCACCACTGGCTGATAACAACCCTTTTAATGTCCTACGAGATACTATGGATGAAGCTCCCCCGGAATCCTCTGACCCTAAGGCCTCCTCCTCGGCGGATACTCGTCCCACACAACTCTCCAAACTACCAGCGGCTTCGCCTTCTGGCAAACGAGTAAAAATTAATCCTCCTTCTCCTACTAATCCACCCTCTTCAGTCTCTATGGAGCTTCTCCTTGATGAAATTCGTGCTCTGAAGCCTTATATGGAGGAAACTAATTTGCGCTTACAAAGCCTTGAAGACAACTGGTCTCACACCATCCAGAGAGTTGTGGCCCTTGAACAAAGAGTTGACGCGTCTGAGGAGACCATACATCAAGTTCCCATTTTACATACAGAAATTGATCATCTTAAGCAACAAGTCGAACAATTGGAAAACCGCAACAGGCGCAATAACCTGCGTATCTATGGTTTGGTTGAAGGTCTTGAAGGTTCTAATCCAATCTCATTTTTCCAGTCATTCTTACCTTCTCTTCTTGGTCTTCCTGAATCCCCTCCTTTGAACATTCAACACGCTCACCGTTTGGGCCGGATGTCTGCTTCTTCCTCCTCCTCAACGAGACCTAGAGGTACTATCTTATATTTTCTGGAATATACTGACCTGCTCATGGTTCTCCAAGCTGCCAAACAAAAAGGAAAGATTTCTTGGCATGGCTCCAACCTATTTTTTACTCAGGACTATGCCAAAGTGACGGCAGATCGTCGGAAAAGGTTCCTGGAAATGAGACCTGCTCTTCGAAGTCTTAATGCTAGAAATGGCCTTTTTCATCCATGCCTTTTTATAGTGACATATAACAACAAGACTATATCTTATGAAGACCCGGCTGCTCTCCAACAATTTTTGAATACTTGTCGTCATGATTCTATGGATGTTTCCAGATTGTAACTGTTTTGTTTTCCTCATGTAGAATATTTGCTGTCTTACTGTATTTGGTTCTAATGTTCTACATTGTTAACATTTGTATTTTGTCTTTCTCCATTTAGTTTTGGATATTTGGGCCCCTGTATGTTATCCTCTTCAGTTTTCCTGGATGACGTCCTCCCTGTCGTTGTTGCCCTGCAGTTTCCCGTTCGGCGTTCCATTTCCCTGATGTGGTTCCAACACCCTCATCCTTTCTTGTTTTCTTGTGGTATGTCTTTTGCCATTGTGTTCTTATGTTTATGGAATTGGTTGATTTTGCTTTGTTGTTCTCTTCTCTTTATTCTATTTTCTTCTTTTGCTTCTCATATCTTCTTTTGCTACCGTTGTTCCACTCTTTTTCTTTTTACTCTTACTTCCTGTTCTTTTCCTTTTCTTTATCTCTTTCTTTTTAATCATTTACTTCAATCTATTTTTTACCTCTCTTTTTCACCTGTTTATTTCTATTTTCTTCCCGTGTTTCAATCTCGTTTTCTCTTTGTATTCTTTGATTTTCTTGCCTTTTCAATGCAATATGTTTATGGCGGTTCTTCGGTTGTATTTACTAAATTATGTATCTTCTTTTCTCTCTTGTACTTGGTATTATTTCTTCTCCCTGCAATGTTCTGTTTTTCCTTCTTTTACTAATGTAATGATTACTACCCAGTTTTTATCTACTTATGCTTTTCTGTTTTCCTTTTATTTGCATTTTCTTCCTTATCTGTAAATGTCTTTGAATATTTTATCTTGGAATGTTAAAGGTCTTGGTTCACCTATTAAACGCCAAAGAGTTTTGTCTCATGTAGCAAATTTAAAAGGGGATATTGTTTTATTACAAGAAATTCATGTTAAAGATACTGAAATTCCTAAGTTACGTCGTAATTGGGTTGGTCATGTTTTTGCCTCTCCTGGGTCTGGGAAGCGCAATGGTGTCGCCATTTTATGCCATAAGAGGTTAGATGTTCATCTTGTTAATCAAGATAATGATGCAGATGGTAGGTGGGTAGCAGTTTCTCTGTTGATTAATAAAATTCCTCTGACTATTATTAATATTTATGCTCCTACTGTTGCGGATAAAGTCTTTTGGCCCCATATTCTTTCCCTGCTCATGCAAGTCACTGATGATTATCTGATTTTGGGTGGTGACTGTAATATGGTTATAGACCCCTTTTTGGACAGAAGATCTGATTCTAGGTTCTCCCCCTCTCACATGCATTCTTTATTTACCTCCACTATTTCCCAAAGAGCCCTTGTTGATTCTTGGAGGCTTTGCCACCCTACCCTTAGAGAATACACTTTTTACTCACCTCCTCACTCTTCCCAGTCCCGATTAGATTATATTTTCATTTCCAAAGCCCTCACTCAACTTATTACTCACTCAGACATAGGTTCTATCTTAATTTCTGATCACGCTCCAGTCTCTTTAAGTCTGGATTTACTCCCACCCGTGAAAGGCACTAGGAGATGGAGGTTTAATAACTCTTTTATTGGACCCACAGTTTACACCAGCTTTTATGGATTTTGCCTCTTCATTTTTTGAAGACAATGACTCGCCCCAGCTAACCCCTTCCCTTATTTGGGATACATTTAAAGCCGCTTCTAGAGATTTCATTATTACATTTGTTGCCCGTAAGCGTCGTAAAGCCTCTCAATCTATTCATTTGCTTAACGCACAAATTAAACAATTAGAACACTCCTTTTACCTCTCTAAGAAACAATCTGACCTAGATGATCTTATTAAGGCTAAGCTTTCCTTTAATAAAATTTCTACTGACTCTGCCAATTTATTTTTACTTAAGTCTAGTGCTAAATATTACACCGCACAAAACAAAGCCGGTAATCTTTTAGCTAGATACCTCAAAGTTAAGAAGGAGCGTACTAAAATTGAATCCATTGTTACCTCCTCTAATGTTGTGGTTCATAAAGACGAGGATATTTTAGCTGAATTTACAGATTTTTATCAACGTTTATATACTCCTGAATCCTCTCCTGTCTTGTCTGAAATTACTCGATATTTATCCTCCATTGCTCCACCTTCCTCTTCAGAAGTTGATTTCTCCCCTTTAGAGGATGATATCACGCATAAAGATATTCTGGAGGCTATCCAAGTTCTAAAGAGGGGTAAGGCCCCTGGCCCCGATGGGTTTACTATAGAATTTTATTCCCATTCTCCTCATTACTTCTTCCAAGAATTCATCAACTATTCTCATCCTTTATAACATCGCAAAAATCTGAAGGTACCTTTCAGGAGGCCCTTATTTGTCTTCTCCCCAAGGATGGTAAAGATCACACCTTCTGTAAGAACTATAGGCCCATTTCTTTAATTAATTTAGATTACAAAATTTTTGCTAAGATCCTTGCACTTCGTTTAGAAAAAATTCTTCCACAATTAATCGCCAAAGAACAATGTGGTTTTATCAAAGGACGTCACCTATCTGACAATACCCGTCTTTTCTTTAATGTCTTAAGTAAATCTCATTCTCATAAGACGTCATTGGCAGCTATTGCACTGGACGCTGAGAAAGCTTTTGATAGAGTCAACTGGCAATTTATTTTTTCTTCCCTTTCTTGGTTTGGTTTTGGCCCTAAGTTTCTTTCATATGTCTCAATGCTCTATTCTTCTTCTCCTAGGTCCTTTATTTTGGCCAATGGCCTTGTCTCTTTCTCCTTTCCTCTTCTTCGTGGTGTTCGGCAGGGTTGTCCGCTTTCTCCGCTCCTATTTATATTAGCATTAGAACCCTTCTTAACTAAGATTCGTATGAACGCTGATATTTCTGGTTTCCCTTATGGTTCTACACAGTTAAAGATCTCTGCATACGCAGATGATATTTTGTTATTTCTCTCGAACCCTCATACGTCTCTCCCAGCATTTTTGTTAGAGGTTTCGAACTATGCATCAGTGTCTGGCTATAAGCTTAATGTAGACAAGTGTGAAATCCTTCCTCTCAATAAATTCTGTTTTCATGCCGATTTCGTAACTTCTTCCTTCAACTGGAGCCCAAACAAAATCAAATATCTTGGTCTTTGGTTTACACCTTCTATTAAGGATACTGTGGCCTTGAACCTTAAAAATTTACTATTAGCTCTTACTACTTCTACGAAGCAATGGCACCCCTTATTCTTATCTTGGTGGGGTAGATTAGATTCTATCAAGATGATGTTGGTACCGTTGGTCTTATTTCTCTTGTCGAATCTTCCAGTTCACATTCCTAAATTTTATTACAAGAATATTTATTCCGTATTATCTAAATTTTTATGGCAAAACAAAACTGCCAGAATGTCTTTTTCTAGACTTAAATCTCCTAAACATTTAGGTGGTGTTAA
Source organism: Triturus cristatus (assembly GCF_964204655.1). Lineage (NCBI taxonomy): Eukaryota > Metazoa > Chordata > Amphibia > Caudata > Salamandridae > Triturus > Triturus cristatus. The sequence continues at coordinate 1,100,500,660 of NC_140585.1, forward strand.
TTTTCCGGACTTTTCCTCATATCATACTTCCTTTTTTCTCACTCATTCTGCCTCTTTCCTTTCTGATCATACTCCTGACCCCTCTTCTTGTCCTTTGTGGGTAGAGGTTGAAACTTCCTTTTTTCATCCCTTTGCGTTTGAAGAGTTTGTTTCATTGTCGCAAGCTCCAAAGAAATTTTCTCTTCCCATTCTTCAACATGTTCGCAAGTCCTTTCAACCTATTATTTTGCACAACCTGGATGACCGTGCTCGTTTTTTACAGTCTCCTATTTGGTATAACTCTTTTATCAAAATTAAAAATAGATCTATTTTTTGGAATGACTGGTTATCTCTAGGTCTTAAATGGACTCATCAACTCTTTCATGATGGTTCTTTTATCCCCTTTTCTGTTCTTCAAGATCGTTTCTCTCTTCCCCTCTCTTCTTATCCCAAATATATTCTATTAAGAACGGCGGCTCAAGCTACTTTTGATGCTCTTACGGGTACTTCCATTCAATATAATTCTTCTCTCATTTCCTTACCATTTTTACATTCCTCTCCATCTGCTTCTCAAATTTACAAAAAATTGCGAGAGTCGTCTGCTCATCGAGTGAAATCTGCTGTGGAATGTGCTTGGGAATCAGATTTAGATGACTGTTTTCCGCTTACTACTTGGGATAACATTTGGATCAAAATAAGGAAATCGTCTAGAGCGGCAAATACAACTCAAACTCTATTTTTTATATACAATAGACTTCTAATCACCCCATACAAACTACACCACATTGACTCCTCTATCCCGTCTATCTGTTGGTCCTGTTCGGCTTTAGTGGCTGATCTTAAACACATGTTGTTTACTTGTCCTGCTGTTCACCTTTTTTGGAGCAAAGTATGGCAACAAATTAATTCCATTTTTTCCACCAGTTTCCCCTTTTCTCTTTCTCATATTTTTCTTGGTAGTCTTTCACAAGTATGGTCCTCCTCCAATGTTGATACCTCTATTGTTGATCTCCTTCTTGCTGTGGCATTTCAACAAATCACGAAAGCTTGGAAGGATACCTCCCTTATTTCTTATCAAGCATGGTGGTATGGGGTTTGCTATAACCATAGACTAGATAGAGCTTATGTCCACCCTATTTCCCTTGCGATTAAAAGGGACTTATTATGGTTACCCATTACCTCCTTTCTGAATTTGTCTGCCCAACCCCTTCCCTTACATAATCCTTGCAGGGAGGAAGTACCTAAACCTCCTTGATCTTCTTGTTATCATTATCAATTCTGATAGTATTAATGTATGAAGTTTGCCAATTTGTTCTATCTCTTTTTGAGTATTAATTCCTGTATTATGAAGTCATATTTTTTCTTTATTCTGCCAGTTATTTATTATATTGTTGTAATATGTTTACGATGATATCCCTTTTTCTTTCCTTCTTTTCTTCTCTCTCTTTTTCTTTCTACTCCTTTTTATTTTTCTGAAATGTTTTACAATGAATTTTTTCCCACAAATGTATATTATTACTGTACTGCAACTTTTTCGTTCTTCAATAAAATCCTCTTTAAACTGTCAGAAAGGGCAAAATAGCCGACAGAAACAACAACCTCATACACAAACCTCGAACAGCTTGGCATGAAGCAGGTCAGCTTTGGTGGCCAAGCACCAAGCTTCAAATATGTCCCAACGGCAGGCATATACAGATTTAGTAGATAGATGCCTGGTTGCCAAAATAAAGATCAAAGGCACTCAACTGCCCCTGCTCAAATTCCATGCATGGAGGTTGAGGGTGTGCAGATTTGGGTTCAGGACCCTGCTGCTGAGACAGGAGATCCTCCCAAACGGGCGCCTGATCAGAGGACAGATACTCAAGCTCAGGAGTTCGGGATACAATACTCTCCTTACCCAAACCGGGGCCACTAAGAATGCTTAGGCCTGTTCGGTCCTGATCTCCTTGAGAATTCAAGGCATAAGTAGTATTGGCGGAAAGGCATCCTGGAGTTACAGGTTTCACTCTATGCGGAACGAGTCTCCTAATGAGAAACACCTTGAAAACTCCAACAGGCAGATGTTTTAACTTTGCGTTTTCTTGGCAGTGGTAAATAGATTGAGCCAAGATTCTCCCAATATGCAGAAAAGACTTTGTGCCAACCCCAGATGGATGCAACTACTATCCATTTGTGATGCGCTAGGATTCAACAGCTAAGCTTGTCCACCCTGGTATTCAAAAATCCCACCAGGTGCTACACTATCAGGAACATCTGCTGGCGCTCCAACTACATCCTGTGGCATAGAGCCTCCTGCACAGAGCCCATGAGCCAACCCTGCTCTGCTTGTTGCAATACCACATGGCAGTGGTGTTGCCCATGAAAACCTGAACCAGACTTACATGAATGGATGGGAGGAGGGCTTCCAATGCAAATGGATGTCTTTGAGCTCCAACAAGCTGATGTGGCACTGAGCATCTGCGAGAGACCACAGGCCTCTGATTTCTGCCGATCTGAGATGGCCACCCCATCTGAGAAGCAAGGCATCAGTTGCCTGCCTGTTCTGGGTGGGGAAGGGAGAGGGGGCTGCTGCTGACCTAATTGAAGTCCTGTAGCTTTCACAGTCTCCTCCACAATCTGGACAGCATCGGGTGGGGGGGGGGGGGGGGGGGGGTTTCTTTCGATGCTGTTGTCACTAAGACTTCAGATCCCACTGCAGAGCTCGCAGATGCCACCTGGCGTACTTAACCAGCAGGATTCAGGAGGCCGTCAGCCCAGCAGCCTCAGAGTCGACCTCACTGAGATCAAGGCCCAAGGCTGAAAGATCACAGCCTGAGTCTCCTGGACTTTTTTCTGGAGGAAAGGCATGAAACCGAACAGTGTCCAGAATGGTTCCGATGAAAAGGAGCCTCTGAGGAATCAAATGTGAGTTTGGCACATTGATATTGAACCCTAACGATGTCAGGAGGTTCACCATAGTCTGAAGGTAGGCTACGGCTGTCTGGGGTGATGTTGCCTTAAACAGCCAGGAGGTACGGGAAGACTGGGATCCTTGACCTATTCAGATGTTATGTACGTTATTAAAATGTATAAAGCGCTCTTATACCCTCAGGTGTCTTGGCGCTGGATGCTCATGACACACAAACTGAAACGCTCCACTGAAACTGAAACTGAAAAAGCCACGACTTAAGTTCTTTCATGAAGCTCAATAAGATGGGGATGTTCCTAGTATGAAGTGGCAGACTGTTCCATAATTTGGCTGTGCCAATAAAAAAAGCTTTTACCGCCCCAGGTGGATTTTCTGAATCTAGAGACAGTGCAGGTTTTGCTACACCTGGAGCGAAGATCTCTACTGGGGCTATACCATTGAAATTTCTGTCTAATAAACTCAGGGCCAGAATCATAGAGTGCCTTGTGGGCTTCCATTTAATACGGCTCCTTACTGGGAGCCAGTGGAGCTTTTGGATACCAGGGAAGATGGAGTGGAATTTGGGCAATCGTAGAACCATTCTGGCCACAGCGTTTTGAACTAGCTCAAGTTTGTTTGAGCGTTTTTTCTGTAGGTTCATAAGAAGGCTGTTACAGTAGCCTAGCTTGGATAGCACTAAAGTGGTAAGGACTAGTTTTTGGGAGTTGGCTGAAATTTAAGGCAACATTTTCTTTATCAGCCTGAGGGTGTAAAAGGATTCGGAGACTAATACAGCAACCTCAGCACCATAGTTGAGCTTGTTGTCAATGATTATGCCTAGGTTTTTGGCCTTGGACACTAGGGCAGGTCTGAGCAGGCTGACACCACAATGTCAGTGTCATCAGCGCAAGGGGTAATAGCAAAGTTGAAGCTTTTTATTATAGTAAAGTGTTTAGTGACATCAATATTAAACACTGTGACTGGGGGAGCGTGGCTAGCCAGCCAAGATGGCGGTCACACTCTAACGCAGCTCCGCACCTAGGTCCTATTATCCGCCTTAACAATTCAAATAGCAGTCCCATCCACTCATCTGGCCGAGCCCCTTGTGCAGCAGGCTCTGGGACGGTGCAGAGAGGCAGGCTGCAAGAGCAATGCGGCGATCCAGTACCTGGGGAGGGGGACTCTCAGGATCGTGTGCCCTGGGAGCCGCTGCCTCGCTGAGAAACCCACGGAGCAGAAAGCTGAGAAACAGGCCCTGTGATCCTGCACAGGAACCCACTGCCCTGAGTGGTGAGTGACTAAGAATCCCGGGCTCTGGAGCATATAGCTCTGGAAACATCCCATCGAAGAAATGAAGGAGGTGGGGCCTGAGTCTCCGGAGACTAATGAGTGGCCCGCGACGGAGGCAAAGTGAGACCTGACCCGCGAGCGAGCACTACATGTGGTGAGCAGCCTGACCGAAACGGAGGAGAGCGGCGTGCCCCGCACCACACAGCAACTACGTAGTGTTCCCTGAGAAGTAAGTGTTAGGACAGCAGAGTGCCCGCAGCTGCCTCTGCGCGGGACAACTTGCGGTGCTCCTCACAACCTCCTGCAGGCCCGAACTGAAGTCATGCACCACCTCCTACACTAAGTGAACCAGAGACACCCTGAACTCACTGGGGACCGGGGACCTTGCCGGGTCCAGACCCGCGAAGCTGGTGGACAATCCAGGGGAAGGCAGGTGGAGGTGTGGTGTGTCCTGCAAACTGCGTATGCCTGCGGCGGAAGACACAGCCTCGCCCGATAGGTGCAGAGTGCACGCCGGAACGGTGCGGCGACCCGGAAGCTCTGCTAGGCGCAGGTCCGTGGTGTCATCAGAGCATCATCAATACACAGAGGGCTCGAGTTGTGCCCCTGTGGCCCCTGAGGACCTGACTGGAAGCTGGTGGCCTGCGGACCATTCAGGTGAGGCCGGGGCGCTACGATAACATTGGAGCGCAGGGACATTCCCGGGTCCCGACCCACACCACCACAGGCATGCCAGATCCGAAAGAATTACATGGACGGCTGCCCTCCTCTACCCTGAGGCACACACGCACCTACTACACAACCAGAGTTTATGACAGAGGTGAGGATGCGTGGAGAACCCCACCCCCTGCCCACGACGTGGCCTGGCTCAGCGGCCTGAGGGGGAGAAGCAGAGACAGGGAACACGTGAGATCCCCACACACACAGGCCAATCAAGGGGTCTTACCACCAACACTAACGATTCCTCCCATCACCTTGCACTGCAACGACACAAAGGGCTCTCTTGCATGAGAGGGAATAGCCACCTAACTCCTGGATGCACTAGATCTAAATAGCGGTACATGGCAAGATCTGGAGACCCAACTGAGCACAGTTCCATCGCCCCCTGCCTACCGCAAAAGAACACAATACACAGCGCTGCTCACTGACCTGAGGTGCCACACACTTATAGGGAATCGATCACTAGGTCACTAGCAGGGCTGGTGGCACTTTGGAGGTGCAGCGGAACTGCGAATTACCAAGCTTGTGTAGCGCCTTTACTCCTCCTGCATGGTTGGACACGGATACACCATACTTAACGCGAACCTGACCCACACACAGAAAGCAGGGCGGCACCACCCCCCAGTGCTACTCAGGATGGGCAGACAACGCAGCCAGCCACCAATGCCAAACGACCTGGGCAAGATCAGGAACCATCAGAAACTTCCACGGCCGTCACAATGGAATCCAAGATAGACTCCATACTCCAGGCAGTGGAAAAGCTGGAAGGGTTCCTGGCACAGACACACACGTCACTAGAGGGGCGCATATAAAAAATTACGTCTGATTTCACACTGTTCCATGCGGACCATCGGAAGCTGGTGGACAGGGTCTGCGAGATAGAGGCAGAGATGAAAGAGGCCCGGCTGCCAAGACCACATCTACCGGTGTGCGAGAACTCACAGTGCAAATGTACACTCTAGAAAACAGAATGGATGACGCAGAAGGCTGCTCCTACTAACAACGCGAGGGTGGTGGGACTGCCTGAGGGAGCAGAGGGCCTGGATGCCATGGCATATACGGGAACGGTGGCTGAAATCCCGGCTACCCCTGACAGGTTCTCTACTTTCTTCTTGGTGGAGAGAGCCCACAGGGTGCCCTTGGGCCACTCCCCACCAGGCGCAGGTCCCCGACCTCTCCTCGTCCGCCTTCTCAATTTCAAAGATCATGATGCAGTACTTCGTGAAGTTGGCAAACTGGAGGAAGTTAAGAGTAGACAACGCATCGGTTCTGTTTTTTCCGGATAACGCCCTAGAGGTGCAGAAATAGAGAGGAACATTCCTAGCAGCCAAGACATGCATGTGGGAGCGAGGCATTCGCTACTTTTACCTCTCCGAGTCGTCCTGAATGGATCCACTCATTTCTTTAACACGGCAGAGGAGGCCTGAGACTGGCTGGAAACAGCAGGGCACCAAACGTCGCCGAGTGGACAAGAAACCAATAAAAGGTTTTCCTCAGACAATCACCAAAATCACAAGGGGAAACTCAAATGAAGCAAGAGACCACCGACAACTTCGTGCCGTCCCTAACTTGGAACAGGTACTACAGGAGAGACGCGCAGCCCTGCAAACAGTGGCAACGATACAAAGTCGCAACAATAGGAGAGACCTGGACGCTTCATCTGAACAATCCCTCAGCAAAGATAGCGCCTCTGCAGTGTGGCCTTCTGCAGAAAAGTTCCAGCAACCCCCCAAGAGTGACACCTCAGACAGCAGATGAACTAATGTGAACTATAACTCTTATGATATGTTAATATGCGCATGTTACAAGAGACATTAACATGCGTGCTGCATGCGAACACATTACCAGCAGCAAATGCAGAGGGGACCAGAGCGGGGCCTCATACACAAGCCATACATGGGAGGGGGGCTGGGCCAGTTTCCGAACCACAGAGCCTCACATAACCACAGATGGCAACGCGCCCAATTTAACGTCAACCTAGGGCTACACATGTGCCACCCTTGCATCCCCCAGCAGACACAACCACCCCCTAGGAACCCGACACGACCAGTCAGTGGTTGCCACTTGGCGAAGTTCGTAGTTTGGGCAGATACATGTTGTCCCTCTGCTCATTCTCTGTTAAGCAATATTACGTTTTTAGTTTGACATATCATTTCCCGGTGTCATGCGACAATTGTTCCTACAGGCGCGGCCAGCCTATAACTCAAGTATTCAATAGTGGGAGAATAGTTTTTTTCCCCAAATTGATGGAAAAACTCCTGTAGCTAACATTGGATTAAAAATGTCTGAAAGGTTACTAGCTATGATTACGGGTGCTAATTTAAGTACACCAGGAGGGCAGGGGTCTTGGGAGGACCTGGAGTTTGCGCTGTTGAGGAGTTTAGACACTTGGTCGGGAGTTGTAGGAGAGAATTCAGTCAGAGTGGCATAGGCTGGGTTTAAAAGGGACTTGCCACTCATGGATTCTGCCTCAACAGCGTTATCACAGATCTGGTAAATTCTGTGGACTTTGTCCCTGAAACTATGTGCTACACTGGCACGTTTGTCTTGGCTTGGACCAGCCAGATTATTGCTGGGGCCGGAGGAGCGTTTAGTCACTACTTGAAATAGTACCTTAGTGCAATTTGAGGCTGATACTATCTGCTGGGTATGGTATTTGCTTTTTTATTCTGTTAGATGGTTTTGTATTTAGCGAAGGCTAGTGTATATGCTAACTTTTCCTGTGCTCCATATGGTCTACGCGAGCTTCTTACATGACTCCTTCATGCTTGTTTCTCCAATCTATGCACCTCTGAGACCCAGGGTGCGGACGGTAATCTTCTATTTGACTGGGATAACTGAAGCAGGGTTATTGTAGCAAACGTGGAGCTAAGCCAGTTATTGTAGTGGGAGGCTGCCAGCACAGATTGAAGTGAAGGTTGGGAGAACAGCAACTGTTGGATCAAGGTATTTTTGTCAATTTTGCTCTGTGGATTGAAGGACTTTACTCCTTTGCAGGGGTAGAAAATATTAGCCTGATTGTCTGACCAGCTAAGAGGAATCACCTCTTTTAGTGTGATATAAGGATTGTTGGTGAAGAGACCATCCAATGTGCGACCTGCTTGGTGTGTAGGTTGTTTAACAAGGTGGCTAAGTCCAAATTAGGACACAGAATCAATAAAGGCTAGCGAGTCCTCCTCCACTTGAGATTCAAGGTGGATTTTACAATCACGGACAGACTATTCTCAATCAAGGCGCCAAGACTGCTTACAAATTTAATTATGGGGCCTGATGGGTTGTATAGTAGCATTCCATTAAAGGTATACTTGCTGCTAACGATCATTTTCAAGAAGACCGCTTATCAATCCGTGGAGCGGGCAGGCTCAGAGTCGGAGGTGACCCAGCCACAATGAATTGAGGGCAGACCGCAACCACTTTTATGTGATCTTTCTAGTCTAAATAAAGAAAATCCAGCCGGCACGGCGATTCTGAAATCTGGGTTGGAGGCTGAATCTCCCTAGGTCTCTGTTATAAAAAGCACATCAAGTTTTTGGCTTTCTATGAGGTCAACTATCTCAATTTTATGTTTGGCAAGGGACCGAGCACTTATAAGGGTGAGACACGGTTAAGCAATTTCCTCTGGGTGAATAATGCCTAGCGGCTGAAAGGTGGGCTCAAATACAACCGCACTGCAGCTGGGGCATGTGAGGTAAGTTGTTTCGGAAAGGGAGGCAAGGTATGCATAGACGCAGTTTAAGGTGAATTCCGGTTGGAAATTTGTGAAGTTCCTTACCTGTGAAAGAGATCAGCCCTTTTGGATGGTGGGTTGGAGATCCAGCGGTCCTGGCGCTAGGTGTGGTCTGGCCTAAGACGGGCTTGCCTTTGGTGCGCCTTCGGTGAGGACATGCTTCCTGCATGTTTAAATAACCCTGTCAGAAGAGGGGGCCGTGGTCAATTGGCCTGCACCACAGAATGATAAAAATGCATGGGGAAATGAAATAGAGGCTTGTAACCGGGGTCCAGCAACCCCTACAGCACTCACAGACTCCCCTGTGAGATGTGGTCTACTGGTAAAATAAAGCATAACAAACTAAAATATGACAAACGGTAAACCATAAAACAATGAAAACTGACACTACCACCATCACTTTTGTGAACACTTAAGGTGCAATGGGGTAAGGCCAAATTGGAGCACAGCAAACTGAAAATGCTACTAACCTACTGGTAACGCCTGTGGGCCTGTAGAATGGGAATGTGGAAATAGGCCTTCTGCAGGTCCAGCGCTACTATGCAGTCTCCATGGTCAAGGTCAGACAAGACCTGAGCAAAGGTGAGCATCTTGAACTTGTCCTTCCTCAGCAAGGCATTGAGAGGGTTAAGATCTGAAATCAGGTGGCAGCACTCTATCCTTTTAGGGCACCCGAACGTAGCGGCAATACAAACCATGTCCTACTTCTGGAGTTGGCATCCTCTCCATGGATACTTTAGACAAAAGAGCATGCACTTCCTAATGCAAAAGGGACAGATGGTCCTCCATCATCCATTCTTGGGATGGTGTCCAAGAATGTAAGAGTTTAACCCTGCTGAACTATCTGTAACACCCACTTGTCTGAGGTGATAGACTGCCCCCTTGTAGGAAGTTCTGAATCCTGCCACTAACAGGATGGCTGTGCACAGGTAAAGACCCATCACAGAGGCTTAGCGGGGCGCAGCAATCAAAAGAGCAGTGGACTGGCCAGCTCGTTGCCGCGGTTGTCCATGTGACTTATGAGATCCTTGCCCATGACCTCAAAAGGGGTGGAGTGACTGCTGGGCTGGTGGCGATAGGTAACAAAACTGAAACCCCTATCCAACACCATGAGGGACAAAACTGGCCCCGAGATTGGAATGGAGCTGCCGATAATCCATAAAGCGCTCCAGTGCAGAGTCCGCCTTATCCCCAAAAAGTCTGGAGCCATGAGGCTAGATTGAACATTCTCAGAGAACTCAGTGGAAAGCATCCGAGCATGCCAATGGAGGGCCATACTGGTACCAATGGCCCTCCCATAGGGCATGGGAATAATGTCCCAAAAGACATGAGGTGTCCATGGATCAGAGACCCAGATCGATTAACGAGAACACTCTGTACCCGAATGTGTCAATGTATTTTGAATCTGCCAGGTGGTGCAGAAGAGAACACATTTAGGTTAATTTTGCTGGCAGTGGCCTACACCACCAGACTCTCAGAGGAAGTTTGTTGAGGAAAAAAAGCTGGTTATCCTGGCGCTGGCTGATGACGATGAGTAATTTGATGTTTGACTGGCGCCTGTGAATAGAGTTTAGCCCAGGTCCCCAACAAAACGACCATCAGGGCCTCATTAAATGAGAGGAGAGGATCAGATCGAAGTGGGACCAATTTGTAGCACCTCTGTCAGGAGACTGGTGTTGACCTCCTGCATGGGCAGCTGGAGGACTAGCACATCTGCAGCCCTGAATACCAACATTGCAAAAGAGGCAGATTCTTCAGTGGCGGGTCCAGGGTTAAAACAAGACTGAGTCTTGCGATGGTGTCAAGGCCACTCGCCTCCTGCATCTCGTCATACCAGTTACCCTGATAATGGCTAATGTTATCCTCGCACGTGTCTAAATTAGTCCTAAAAATGTCTGGGAGGACACGTTCCCTGATCTGGGGAAGGGCAACCGTGACCAAGTCAGAAGGATCCAAAAGAGGAAGCAGCATCTAAGTCCGACTTGGGGGAGGTCAAAGCGAGGCTGTGCCGAGGTTGGTGGTGGGCTGGTCCGGGATGTCAGGTAAAAGGGTCACAAGGACAAGAATGGGATCAGCTAAGGCCAGGAATTGGCGACTTTGACCAGCACAGGGCTTACCAGTGTGAGGAAACTAGAATCTTGGCCTTGCACTCCCAGATAACATTGAGGTGCGCCTGGATGTAGTCACTGCAAGCTGTGGGATGATACTAGGCACCACAGGAAGACCAAGTGGGTATCAGTCTGTAGATTTGTTGGGAGACATCCCTTGCATACTGATCGAGATTATTATTTTTTTTTTACCTCGGTTAAAGACCAGGGCGAGCGCCAGATCCACATCTGTTGGCACGGAAAAAAGGAACGGTTTGTTGTCTTCGAGCATGGGTGGTAACTATATGGGCCCACAGACGTCGCATACAGTGTGAACGATGTCGGCATTGAGCTGCAGGTACCACCTTCTGGCACAACCAGGTACTTTTGCAAAATTTTCTGGAACCAGTCTAGTGCCTTGGGCATACATTTTAAGGTGAAGATTCTGCAATTTGAAGTCTCTATCAGAAAAATATAGCAAAATAGTCACAATCTTAAAGAATTTTGATCAATAAATGGATTAAAAAAGCACAGTTATGCAGCTTTCATACAGAAAGAACAATCTAAAATAATCCATACCTCTAAGAACTGAGCATTGACTTTGAATTCTGGAGGAGGCAGTCCATGGCTAACAGCGGCCACTTTCTTTTCTTCAATACAATTAAAAAGATGTTTAACAGCACGAGGGATAATACCTTGTTCCTCTTGAGAAATGTTGACATCAAATCCAGTTCCCATGGTATATGTTTTACCAGAGCCTGTCTGGAAAAGGAAAGCAGACAATAAATGATCAGCACATGTTTACTTACTGAAATTATATTGTAAACGTAGAACATACCAAGAGTTACAGTAAATTTGCCTCACTCCATAAAATACATGGATCCAAAGCAAAGTGCTATAAATGTGCTAATAGGGTCTAAAATTTCAGTCATAACAGTGATATTCCATGTGTGCTGTTCTAAAATAGAAAAGTAGGACAACAGCTGTAAACTGATAAAAAACAAATCCGTAAACTGATCAAAAACAAACTTACTTTCTATGCTAATAAGGGGACAATATCCTTTCATCACACTTAAATTAGTGAAATATATAGGATCACAGCAGGTTCAATAAAGGATACTTAATGACAGTAGTGTGGAAATATATCCAGCCTCCGAATCCTATGTGCATTATTAGACATACCAATTGAATGAGGTGCAAGATTAAGACAATTACTCTGATATGATTACATCAGTGGTGGAAACAGGGCAACTGTCCACAACCAAAAGACCACCGAAGATAGAAAAGATATAGGTCAGAAAGTGGTGGCACTGATGAGCCATTAGGCACCAAAGACCCCTGTACTTTCTTAATGCTCCAATGCCGACTTCAAACTTTCGCCATGCTCAGAGATCACGGCCCTCAATGAATTAGCAAATAAAAGGATTTCTATAGGTGAAACCGAAAACCGATCTGAAACCCACAGTTAAAAACTCAAGGGATGCTTGAGGTGGACAAACCCCTCCATCACACCACGGTGGCCTGCCACTGGCACAACACAGGAGGATCAGTGACAGTACCAACAGTGGAGCACCTATGTTAAGGGTTCCTGGCAAATTTGCAAAGATTCGGGAGGGGTGGAATCATCAGAGAATGTGACCATCAGAAGAGAAGCGCAAGTCTTGGCCTTGAGCATCGTTGTGCAGCCCAAGCCATGGAGCGGTCTAGTACGTACCAATGACTGGAAAGCACTAGGAGCACAGGTAAGAAATAACCCCAAAAAACCTGAACTGGGTTGAATAAATAAAGAAAAAACAAAGAAAAAGTACTGCCAATCCAGGTGCAATCTAAGATTTGTAAAAGCGTGTAGAGCAATAAGCATAACTCAGAGAATAGGATGGCTGGATCAACAAACAGGGCATGATCAGGAGAGGGGCAAGACAATAAGAATTAGTTTCCAAGTGGTCTTTGAACATTTACAGCATCCATTCCACACATGCAAAAGTTATACAAGGTGGGCTGCTCCGATCACATTTTATGCCACTTGATTGAGAAGCAACTGGTCAGATGCTCATCTGGAAAAGCGGTGATTCTGGAGGGTGGCGGAGTCATTTTAGAAGCAATGCTTTGTGGCCTTTTCAGGGTCCCCGATTTGTCGGACAGGCTCAAACAAAAATCAAAGCAGAAAGTCAGCATCAGTCTCATCTCCTATACCGAAGCTTCACTGGCACAAAATCATATGGAGGAAAATAAAGGAGGTACAGGAAGAAGTGAGTACGGCATGACCAGACAAAAAGAAGCTTAGCTAACTTTTGCAAAGGCCAGAAAAAATGCTCTGCTGTATTCACTATTCTAAAGTGAACGGAGATCCCCAAACCCTTTCTGAGATGGATAAGCCTGCTGTACATGACCCCGGTGGCGTGAGTGCATATTAACAGGTACACATCGGCACCGCTGTATATACACAGGGGCACCAGGCAGGGTTGTCACCTCTTCCCGATCCAGTTCTCATTGGCTCTGGAACCACTGGTGTGCATAAATCAGACAGAGGCATGCTGGTACTGCGCTTTCGGCAGAGATCAATAGGCATATCACTATATGCAGAAGACATGGTCATGTACATGACCCAGTTGAGCACCCTACACCACTCCTTCAGTAATATATCCAATTTGAACGGCACTCAGGACTCAGTATTAACTGGACAAAGTCAGTGATAATCTCGCCAACACCATGCACATCATCGCACATGTTCAATACCCCCTGGAATGGAACACAGATCCGGTGGAATACCTGGGGGCGTGGATACACAGGGATCCTGAACTAGCGATCCATGAATATTACGATAGGGCAATTGCGAAACTAGAGGATCAAGTGTTAAGATGGATCATGAAGTTGCCCTCCCTAGCTGACAGGGTAGCTATCATGAAAATGATCATATCGCCACGTTTCCTCTATATGCTCACTAATATACCTATAGTGCTACCTAGATCTCTTTTCCGAATGCTACTCACACATCTGATAACATTGGCATGGGCAGGCAAGTGACCTCGGATTAGGTGGCACCATGCCATATGACCAGGGCGACTTGGAGCACCCGATATGCATCTGTATTAGCTCTGTGCCCAAGCGCAATTTGTGCACTACTGGTACCCTCCTCAAGCATACACGCCCCACCTGGCAGTTGAGGAGAGAGATGCACACCCTACCCCACTCTGTTATATTTTAACGCACAAGCGCACAGATATACTACACACAGAAATTAACAAAATACACTGTACAACGTCCGCTTGGCTGACTCCTGGAGCGAGAGCCCACAAACTTCCATTGTATGCCCTGAAACTCCCAATTGTGCATCAACCAGTCATGTCAGTAATACAAGAGCCAGGGGCACTTGGGGTGCTCAAACAGGTAGGGCTGGAGACAATGAGCGATATGAATCCAGAAGGGAAATTCATAAATCCAGTGCACTTGAGCCATTTACAAAATATAACACCATTCTTCACATTCATATATTTTTGTCTCTGATCAGCCCAGAGGGAGCTATACCCTTCGTTGCCGGACAAACCCACCACACCATGCACACTGCAAACACTACCTACTAGTTCCACACGCCGCCACCTGGTCACTATGCTTTGTAATGCGACTCAGGGGGATACGCCGCAGACACTAAACCAAATGCTTGAACGATGGAACGCCTCATTAATCCCACAATTAACGCTGGAGGAATGGGGATTTTGCTGTACGCTGATTGGGGTGTTAAAGTCACATTGTAACCTGCGTATCACCCATTTTAAATATTTATAACAAATGTATTACACACCTGCTAGACTGTTCAGGTATGGGTTGAGAGATGATGCAAACTGTACAAGGTGCGGGTTGTCAGGCGCAGACTATCTACATTTCGTATGGAGCTGCAAAAGGGTTCAGAGGTTCTAGACAAGGGTGGCCCAGGACTTGAGGTCCATGATGTTGGATTCGCTGGTTTGCACCCCATACATGCGCTTACTGGAGATGGTTTAGAAGTTGAAGTCCTGGGGCCTTATGTTTAAAGCAGTAATGTTATTACTAGCCAAAAGCAGGCTACCCATGCCCTGGGGGAAGCGCTCCGCACCCTAACATGAACACTGGTTGTGAGATATGATCTATTGTAAAAACCAACCCGGAGATCTATGCAGAAGAACTTCTATCATACTCAAGCCCAAGGGATATATGGGTCCCCCTAATCGAGCATGATGTACACCCAAACACTATGTAATTGAAAACTGTAGATGGGGGAGGCAGAGAACTGAACTTGTGGAAAAGTATGATATTTCTTTATAACAGAATTGTAGTGTATGTACTGGACAAAAAACCGCTGATGGCATGCTGTTTCTGTACTGTTCAAAAAGCTGAAAATAAATTAAAAAAATGCTCTGCTGGAGTGTGGAGTGGCTGATGGGAGAATTATGGAAAGGAGAGGGTTTGCATAATTGATAGGGGTAACTTTACATAAGGAAGAAATGTCTTGCATGGTCACTGAATGAGGATCTACATTCCATTTCTAGTATGCAAAGACTAAATTATTTCCAGACCTGTGTGTGCTGACTGAAAAGCCTGGAGAACAGGAAAGGAAAAAGAAGAGACAAGATCATTCTCGAGCCCCACCTCTCCTGTTGAAGACCAAGCGCTTAATGGCACCCACCTGTGATGATGCTATGAAATTAAGGAAAAAGTTAATACAACCTCGCCACATGGTGACAGACCACCCAATCAAGGACAGTAACCGATAACAGTGGGCTCTACTGAACCTTTACACCCAATGGCAGAATGTAAAGAAAATGAAAACAAAATAAAATCTGAGAAAAGAGTTTGGGGCAGACAGTTTATTGCAGGAAACGTAATGAAAAACGTAACGTAAAACTTTGTTTTGACTTTATTTCTCGGCTTCTACTTTTCTGGGTACCACCGCTTTGAACTGTGGGGCGTGGAGTAATATGGCCTCACAAAATACATGAATCTAGAGAGTTTAACGGTTAGTAGTGTGACTAACAGTTATCCCATGCATGATATCACAGGGTCACTGTGTTTTGTTGGACTTTGCTGCATAGTGCTTACAGTATCTAAATAGAACATTCATTAATGCAAGTCGTTTCAGTGACTTCTTTGGATTTTTAATGATTTACTTTATGATGCCCAGTCAGTACCCCACTGAAAAATCATTCAGCCATGTTCTAGAGGTACGCTATGTGCCCTGCCCTCACTGCCCGCTGGAACCAATCCTAAGCACTAGGAGTGGCTTTCACCCAAGCCCTGTATCCAGTTGAGCCACACCCAGTGACTTCTGGGGCTGGGTACCGGCCTGACATAATGGAGATTAGGTATTGTCATCGGTTAACAAGTTTTGAATTCTTGCTCATAAATGATTCCCTGTTGAAATGTCAATAGCAAAGGGAACTTTAGGCACCCCGAACCTCAAATTCCTTAACAATTTGCATGCAACATTCTGGGATCAAACTTAACTGTGTATATGTTTTAACAGCTATATGGCCCCAGTTCATCATAATATGAAACATCAAGTTCTAAAGGGGTCATGTCCATAGAATGACAAAACCCCTTGTACAGCTGGACAGGGACATGCCTCACTCACAAATGGTACATCCTGCATTTTCGATATTCAAGCCTAGATACTAACAATTTGCTTTCTTTTTTTTTTTTTTTTTTTTTTTTTAACACTGAATAGGTTACACCCTCCAGCTCAGGAATGGCGGTATTACACTTTCAGTCTCAGGAGACTGTATCAGTACTACCATCTTTTGCCATATCAAAGAAAAGGGAAAACCAAAATGGATCTTGCTGGCCTATAGCGTACATACACTTATAACACACATGAAGTCCTGCTAGTAGGCAGGATACACACAACACGTTGAGATGTCAGCACAGGGGACTGAGCAGGACACTTGAGCGGAAGTTTACACAAGCAGGCCAGTAAATATCACACTCGGATCTGGGCCAGAAAATGCCTGTCCCCAACTCAAATGATTCAAACAATGGTATGCTGCCACCAATGCTCAATGCACATGGCCCAAGGATACAGACGTTCGTCTCCTGTTACCAATGTGGTACGCTTCCGGTATTATCAACGTAACACAAGACCCAGGCTCGGGGTTTCAGGTTCCCTGGGTCTATTTTGTGCCTAGACCTTAGAGACATGCAATATTTTGTGGGTGCTGGGCCAAAAGAAAGTAAAAAGTTGGGATTCTAGATTCACTTGCAGTTAGTTTAACTCAGAGCAAGTACATAAAGAGTGATGGGTGGAAATCTTGAATCAATTTCAGCCACTGGTAATTACTTGGGCCGGATCACAGTCCATCATAATTTTGCACACCATACCACCTCTGTTTCGATCCAGGCATATGCAAATCAGTCTTGACCCTGCTCAAACGTCCAGCCCGAACTGCCAGGCCAGGTACTTCCTGAACCGGAACACTTGCAACCTAGGACCGGTTTTGCCCCAGTGAGGGCTCATCAACCAGGTATAGCTTGCTTCCAGTGACACAGTGTGCAAGAGACCCATGTCTGGGCATACCCGTCCCAATGCGGAGGATGAACCAAAGTATACAAAAGAGTGAAGGATGGAATGCTTGAATCAATCTCAGTCACTGGTAATTACTCTGGCCGCATCACAGTCCATCATTATTTTGATCACATGCCACCTCAGTTTAGACCCAGCTATATGCAAATCAGTTGTGATCCTGATCCAATTAGAACCGCCCAGCCTGAACTGCCAGTGCCTCCCTGAACCAAAACACAAGCAACTCAGGACCGCTTTCACCCTAGTTAGACCTCATCTGCAAGGTATACCTTGGATCTAGTGCACAGTCTGCATGGAGCCCATTTCTGGGCATACCAGTCACATTTACGGCAACAGACCAAGGGTGCATGTCCAATTACCATGCAACAGACACTCGCAAAATATAATCTTTACTGTTGAGTGTCAGTCTCAGCTGCATGGTGGCACAGCATTGAGGACTTCTTTAATTATGGCACTGTTGGCCAATTCCTGTTGGCGGTTATTTCAACTTACTGAAGTCTGCACACTGCTTGTTACTTCTACATACAAAATACCCTATTTACCTGTGAAAGTGGTTGTCAAGCGCTGATATGAGTTATAAATCAGGAGCTATTCTTATTTTCTCACATGTCATGGTGGGAATTCTTCAGCAAAAATTAAACATGTAACATGATCTATTTTTCACAGAAGTCAAACAAAACGGCACATTTCTGCAGTCAGTTCAGCTCATTACTACCCGCTGCTACCTGTGCAACAGTTACACATTCCTTCCTCAGATTCTGTAACAAGACAAAACATTCAATACCCCAAAACAGTATCTGAATCCATCAAGCATATGAATACTTTAAGAGCCACCGTTCCAGGTTAGTAACTTTTTTTATTCTCCGCCAGTGAATTTGTTATTGTTTCACACAGCTTCTGTCAGACTCTGTGCATGGCTGGCAGCCAGGGTCAAGCAGAGGGTATCTGGTCACAGTCATGATGGTGGGGTTTGTTTGTCTCTTGTGTCCTTGGGTGTGTCCTGCTACAGCTCTGCAAACCGGGCCAAGTGCACGCTTTCCGCACTTGACTCTTAGGGTAGCAAGGGAGGGGAAAGCAGTCATAGGCTTCTCAGGGAGGTAGGCAAGGGGGCAGAGTTTCAAAAATCAACATTTCAACAACATACATGTACTGCTACGCCCAGTCATTCTCTTAGTAAAAGAGAAATACTTTAATATCACACAGTAAACCAAAATACTACACACTGAACTGAGTTGTCCAGCTACAAGGTTGTAGTAAACACAACTACAGGGTGCGAGACAATTTCTACAATTCCCAGGACATCAACAGTGTTCTGGTGCAATTGTTTCAGTTCCTGCACTACATAATTCAAGGCAAGTTGAGCACAGCTCCCACATCACTGCAGAGTCCAGGCAGCAATGGAAAGCTCAAAGGCAAGAACCTGCACAGGTGTGAGGTGACAATTTTGCTATGCAAGCGGCTACTAAGTCTAGTAACCCGTAGCTCACTTCAGATCCTATCTTGCAAAAGTGTTCACGATGGCAATCATTCCTTCTTCTAGTATGCAGGTCTATCTTTTTAGTGCAAGTCAGTCTCTCAGTCTTTCAACACAACCTCGTGGGATTATTTTTGTGCACCCTACGCAGTCGTACAGTCAGCATCTTTTGTCAGCAAGGCTTCTGCAGGAGACCTACCTCTTGTACCTCATCACTGAATACAAGCATCACTGCAGGCCTTGGCAGTGGTTACATGTCTTTGGTAGCTGCGGCCTTCAGGTCGTTTGGGGGTTCTTTCTGTGGCGGTGGTGTAGGCTTTGTAGGGCAAACAACTATGTCAGGTAGCAACGGAACATGTCTCTTGGGCTACTGTGTAGATGCCAGATGGTACGCTATCATTCAAGATTTTTTGATGCTTCACATAGTATGCCATGTGAACCATGGACGGAGGCCGGGAGACAGCTCGGGTTGGTAGCAGTTACACTTCCAGTATGGGTCAGCTCTTTTAGATGCTCCACAAACCAGAAACATGGCCTTTCTTTTCCTCCTTGACAGTCTATCCTGGATACCAAGTCACGCACTCACCGTTCTTCTCCGAACAGACAGGCAGGCTTCTCTGAGCTTGGCAGACTCGGCTTCTCCAGCAAGCTATGCAGACGTCACATGATGTCACATTACCTCTGAAAGACATGCTGTCATGAAGCCACCTGCTCCAGATCACAACATCTCTGAGTACTCTGTGGATATTCTCGTTCGTGGTCAAGAAGAACTTGGAAATGGAATAAAGTGGGATGGTTTGGGTCCCAACTTTATACAAATTATCCAGGCGGGCATGTTAACCCACGATCTAAAGTCTTGGAACTGGTTTTGGGTGGTTCCCATTAAAAATGTGTTTTCTGGCTGGAGTGCGCACACAGTCTTTATGCAGGGTGATGGCTATCACAGCAGGTAGTGATGATGCTGGCTCCAACTAGGAGCATCTAAAAAATGAGAACATTGAAGTGTGACGTCACTGTACCTTGGCTATCATCAGAATTCCTCAAGCAGCTATGAAAAAAGACAAAATGGGCAGTAACTTCCTTACTCTTCAGAACAGAATTTGCTGACTCAATTCCACTCCCCTACCATAAACCACATGGCAGAGCTAAGGAAGGAATAATCAGCAACCCCCTGCAAAAATGTACTCATAGAATTTCAAAGGACAGCCCTTGTTTACATTTTCCCACACGTCAGAATCTGGCCTCCTCCCTTCAGTTCCTGGAATGTAGCAATACACTTCCGCAGTCTGGAGAAGCTGAATCCCATCTTCTATTTTGTGTCATGTTAAACCAGGAGCTGTCCAAAATAGATCCGGCTCATCTCACCACAGACCACAGCC
This sequence comes from Triturus cristatus, assembly GCF_964204655.1. Lineage (NCBI taxonomy): Eukaryota > Metazoa > Chordata > Amphibia > Caudata > Salamandridae > Triturus > Triturus cristatus. The sequence continues at coordinate 1,100,520,753 of NC_140585.1, forward strand.
TTGCTGCCATCTCTACCTTACACACACACATGTATACACAGGATGTCAGCGCAGAACCTTATACAAGTGTGACAGTGGGCCACACTCCTCCTGAACCAGGAAGAGTCTTTTGAGTATTATCAAGCCATGAAAAAAAGGTATGCTGCCACCATTGCTTCATGTCAACAGCACATTTTGTGTGCCCTCCCAAGTCACAAAAAGTTATGTACCTTAGAATCACCTTGGACAAGCCTAGACCCAGAGCAAGGACTGACCTTCTTTCAGCAGGTTTAGCTGCTTTCTCGAGATGTCTTGGCAGAGAGGGGGATGAATTGGTGATTTATCCGCAGTCTCCAAAGTGTGTCCTACTGCCAAAATCTGCTCCACCCATCTGTCCAAAGTGATCTTGCCCCACCCCAAGGCCTACTGGCACACACCTTCTGCAAATATAGGAGTGACACGACCACTCACAGACCCATAATACCTGTTGGGATTGGGCCCTCTGCCATGTGAGCTTCCTCTCTTGGAGTTTTGCAGGGATTTGCGGCTGGTTTGGCTTGGTTGAGAGTTTGCCACTTATGGTATAATTGCAGAAGCGGCTGGAAAGGCTGCTGGAAATGAATGAGCGCGAATACTTAACTTTGAGTGAGCCTGCCTCTGGGACCTCAAATTATTAATCCGGGATCTGGTGGAGAGAGTTCCTCTGACCTTTGCAGTGACCCTGTCAGACTTAATAGACTACTATGCTTCATCCATCACCTTTTGGAAATGTTCTTCACCATTGAATAGGTCTATGACCTTTTTCCGACCCTTGAGGTGGAACCCTGTACATTTCAGCCACACCTGTGGGCACAGGGCAATTAAGGGTTTCCAAATTCTAAATACACCACAACCAAATAGGTTTTCATGCCATGTTTAGGTGTCAGTCTAACTTCTGCTTCTTCATTTCAGTTATTGAGAAGAAACTGATGAGTCTGGCCATCTTCTTCTAATTAATACTAGTCTTGCTATGACTGAAGGAGTGCTTCACTGGAGCTCTTAAGGTAAAGGATTCTTCCCCCAATATCTTATTAACCATGCCTACAAGGGAGATCAACCAAGCAGACACTGGAGCCTGTGACCCCCTGTGAGCAGTTGGTTTCACTACCATATCAAGCTTGACTACAGATATCAGGTCTGTGGGTGAAGAGATCACTGCCTTGAATTTCTTGTCCTGGGAAAGGGTATTGGTGGGATGGTTACATGCATTCTTAAAAACATCTTTCTCTCTCTTGCAAATGTGTAACATTAGAACATGAAGTAAACCAGATGTCTACTGTACGACTGCGAAGGGTGCACAACAATAATCCCACGAGGTCGTGTTTAAAGACTGAGAGACTGACTTGCACTAAAAAGATAGACCTGCATACTAGAAGAAGGAATGATTGCCATGGTGAACACTTTTGCAAGATATTATCCTGTCCTTTGGTTGGAGCATTATATACCAATGTCCCTTTGTCGTCGTCTTCTTAGAATGGGCTGCCAGACCACTATAGACTGACCCTGGTCCCGGTGATACGCCTGTGAATGTATGCTCCTTCAGAACTGTTTTCAGGGAGGTATTAATTCCTGGGAAATAGGAGGTGTACCCTTTTGACCTGGGAAGTGTACCTCTGCCTGGGTTAATCTTTCTCTTTTTCCACAACAGGTTTGTCTTCCTCTTCTTGTAGCATTGTTTTCTCTTCTCTCCTTTCCCATGTTTGCACCTATTAATGCGTTGCGCTTCTCACCGCACTATTTATACTTTTGACAATGCTGAAGCTAGCATCCATCCAAACATCTTCAATTGATAGGATGAAGATTAATATTAAAGTCTGTGAGGTCTGGGACAATGTCATAGGTGCAGAGGACAATGCTGGATCAGAGGAGCCTCAGGTTGCCAAGCATTTGACAAGCTGGCAAGCTTTCCCCGGAGTAAGAGTATTCAGACAAAAATCTACACAACCCCAGCATGGCTATTTGAAACTCAGGCAGTCCACCCTATCACGTAGACATCCATCAACCTGTCACTTAATGGAGACTCCTAAACCATGCCAGAAAACTATCCCTCAACAGACAAAAAAATACTATGCAACATATTTTCTACTGCTCTAGTTTATCAGTCCAGTCTTCTGCATCACACACATACTTAGATGCAGTGCCAAGACTTCAGCAAAAAGACAGGAGCAACACCCAATATATTCGCAGCCAAGACACAGTACCCCCCACACTTCACTAACCACGCAGAGCCATATGCGGATCCGGTAGAATGTCTCCAAAGACCTTAACCACACCAGTCTAGTAGCATGATTTACCAATAGCCAGTACAACACAAAAAAACGACTGTTTGGCGGCATTTTAAAAGAAATTGGATCTATCTCTTAAAGAAACAGATGCTTTTTTAATTCAAATTTGTGGCTTCACTCTCTTTTTTAAACAGCACCGACTTTTAAAGGGAGGGTGTTGTCCATTGCGGTAAAAGAATCAATCATGTATGCATTTGAAAGGAGACTTTAAGCTTCCTTTGTATTAAGCCTCACATACAAACTTACACAACTATTGATAACTTTTTCAGTGATTTCTATACTTATTTAAAGCCGGGGCTTTATTTTAAAATACACAGGAGTCTTTAAATTACATACGCTGTGTCTGGTTTGTTTCACTTTGCACCAAAATGCCCATACATCACCTTATGCACTATGATGTAAAAGCTACATGAATTAAAAAGTATTCTAATTTATGTAGCACATTACTGAGGTGCTGAAACCGAAAGAATAGATCTAGCACTGTTCCTGGCAGCTGTGCACAAGCAACAGATCATGGAAGGTTTCAACTGATCCACCAGGTACCAAAGACATACTTTCATTTGGATTTGCTAAGATAGTTAAAAGAGATTAGTCTCTTCTGTTCATGCTGGCAGAAAGCAAAAAAAAATTCTCGGGGAATGGCCAATCAAATTTTACATGCACAATTAATTTTACAATTGATATCTGTATCTCTTGCGAACACATCTTGAATGACCTTCAAAAAAACATTGTAAGAGTGTCACATTTGATTCAAACCTGAAACCATCAGCACAATGAGGGATTTTTGTGTGGGGATAGTGGCTTAGTAGAGTATCCATGATTCCATTTCACGTCCTTTAGAAAGTAGAAAATATTTCTAGCAGGAAAGTGAGGGCTGGGACCCTTGCTTGGCAATGCCCACACCACATCAGAATCGGTTTTCTGCCGTACCCTTGCAATGGCAAGACCGGAAGAAGGATTAGACCATGCCCACAAAAATCATGTCTCTGGCACAAGCTATTTAGGAAAGCTTAAATGATTATGTGAAGGAAGATCACGGCTAAAGAAATCCTGCTCAGCGATTGTGTATCCCTGGCAAGTAACAGTGATTGAAAGTGTGCGTATTAAAGCGGTGATTGCAAAGGGACAGAAGTCCAAAATCCCTATGCTTACTGCGCTCTGCCATCTTTTCTGTTCATTAGATTCAGTGTTTGAGACAAACACTAAATTACAGCATATATATATGTTGCATTCTTAAAACAAAAGCTAGAACTCGTGAATCACTATTTTCACCTACATCTAATATATCTTTAGATAGTGAGTCCACCAATACTAGCCAATCCCCCAGGCTCATTACAACCTATAGTAAACAGGCAAGACAAATCAGATCTATTATTCAAGAACGTTGGCCAATCTTGAAAACTGATTTAGTCTTAAAACCCAGATTACCGGATGGGCCAACGATAACTTACCGGAAGGGGCCCTCTTTAAGATCACATGTTTGTCATGATTTTCCTGAGCTTCAAAAGCAAGAGGAGTGGCTGAAATCCCGGCCGGGATTCAAGCGCTGTACCACATGCAGAGCGTGCAAATTTGGAAAAAACACCACCCAATATTGCACACGATTTAGCCCTGATCCGTTTAACATACATGGATCTTTTAATTGTAAAACTGAATTTGCTGTCTATATATTAACATGTACCTGTGATCTTAGATATGTAGGGAGTACCCGGCAACCAGTACATGTCAGAATTCTTCAGCACTTACGTGCCATTGTAAACAATGATGCGTCTTATCCGGTGGCGAGGCATTTTAAAGTTTGCCATAACAATAATTTGCAATGCCTCAGTTATTTTGTTATCGCCTCGGTTCCTAAAACCAAGAGAGGGGGTGACCGTGACAAAATGCTTAGAAGATTAGAGTCTGATTTTATTTTAAAATTAGACAGCAGATTTCCCAATGGGCTAAACACAACGGAGGATCTGCATGTGTTCCTTTAAGATATGTTAATTTTGGGTCAGATCTTTTTAGAGTGTATTGCCATGGCTGCTTTCGCGTAAAAATTAATACATTATGAAAAAATTATATTATGAATTTCCATTTGTTCCTCTTTTTCTTTTATTTTATATTTTATTTTTTCCCTATGTGTGCTTAATTGCACAAATTAGGGATACACAAACATTTTTTCACTTTACATATTTGACATAGATTCAGTAGAGTGTCTGTCTAGTTTTAAAAATCGATACCAACATTAAATTCAATTATGGTGTTTGTGTTTATAAGATTTTAAACTTCAAACAATTTAATGGCTACATATATTAACATTTGTGTTCATATTAGACAAACTTTATTATAACATTTATGGTTAGGCATAAAATTAGCATAATTTGCACAAGTTCCTTCCTGTGTTTACATATTTGCGTAATTTGCACATTTTGATATGATGAATTTTAATCTGTTATATTTGCACCTTATTGCGTCATTTGCACAGCCAATTGAACATTGATACCATCATGTTATAGTTTTTTGGATTAATTGCATTATATGCAAAATAATTATGTTTTACACCAATTGAGCACTTGATAAATGTTTTGTGGCTTTTGGATTTAAACCCGTTATTTAACTTATTATATACATTTAAGGTCTAAATGTATATGTTTGGAAAACAGACTAATGTAATTCTGAATAGTGTGTCTTCACTTTTTAAAAATCACATGGTGTAAAAAAATGGTGAAAAAATGTAACCAATGGAATACCTTATAGTATTTAAGGGGCACATTTTATCCAACTGACTGTCTGTGAGCAAGGGCGGATGCCCGAAACGCGTCAGATTGGTGAAACTCGGCTGATAATAAACTAACAACAATTGTGCCTTACCTGGATTTGCGTGGTTTCCATTCTTCGTTACTACGGATTCTTTGGAGATTACAAGTGTGAGATATATATATATCTACATACAGACAAAAAAAACACTAACAATTACCAGTTATAATTTAGTGAACCAACTAAAACTTGCGCCTCCGTCATACACTGCTTCTTACCTCACATCAGAAACCAGTCATGATGTCACATGGCATCATTGAGGGAAACATGGCTGGCAGGCTGACGCAGGTCGCGGGAGCTCCCGGACGGAGGAGAGAGGAATCTAATGGAAGAAGGCAGTACTCGCTAAAGATATGCTAAGTGTTCTGTAAAAAATGTATGTATGTAGCATTTGTGGCAAGGAGCGCTGAGTGTGGAGCCTTACCTGGTGTGAGGAACAGCAGAGTCCGTATGGGCATTGATGCCGGGAACCCTCTGGTGCGGGGCGGCGGCTCTCTGGCAGAGGTCCCACGCGGCAACAGCGTTGGCTGGCTTCCGGGTTGGACGTGGTGGAGGCAGCACAAAGTGGCAGTGAGTGGGAGAGCGAGAACGCACTGGTGGTGCCGAGGGTTTGGTGGAAGAGCTACTTAGGCAGACAAGGTGTCCAGGTACAGTGGAGAAGAATGTAGAAAAAAACGTGGTGCAACTTTTGAAATTAAAGAAATGACAGCAGGTACAGCAGGGGCTGATGGAAAGATCTCCCCCCACAGGTACTTTTTTCCTCTTATGTCTGTGTGAAGGAAAAAGTGGGGGTAGAGAGTGCTGGAGTAAATAGTGAACAGGGTACTAGGGAGAAAGGCACCACAGTTAATACCCCGGCTGCGGTCGGTCCTTGACAGGATAGGTAAAAGTGGGAGAACAAGGGAGCTGAAGGTGTGGGAGGTGGTTGCTGTCTCCAGTGTTAAATAGGAGGTGAAGGTTGCGGGGAAAACAAAGCGGTGCGGGCCAAAAGGTGTGCTCGCTTCCAAAACCCTCACCTTCTTTTAGTTTTCTTAGTTCCTATTTCAGAATAATCGAGCAGGTTGCTGCATCTACTCAGGGGGGTAGTAGTAGTGTAAATCAGACCAGAGTAGTGCAGACCCAGACAGCGGCGCTCTCCCTGGAAAATCGCTTCTCTCCGTTGGCCAATTTGGCTGTGGATGCCCAAGATGGAGGGGGGGGGGGGGGGTCTAACTCCAGGTTTGAGACAGCCCCAGGATAGTAGTGGACTGTCTATGGCAGGTAACCTAAGTCAAGGGGAGGCTTGTCCTCAGGTTGAAGGGACGACGGAAAATCAGTTGGAAAAAATGCCAATCAATATTACGAAGTTTGAGATCTCCGAGGGTAACCAAAATGACATCAAGAAAATTGTGGGGTATTAGAGGAAAAACTAAATGCCATTGCACAACGTACCACAATTTTGGCAGGCGAAGTGAAGGCTTGGTCAGTAGTTATGTCTGAGAATACTAGAGATATTGAGGTTTTGAAAGCCCAAAATAAGATTTTACAGGAGGACTTGGAGAGGCTTGAAACTCAGTCCGGGCGCAACAACGTGAGACTTCTAAATATTCCTGAAGGTACAGAAAACAGAGATAACGAGTTTAATTAGTCAACTTCTAAAAGAGAGGATACTACAGGATAGGCCAGACCTTGATCTTGAAAAAAAGATCCAAAGAGTACATAGGGATCGCTTTAAGTTAAATCCTGCAAGGAAGACTCCCAGACAAATTTTGATCAATTTTGTTACATATGCAGTCAAAGAGCTGGTGTTGGGACATGCTCTGAAGGAACGATCCCTGAAATATGGAGACTTCAGTTACCAAGTGAGATCGGACATAGGCAAGAGAACTGCACAGAGACAATGGGAACTGGGCACAAGGATGAATGACTTCTGGAGTAAAAGCGCCCAGGTCCAGATTAAGTTTTCAGTGATGTTAAAAATAATGTGGCGCAATAAGATGCACAATATTAGTAATCCAGACGAGATGGACACTCTTTTGGTTCAGATGGAGGGATCAGCTTCTAGTTCAGGCTTGTAGGGTTCTGTAAGGGTCCTAAAAGAGGTGAAATAGTGTAGGTGCATCAAAATAAGTTCATTATGTGTAGTTAGGCTTTCTTCTATTCTTTTGTCTTTAACCGCACAAGTAAATATCCCTCTTCGGGAGGGGGGTCCCGAAGTGCAGACTGTCACCCAGGAATAGAAAAGGGGGTTTCCCGGGGAGAGTGGGTGGTGGGGTTCACATGGTGGTGGGAGCATGCTGAAAAAATAAAAAATTGGTCCTCTTTTTGCTATACTTTTGTATGGTTATAGTCGTCTTGGGGTTCTATCATGAAGGGAGGTTTAAACAGGAGTCTATGCAGAAGGAGCTAATAGGGGGCAGAGTGTGGAGATATGAATAAGTTAAATATTGTTCAATTTTTTTCCTGGAATGTCAATGGTCTGAGGTCTAGCAAGAAGTTGGCCCGGGTGACAGACTACCTCAAGAATAGTGAGGCGCAAATGATACTGCTTCAGGAGACCCATCTGGAACGGAAGGAGTGTGGGTTATGTTTTAGCAAGCTAGGTTGGGTCCAGGAGGTAGTGTGTCCAGACCAGAGAGGCAGTACTAGAGGAGTAGCTTTAATCATTAGAAACAACTCAAGAATAAGGCTTGTAAAACCTCTCTGGCAGATGATTAATGGCGAATGTAATGATTCAGGGTATACCAGTAGCGTGTGCTACATATTATGGTCCAAACAGTAACGCTCCAGAAGCCCTAATGAAGTTGGATAATGCTTTTGGAGATTACGGCCCGATTATACTCGAAGGGGAGTTTGATATAGTCCTAAATAAGGAATTAGACAGAACATCAAAAGTCAAATATGCTATGCCTCCTAGAACATCAGCTAGATTGAAAAATATGATGGCTGAATTTAACATGATTGATATTTGGCGCAGTAAGACGGGGGAGCAAGGGATTTTACCTTCTACAGTAAAAAGTCTGGGCATCACTTCTGCATCAACAATGTCTTGGTGGATCAGGAATTGTATGCAGAGGTGGAAGCGGTAAAACATGCCCCCGCGGTTCTTTCAGACCACTCTGCAGTGGTCCTGTCCTTAAGACACTATCAAAAAACGGGACAGAATAGGTGGACTTTAGATAGGACTATTCTATTAGATGAAGGGGTGGTACTTAATTTAGTGGATAAGACAGCTGATTTTTTTCTCTTGAATAGAGGCTCTGCAAAATTACAAATAGTCTGGGATGCTTTTAAAGCATATTTAAGGGCAATAATAAGTTCCATAATGGTAGGTAAGAGGCGAGCGATGAGGTAGCAAGATGAAGAGCGAATTAAAGAGATCACGGCCAGAGAATGTGATCTTCAGAAGGCATCGATGGAGGGATCAGGTAGAGTTTCCGTACTTGGTAGAGAATTGGAGAGGCTACCGGCAGAATATCAAGGGCAGTTGGATAAAAGATTATTGGATAAGTGGAAAGTGAGTAAGCTTCAGCCTTTTTCATATGGTGAAAGGTGTAGCTCGCTTTTGGCTTGGAAAGCTAAAACTGATAAGACCAAAAATTCAAAGCGGAATCTGACCAGTGAAGAATCAGGGGTGTTGTTGAACACAAACGCAGATATTAGTGGAGAAGCCCGGAGATTTATGAGTAGCTTTTATAGAGAGGTTATGCAACCCAGGAAAGTGTATAGAGGCTTGGCTGAAGAGGACGGAGCTGACGCGACTGAGATTGGAGGCTGAGATTACGGAGGAGGAGATTAGGGTGCAATGCAGGAAGGCAGCTGGGCCAGATGGCCTTCCAGTTGAGATCTACACTCAAATCTTAGATAAAATAGGTCCGGTTTTATAAGATATATTCAATGCAATATATATAGAAGGTGAACACAGTATTCTTGATGCTGTAATAAAGCAATTGTGTTATCTTTATAACCTAATACTTTAACCATCATGTAGGCAATAGACATTGTAACTTAAGTTTCCTTCTTTAGTTCAAGTAAAGGTGCAATGATTTACCTGTCCATAAGCAAAAACAGTTGCATTGTAGCCTTCGATGCAGCCGTCAATTAATTTTTCAGTGCACTGCTGGAAAATTTCTTCTTGCTGAGACTCGATATCAAAGACATGGTCAAACGTAAAAGCCTTATCTTTTCCAAGCATTACTTGAGGTTCCCCACGTGTGACAAACGTACAAATATGACATCCTTCAATCTTCTCTTTGGCAAGTTGTGGTCGAATTCTGCAGAATAAGCACGTACAATCATGTATACACTCAAACAAGGAAGATGAAAAATATGAAATTAATATATACATTGTAATTGCTTTTAATGGTAATCAAAAATGCTATTTAAAAAAACAAAATATTTTATTTTGTCAGCATTAACAATGAAATAACAATTTTGCTAAATAAATACTACATCAAAAAAAAATATGCTACTTTAACAGCAAGATGCAAAAGCTGGGCAAGTTAAAAGCTCGCATTAAGTGATGAGCTGAATGCCCTACTGAGAGCAGCAAATACTTAAAAAAAAAAAAAACATAAACAAACAGCTTAAGCTTTGGAAATTAAAGTTAACTCAAAAGATTGCACGTTCCAGTCCACCAATAATGTCCCTCAGTACGAAGGACTGACCTGGTCTAACTCTAATCCCCTTTTGGTATAATAGTTTCAGTTTTTTGAGTAAATCATTTTCCTTCCAAATAATAAAAACTATCACAGGGAACTGGCCCAATCTCTGGTGTGGCTTATAGCCTTTTGTCAACTACTCAATTGGAGCCTATGTTTTCAGAGACTTTTAAAGTCCACTTTTTCCCAACAGAGGCTTTGCTGCCATGAACAAGGGTACTACAAGGATGGCCAGCTGTACAAGCTGTCCCCCCCCCCCCCCCCCTCAGCAAATGGGAGAACTGGTTGTGATAACGCATGGAGGTGGAGGAAGAGGCAGAGACATGAAAATGCATCATGCCCTGGTGTTGTATGATGACAACAGGGCAGCAACTACTGGGGCATGTGCTGGAGTCCCAAACCTCACAGACCGGAGGGGAGTATGCCACCTGGCTAGACTCACCAGGTGCAAGTCTGTGGCTTTCCAACGGCGTCGCATGTGAAAGGTGTTTCCAGCGCCCTTTCGTTGCTGCCGCGCTCGTCCGGCTCTTTGCTGCGTCTACTGGCTCCTCTTCTTTGTTGTTCGCCGCCAAGGTGCCCGCAGAGGTGCGGGAGGAGGCTCGGGCAGCTTGGCGGGTCATCGCTCTCCGCGGATGCTGGCTGGGTCCGGTGCCTGCCCCACGCCTATGTGCCTCCCTGCGAGTTGGGGTGGCTGCGGGCTGCCACAGGGTTCCACCGCGGCTGGCACGCAGCATCGCAAATCTCCTTTCGGGGCATCCCGAGCAGGGTCAGCTCCTGCTGGGTGCCCCCGCACCGACCCGATACAGTCAGCCTTCCCACCTACGCAGGCCCGCATTTTGGAGCAAATTGTGTGTAGACAAGGAGGTAAGAATTCAGGAGGGTCGAGCACAGCAAGCACCAATATCATAGCCGTCCCGACATCAGCCCCGGCCCCTGCAAAAGATCCTACATCTTCCAGTTCACCCAATAATTAAAAAAAGTATGATTTACGATAACCCACTCACTAAGAACCTTTTTTAAGGTTCAGGCCAAGACACAGGCTATGGGGTCTCCCATAAAGGTCTCTCCCCCCGTTCTTGATAAATCTGACAAGGGGGCAGGTGTAATCAGTATGGAGCCAGTTGGACAGGGGGCTGAGGCCCCTTTTTCGGACCTCGAAACTGCTAACAGATTTCAGGTGCTGGGAGACAGGGAAGATGACCTGATCGAGGGAGGGGTCACAAGATAATTACCCACCAGCTTCAATAACTACTTCCAGGACAGATGAAGGTAGTGAAAACCAGCCCTGCCTGGCTAAGATGTTCGATACTTCAACCACAGAAATTAGAAAAAAGTTTGCTATATCTGAGAGAAATCAAGTTAAAAACCAAGAGGTTTGCAAGACTTTAGAAGCAAGAATGTCGTACTTAATTGACAGAATCTCTACAATGGAATCCTCTTTAGAGTCCCTGCGTACGAAAGTGGAGGTCAACCCTGCTAAAATCCAAGTGCTAAAAATCAGTGAAAAGGGAATGCTGGACAAAATAGAGAGTCATTAGAAAATAATGCTAGGCGCAATAACATCAGAGTACTTAATGTCCCAGAGGGCCTAAAAGGGGATAACATTAAGGGCTTTGCCATAAGGTTACTTAAGGAATTTATCCCCTCTATCAACATTATGGAGCTTAAGGGAGACATTCAGAGGATTCATCAAGACCCTTTTAAAACAAAATCTAAATAGGAAGAATCCAAGAAAAATCCGGATTAATTTCAAGTCTTATTCTTTAAAAGAACGAATCCTATCTGAAGCCCTAAAAGCAGGTAGCTTTACGAAGGCAGAGTGGTCATTTAGGGTTCACTCTGATATCTCCAAGATCACACTAGACAGACAATGGGGAAACTTATTCCAGAGTTTAAATCATTAGGAGCTACCACTCACGTACCATTCCCAGCCTTATTGAAAGTTATGTAGAACAACAAGATGTACAACTTAAGGATCCTAAAGGAGGTAGAACAGATGAGGGCACAGCAGAAGATTTAAAGACAAAACGCAGGAAGAAGCTACGGGCTCGACTGGGTAACAGTACAACATACCCAGCGTAGGTTTAGGGAGGGTAGCCAGCAGAAGGAGGAGAATCTTACAATACTTGAAACAGGCTAACTATGATATTATAATGTTACAAGAGACACATTTAACGCAGGATGAATGGAAAGCCATCCTGGCTAAGCAGAATTGGACAGCAGAGTCAATCCATACTAATTAAATCATGTTGTACAGAGGGCGTGGCCAATGTTGTACAGAGGGCGTGGCCATTCTTATTAAACTATTAAAGCTACTTTGGGGGAGTAGAAGGTAGATGTTGGAGGGCACTGGATCATTGCTAATATTTAAATACAGAATGTTTGGTGTGCCCTTGCATGATATTATGGGCCAAATACGGATGATATCCACCCTTGAGCGCCCTATTCAATCAGCGTTTGTAGCTCCAAGTTCCAATAATTTTGGGAGGGGATTTTAATGTTTTTCTTAATCCAAGTCTTGATAAATCTACTAAAGAGAAATTCACTAGTTCACCTAAAATGAGAACGTTTATGAAGACTACGATGGAAGGCTAACAGATATATGGGGTGTGTGGAAATATGGATTTTTCTGGTCAGTTATGTCCCCTATCTTGGACCCCAACGGTTCTATGTGCATGTCACAAGTACATGTATGTTCCCTCCAGTTCCAGTTATGAAGACGCAAATACATGTGCGTCCACCGTCAACATGTCCTCTGTCAGATCCGCCATGAATAGGCCGGATATTCCATTCCTAAATATGAAAGGCCACCGGCTTTGTATGGTTCACTTATGCCATTTTACAGTCCAGGCAAGTAGGCCCTGATTCTGTCATCAAACTCCTCTTGCCTTCTGCCTCTGAAAACTCGAGTCTGAGCCTGCATCTGTGACCATGAACTTTGTCTCATTCTCTGCGCGGCTCACGAAGCCTGACATCAGCCTATTCTCTGCCAAGAACTGTATTTCACCTTCGAATTATCTGCTTCACTCCTTAGCCGATGCATTCCTGTCTAGCAGCTTAAGTAAACATTCTTCCAGCTACTGAGCAAAGGCTCGGCCTCTCTGTCCTCATGCAAGTAATTCATAGCCCTGTTACCAGGGAATATTCCTACCCCCTCGCATTCAGTGTAGACACTTAGACGCTTGTACACGCACGCACAGTCAGTATAGAATAGATCTTGTCCGAGAGTCCTTCTTTTGTGGATAACATAGTTCTTTAAACATAGGATGTTAGATATGATTTGGGATTAGGTTGACTTGACCCCCCAGACCTTTTGTCTCCACATGTAGAGCTAAATGTCAAGTCCCCTTCACCCCCTAGTTACACGTCAATTACACGTCATGCTGCTGCGCGCGCATCTATGCCAAGTATTATCTTATAGATCCACCTATGTGTGACATCATAACCAATTACGTTCCTTTTTACTCCTTATTACACCCATTTTCGGTTACGCAGGTAAATCATCAATTTCCTTATCAATTGTTACGCCTACTGCATTCGCTTCATTGTAATGTATGTACTATAAAAGTTACTTCTTGTCAATAAAGTATGTACTTCACTTCCTGAACCCCCGTGGTGATGGAACTTGGAGCAACCGATTATAATCGATCATTGGAATAAAGCCCATTCCGAACCTCTAATATCACGGATTCTGCCTCTCATTTTACTGAGCTATTTTATTATGTTTCTGTATCAAATTAAGTCCCGGTAAAGGAATTTTATTTACCACATGATGGCGCCCGAACAGGGACACTTTCTCATCTCACGCGCCGGCGGTGAGTTGCAGGCCCGGTCTCCTGCCACAGCTGGACGGACAATAACGCGTACCAGCAGGATTTCCTGTATCTCCCTCCGGTCAATCGGGGGCGACTGAGACTGCGATCAACACCCAGACGAGGCGGTGAGAAGTGCGAAGTATCCCGACCAGAGCCTAGCTGAGAGAGCAAGATCCGAGGTATACAGAGACCCACCAGTTCGAAGTCAAGCCCAGTTTCCGACGAGTCGAGTCGAGTCCAGTCCGGTTCAAGTTCAAGTTACCGAGGCCTTCCGTTTCCGAAGCTACCCGGTGAGTACCATTACTGGGGAGGCATTTCTGACGTGCACATAGGTTGTGCCGGTCAAGACGGGTTTGGGTACACAAATCCGGTCTGCACTGTTTTAGCAGTGTATCTGTACTGTTTAACAGTATATCAAGTATTCCGAAGTATCTAGTTATTGTCAAGAATTATGCTTGGTGATCAGTTATGCAGACGATCATCATTGTTGTTTATTTTAAAGGTTAAAAAATGTTTAATGTTTAATGTTTAATGTGTTAAACGTCCTGCATATTGTGGTATGAATGGTTGTTCATTATTGTGCTTTTGTATTAAGTGTGTTCAAAATTAAGTATCGGATCAGTTGTCAATATGCCGCTCTTTTCGAAATTAAGACAGATCACTACTAGAAAAGGGGTACTCGAAGAAGCCGTCCCTATTCCTCCTAGGGATACTCCAGGGCACTTCATGTATCACAAACATGGCTTAGACGCTATATTATTTCTTGATTTATGGGTAGACTACACCAAGGGATTACCAGAAAGTCAGAGGTGGCCCGCAGCGGGGACCTGGGATGCAGAGTGCATCATGAAAGTCGAGGAAGAGTTATGGAAAAGGAAAGTCAGACAGTCACAGAAAGACGCCGTTGAGTTATGGCGTAAAGAATCTCATAGACGCACAGAAAAAGCACTCCGACAGGAAGAGAAGAGTAAAGAAAGTTCAAATAAAGTTCGAGAAAATCTATTAATTGAGGAAGGTATCCGAGTGAAAACAGAACAAGTAGATAGACAAAGAAATGCCCTTATGAATGGTATGTATCCCCTTCTAGCCGAAGGATTACCTAAGGCTACTCCAGAGATACCGAAAGACTTGCCACCCCCATTATTCCCAATTAAGGTACACCCTAAGGGGCATCCTAGAACCGCAGAAGATGTTTTTCTTTCCTCATATTTAGATGACGCAGCTCCCGAGTATGCTAATTCCGCCCCACATAGACCGCATACCAGGGAGGTCCAACGCCAAGATCCAGCACCCGTATCCCTACAGCAACAAATCGAGTCACAAGTTCCGGCAAGCACATCTGTTTCTGCATCTGTTCCTACAGCTACTTCTATAGCTGTGACCACACCTATAGTTGCTGTGTCACGTTCGACGAATCCTTTCACACCCGACACCCCAGATGGGGCCACGGGAGGTGCTACCAATATTTTTCTACGCCACCCAGAATAAATAAACGTACTTTTCAAGAGTCAGTACATTCACGTACACCCAAACTCATAAGTGCCCGTACGCTTAAGGAACTTCTTATAGATTGTAGATATGACCCGGTGCCCGGTAAAGAGGACGAAATGACCCTGGCATCATTGCGTATCAGACGAGCCGCAGTGTATTTAGGGAAGTTACCAGGAATGACTGCGCATCTAGATAAAATATATCATTTTGTCCAAACAGGGCGAGATCCAGAATGTATTAACAGAGCTATGGAATACCAGAAAGTAGAGATACAGGGGGAACTGTTACGTTTCCTCATAAACTGTGTGATCAGAAATCAAGACCGACCGGGGGTAGACCCGGAAGCAATGCAAATTCTTACAAGATGGAGCCAGAATATATCAGAAGGGAGACATGATAGGCAAAATTGTATAATAGCCATGTGCCGAAAGATCCGTAAGGAGATAGAACGCCTACACGAAGAAAGATTAGAGGTAGACGAGTTCGAACAAAGCGAGGAAGAAGGGTCAGGACTGCCCGCGGGACAGTCGGACACCATAGCCTATGTAGGTAGAGGAAGATCTTGTAATAGAAATCAGACTAGATGTCATACTGACTCAATACGTCCGATATGTCCAGATAATAACAAGAATTTCCAAATACCTATAATTAATATAAGGTCTAACGAGCATTCGTTCCAAACCGCCGACAAACTACTCCGAGAACGAAGGGGTTATCATTTTCTCGATTCTATGGATGAACAAGATTTAGCCAGGGCAGCTGTCCATTGGGTGGACAGTCCCGGAAAATATAGTGATGATACAGTAGTACGCACATTTTTAAATCTCACCCCAGATGAACAGAGGTTAGCTGGGATTTATATGATTCAACAACTCATTATACTATATCGGAGTCAGCATTCGGACCCTGGTCCCTTACCTGACATATTGACTGAATTGCTTATGAATAAATGGAGAGGTGCAGGTACTAAATTAATTAAAGAAATTCTAGAATCAAGAAAGCAGTATATTCTTTTTGTATGCTCAGAGCATGTCTCATTGCCCGTCAAGGAAAGAACCACGTATCACATGGATAGACAGAATCCCTTACGAGAAGTGCACCCAATAAAAGGCGAGGACAACGAGTTTAGGCGCGTATTTGTATATACGCCCATATCAAAAATAGAATTGTTACAAATGAAGAAAGTGGTACCCAGTCATGACAAAGATCCAGCGGGTTTTCACCGAGAAATTAAAGACATGTTACTCATGGGAGAGTATACCTATCCCGACATTATGACAATATTAAAGGTATTGATGCCTGCTGGCATTTATGAGAAACTCAAGGAAAAAGAGTGGGAGGTAGGAGACCAAAAGATAGAATGGTCAGTGTTAGAAGCGGAAGAAAAGGCCCAAACTGCAGGAGCAGGACTTGGGGATAAAACTAAAGCATTACCAGGTTTATTAGTACAGGTACTGCCACGTTTATTAACTACGAAAAAGGAAGATTGGGGTACAATTTCAGCCTGTAAACAGAAGCAAGATGAAGACACTAGTGATTACTATGCCCGATTCGAAAAATGTTTTGGTATAAATAGTGGCATAAAAGCAAGTAGCGAATCATACCCGCATCTGTTTGTAACAAAATTAGTAGAAAATGCCCTGCCCCCAGTAAAGAATAGAGTATTAAAATTCGAGAGTACCTGGCAAGGTAACACTCCATCACAAATGTTACAAATGTTACAGTATCATCACAATAGAATTAGAGAGGAACAAGAACATGAACACAGACGCATGAAAGACACGAAAATGAAAATGCTAGTTTCCCAGACAGTTCCAGCTGAAGGACATAAAAAGGGTATGACACATTCCGATTCAGCAGGACCTGTAAAAGGGACATGCAATTATTGTAAAAAGCCAGGTCATTACGTACACGATTGTCCAGTTTTAAAATATAATATCGCCATAGGTAAAACACAAGAAAGATCACGGCCACTCAGACAAGATCAAAATGAACAAGGAGCTCTGCAGCATGCACAGGCCATGCCAGCCGCACAACAGCCAATACAGTTTGTGCCAGCTGCACCACCGTTGCCTGTTGCTGCCACACAGACAACAACACGACAAATGTATCAGACCGCACAGTATGAATATCCTGAGTATCAGCGTTACGCATGAACTAGCCTAGAGAGGGAAGTTGACTTACCCCTTATCGAGATTCCTGTAGATCAAGAAGGACCTTATGTACATAGTGAATTATTAGGCCAAGATAGAAAATTTTTACTCGATACAGGGGCAAGTCGAACAACTATAAAACGTAGTGAAGTTCCAGGGGCACCCCTCTCAGGCTCTCAGAATATTTCCCTTGGTTTTTCAGGAAAACCTATTGTTAATGAAGTATCACAGCCTCTTCCACTTAGGATAGGACCTCTGACCCGAACTACAGATTTATTGCTTACTAAATCATGTCCAGAAAACTTGTTAGGAATAAAAACGCTGAAAGCCCTAGGAGCCATAATATGTTGTTCTCCGGAAGGAGTAAGGTTGTTTTTACGTGATTTTAAAGGTCACTATGTGTCTAGAGACATGGATCCCCGACTGCAGACTTTACCTACACATCTATGGGCACAAGGCCCTACTGATGTTGGTTGCATGAATATTACACCATATCGAGTCACATTAAAGGCAGGAGTGGTGCTACCACGAATGCGACAATACAAGTTACCACCAGATGCTGTAGTGGCTTTACTACAAATCATTGACGAGCTCATTGCCCAAGGAGTAGTTGTGGAAACAGACTCCAATGTATGTAATTCACCGATAATTCCGATTCTTAAACGAACAGATCCTACGGCCCCGCCAGTATATCGATTGGTTATTGATCTGCGCGAGTTAAACAAATGCATTGTGCCACAATTTCCTGTGGTCCCAGATATCTCGTCATTACTGACAGCTATTGATTCCGAAGCGACATTCTTTACTGTGATTGATCTCAAGAAAGCCTTTTTCAGCGTCCCAATAGATCCGGAAAGCCAATATTTGTTCGGATTTAGTTTAAATGGGCGTAGCTTTAAATTCTCACGCGCACCTCAAGGATTTACAGAAAGCCCCAGCATCTATAGCCAAGCACTGAAACGAGAACTTGACAGTATCCACATGCCAGTTAACACTGCCTTGCTTCAATATGTCGATGATCTGCTGATCACCGCGAGAAGCGAACCGGAATGTGAAAAAGCATCACTGACAGTTTTACAATTTCTAGCCGAAAAGGGGCACAAGGTGTCCCCTTCTAAGCTGCAATTCTGTGTCCAGCGAGTTATTTATCTTGGACACTCGCTGTCCAAGGAGGGAAGGTAGCTTACACCCGACCGCATTCAGTTAATAGCTAACATGCCAATACCCAAGACACAAAAGGAAGTACGAGCTTTCATAGGCCTCACGTCATATTGCAGGCAGTGGATCCCTCAGTATGCATTTCTAGCACAACCACTCATTCACTTGACAACACAGGAGGCAGCCACATCGACTGTTCTCCCTTGGATTCAGGAACATACACAAGCTTTTGAAAGCCTAAAGAAAGCTTTATGTCAAGCACCTGTTTTAGCAACGCCATGTTACAGAAAACAGTTTACACTCTTTGTTACAGAACGCGAAGGTACTGCCTTGTCAGTACTCACACAGGAACAAGCAGGAGCACACAAACCATGTGCTTATTTTTCTAGTACATTAGATCCCGTAGCTCAGGCTTTGCCTGCATGCCTAAAATCAGTAGCAGCGACAGCTTTAGCAATCAGACAAAGCGATGCCATAGTGTTAGGACATCCATTGACAGTTCAAGTACCACACGCAGTAGAGGTTCTTGTAAATAGAACGCAAACACAACACTTGACTATAGCGCGACTTACAGGATACGAACTTACATTGTTTCAGCCACATATAGAAATCAGACGCTGTAACACATTGAATCCTGCTACACTTTTGCCAGTAACCGGAACAGACCCACTAGCTCATGACTGTATTGAAGTTATTACGATAACAACAAAACCCAGACAAGACTTAACCGATGTCCCATTGTCAGATCCAGACCTGACATTGTATGTAGATGGTTCATGTATGAGAACAAGTACAGGAGAGTTAGTGGCCGCTTACGCAGTCACAACAGATACTGAAGTCATTGAAACTAATCGTATAAATACCTTGTCAGCTCAAGCCGCAGAGCTTATCGCTCTGACACAAGCCTGTATTCAAGCCACGAATAAAAAAGTCAACATATACACTGACTCACGTTATGCATTCGGAGTTGTACATGACTTCGGCGTGCTGTGGCGAGAGAGAGGTTATTTAACTTCCCACGGTGCCCACATTCAGCACGGACCCCTCATTCATGCCTTATTAGATGCAATACATCTACCCACTGCAATATCAATTATGAAATGTAAGGCTCATACGAAGGTTACTGATATCATTTCCCAAGGCAATGATCTAGCCGACAGAACAGCTAAACAGACTGCTCAAACTCAAACCCCCGACATGACAAAGACAATAGTCCCGACACCGACACATTGTATGACAGTTAAAGATCCTACTCTTGACGTAATTGACATACAGTCACATGCTACACCAGACGAAATAAAGAAATGGACTGAATTAGGAGGGATCCAAACGGACCAAGGATGGATGATGAAGGAAAAGTCTGTATGGTTCCTTCCTGATTCAATGGTCCAAGTTATAATTAACACTATACATAGTCCAGCACATCTAGGAGAAAAAGCTATGCTAGACAGCATTCAACACATTTGGTTCAATAAACATTTACGAGCAGCAGCCAAACAAAAGGTCCGTACCTGTATGATCTGTTGTCAGTTTAACCCAGGAAAAAGCGTTCCCGTAGAACAGGGTGGATTTCATCCTCCTAATCACCCTTTTGAAGTACTCCAGATGGACTATATCCAGATGGAACGATGTCGAGGATTCAAATATGTACTCGTAGTTGTCTGCGCTCTGTCCCGTTGGACAGAGGCATACCCGGTTTCAGATTACACTGCCCCGACTACTGCCAAACAGTTGGTTCGAGAATTCTTCCCACGATACGGTTTACCACGTGTTGTTCACTCAGATAACGGCCAGCCGTTCTCATCCGAATTAATGAAACACGTTTCACTTCTGTTAGGTTATCAGTGGAAATTCCACTGTGTCCGACACCCCGAGGCAGCAGGTCTCGTAGAAAGACATAACCAGATACTGAAAATCAGATTGTCCAAAATATGCAGAGAGAAAGGTGTCGACTGGGTAGTAGCGTTACCCGTTGCACTCTTTTACATGAGAATGGTAGCACACTCTCGAACAGGGCTATCCCCGTATGAGGTGATCTTCGGCAGACCACCAAATATGTGGGGGACGCCTATACCACGCAAAATAACTGATATTGACTGTAATATGCTGACAGATTACTTGGCTTCCTTGATGTCTGCACTACAATCTTGTCGTTCACAGGTAGCTGCAGCTTTTCCCGACAACACTGAGGTGAAACCCCATGACGTAGTTCCGGGGGACCTCATACTTGTGAGGAATTTCGACCGAAAGACTCAGCTGGAGCCCAGGTGGAAGTCTCCCAAGTTGGTCCTGCTGACCACAAGAACAGCCGTGAAGATCGAGGGCAGGAAAGGCTGGATTCATTCAAGTCATATCAAGAAATTTCATGGACTACCAGCCGATGTGAATACCCCACCTCGTGTGTCTTCACCCATTGACTCAAAACTTACTTTTGTTGACCAGAATAACTCTGAACATTATAAACTAAAGCTTAGGCCCAACAAGTCGAGCAATTTGATTGTTTAAGTCCTCTCCAAGGTGAAGCGGTTGAATTGTCTCTGACATGTATCCCTTGGACCTGAGTAGAAAAAATACCCGGAAAATGTTGAAACGACAGGCGTATTGTAAATCACTGCGTAGCCACTGCATAGTGACATTATTAATTTTGTTTTTCTTGAGTCTTTTAATAATTACTGCAAGTATATTGTTGCACATATATTACCCTATTTCTAGACATGTTTATAATATTACTGCTGAACATTCTTTTAGTGACTTACCTCCGCATGAAATGTCTTATAGACTTGCGCTGCGCAATAACACTTTCATTAGTATGTTACATCATTCCCATCAGACTAGTAATGCCACCAATTGTTGGGTGTGTGGCCGACTCCCTCCCTATCAGAATTATGAAGGAGTCCTGCCTTTCTTTCCACATCCATTTACACATAATGGCTCCTGTGGAGCATGGTTTAGTTTAATCAATTCCATAGACTCAGATACAGCAGTTTACCAAGATCATTGGGTATGGGGAAACCTGAACCTAGTTTTACTCAAGGTCTGCTACCCTGACAAGGAGGGTCGCCCCAAAAGAACAGGAACTGATCTAGAAAATGAAGTATATGGATTAGGTAATTTTACACCTAATCTCATGATTCTAAATGTCGTATCCGAAGTTGAACTAGTCTTACCCACCATGTCAGTATTCCCAGCGAAGGGTGAATTGTGTGTAAGAAAAGTTGGTTCCATACATATGGGCCATAGTAAATGCACTACTATAGTAGAATTCAGTGATCAAGGCAAATCTTCATTTAGAGCTTATCGCCACTCCTACTTTATATGTGGTCAGACTGCATATATGCGTCTACCTCTAGATTGGGATGGTACCTGCTACATTGCATTCCTTTTGCCACCTGTTTTCCTAGCTCCTCCTGATTATTACAGAAATATTCATTTAGTACACAACAGAGAGCGGAGAGATCTCCCCATTGTCGATTACACTGAGACGGCATGGGACAAGTATGTAGATTTTAATAAAGGCATCTTTCCCTATATAGGTACTGTTACTAATAGCAAGCTGATACGTAGATTAACTAGAACACTTGAAGCAGTAGTGAATGAGACTATTTCCGCCTTAGGCAATTTAACAGAAGAGCAGTCTGCTATGCGGATTGTTGTGCTTCAAAATCGTCTTGTCCTTGACGTCATCCTGGCTGATAGGGGCGGAGCTTGTAGGGTCATCGGATCAAGCTGCTGCGTATTCATACCAGAAAATTCGCCATCTGTATATAAAGCCATCACTCGCCTTCATAAGATTGTAAACCAGATACACCAGAACCCAGGCACTTGGACTTGGTCCAGTTGGTTTTGGAGTGTGATATCAGCCTGGGGATGGAGAGTTTTATCCTTCCTAGGTATTGGCCTTCTCATACTATTCAGTTGCTGTCTATGTCTACAATGTGGACCAGCGATCTGTGGTCTGTGTACCACATCGTGTATTCCACCATCAAGATTTCATTCGTCACGGAAGAAGAAAGAAGAACAAATGATGCTATATGAACAGATCAATGGATTGATGAAGATTGATATCTCTTAACGGGCAAGTAGGGGACAAGGAGGGAATGTGGAAATATGGATTTTTCTGGTCAGTTATGTCCCCTATCTTGGACCCCAACGGTTCTATGTGCATGTCACAAGTACATGTATGTTCCCTCCAGTTCCAGTTATGAAGACGCAAATACATGTGCGTCCACCGTCAACATGTCCTCTGTCAGATCCGCCATGAATAGGCCGGATATTCCATTCCTAAATATGAAAGGCCACCGGCTTTGTATGGTTCACTTATGCCATTTTACAGTCCAGGCAAGTAGGCCCTGATTCTGTCATCAAACTCCTCTTGCCTTCTGCCTCTGAAAACTCGAGTCTGAGCCTGCATCTGTGACCATGAACTTTGTCTCATTCTCTGCGCGGCTCACGAAGCCTGACATCAGCCTATTCTCTGCCAAGAACTGTATTTCACCTTCGAATTATCTGCTTCACTCCTTAGCCGATGCATTCCTGTCTAGCAGCTTAAGTAAACATTCTTCCAGCTACTGAGCAAAGGCTCGGCCTCTCTGTCCTCATGCAAGTAATTCATAGCCCTGTTACCAGGGAATATTCCTACCCCCTCGCATTCAGTGTAGACACTTAGACGCTTGTACACGCACGCACAGTCAGTATAGAATAGATCTTGTCCGAGAGTCCTTCTTTTGTGGATAACATAGTTCTTTAAACATAGGATGTTAGATATGATTTGGGATTAGGTTGACTTGACCCCCCAGACCTTTTGTCTCCACATGTAGAGCTAAATGTCAAGTCCCCTTCACCCCCTAGTTACACGTCAATTACACGTCATGCTGCTGCGCGCGCATCTATGCCAAGTATTATCTTATAGATCCACCTATGTGTGACATCATAACCAATTACGTTCCTTTTTACTCCTTATTACACCCATTTTCGGTTACGCAGGTAAATCGTCAATTTCCTTATCAATTGTTACGCCTACTGCATTCGCTTCATTGTAATGTATGTACTATAAAAGTTACTTCTTGTCAATAAAGTATGTACTTCACTTCCTGAACCCCCGTGGTGATGGAACTTGGAGCAACCGATTATAATCGATCATTGGAATAAAGCCCATTCCGAACCTCTAATATCACGGATTCTGCCTCTCATTTTACTGAGCTATTTTATTATGTTTCTGTATCAAATTAAGTCCCGGTAAAGGAATTTTATTTACCCAGTCCAAGAGCGTAAGTGGTAATCAAAATTTCACCTTTCAAAATAGAAGGCTTGGGCATGCTTCCAGGATTGATTCCTTTTTGGTTGATTCTAGATGGGTTGGCAGAGTTAAGAAGGTGGAACATATCCCCGAACATCTGTCTGACCACGTAGACTTACAACTAGGAAAGGGTTTAGCCCCGAGCAGGTGGACATTTGACAGAACTCTGTTGCTTGATCCAGTAGTAATCGCCCAGCTTAAAAGTGATACGCAGTAATTCTTTGAGGCTAATAATTCTTCAGCCCAGAGTTATATAATATGGGATGCCTACAACACATTTATCAGGGTGAGGGTCATAAGTCTTGCAGCAAAAATACATGAGGAGAAAAGAGGTAAGATAAATCAAAAGGAAGCTGACATTCTGAGGGCCCAGAGAGAGTGATCTGCACCGAAAGGAACAGGGCTAGGTTAAAAATGAAAATGAAAATTAATTGGGCACGACAGGCGATAGCAGATTATCTAGATGGTGTAGTAAGGAAATAGTGGAAGGCGAGCAAGTTAGCTCACCATGAATATGGGGAGGGGTGTGAGAAGCTTCTTGCCTGGAAATCAAGAACTGATAGCGTGAGGAAATAGTTTCTAAAGATACTAGGTTGTATAGTTCGGAGAACACTGTAATAGAATTGGCATTTACGAGTTTTTTTGAGGAGCTGTACACCAATGAGCTCTCAGTGTCGGAGACACAATGAATAGACTTTATTAATGGGGAAGATGTAACTCTGCTTGATAACGATCTTGTACCGTCGCTTAATCAGGGCATTACCTTAGAGGAGGTTAAGGCAGCAATTAAAAAACTCAATAGAGGTAACGCCACAGGGCTAGATGGAATACCAAATGAATTTTATAAAGTTCTCTCTCATAAACTCTTGCCCATTATGGTGAAGTTATTGGGTGATTTATTCTCCAAACACTTGTCGAGCCCAAATTCGAGTGCTACAAACCAATCTCATTGCATAGGTGTGATTATAAAATCTATGCGCAAATTTTAGCAGCAAGGTTGGAGCGAGTAATCGGCTCTCAGGTCCAAGAAGATCAGAAGGTGCAGTTGATGTTGCAACCCTGTATAATCTTCCTCTGTCTGCCCTCACGTTTAATGCTGCAAAGGCTTTCAACAGAGTAAGCTTGCCCTTTATTATCACAAATGATTCAGAAATTTGGTTTTGGTGAGCAATTCACTAAAGCCATCAGCGCCATGTATAAGAAGCCTACTGCTAGGATACTTATTAATGAATCCCTTACCAAGTCAATCAAGACTGAGCGGGGGACAAGACAGGGGTGCCCATTATCTCCCCTACTCTTCGATCTATATTTCGAACCTTTAGAGAGTAAAATTAGGGCAAACGTGAACATCCTGCCATTCGAGTGGAACGGATGGGTGAAAAAGATGCCACTAAACGCTGACGACTTGAAAACAAGATTTCTCCCGCTCCCTTCCAGTTCTAGAGCAAATTTTAACAGATTTCAGGGAGGTTTCTGGTTACCAAATTAACCAACAAAAAACCGAGATCATGTCTTGGAACACTCAATTAAATAACCCCCTTCAAAAGCAAGAGATAAGTTATCTTGGAATACAGGTTACACAGGATCTAGCTAAGATGGTACAAGTCAACTTTGATAATAAAATGAGAGAGACAAAGGCGCTACTAAGGTTCTGGGGGTCTCTTACAATTTCAATGATAGGCCGATCAAGCTTGGTAAAAATGTCAATTCTACCAAAATTCACCCCTTTTTTTTTTTAAACAATCCTGCCATATTTTGATTTGAAACCATAAAGGTATTACAGGGAGAAATTACAAGCTTTATTTGGTCCTGTACGGGGGTGAGGATCGCCTGGAGAAAACTTCAAAGATCAAAACCCGAGCGTGGTATCGCAGGCCCTGATTTCCGCCTATACGCCTGGACTTTCCAGTTAAAAAACATAAGATCACTTTTGTTTAACTTGGCTTGCTTTCCCCTTATTTACAAGCTTTGATAAAAAAATCGACCTTATGGTGGTGACAGGTTCCTTATTAAATTCGGTCACCCAAACTTTTTCAAAAAAGTCAAATTAAAGATTTTAAGAGCAGCTAGGGAGATTTGGTACCAGACTAGAAGGATTCTGAGGATACTCTAATATAGCTTTAGTGCACCTACTTAGAACTCCCCAGGGACCCCATCATGCCTGCATGAAAAACTGGCAGCCACACTACCCGAAGAGAGAATAAATAAATGGGGGCAACTATTGCAGGGCAATAAAATTGTTC
Organism: Triturus cristatus; assembly: GCF_964204655.1. Classification (NCBI taxonomy): domain Eukaryota; kingdom Metazoa; phylum Chordata; class Amphibia; order Caudata; family Salamandridae; genus Triturus; species Triturus cristatus. The sequence goes on from NC_140585.1 coordinate 1,100,546,654, forward strand.
TATGGGAGACATTAAACACGGCTACGAACCAAAATCTATCCAAGTTCAAGTTTTACCAGCTTTCCAGCTGAGCCCGCCGTCTAGGTAAAGATAGTGAAAGCAACAAAGAGTTGGAAAATAATCTACAGGGGCCTCTATATCAACATAAGGAAGTCTCCAAGTGGTACTGCATGCTATTAAAGGGTGAGAATGTTACTTTAGCACCACCGGAGGAGTCCTGGAGGAACGACCTGCCGATGATCGACCTAACACACCTATGGCAAGTATCTATGCTCACGCTATGGTCAGTTGTCAAAGATGCTCCTCTTAAAAGAAACCATATATTTACAGTTCACAGAATATATTGGATCCCAAAAAGATTATTAAAGCTGGGAGGCGGAAAAGGCAAACTTTGCCCAAAGTGTTCAGTGAGGGATGCAGATGATGTACATATGTTTCGGCAGTGTCCACAGCTCCAGGTCTTCTGGCAAGATATTGGTAAGGCCATCTCAGAGATCTTGGGGATCGAAATCAATGTAAGTCTGGCCTTGGTCATCTTCGGGATTTTGCCCTGTGGGGGGGGGGGGGCTCATGTGAAACTAATAAAGCAACATGCTCAATTGTTATTTGTTTTAGTGTTACTGGTAAGACAGGAAATCTGTTTAAAATGGGTATCCCCGTATCACCAGACTTTTCCGAATGGGTCAAATCCATTAACAGAGCCAACACATTAGATCGATCCGGCTCCTCCAAAAAAAGAGCACCTATATGGGTGGCCTGGGAGGATTGGATAGTTAAAAATTAATCAAGCTTTTTGGAATCTATTATCAATGGTCAAATGATTAAGAAATAAGTAAAACCCTGGTAGCGAGGAGGGGTATCCACAGATTGGCAAACCTCCTCAGTCCGCCAGGTCTTTATGAGGTTTGGAATCTAAATGAGATCTGGAGACGGCTGGGACCCCCTTCCCCCCCCCCCCCCAAGCGATCAACCCCTCCTCCCTCCGCCCTCCAAGACTAATCCAGAGCCTATACCTCTCAAAGTTACTTATTTATGAATGAGGACAAAAAAAAAAAAACGGAGGCATAGCTGCTCTTCCCGTCAGGTATAACATGTGTGGTCCATGTTATGGGGCACCATGAGTTAGTCTTTCGGGTAGTAACAATGAACTAAAAGAAAGGAGTAAAGTGCTCTCCCCTCCCCTTCTTGTCTACATCACAGCGAGTAAAACACATATTTAAAATAGCCAGCAACCAATGACTGAGGGATCTCATAAAAATAAAAAGAAACAAGGCAACCTACCCACAGAACATTTACATAATATCAAAAAAAGGAAGGGACCAATAAAAAGAAGGGAAAAAAGTCAAAAAACTGCTCACCCACAAAGGGAATGGTTAACCATAGTTTATTTCATGATCGGGGAGGGAAGACACTTATAACAATTCCCAAAACAGTATTTTGTCAGGAAAATTGAATGCTCCATGAGCTACTTAGAGGAACTGATTGTTAAGACAAATTACCGCACTTCCTTCCAGCACCCCACTTCTCCCTTTGAGGCTTGATCTAGGGCTACGGCCTCTCGCCGACGAGATAAGTCTAAGACCCATTGCCTTCTGGCGCAGGCTTTGGAGCAGCGACGATCTCGCCGACTATAGGGCGGAACTGGTCGAACTATTAAAACACCCCAAGGCGCTCAGTATCCCCTGGGTCCAAAATATCCAGTCAATCTGCACAGATCTGGGGCTCCCCGAACTGTGGACTAAACCAGCAGATACAGCACCTAGAATCTCTAAGAGATTTTTGGCGAATCTGTATCATGAACACAAAAGGGTAAGGGCTTTAGCTACCCAGACAGAGGGGTCCCTTTCTTCTAAATTCCTGCAAAATAAGGATCTCTATGCACTTGAAAAGGCTTTTGATCCCATATACCCCGTACTCACTAGAAAGTTATTTCTCCAGTGGAGATACGGTACATTGCATTTGCGCTCCTTTTCTAGCACCTGGTCGCAAGTCCCTTCCACTAAGTATTGCCCCCTCTGCGCTGACAAAGAGGAAAATGACTTACATGTGATCTTTTTCTGCCCAGCATATAAGGCAGCCAGAAAGTACTGGCTGCTGCCTCTGATTAAGAACTTGGGTGGCAGGGAATATATACCTATGTACAAGATTTTAAAATGTGATGTTTCCGGCCCAATCGTTTTTGCGCTTGCCAAATTTTTTACAAATGAATGGCATACGCGTAATCGTCTTTAAAAAAATGCTGGGTAGTCTGTAGATTGCTCTATTTTTAACATTGTTAATAATGTTTGAAGTGGATTTTTAAATCACGCACTGATGTTTTATCAAATGTGACAGAATTTTTGTGATTTTAATGTATGTGTATCTTTTATGACCAAATGGTCGAAATAAAGATTGAAAAATGAAATGAAATGATTGTTAATAGGTTCTGTGGCTCCACTGACAGCAAACGTGATTAAAAGGATAGAGACAATAATGGATGAGAGGACAGCAATCAATGAAGCTTTGAGGCAGAAACCGTCCCAGACTCCAAAAAGGTCGAATGAGGAGTAATTTGTGTGATTCCATAGATTGTGAGGTAAACAGCATGAGGTTTTGGACAAGAAGAGCTGGAATATAGGTGAACCTGGAAGGTAAGCGACTACAAGGAGCATTATTCCACATGCCCTTTTACACACACACAATAACCTCTAAAACGTGTTCAATATTAGAGTAAATATCCAGGTTATCAACAGTTCGAGCCTGAGTGAAAATATTTTAGGTACAGGACTGGTTAATAAAGAAGAGAGGAGTTAGCCTAACAGCTAGGGTAGTCGTCCTTGAATCTGGGGAACTGGGTTCGAGTCTCGGCAACGACGCTGAACATCCTGTGATTCTGGGCAAATCACTTAGTCTCGGCGTGCCCAACAAAAAAAAGAAAACCGTGTGTCCTCATGTAACGCAACTGGTGCTATGTAAAATGCTCTGATACTCGATACCTTCGGGTCAAGTTCGCGCTATATAAAACTCTGTAAAAAAAAAAAATTAATAAAGACTGGCTAGACAATCATGAGCTTGATAAGCAATGAGATTAACCTCCAACCCAAAGGCAGAGTCTAACAATGAGGCTCAGCATGATTCTTTCATTTAGCAATAGAGAACATTAGTTGTGGGCTGAGTATCAGAACTCACTAACTTTGAAATGGTTGACGATTAAACCGGAGAAGAACAGAATGGACAATATTTGACCTGAATGGTGTCCTGCACCCTTGGTGACCTCAGAGGTCACCTGTTTTATGAGTGGTTGACTATGTACAACCCAGAATAAAGATTTTCTTTTTGTTAAAATCAGAAGCATTCCGAGAGAGGAATACACATTAGCAGAGCACAACCCCCTGAACAAAGGTCTCTTATTTTGTCCAAGCAATGAAAAGGCTATCATAGAATACAGAACCAAAGAGCATTAGAGAAATAGAACATACAGACAAAAAGTCAAAACATCAAGGTTGTCCAGGCAAACAACTTTAAAGTCAGAGATTGCTAAATCACTGACAGATTTAGAAATTGACCAATGCTCTCTTGGAACTCAACTGAATCCCTGCATCCTGTAACGGAGGCCCCCAACAATTTTTTTCAAGTTACAGCAAGTTAATTAGATGTTTTGGGTTTGCATACCCACGTTCCGCTGCCATTCACAGGTTAATTTGATTGACACGAGACATGAATTTCAGGCCCTCCTGAGATACTCTTATGCTGCTAATTTCTCAAAGCTTACTGAACAGATTTGCACTACATCAAACAAAGGCACTTCCTTGAGTAAAGATCTACTTTGTGTTTCAAGTTTCATGCAATTCTTTTCAGCTGTGTTTTTTCCGTTTAGCAGAGATCAAAGGTTCCTAAGACAGTTAAAATGGGGTATGCCACCTCTTTTTAGCCTCACCTTTTTTGGTACCCCATTTGACAGATCTGCACAAAACTAGTTGAGCCAAAATCAGATGAAACTTTTATTTAAGAAAGTTTCCTGCAGATTCATCAAACTTGCCTATGAAAGTTCAAACCTAATCATAACTACACAGGTGCTATTGCCACCTTAGCAATATATACAGTGAGACAACTTTGGCTCAATAATTTTGCTATACAAATATTCCTTCTAACTTGAAGAAAGAAAGTAAACCATAGGCTCCCAAAGATCATCAACCAAGGCTTTAGACAGCTAAAACTAACTTAGAGGCTTAAAGGTAATCAGTATCTTAATTCACTCAGTGTTTTACAGAACTAAATTGCTTATCGCTCATCCACTAATCCTAATGCACCCAAACAAAGAGGAAAGCATCCCTTTCATAAAACCATGTGGCACTGGAAGAAACCTCATTGTCCAGATTACCCTAACCTCTGTTTGAAACATTCCCAAGGGTACACATTTCTCTGTGCGGGGGGAAAAAGGTAAACTTACAAGACCACTTGACAGATACTCTATTTTTTTCAAATCCTCAAAATCGCTCCTTAAATTCTACAACATACTTTCATCAGCAAAGTATGTATATGCCAAAACCACTTTTCACAAGAACTATGTGCCAACTTAATGTCCTTGCTCCACAGCAAAACTGTTTCCACTGGAGCAGACATTGCAAGATCCTCACATAACCTGAAGCACATTAACAACCACACCTTCTATGATTTTTTGAGTTCCAGAACCAGAGGTGAGGGAAATTCTTTCAGATTTTCAATACTTTATACCACCCACTGAAATATTCAGCAAGAGACTCATCTACGTATGGCTCCAGACAACCTCCATCAGCATAAACATCACTATATCCTTGGACAAAAAAGATCAATAAACTTAAACCAGCTTCCATCATACCAATCCTGAACAAACAGCAGATACGGAAAATCTATCCAACTACCGCCCTTTGTCCAGCCTCTCCAGCACTGCAAAGACCATACTAACCTTGGTGACCTGACAACCTTCCATACATTTTTAGATCAACATTATATCCTGCCATGTGGATCTACAATATTACCCAACAAACTGGAAGAATGCTTTTAGATAGCAAAGAACAACTGCTAGTAGCCAGTGACAAGGGACAAGTATGCGCAAATGTCCAATTCTTCTAACCTCTTCACCATTTGCCGCTATTCTGCCCACAAAGCCAGGTGAAGTCATGGGACGACTCATGTGGTTAACATCCTTCAAGAACAATCGCACCCAGCAGGTCAGGCTAGGCCATTAATGGTGTGGCACCATTGCCATCATATATACAATACTACAGAGACTGTTCTAATAACTAATCTGGGTTTAAGACTATATGGTTCTACTAGCCTGCATCCAGGAAGCCTATCAACTTAGCCAGCAGATGTATGCAAACGACATGGGTAGGAACATCAAATGATTGCACCCACAATGGACAGACAATCATGGTCTCAATGACCTGAGAAAAACTGCTATAACACTCTACCTTATATTGCTCAATTGGTGCCCTGTGAAAGAAATATAAAAATTGAAAACACTGTGTTGGGCCTAAGAGACTTTGTATGAAAGCAATCTTGAATACTGTCTCAGGGCCACCCAAAGTTTGATCTATTGTTAACTGGGTTGCAGAGAAAGTTTTTCACACACTCCAACAACTTCCCCTCAACAGAAAAGGTTGGATAATACCATAGGATAAAAGAGTGTGCCCCTGCCAGCAGTTCATAAAAAAACTATTAGGCAATGCCTGCTCTTTTACCTCCTGTGCCAAAGACAAGAATAATTCTAGTGCCCATTGAAAACAAACCAGGTACATGCAATACAGCCTGGTGGAGAACATGCTAAGTGCGCATGACTGTTTGGCCGGCACAAGACTTGACGGCTAAATTGTCATGCGCACTTAAAAAGTGCCTACCACTCTTCCCCAGCTCTGAACAGCCCAACCCCGCCCCGCAACCAACTGAACCAGTACAGTAAAATAAAATGATAACATTATGTTATTATCATTTTATTTTTCCTTTTCTAACTGCTCAGTGAGTATTGGGGCGACGCTCCTCCGCCTTAGTGGAGCAGCCACTGCTGGAATTAAGATAGTCGGAAATTTACCACGCAAGCATTAAAAAGTATAATACTTAAAGTGTTTTCCGAGTGAAAAGGTGATTATTGCACACAATCGTCCAGCTCCCTCTAAAAAAAATAAACCTGAATCAAACCAGACAAACGTGTGTGAATCAGTACTTTAATATGTAGGAAATCATCCAGGGTAAACTAATGTAATTTTGTCAGGCACTGCATTTGTGTAATTAGATCTTCTGGATATGCCTGGAAATTGCTTCTTTGCATACAAGATAATGAATTATGTTCCTTTGTGAATAAACTTATTTTTCCGCAACCTTTGCCCCTCAATATTAATAAGATTACACACTTTCAAAACATGAGCCATTGTATGAAAAAGCAACACTGCAGTTGCATTTGAGAATTGATTTATAGTCAAAGGGCGTCCAAGTTGTATTAAAAGCTTTGGAAAATCTCCTTTGCTCTTTACATGGTTTGCTCCAGAGTTCTACTGGCTTTTCATCACCGTTTTGAGCAAGGAGCGCGCACGGCCTGTCACTAAACAATTGATTTCTTCTGACAATTGTATAGTGTACAGTAACAGAAAAAGATGGCCTTCGTTTTTCTTTTAATTTTTCTTGCATTTCTGAAACAGTAGTTTGAAATATAATCCTCCACCTTCTGCTTATATGCTGTGAAATTTCATTTGGAGTACGGAATAAAAATTCTTCCAGAGAAGAGGAGTGAAACGGATTATTTTATCGACTTTACACATCTGCACCTACTAGCGAAACTGATTCAAAATATTTTTTCCAGGTGAAATGCCGACCTAATATTGCTTTTGCAGTAATCTCCAAATGCATTATCTAGTTTGTTAGGATTTTACTTTTTGTCAACTTCACACTGTCTACAAAGTAGGCTGAAGTGAAGTGATTAAACTTACCACAACTTTCTGAATACCATGAATGAACAGGCTTTATTGATCACACTATCTAGCTTTACGTTCATTCATGATTCAAGCTAAACTGCAACCAAAATGTGTGTGTGAACGTTCGACAAAAGATGTCGTCACTCATACCTGTTTTTAAAAACACTGATGCCAATCGTCAGTGAAACAGAAACCAAGGTGGAACAAAGTGTTCTCAAGAGCATAAAAAGAATACAGAACTTTCAACAGAGGTCAATGAAAGTGTTCCGGCTAAAAAAAAGACAACATTAAAGTATAACGCTGGACAAGAGTGTAGGTCTACACTAGCTACCAAAAATATAATTTAATTTTCCTTTCAGTTCGAAAGAGAAAATGCTGACCTGTGATTTGGTGCAACCAACGGACCAGATTAATGTCTGCCTGCAAAGTCGAGAAACATTGCTGAGCAAAGGGTTCAGAGAGACACAACAATGCAGATTTTGTGCCTCTGTTTCAGTTACCAAATATGTGACTTCAATGATTTACTCCAACCCTCCATCAAGTATACTCTCCTTAGAACCACTGTATAAAATTATATCTTCAAGCAGGTTATCTTCCACCTATCAATTCACCCTATGCTTAGACCAGTGCTGCAGCTTTTCTGACTAAAGGCATGATTTCGATGTCGGTCGGAGTTGCCTCCGACCTACACTGTTTCCATGGAAGAACCGCCCAACCATAGGGGGCTGCTCTGCACACCGATTTACGATCAGACTGCAAAATCTCAATGGGAGCTTGTGCGGCGGGAGGAAACCACCCGCAGTACAAGCTCCCATTGAGAAATGGAAGTTTCTGAAAATCCCTGCACCGCGCGGCAGACACCATCATTAAATTCTGATGGATACACAAATAGCACATTGCTCTGTACCTGATCGTACTCTGTACCTGATCGTACGACCTAGCACATATCACCAACTGGCGAACACAGAAGCATTGGGGTTCTCAGACTACATGATCGGAGCCCTGAATATTGAAAAGGCCACACCAAATGTAACCAGATGAGGCAAGAACAGCGAATATGCACCAAGGCCTGAGGATGTGCCGCAAGGCCAATATAGTGGATGTGGACTTCGCCATATCTGAGCATGATCAGGGGCTATATGGGACAGCTGTGGAGGAGTAGAACTGACACACAAGCGCTCAGGACCAGTCACAAGACTGCTGGGTGTGGGTGATTAGGATGCGATCTCTCTAGCTTACCATCCTGATGCACTGGTGATACGGCACTGAAGGTACAGGTTGCTCCGTACCAGTGGGCCACCCAGACATCCTAGGGGCTTAATCGAAGGAGCTTGAATCCGATGTGGAGCAAGGTCAGGAACACCCTCCTTCCCAATCCACGTAGGGAGAGAAGATAAAAAGTGAAGGGGTGGAGGAGGAGCCTAGCGCGCATCCAAGATGGTCGCGTGAGCACAGGGCTCCCCGGACCCTCGCTGCTCCTCGGAATTTATCCTGAGATTATCCTGATATAGTTCACGGAATCTGGAAGATGAAGGCTGGCTGAACACGGATCTCCTTTCAGAAATCGAATCGGACCTGGGAATCCTGAGTTATCGTGGTCTGAACTTTTGGGACCCACCTGACGGCGGTGCCCGGTGCGAGGGCGAACTGTGGAGCCGGGGCGTAATTGAACAACAGCGGCTACAGCGCTGTGCCAGTGGCCGCTCCATCACTTTCGGTTTCGCTTTTGGACTTTAAAGGGGCTGGACGGCAGAATCGCTTGGTGTGGCTGGGTGTTTCTTAGGCCTCTGCGTGAGGCCTTTGTCTCCGCCTGCTACTAGTGTGCCCATTGCCTTTGGTCCCCTCGCACCGCTATATTGCGGACTTTGGTGAGGCGCCCGTCTGCTGTGCCGGTGCCCATTCGACCCTTGATCGGCGGTCCCCCTCGGTGAGTGTGGCCCAAATGGGGGGCAAGGGGGGCCCCGAGGGGCGTAAGACTAAAGCTTCCCTTCGCGGGGGACCGGTCCAGGCGAACAACATGGACCGCTACACTCATGGCAGAGGGTCCCCTGGAGCGGCCGGCGCCCCCCCAGACGTCGCCGGTGGTGGCACGTCCGTCTCTCCGGAGCTGTCCCTGCAGGACATCATGGGCGCCATTGATGGCATCAGGGAGACCATCGCCACGCAGTACGAGGCCTTGGCCCGTAAAATCGACACGGTGGCAATCGATGTCACATTAATTCGGGCGGATCTCTCTAAAACCAACGAGAGGGTTCAAGCGCTCGATGTGCGGACTTCCACCCTTGGTGCGGATGTGTTGGACCTGCAGACCACTCTTGGCGACATCAAGATGGCCAACGATCAGATGGCCCGGCGGCTGGAGGACTTCGAGGGACGAGCCCGACGCAATAACATCCGTGTCATAGGCGTACCGGAGTCCTCCGACAACCGCCCGGTTGACCTCCTGGTTGAGGAACTCATCCTCCAACAGCTGGCCCCCGCTGGCCTAAGTAAGTTCTTTGCCGTGGAGCGGGCCCATCGAGTTCCGGGCGGTCGACCGCGGCCGGGGGCCCCCCCGAGGCCTATTGTAGCCAAACTTTTCCACTATAGAGACCGAGATGCGATTCTGCAGGCCTCACGGGTCCACGGCCCGGTTCGTCATGAGAACTCGTCAATTAACTTTTATCCGGACTTCACCCAACTTGTCCAGAAACAGCGGATGGGTTTCCAGGGGGTGAAGCGTCGTCTCCGTGACCTGGGCCTTAAGTACTCTATGCTTTATCCCGCAAAACTTCGAGTGGAACACGAGGGTCGGACTGCCTTTTTTGACTCTCCCGCGACTGTGAGTGACTGGCTGGACTCGCTGCCGGACAGGGGTGACCGGCCTGGGCCCTCTGCCGGTACCGAAGGTGACGGGTCCCCTGTGGAGTAACTTTTGGTCCTTGACTTTGCCATTTTGCACTGTTCGGCTGGGTTTTACTTCTTTTGTTCATTTTGTCTCACTATGACCTGTGTGGGGGGCGGGCGGGGACGGGTCCCTTTCCTCCTCCGGGGTCTTTTCGTAGAATGGGGGTAGTAGGGCGACAGGCACACTGCAAGTTGGGGTGGTTTTTTGGACCGCAGGGGTGCAGGGTGGGGGGAGTTGGATTTGGGGGGGGGGTTGGGGGGTGGGAGGGGTTGTTTTGATGTGTGTTTTTTGTTTTCAGGGCGAGGTATTGATTTTTGTACAGTATCGGAGGCTGTGCTACTGGCTGGGGGGCCCTTGATCTACTGGAGGGGATGGGGGGGGACGGGTTGAGGTTGATGTCATGGAACGTCAATGGGTTGGGTGACCGTATCAAGCGGGGTGTTGTGCTGCAGTATTTGCGTCGTCTGGCTCCTGATGTGGTGTTTTTACAGGAGACGCATCTGGTTGGTAATGTCTGTCATGCAATGAACAGGGGGGGATACCGCCTCGTGGCTCATTCTGGTTTCACCACAGGTTCTAGAGGGGTGGGCATTCTCCTGCGATCCTCACTTCCGTTGGAGATCACCAGGGTAGTATCGGATGATAGAGGGCGCTATGTGGGTTTGACTGGGAGGTGGGAGGGGCAGTCCCTTTCCTTGGTCTCAGTTTACGTCCCCCCGGGCCTCCAGAACTCCACCTTTTCGGACTTGGGTCGAATGCTGCTTGAACTTCCCGACAGTCTGTTGCTTATGGGCGGGGACTTCAATTCGGTGCTTTCGGGTGACCTGGATCGTCACCCGCCCAGGGCCCTCCCCGCTGGCCAGGCATGGCTCGGCGGACTATTGGAGACCTTCGGTCTGGTAGATAGTTGGAGATTGATGCATCCGACACAATGTCAGTATACCTTTCACTCTGGGGCGCATGGGAGTCTTTCCAGATTAGACTATTTCCTTATGCCCGCGGCCCAGACTGCTCGGATTCGAGAGGTTAGGCACCTGGCGCGGGGTATCTCTGATCATTCCCCGCTGTGGCTGCTCTTTGACACCGGGTCGCGGTCTGCAGGGCGGATCGCTCCCATTAACCCTTGGTACCTGCGAGACCCTACGACTCGCGACAGCTTGGTCAAGTCGATTGACCAATACTTCCTTGAAAACGAGGGGTCGGTGTCGTCCGCAATGTCCCTGTGGGAAGCCTTTAAAACCGTGCTCCGCGGACACGCCCTCTCCCAGATAGTGGCGGCTAAGAAGATCAAGAGTGAGGCAGTGGTGAAGCTGGAGACTGACATCTCGGGGCTGGAGTCGGCCTTGGAGGCGGGTGTCACCCCGGACGGGCTCCATGCCCTCAGCTTGAAGCAGTTTGAATACAGGTCTCTTGTTACTGATGCTGCCAAGACTATGTATAGGGAGCAGCAGGGTAGATTGTATGACGCCGGGGACAAGGCGGGTAAATTGATTGCGTGGCTGGACAAGAAGGAGAGAGTGAATCGTGTGGTCCCGGAGCTTCGGGCCTCGGATGGAGCGTGTGTGACTGAGCCTGGTGAGATTGTGGAGTGTTTCGCTGACCACCTCCGGGCCGTGTACTCCCCGGTGACGGATAGGGATGAGGAAGACTCTCGCCTTCTGCTGCGGGATATTGCCTTGCCCGGCCTGTCCGTCGAGGACCGTGAGCAGCTGGACACCCCCTTGTCTGTTGACGAGATTGCCACTGCGATTCGGTCCCTTCGCTCTGGCAAGGCTATGGGTCCCAACGGCCTGCCTATTGAGTTGTATAAGTTGCGCCCGGATAAAATCGCGCCTTTCCTCCGTCGTATGTTCCAGGAGTCTCTCGAGACGGGTTCCCTTCCCACCGACCAGCGTCTGGCTACTATAGTCGTGATCCCCAAGGAAGGTAAGCCACGAGACCGCTGTGCCTCCTACAGGCCTATTTCTCTATTAAACGCCGAGCCTAAGATACTGGCTAAAGTCCTCGCCAATCGTTTGCTGAGCGTTATCTGTGATCTGATCCATCCTGATCAATGCGGCTTCATCCCTCATCGCAACACCGCTCTTAACCTGCGGCGTCTCCACGGCGCCCTCGCTAGGGCGGAGTACCTCTCCGAACCAGCCGTACTGGTTTCTTTGGATGCCACGATGGCCTTTGACACCATCGAGTGGCCATTCCTCTGGGCTGTCTTGACCAAATTCGGCTTTGGGGAGGGATTTCTTGGCTGGGTGAAGCTTCTTTACACTGGACCAATGGCTCAGGTGGTTGTCAATGGGCGGGTCTCTCGGCCTTTCGCTCTCGGTAGGGGTACGAGGCAGGGGTGCCCGTTGTCCCCTCTGCTCTTTGCTCTCGCCTTGGAACCGCTCGCTGCCTGGCTCCGCTGGGAGCCCTCGATCAGAGGGATCCGGTGGGCCCCGGGCTTCGAGGATCGGGTCTCGTTGTATGCGGATGATATTCTTTTGTATCTCACCTCGCCGCGGCAGTCGCTTAATGTTCTCTTTGATGTCCTTACTTCCTTTGGGAGAAATTCGGGTTTGACGATTAACTGGTCTAAATCCTGTGTCTATCCTATCTCTGGTGGCCCTCCTCTCTTGCCGCCTCGGCTGCCGATCCAACTATCTCTATCCGGCTTTAAATACCTGGGGGTGTACGTCTCGTTGGACCCGGCGGTTCGCTATGAGCATAACCTCCTGCTTCCACTTCGGCGTTTGAGGGAGGATACGGCTCGGTGGTGTAAGCTGCCCTTGTCCCCGCTTGGTCGCGCAGCGCTGTTCAAAATGATGTCCCTTCCCAGGTTTCTTTATGCACTTCAGAACTCCTTCGACGTCATTCCGGTGGCCTACTTTCGGGAGGTGGAGAGCCTGCAGAGGAGACTGGTGTGGGACGGGCGGGCGCGTATCGCTCTGGCAAAGCTTACTCTCCCCTGGTACGACGGGGGCATCGCACTTCCCGACATTAGAAGGTACTATTGGGCCTCACAGCTATCGGCCATTAACCATGCCACGTATGCGCCTGGCCTGAACCCGGCGTATGAGATGGATAAATTCCTGCTTCCCGGCGGTAACTATAATAGGGCGCTTTCCTCCCGCGCGGCTGGAAGGACCCTTACGGGCCCTACTAAAATTGCGGTAAGGATCTGGAAGGCGGCTAATGTAGCCATGGGCTGGAGTGAGCGCTTAACATGTGCCACTCCTTTATTTGCTTCCGACCGACTGGGAAGCCTCTGGAAAACGAAAGGCTTTGAGCGTTGGGACACGATCGGTATTAGCAGAGTGGGAGACCTGTGGATTAAGGGCGCGGTTAAAACCTTTGCGGCGCTCCAGAGTGAATACGAGCTTACTGAAAGGGAGTTCTTCCGTTACGCCCAGGTTCGGCACGCCCTGCTCTCGGTCTTTGGGGTAGGGACCAAGGTCCCGGCTTCTTCGCCCCTCGAGGACCGCATACTCGATGGTCACGTGCCTGACAGCACTATCTCTCTAATTTATAAAAAACTTATTAATAATCGGGCTGACCTCTTGGTGTGTCTTCGGGAGGCATGGACGGGTGATGGGGTGGAGCTGGACGACGAGGACTGGCAGTCCGCACTGTCGTCCCCTAAGGAGGTGGCCATCCCGGCCCGTCTCCGTCTGGTCCAGCTTAAGATTCTCCACCGGGTTTACGTGGCGGGTCCCCGTTTGGTTTTGATGGGATTTTCTGACGACGGGCTCTGTAAGCGGGGCTGTGGGCTTAGTGCCACCTTTCTCCACATCCTTTGGGAGTGCCGCGAGGTGGCGGAATACTGGCGCCGGGTGCATGTGGTAATGGGACAAGTCACCGGGGTCGCTCTGTTGCCGGAGGTGCGTCGCTGTGTTCTGAATGTGTGGGAGCCCAATGATTACAACGCGGCCCAGACTCGGTGGGCGGCCCTGGGGAACATGATTGCCAAGAGAGATATAGCGCAGCTTTGGGGTTCCCAGCGGCCGCCCACCGTGTCTGTATGGAAGGAGAACATGGACTGGTGCATGTTCAGGGAGAAGACTGTGTATGTGGCTCGTGGTAAACCGGGGGCATGGGGTAGAATCTGGGGGCAATGGAATCAGTATCGGGGAAATATCTGTGCTCCCCCCCTGGTGGACACTTCCGAGGTTGCCTTGTCCCCCTGACCCTTGATGGTTCCTTGCGTATTTGGAATATCCGAGTGTAGACCTGGCTCTCCCGTGACCCCCCCCGACCTCTTATTCCTCCTTTCCCTTGACCGCCATCTGGTGGTCGGATGTAGGGCCCCCCTGCTGTAGTCTTACGCCCACTTCATGTCACTACGCCTCGCCTTTTGTTTTTAGTTGTTACTTATGGTAAACGTATGTATCCTGATTCCCTTAAGAGTGTCCGGAGCTTCTGTAAGGGGCTGGGGACCATGGGTCGATTGATGACTTTAACACTGTGTGATCCTTTTTGATTCTAGTGGCCGGCCCTGGTGGTTGTAGGCCCAGGCTTGTATCCTTTTTTTCTGTACAATAAAACCTTTTAAAAAAAAAAAACAAAAAAAAGTGAAGGGGTGAGACTTCCCTTTTTAAAGAGAAGAGTCTCACACACCATAGGTGACACCTTCCTGCCTGATGTACAACTGGTGGGAATTCAGAAAGATGTGGTCATACCACAGACAGTCAAAATCAAGGAGGTGTAAGGAGGGTCTGTAAAAGGCTACATGTCTTTCTAGGTGAGGAAACAGAGGAGCCACCTCGGGGAAATGCTCTGCATGTTCACTTTACCAATAAACTGCTGGCCTTAGTTCATGCCCCATTTTGGGGGCGAAGGAGATGAATCAGAGAGGAAACTCAGTGAACCCCCCCTTGCCAGACAACATTACCCCAACCTGATTTTTGGGAAGCCATCCCACCCCTCCTTCCTGGCCCCCACATCAACTATATGAATGACTTCAAACAGAGCTACCCCCACAGTCAGGCTGAGATTTACAGTGACATACTTCATAAGCAGCGGACGTCCCTTTCTTGTTGCCCAGGCGCTCTAGACAATGGAGGCAAAACCCACGGTCATAATAGCCAAACGGCTTACCTTCCAAGGCAACTCCATCACTCTCTACTAAGAACTATCTCCAATGATACCACAACGAAGGAAAGAATTTAAGTTGCTAACACACAACATTAACAAACATCAGGAAAGTTGTAAGTAGATATTTAAAATTGGCCTAAAGTTCATATGGCAAGGCTGGGACAGAACCATTCACAAGGTAAAGTTGTAACCAAAACAACAGAATCAGACACCCAATAAATGAAAGTAGAAACAGCTTCAGCTCAACGCTCTATGGGTGCTGATCCTTGGACAGACCTAGTAAAACCCTAGACAAGGCATTGAGAAGAAAATGAGAGGCAGCAGCAAATACATTGATAATTTCTCTGGCTATTAAGAAACTCCGGAGGAAGCTATAGGGGTTCCTTCAGGGTCAGAGGGATGGACTAAAGCCGGGCAGAAGGTTCAACACAGGCAGCTATACTATACAACACGATTGAAATGTAATACTTTGCAAAAAACACATTTTGAAACAAAACACCATTTTAGAATGAGACACAAGGGCATACTCCACCTAGATATGGGGATCCCCAATATCAAAAGCAACAGGAGTACCAATCATCCTCAAACATTTTATTAGACCCAGCATAATTAAAGACAGCAAAGAATCACTGTCTACAGGAAAAGAGGCTAACTGAAGAGCTGAAAAAGGCATGAGAAACTAGATCAAGTACAATCCACAAGATCCTCTAGACCAGCGGTTCTTAACCTGTGGTCCGGGGAACCCTCGGGGTACACAACGCCTACTCAGGGGTCAGTGACAGCCTAGTAACAGATGAATAAAGTGTATATACATAAAAAAGCTAAATGTAAAATTTAAATTATTAAATTGTTCTGTAATTGTGAAAGAATTTGAAATTGGAGTCTAAAAATTAAGGGCTTGATTTAAAGTAAGGCGGATGGAAAACTCTGTCACAAACATGACTGATTTCCCGTCGGCCGTATTAAAAATGCCATAGGGTATAATGCAATTGTAACATGGCAGACGGATAATGGTCACGTTTGAGACGGAGTATCCTGTCAAACTCTAACTCAGGCCCTAAGTTTGTATCCTCTGATTGATTCATGGGAGCAGTCTAGTGCATTTGTGTACTAAATAAAATATTTCATAATTTGTGAATCTGTTTGATACATTCTTGTTTCTGCATTTTCTTTTGTTTTGTGGTTTAAATCTTTAAAATTGCTTATTCCGGGGTCCCCAGCTTCCAGTAATGACTTAGCGGACTCCAGTAATGGTTAAGTGGGGGTCCATAGAAGTCAAAAGGTTAAGAACCACTTCTCTAGACGCAAGATTAATGGCAAAAAGGGGCAACTGATTGCAAACAGATTAAGTTAATTGATGCATTCTTAATTGACTTTGATTGTGTCGGGTTCATTAGAAATGGGGAGGGGGCAGATAACAGACACCGCATTGCCCATCTTATATAGAAAACACCTCGAAAGAAAAATAACCACATTGCTGTTGAGCATAGACACTAAAAAGTGAGAGTTAGGGTCAACACCAGAAGAACAGTGCAGTTTACTCTACAGAGAGGAGCTACACAGGAATGTGCTCTCTCCTCTCTTTTTTGCTATGGTAGTATAACCGCTGGCGGACAGTATCAGGAGTAGTACAGAGAATAGGGACATCTAGTTTGGATCTGATGAGCACAAATTGTGCCCTTTTTTACGACACTGAGATGCTCACTTTCTCCTACCCCATGAAGACACTTCCAGCCACCACATCAGGACTTAAGAAAGTTTCAGGCTTTAACATGCTTAAGTTCGATGTTTTGGGCACAGCTTTATCCGAGGAGACTAAACACATGCAACAAATGTGATCCTTTCACTGGGCCTCCACATCATTAAAGCACATAGATATTCATATTTATCAATTCTTTTCATTGAACAATGAATCATCTACATAGGTGCATCAGGTGTTCATACGATTGATTTTACACACACAGGGTTAATCAGCTAATATCATTACAATTCAACTGTGTAGCATTTTATGGTGAATCAGTGACATCCAATTCAGGCATTCTTGGGGGGGGGGGGGGATTGGGGGGTGCAGATATTTTAACTGGACGAGGTGTAACCTAGCTGATATTGCCACCTCTCGCGGGGACATCACTGCCTCCGTCCAGTCTTCATTGTCAAGAATTATTCTGTTGTGTTCCCATTTTTCTCTTGTGTGGCTGAGAGGATCAGTCGTGTGGTTGATTAGTTTTTTGTACGTTAATGAGATAGTTTTGGTGGGTAAGTATCCGTCCAGCAGTCGGTCCTCCAGTGGGGAGGAGTCCGGGGGTGTGACGTCCTTCTGTATGTGGGTCTGCAGCGCATGTCACACCTGCAAGTACCTGAAGTGTTCTGTACTGACTAGCTCGTACTCCCTCTGCAGGGAAGGGAAGTATTTGATTTCCCCTTTGGCCCAGAGATCTCCCACTCTCGAGATTCTAATTCGGTCCCACCTGTCGAAGCCCTTGGAAGTCCATAAGTTACCCAGGAAGTCAGAGTCCCATAGAGGGGTGGCCAATGTGATTTTGTTCTCCCAACCCAGACTACGATTAGCTGCCTTCCTCACCTGCATCGAGTACCTGGTCGGTCCTGTCAGTAATTGCCCTCCAGTCTTGGAGTACAATACCTTGTTGTAATTCCCTCCAGGAAGTATCCATCAGTCCATGGCGTAGCCGGGGTCGTCAAGCCTCCTGTAAGTACTGTGGTTTATAGCAGATAGGTGGGCAGCCCAGTAGTAGCATTTGAGGTCTGGCAGGCTAATTCCCCCATCGTACCACGTGAGTGTAAGTTTGGCAAAATGCTATTCGGGTCTTTCCCTTCCATAGCAGCATTCTCTGCAGACTTTCTATCTCCCTGAAATAACTCGCACGGACTGGGTCTAGGGTATTTTGCAGTACGTAAAGAAATCTGGGCAAGCCATCATTTTAAACAAAGCTGCCCTACCCAGCACCGAGAGCGGGAGAGCACTCCAGCCCACTATATCTCGTTTTAGTATCAGAAGGGGGGGGTGCTGGTTGAACCTGCGTTTTGGGTCCGTAGTGACATATATACCTAGGTATGTGAAACCCGTTGTGGTGATCTGGCATCTCTTCGGGAGGATTGGCTGAGGTCCTTGCAGCACGTAGAACTTCTGCCAGTTGATCGAGTATCCGGAGTGTCGACCAACTGTGACGAATATATCAAGCACACTATTGAGAGATGCTCTCGGGGAGGCCAGGAATGGGAGGATATCGTCCGCATATAGGGAGATGCGGTCCTCCGCACGTCTCTGCCCATTTCAGTCTCCGCACGTCTCTGCCCATTTCAGTCCCCGCACCACCGGGTCTTGTCGGATCAAGGAGGCTAGCGGCTCCAACGCCAGAGCGAAGAGCAATGGGGAGAGCGGACAGCCCTGCCGTGTCCCTCTGCCCAGCTGAAAGATCTCTGATTTCTTATTATTCACCACCACCTGGGCTAGCGGAGCTGAATAGAGAAGCTGTACCCATTTAATAAAGCCCGGTCCGAAGCCCAGTTTAGCGAGAACTGTGAATAGATACGCCCATTCGAGTGTATCGAATGCCATTGTGGCATCCAGAGACACGATTATTGCCTCCTCTTGAATTGTTCCTGCCCTTCACAGCACCCCATGGACCCTTCGCAGATTTAGTGCGGTGTTGCGATCCGGCATGAAGCCCGATTGGTCCGGGTGGACCAGCCCGCTAATGACTTTAGCCAAACGGGTGGCAAGGAGCTTCGCCAGAATTTTGGGCTCAGCGTTCAACAAAGATTGGCCTGTATGAGGCGCAGTCTGTCCTCGGTTTTCCTTCCTTGTGGATTGTGACCAGCGTTGTAATCCTTTGATCCTGGGGGAGTGTCCCCTGTTCCCTACATTCTTCCAACATCTCTCGAAGGTATGGGGCATGCCAATCCGGTCGGAGCTTGTACAACTCTATGGCCAAGCCGTTTGGATCCGAAGCTTTACCCGATCTTAGACTTCTTATGGCTTGGGCAACTTCGTTATTAGTGAGGTCGGTGTCCAGCAGCTTAACATTGTCTACTGAGAGGGAGGGGAGTGTGATGTCCTCCAGCAGCTGGCGGGAGTCGTCTGTCGTGCAGTTTGTTTCTGAACTATATATCTTACGATAGTGGGATGCAAATGTGTTGGCCATCTCCTGCGGGTCTCTAATCGTGTGTCCTGCCTCCTCGATCAATTCCGGGACCAGCCTGCTCGCAAGTTCTTTCCCATCTAACCATGCAATTAGTTTCCCTGCCTTATCCCCAAGGTCGTAAATTCTGCGCGGCTTCTCCCTTCCCAGCTCCTTAGCCCTATCCGTCACTATAGCCATATAGCGGTCTCGCTTAAGCTGCAGGATGTGCATGTCATCTGGTGTACTGTCTTCTCTTAGGCCTTCCTCCAGCCGGAGGATTTTGTTCTCCGCATCCACAATGTCTCTTGTTTTTTCTTTCCGTACCCCGGCAATCTGGGAGAGGGCCTGTCCTCTTATCACAGTTTTGAATGCCTCCCATAATATCTGTGGGGAGTGAACCGATCACTCGTTCTCCTGGAAATATAACACCATTCCTTTATGTAGTTCTTTACGGACCAGAGGGTTACGGAGATACCAGGGGTTAATGGGTGCTATTCTACCCACTCTGGTTTGTCCAATCACTGTCTGAGCCCACACTGGGGAATGATCGGAGATGCCTCTTGTCCCATGCCTTATTTCTTGTATATGTGTTACCTGTGATGCCGGAACTAATAAGTAGTCAATTCTCGACAGGCTATTATGAGCTCCTGAGTGGTACGTGTGTTGGATACTTTCAGGATGACAGATTTGCAACGTGTCTACCAGTCCCATTGTCTCGAAGAAGTCCGGGAGCCAACGGTTTTCTGGGCTCAACGCCCTGGGTGGATGTCGATCTAACGTCCCGGAGCCCACTGAATTGAAATCTCCTCCCAGCAATAGAAGGCCTTCTGGGACCGACAGTAACAAAGCACCTAGGTCTCGAAACGCCAGGCCCTGGAGACCAGGGGGTACATATACCGATATTAATGTTAGCAACAGTCCCTCCCACTGTCCCGTGATCCCAGCGTACCTACCCCCTGTGTCTGTCCAGATTTAGTAGTCATTAGGAATGAGTTTTTAAGTAAGATCCCCGTCCCCCTCGAGCCCGAGGTGAATCCGGAGTGTGCCATAGATATTCATATTAATCCAGATCTGACTGAGGAGACTCAGACAAACTGGCCTCAGGACCTAAAAAATGACGGAAGGTCTACATTTTCTTGATCAGTACAATCAACACTACTAAAATTAGTAATTTTCTCAAGTTACTTTACATTTTTAATACTCCGTCAACTCAGATTCCAATGGAGAATCAAAAGAATACTAAGGAATAGGATCAATTTACATAGTCTGCATTAACTAAAAAGTACTGATGGCCCGATAGAAAATGGAGAAATGTGCCTGCCCGGATACTATCCAATACTACCATGCTTCACATAATAACATTATTGTAGAATGGACAGCATGGGAAACCGATAAATTTAAAAAAGAAAAAAAACACTCCTTGTGGACCTTGCAGGCAGGTGCATGTTGGAATTTGAATGGTTGAATAAAAGTCAAAGAATACCTACCTTTCTATAAGGATGAAAACAGCATCGGAGATTTGGAACCTTTAGACTAGACGAAAAAAACAGACAAAGTTCCTACCCTCTAATACGTCTGTACTTGACAATCCCTAGCTCAGTCCAGGACTCCAAAGGTGAAAATGTAAAAGAAGGAGAGAGGACAATGACAAGCTCTCAGGTATTTATCCATTTAGGGAAGGGGTCAGAAGGGGGCTGCTTTACACTAACCAATAGCGATATCAATTTACATGGGAAACAGCCTTAGGGGCGGAAATCTCAGTGAAGGAGTTGGAGCGAATTTGGGAAGAAATTCCTAAACACCATACCACCACAGCATCAAGAGAAAAAGAATCTAAGATTCTCTTTCATTGGCTTATGACTCTATAAATAATTCAGCATATCTATGCAGAAATGAGCTATGAATGTTGAAGAGATTGGACAGAAACCGGTACTATAATACACATAGGATGCGAATGCCCCAAAATTGGACTCTATCGCACAGAAATCCTCATCCATAAAAGAGACATACTGGGATATCAAACCCCTGAGAAACTGGATCCAATAGTAGTGGGGCTTGCGGGTGGAGGGAAGAGAGAAACAAGCATTAGCATAGCCAATAGGTTTCGCCTTTCGGACCTTATAAGTGTTTAGCAATGCAGCACATTATCACCCACCGAGCAGATTTCTGTAATGGAACTAGTACTTATGTAAAGTGCTTCGATACCTTCATTCGCGCTACATAATGCAAAAAATAATAAATAAAAGGAGCCGTGCTTGCAGATTTCTGAGGTGGGGGAGCGAAAAGATAAGTTAAGATTGCATTATATAATGCCAGTACCAAATCAGAAAGAGAGCACAGGAGAGAAAATCAGGAGCCACATTGAAAGGAGGCGAATGTGAGTTATCCCAGTATGCAAGCGAAGGCGGGGCTGGAGTATGTTGCATCTTGGTGCCGAGTAACAGATGTTTATTGCCAACCAAATGAATGTTAATTAGTTTGTCGGCCTCTAGTAGGATGAAAGGCTGAGCAGACGCACTGGGGGTCGAACCTGCGGTTGTGAGGTCAAACATAAGATTAATAGGGTGGAAGCGTCAGCCCACTGAGCCAACAGAATCGGCTTGGACCAGAGCGGACCGAGCAGGCTAACTAAGTCTGGCTTATTGACGGTATTTTTGTGCTGCTGGTGTTTCTAGAGAAGCAGCAGCTGAAATGCAAGATTTTCACGTTGAACCGGACACTGCAGTCTAGAGTAATTTGAAAGTAGTGTGGATGGACATAATAAGCTTATTTGTAATTTCCTGTGAGGCTCTGGCCAAGGCCCGCTCATTGGACGGTGCTAACGATTCCACTGAAAAGTAAGATGTCACCGTAAATGATTTTGTTTCTGTTCCTTTGTGTTTTAGAGAAAATGAAAGCGCACTCTTGTGGAGGTGGGGTAGAGGGGACGCGCCTTCTAATGAAAGCAGCAAGGTCTGGAAATGAAACCTAACCCAAAACAGATGGCAGCCTGCGCGCCGCTGCTGCTGGCTCCCGAGATCAAAACGCACTGGGAGTAAACATTTCCCGAAAAGCAAAGAATGGTGTGAGAGCGAAGCGGGGGCGAGTGATCACGGCAGCGCGGCGAATGTGCTAATTAAAAACAGATGGTGACATGACCCCGAACAGATGGCGCCCCTGCTCGTAACCGCAAGCCGTAGGCGGATACACTCCCTGGGAAAGATGGGACATGCACCCGCCTTTGCCCAATTGCGTGCTGTCTTTTTATAAAGACGCATGCAAAGCCCAATAGAAAAAATGCGAGAAAAAAAAAACCACACACGCACGAGCGTGGGAAAAGTCCAGAGTGATTTCAAGAGGTCGTTTTCCTAGAGTATCGCATGCGCGCTGCGCTAGGCTCGACCTAAAAAAGGTCACCCACGCAACCCACAGGGCCCAATTTGCTTATCTGACATGGGAGGCAAAGGATCTTATAGCACTTGATTGGAAACAGAAAGAATCCCCCTTCTGTAGTATAGCGGTTCTCTAAGCTGTGGCAGACTTTCTTCTATAAAAAAAGCTTACTTACAACTTGAGGCAAAAATAGAAAATATTTGAAAAACGATGAAAACTCTTGACAACGTATCTAACTCAAACAAAACACCTGCAGTTTACATTAGTCAGATTAACAGTGTTACATTTATTTGAATATAATTACATCAAGAGGATTTGCTGGTACAGAAGGCTGATCACTGTTGGAGTGGAGGGATGGGGGACAAGGGGATAAGAGGGAGTTGAGAGAAGGGGACATGTTTATATATAGAGTTTGGAAACCGTACATGAGATAATGTAACAAACGTCGAACACTCAATAAGCAAGCATTGGCAAAGCCATTCGATCTGTCGCTGGCTGTTAGCGTTTTGGCTGTGGCAACACTTTCATTTGGTCATGTTTTTTGCCAAGCATTAATGTTGGAGGGGATCCCAGGTTCTCGCCAAAATAAAAACAAACTGGCTAAAAGCAAAAATATGTTTTTCATCTCAAAAAGCACACACAGTAGTCCCTGGCACAGAAGGGAACTGCTTTGTGTGTTGATGTGCTCCTTGGGAAAGAGCAGAACACCATCACTCAAAATGAAGTCATTTAATCGCTGAAGTGGGCTGACCCGTTGCCCCAGGCTATATGCTCTAGTAGGCAGAAACAAATGTAACTGTAACAATAACAGACCAAACTTAGAAGAGGGCAGACTCATAGGTCCTATAAGTAATAAACTATATATGTAATTTTACTTAACACCAAAAAGTCCCAGCTAACACCAAATGCTTTGGCCGACAGCCCATCTGAGCAATGTCACAAAGTGAAAAACACACAAATTTCAATGGTTGAAGAAGAAGAATTTAAAGTCCTCTCGCTCTCACTCTATACTACACTCCTTTGTATGCTCTTCTGATAAAATGAGGTCTTCTTCATTACTAAAAATGTCTATGGTAGAAATAATAAAGATGCCTAGTGTCCGGTCTCGCTCCCTCAACTCCCTCACGAAATAACTCCACTTACCAAAGTCACAAAAAGATATATAGCGCCTTACGACCTTACCATCAAATATCTGGGCCTCTCTCCACCTCCCAATCACATGTTTTTCACTCTGAATAAAAGATGACCGATCTAATGCTTTGTAGATAGCAGCTCTAAATGAGCCTCTAATAGCAGAGCGACAAAGTCCATCTCACACTCGTGGCTAACCAGAGAACAGAGTCTTGGTGACACCAGAACGTCAGCCACATTCCTTGTCTGTCTTGGATCTGTAAAAGGCCAAGAGAAAGGGCGGAAGGTAGGGAGATGGCAGGTCTTATATGGCGTTTCACTTTCTCCCCTCGTTAAGGTCTTTGGAGAACAGGTGAATGGAGTTAATAATTATCATCTAATGAAGGCATTTCTGAAAATAGAATTTCACTGGTACGACATGCAACCAGAGAAAAATTAACCTATATTGTCACTGTTCTTATTTCATAGCACACAAAAAAGCCTTAAAAAAATTCAGTACTGTGGATAAAAGCATCCAATGATAGCCATGCACAAGTCACATGTTAAGCAATCCGTCTTGACATCATTTGGTGTATCTATGGACATACAATCTAAAAACTCTTACCATGAGAGGCAAGCCTTACTGAAGAAATCACCAAATGTCTTGAGAATACGATATAAGTGGATCTTGTTTATTGAAAGTAGTTCCTATTTTGTTTTTATCAGGATCTAGCTTACATATGTTCATCACAAGACAATGACTTCCTCAGGGCTAGAAAGACTATACACATACCATGATCAGTCTAACAAAGCTTTATTAGTTCATAGGATATGCACCACCAGTGAGTATAAGTCACTCCAAAAAGCTAAGTGGATGATCCAAATAGTGCAAGAAGACAAGGCACAAGCAAATCAGGACATTCAGTGATTTCTTCTGGCGTGCTCACATTTCATGCTAAGAGTTTTTGGACTTTTGTTTCCATTTGGGGAGTCCCTTAGTGGATGTCCCCCTTCATTTGCTGAGCACCATACAATGGGCACATGTACTTCTGTGATATGAGCTATTAATTGTGAGGGGAGTGCCCTGGCATAACGTTTGCCACCAAATTACCTGTTGTACAATCTAAAAATACTACCTACCTAGTGGTAGAATTCAAGATCATTAATATAACCACACAGAATATTCAAACTATCTCCCTCGCTTCCTTTTCCTCAAGGCAGGATTAGCTGCGTTTCTCCCCTTCCAGAGAAAAGGGGGAAGAGAGTGAGGTTAAGTGAAGCAAAGCAGGATTTAATTAAGAAGACTGGGGTGGGAGTCCCACAATGCTCGACAATGTTGTGTGTAATGTTTAACATTTGCATATAACTTCTCCTTCAGATCATCAGTGACTCAGTCACCAGTGAACATTGTAATGAAATCTCTTTTCTTGTGGTTGGATCATGGACAGCTGGTAACTTCCGGAAATTGAGTGCTTCTGTTCTACTGTGGGGCTGAGCAAATTAATCTGCCACACTATCCTCAATGCCGCATACATATGCGGTAATATGTTAAGACATCACATTTACCCGGGGAGATCAAGATAACACAATAGGTAAGATCTGGCGAGTACCACTGTGCTTGCTGAGCCAGATTTTAAATCTAATTTTACTTTTTCAACCTAACAAGACAAGTGGAAAGAGCTCTAAATCGATAGTAAACTTAACAACTGCTAATGCTTGCATTAACTTGTCATTTGTCATGAGAACGTGACAAATGTGTGCAACACTGAGAAATACTACTGAACTTAGTGAGTGTGTGAATCTCATTGGCCTACCTGCTATGGATTCATACTTATTTTGAGGAGCTTTCAGATCCAGAACATTGTGTACAAAGTATTACCAAGCAGAAGGGTGTCAAATGTGGGGCACATCAACTAGAATTCTAAGCCTCAAAGATATACTTACTAAAAACGTCATCGAAAACAAAGCTGTTTCGCCGAAGATGCTTAAGGCTAGTTAACACTAATTAAATCTGGCTCAGAACCTGGCCAATGTAATTATTTTTGTGCTTGCTAACCTTACTTTCTTACTTAAAAGGGGAGGCCTGTTTATCCCTAGGGTCCAGGAGGATGGTAATAATCATGTATAAAACTGACAGAAGAAAAAGATGTTGGCACTATTAAGTGTATTTCATTGCTGTATATTTTATTTCGAGGATCTACACTCAGAAGAGTTACAGATTTACAAAACAACAGACTAAGGGCCTCTGGCTATTCAGTTGTGCACTGTTTGTAGAAAGTGTGGAAGCATGATTATGCCGCAGTTTTACTGAACCCTGAAATACCCACATGCATCAATAATTGTAGAAACCGGGCCTATGGGTTACAACCCCCTACACTCTGGCCTTGCTTTCCTAACAACTCGTAATAAAATGTATTAATAACAAGAAGCCCCTCTATATGGCAATGAAAAATCAACCATGTTTTCTGGAAATGACATTAACAAAATAAAATCAATAGTCTAAGTCAAATTCAAAAGCGTGGTCAGTTCATAGGCTAAATGCTACCTTCATACTGAGAATGTGCAAGCTTCCCTCTGAAGGATAAAAATGTCCTGCAGATGAAAATCTGGCTGATGCAAACATTAAACATGTTTTTTGATGTTAAGAGAGCAAAAGAGGGCCTGATTTCCAATTAACAATGTACTTCTAAACTAGTATGGGAGTACAGTCCACACAGCCTCCTCTGACTAAAGTAATGACAAAGAGTTGTTGAACAAGTGAAATATTTTCAGATGTTACAAAATAGCAACTGTTAGCCACAACCCAGCATATTGAAATAAATACAGATGAACAGCCACTTAGCAGTTAAATCTCCAACAAAGACAAATATGTAATCACAGTCTTTGGTAGAAAATATATTGTTTATTATGAGATATAAAATAAAATCACCCAACAGCTAACCTTAAACCATGTGCTCATAGCAAGCCCGGGCCAAACATAGATCAACATGTTTATCCACACGAATGCCAAAAATATACTACACCAATCATGGGTAGACCGGAACATCAGAAGATTGTATGGTACGACATTCTTAATCTACTGATAAAATTAAAGTTTGACTGTTTCATAAAAGAGTTGTTCTTATCTGATAACTAGTACTCAAGTGGTGATAATCCAGTTCCAAATTATGTATAGTGAAGTCTGTCTCCTACGGGGACAGGGAATCTTGTTGACATGGGGTCGGCTAGGGTCCTTTTCTGGAATAGATGATGTCAGGCTCAGGCAATCATAACGAAAGAGCTGTGCTCTGTTGAGTGTGGGGAGCATTAAGAGTTTGTTTTCAATCAATTAGGACAATAGAAATGTTCCAATAAATGCTGTACATAAAGTGGCAAGACAGGAATAGAGAACTAACTAAAGCGATTAAATGTAGGAAATGTAGGTATGGTTTGGAAGTATTGCATTTGCCAAAGTGATTCAATTCATACTGTTCAATTGCAGCTTTCTGCTCTACTAAAGAAAAAGCCAGCTATACAAACACTGTTAAAGACAGTTTATGTTTTAAAAAACGTTACGGATATTTTCTTCCAAATCAGAGATTACTCAGTTGGAAAAAAAAGCAAATGTGTTTAACAGATATAGGAACTTCAATACTCCACATCGGAAAGGGGTGGGTAGTTTCAAGGCGGTAGTCCATCCTAATAAAATCATGTTTAGTTTTAACACATTACACATGTGAGACTAGTGCAGCTCCCTACATCTCCCTACATCTCAATATGCAATTACCAAATTAGGGACACGTTTAGAAGTACTGAAAGAAGATTAGCAAATCACACAAAATGGTTCTCACAATGCCCAATACGTGATGTAGAAAAGGTGACTAAGAGAGCTATAAAAAAATATTCATCCATTTAAATAACCAGGTGAAGGATTCTTTAAGACTCCTGATAATGAGATTATATTACATAATGTGCAAGGAATTCAGAGTATCCTATGCACAATCACACAAAGTTACAAAGGCAAAGTTACCCTGTATGGGCTAACAGAGATCAGACTGGTGTCACATAAGCCCCGAAATACAGGGATTCTTTCAACACATGGTTTAAAAAAGTCACCAGGTTGCTCAGACACTAAAAAAAGATATTATTATAACCAATCTTGGGTATCAGAAAAAAATTCAGCCTGTTTAATTTTATTATTTTGTTTCAGTACAATGCGAGCTTTATTTTGGTTGTGGCGAGTGTTCCAGCATATTGGCCCCAGATGAGAAATGTTTGAGATGAACGTTAGTAACTGCAAACTCGCACAAACTTTGTGTTACATGAAATTTCGTGAAATCAGGCAGGCAGCAATTGTTCTGCTGCAACAGCCAAACTGCGGCTGAGAGACATTTTCTCCTTGAATCAGTCTCATACCAGTCGCTCAGATTATTTCTGAACACAAGGAATGTCCTCACATTCAATTTTCACGTGTGATGCCGGCAACTACATTATGAAACTTTTCTCATACTTCAGATGAAACTTCAATACATTTTGCCAAAACATCAGCTATTTCGCAGATACTTAGCAAACATTTGAAAATATACATTACACCTTTCATAATGTCTGTCAGTTATTACCGACGTTCTTAAAGTTGACAGAACGGATACATTTCACTCAATGCATATAATAATGTATATATACTGAATTCAAAACACTGAACAATATCTATAACTTCTAGATAGATTATCACAAAATATAAATTTGAAAAATATAAACATGGTGGCTCAGTCTACCAAATGCGTTGAATATAAAAGACAATATGCAGTATTATCTTTATGTTAAGTTAATGTCCACGAAATGCGTTGAATATAAATCAAACTATGCAGTAATTATCGTTATGTTAAGTTTATGCAGTATTACCTTAATGTTAAGTTTTCTGTTTGCCTCCACAGCTGAAAAAGTTGTCTCATCTAAAGAACCGCTGCATTGCTTAATACCCAAATCACACTCGGAAACACACCGAGCAGTATTCGACAATCCATCTTGCTGCTGCCACAGAATACAGAAAGCTATGTCAAACTTAATCCTATCATATATCGGCGTTCACTGGGTTGAAATCTGCTACAAAATATGCTACAAAATATGCTAAAAAAGATCCTATTGCGGAGGGCCCCAGCGCGAAACAACCTCGGTAGTTAAAGCCCAGATAACTTAAACAGGAGCCGCCCTGTCTCAAAACAGACGGCCGAGTGTTCAAAGACGTTCTTTCAGGGACAGGCACGGCGTCACTTCTGAGGCAGACGCACACAGTTACAGCACTAATCTCCTTCGGGAATTGTCAAGAAAAAAAAATAGAATTTTTATGCAAGTAGAAAAGCATAAGAGACAAGAGTAGAACATACACAAAAGGTGTTACTTACAAGAAATGCAGAAAAGAATCATTGTAAATTGGATTATATCTCAAGAAGGAGATGACCTTAGAATATATAATCAATTTACATTATCTATTCAGGCTTCCAATGTACAATAGCAAGAATACATTTCTTATTGCCTCAATGAACGAAAGGAGAAACAAGCTCTTCTTAACAGAAAATAATGCAAAAAGGAAAAATGTGTGGTAGAAATAATCAAACCAAAATTAACCACACACTCGACGAAGGTTCAACTCGCCAACAAAACAAATGTTTGCTGATCTCCAACTCTGTTAACTGATCTCTTTTGAAGAAGCGGACAAGCGAGATTGGTTGGCGGGAGGCAGGCGGTGTGGTAAGAAACTACTAGATTAAGAGGGAAAATTAGTGCATTTTAGAGATAAGGAAGGGGTGTGGTCTTGTATTTCACAGGTGCTTGGAATGAACACTATTGGGTAACATTATGGTACATTTAGAAAATGGGGGGTTGTTATCTATGAGGCACGTGGGTTAGATTACGGTGTAATATGTGAGAGGAAGACGGCGAAAACAAGAGGGAGCCAAGGAATGGGGAAATATAGATAAAATTCATTCTAGTTGAAGATCTAAAGGGATACCTTTGAGCAAGGTCTTCGTTGGATACACTTTCCATTTGGTGTGCAGCACTCCAAACAGCCATATGATAAATACACTGTATTAGTTTGCATACATACTTGACATTTGTACTGACATTAATAACCTTATACGTCAGGTTGGAAAAGTTACTTTTCCTCCACTGTTTTGACAGCAGATAAAGTAAAGTAAGTGAAACATTTCTGTGATATAAAGCAATTTGAACACAACTGAAATTTCAGAGTTCAGACTTGTGCCCCCAAAACTTAACATCTTGAACTTGATTTTTTGGGAGAAATAAAACTGATTATGATCAGTGGAACCATATATATAATTGAATACACTTGTGTGCATGCTAGCCTTGTGACTCTTCTGTTTAAAGTATTATTTTACTTGTTTATTTAACAAAGTCCAATTAAAGGTAGCCCATCCAAAATTGTATGTTTAAAAGCTTGTAAAGAACAAGTTACTTACCTTCGGTAACGCTTTTTCTGGTGGATACAGTATCTGCCTGTGGATTCCTCACCTTGTGAATATCCCCTGCGCCAGCATTCCACACACAATGCATCGGCTCCGCACGCGACTCCGTACGACGTCACCGGAGCCATAAGAAGCCCACGTCGGCGTGATGACGTCAGTTCCACCCATTTTTTCCGTGCCTTCGAGGCGAACAAGTGAACCAACGACAACTCCAAGTATACACAGTATACAGTATACCAACATATATACACGGCATACAAATAAAAGAAATGCTAAACAAACCAGCATTGCCTACAAATGCACAAGAAAATATCAAAACATTCTCACAAGACCTCTTTCATGGTATACAAAGGTGGACAACGGGGAGGCGGGTGGGTCAGTGAGGAATCCACAGGCAGATAGTGTATCCACCAGAAAAAGTGTTACCGAAGGTAAGTAACTTGTTCTTCTGATGGATACATCTGCCAGTGGATTCCTCACCTTGTGGATAGATTCCCACAGCAGTCCCCAATCCCGGAGGAGGGTGTCCACCTTCCTATACCAGAAAGTCCTGTAACACAGAGCGCGCAAAGTGACCCTCCCTCCTCATCTCTGAGTCCAAGCAATAATGCTTCGCAAAGGTATGGAGGGAGGCCCAAGTCGCGGCTTTACAAATGTCTGCCACAGGAACACCTCGAGCCAAAGCAGATGTAGACGACTTAGCTCTAGTTGAATGAGCTCTAATGCCCTCAGGAGGGGTCTTACCAGCCAGGGCGTAGCAGATCTTGATGGCAAGGATAATCCATCTCGACAACGTGCGCTTGTGCACCGCTCTTCCTTTGGAATGTCCAACATAACCCACGAAGAGCTGATCGTTCAGACGAAAGTCCTTCGTTCTGTCCAAGTAAAAGCTTACAGCTCTCTTTGGGTCCAGGCGATGGAGCCTTTCCTCCTCTTTGGAAGGATGAGGAGGAGGATAGCAAACAGGGAGAGTAATGGACTGCCCCAAATGAAAGGGCGTGACAACTTTTGGCAGGAAAGCAGCCCTGGTCCTGAGAACCATCCTTTCAGCATGCAAGGTTAAAAACGGGGGTTTAGAACTAAGAGCTTGAAGCTCACTCACCCTCCTTGCCGAGGTTATGGCTACAAGAAAGACCACCTTAAAGGACAACAGCCTCAAAGGACAGCTATGTAGAGGCTCAAATGGGGACCCCATCAGAAAGGTTAAAACAAGATTAAGGTCCCACTGAGGCATTACAAATGGAGTGGGAGGAAACATGTTAGTAAGGCCCTTGATAAACCTCAGAACAACCGGAGATTTAAAAAGTGACGGTTGATCTGGAAGGCATAGAAAAGCCGATAAGGCCGAAAGATAGCCCTTGACCGTGGCCACAACACAGCCCTGCTGAGCCAGGGAAAGAGCAAACTGAAGCACATCAGAAAGATGGGCTTTTAAAGGGTCAATGGATCTCTCTCCACACCATTTTACAAACTTAGACCACCTGTAGGAGTAAATGGACTTGGTGGAGTGTCGCCTGGCCAATAAAATAACGTCCACCACATCAGGCGGGAGAGAGAATGAACTCAGGTTGCCCCGTTCAATCTCCAGGCATGAAGGTGCATGCTCTGGAGGTGGGGGTGTGGAACCTGCCCCTCCGACTGCGAGAGGAGGTCTGCCTTGAGAGGGAGAGGGAGCGGAGGGCACGAGGAGAGGTGGAGAAGATCTGTATACCACACCCTTCTTGGCCAGTCCGGGGCGATCAATATGACTTGGGCCCGGTCTTGGCGAATCTTCCTCAGAACCCGAGGAATCAAGGGTATGGGAGGAAACGCGTAAAGGAGTCGTGAGCCCCAACTCAACTGAAACGCGTCCCCGAACGCCCCCTGCATCGGAAACTGGAGACTGCAGAATTACGGGCAGTGCGTGTTCTCGCGGGTGGCGAACAGGTCCACCCGAGGGGTTCCCCACATCCGAAAGACGCGAAGAACCACCTCCGGATGGAGCCTCCACTCGTGGTCGGCGGAGAACTGCCGACAGACTGTCCGCACGCATGTTCAACACTCCGGCCAGGTGATTTGCCATCAGACAAATCCGATGGTCCTGAACCCAGGACCATAGACGTAAGACCTCTCTGCATAGACAAAGAGACCCCACTCCTCCCTGCTTGTTGACATACCACAACGCGGTCGTGTTGTCTGTCAGGACTTGAATCGACTGACCGCGAAGAGAAGGGAGGAAGGCCTTGAGCGCCAAACGAATCGCCCGCAATTCCAGAAGGTTGATGTGAAGCAACCTTTCCTCTGGAGACCAAAGTCCTTTGATCGCCAGATCCCCCAGATGCGCACCCCACCCTAAAGTGGATGCATCCGTTATCACTGTGGCCACCGATGGAAGGGCTTTCCTTGTGACAGATTGCCCTTTACGCTCCACCAGGACAGATCCGCTGCAGCTTCTCAGGAGATCTTGATTGACTCCCTGAGATCCCCGTTGTGCTGATACCACTGCTTGCGGAGACACCACTGGAGCGCCCTCATGTGCCAGCGTGCGTGGTTGACCAACAGAATGCAGGAGGCAAACAGACCGAGCAGGCGAAGGACCTTCAGAACTGGAACAACTGTTCCACTGTGGAATAAAGAGACCATCTCCTGAATGTCGAGAATCCTTTGAGGAGGAGGGAATGCTCGACACACAGTAGTGTCCAGTACTGCCCCTATAAACAGGTTGCGTTGAGAGGGCACCAGGTGAGATTTGGGCACATTGATCGAAAAACCCAAGTCGAATAACAGCTGAGATGTCACCTGCAGATGACGCTGCACTATCTCTGGGGACTCTGCCTTCAGAAGCCAGTCGTCCAGGTAAGGGAAAACCGGGATCCCCGACCTCCTGAGATGAGCAGCCACCACTGCCATCACCTTTGTGAAGACTCGAGGTGCGGTAGTAAGACCAAACGGGAGGACCGCAAATTGGTAGTGTTGCGACCCAACCGTAAAACGGAGATACTTCCTGTGCGACTTCAGGATTGGGACATGGAAGTACGCATCCTGTAAGTCGAGCGACACCATCCAGTCTCCTTGCTGCAACGCTTGAAGAACCTGCGCAAGGGTCAGCATCTTGAATTTCTCCTGTCTCAGGTAAAAATTCAAGATTCTGAGGTCCAGAATCGGACGCAATCTGCCGTCCTTTTTGGGAATCAGAAAATACCGGGAGTAGCATCCCTGACCCCTTTCCTGCTCCGGAACCACCTCTATTGCACCCTTCTGAAGCAAGGCTAGAACTTCTTTCTGCAGGAAAAGCAGATGGTCTTCCGAGCAATAACCTTGGCAAGGAGGTAAGGGGGAGGAAACTCCCGAAAGGGAAGGGCGTACCCAGTCTCTACGAGGTTCAAAACCCAAAGGTCGGTTGTAACAGATTTCCAACCCCGTAGAAAGTAGGACACCCGACCCCCCACAGGTCTTACATGATCCGGGATGGGGGATCTAGGGCTGCTTCCCTGAAGCCTCATTCGGAGCAGAGGAGGAGGAGGAAGAAGGGTTGCGTCCAGAACCTCTCCGACCCCTTTGCTTCCCTCTATAGGACCTATAGAGGGGATTCTGCTGCTGTTGTTGCTGCTGCTGTTGGGGCTGTCGGAAGGAGCGAAAGGATGTTCTTCCGAATCCCCTAGACTTTCGAAAAGTTGTACCCCTAGCAGGAGCCTGCAGACCCAAGGACTTTGCCGTCAATCTGCTGTCCTTAAATCGTTTAAGGGCAGAGTCTGCCTTTTCCCCAAACAGTTTCTGTCCGTCGAATGGCAGATCAACCAACGTGGTCTGAACATCTGCTGAGAATCCAGAGGAACGGAGCCAAGCCTGCCTCCTTGCGGCTATAGACGACCCCATAATTCTCGCCACCGAGTCCGCCGTATCCAGCCCAGACTGGATCACCTGCCTGGCAGCCGCCTGAGTGTCCGCAACAACCTCCAAGAAGGACGACTTATCCCC
This sequence comes from Triturus cristatus, assembly GCF_964204655.1. Lineage (NCBI taxonomy): Eukaryota > Metazoa > Chordata > Amphibia > Caudata > Salamandridae > Triturus > Triturus cristatus. Next base: position 1,100,580,582 of record NC_140585.1, read on the forward strand.
CTCAGGCAACTTAGGGGCCAAAGATTTAATAGAGTCCATCAAGGCATGAACATAACGCCCCAGCAAGCATGTGGCATTAGATAATTTCAGCGCCATACTTCCTGAGGAGAAGGACTTCTTGGCCGCCTGATCAATTTTCTTTGATTCCCTATCAGTCGGAGACTGAGGGAAAGCACCCGAAGCATGTTTAGAACATGAAGCCTGCACAACTAGGCTCTCCGGAGATGGATGCGTAGACAAAAAATCCGGATCTCCTGGTGCAGCTCTGTACCTTCTTGCCACCTGTCTGCAAACCGCCGGAGATGAAAGAGGTTTCCTCCACACCTCCAACACCGGTTCCAAGATGGCCTCATTGAAAGGCAACAAAGGCTCCAAAGCTGACATCGGAGAGTGCAACACCTCCGTAAGCAGGTTAGACTTGTACTCCACAGAGGGTAGCTGGAGATCTAACAATTCTGCGTCTTTCTTAATCACCACATGGTAGGGTGCCAATTCCTGTGGAGGAGAAGATCTTGCAGAAGTATGCTCCCACTCCGGGGTGGTATCCAAACCACTTGCTTCTTCTATCCCTTCAAACTCATCCGAAGAAGAGTCGACTTCACCTTCTTCCACCTCTGCTCGATATCTCCCTTCCTCCAATACCCTTTGGGCCTCCCGTCTCCACCGGATCCGGGGAGCCGGCGTCGTCGACGTCGTACGCGGCGTCAGTGGAGCCAGAGGTACCAGAGTCGGAGGCGCCATAGGTGGAGTCGGCGGCGCCGGACGCGGCGCCGATGGAGTCGGCCTCGAGGAAGGCTCCGAAGACTGATGTTCCATCCGAGGTCGAGTCGGATCCCCAGCCGGCGCCGGAAACTGCCAAGAAGGCGCCATCGGCATAAAGGGCAGAAAGGGGGCCTGAGCATAATGCTGCGGCACCCCTAGCGTATACGCCATCGGACCCACGGGACCAGTTGGTGCTCCGGATGGGAAGACAGCCCTATTAAAAATACCTTTGAATAGTTGTGTTGTCTGATAACAAATCCAAGACCCCTTGGATATTAGTTGTTTTTCATCGTTTATTTATTAAAGCAGGATTGCAAGTTTCAATACACGGACCAGCCGACACGTGTTTCGTCTTACAAAAGACTTTCTCAAGGCTTGAATCAATGTATGTGTACTTGAGAGTAGAACAAATCTTGGGATTTTCATGAAGTATAGTATATTTGACAAATACTTCAGATTTCGGCAATCGCCTAATCAGGATTCCTATTGTGACGGCGTGTTCCTCGGTGGTCCGAAATCTGATGAAAAACAACTAATATCCAAGGGGGTCTTGGATTTGTTATCAGACAACACAACTATTCAAAGGAATTGACCCTATCATCTCTGTAACGGACAGGCATATGTGACTTGAATAAGAACTGACAATTTATATCAGTGGGGTATTTAACCCGTATATTGTGTGGGAGTGCCATTTAAGTCTTCTAAACTTGCAATAATCAATGTATGTATGTCTTGCACATATGGATGATGTCCTTAGGTAGTGGACATTAATTGAAGCTGTGAGCACCCTACAATCATTATTGATTTTCTTATATTTTTGACGCCTTAACTTTATGTACTTTAGTTATTACTTGTAATCAGTGTGGTGTGCCGTTCTTCCCTATCTTTAGGGACACTACTACCTAATTTTTTTCCTTTGTATCTATTAAAAATACCATACATGGCATTCAGAAAGCTTGAGGAATCTGTACCTGGAGCCGGGAATTGGGGATAAGGGACGGACCCTGTATCCCTTTGTGGAGTCACCGGCGTCGGCTCTGCAGTATCATCCACCGGAGCCGCAGATTCATCCGGCACCGGAGCAGCCTCTTCCTGTTCTTGCTCATCCAAAGGAACATCAGACTCCACTTGACCCGGAGTCGAAGCCTTAGACGGAGCCGGTGACGGCGTCGGGGAACGAGCTGGAGCCCGCTTCGGCGAGGGAGACTTCGGAGACTTAGAAGGAGAAGGAGAAGGTGACAAGTCCTTGCTCAGACGTCGACAGGGCGAAGCCGACCTAGACTTCCTGGACTTCGAGGACCGACGCCGAGACGAATGCTTCCTCTTCTTGTGGTGTTTCTTCGACTTCGACGACCTCGAAGTCGATGACTCCCTCCTCGACTTCTCTTTCTTTCTCCCTCTCTTCTCCTCACCGATCTTCTTCATGAAGTGCTTAGTCTTCCTCTCCTTCAGCGCTTTAGGATTCATGCTCCTACAGCACCTGCATTCTTCCATATCGTGGTCTGAAGAAAGGCACCATAAGCAGTCCTGATGTGGATCCGTCATGGACATCAGGCCTCCACATTCCCTACAGGGCTTAAAGCCCGACTTCCTAGTCGAAGACATACTGAATTTTACACAGTAACACAGCTAAACTACAAAGTAGCTAGAGAGCACTGGAAAAAACCGTTGCGCGTCGACGGCGCGGAAAAAAGGGAACTGACGTCATCACGCCGACGTGGGCTTCTTATGGCTCCGGTGACGTCGTACGGAGTCGCGTGCGGAGCCGATGTGTGGTCGACATGGAGTGCTGGGAAAGAAAAGTTCAGTGGAATGCTGGCGCAGGGGATATTCACAAGGTGAGGAATCCACTGGCAGATGTATCCATCCGAACTTGCAATACTAGCACAAAACCAGATTAGTGATAGCAATTCATATATTTTATTCATAATTGCTTAAATCATACTTTCGATACAAATTAAGGTTAAGGACAATGTAGAAAATTAAAAGTAGCTAATTTTATTTCGTTACAAACTATATTTGCTGACCAAGCCCTCAAAGCTTCTAAGAACTTGCATTTAAGTGCTGTATTTCCAACCTTGTGCGGAGTGTTCCGGAGCCTCTTTGACAAATTTAAACAGCATAAACTTCCATTCCTGAAATATGTTGACCTCACACTGCTCTGTTGACTAGATAAAGAATCACGAAATCAGGAGGACATCAGTAAATTCCTCATTCTGATCTTTACGGGACTCCCGCATCAATATTCCCACAGTCAGAAGTACCAGAAAATCGCCAGCTTTGAGGTGCAGGAAAACGAGGTCAATAGGTGTTGTTAAATCACAGTAGAAATCGATGTTTATTCAGAGATCCCAGAATGTTTTCAACATTACAGGAACTTTCTCTACACATATCTGGAACTTTTCAGCAGGTGAAATGTCCAGGTTAAAAAACGTAAGAAGTTAGGTTTCCCTGCAAAGCCTCGAATTCTTGATTCAACCATTAATTTGTTAGCATGCAAATCAAGAAAAATGGGCCAATAGAAATGAGGGACTTAAAATCTAGATAATATTTTTCAATGAACATTTCTTATGACTAAGATGTGCCAAAAAAAATTGCAATAGTGGGCAGCACACAGGACAGAGTTAAGCTTTTCAAGTGGCAGCCACATCTCAATCGCAAAAAAGTGAGTCAAAAAGGATATGCAAACATTTAGAAGTGGACCTCATCTTCGCATCAGAAATCAACAAAGTGATCAGAAGATCAATATTGAATTTTCCATGCTCTGACATATTTGACTACGTCTTCAAACCACCCAATGCGTTGAGCTCAAATCGACCTTAGGTGTTAGTACAGATGAACTGCAATAGAGACGAACTCTCCAAACAGAATAAAGAAAGTGAAAACAATCAAGCAAGACTTGAGGTTTGATTTCGATCTCAGCAGAGGGCTTACTCCACCACAACAGTACTGGTATTCCGTTTGCCAAAATATAAATCCCATATGATATAATGAGATTTATATTTCAGGCGGACGGGATATCCGTCACCGTTGTGGCAGAGTAGCCCATCTACGAGATCCAAAATAGGCCCTTAACCTCAGTCTAAGAATACAACACTACAATAATCCTGCTCCAAAAACGGTTCATTGGCTCGCAGCACTTGCACAGGATCAAATGGGGAAGAGGCCCAAACCAGCCACCTTCAAAAACAAGAACCAACCAGGGAGCTCATATCAGGACATCCCAATATAATCCCCATATGAAAATTAAACAGCAGAAACACTACGGTGACAATGTAGAATTTGAGATTGAGTTCTTAAACCCGGACACTGACAGATACGGAAGTGCATACAGGGATGGATAATAGATCACATGCAAAAAGGCATCAGATGCTGACAAGACTGTCCTTCAAGCAAGGTTTGGATGCCCATTCGCTGCATCTGAGTAGCAATTCCTCCACCCACTCACACCAACATTTATTCAGTGTATCCACACCAATACCCGAAAAGGCGAAGGACTATCTGTACATGAACACTCACCCAAATGTAGTAATGTTCTACTTTATTTAATTTCATTAGGTGGAGGTCAAAGAAGTTGTAACAAAGCACTCTGAAAATGCAGGAAGGAGGCATAGGCGCTCTTCAAAACTTCCTTTATAGATAAATTAAATATATAAATCAGGTCAGGTGTCTCACTACCCCTCAAGCTAGCGCTGCAAGGTTCAATTCTGGGATAGCAAACTCAGGTATTCAATGATCTCTACATTGTACTTTGCAAAACTAGTCCTGTCTAAAGGCGGTAACCGGAATTCAATAATCAGTAAAATACACATTTGCTATGCTCTTCCTACTTAAAAGCTGAAGCTGTGTCATAGGGCGCAGTCTATATTGTTCAACCAGACTGGGGGCTACTAATATGTAGTGCCCAGCATAGGACATAAAATAAGAGGTTCCAAAATCAACCTCTTTGTTTTACAGTCACAAAAGTTGTACACTCAAATAAGCACTTTCATGCTGAAGAGCAGACCTACCTTATGAAAGGCAGGTCTCCCCTTTGGACTGAATCACACAGATGTTTTAAGAATTCCAGCGAATATATTTAACTCTCGATAACATTTATGCCATAGGCTGTTTAATGGAATTCACAGAAAGATTTAAATCAAACTGCTGCCTGACAGGGTTTTCTTGCACAGATGCTTAATGTGGCAGGTCTTGGCACGTGTCGAAGTGCAAGTGCGCCTTCAGATTTGGCGGCAAACAGGATTGCAATAATTTAGATAACCTGCTAGTTATTACATGCTCTACCAAAGGTTTTTAGAGTCATTTGAAAATGAAATGGAGCTATAATGCTACGTGAGGTAACTATGACTAAGTAACTCTTAGCGGAGACGTTTGAGGAGAGCCTACCACAAATGAAAGCCTTTCAAATCTCAAAGATAATTTTATTTTAGCAGCGCAATAGTTATACTCCACTATTTTTTCACTTCCTATGTTTTTGGTATACCACTCTCGATTTTTCCTATTGTTTGCACAACCCACATTTAAGATGAACGACTTCTTCATTTATCTAAAAAAAATGTAGTGGCCCAATTTGGAATGATAAATTAAGAATGAAGTATAACATATGTATATGCTTATGGGTGGCAATCTTGGAATGGTTTTGTCAAACTATGGCAAAAATGATTGCAAAATAACAGTCAGTGTGTGTGCAGGTGTGCTCATGCATTTCAACCATCTTGCATTTTTACATAGTTTGACTTATACATTCAAGATGGCCACACATGCCTCAGCACATATGCACATGTTCAGATGGCCATCTTGCAATGCTTTTGGCCATAGAGCATGCCAATGCAGGCGAATATTGGTAAAGCCAAAGGCTCTACAGCCGCATATTAAAGGTGCAAATTGTTGTTACTGTGGCATTCATTTTCCAGATGCTTTTATCAGCATTAGCGCCCCAGGTCTTCCAGGACACTTTCACAACCTAAAACAGTCTCTCATGCATTCCACTGGAGGCAGAAGGACAACTCTAAACAGCCTACATAAACAAGCCTTGGCAAAACCAACAGATCTCGCCTATGCAAGAGTTATTGGCTTTGCCAATATGTTTAAGCCATGTTTGTACATCAGCATGGCGACTGCTCAGCATGGCTAAAAGTTACTGGGGTAAAGGCGAGTGGCAAGGAGTGGAGTGTCATAAAATTGAGTTTTAGAGAGCAGGATGGAGTGGCAGCGAGTGGTGTACCATGTTGTGGAGAGTCGTGAAGGGAGTTCAGTGTTGCAGAATGAAAGGGCGTAGAGTAGAGTTGTGTGGCGTAAAGTGAAGCAGAGTGTCGTAGAGTGGAGTGTCACAGAGTGTTGTGGAGTGGTGTAGAGTAGAGTAGAGGGTGTTGTGTAGAGTGTTGATAGAGTAAAGTGGCAGAGAGCAGAGTAGATTGTCGTCGAGTGGAGTGGCACAGAGTGGAGTAGTGTAGGAGAGTGGAGTGGCATAGAGTAGAGCAGTAGAGTATTGTGTATAGAATAGAGTGGAGTAAAGTGGCATGGAGTGGCATATAGGGAGTTGTGTAGAGTGTCATAGATTGGGGTAGTGTTGTAGAGTGCCACAGAGTGGAGTAGAGTGTTGCAGAGTGGACTGGCAGAGTGGAGTATCACACTGTAGTGTCAGAGAGGAGTGTTGTAGATCGGAGTATAGTGGCCTAGGGTGAAGAGGTGTAAAGTACAGGGGTGCAAGTAGATTGGCATAGAGTGCAGTATCATAGAGTGCATTGGTTTCGAGTAAACTGGTGTAGAGTGCACTGGTGAGAGTGCAGGGATGTAGGGTACAGTGGCGTAGTGGCGCAGAGTAAATTGCAGTGGCCTAGAGTAGATTGTTTCAGAGTAGAGTGAGGTGGTGTAGAGTGAAGTGGTGCAGGGTAGAGTGCAGAGATGTGGTGTAGAGTGGCACAGAACGTAGTGTAGTGAAGTGCTGTGGCGTGGAGTGCATGGTGCAGAATAGATTAGAGTGGCATGCAGTTGAGTGGCGTAAAGTGCTTTGGCATAGAGTGCAGTAGAGTGGCACAGAGTAGAGTGCAGTTGTATAGAGTAGCATGGCATAGAGTAGAGTGCTGCAGAGAGAAACAGAGTAGCATAGAATGCAGTGACAGCGCAATTGTGTAGAATGGCATAGCGTGAAATGGAGAATAGAGTGGCATTGAATTAAGTGGCAGAAAGTGCAGTCTTGCAGAGTAGAGTGTCGTAAAGTGAAGTGCCATAGAGTGTTGTAAAGTGGAGTGACAACGTGCAGTGGGGCAGAAAAAAGTGGCATGGAGTGCAGTGACGTAGAGTGCAACAGTGTAGAGTGCAGTGGCATGGAATGATGCAGAGTAGAGTATAGTGGCGTAGAATGCATTGGTGCAGAGTTGAGTGGAGTGCGGTAGAGTACAGTGGCATACAGTGGCACAGTGTAGAGGGAAGTGGCACAGAGTTGAGTGGCGTAGAGTGCAGAGGTGTAGAGTACATTGTTTCAGAGTAGAGTGAAGGGGCGTAGAGTTGTGTGGTGCAGGGTAGAGAGCAATTGCATAGACTAGTGGCGTAGAGTGCAGTGTTGCAGAGTGGAGTGGCGTAGAGTGGAGTGGTGTAGAGTGGAGTGGTCTAAACTGGAATGGTGTAGAGGGCAGTAGCGAAGAGTGCAGTGCTGCATAGTAGAGTGGGGTAGAGTGCACTGTCTTAGAGAGAACTTGAATGAAGTGAAGTGTCAGAGAGCACTGGCGTAGAGTGTAGTGGTTTAGAATAGAGTGGCGTAGAGCACAGCGGTTTAGAGTGGAGTACAGCAGCATAGAGTGGCGTGGCATGGAGTGGCACAGAATGGAGTGGCGCAGAGTGCAGTAGTGTAGATTGTTGTATAGTGAAGTGGCGTAGAGTAGAGTGGTGCAGGGTGGAGTAGCAGAGAGTAGTGGCCCAGAGTGGCATAGAGAGCAGTGGCACAGAGTGGAGTAGAGGGGCAGAGTGCATTGGCACTGTTTCAGAGTAGAGTGAAGTGGCGAGGAGTGGTGCAGGGTAGAGTGGAGTGGCATAGAGTAGAGTGGCGCAGAACACGGTGTAGTAGAGTGGCATAGAGTGCATTAGAGTAGAGTGCATAAGAGTAGAGTGCAGTGCCATAGAGCGCAGTGTTTCAGAGTAGAGTGGAGTGGCGCAGAGTGGAGTGGCGCAGAGTGGAGTGGCGCAGAGTGGAGTGGCGCAGAGTGGAGCGGCGCAGAGTGGAGCGGCGCAGAGTGGAGTGGCGCAGAGTGGAGCGGCGCAGAGTGGAGCGGCGCAGAGTGGAGCGGCGCAGAGTGGAGCGGCGCAGAGTGGAGCGGCGCAGAGTGGAGCGGCGCAGAGTGGAGCGGCGCAGAGCGGAGCGGCGCAGAGCGGAGCGGCGCAGAGCGGAGCGGCGCAGAGCGGAGCGGCGCAGAGCGGAGCGGCGCAGAGCGGAGCGGCGCAGAGCGGAGCGGCGCAGAATAGAGCGGCGCAGAATAGAGCGGAGCGGAGCAGAGCGGAGCGGAGCAGAGCGGAGCGGAGCAGAGCGGAGCGGAGCAGAGCGGAGCAGAGCGGAGCAGAGCGGAGCAGAGCAGAGCGGAGCAGAGCGGAGCAGAGCAGAGCGGAGCGGAGCAGAGCAGAGCGGAGCGGCGCAGTAGCAAAGATGGCAGAGCTGCATAGTAGAGTGGAGTAGTGTGCATTGGCTTAGACTAGGGTGGTGCAGAGTAGAGTAGAGAGGACTAGAGTGAAGTGTCATGGAGTGCAGTGGTACAAGTAGATTAGAGTGGGGTAGACTGCAGTAGCGTAGAGTGTAGTGGCGTAGAGTGCAGTGGCGTAGAGTGCAGTGGGGCAGAGTGCAGTGGGGCAGAGTGCAGTGGGGCAGAGTGCAGTGGGGCAGAGTGCAGTGGGGCAGAGTGCAGTGGGGCAGAGTGCAGTGGCAGGCGTATGGTGGTGCAAAGTGGAGTGCAGTGGCATAGAGTGCAGCAGCACAGAATAGAGTGGCATAGAGTTCAGTGGTAGAGATTGCAGTTTTACAGAGCAGAGTCTTGTAGGGTGTAGTTTTGCAGAGTAGAATATTGTAGAGTGCAGTGGCATAGAGTGGTGCAGAGTAAAGTGGCGTAGAATGCAATGGTGTGGAGTAGCATGGCAGAGTGCAATAGCGTAAAGTGTGAGAAGATTGGCGTACTGTGCTGTGGCGTATAGTATATCGGTTTTGAGTAAAGTGGCGTAGAGTGCAGCTGCAGAGAACAAAGTGGCATGGAGTGGCGCACAGTAGATTGCAGTGGCGCAGAGTGGCGTACAGTGGAACGGCACATAGTGGAAGAGTGGCGTAGAGTGTAGTGGTATAGAGTAGATTGTTTCAGAATGTCGTGGCATAGAATGCAGTGGCATAGATTGCAGTGGCGCAGAGTGCAGTGGTGTACAGTGTAGTGGTGTAGAGTGGCGCAAAGTAGAGTGCAGTAGCATAGAGCAGATTGGTGCAGAGAATAGTAGCGTAGACTTCAGTAGCAGAGTGTGCAGTGATGCACAGTAGAGTGGCGTTGAGTGGAGAGGTGCAGAGTGGTGTGGTGCAGGGTAAAGTGCAGTGGCGTAGAGTAGAGTGGCAGAGAGTGCAGTGTTGCAAAGTGGACTGTTGTAGAGTGCAATGGGGTATAGTAGAGTGGAGTGCAGTGGCGAAAAGTGGTACAGAGTCATGAAACAGTGGCTGAGAGTACAGTGGTGCAGAGTAGAATAGAGTGGCGTAGAGTGTATTAGTATTGAGTAAAGTAGCGTAGAGTGCATTAGCGTAGAGTGCATTGATGCAGAGTACAGTGCAGTGGTGCAGAGTAGAGTGCAGATGGGCAGAGTCGAGTGGGGCATAGAATGCAGTGGCGTAGAGAGGATTGTTTTAGAGTGGAGTAGTGCACTGTAGAGTACTGTGGTGTAGAGTGGAACATAGATTAGAGTGGCGTAGAGTGGATTGGCATACTGTGCACTGGCATAGGGTGAGTGGTACAGAGTATAGTGCATTGGCATAGAGTGCAGTGTTGCAGAGTAGAGTGGCATAGAGTGGACTGGAGTAGAGTGCAGTGGCAAAGAGTGCAGTGGTGCATAGTAAAGTTGTGTCGGGTAGAGTGCACAGGCATTGAGTATAGAGGTGTAGAGTAGCGAGGCATAGACTGAAGTGATGAAGAGTAGCCTGCAGTGGTGTAGAGTGGTGCACACTCGAGAGAAGTGGGGTAAAGCGAAGTATGCATGGTGTGGTAGCGTACTGCCATTACAGATAACATATCTTCAATTGAAGTGACAATTACATTTGCACAGACATACAGTTTTTCTGATAAAAGTATACAGAGCATAGATATTAATGTGTGGAAATGTCATCATCACCTAGTATAGTGATTTGTTTTGATCATATTAAAATATCTGTTTCCACCACACTTCCGAATTACCGAAAAATGTGCTTCATTTGTGCTTTTCTAATTCTGATATATTCTGAAATATCAGCACAGTTCATTTACAGAAATTTACATTTTGTTGTGTGCAAGGGAAAAAACATCGTACAGCCTTCTACAAGCAGACCCCAGTTGCCAGCATGATTGTCACATAAATCCTCTCACTTTGAGTCAGAGAAATAAAAGTGAACACCAAGGTCCCTGGGAGACAGAGCCTGACATTTGACCCCTGTCTTTGAATGCACAGCACATGTTAAGAACAAGATTTAAAGGACTGTTTACAGAAATCAAACACTGATGGAAGAATATCGTAAACAGTGTTTGGGCAACATAAGGGACGAACACAAGCTGGAGACCCTAAAACAAATAGAGCCGGCAAATAGAAAGCAAGCAAATGTGAGTTACAAACCACAAAGCCAATGGTAAGCAATTGTTGGAATGAATTTCCAGAGAAGCTTTCCAAATGTCCCCAAGATGTTGTTAGCAAACCAGATAGCTGTGCTGTCTGGTAGGCTTCGACTTAAAAAGGTTATACCAAAAGACTTCTTTGGGGACATGACAAAACGTGAAAGTTCCAATGCAAAAGTCCATGGCTCAAAGAGGCTGATCCAAAGAACCTTCAAATAAGTGTAGAATATAATATGTGCGCCGTGGATGGTGTAAGCACTATACAAGGAAAACCTGTAAACACTAACTTGCTAGCTGTGGTAATTACACACCCAAAACAGCAAGTAAAAGGGCACTGTCCCTACAGACTGTAGGAACTCGAATGCTGAAATGCTGTTAAACCCTAGAAGAAAGGCAGTAGGGACTCGAATGTTGTAATCCTACTAAATAACCTCTAGAAGAAAGGCAGTAGCTGCTATATTTCATTCAGACCTGCACAATAATCCTGTGTAAAGCCTCACTTCCAGTCTGTGTGCTTTAGATAAGAACACTGCCAGAGTTCTTCACAAGGAAAAAACTTCACAAACAAATGAGGCTCGTGCTTGGTATCTACAGCAATGGAAGGAAGCACTTTCAGATTCTTAAAACGTGCTTTGTGTTGTCAATCAGTGAGCACCAAGAAGAAGGAAACATAACTGCATTCCTTTTAGGGGATGTTTCTTCATCTCCTGTGTCAAGGTTAGAGATTCAACGTACTCGTTCCTGGAACGTGTCTGCTCTGAGAAACAACAACTGTAATAACTTTGTGTCATTAAGTACTACAGTCTACTTGATTCCGCTCTTGGGGTGAATTCTGTGTAGGGTTCGGCGATGTGTAGCACACAGATAGGCTGGAGAAGCAACATGTTACTTGTCTCCACACCGTAGTACATATTTTGGGGTTCAACTAAACTACTGAATTTGGCCGCAGTCACGGACAGGAAGAAATAGTCTGAAAGGCATATGAATGTTCACATCAGTTTTTGCTAGAAGGGCGCATATTATCTACATCAGAAGGAAAACCTCTTGACTACATCTCAAGTTAAAGTGGTAGACCTTGGCAACAACATATGCTTTCCACTCACTACTGTTGTATGGTTTCTTGGCATGTTTAGGATTCATTAGCATGCCAAGGACGTCGGCAGAGCGATCACACTCAATGTGCAGGTAAATGAGGGATGGCCCTTTTATGCTGGGAGCGGAGTCAAATAATTCACACTAATTGCCTATGTTGAACATTCATAATCTCAAAAGTAAACATTACTGCAGAAAACGTTGGCTACGCCTAAACTGATCTAGGACAGCCTGAGGACAGAGAGCAGGTAGGTCACAGAGGGCAGAGGAGGATTTCGAAGTTAATGGCTACGCAGGGATGGATACCAACAACAAGAACCCACGTGGCTTCCACTCAGTAAACAATGGTTTATCTGGGGAGGGGATGTTTGTGCGGGGGACACACTATCCACACACTGCCGAGTGCAGTAAGGATCAAGCAAGAGGTAAGATTATGTAAGACTATGACGTGAATGAAAAACCGCCTCCAGCAACTGGAAGTCAAACACTGGCAAATCAGGAGTTGAACATGCAGAAGATGTGATCGAACCAGTGCGAGATCATACACAGGATCTAGGGTACAAAGTATTAAAGGGAGAATGGTACTGAAGGAACTTGTATCTTCACGGCCAACAATGTCCAACTGAAAGAAAAGCACGCAAACAAGACGAGGACACAGTCACGCAACCATCTAACGTGGCAGACAGAGCTGAAGAGCGCGACGCTACACTAAAGAGTGGAAGACGTGAAACCGTCGAATGTGAATAGGATCCTCAGCAATGTCTAACTCTGCGGATCAGACAGGGCTGAAGATCCACCTAGTCCGAACAGTCTCGGTCCTGTACTGTCTTTGAGAAAACTGGTCTTTCCTGCTTTATAACAGCAGCAACACAGCATGCATACTGCACTGAAACCAAAAGTAATGAACTAGGAAGCATTCTAGGCACAAGCAGATGACATACGTTAACAAACGTGATTCGTCTTCAAAACATAAAAGGAGACACTAAAACAAGCATTGGCAAAGCCATTTGCTCTCGCTTCTGCAAGGCTCTGCCAATTAGTTTTAGCAGTGTTGAACACCAGAGTGGCTGCTCTTCAGTATGGCTAAAAGTTAGCGGAGTAAAGGAGAGTGGCGTGGAGTGTTGTAAAATGGAGTACAGTGGAGTGTTATGGAGTGGTAGTGGCATACAGTAGAGCTAGTGGCATTGCGAGAGGAGTGGAGTGTCATGGAGTAGCATACAGTGTTGTGGAGTGTCGTGGAGGGAGTACAGTGTCGTAGAGTCAAAGGGCGTAGAGTTGAGTGGCGTAGAGTGGATTAGAACGTCAGAGTGGAGTGGCACAGATTGTCGTGGAGTAGGTAGGGTGCAGCAGAGCGGAGTGGCATAAAGGGTGTTGCACAGTGGAGCAGAGTGATGTAGAGTGGCATAAAGTGGAGTAGAGTGTTGTAGGGTTGGGTGGACTGGAGCGTCATTGAGTTGAGTGGCAGAGAGTGAAGAGGAGTAGTTTGTCATAGAATAGAGTGGAGTAAAGTGTCATGGAGTGTCAGAGGGCATAGCATAGAGCGTCGTGGAGTAGTGTCATGGAAAGACAGAGTAGAGTGCTGTAGAATGGAGTGGCATAGGGTGGAGCAGATTTTAACGGAGTAGAGCATCATAGAGAGGTGTATCATGGATGTAAACGTCAGAGTGGAGTTTAGTAGAGTGGGGTAAAGTGACCTATAGTGAAGTGGTGCAGAGTAGATTGGCGTAGAATGCAAGGCGTGGAGTACATTGGTTTTGAGTAAAATGGAGTAGAGTGCAGTAGCGTGGAATGCTGTGACGTAGAGTGCAGTGGCATAGAGTAGAGGTGCAGAGTAGATTGCAAATGGCATAGAGCAGAGTGGCGTGGAGTAAGAATGTGTGGAGTAGAGTTGCATAGAGTGGAGTGGCACAGGGTGGAGCAGATTTTAACTGAGTAGAGCATAATAGAGGCCTATCTTGGACGTAAGCGTCATAGCGGAGTATAGTAGAGTGGGGTAAAGTGACCTAGAGTGAAGTGGTGCAGAGTAGATTGGCCTATAATTCAGAGACTTTGAGTACATTGGTTTTGAGTAAAATGGAGTAGAGTGTAGCAGTGTAGAGTGCTGTGACGTAGAGTGCAGTGGCATAGAGTAAAGGGGTGCAGAGTAGATAGCAATGGCATAGAGCAGAGTGGCGCAGATTGGAGTAAGAATGTGTGGATTAGAGTTGCATAGAGTGGAGTGCTGCAGGGTAGAGTGGAGTAGTGCAAGATAGAGGGCAGAGGTGTAGAGTAGAGGGGTGCGGCGTTGATTGCAGTGGCATAGAGTGTAGTCGTGCAGAGTGGCATAGAGTGCAGTGGCATACAGTAGATGGTTTCAGTGTAGAGGGGAGTGGAGTGGTGCACGGTAGAGTGGAGTGGTGCAGGGTACAATACAGTGGTATAGAGTAATGGCGTAGAGTAGAGTGGCGCAGCGTTGCTTTGCAGTGGTAAAGTGTAAAGGTGCAGTGTGGCGTAGAGTGCAGAGGCATACAGTAGATTATTTCAGAGTAGAGGGAAGTGGTGTAGAGTGGAGTGGTGTGGGGTGCAGTGGTACAGAGTAGTGGCATAGAGTGCACTGGCGTAGAATGCAGTGTTACAGAGTGGAGTAGAGTGGGGTAAAATGCAGAGGCATTGAGTGCAGTGGCTTAGATATCGTTTCAGAGTAGAGTAAAGTGGCGTGGAGTGGTGTAGGGAAGAGTGAAGTCGTGTAGAGGTGTAAATTTCACTGCAACAGAGTGCAGTGGTGCAGGGTGCAGTGGTGCAGAGTAGCGCAGAGTGGAGTGGACTAGACTGGTGTAGAGTGCAGTGGCGAAGAGTGCAGTAGTGCATAGTAGAAAGGGGTAGAGTGCACTTGCATAGAGTGGTGTAGAGTAGAAAGGTGTAGAGTGAATTGGCATTGAATGCAGTGTCAGACTGCAGTTGTGCACTGCAGATTAGATTGGCATAGAGTGTAGTGGCGTACAGTGCACTGGCTTAGAGTGAAGTAGAGTGGCTGACAGTGGCGCAGTGGCATAGAGTAAGGTAATGCAGAGTAAAGTGATGCAGAGTAGAGGGGCATATCGTACAGTGGCTGAGTTCAGTGGTAGAGACTGCAGTGCTAAAGTGTAGTGTCGTAGAGTGCATTGGTGCAGAGTGGTGCAGAGTAAAGTGAATAACTGCAATGGTTAGGCATAGAGTAGACTATAGTTGCGTACAATGCAGTGGTGCAGAGTAGATTGGCATGGAGTGCAGTGGCATAAAGTGTTTTGCTTTTGATTAAAGTGGTGTAGAGAGCATAGGTGTAGAGTGCAGTAGTGTAGAGTGCAGCAGGTTAGAATAGAGTGGTGTAGATGGAGTGGAGTGGCACAAAGTGGAATAGAGTGGCGTAGACTGCAGTGGCATAGAGTAAATTTTTTCAGAGTAGAGACAAGTGCCGTAGAGTGCAGTGGTGTAGAGTGGAACCATGCAGAGGACAGTGGCGGGGAGATCAGTGTTGCAGAGTAGAATGACGTAGAGTGAAGTGGCATAGTGTGGAGTGGTGCAGAGTAGAGTGATGCAGGGTTGAGTGCAGTGGCTTAGAGTGCAGTCATGAAGAGTAGAGTGTCAGAGTGTAGTGTAGAGTGCAGCTGCACAGAGTGAAGTCATACAGAGTTGAGTGTCAGAGTGTAGTGTTGTAGCGTGCAGTTACGTAGAGTGCAGTGGAATAAATTGCACTGTCAGAGTGCAATGGTGCAGACTGTAGAGGTGTAGACTGCACTGGTGTATAGTGGTGCAGACAGCAGTGACGTGGAGTACAGTGGTGCAGAGTAGAATAGAATTCTGTAGAGTGCAGTGACATACAGTAGAATATTGTACGATATGGCGGCGTAAAGTGCAGTGGTGCAAAGGAGCTGCCGTAGGTGCAGTGACATAGAATGCATTGGTTTTGAGTAAAGTGGTGTAGAGTGGTGTAAAGTAGATTGTTTCAGACTAGAGTGAAGTGCATAGAGTACAGTGGAATAGAGTGGAGTGGTGCAAGGTGGATTGGAGTGGTATCGAGTAGAGGCGTAGAGTGCAGTGTTGCAGAGTTGAGTGTTGCCGAGTGGAGTGGCACAGACTGGAGTGGTGTAGAGTATAGTGGTGAAGAGTGTAGTGATGCACAGTAGTGTGTGTTGGTGTACAGTGCAGAGTGGTGCAGAGTAAAGTGACAGAGTGCAATGCTGTAGAGTGGTGTAGGGTGCAGTGACAGTAGAGCATAGTGTGTATAGTATAGTGATGCAGAGTTAACTGGCATAGAGTGCAGTGGCCTAGAGTGTATTGTTTTTTACAAAAGCGGGGTAGTGCGTATTGGTGTAAAGTGCAGCGGAGTAGAATAGAGTGGCGTAGTGTTGTGGAGTGGCGCACAGTGGAATAGAGTTGCGTAGACTGCAGTGGCATAGAGTGGATTCTTTCAAAGTAAAGTAAAGCGGCAGACAGTGTAGAGGTATAGAGTAGAGTGTCAGAGTGCAATGTGGCAGAGTAGATTAGAGTGGGTTAGAGCGAATTGACGTAGAGTGCAGTAGCGCAGAGCGGAGTGATGCAGAGTAGAGTGGTGCAGAGTGGAATGGTGCAGAGTGCAGTGGCATAGAGTAGAGTAACAGAGGGCAGTGTAGCAGAGTATATAGTTGCAGAGTGTAGTGGTATATAGTAGAGTGGTGTAAAGTAAAGTGGCATGGCGTGGAGAGTAGTAGCATAGAGAGCAGTGGCATAGAATATAGTGATGCAAAGTAGAATAGGGTGGTGTAGAGTGCAGTGACCAAGTACAATGGAGTATAGTGCAGTGGTACACAGAGTAGACTGGAATAGAGTGCATTGATTTAGAGTAAAGTGGTGTATAGTGCATTGGCATACAGTGCAGTGTAGAGTGGAGTGCCGCCCAGTGCAGTGGTGTACAGTAGATTATTTCAAAGTAGAGTTCAGCAGTGCAAAGTAGGGTGGTGTAGAGTGGTGCAGAGTGCAGTGGTGAAGAGAGCAGTGGTGCATTGAAGAGTAGTGAGGGGTACAGTGCATTGGTATAGAGTAGAGTGGAGCAGTGCAGAGTACAGAGGCGTGGAGTGGTGTAGATAAGAGTGCATTGACAGTGGGAATGAGATGGTGCTAGTAACTACTTCCTTTCTTCAAGGGTTTAACAGGATTTCGGCATTCAAGTTTCTACTGGTTTTCTACTAGGGTTTATTTACTGGTATTTCAACTTTCCAGTTCCTACTGACTCTTCAAATGTCAGTTGTATGGTTCAGTGGTAAAAAGAGCATTTGTCTTTTTGAGGGCAGTATCATGGACTCCATAATCACCCTACAGCCTTCTCTTGGTGAGCTCAATAATCTGCTTCCAGCCTTATAACCACCTCGATTTTTTCTGCAATGTGGGATTCGCAATTCGTTGCACTGCATTATGGCATCCATAACAAAATGTTTCCGTCATAGCCAGCCAAAAAGAAAACCTGGATCCATAAATAATGAACTGGTCAGTAACAAAATCCTCTCTCATCCAATCAGATTGGATTATAATATATTTCTGTAACCTCAAATCATTCGCTGAACTAACGGTCAAAACGCTTATAAAATGTGCCCACCTGATACCTTTTTGTAACACAAATATTCCCAAACATACACATTTACACCAAATCACAAACAGGCCTATTCTGAGCAAACTTCCACCTGTGTACAAGTGAAGTTTTCCCATAATGCTGGTCGGCTATTTTTTTTGCCAAAAGATACGAGAAAAGCAACAGAAACTGTACTTTTACTAAACCAATTAATAACTTAATTCTCCGATGTGAGGTGTGCGCATCGGACACGAAGAAGCTAGTGTGGCCATATTAAGCAACTGCCAAACTAAGAGCGTATTTGCCAGATGGTGCCAAATTTGTTAGCTAATCAAAGACGCCATATCCGAAGAAAGTGCAATTTAAAATTAACTACGAAGTTTTAATTCCTGCCACTTTATTATAAAGCACAAATCGAACTCAGCACCGCTGAGACCTGCACATGTAGGAATCTGGAAGCAAGAATTGGGAGGAGAGACAAGGCAATCCATGGTAATAGCCCTAGCTATCTAGCAGATGGACTCTTTAGCTATCTACCCTCCAGAACTCTACTCTCTAGTTCTAAATCACTCCTCTTGTGCCTCGTCTTAAGAAATTCCGCATTGGGGGGAAATCTTTTTACCATCTGGCCCCCTCCCTGTGGAATTCACTTCCCAGCCACCTCCAGAATTGTGAGGACTATCTTCGATTCCATAAGCTCTTGAAAACCATACTCTTCTAATCTCCTTCCCCGCCACTCTTAGCACTCCCGCAGTGCTGAGATACCCTTCAGGGGGTGATTCGGGGCTATACAAGACTCCAAATAAATAAATAAATTAAGATGCAATGTGTAGCAAAGATAGCAAAGTGCTGGACAGAAAAAACACAAGGACTTCAGTTCTACCTGGATTAAAGCGACGCGCCGAGCACAGGCTTTGGTGTGCGCCCTCAGACCTGCAGCAATTAAAGTTGGGGAATATAACTTCTCGATTAAGATAGAAATTCCAGGCAATATTTGGAATGATTGAAGGGAATGTGCCAAATGCCACCCTGCTTCTATTTAAGGTTGCAGACAGCTCACAAGCAGAAACGGCCCGGAGCTCACACATCTTCCCGGAACACTTTTCCAAAGCCTCAGCTATTTTTCAGATTTTTTAGAAAAACAACAATTCAAGCACATGATTTTACAGGCCATTGCACGAGCTTTGTGAAGTACTACGAAGTGGCTTTGGTTACTGGAAAGGAAAAGTTCATTAGGAAAACAGTTTGGCACAGTTATTCGAAAACATACACCACAAATGCCAGAGGCCAACGCGAAAGAGTCAGCAGAAGTCCTACACTGATCAGCAGGTTTGACTGCTTGTTTAAGTGACACAATGATAAACGGAGTTTCAAATTCTTGTGCATCTTGTTCGTAGCCCACCTTCTCTAACACAAGGACATGGAGCAGGAACCAACTCCTGCATCAAACGCATGGTTTTCGGTGATAAGATCAACACAATTTAAGGGCCTACATAGAAGAATATAAGACTACCTGATCTCTTAAAAGTGCTAAATGCATTGTTACTGTTCGTATAGAATAGAGATTGTCCTCGTTTGACGCGGTCACATGTGATAAACAAAAATTGTTTAAGGACCTGGAATTTGGCTGCTGGGAGCCGGGAGACCTGGCAGTACGGCACAGTGGGTACCTTTGTTTATGTCAAGGGGTGCTCCAGATTGTTAGATCTTCTCTTTCTCAATTACCAGCAAGACTCAAGAGTGTCAAGGGTTCACTGTCCTTAAAGAGAGGGAGGATGCACAGGACTGATGGGGTATGGATGATGAAGGAATGAGAAAGAAGCATAAACCTTCAGATTAAATCAACAAAGGAGATTTCTGACATTTGATATTGGGAAAACGAGCAGAAAAATAAGGAAAAAGACAGGACAAGATTAGGCGACTAATGAAGTATAAAAGTGTTTACCAATTTTTAATTTGCAAGATGAGAGCATTCATTCTTCAAAGAGGGAGGTGAACTCTTCATTACATGGGTGCTTCACAATACACCCTCATTTCACATAATTAATGGGCAGGCAGGATGAGCCAGTGAGTAAAATGCTAGCAGATGCAGTATTCAGTGATCAACAGATCACGAGCTCCAATCCAGTCAATGGTAGCTCCAACCTGCTTTCTTCCAAGATCAGTAAATCCAGTATAGTAAAATCTAATAGTTGCAGCACTCAAACTTAAGAAGTGGTTTACGGAGCAGCATGCAATCATTACTTATATATTTAAATTCCGATTAAATGAAGGTGTCCGTGCATAGGGAGATTAACTTTCTTGTTTAGTTAGAAGGGGTTTGCAGACAAGACAGGTTTATAAATACAAACAGGGATTCGACCTAGAGCCTGGGAACGTAGATTAGAGGGGGAAAAAAACAGTAATTTCTTCTGGATACAGCTCAATCTTCTTCTGCAAGTGCTGAAGGAGGTGCCTGGCAACCACAAGCATACAGAGTTGATACGATCTTAAGTGATCCAAGCCCAGCTGCTCTGCTGGACAATGAAAGATGGTAACAAAAGATGGCAAAGAATCCTTAGGCCAAAGATGAACTTGTTCACACCTGCCTCATTCTAGCCCTTTAGCATACAATTACCTCTGAGTGGAGCACCAAAAGGTGTTTTAGCAAAAGAGGTACCAATTTTAAGAAGGCTCTAGATGCCATCTGGTGAAAAAGAGGCTGGACAAGATCCAGGATCTATTTATCAGCCAATCAATCAGTTCTGAGTGGGAAACCACTTTTTCAAAATATTTTATTGATTTTAAAGAAACCAAAAATAGAAAGCAGATACCATACACAGGATCTGAAAGCTGGCATGATCACAGTGAGTAATACAACGCTATTGGGTTTCCTTTGTGCTTAATGGAGTGCAACGTGTTTCCCTTCTCCAATTTATAGACAACTCCATATTCTCCAAATATATTTATCATATTTAGGATTCT
This sequence comes from Triturus cristatus, assembly GCF_964204655.1. Taxonomy (NCBI): domain Eukaryota; kingdom Metazoa; phylum Chordata; class Amphibia; order Caudata; family Salamandridae; genus Triturus; species Triturus cristatus. The sequence goes on from NC_140585.1 coordinate 1,100,600,775, forward strand.
GGTAATCAAATGATCAGGATCCACTGAATACAGGAGTACATTCACACAAATAAATCTCCTCTCAATCTGGATCCCACCTGAGAGCCTAATCTGCTCATGTCTCCAGTCCCACAGTGCCAATGCCAACGTCAGACCAAACAGGGGGGAAGAAAGGATCCGCCCCTTCCACCATCTCGTGCCTTTACCCACTGGAAATTTGCGTCATGTAGAACAATTCACTTGAACCCTGGCTACAGTGCTTTAAATGGGCCGGTACTCCCCGGTACTGAGTACCAGCACTTCTCTACTGCCGAAGAGAGTACCGGTACTCATGAAAGGGTAGGCTCATTGGCTGTGCTGGTGAGCAGGAGTGGAACCCGTCTCTACCAGCCAAGGCGCCGCTTCTGTAGCCCCGATCTGATCCCCAGCTGTACTATTCAGGAGGGCTCATTTGAATAATGTCCGGGTGCTCACCATAACCCTGTGTTTGACAGAGCAGGGTCTGTTCAGGCCCTGTGCTGTCAATCACATTCACACTATCCTGTGCATTTGTGCAAACATAGGAATCAAGGAAGTCCCCTGGCAGTGGCAATCAGGCAGGGTCCAGTCCAGCCCTGGTGGCAATTAACAAAGCCATGGTAGGTGAAGAGTATAACATGGTTTTTATCATACCAGAGTCTTTTGTGTGTCTGCTTTTATTTGTGTGTTTGCCTGAACTTGTATGCTTGTTTTTTGTAAGAAAAAAAGTGAGAGAAGGAAAGAGAATCAAGACACTCTCAGGAGGTATTTTAAAGTAAATGGGTGGCACTTTTTGTGTACATGTCTGCTCTTTGACAAACATTCATAAATACCGTAAAAGGGAGGATGGATGGATGGATGGATGGATGGATGGATGAGTGAAAGCATGGATGGATGAGTGAAAGAGGGTGGATGATTGGATGGGTAGATAAGTGAAAGGATGGATGGATAAATGAAAGGGAGGGAGGATGGATGAAAGGGTGGATGGAATAAAGTAGTGAAAGGGTTGATGGATAGATGAGCTAAAGGATTGGAGGATGAGCGAAAGGGTGTATAAAGAGATGGATGAGTGAAAGGATGAATGGATAGGTTTGGAGATGGATAGGTTTGGATATGAAGGGTGGACAGACCGAATGTTGAAAAACTGAATGATGGATGAAAGACTGAATAGACAACAGAATGTAAAGGTTAAATGGTGGACATCAGCAGGTAAATGGTGGATGAAAGGGTGAATTGATAGATCGATGGAAGAGACAAGAGATATCTTCTGGGGAGGGCCATGATGATTTGTTTCATTTGCTTGGTGCCATAAGAGCTTTGGTTCGAAGTGGGGGTATTTCCAGTTTCTTCCTATTCCCATGCTCAAAAATATATAGTATTGTGCCAAACAACAGCAATTAACAGTATGGCATTAAGAAGATGCAACTATTGCAGAAAAAAGGAAATGTTAACATATCGCATTTCTCTTTTATTTTGTGTAAAGAGGCAACCTTCTTTGTTTATATAAACACACTTCTCATGGGTTTTGGTATGTGCTCCAACTAATATGGAAGTCGTTAAGTATCATGATGTCTTACCCTCAGCCCCGCCCCGTCACTACAACTCTAGCCCATTTTAATGAGTACCTGCACTTATTTTTCCCCATTTAATGCACTGCCTGGCTATCAATTCCACCTACAGAAGTGAGATCCACATCTTAATTTTCGGACCAAAACCCATTTTTCACGATGGGGTGCAATAATGTGTGAAAGCCACTCTTGTTTCATTTCTGGACTTCTCTACAGCACCAAATATTTTACCTAGTGGCACTTAAGAGTATTTATACAGGTGGCTATGTGTATGTACGGGAGGTGAATGCAAGGGGATGGGTTAGTGAGGACTGCATGGGGGGGAGAAACTTCATGTCTATTGCTATTGCTTGAAATGGGGGGGGGGGGTCGGTGGGTAAGCACCGGTGATTAGCAGTGAGGGATTCCAGGGAGAGGCACCTTGTCCTTCTTCATTGTCTATGGTTTTAATTTGGCCAGGTTACTTTTCCACAATCGCCATCTGCCACTGCCATTGATCAGTCCACTTTCTTGAAAGGTTTGTTCTTTAAAATCTTTCTGAAAGTGAGATACTTTATAAGGCTTTATAAAACAGAGTTGAGGGCATGGCAAAGTTTTGAGACTTGAACACCCAAAGGTCCAACCCCATGTTTTTGAGGTCATAACTTCTGAGGTCTAAAGTTCTACAACTTGGTACAACAAAGGGTTTGGCACCTGTTAAGGAGTCAACCTCTAAATTTTCTGGGACCCTCTTGCAGGATGCTACAGGGAGCGAACAAAGGTTTTTCAGTTTGGGATTGAGGCAGTCGTACGTTTTCAGATTAAAAATTAATCTGGTTGCCTGTTTTTGACTCTGGTCCGGTTTTGTGAAAGGCCTGTGTATAACATACTGCAGCATCCCAATCCAGTCATCACTAGAGATGCAGAGAGTTAGACATTCTTTAGTTTGCATATTATTTCTTCAAAATATGGGCAGCTGGAAAAAGTAAAGCTCTTTTGAACACTCTGTTGACTTGGACTGCAAATAAGAGCTCAAATTCAAACTAATTTCAAGGAGTTTGCGTTGCAGCTGGGAAGGTTTTCAGGGTCATAGGTCACACAGAAGGGGTTGCTGAATTACCATGAGGGTTGGCTAGCATTAGGACTCGGTTTCTGCCCACCTAGGCCAATGGTAGACGTGACGCATGCACCAGGAGATATTTACTTGCTCGCCAACCTCTTATTCCATCTACAGGACGATTTGTATACCGCCAGCACACATTAGAAAATTACTCTGGGAAAGGTAAAATAGAACAGAATGTGTATGCAAATGTCGAAGAACTGTTTGAGTAAGGGTTTTATACTTTACTTAACCGAAGCCTCTGGCAAAGTGCAGTGTTACACCGCTTTACTATCAGCACCGAAACACAGTCACACAGGTAAGAAAAGAAGTGGGTATTTGATCTCTTAAGATTAAGGCCAGCTTGACCGCTGCAAGTCTTTTGCATACTCCTGTGTTTGTAGGAGAAATGTCAACACCAGGTCTCTGCGCTACTAGGACATACACTAAAGCTTCTACAGTTAACTTCTATGGCAAAAGAGAAGCTGAGCCCATGCCTGTATGACCGCCTTGAGCAAGTGTGCATGAAAAATTCCACGATGCTGTGAGGGCTACAGTGAACACGCAGAGGTGCCATGACAGGCATGATGTCACCTGTGTGAGATCAAGTATACAAATTACAGATCGCGCCTCAGTACAACTGTATACACTATTATCGCTTGGCCATGGCGTTACCCAGCGCCTCAGAAGCAGAATACCAGAGATCTTAACGCCCACCAGTCACATTGTTGGTCAAGGATTCAACTGCAAACAGTAGAGAACTGAACATTAATCTTTAAATTGTTCTATATTTAAAAGTAACTATGAGAGCAAAGTTACAAAAAAAAGTGCCTGGGCAGAAGTTAAAAGGTTATAAATTCTAAGATTATGGTTTTTCAGCCCCTTCAATCGTACTACCAATTGGCACCGAGCGTCATGCTTCACTAGCCATTTAGGGCATTAAGTCCTTGGAAGGCCAAAGCAGCCAACAGGCACCAGGAGACAGCTGGCTTTTCATGCAGTGCCAACTTCAAGACTACAATTAAGCACTAGACACAGACAATACAGAAACAGCTGGTGCCAACATTATGACTGCAAAACAAATAAATGGTCAGGTAGGGTTACAGAACACGAAATCAACATATTCAAGAATTTCAGTCCACCAACATGAAAGTGCATGGTTACCACTTAATTGGTGCACGGTTCACGTTGTATATCTCGTATTTTGAACAGAAAATGACATAACCCAAAAAGAAAACAATCATAATGATGCCCAAAGTGTCCCTTGATCAGCTACGTAAAGGTCACATCACTTCACACACCGCACCTTTCTAGTGGAACATTAAGAATGACTAGGCACAAGAAGTAACAGTGGAACTGTAATCTTCTGTTAAACGTGTTAAAATGTGACCGAGATTAAGAGCACCTCTGGAGCTTTCTACTACCTTTTACCAACACGTGATTGCAGAAACAAATCATGCGTGACCTTTACCCTCTACCGTGATGCAGCACAGGAAGCAGCTGCTGACTCACTAATTACCCGCTGAACGCTTGTGTGAAGGTCACCTCGTCCTTCATGAATATTTTATGTGAGGCGCTGTCTACCTGGGCAGCACGCAGGCATTCTTGTAACTGGTACCAGGCTCTTGGAGGCTATAAATCACCCCAGTCTGGTATGTTTCGAGGACTGGGGGGGTGTGGGTGCACTTGTTTTACAGTTCTCAATACAGATCACAGTTCCTCTCTACAAAAAAGCTTTCATCAAATCCACTGCACGCGGCGCGCCCAGCGCCAAGGGACAACTACTGCCCGTCACTGAGAGATAATGGCCCTCTAAACACATTAAAACTTGGCCTGACAGGAAGCAGGTCCGCAGAACAGGAAAGGATGACACAATGTTCTATGAAGAATAACTGTATTTGTAATACGCTTAATGTCAGTTCACAGTCTGTGCCCAATGAAACTTCAATTTCTCATACCTAACAAGGGGAAAATATTTAATATTTGTATGTGAATTAAATAAAATATTTACTCATTTGTGTATTTGTTTGATGAATGCTTGTTTCTGAATTTTTTGTGCATTGTTTTGCGGTTCAAATAATCGAAACTGCGGAGGCCGAGGTCCCTCGATTCCAGTAATGACAGTGAGGGTCCCGGGATCGAAATAATGATTCAGTGTCGGTCACTGGATTTCATTAATAGTTAGGCAAGGGTCCTCAGAAGTCAAAAGGTTAAGAACCACTGCAAAGATGACACATTAATATACGTTTTCACAGCAACCAATATTTTGAAGGCACGGAGAATGGTAGATAATACCAATGAACAAAGTGCAGAAGCTGTGAGTGTGCCTCTGAAATATTAAGTAGTTTTTTTTTCTTTTTACCTCATCTAGCTTTGTTAGCAGAGAGACTTGCAAAAAAAAAAAAAGATACTTAAAACATACCTCAGCTGTGGAGAAAGGCCATGACCATTCAGCGTTTGTTTAATCAACGCAATCGAAAACATTATAGCATTCGTGAACAAGAATTTTATATTCTATTAAGGATATGGAGGCGAATATTATGCATACTCCTCTTGGCTTTATTTTTAACAGCAGCCATGTAAACACAAACCATAGGGATATGAAAAAAACTACAAATCCCGAGTTCCAGTACAACCATCTATGTTATAACAGAATGTCCAGTAACCAATCAGCAGACACATCCATGTATAAACAGGCTAAACCATCTTAACCATCTAAAAACTCTGCCTTTTCTGCTGCGAGGACAACTGTTCTTGGATAATGAAACTCATAACATCATTCTTGCTTCTGATCTGAAACTAAAAATGACAGACTTTAAAATTGTACATTAAACTGATGGGCGATTTTTCTTCACATTTATGAGAACAACATGAGCGAACACCGTCACTACAGATAACAGAAGTATAATTTAACAAGTATACCATAATTTGGTGGTGTTAGACCTGGCACCATTGGCGTGAGTCTCCCTTCCATTTTTCGCTGTGTCAACTCTGTTTTTGCTGGTTATAGATGCTCTGGGCGCTGTGCCACTGCCATTCAGTGCCACAGCGCGAATGCTCCCTGTGTAAAGATGACATGTGAATTGGTATATCCATGGTTGGCTTATTTGGTTCGCCTGTTAGTCCCTGGTAGCATGGCCTGTGTGTGCCATGGGCTGGTAAACCAAATGCTGCTGGTGGGCCTGCAGCACTCTTTTGCGCCACCCATGTAAGCAGCTTTTAAAGTGTGTCTCAGACCTACCACTGCAGTGTCTGTGTGCAGTCCAGAACTGCCAGCTTGGCTGTGAAGTGTCCCACTTCCCAGCCCCTGAACCTTCCCTTGGCATCACGTAAGCTACCCCTATGGTAGGGTGCATTGTATGTGTAAGGTAGGACATGCTCTGATGTGTGTAGCATGTTCTGGTAGTGAATTACACCCAATTTCGTTTTTCACTACTGTAAGGCTACCTATTCTCCATAGGCCAGAATGGGAGGTTTGGCTATTACATTCTATAGTCCTAACGGACCCATAGAACATGGTAGAAAAACGATTTTAGTATGCCTGAGCTCAGAATATTAAAATACATCTTTTAGTGACGTTTATTTTTATATTCTGTGTTTGAAAATACCACTTTTAGAAAGTAGGTATTTTCTTGCCTAAGCCTTCCAGTGTGCTCTGCTGTTATGTGTATTGGCTGTCTGGTTTTGGAGGGACAGGGCAGGCTGAGTCAGACCTGGGTTGAATAGAGAGATCTGCATTGGAGTATGGGGAGGGGTAGCTCCTGGACCTGAAAAGGGCTGTGCCTGGCAAGGTGACTGCTGGCTCCACCTCCCACTGTGCGTCTGATGGCAGACCCCCTCTTTCTGAAAGGAAGGATGCAGCCTGGTAAACAAAGTGCTCCAGGGCTGGGCAGAACTGGTTCTGGCTGGGTTCAGTGACTTGTAGCTTCTGAGAACAAAGACTCTTGGGGTATAAATATCTGTGCCCAAACCCCTACAATTTGTATTGCTCCTGGACAATAAGAAGAACCTCTGTCCGTGTAACTGAAGGAATCTGCAGGAGAGGACTGTCCTTGTGCTTGTGTGCTGTTTCTTGGACCAGCCTGCAGTGGTTACTACTGGACTTGGAAGAAGAGGAAAGGACTTTGAAGGAACTTTTATTTTTGCTACAGCAATCACCCAAGGGCTAGAAGAGAGCTAGCCTCCTGCAGGAGTCTCAGGCACATCAGACTCCACCACCAGACTCCTATTTCCTCCCAGCGAGGATTTCTATCTGCAGGGGAGGCTCCTGTGAGTTCCAGGGCCCCTAGTTCTACTGTGGAGAATAGAGTGCTGAAAATCGTCGCTAACGCTCGTCAGCGAGCCGCTGCAGCTGAAGAGCGTGAGGAAAATCGTCGCTCTGCTGCCGCCGAGTGCTTGCTACCGGAGATCATCGCATCACCTGTCTGCGGGCCTGAAAACCCTCGCTAACCCGAAGATTATCGCCTTGCATGTTAGCAGGCCTCAAAACGCTCGCTGACCAAAGATCATCGCATCGAGTTCATCGCTTCACGACATCGCAGCGCGGACGCCGAGCGTTCGCCATTTTCATCGCATTGCATCAGGATCGTCGCTCCCTCGCGGAGCGCCATTTTCTTTCATCGCAACAAGATCGCACACGCAACAGGCTCGGCGCATCATCCTCCCTGTGGTGTCCATTTGTAGTGTTCTTCACTGTGTTACTGTGTATGGTCATAAATGCTTCACGCACTGCCTCTGAGATAAGCCTAGCTGCTCGTGCTACGTTACCACAGGGTTGAGCAGGGGTTATCAAAGGGTGTAGTCTGCTTACTCTGACTTAGGAAGAAGGGTCCCTACTTGGACAGTGGCCAGCCATTGCCAACTAGAGACCTCCATTTCTAACAGGTGGGATAATCTTCACCTCTGTGTCCATAATAGAATTGAAAATTCTTGTTCACGAATGCTATAAAATGTTCTATTCTTCGAGTTAAAAGCTTATCCACCACCACAGAAAAAGGATTACTTACTGGTGTATGACAGAATTCTTTAAACATGAAATTCGACGACAAAACCTTAATTTGGATAATTTCTTTCAATCGTGCTCCCACTGCAAAAGACTTTAAAGCCAAGTAAGCACCAAAGGTAGAAGTGTCTATGCCTGCTTCGGAAAGGAGCCATCACAGCCAACATGCAAAAGTGGTGCAAGACACTGGGGCACGAAATCAACAGTGAACCAAAAGAAGAGCTTCTTATAGGGCCAGTTACTCTCTCATACTCCAGCAAGCATTGAACCACACAGAGTTTTTTGCCTGCTGGAAGAGCCAGAAATATCACCTCTCTGGTTGCTGATTTAGTTCGCTAGGAAATAAGAAAGTTAACACCTCCAGGAGTAAAAGCCATACGTGCGAGATCAAATGCTCGAACATCAGCGACCTGTTAGCAGGAGACGAGTCACAACAAGAGTGTAAATTTTGTGAATAGCAGTTTCCTAGACAGCAAAGAATTGTCAGTCCAAGATTAAAGAAATCTAAGGACAATGGAAACATCCCACAGAGAGGAATCGTTTGGTTGACAAGGCACAGAAAAACGTACAGCCCTGAGCCCACAAGCGGATGGTCACCTACAGGTTTGTTGTCGGCCAGCAGGTGGCCTACTTTAATCGTCAATCTATAGGAGTAGATGGTGTGATAAGAGACCAAAGAGGACAGTAAATTGGTGACGTGGATCACATCCGCTGCCACGGGATCCAAACCCCATTTCACGCACCAAACCATTGTTTCCATATTGTGTTATCATTTATGGGTGGAATCCGCCCAGGTCTTGTCAGTGAGATCGAGAGCTTGTTTTACAAGTCCTGGCACTTGCCAGCATCCCCAGAAAGTCTCCAAGACACTATTCTGAGCTGACTGGATGTGACCAAAGGGTGCAGATTAACGTGAGGGTCAAGGAGGAGAGTCTGGAACCAAGGGAGTATCAGGGGGAACTTGCAACAGAATTCCATCAGAATTGGAAATCAACACTGGGTTCCCCAAAGGGGTGAGATCAAGATCACCTCTGCAGTCGGACATCTGATCTGGAGGGCTACTCTCAGCAACATAGATAAAGGGAGAAAAGCATAGTTTTTTTTAAAAACTTTATTTTGGAATTTCCAACAATACACATCATAACACCACACAGTCGCATATGACACCATCTCGAAAATACTTAGTGTAGCGCTTCTCGCCACACATGAAGCAAGTTTTGACAGAGCAGTGGCCGGGCATGAATTAACTCCATACATGTACACAGTGCGGCAGTAGCGCAGCAATAAAGAACATAGAAGTGAATCGTAAGTACAGCGAACACAGTCCGGATCAGTGCCATGTGTAGCGTCGAGCAGAACCAAATGTATCATGTGGCGTCTGCAATAGTGCCTCCAGGGCAAGGAGAGGAGGGGGTGAGGCCCAGGCGCAGGTCGATGAAAGAGCGCCATTACTTTGCCAGTGGGGGAGACAAAATGTCGTTCCGGAGGGAGGGAGAGTTAGCGTGGTAACACAGGCAGGTGTCGTGGGTGGGAGGAGGCAGGGTAGATTATTAGCCGATACCAGCTGGGTCGGGATCACTGCCCGCGACGTCTCCCGCTGGCGCGTTGAGAGAAGCAAGATATGTCCTGTATGGGCCCCAAATGTCTCGCGGCTTGGAGGTGGATGAGATGTCCTGAATGTAGTTGTCACAGTTCGTGTTGCAATGTGCTAAGCTGCGTAGCCAGGCAGACACGGAGGGTTTGGCCCGTGTGCCCCAGTGTAGCGCTATCTCCCGTTTGGCCAATAGCAGGGCCAGGGAGGTAAACCTCCTATGTGGACGCGCAATCTTTTTCGTATATCCAAGGAGTGCAACCGCCGGGTAAGGGAGAAAAGCATAGTTCAGACCAGTTCTCGCCTGTAAGAATGCATCTGTTGCTAGGGCTAGGTTGGTCCAGTCTCCAGCTGTAAAAGGATGGTAATTGAATGTTAGGCAGGACGCAAACAGGTCTGTCTGGCACGGACTCCATTGCTGTGTGAGTTTGGAGAACAGGAGTGGGTCCAAATTCCACTCACTGGCATCCTTAAGGTGCTGCAGGTTCCAGTCGGCCACTGAATTTTGAGAGCCCGGCAGGTGAACCACCACAACGGACATCTGATTCCGAAGGCAGTAATGCCAGAAGTCTTTTACAATCTCCGGGAGGATGCGTGACTGAGTGCCTCCCAGGCAGTTGATGTAAGGATAGGGACTCCCCTTCCTTATAATTCCCAGAGGGGGTATCCTTTGCCCTGAAGAAAGTCCAGGACCTACACGGCCACCCAGGACCGAAACATGTCGGCACTAGGGTCTTAGGATCATAATACTCCTACGGACCCGTTTTTAAGATTTTTTTAATACCCCAGACAGATCCAAGAATAAAGGGAAACCAGGGGTCTGCCTGAGGTTTTTTAATCTTTAATCCCCCTGGTCTTCATTTATCCAAAGAGCTCCCAACACTGTGGTCGAGCCCACCCTGACTTTTAGGAGTCGGGGTGACTCGATGATGAAGCATGACACCACTAGGGTGTGTGAGGGTAATTAAACAGAGTGTTTTTCCTTCCTCACATTCATGGTTGAGTTAGGTGCAACCTTTCATTAGAGAGGCCCCCTTCCTTCCTTCCCCTCCCCCTTTTTTGTATAATTAGATAACCAGCACCACTGACCACGAGCTGGTTCATTGGGGTATTTTTTGTGATTTAAATTCTGCCTAGGGAGGACATACTCCAACTGAGAAACCTCTCAAACCCTTCAGGTACGGGGAGATTTGCCCAACACCTTATTGTATATATATAGTTGATGTAATGGACCACAAACACTCTGACCTTCTTCAGAAGAATACAGCAGTGAACATGTTGGGGAGAAAAGGAGCGAATCGCAAAAGAACCTGCCAGCAACTCGAGACAATTGATGTGTAAAGAAAGCTCTGATTTGGACCAACGCCCACATGTTGAGATGTCGGCGCAGCTCTCCCCCTAACCTCCACTGCTGGCATCGGAGTTTACCTCCATGTCCGGAATGACACCGAAAATAGCCTAATTCTTCCCAGCATACATGTAGTTGAGTCACCATTGTAGCTCAAAACACATCTCCTGAGCAAGAGCAACCTGGTTTGAATAGGATAAATCCTTGCGCAAGTGAGCAATCTTCAGACGCTGAAGGGCCCGATAATGGAAGGGTCCCGGAAAGATAGCCTATATGGAACCAAAAGTCCCACTAGTTGGGCCAAACAACAAAATGTAATAGTTGGAACAGGAGGAGGATTTTCAAATTTCCTTCTTTATCACTCTTATCTTCTGAGGAGGAGGAAGAGCTAATGTGACTGATACAGAATCGATGGATAATCCCCCAAAAATCATTTATTGTGCAGGAAGATCAGACTTGTCGAAATGGATGACAAAACCTAGGGACTTTAACAGCGTTATTGTCAGATTCAATTGTTTGTAAGAACATTGGGATTGTGAGACACCAAGACGAAGTCGTCCAGGCAGACGATAAACCGGATCCCCCTCTCCCTCAAAAACTCTACTACCAGCTTGAGTAACTTGGTAGAACACGAAGGGTCTGAGGAGCCCCCAAAGGGCATCGCCAAAACTTTGTACTCTCTCGCCATTGGACCTATAAGAAACTACAGTTTAGGGGAAAGACAGGAATTGTCAAATAGGCGTCCTTTAGGTCCAAGCGGACCGTGTAGTCATGCTCTCTCAGCAGGTCCCTTATCAAATGAATCCCTTTCATTTTGAAATGACTGTAAAGGATCCAGGAGTTCAACTCCTTGAGGTTGATAACAAGACGGAAGCCGCAGCCTTTCTTGTCCAAGAGGAAGATGTTGCTAAGAAAACACGTAGGATGAAGTTGACATGGGGCTGTGGCTCTAACTCTTGATCTATGAACGAATTCTTGTGAGCAGGAAAATGGAGTTGGCGAGCAGCGACTGTCTGAATTGGAGTCTTGCAGAACTCCAATAAAAAACCTTGGACGTTCTGAGGAACCCACACATAGCAGGTAAGGGAAATTCAGTTGTGAAGAAAAAAGCAGATCCTGCCTCCAAATTCTACATAGAAAAAAATGGTGAAGACTCACATAAGGATGAGATGTTGGAAGTTGATCCATCGGCATTCGCACTGTGGAATCGTTCTCTGAAACCTCGTACCAAGGTTGGGTAGAAAGGGGTTGCGCTCTGTCAATCGCTGCAACCAGAGGACCTACTCCAGCTCTGTTCTTAAAAGGAAGGGCCTGTATAGTGCAAACGGCTGGTAGAGAGGCCAGACATCGACTAGCCCGGGTAAAAGATGAGGCTGAAAGGCCATTTTTAATGCCACCTGAGCTTTGTCGAGCGAAGTAAACTTGTACACAAATGTCGTCACCTCCTTGACAAAAGGGTCACCAAAGAGAAGGCCATCAGCTAAGGACCCAGCTTTATTGGTAGCCAACTTGCAAAGCTTGAGGTCAATGCGAAGGAGGATAGAACAACAACGTTCAGATGACAGAGCACAGTTAGCATTGCCCAATAATCAAACAGCTTGAGTGCAACAGGCCAGCACATCAGGATCAACAGGGGTGCCCTGGTCTTTTGCTAGGAAAGCCATATCCAGGATTTTTGCCAGGGGGCCAGAAATATCTAAAAGTTTAGCCTGGCAAGCTTTACAGGAGCAATCAATCTCTTTTGAGGGTTCTCTAACAAATGTACCCATACAATTTACCCATGAGAGTTTAGGATTAATGTCAGGGATCAAAGCTACTTTGCCCCATACGGAAGGTCTGGGGCATTCTGATCGAAGGCGACTTCTAACCTCCTATGGGAATGACTTCCAAAGTCTACCTTGTAAGTAGGCTGCAGTTTTGGGGGAAGGCGTCCAGTCTGTGGAGTGCGGATGCCCTATGTCCCCCGGGTTAAAGGTATCTCATGAACAGGGTTTGAGAGGAACCAGAAGGACTTTCTACTACAGAAGGATCCAAAAGCTTCTTCTTAGGGACAGGCAACCAGGATCTAGCATCCTCATCCTCAGAAACATCTGTATCGCCTTCTAGGGGGGGATCAATATCTTGTAAGGACACTATACTATCTAGGGTGTCTTCCTCCACATTCTCCTCAGTGAAGGAGGCTAGAGAAGATAATAGACTGATTTGAGTTGTTCTAAGGCATCCGTCTTGGAGGTCACTTTGAGGGTAGTAGGTTTCGGACCTGGAGGAACCAATGCGTCTTGAGGCATCGAACGTGGCATGCCTTCAAAGATAGCCTGAAGCTTCTCAGTCAAGGGACCAAAAGATTTAGTAATGGTCCTGTGGACATAATTTTGCATGGTTTGGGACACAGCCTCTCTGTCATGGCTCAATATAAAGTCTGAAATATTCTCCTGCGTTAAATCCATCGGCAAAGCATCAGGAGTGGACCAAGAAATCGTGTAAAACACTATAAGCAAACTCAATTTATGTCCGGAATAGCTGATAACCTTAGGGAGATATAGGGCACCTCACGTCTGCTACAGGCAAGCCTGGGTAATACAGGGGATGGACCTTGGTGAGGTAGCAAGCAATCCCTTGCTCTGAATACACATCAATATACAGAGAACACTGAATGTACATTCAGAAACCCAAATAGGTTCATATATTCATAAGAAGACAAAGCAAGAGGATGGACGGAGCACCAAGGGGGCAGGGGCCGAGGGAGGGCATGAAAACAGCGTAATAGGCATCCACAGGCTAAGCCTTTCTTCAATAATTATTAGAGCCCTGGCAGGACAGCAAGAGCTAATAAAAATAAGGAAGCCCAAAGGGGCTTCTCACCAGAAGTAGCGAATCGCTTTCGCTAGAAGAACGGCACTGAGGGAGGTCTGTAGAAGTGGCCAGCAATGGGAGTCCAGCCCGAAGCGCACTCTGAGGTGTGCGTCGCGAGGCCAGGAGATACAGCACAAGAGAATCCAATGGCACCCAGATGCCCTCGGGGAGTCAAAAGAAGCTAGCGGAAAGTAGTGCGAGAGTTAAGGGTAACGCAGCTGAAAAGAGACGGCCTGTGTCACGGGGAGGGAAGACGCAGCTCGTGCTGTGCACTGCTTGCATCTACCGCCAGACACAAGTCCTAGATTGGTGGTGTGGTGCTCTCCAGAGGGAGACAAAGCAGAATACTGCCAACAGTCCATGCAGTAAGGAACTAAGGCTAGCGACACCACCAGACACAATGTACACAATAAAATAAATAAATTGTATTTTCACTCCACAAAACAAACCGTAATATTTAGAAATGAAGTAAACAGTTAGGAAATACTTAAAATGGCTGTCAAGCAGCAAAAAAAGAGGTGGCGTTACGATGGTTTAAACAAGGATGTGTCTGCTGATTATTACTGGACATTCTGTTATGCCATAGATGGTTGTACTGTAACTTTGGATTTGTAGTTTTTTATGACATCCCTTATCGTTTATGTTTGCTTACATGGCTGCTGTTAAAAATAAAACAAAGAAGAGGATGCATAATCTGAAGCCACCGGCCCTGTATAGAATCATCAACCAAATACGTTACTATGTTTATCATGTTTTGCCTGCACGGAAGAAACACTCCATGTTATAAATGTAAGACCTTGCAAGCCTTTGGCCTTAGCTGTTGTTCAAAAGAGGTAGTTAAGATTTACAATTGCCATTCTGTCATTATATTCAAACTTTGTACAGAAAACAGCTCTGCTGTTTTCAAAGTCTGTAACAGATTTATTTGTGGCTGAATACAAATAAAATGAACCTATCTTGAATGCACAGTGCATTGTAATTTTTAGGGAGCAAAGGAGCAACTCCGTTATCACAGGAATATTTTTCTTCATTTTCATAGCAGTCCCACTCACTCATTCGCTGCTACCCTTTTGGTTCTCTCTTCCTCTAAGCCTCTGGGATCGTGCCTCAGATGCTCCTTTGCTGTTTTTCCTTATATATCCAGGGCCCACTTTCGCAGACACACACACACTATTTTCACCATCCAGCCTCAGTGCTTGTTTATTAGGTCTCGCATAGGCAGAGCTTGCGCAGTCTCTTCGAGACATGCTCTATTCAGGATATGTACATAAAGCTCCAACCACTTTCCGCCCATCTTTTTAATTGGCTCCTGTCCCTGTCCTTTGTAAATGGTGGCTTTTCATTGGTTAATAGGCTTAGTAGTCCCTCCTTAGTACCACCTTGTCTCTTCTTGTAACCCCTCATGAAGACACCCCGTTACATGTGTTGTTACTCCCTAGGTTTTAATCACAGTCTCAAGGCACTATTTTCTTAAAAGGCTTCAGGCAAGACACACACTTGGTCCTAAGCTTGGCTGGCAGTGGTTCCTTCGCTCACTAGAACATCTCACATTTATAGGAGACCGTCTATAAATTTCCCTTCATCCGCTCCACACAGCGTACAACCTAATCCGAAATGAATGTAATAATTATTTTGTCACATTTCAAAGCTACTAATTGTCTATATAGACATATCTATTTGAATGTACTCGTAGTACTATCTTGCATGCAATTCATAATGGGTAGGGTGGATTTACCATATCTTCTGCAGGGTGCTCCCTGGATTGTAGTCTGAGATAGTACTTGCATTATATTGTGTCTACCTCTTCTTTCTTGTTTTAGGTTTCTTCCTTTTCTCCCGATTGTATTTTTATTATCAGTTTCTACAAAATGACAAAAATATATTTTTGGGGAAAAAAAAAAATCTTCTGCAGGGTGCAGTACCATATGTGACCATAAGAGGTCCGCAGCGCTGGTGCCTTACTCACTAGGGACATCTAGGAGCAGCTTGCCGTACTGTACCGAGACACAGTGCTGGTGCCTTGCTCATTAGGGACCTCTAGGAGCAGCTTGCGGTACTGCACTGAGTCATACAATGCTGATTCCTGGCTCACTACGCAAGCATTTGCAATGCACCAAGACTCGCATTACTGAAAGTATCAGCTGTTGGCGTTGCATTATTATTTGCAACGCCAATACCTCAAATAGTCAGTGATGTGAGACCTATTGCATTGCAAATGCTTGTTAGTATTTGTTTGTTCGTCTTCTTGTTTTCAGGACTGCCAACAGACTGCTGTTGCAGTCTGTCCAGGATCTCATAGTACTATACAGTAACACAGACAAACAGTGGGCTTTGGTTAGCCTCCTTCAGAAACTCCACAACACTGCAGATCACAACAGAAATACAGTGAGGCCTTAAAGTGAAGTAAGAGTACATAAAGGTCGATACCAGAGTTAACATTTCGAGTCAGACAGTTCTTTATTTAGAATATTAAAATCTTTATACTAAAGATACCAGCCTTGCCTCGGGCCCTTCAACTCCACCCATGCCAGTGACCACCTAGGAGTGCTCTCTTAACTTGTATAATATTGATCAATTAGTCGTGATGTTACTGCCTCTCAAACAGTCTCACATTAAACAAATGAAAAGCAGAAAGAAGGTCAGATCTTACGAGAGATACAACAGTGGCAGTGAGCAGCAGGCAAACACCAAGCCTTTCAGTATTCAGACAGTGATTTTCCCACAGCGCTATTCTGTAATAGGTGTCTTTATGGGCCTTTTAAAGATACAAGTTACATAAGCGGCCTACTTCACACACTTCAGAGATATCTAGTTTATCCATGGAGTCAAGAAAAAAATGAATGCACATTTATTGCTCCAGCATGAAGGTATGTGCTGCTGCTGGAGTTACTGTTGGGGGGTCACATTAATTTTAGGTAATGAAGTGCCAAATTCACAGTCCAATCTTCTCCCTAAGGTGTAAATGGCTACAATTCTGCCATTGTAAGCCTGTAAAAGTATAATTGGTAGGGGTTTGCATTTTGTGTTTAACCCCAAAATAGACCGCTAGTTACAGGCAGTGTAAAGCTAAACATTCTTTAATAGGTCTGGGTCACTTTGGTATAAACCCTGAATTTAGTGGAGACAGGGCATATTCAACCAGGATGGCCTTGATTGGCCTTTGGATTACTGCATACAGCAGCTACATTTGGGCCAAGTAGCTTCTTAGTAGTTGTGAAAGTGGTTCTGTAGGTGAGTGATATTAATGAATTCGTGTAAAGCTAGCCAAACCTTTAATTGTCCTTTAATAATAGTTTTTTTTTACTAATTAGATAGGCTCTTTATAAGAACAAAAACATAAATAGACTTCCAATTATAAAATATATGAATGTTTGAGATGCAAAATCAGTTCTTTACTTGCTTACAAATGCCCATGACAAATAGTCCGCAAATGAATCATGCTTTTAGGGATACTTTCTTTGAGAAGTCCGATCTTGCTGCTTAGCACAAGCATAAAATAATTTACTGAAAGGAATACATCAAGAAACAAAGATGTATTTTGGCTCTATGTGAACCCGTACAAGACTGGAACAGCAGACCTCCACTGTACACACACACATCTTTTAATCTAAGCCCCATGGCTTACCTTCTAACTTCCCCAACTTGATGCCTTCTGTGCATTGTGCAATTAGGTGGTAATATTTTGTTGAGGTGTTTTTTTCGGGAGAAGCTCCGATCTCTAATGGCCAACTGGAGCTGGATCGTATCTCTTAGATCCACCTGATGGCTCCATTCGACTTTTAAAAGTTTGCGTTTTACGCCTTCCCAGCAGCACTGGTTTCCATTTTAATCTTTAAACTTATATAACCAAATATAAGAAACCTTATTGAAAAGATATTTTCCAAATGAACATGAACGAACTTCAGGATCGTATTAGATACACATAGCGGAGGCATAGCCAAATGCCTTGGGACTTATGTTGAGAAATCCAATTAAGGAGTACAACAAAGGCATCTGGCACCCTGTAAATACTGGGAGGGTTTGGGCACCTTAAAACTAGCAACAGAAACAGCATCACCTGCAAGAAAGATTTTGCTCCTTTCAACAGAACGCAGCCATCTTGGGGAGTGTCTGTTCCTCCTTAAGTAGAGTCAGATGGACTCTCCAACACACAAGATCCAGAAAGGGGGGTCGTTCCAACAATAACATTTGGTTGGGGCAAAGGCACCGAACTCCTTCTGGACGACTGGATAATTAATCACCTAAAACCTGGGTGGGGTGGGGTTGTCTTTTTTCTGCTTTGCTTTCCTGTCCTTTACCAGGGACACGATATCCACACAGATGCCAGAGGCTCCTCCCCAGGTGGTGTTTTCGGTCTCCTGAATTACAGACAGGAATGCCATAGTACATGAAGCAAGGCGTCAAGGAGTACTGCACTAGGAGAAGGCAAAGCTCATGCTGTTCACCAACTATACACAGCCAGTGCACAAGCAGTACAAAATCTGATGATGTAAAGCAAAGGTGCCAAGAGATTTATATGCAATAAATGGTATTGTTTACGGCAGAGCTGAAGAGGATACTAATCGACTGATCTCACTTCTTCAGCCAGAAAAAGTACATAAATAGCTAAGCAGGATATAGATCAGAAGGAGGGCACAGAGTGGTAAGAGTTTTGTCTGGCAAGGAAACCTAGAGACTCGGGTGACTTATCATGAAGAACACATGAATGAGGCACCATACACATTAAGTTTCACCTATGCAAGTACTATTGGATTTGCCAATGTGTTTTAGCCATGTTGTACACCAGCACAGCTGCTGATCAGCATGGCTAAAGTTAGTGGTACAGAGGAGAGTGGCATGGAGTGTCGTATAGTCGAATGGCTAAGAGTGGAGTAGAGTGTCACAGTGGAGTGACAGAGTGTTGTGTATTGGAGTAGCATACAGTGGAGTGGCGTAGAGTACAGCAGACTGGTGCAGAGTGCACTTGCGTTAAGTGTTGCAGAGCATAGTGTCGTAGAGTGCAGGGGCTTAATGCAGTGGCATAGAATTCAGTGGTCTACAAAGCAGCACCGTAGAAGGCAGTGGCATAAACTAGAGTGTTGCATAGTAGAATGCAGTAGCGTAGAGTGTAGTGGTGCGTAGAAGAGTGGTGCAGAGTAGAGGTGAGTGGCATATGGTAGTGTGGAGCGATGTACAGTGGACTGGCGTAGAGCGAAATTGGTGTAGGAGTGCAGTGATGTAGAGTGCAGCGGCATAGAAAAAAGCAGCATACAAAGCAGTGCCATAGAATGAAGTGGCGTAGATTAGAATGCAGGGCTCTAGAGTGCAGTGGTGTGGCGTAGAGTAGAGTGGCAGTAGGCGCAGTGGCGTAAAGTGGTGCAGAGTGCAGTGATGTAGAGTGGCATAGAGTGCACTTGCATGGAATTCAGTAGAGCAGAGTAGAGTGGCATAGTGCCGTTTTGCAGAGAAGAGGCGTAGAGTCCAGGGACATACAGTAGAGTGGCATTGAGAGCAGTGGCATAGAATACAGTGATGCAGAGTAGAGTGCAGTGGCGTAGAGTGCAGAGGTGTAGATTAGCGTGCCGTAGAGTGCTTTGGCATAGAGTGGAGTATCGCAGAGTGGCATAGTGATCAGTGGCGTAGAGTAGATTGTTTCAGAATAGAGTGAAGAGCATAGAGTGGAGGGATGCAGGGTAGAGCACAGTGGCATAAACTGCAGTGGTGCAAAGTAAATTAGAGGGGCGTACAGTGGATTAGCGGAGATTGCAGGGGCTTAGAGTTGAATGGTAGTTAGTAGACTGCACTGGCATAGAGTGCAATGTTGCAGAGTGGGGCAGAGTGGAGAGGCGTAGACTGGAGTTGTGCAGAGTAGAGTGGAGTGGCCTAGACTGGAGAGGTGTAGAGTGCAGGGGAGAAGAGTGCAGTGGTGTAGAGTAGAGTGCTGGGGCACAGAGGGAAGTGGTGTGGAGTGGTGTACAGTGGAGTGGTGCAGGTGCAGAGTAGAGTGCAGTCGCGTGTAGTGGTGCAGAGAAGAGTAGAGGTGGGTTTGCATAGTGTGGTAGCACACTTCCATTATTACAGACAACATATTTTCAATTGAAAAAGAATGTTACTTTGCACAGACATACAGTTTTACTAATAAAACTTCACAGTGCACAAACGACTGTGTGAAAATGCCATGACCTAGTGTATAGATTTGTTTAGTCATACTAAAGCATTTGTTTCCAACACACTTTAGAATTAATAAAAAGTGTGCTTCATTTGTGCTTTTATTATGAAATACTTGCACGGTTCATTTAAGTGTTGTTGGGTCCTAGACTAGAAAAAACTTTACTACCCCCAGTATACAGCAAGACTGTCACATAAATCCTCTCACCTTGAAGTCAGAGAAAGAAAAGTAAACACCAAGCTCCCTCAGACGACAGAGCTTAACATTTGACCTCGGTCTTTGAATGCACAGCAAATGTGACAATATAAGAACAAGATTTACAGAAAGGATGTTGATGAAAGCAAACTATGAACCATTCTCTTGAACATTTATCTGAACTCTAAGACTAAGATTCTTACGTAATGCTAGAGGTTATCAATGGTTTCTCATCGATCTGCATTTCCACTTTGTATGTAACTTACACACTTTGTGCTGTTACTCCTCCGTCCCTGCAGAGTTAACTTTGCACCGATTGTATTAAACCACGTGTGGCGCATTGAAAATCAATAAAGTATGTTTTTAAAAAATGGATGCTTGGCTACCTTAAATGAAGCAGCACTGGTATGAGCCAACAAAAAAAGCACACATTAGGATATACTGGTCTGGCATAGTCAGTCATCTTAAGGAAACAAAAATTGATTTATTTTTTGTTTGTGAATTAAATACAGTATTCCATAACGTGAGTATCTGTTTGGTGTGCACTTGTCTCCCTATTTTTGTGCATTGTATTGAAGTTCAAACCATACAAATTAGTTAGGCTGGGGTCCCCAGCTTCCAATAGTAATTCTTTGGAGGTTCTCCATAGTCAAAAGGTTAAGAACCGCTCCTCTAGAGGAACACTGCTGGGCTGGAGAGTGGAGGGACTATGGAAGAAAATAATCAGGCAAAAATAAAGAATGAAAGCACCAGGTTAACCTTGTTAATGAAAAGATGGAAAGGTTCAAATATACTACGGTAAGACAACTATTGCAATGGGATAAGACTGTGAAGTAATAGGCATGGTTGATCCAATAGGAGACTACATCTATCCATTTCATGTCCATCAGGAGTGGGGACAAAAACATAATACACACAAAAGAGAGAGTATAAACAATGTTTTCAGGGAGTATCTGATGTAACTTTTCGAAGAGCCTGGTGACAGGGCGAGATGGAGATCAAATGGAACTTAATCACATGCAGTTACACAAACACAGAGTGGTGCTGGAAGGATCAATGCATAGGGTGGGGATAATTAAAGAAATTGAAGGGTTATATTCTGAGAAATCTTTATGTGGAGGTGGGTTGCCTTTAGAGGCTTTATAAGTCAGATTTGGCCACTTTGAGTTTAGATCATTTATATTAACGCCAAACACTGAATATAACTAAAACCACAAGTCTGGTCTAAATGCCAATTTGTACAACATCACCTATCTGATTTCGAATCACTTCCTTCAACTCCAGTCAGTCTTTAATACAGTAAAGACGTGACAGAAGTTCTATATGCAGTACTCTATCTCCACGAGGGTACAGCTCTACTTCAGAAGATAAAACTACTAACAGTATTCATGGAAGTGAGGGAGGGTGGCGTTTTACCCACATCAATGAGGTAATTGTATCAAATCTGAATAAGGACTATTAGACCATAACGCTTATTACCTGCTATCACTGATGCATAGGGACACCGAGGTACTCAATGAAGTCTATCAAATAGCGTATTGAAGACAATTAAGGAATTTTTACATGATGATCTGTATGGCTATCTGTTCGACTGCCAAATTGCACAGTATGACAGACACCTGGCCCATGTACCATGTAAAAATGGCACTAGTGGGGAGGACTTTGTAAGGGATTCTTCTGGCTTTGATAAAACGTTTGTTGCAATATTATGGAAGCAAATATTTAACCTTTTGGAATTCTTGATCTTCGGTCGAATATATAGAAGCAGATTAAAAACTAGCTACATCTATCCCACAGCAAGGGTTGGGACTAATACCACAGTTTCAAAGAAGGGGCAAACATAGGCAAGAGATTGACAGGGATGTCCCTTTTCTCTGTTGCTTTTATTAATAGCTTCAAAACGTTTGGTTTGTCTGAGCCACAAAAAATTAGTAGACCTGGACATAATGATGGGTACAAAGGAGCATGTGGCCTCATTATATGCAACTGATATAATCTTTTAAATTATATATTGGATGACGAGAATCAACTCCTTGCTTCATGTACTGGATACATTTAGATACTAGGCTAGATGACGATAAATCCAGAAAAGCAACTTTGGTTTCTCAGGTGTCGGAACATAACGTAGTGGGAAAGGAGGGTCCAGAAATTACCATTTTGTGGGAGCATAGAACGTTTAGATCAATTCAGTCATTCAATATTCTTTATTTGATTTTAAAAATAAAATCATAAAAGAGTTACAGTATAAAACAAAACACAGATCAGCACAAGTTAAAATTTCGATTGCTTTAGAACCCCAGAAAAGCAACGTGAAAGAAAAAAAAACTGTGGGTGTCTTTAAAAACTCCAGATACACTAATGCAGGTCTAACTTGAATAAAATTCATAGGCTTTAAAAAAAAGCGGGCTATAAGTTTAAATTGCATGTGACTGTATTTCAGACAAATCATGACAATGTTTAGTGTCTGCTAACAGTTTTCGGCAGTATCCCATGACTCACTGAGTGTTTGTGTAGTGCTATGACCTTGCAGTCTGCTGCCATCTTGTCTCTGAATGAATCATTGACCAATCTATGATTGCGTTTAGCTTTAGTGCTTGGATTGGTATAGAGTTTGTGTCTCCCTAAAGATTTCATATTAGAGGAGATATAGGCCAGCTATGGAATCAAGGAAGAGCTATCCATATTCATGCAATCTTGCGTGATCAGTCTGTTAAGACCTAACTTCTCCTTTTTCCAGACTGAAAGTCAGAGCTTCAGGGGACAGAGTCAGAGCGGATCAATAATATAGCCTAACCCCAGCTCTTTGTGCACAATTTCGAAGGGTGTGCCTTGTGGAACCCCTAGTAGCCCCCCAAGAAATTTGTTTTCAGATGTTTGAATTGGGACGATAGGCCATAACCCCAGATACCACATCTGTAGCTGGCTATTGAGATGCACTTAGCCTTGAAAATTTCCAAAACAGATTTTATGCGGGTGCGCCGAAGCCGGCGGGAGAAATCTCCTATGCTAAACGTAGCCCTATTGAAAGCCGTCACGTTATGGGTTATAAGCGATTGTCAATTGCTGTGGCCAGATTTCTTGGAATATTATTTTCTTAGCTTCCAACATGCGTGGCATACATCACCTAAATGCAACTAGACAGCCATCTTAGTAGTATAAAAAAATTATATTTCAAGATAGTCACCCATTCACTATTGGCTTTACCAATGCTTGCACTGCATGAGCAAAGCCAATACCAGCATGGGCAAAGCAACCCAGACTGGCTTTGTAAATGCTCATTTATCAAGGTGCTAGGGGGGTGGCTAACCGCCTAAGATGGCGGACATGGTTTGGTGAGGCTCCGGACCCTGAGGGAACAATCCTATGTGATACACAAACGTTGCGAAAGAAGGTGCTTTCGTTACTTGAAGGGCCGAGAGGAACTCAAGAGAAGGAGTACACCCTCCCGTGTTAGAACACTGATTCACAAATAGTACTCCCCTGATATCCTAACCGTATTATCCGGTTACTGTTATAGATGAATCCTGAACTAACAATGGTGGAAAATCCCTATGTGAAGCTGTGGATCATACGTCACTTGGGAGTGGGAAAGGAGGCAAGTCCGTTTGTTTTATATTCCCTCACACACCCTAGTGGTGTCATGCTTCATCATCGGGACACCCGGACGCCTAAAATTCAGGGTGGGCTCGACTGTATTTCAGGGAGCTCTTAGAGAAATGTTTGGCCAGGGGGAATAAAGATTAAAAATACACAGACAGATCCCAGTTTCCCTTTATTCTTGGATCTGAAAATGGGGTCATGTGGGATATTATGGTCCTAAGACCCTAATGCCAACATGTTTCAGTCCACTCAATGCCCCTTAGAGGTGCTGGACTTTCTACAGTGCGAAGACGCTGTACCCCATGGGAATTGTAGTATGGGAATTTCCCTAGACTATTTATAAAAAGAGCAGGTAACTGCTCCATCTATTATCAGAACTTCAAGTTATGTATGATCAGTCCATCCCATTGTGGGAGAGGCTAAACTCCACGTGGAACCTCACATAATAATGGGGTAGGTCTGTAGTCAAAGTCCTCAAGGGTCCTGCCCCGTGGTGTAGCCTATTCGGTGTGGGTTCCTACAGCTCCAAAGCCTAAACGTGTGTGTTCCTCAGGCTTCAAAACTGTGATAATAGATGAAGGAGCAGCTACCTGCCCAATTACCCCATTCCACCACGCAAGCCTTAGTCATTTCACTCCCCAAACCGGGACGAGACGGCACTGACCTATCTAGTTATCGACCCTTGTCCCTATTAGCGACCAAATAGAAGATCCTGAGTAAGGTCTTAGCTAACCGACTCCTGCCCTACTTAGGAAGGGCAGGAGTCGGTTAGCTAAGACCTTACTTAGGATCTCCCCAAGTGCAGTTCGGACACCCCCCTAGTAATCACGCAGGTGAGAGCAAGCCCATAGCATGTGAGTAAAGCCTGCCTCTTCGGACCTGCAATGTGGGCAGGGATGTTGGGCATCGGGGAACATGCGATTAATTCTTTTTGGGGTTAGATAGGATCTGTGTAATACCATGCATTGTATGAATTTAAATTTGGTATTGCGGGATACACGCTTGGGGTGTTCTAGAATACTCACCCATGCTTTATCAGTCAGTGCGGCTCCAGTTGTCTAGGACCATTTTATTCTATTTAGATATCCTAATTCACAGAGACCAATGCAGGTTTCTCCCCGCACGCAGTACTTCCCTAAATCTCAGACCCTTACATCATATCATGCTAGCTACCCCAGCGGAGTATGACAACGTTGGCTGTATAGCGTTAGACCTACGCCAAGCTTTTGACTTCATTACATGGGGTACATGTTTGCGGCCCTGCAATGCTTCGGTCTCCCTACAAAATATCTTACCCGGGTGCGTTTGCTGTATACTGGCCCCACTGCCAGAGCTCGCACCGGAAGTCATATTTCACGAGAATACACTATCCATAGAGGCACGCGACTGTTACTGACGAAAGTAAACATTCCCCCTGTTGTGCCTCCATTACTCAAAAAGGCACTCCATTGCTGGAAGAAGGCTCTGCTTTACACCTTAGATGCAATCCCGTACGCCGGTAATATTCCCCTATTGGGAATGCCAACCACTGGTGGCAGGCTCACGAAGGCTCGGCTACGCGTCTGGGCGGGCGCTGATAGAGGAGGTGGGGGTCGCTGTTTGGCGATGGAACCCTCCTTGATCATGACGCCTTTGTAGACCACTGGCGTACCGGATCGTCTTTATTTAACTCACGCAGCAGTGTCTCACAATGTCAGGAAGACATGGGCACCTCAACGTAATGAACCTCCGCAACACTAACTGGTACGATCGCTCTATTACATGGGGGAGAGCAGCCATCTTATTAAATGGTTATACGTTGGTATTCAATCA
This sequence comes from Triturus cristatus, assembly GCF_964204655.1. Taxonomy (NCBI): domain Eukaryota; kingdom Metazoa; phylum Chordata; class Amphibia; order Caudata; family Salamandridae; genus Triturus; species Triturus cristatus. Next base: position 1,100,625,967 of record NC_140585.1, read on the forward strand.
CAAGCCTCCATCCCACTCACTGCCCTTAGAATAAAATGGTCCTAGACAACTGGAGTCGCACTGACTGATAAAGCGTGGGCGAGTATTCTAGAACACCCCAAGCGTGTATCCCGCAATACCAAATTTAAATTCATACAATGCATGGTATTACACAGATCCTATCTAACCCCAAAAAGAATTCATTGTATGTTCCCCGACGCCCAACATCACTGCCCACATTGCAGGTCCGAAGAGGCGGGCTTTACTCACATGCTGGGCTTGCTCTCACCTGCGTGATTACTAGGGGGGTGTCCGAACTGCACTTGGGGAGATCACACATTTACCACTCACAGACAACATATTGGAGTGTTTGCTGGGCCCCGCAAGCGCACAAGAACTTTGAAAGTTCAACTGCGTTTCCTTGACCTCATATTGGCCATACGAGCGATCACCGTGAGATGGAAATCCCCTAGATGCCCTACTCTATTTGCGATGCAGGAGGAGGTGGTGCAGTGCCGAAAGTGCGGCAATTAGACGCGAAGAGGCTCGAGGACTACGAAAACACCCCATTTCTATGGAGTGGGACCTTATGCTGGAAGGTTTTAAAGCATTAGATCTTCACCCTCCGCATATCACTCCTACCCCATAATGTATCCAGTTGGAAGTGGTCCTCGATTTAAAGGGCTGTTAAGGGTCCTACTCACATTTCAGCTGCACACCAGGAGTGACTCGCAGCAAGACGCAAACAGACGCACACAGACGCACACAGACGCACACAGACGCACACAGACGCACACAGACGCACACAGACGCACACAGACGCACACAGACGCACACAGACGCACACAGACGCACACAGACGCACACAGACGCACACACAGACACACACGGAGGGAGGGTGGGAGGTGCTTTTTAATGGGGTTGTTTAGATATATATTGTATCAAATGGTCTTTGTATCTTATGTATACAATAATTTTCTCTTTTTATAGTCACAAGAATATCCTATTTTATTCCAGCATATGTAAGCAGATCTTTAATCTCCACGAAGGAAATTTGTGTTACGATTAGAAGAAAAATAAAAGAAAATGCCATGTTGTACTTGCTATGATAATTTGAAATCACTTTATGGTGCTCAATAAAGTTTGTTATAAAAAAATGTATCAAGGTGCTATTAGTACCTTGAGGAGAAGCTGCATGGAAAGTGGCAAACAGAACAAAATGTGTGATGCTATTCGAAAAGTACAATATTGCTGCAAAAATACTTTTTACACTACTATTATCGTTCAGACGATTCTAAACTTTATAATACTAATGTCATTTTGTTAATAACTTCGTAATATGGAGAAATGCCTTGAACTACATGAAAAGCAAATCACAACGTTTTTGAGCTGGAATCGTCATAATGCAAGTCACAACCTTGAGTCATGCATTGTCAATTTAAAGTAAACTGGAAGCTTACTAGTTAAATCTAATACAGGGGTAAGGCAATATTGTATTTTACTACACCATATGGTCAGCATACCGAGAACTGCAAACTACAGAAGCTTCCTACAGTGAAGCAACAGCTGTGACAGTAATAAACTTTAAGGGCTGATCCCAATTCTCATGCAGTCACCAGTAGTAGTAACATTCTTTAAGGAGAAACAACAAAACGGAAAGGCAACATTTATGCTGGCATCTGGAGAATGTGTGGGTGGGGGTCCTCTGTAAAGTAAGATTATCACAGTGGGCAGCACTCCGCTAACTGCAGTAGTAGCCAAGCTTTGAATGTTGAAGGTTTTACTTGCCATCCCAATACTTTGCGGTCAGTCCTAGCCTCACATGAAGGCTGTTGTGTCTACAAAACGTATCTCTTATCTGGATCTCTGAAATACCAACTCTCCACACCGCAAGTAGGTCTAGGAAAGAACAGACTGCCGTAAACTTACATAAGGAAAATAATGCACTTTTCCGAATAAGGGGTGTGAAGTAGCGTAGGCTAGGGAAACGCAATTCATTCGTCTAAATGCAAACTGAGCAGACCCATTCAATCTCGCACTGTGCCATAAAACGAACCTTTTGGTGCTTGATTTCTACAATTTTTCGAAACGTTCCCGCCTTTCTTTCAGCACAAGTAACCCTGTGGCTTTCCTACTACTCAATCGAGTCCAGTAAGGCAGCTAGGGTTTAGGCCATTTTAATTTGAATGAAAAAGGTGGGCCCTTTTTGATGGATCACAGGAATCTAATCATGTTACCTCAACCTTCAGGATGTCTCCACTAGTACAACTTGCAGTCCTGCAACTAATGGGAATGGCCTCTGTATTCCCGTGGTCAAACAGAATAGCTTCAAGTCACATAACTTCAATGCAGAAAGACGAAAGTGTATGCAGCACATGGCAGCACATTGCAGAGCACAATACATCTTCTTGGTTGATGGCCCATGGCAGTACTCTGCACTACGTTTAAGCAGATCCCAGAAATTTCAGTTTCGCTATCCATTTCTGGCAACATGAAAAAACCATATCCAATCTCCTCGGCTGGAGGCAGCCTCTGGAGATGCTGAAACAAATAGGAACAGTTTGTTCCGTGCTGGATCCTCCATCCTGAAATGAAAGAAGCCCAAGACATTTCTGTGAGATTAGGGGACCAACTGTCTAATTAGTACTCTCTACACCATGAAACGCAGAGACTTCCATGACACTCTACACAGCTTTGCACGGGGGAAGGAACCCTGCATCATCACAATCTGAGAAACCAATGCCACAGTTCAAACAGAAACTTGTCCTGTGAGGGATAACAGTATTCACAGTTGAGAACAATTAGGAAGCATCTTTCAAGCACTCCCAGTCTCTTCACCATGAATGTTTTCTTGGTTTTCATTCCTTGGCATCCTGCATGTATAGGGAAACCATTTCATAACAACTGCAATTGACGGTTCACCCAGAAATCAGTATTTAAATATGGTATAGTTTCAAGGGGCACCAGCCTAGGAGACCCTGAGCTGACGTTTACATCGCAGAAACATCTATTCTAGAGTTAGTCTTATGCTGCCACCAAGAGAAGGTAGGCAACTAAACCCTGTGTCCGAGACTGAGGGTTTGGCAGCATTCCCTGCAATTTTGTGCTCCCTCTAAAACCTAGAGGCAGAAGAAGAATGTGCAATTTCGCATTGGTATTTGTCACTGCATATTATATTACTACAGAAGCAGAGTAGGGTATCTCAGCATATCACAATATAACCAAAAATTAGCATCCGAAAGCAACGGTAGTCGGATAGAGGAGATAAAAGGCATAGTGAATAAAATACGATATCTGCTATATCTTTACAATCTAAAAGAATAAATATGATTTTTTTTTTAAACAAACCATGAACATCAGATGGAACCAACCCTTATTGGATATTGTCCCTTTTCTGATAAGTATTATTACTTTTTTATAGTATGTAAATTTTGACATGCTGTAATATAAATTTATTACCTAACTTTTTCTGTGTGTAATAATAATTACCGTCTGGTTTAAGGCAAAAAAACAGGACAGGAGTTGTATTCAGAACGTTGGAAAGTCTGTCCATTCCCAAACCTCTGTTAAAAACATCATATGTTCCCTTAATATTCACCATTAACTGCAGAGCAAAAGGCCTTAAAGAGCAAAACGATTTTCATTTGAACAACGACCCTCAATATGCTCAGCAACTAAGAAAGTTACATTAAAAACGGGTACAATTAATGAAAAATATGGAGCCTTTCAAAAAGTGTAGACGTGCAGTTTAACAAGTCGTGCAGGAGAAGTTCCGTTATAAATGGAACATGTTACCTTGTACTGAAGCAATAAACTGGGACGGAAAGATTAGAACGCCAAAAAAAGTAATAAGTTCTCATCACTGTGGTGCGGACAGGAATTCTTCCCATCCTCAACTCTGGAGCTACAGATTGATGCAATGGAAAAAAATCCAGCTGTGAAGGGGGAGGAGATATATTCCATATTTGTAAAGTCATGAAAGCTTCAAGTTCGCGCATTCAGGCTGCCTTCCGAGAGAGATCCTTTTGGAACCGTTCATTACAGACTCATGAATGCCCTCTTTTCAGCTAGCACGACTTCAATTCTACAACATCGTCACTGTGATTCATAAAGAAAACCATTTAGGCTAATCTTAAGCACATAGTCAAACAGCCATTGTTGGCCACCATTAGACATAAACAAACAAGTGAGGACTGATAAGCAGAGCCACATGTAAAACATTATGGGATTGGCGCCTCTGAGCACCGAGTACACCTCTGGAGTGTCCTCTGATGCCGGGAACTGAAAGGAGGCCAAAAGAAGACAAGTGTGAAGTTATTTGAAAATGAAAGCCGTGAGTGTGCCCCTGAAGGAGAATCCAACTCAAAGATCGCTCTTACAATCTAAGCCTTCCTAAACAGAATTCTTCAACCTTGCCTCAAAAAAACATTAACCCACCCATCAAAACCCGGCTTCCCGACCTCTTCATAAAGAGTTCACAGCTAGAGCTACGCGGTAAAGACATGTCATCCAAGCTGCAGACCCTCTGAACACCTATGACGTGTTTGTACTCGGGAATAGTGCGCCTGATCAAACGTGCGTAAGCAGACCCAATCACCCTGTCAGTTTCATGCTACACAGCTTGTATGGAATCAATGTACTTATTCGCCTTCTTTTTACAATCCGAGCAGTCAAAAAGGAACAGGTGAGCATATATTGATTTGCCTTAGAGTTCTGTCGGATTTCGAGAGCGCTTTGGGCTAGTGTGGAAAAATAATGTTAGAATCACTAAGGAGAAACTGAAGCAACTGGGCAACTACTACACACAATATTAATACACCCCCTTATGAATATAAAGGGACTGCAACTACTATAGTGTACTCAAAAAGATGCTATAAAAAGTTAACATTATCACTGCAGCCCACCCATTCTGATAGCTTCGCAACTGGAGCACTTCCTGCGATGGCCATCTATTAACCTTTTCTCCCTGAAGAAGTTCAAACCAGTGTAAACCCCTGAAAAGAGGACTCTATACAGACAAAGGCTTATTGATTGATGTCATGGCAAACAAGCAATACAAGGTCTTAAAAGTCAACAACTTGTAGGAGCAGTGCAGCCATTTGTTTTGGAATTCATTCAACCCAGACTATTCCATCTATGCCTCTCCCTTAAAAACACAGAGGCAGTGTAAAGTTGAAAGCTACCAAAGTAATTCTATGTCAGGACCGGAGGCGAGGATTATGCTATTCTCTATTCACTTTAACACAGAAGCCGTTTAGGTGGCATCGATATGTGATGTTTCGGTGCCTCCTTCTTGTCTTTCTCTCTTTGAAGCAGTAATTCAATGCCTGTCAATAGTGCCTAGACCCAGGAAAATTGAGGCAGCTCTCAAAACTGTTTCTCAGAAATACTGCCAATCACTCTCATAGTACCATCACCCTAGTATCAAGGACCACAACACTTCACCAAATAACTCTTTCGAGAAGGGGGCCAAAGCTGTATGTTGCATCTTTGAAGACCTGCCTTCAGGCAGTTTTTGAATGGCTCAATGCCAGTCACCTAATGTGCAATATGGAGAAGACAGAGATTTAATTGTTTCGCGGAGTCGGTATGAACCGCGTCCTTGCCCCCGCCCAGTCTGGGCAGCTTGAGTTGAGGCAGTGGCTAGGATATGGTTGGCACGTATCCACGAAAGGGGCGATAGGTGGACTGGGGATCATGTAGGGCAACTGAGAGGCCTAAGGATTTGGCCATAGTCCGCCAGTTCTTAAAGCACTACAGCATAGAGTCTGTCTTGTCTCCAAAGAGACGGTTGCCATCAAAGAGCATGTCCATGAGGGAAGCCTGGACAACCCCTGAAAAGCCAGATTTTTTCAGCCAGGGCTGGCGTCTAAGTGCCACTGTCGGTGAAACCACTCTGCCCAGCGAGTTGGCCATATCCAAACCACACCTTATGGTGAACTTTGCTGCATCTCTCCCGTCCTTGACCACTTGGGAGAGAACAGCCCAGGCCTCCTCTGGGACCCGTGGCGCCAACTGCACAGCTTTGTCCCACAGAGTGTGGGAGTAGCTCTCCAATAAGCATGCAGTGTTCACCGACCGCAATACAAGGCTGGTGGAAGAAAACATCTTCATCTCCAAACTATCCAGCCTGTCAGATTACCAGGGAAAGCGCCATGGGATGTAGAGGCTTGGACCACCAAGCTCTCAGGGGTGGGGTGTTTAATGAGGAAGTTCTGGTCCCCAGGTGCGGGGCGGTTGCAGCGGACAATTGTCCTTTCCACAGGAGCCCCAGGGCTGGGTTTGGACCGGGTTACCAGTAGGGCATCTGTTAGTGCTTCATTAAAAGGGAGCAAGGTTCAGAAGCAGAAGCCCCCGGTTGTAGCACTTCCATCAAGATGTTAGTCTTGACTGCCACTGAGGTCCAGATCCAGGACCACAGCTGCCCTCTTCACCACTATGTAATATAATGCTCACCCCTCCATAGCCACGGTAGGGGAAGAAAGCATTCCAGTGTCTGGGAATGTATCCAGACCACTTGCATCACCGAGTTCCTCACACCAGTCCATATCCTGACCTTTTAACGGATATTCTAAAGGGTCAAGTGACCCCTTCCATTTCTCCCCTAGGCCTAGCCCTTCAGAAGAGGGCTCAGACTCTGATTTAGGATGCGAGGGTCCGGTCGGCGGCAGCATCAGTCGATGCAGCGCCATGTTGTTGGGTATCAGAGTGGGCTGATGCCACCAGGAGCATTGTCGCCCTGGCCGGGGAAGGTCGCAGTGGCACGACCACCGCCATCCAGAGCCATGACTGAATCTATGGGGACCCATAGGAGCAGAGGTCAGAGTTGTTGGCGCAGAACCAAATGGGACCCCTTCTGACCCTGCGGGGTCCGAAGGCTTGCCAGAGGGTCTGTCTGCTCAAATACTCGGTGCATGGCCTCATAAAATTCTTCTAGCTGAGCGGGAGTAGCTCCGGCTCCTTTAAAAGATGGGAGGCTCGAAATCAGCCCTGGCAAGGATTCCGAAGAACCGTACCTCAAGCGTCGATTCTCCTGTGTCTCGTCAGCTGACGGACATGGGGCAGTTAAAGCACCCTTTGACTTTTTATGCTTCTTCCCCGAATATCCAGATGACATGGAAAGAAGAACTTGGGGCCCCTAGAGCAGTCCTGCGACCTATCCCTAAATCAGGACAGAAATCAACGCAGTGTTGCCTGTCGGGCTGCTAACAGATTCAGAGACCGCTCCCTCAAAGCCTTCGGTGCCATGGCCTGACAGTACAAGCACAATTTGGAGTAAGGGTCAAGCTCGAGACACCACAGACACACAAGGTGTGACTCTGTAACCAACATGTCATGATGATAGTCACCACCTGGTTTAAACCCTGTCTCTCTCAAAGACATCCTAAAGACACTTAAAGGAAGAATTTCTGTAAAAAAAGAACTCAAAACAATATTATCAAAAACTGACAAAGGGGTAGCTCTTTCTCCGGATCAGCACTAACTGGCACAGAAAGAAAAGAACTGACATCAGCGCCCCGGGGTCGAGTTTATATAGATGATGTGTGCGTCACTTCCGGGCGCAGACGACGCGGAGCCAATCGACGCCACCTACAAGGCGCGTTGGGGTAGTGCTCACCCAAAAATCTTTAGATCCAGTTCGACGCCTAGGAAACTCAAAGGCAAAGAATCTGTGGCTAGATGTCTCGATCAGATAAACAAATTCTCCCTTCGGCTCCCACCTATTATCCAACAGCTTTCCCTTCTCCTTCATCATTACCACATTTACCTTCCATTCCTCATCTTTCTTTCTCTATGTCTCCTACTTACTCTAACATCGACTGTGCTCTTCTTCCTTCAAGTTAAATTCTACCTCCTTTCAATCAACACTTCCATGGAGTTCTATCCTCTACTCGCCACTACAGAAAACAACCACTCTCACTCCATATGAATCAATACCTCTCTTATAGCTCCCCAGGCCTCCACTCACTGCTTACCAACCAGTTCTCCTTCCTTCCCCCCCCCCCATTTCCTCTTCACTGCAGCGCTTCCTCTCACCTTTCTTCTTACATGTCTATTTTCACAGCATCTCTACCCTTGCTCTCAATTCTCCTCTTATAATTCTCCCTTTCTCTTCTCTACTGCAGATTTCCATCCTCTAGCACTCCCTTTGTATGTAACATTTAAAGTAACAAACAAGATTTGCACATGTAGAACAGGCACAAAAAAATAATATCAAAATGCAATGTAGCACTTCGGGCCAGGAAAGCGTAGAAGGTTACCATTATCTTTTTCTCAAACAAAGTCGCACACAAGCCTTGAACCAATGGTGGCGTGATTAAATGTTTTGATGGTGGAAATTGCGATGCAAAATAAGATGCAGCTGCAGTAGGCATCCTCCTAACCTGGGGCTATCACATGAAGTGAGCTGTTTTAGAGTTAGATTAGGCACAAGTATGGGAAGCATGGTGGTGAAAGAATAAGAAGCTTTGAATAAGAAGCTTTGTACAAGTCACATTGCAAGAAATCCGCTGTGCAAATATTTAAAACCTCACACTGTAACATTATCAAATAGGTAAACAAAAAGGATTGGAGAGTAAGAATGTGAATGGAAATAATATTTTTGAGATAAGAACGTTGGTTATAGACACTATTATGCAAGCACAACCAGACATTGTTAGTGCAAGAAAATGATTTAAAAAGAGGTAAGGTAAATTGATTGGTTTGAAAAGTCATGAACCGCCATAAGTGATGGCTGGATTACAGGTCACATAATAGGACGACACAAAGCTCTTCTATATTTGTATATGTGTATATGGTCTATGGGGTAATGTTGGCACGTTTCTTGAAAAGTTGCTCGATCGAGCATTTGAAACCGAATCAACATAAATTCTAATATGAACAAATGAAGTTGGCATGAAGCTACTAGTCCGAAAATGAACATTTACAATGTGTCACATCATTGACCATCCCTGATTAAATTCCCCTTCGCCGTGTATTTGTAGGATTAAGCAGCATAACTGTTAAAAGTTTTAAAAGAAAAAAGGGCCTTAAAAACGGTTCAAAACAGTACTACATGATCGTCCTCGCGTACGAGCTATTACAGCTGTTAAGTGCCCACCCATTGGGTTATAGGTTAGAACCACAGGCGACAACTTACAAAGGGAAAGAGGGAAATTAACAATCAGTATAGCATGATGTAGAGGGCAATAATGCTACAAGAGCATTCTACACATTAAAAAAATGAAGAGATACACTGCAATATTGAAGCAGAAAGCAGTTATCAGCCATTACTACCCCCCTTCCCGAGCTCTCTATTTTCTTCAGCGAATCGCCCAACATTACAATGGTCTACTGTTATTTATGATAGTGTACAATGAAGAAACAACAACATTTGTACCACCGCATAACACTGGAAGTACTGTTAGATTAACAATAGGAAATAAATAATGATTCTATGTCAACATTTAATAAAGAAACCAGACCACAAAACAAACTTATGAAGTAGACAAAAAGAGCAACAAACCAATCACTGCCAGGAAGTCCACGAAAGAAGAATGACACAAGCAGCACTTGCATAAGCCAAAATGTGGTAAGGAATGGGTCACAATAAGGGATTGTAGGATCTTCATAAAGTCTGTGTTATACAGCACAGCTCCACCACAGAACTATTCGACCTTATTGTTTGAAAATATCAAACCAGAGGAAGGCGTCGTCTCATTAAACAAAGAGCTCTGTCTTGTGAAACTGCGGAACTAGATGCCACATAGATCAGGACTTTACAAATAAAGATATTTACAGAGGACTAACTGCATAATCAATGAAATATTTCCCCAGTCTAAACGACACTGTCTAACAAGTTGTAAAATGAAGGCAGATGAGCACTCAGCAGACATTGAATTCGATTTTATTTTGCTGAGGTGTGCCAAGCAGCGTCTTGCTGTGGGGTAAAATAAACCATCCTCTTTGGAGAAAAGTGGTGATGAGAAGAGTCCATTTTTAACTCCAGACACTTAGGGAAACAGGACCACTTTTAGGCCATTGAGAACTCCAAAGTTGAAAGTGACAATAATTCTCAGAGTGTTCGAAAAACACACAGAAATGTATGTATACAGTGAGAAAACAGCCAAAAGGAAGTGGACCACTGTACCTGATTTTCACCTGGAATACTGACACACGTCCTTACAGTCAGTGCTCTAGTACTGGGATAAGCACCAGTATTCATAGGATACAAAAGGGAGTTTAAATACTGCCAATATTTAACACGATAACTAACATGGAGCATGTATTGACAAAGTGAAAATAAAGAAGACCAGAAATGTTACCTGAACCCTATATATATCACCAACAGAGACGTCCAACAATGGACAATGGGTGACCTTGATAAAGAATACCTCAGCGAAGCCAAAACATATATATAACTTGCACGAATATGAAAACAACATGATAGTTCATCCACCCACTTCACGCAATCAAACACAATAGTTGGTCTAATACAGCTGAAGTGGCCAAACCACAAAGTATGTCTCCACAAACTGATAACTACAATATAAGTTACAGTATCCAGCAAGTTTGTGCCCGACAAAAAACATCTGTGCTTTAGACCAACAGCAACGACTTGTATTAGAGCTAAATTTGCGTTAACAAAGGCAATACGATTATATCACAACAAAACATTTTATTCTACAATGCGAATACATGTATTTTAAAATCACCTTCCTAGAATACAATCATACGGTCAAACAAAGACAAGAGCAAAACATTTCAATTAGTCACTTCAAAATTTTAACAATGCTCACTTCTAGGTGTCAATGCAAACACATACTGGGATCACCTCCAATAAGTACGAAAGATACAGATTGTTTACCCTGTTGGTAATTTATGAACACCTTCTTCGAAATCCTAATCTGTTTCAGATTCAAAGTACATTGTTGCATACGGTTCAAATTACATTAGGAAGTAGTTTCAATCTTCCCCAATTGTAATAACAACCTTTAATGACCAGTAACACATCTTAATTTAGTGTATACAGGAATATGTAAAGATCAGGATGCTCAAGTGTGCTAGCCAGCTTTTTAAAACGTGCCATATTTTTAAAATTACAACTATTGTACTACCCATGCCTTTAGCAGTTATTTCCTCTTTGGGACACACTTACTCAATGCAGAAGAACAAAGTCTGAGCCTTTCTTCTATGAGCTAGGTTTTACGCTCTTCCCTAGGAGGTACCAATCTCTACATCAAGCTTGCATCTTTGGACAAAACTCACTGCCTACACTATTTCAAGTTTTTCATATATTTGCCAAGCTATACGGGCTATCTTTAGTTCTTTTAATATATCGGTTATTACCACTACTCTGGAACATTTTATATATTTATCACAACACTACACGAATTCACCCATCCCCAACTTTAGACCTACTTCACAATATATCTATTTTATTTATAATCAAATGTTATGGTTTTATTACACTTACCAACACACACATCAAATTGAGAGACGTAATTCCTCATAAATTCAACTTCGCAAACTAAAATACTCCCAACAATTCTCCCACATTTTATGATGCTATTATGATGCTATTGGGGATAGTCATGTGCGATATATATAGTCTCTGTGTTTTGCGCACCAGTCCACAGCTGATAGCGATTCCCCTAAAGCTGGGTGTAGTGATTTACCAAACTTTGCAATGTCCCTTTTAGAAATCACAGTCCCTATTCCCACCAGGGAGTGGTCTCCCCGGGAACTGGCCAAATTCTCCAGGATACCCAGCAGCTCTATCCTGGGTGAGGATTGCATAGATGCTCCGAGTGTATCTGATAGAGTAGCGAAGATAAGTCGCAAAAGCATATATGAGCTGGGAGTATATGTGCACACCACAACCTATAGGGTGTGAGTTAGGCAGTGTGTAAGTAGTTAAGTTGTAGGAGCCTCAGTCGAGCCTAGATAACAAGCAGCCTTGGGGCCTTACATGCATCCTTCCAATCTTTATCATCCAGGAGTTCCAATCATGCATTCCATTTAACTTTCAACTTTGTGAAAGGGTTTGGGGAGCTAACTACTAGCGAGTTTTACATCTGGATACTGCCCCTTCCCCATGGGGCCCGATAGGCTTTTTGGCTTGCAGCAGGGTGTAATCGAGAGAGAAGAGAGAGAGAGAGAGAGAGGAGGAGAGAGAGAGAGAGAGAAGGAGGAGAGAGAGAGAGAGAGAGAGAGAGAGAGACAGAGAGAAGGAGGAGAGAGAGAGAGGAGAGAGAGAGAGAGAGAAAGGGAGAGAGAGAGAGAGAGAGAGAGAGAGAGAGAAGGAGGAGAGAGAGAGGAGAAGACAGGAGAGAGAGAGAGAGAGAGGAAGAGAGAGGAGAGAGGAGAGAGAGAGAGGAGAGAGAGAGAGAGAGG